>NC_090445.1:1303023057-1304414441 GCF_031143425.1 Pleurodeles waltl
TGGCAAAGGTGGAGCGGTAGGGAGTTCCAGGTCTTGGCGGCCAGGTGAGAGAAGGATTTTCCTCCGGCCGTGGTGCGGTGAATACGGGGGACGGAGGCAAGGGCGAGGCTTGCGGAGCAGAGCTGGTGGACGGGAGTGTGGAAGGTGAGTCTGTCATTGAGGTAGGCTAGGCCTGTGTTGTGGAGGGCTTTGTGTGCGTGGGTGAGTAGTTTGAAGGTAATCCTCTTTGATACGGGTAGCCAGTGTAGGTCTCTGGGGTGGGCTGAGATGTGGTCGCGGCGTAGGACGTCGAGGATGAGTCGGGCGGAGGCGTTTTTGATACGTTGCATTTTCGTTTGTAGTTTGGCCGTGGTTCCTGCATAGAGTGCGTTGCCGTAGTCCAGTCGGCTGATGACCAGGGCATTGGTGACAGTCTTTCTGGTTTCGATGGGAATCCACTTGAAACTCTTGCGGAGCATGCAAATGGTGTTGTAGCAGGAAGAGGAGACTGCGTTGATCTGCTGGGTCATGCTGAGTGCTGAGTCCAAGATGATACCCAGGTTTTGTACTTGGGCGGTGGGTGTGGGTGTGGCTCCTAGGGAGGTAGCCCACCAGGAATAGTTCCAAGCGGAGGGGTTGCTGTTGAAGATGAGGATCTCTGTTTTGTCTGTGTTAAGCTTGAGGCGGCTTGATTCCATCCAGTTGGCGATGGCGTGAAGTCCATTGTGGAGGTTGTTTCTTGCTGTTGTAAGGTCTTTAGTGAGGGAGATGATCAGCCGGGCATTGTCGGTGTAGGATACTATGTTGATTTGGTGGGATCTTGCGATGTTGGCGAGAGGAACCATGTAAACGTTGAAAAGTGTTGGGCTGAGTGAGGATCCCTGGGGGATGCCACAGATGGTTTTGGAGGAATCGGACAGGGAAGGTGGAAGGCGTACTCTCTAGGTTCTGCCGGAGAGGAATGAAGAGATCCATTCAAGGCCCTTGCCGTGGACCCCGGCATTGTGTAGGCATGTTCGAAGGGTGTGGTGACAAACGGTGTTGAAGGATGCGGAGAGGTCCAGGAGGATGAGCGCTGCAGTTTCGCCTTTGTCGAGCATGGTCCTGATGTCATCTGTAGCAGCAATGAGTGTGGTCTAAGTGCTGTGGTTCTTGCGAAATCCGGATTGGGAGGTATCGAGCACTTTGCTGTCTCCCAGGAAGCGGGATAGTTGGCTGTTCACTGGGAAGGGGAGGAGGGAGATGGGCCGGGAGTTTTTGGGGTCATCTGAGTTCCAGTAGCCAATGATGATGTACGCCGGCCGGTGATGGTACGCACCACTGCGGACGTGACCCCCATTTTTTATCTGTTCACTCACTTGCTACCTGACCTTCAACAAGAGAGGACCTACACTGCTGTGACCTGTGTCTGGAAGAGACCATAGCTCGAGTGTCTGGGGAAAGGGCCTGCCTTCACTTCGGAGGAGTAGGAGAGACTAGTGGATGGGGTCCTACCCCAGTACCGTTTACTTTATGGTTCTCCAGACCAACAGGTGAGTACACTGTGAGCATGATGCAGTGGACATGAATGCATGGAGTGCTGTGTGTTAACCTCATGTAAGGGGGGGTGGCTGGGTGGTCCTGGGCAGAGTGCTGCATGTATGGTGGTTAATGTCTGTGCGTAAGGGGTTAGGAGAGATATGGTGGGCCATGAGTGTAACAGGCCGGATGGTATGACTGATCCCACTTCCTATGTATCATTGTCTGCAGGTCAGCGCCCATCAGAAAAAGGGTATTTGTCATGGCTTCGTCAAGGATGTGCGGACCCTGGGGGTCTTTGACAGGGGGAGCACCCACTGTCACAAACGGTGGGAGGACCTACACCGCTGGGCAAGGAAGACATCGGAGGCCCAGCTGGGGATGGCCTCCCAATGAGGAAGGGGTGCCTGCCGAACCCTGACCCCCTGAAGTTCCGCATCCTGGCAGTGGCCTATCCGGAGTTGGATGAGCGCTTGAAGGCATCACAGCAGCCACAAGGGGGTGAGTACAGTTTCAGAATCAGACAATTGAGCGTGGTGGGGTGTTATCTGGGTGGGGATGTGGGCCTGTGGGTGCCCCTAGGCCAGGACGAACATTGCAGGGTAGGTTCCATGTGGGGCAGGCTCTGGTGCACTCCAGCCCCAAATATGCTAGTGGGCATCTACTACTGGGCAGGGTCCTGTGGGTTTCAGGTGTGCTGCTATTGGCGTTAGGCATTGTACTCCATGGCCTGGTGACTAGCATTGTAACTGGAAGTGCATGGCCTAATGCATAGGGCTGTTTCCTGTGTGTTGTGTACCCCAACTGTGGTGTTCTGCTGGCACTAACCAAGTGTATCCTCTGTCTCTTCCCCCTCTTTTTGCTTTGTCATCCTGTCCTTGTGTGCATTAGCATCATCTGGCAGAGAACTAGAGCTACCGGTGACGGAGGGAGCTGCATCCCACATGGTCCATGAGGTCGAATCCACTGATGGTGAGAGCACCAGTGGGACAGAGGGCGAGGGAGCACCATGGTGGAGACTGGAGGTAACAGTTCAGACAGCAACACCTCCTCCAATGGAAGCTCCTTGGTGGTGGCAGACAACTCTGTGGCCACCCCAACTACAGGTACAGCTGCCACCCCGTACCAGCATCACCTTCCCAGCAGCCCCTCAGCGTGTTTGCCATGCCCGCTCACTGAGGAGAGTGGGCATCTCCTTCTCCCAAGGCACCTCAGTCCCTGCCCCAGTCAGCCCTGCTGCGCTCAGTTAGGAGTCTAGTGACCTCCTGCGATCCATCTCTGTTGGGCAGTCAACCATAGTGAATGCCATCCAGGGTCTGGCAGGGCATTTGTAACAAACAAATGCTTTCCTGGAGGGCATTCACTCTGGCGTGGCGGCCCAACATAGATCATTCCAGGCTCTGGCCTCCTCCCTGGCAGCCATTGTTCCTGTCTCTAGCCTTGCCCCTCTAACTTCCTCTACCCAGTCCCATTCCCCTCAACCCCAGCCTATTCCAAGCACACCATCAGACCAGCATGCACTCAAATCAACACACAGAAGTGGCTCATCCACCACCCCATCACGCCTATCACAAGACGCCCCTCACTGGCAGTCACCACACCCACACACATGTCCCCTGTGTCCTCTCCCACTGTGTCTGTGCCCCCTCCTCCCAAAGTACACACATGCAAGCACTCAGACACCCAACAGCCATCCACCTCACAACAGCATCCAGCCCATGCATCTGCACCCAAACACAGCAGACAGATACCTCCTACCACCACTGCCTCTTCCTCCACTCCCAAACCTTCACCCTCTTCCACACCCAGTATCCCTAAAAAGCTTTTCCTCTCCACCCTTGACCTATTCCCTGCCCCTCCCCCTGTCCTTCACTTCGGGCCAGGGTGGTCAGGACCCGGGCTAGCACCTCAGCCACCCGGTCCATGGCCACTGTCATTTCTGCAGCCACTGCAGTTGTGAAAGGCTCAGAGGAGACAGTCGTCAGTGTGCCTGTGCCAGCTGCCAAGGGCAGAAAGGGACCACGAGCACCAGCTGGAAAAGGCACGGAGGTACCACAAGCTGGCAAAGGCAAGGAGGCACCACCAGCTGGCAAAGGCAAGAAACGGCCACCTGCTGCCAAGGGCAGGAAGGGACCACCAGCTGCCAAGGGCAATAGCAAAGGCACAATTCGCTGCAGGCAGGATCGATATGGAGCCTGATGCTGGAGCAGCATCCGAGGCAGCAGGGGATGGGTTGGAGCCTCCCCCCACCACCAGCAGCACCGCACCAGCACCGCACCAGCACCGCCACCAGCACCACTGCCAGCAGCACCAGCCCCAGTGGGCAGCCGTCCGAGGCTGCAGGGGAAGGGCTGGTGCCTCCCCCTACCACTGCAGCACCGCCACCAGCACCGCTGCCAGCACCGCCACTAGCACCACCACCTGCACCACTGCCAGCAGCGGCATCCCCATTAGGCAGCCATCCAAGGCTGCAGGGGAAGGGCTGGTGCCTCCACCACTGGCAGCACCGCCGCCAGCCCCGTCACTGCCACCACTTAGCAGCCACACTGCCAGTGGGCAGTGTGTAGTCATGCTTCCATGCGCTGTAGTGCGTCCTGGCCCCTGCAAAATCTGTGGGTAAGACACCCAGGTGAGAGACTGTGATCTTGCACTCCCCAAGATCTGTATCACAGGGCACAAAGCCCCCTCCAGAACCAATGGAAGAAGGCCTCCACTCACCCACTCCTAGCCAGGATGAAGCACAATGGGCACAAAGCCCCCTCCAGAACCTGTGGAAGAAGGCATCCACTCACCCCCTCCTTGCCAGGATGAAGCACACTGGGCACAAAGCCCCCTCCAGAACCAGTGGAAAAAGGCCTCCAATCACCCCATCCTTGCCAGGATGAAGCACACTAGGCACAAATCCCCTTCCAGAACCAGTGGAAGAAGGCATCCACTTGAGAGACTGTAGCCTTACACTCTCCATAAGTAAGCAGTAGGCAGACCACCCACTTGAGAGACTGTGGCTTTGCACTCCCCAGGACCAAGCAGTGGGCAGACCACCCACTAGAGAGACTGTGGCTCTGCACTCCCCAGGACCAAGCAGTGGGCAGATCACCCACTTGAGAGACTGTGGCTTTGCACTCCCCAGGACCAAGGAGTGGGCAGACCACCCACTAGAGAGGCTGTGGCTTTGCACTCCCCAGGACAGGGTGATGGGCATGTGGCCCCCTCCAGAAGCAGTGGCATTGTACCATCTTCCGGCTGAGGTGCCCCCCTTCATCTTCCCCCGGAGGTGCCTCTGCATTTTCAAACTGATGCCCCAGCAGTGTTCTCTCCGTATTGGGACAGAAGTCAATTGGGGCCTTGGCCTGTGTGATATGGCCCTGTGGCCCACAGACATTATGGACTGGGCAGTGTCCCTCCATTTGTATATATTGTAGATACTGTTTCGTGCTTTGAGGACATATTTCTGGAACTTCATCTCATTACACTGACTTTACTCACTTCTTTTTGTCCTTGCGTTATTCCTGAGGTGTACGGGGTGGATATGTAATGTTTTTGCATCTGTTTGTGTGTATGTTGTTGAGGGTGTTGTGTGTTGTGTGTGTGTGTCACTCTCTTTTTCCTCCCCCCTCCCTTGTGTGCTAAGTGCAGTACTCACTGTGGTCGTCTTCACCGCCGTTGCTATTCCTGGTGTAGGAGGAGGTAAACCAGCATGGGTAACACATGTAGTTCGGGCTCCATGGTGTTGTGGTTCTTCCTTGAGTGTCCAGAGGTGAGTTGTTTCCCTTCTAGGTACTGTTTCTGCCGTTCTTTTGATGGTATTAGTACCGCCCCAGAGAAGCTGGTGGATTGGTGTCTCGTAATACACTGGGCGGAACCTTGCCTTCCACCTGGCTGTTGGCGGTTACCGCGGTGGTGCTTGTTGCTACCAACGTGGCGGTCGGTGTGTTAAAGTGGCTGTGTGTGTGAGTGGTTTCTGCTGTGTCATAATTCCATTTTTTTTACCGCTGGCCTGTTGCCGGTATTACCGCCGCTTTATAACCGACCGCTAGGGTTGTAATGAGGGCCTAAATGTTATAATAAATACAACAACTTGCCAATGGTGAATTTAGTATAACTAGCACAGGGAAATAGTTTTAGGACTCTTTCTGAAAGTTATCAAATTCAGCCCTGTAGTGCCCTTTCCTGATTGGTCAGCCTTTGACAGCCTGAGCCAAGCTATCTAAATGAGGTGTGAAGTGGCCTGGGCTGGGACAAAGGAAGCATCTGGTGGGAGGAGTACTGCTGCAGCAGATGACAGAGCAGGATGGGGAAAGCCACTTGGGACTGAAACCGGGCCTCCCCCAGTTCCTGCTCCCCCAAACAGATGGGAGCCCCAATGATTAGATTAGGAGAGGGGTGGAAAGGGGTGTGTTAGGGAGAATTAGCCACACCCGTGGGTGACCTCAGCCAGATCAAACCTCCAAGGATACATTTTTTCCATGTTGGATTTTTTGAGAATGTTGCTTACTGGGATTGATTTTTGCCACACTTCACAGGAAGTGGTCACCCCAGAGGGTGGTGGCCTGCACCCCATTGGACAGGAGTACCCCATGGTTCCCCACACAGGATCAAGGATAGATATGGCTAAGCTGTCCGACAATTCAGATCCCTGCTGGAAGAAGATATTAGAGAAGAATGACTGCCATGCTGAACCACTGGTGTGCACCTGAACAACTGTACCCACAAGGACTGCACCAGCTGCACATTTTGGCTTCACCAAGAAAAGGACTTTGTCTTGCTTCTGCAACTCCACTTTGCCACTGCCACTTTGTAAATATGGCAAGGCATTTTTGGCCATGTTGGGCCACATTTGCAAAACAAAATTTTGCAAATGTGGTGCAAGGAGGCACTAGGGGCTCTTAAATATGCCCCTTAGTTTGGTGCCCCTACCAATCTCCTTCTGCCTTCAGTTATACGAGCCCATGTCCCTACCCCATTCCCCTTCACTCCATGATCCAATGTGACATACTTGCCAACATTTTCGACTTGGTATGAGGGAGATTTGTTAAACAACCCTGGGGATTTGATTTTCCCTATTGACTTACATTGAAAAAGGGGAGATTTTAGGCAGGAGACAGACAAAATAAAGCCGTTTTGGGCTTCAAAACTTTGGGAGTCTCCTGCCTGAATCAGGTCTGTTGGCATGAGAGGTTGTACTGTCACTGCCTCTTCCTTCGGCCCTCAGTGGTCTGTTATATGACCACAGCCTCTCTTGCCTTTCCTCTATGGTCAACTTGTTGCTTCCATACCCTTCTCCCTGCTCTCAATTATCCGAGTCTGTCCTCCAGCCTCTGCCTCCCCGCAGTATTCTGATGAACAACTAGATTGCTAAAATTCTATATTTATAACAAAAGTGTGGCATGCCTGACATCATCTCGATGTAAAAAAAATTATAATACCTAAATCATTTTCTTTAGAAAATATAAAACTCAGAGGGTCCTATTCCCATTGAAGGTATGGTTAGTGCGCTAAAAAACTAATATAAGGTCATATTTTT
Organism: Pleurodeles waltl; assembly: GCF_031143425.1. Lineage (NCBI taxonomy): Eukaryota > Metazoa > Chordata > Amphibia > Caudata > Salamandridae > Pleurodeles > Pleurodeles waltl. The sequence goes on from NC_090445.1 coordinate 1,303,030,079, forward strand.
GGAGTTCTCAAATAATGGCAAAGCGCTTATAAATGATTTGCTACCTATATGTTTTTTATCCAGTTGGTCTCTTGATTATATGTTACCCAGGGGGAGAGAATGTTGCATTGTGGCCAGAGCAGCAGACTTTGCAAATGGGGAACCAGGTTTGGGTTTCAGCATAAGCTTGACATCCTGTGATAATGGGATAATCACATAGGTGGTCATTCTGACCCTGGCGGTCTTTGACCGCCAGGGCGGAGGACCGCGGGAGCACCGCCGACAGGCCGGCGGTGCTCCAATGGGGATTCCGACCGCGGCGGTAAAGCCGCGGTCGGACCGGCACCACTGGCGGGGTCCCGCCAGTGTACCGCGGCCCCATTGAATCCTCCGCGGCGGCGCAGCTTGCTGCACCGCCGCGGGGATTCCGACCCCCCCTACCGCCATCCAGATCCCGGCGGTCGGACCGCCGAGATCCGGATGGCGGTAGGGGGGGTCGCGGGGCCCCTGGGGGCCCCTGCAGTGCCCATGCCACTGGCATGGGCATTGCAGGGGCCCCCGTAAGAGGGCCCCTACATGTATTTCACTGTCTGCTGCGCAGACAGTGAAATACGCGACGGGTGCAACTGCACCCGTCGCACAGCTTCCACTCCGCCGGCTCGATTCCGAGCCGGCTTCATCGTGGAAGCCTCTTTCCCGCTGGGCTGGCTGGCGGTCTGAAGGCGACCGCCCGCCAGCCCAGCGGGAAAGTCAGAATTACTGCCGCGGTCTTTCGACCGCGGAACGGTAACCTGACGGCGGGACTTTGGCGGGCGGCCTCCGCCGCCCGCCAAGGTCAGAATGAGGGCCATAATCTCCCCATGCCTAAAACCAAAATGAATGTGTACTTGTGTAATGTAACAGATGCCTATGTAAAGCACTCCAGTACCTTCAGGTCAAGTCTGCTCTACATAAAAGTGCAAGAAACAAACAAATTAAGTGATGTGCACAATTCTGTTATTAGGCTATACTTGAACTACATTTGGGTGATATTTGTGCTACATTTGTTTTGTTTTTTTGTCTGATGGATAACTTGGGAGACTTATTTGATACAAAGCTCCTTAATCTGGTTTAGTGCAGTATCTTCAGTAGAAACTGCTTTCAGTTTTCCACTATGATTCCATCACAATGGTGTTCAGATGTGCCACAATTCTGGCAAAAATTCAGAATGTTAGCACTCTAATTGATCATTAGAACACACCAGTGACCAGCTGGTCACCAAGGAGTTAAGTAACAGTCTGCTGCTAGTATTAAAAGTGCATGTTTCAGTATGCATGTGAGAATTTTTTAATGAAATATAAGAGAAATATATTTGAGAAGTCAATTAAAACATGTCCTAATTTATCTATCTACAGTACTAACAATAATTCATATGAGAAAATGAACCCCCTCATTTTGGTCCTTTCTAAATTAAATGTGAGAAAACTGGGCTGACTGGAGAAGCCTCCTAACTTTTTGCCCCCATTTTTCACTTTTTGCTGGTGTTTACCTGACTCTGAAAATGCCCTGGGTCCTACTAACCAGACCCAGGGCATGTGCTTACTGAACAATGAGCATGTAAATTAGGCTAATTAAAATTGGCTATGCCCACCTACCTATAATTCCCTAGACTATGGTATGGAATGTAGATTTAGGAACTCCAGCATAGGTGGTGTATCCATAGGTGCACTGTTGAGGTGCTCATGGTCATTTTAAAGGCAGTCCTGTCTTGCTGGCTGATTTTAATTAAAGATACATGCAAATTTGACTTTGCAAAAGTACTTCCAAAGTAATAAACTACCTTATTGTTACATATAAGTCACCCCTAAGGTGTTCCCTAGGTTTCCCCACGGTGGGTGCATAGTAACTATAAGCAGGGACCTTATAAAATATATTTTATAATCCCTGGTGAGGAAACATAGTCAAATTCGTTTTTCCCTCATTTTAATGAATAGGCTCCATAGGCTAAAATGGGGAGACTTTATTTTAATTAATAAAGTCTCCAAAGGAGCTAGACATGGCACATTTGCTCTCCTGTTATAATGAAGGCAACAACTTGCCATTGTTGGATTTAATATAGCTAGTTCATGGAAATAGTTTTAGAACTCATCCTGAAGGTTATGAGTTTCAGCTCTGTAGTGCCCTTCTCTGATTGGCCAGCCTTTGGCACCCATGTCAGGCTGCTCTGATGAGGTGTGAGGTGGCCTGGGCTGAACACAAAGGAAGTGACTGGGGGAGGAGATGTGCCTCAGGAAATGGTGAAACAGGATGGGGAGAGAGTAGCCAAACTGGTTATCAAAGGAGGGAAGGATATTTGGAGCAGCTCAGGACCTCCCCCATTTCCTGCAAAGCCAGACAACCAGGTGCACCCTTGATTAGATTAGGAAAGGGCAGGAGAGGGGTATATTAAGGATTTTTAGCCACACCAGTGGGTAGGCTCAGTCAGACCTAATCACCAAAATTCAGTTTCTGCCATTTTAGATTTTTAAGGAATGTTGCTCCTTGGGATTGATTTTTGCCACTTCATCGAGTTCTGCAAGCAGAGCCCAGCGGCCATTTGAGGATTCTGAACACGTGAATTCTGGGAATTTTAGTCCCAACTCCAAAGGAGCAAGTGAGAGCTTCTGGAAACTTGGATCAAGTTGTGGGCACTTCAAAGACCCAAAAAGGACCTCTGGAAGAATATCCAGTTTTTTTAGACGTTTGGAGCAACTCCATAGGTTGAAGAGGTGCATTGTGGGAGTTGTAGTCCCAGACCCCAAGAGGCAAACCAGAACCTCTGAACCCTTAGCTGGTGCTGTGGACCACTTTCCTGAATCAAGAAACACTTCTGAAAGTAAGTGTGACAGTGTTACCTCTGGGGTGCCCTGAACTCTGGACCTTGTCCCTTTCCGGTGTGACCTTTTTAAACTCTTTGATCACTATTTGTTTCTTTGCATTAAAAAACATTAATTCTTTGAAAAATCATATTTACGTTTCCCGTTATCCGATTTTAATCTTTTTGGTTTCATTTTAAAAATAAAAATAAAATCAATTTTTATAAATTGGTGTTGGATTTTTTTGTGCTTTTTGTTTTACTTATTGCTGTTTTGTAATTTTTAAATGGTTTACACACTTGTCTTCTAAGTTGAGCCTTGTTTCTTGTTGCCAAGCTATCAACGGTTGAGCTGTGTTTGATTTATTGAGACCAAACTGGACCTAAGTGGGGGTTAGTGACCTATTGCTAGATGTAGGTACCTACCTGCCCTTACCAATAATCCGCTTCGCAACAATTTGTTCATAAATGTACATAAAGCTCAGCATCCGTATTTAGACCCCAAGGTATTTCTGTTCCAATTATCATACCCAACCTCAACTCTGCTCTCCTAAGGTCCATTCAGGATCACCTCCTCCTATATTTGTCTTCACATGATGGATACCATAGCAGCGTACATCATTATATTCCCCAACGTGCTGTTCCAAAATATGCTCGGCAATATCATAGGAGTGATCTTTGTTTATTATTGCTCTTAAATGTTGCAATATGTGTAATTTCAATTTGTTTACAGTACTCCCTATGTATCTTTTGCCACAACCACATTCTAGGCAATAAACTACGAATGAGGTTTTGCATGCTATCTGTTCTCTGATTTTCCTTTTAGACCCATCACTTTTAAACTCTGTCATGTTCTTAACCTACTGGCATGCTTTACATTTAGTACATTTAAAAAACCCTCCAACTGAAGCCACTTTCTTGTCCCACTCCCTTGCAAAGGTAGGTAACTGTTAGCCAACATGTCATTTAGGGATACTCTGCTATTCAATCTTTTAACGCCCCATCTTTTCTTATGTTTCTCCAATTCTTTCTAAGGGCTATTTTGATTTCTTTATTTTAACAAATATAGTCCATAATATATCTAATGGTATGTTCTTGATCACCTTTCCTTTCCTTTCTATTTTTGAGACTAATAGATCCTTTCTGTTCTTTTCCACAGCTCTTTTCATTGCATTGTCCAAACCTCAATGTCCAGAAAAGTTATTTTCCCCTTGCTTGTCTCAAATATAAATTGTAATCCAAGTGGATTATCTTTTAGTGAATTTAGGAACACCTCCAATTAATCCTGTTCACCTTCCCAGATGAAGAATAAATTGTCTATGAAACGGTCCCAAAAAAATGACTTTATTGAGGACCTCAGCATTTTCTTCTGTCCACACGTGTTCCGCTTCCCAATAGCCCATCCTGAGGTTCGCATCAGTAGGAGCAAAAGATGATCCCATGGCTGCCCCTTTCTTTTGAATATAATATTTGCCCTCAAAAATGAAGATGTTATAGGTGAGACAAAACTCAATCATTTCTAGCAGCATCTGTGTGTGATACAATTGACTCAATGACCTGCTGCGTAGGAAATATATATATATATAAATAAAACACTCTGATTCTATTTATAAAGTTGATGTATATGAGCAATCTTCACATCCATAGTGTCACAGGTAACTAAGACCAAACAAGTCATTTACAGGTATCTCTTCTTCTTCTGAGACACAAAATATCACCATTAAAAACTCCTATTCATTGTCTTGAGTATTTTAAGTAAACTGTACAGATCCACTACAGAGATCTACAGTGTCTTGAATTACTGATGCAAAATGTATTTTCGTTCTGTAAGCATGCAGACAGTTCAAATAAATTCACAGTGCCAAACATACTACCTTTTGTTGTTTCTTTTGAATTGTATCGCCAACTCTGGGTAATTCAAACAAAACATTTACCACAGCCTTAGCATATCAGTTTACACCAGAGGTGTTTGACAGTTGATAATCTATATCTCCATCATTTTTAACTTTTCTTAAAATCTTCTTTCTTCTCTGTTATTTCCTTCTTTGATACAGCATCACTACACTGCTTTGAGATTTTCTTCTTTGGAAAGATTGAGAAATTCTTATAATCTGAATACTGTCCTAAATGAGGAACATAAATGTTTTTAATTAGTTGTATTCTGCAACACACCTGTAGTCTGTGTTCTTCAGGTGGCATCAAATTCAACTAGATATAAATCAGACAATGCCCTAACTCGAGATAAGGCTACATATGCAATTTCTTCCTTAAAGATGGTATTACCAATATTAATAAATGCTGCATCTAAACTTAAACCTTGTGACTTACGAATAGTAGCAGCCACATGCTAGAGAAACTGGAAACTGTTTCCATTGAACATATATATCTTTCACAAGCAAAACACACACAATGGACATTGTAATCTGCTTTAAGCTATTAGTTTTATCAAATTTAATCACTAGGGGCCTGATTCACAAAGGAAAACTTAGACCAAAAGTCTAAGTTTAATACTTTTGGTATTCAGAAAGGTAAGTTATGATTAGTATCGTTAAGTCTGCACTTGGGGCAGAGTTTCCACGCTCATAGCTATATGTAGGCACTGGGCAGTTACATATGCAGTTGTGTAGGGTATGTATTGTAGTGATAAAAGTTGTGTTAAAAACATATACTGATACAGAAATATTGGAAACATCTTAAGTTCAAAAAAATCATTGCTACAGTTTCACATTTAACCCACAGTCATGTAAAGCTTTGCACAAACAGTCCAATTGTGAATGTAATAAAACACTCTAAATACATGAATAGACATTGATTTTTTTCTCCCAAACATACCACACACACATGTGTCAGTGCTTACCATCCCCCAACCAGCTCCAGCTGGAAGTTGTTAGTCAATTACAGCCTGGCTGCAGACATAAATTCTGAGCTGCCACACCCAAACCAATTCAGACCTTAAAACATGTTGCTGAATATATTTGTTGGGTTGCCCCTTGTGATGCAACAGAATTATGTGAAGAGAAGGAGGTGGAGAGCAGAGAGGGTCTTCGGACAATGGATTAATGTCTTTGGGATGTCCAGCCAAGATATCAGGTTCAGATTCCGCTTTCCCCCTTATGTCATCTTGGAGATGGTTTCTGAGTGGGAGCAGGATCTTGACTCTGCGACCTGCCCTCCATACCATCCCAGCCTATGTCAAGATCCTAGCAGCTCTCAATTTCTTCACCACTGGCTCATTCCACAGGGTGTCTAGTGACAATATTGCTATTTTTAAGGCAAGCCAGTCCCATTGCTTGTGTCAGGTTCTGAGGTAAATAAATAGGAGATTGCATCAGTACATATGTCTGGCACACACACTGGCAGAAAGGCAAACGGTTGCCAGGGATTTCTACATCTTATCCTACTTCCCACATGTGGTTGGTGCAATTGATTGCACTCATATGGTACTTCAGCCACTTCGCCACAATTCCCACATCTTCCGCAACAGACACCGCTGGCACACCATCAATGTGCAAGGTGTGTGTGATGCCAGTGGCTGCTTTAAGTATGTGCTGACAGTATTCTCAGGTAGTACACATGACATCTACATATTCTGTAGGTCACCTTTTGCCCAGTGGCTGGCAGTGAGAGAATTCAGCAACATGTAGCTTCTGGATAAGTACCAACAGACAAAGTTTGTACATGCATAAAGTTGTTTTAATACACACCCATCACAATGTATTATGTCATGCTACACATACATGATGCCAACAGACACAGCATGTATGCTTTAATATCTTAGTAACTTTATACATTCAACATGGATATGCTCCAAACTCTGTAGATTTTCTTCCTCAGGTAACGCTGCATATTCAGTCTCCCTCCATCTCCTCAAGCCGTACAGGTGTGCAATCACTGTACCTCAACGCAGGTAAAATAGGGCACATGTACGGGCACAAGCCATCATAAAGCATACTACTAAAGTCACAATCCAGATGTCTTAACCATAAGGGGACATGCTGCTGTATGCCCCTGAAATTGTGCACAAGATAACATTAACCTATTGTGTCTTACGCAACATTGCAATTTGTCAGGCCTGACACATACCTCTGTACCCCCACCTAGGCCTGAATCCAGGGAACAGGGTCATTGCACCTAACTGAGGAGATGGTATGCAGGTGCTGGACAAGCTGGTTGACACTTTTTTCTCTTAAGCCACTGTTTCTGTTATGGACTTTATGTGGTTGTCAATGTTGATTGGTGTAAATTTAACACTGTCCATAAATTCTACTCTGAGATTACCTGTAAGTCATACATATAGTATGTCAACATCACATGTTTACAAGAGTCAAAAGTCCCTTCTACATATTTTGGGCCCATGTCAGTGATTAGTGTTGACAAAGTCACAAAAAACACCATTGCCTAAGGGAAGTACATGTCAATGCATTTGTGAGATCTTCCTGGACAATGTACATCTTATACTTTGTCCGCACCAAGAATCAAAATGATTGATGCCTATGCATAGAGTCAGTGAGGTTTGCCGCTGTGTAGAAGAAGGAAACCTACAGGTATATTTGAAATAGAAAATTATATAAATAAACGTTAACCTTAGAGTTTTGAGATATCCATACTCCATACAAGCACACATTCCCCATCGACTATATGAGGCTTAATGTGTAGCACACTGTACTTTGGACAATGGCCCATACCCACATGTGCCCTGGGGGTATCAGGCAGTGTTATAAACTTGGGGGCATACTTACTAAACCCTTGTGCAGTGCAGCACAGCAAGTCACATTGCTGAGCTGCACTCTGTCATTGGGAAATGGCTAGAATGAGCTGTTTCAAAGGCATATGCCACATTTCTGTCCTTTCCCCCTATGCTAATGCTTACGGGCTGCCTAGCGCCTATGCAGGCACTCCTGCACAATCATGCAAAGGTGCCTTAGTTGCATGTAGGATTGTATTTGGGCAGGAAGAGACACCTTCTGCACAAAAACAATCCTGGAAGGCTTATTCCTGTTTCTTTGTGTTCTGCGTTCATTAGCACATATGGAATGAGGCAAAAACAAGGAGAAATAGTGATATTTCTCTGCATAGCACCTCACTTGGGAGGTGTAAGATTTTTGCACATTTCTATGTTTACATGCTCTTTTAAATCTGTGGATGTATCAAAATCCATAGTTGTTGCATGGAAACACCCACTGCAAAGCCCATGGAACGCATGCTTAGAGCAGAGTAGCACAATGCAGCAAATTGCATGGTGTTCCGCTACTCCAGATTTATGAAGCTGCTAAAAGCCACACAAAGTATCTTTGCATGACTAATAAATCTGACTTTGAGCCCTGTGTCATGACATGTGCCATGTACCACTTTGATTGGTGCCAACATGATGCAATGCTCTTGTACATATGCCCCTTAAAGTTTGCTCTGCTTTATACAGCTGCAGGATGACAGAACGTCTTTGTTTGGGTTGAGGATGCCTCAGAATAACCTTAGAGTTTCCTGCTTATTCTGGCTTGGGTGTTATTTTTAATAGTAAATCTTTGTTTACAGGGTTGATAGCGGAGTCTCCACCCGAGTGCAAAAAGTAAGTACATGTCATTTTAATAAATACATGTACTTACAATATTGTGGCTACCTAACTAAAGACTTTATAACTGTTGTATCCAATGTTGAAGGATTGGTTTGCATAATATCTAGTGTTGGTATGTGAGGGTTTTGGGTGTTGGATGCCGTATCATGCATGTTTTTTGTGTGTGCCTTTTGTCACCTTTCACGTTCTCTAGTTAATGGTTCCCAACATCAGTGTTCTGACATACACCAAGGTGTGCCATATGTTACATATGGCATGCACATGATGGAAGTATGTGTTGGTGCTATATGATTGACAACCGGCAACCATCTGAGTAATTGGCTGCTTCTTCACATAGATCAATCACAAGAGTCAATGCTTTAGCCAACGGCCAGTATCCCGTCCCCCGATATTGTTATATAATATATCTGAACCGTGTACATATATCTGCCACCCAAATTTGTGCATGTTCTTGGGTGATAAGTATGAGCCATATAAGTGTGAAACAGGTGCATCACAGTGCTGTGCCAACATCAGCAGCACTGGGCTGCGAAGAATTTGAGACACAAGCCTGCCCCATATTATTGAGAGTACAGGGTAGGCCTGCGTCTCTGCCTGCAAAGGCACATAACTCAGCAGCCTGCACCAACGCAGGCATACTTGGACCAGAGTGCAAGTGTGTATGTGTTGAGGGGAGTGTCTATGTGCAGTTAGCTAGCCCTTCCTGGACATAAACAGTCTACAATGGCGATATGCCACTTCTATGTGTGCTGCAGAATGCAGCCCACATAGTAGTGCCAAGACATCTGTTATATTATTTTAGAAATGTTCAGGAAGGAACGTCGATGTGCACATAAGCAAACATCCATTGCATGTTACCTCTTCTGTGTGTGCCTTCAAATGGCGTACACATACAAGAAGTAAGGAACAAGGAGGTATTAGTGCATTCTTCAACTCTTTGCAATGCTTACAGCACCCCTGGGCTATTGTCAATCTTTTGGTGCTGACAACAAGTAAGGTGTCTTTAACATCTGGGACAGCATCAATAGCAATGGGTGTTACAATGGGACGGGCACGGCAAAAACCATTGCGTGCCCCTTTGATGCAGAATACTGTGCCATGCTGCCCCATATGTATATGGAGGTGTTACGCTACAAAAAGCTGTGTAACAGATCCTAGTATATATTGTGCAGTGAAAAGCACCACAGGAGCGTCAGGGAAAGTTATGCTCGGGTGTTGCCAAGGCCTCTATAATCTGGCCTTTTGTCTTACAGACAGAATTGTAATGTTTGCCAGTTGTTCAGTCCTAACACAAAGTTGTCTTACTTAACCAGCTTAACAAGTTACATGTGTAACAGTTGTCCATCCTCATAAATGTTCAAAAATCACTAAGTTATGTGTTCCTGTCATTTATTTTAGGTGGGCCTCCACCCTACACAATTGGAGAGGTGTCCCAGTTTGAAGAGCCCAATGCAATTAATAAGTGTCACCTTGTGCATCACATGTGACATTCCAGACCTTTGTGTAAGAGGGTATGATATTGACATCAAGTCTGATGCAATGTTGAGGATGTAGATTAAGTTGATTGTTGCACAAGTGCCAACCTATGCTGCTATGAAATTGTGGCTATTAGGAACAGGAAAGCATGCCCACATATACAGTGATGTCAGTCAAGATATGAGTCAGAGGTGCTGTTTTTCTGATTAGCTTGTCTGATACCAACATGTTTGTCACAGCACTGTGTGCCGCATGTTGCTTAAAGTTACTCAGGACATGGTGCAAATGATGAACATGTATTCAGGTCTCTATTGGGCTTATGAAGGAGATACTTGCACCACAAGTACTTCACTACCCTTCAGAAATCAAGTGAGGCAGTGGCTGTGCAAGGAGCCTATTGTACTGGGCAACAGTCACTTGAGCACACAATGAGAATACAACTCTGCTTCAGATGGATGTGGACATAGCTATGAATAGTAGCAAACTAGATGTGTGCAGATTGACCAATATGATCTATCCATCATGATAATTGTGAGTGAGGTTGGTCACATCCAGTGTGTATGGAATGTGGATGCTGAGTCTGAGAAAAATGGGCTGATTGCAGAGTCCCCCTAACTTTTTGCCCCTATTTTTCACTTTTTGCTAGTGTTTTTCTGATGGTGCCCTGGGTACTGCTAACTATAATTTGCAATATTACCTACCTATAAGTCCCTGGTATATGGTAGGGCATCTAGGTTTAGGGACAACAGCATAGGTAGTGCACCCGTAGGTGCACTGCTGAGGTGCCTAGTGTCATTTTAAAGGCATGCCTGCCTTGCTGGCTGCTTTTAAACTAAAGTTATATGCAAATTTGACTTTGGAATTAAAAGTACTTCAAAAGTCTTGAATTACCTTATTTGTATATAAAAGTCACCCGTAAGGTATGCCCTATGTGCCCGTAGGGCTGGGTACAATGTAACTATAAGCAGGGACCTTATTAAAAATAGTTTTACGTGCCCTGGTGAGGTAAAACAGCCAAATTCGTTTTTCCCTCATTGTAGTGAATGGCCCCCATAGGCTAGAATGGGATACTTTATTTTATTTCATAAAGTTCCCTTATGTGTCAGATGACTCAAGTTTGGTATCAAATTAATTGTTTTAATAAATCCCACAACTTACACTTATTGGATTTAATATAACTTGTTCAGGTAACGAGTTTTACACTCTACCTAAAAAGTTGCCAACTTCATCCCTGTAGTGCTCTGCCTGCTCTGATTGGCCATTCTCTGGCAGCCTGGCCAAGCTGTCTTGATGAGGTGTGAAGTAGCTTGGGCTAAACACAAAGAGTTGTGCTTGGGGAAGGATAACTTCTTCCATTAGATGGAGAAGCAAGAAGGGGGGGGGGCTGCCAAACTTGTCTTCAAAGGCAGGGAAGGACATTCGGAGCACCCCAGCACCTCCCTCACATCCTGCAACCCCTGACAATTAGGTGTCACCCTGATTAGATTAGGAGGGGTCAGGATAAGGGTTCTGTTTAAGATTTTTTAGCCACACCAGTGTGTGGGCTCAGTCAGATTTAACCTCCAATAATCAGTTTTACCCATGATGGATTTTTGAGGAATGTTGCTCCCTGGGATTGATTTTTGCCACACTTCCCAGGAAGTGGTCATCACAGGGGGGAGGACCGAGCATCTGGTTGGAGAACCAGGACCCTCCTATTTTTCACCCAGGAGCAAGGATAAAACTGGCAGAGCTGCACATACACCTCACTTCCCTACCAGATCCCAACAAGGAAGAACGTCAGAAAAAGAAGGACTGTCCAGCTGGACCTCTGACCTGCACCTGGACACTGCACTCTGAAGGACTGCACCAGCTGCACACTTGGGCTTCACCACTAAAAGGGCTTTGCCTGTCTTCTACTGCTTCAAGAAGGGACTCCCTGTTTGCTACAGGTACGAAGGAGCTGCCCAGAGCCCCCTATATCAAGTCTTGCAAGCTGAGCCTAGCTGACCAGCGTCCAGTGGCCATTTGAGGATTCTGACCATGTGCATTCTAGGAATTGTAGTCCCAACTCCCAAGGAAGCAACTCAGAGCTTCTGGAACCTTGGATAAAGTTGTGGACATGTCAAGGACCCAAAAAGGACCTCTGGAAGGAGATCCAGAAGTTTGGAGACATTTGGAGCAACTCCACAAGTTGAAGAAGTGCATTGTGAGAGTTGTAGTCCCAGACCCCAAGAGGCAAACCAGAGCCTCTAAACCCTTGGCTGGTGCTGTGGACCACTTTCTTGAATCAAGAAACACTTCTGATAGTAAGTGTGATAGTGTTATCAGGACTTTGTTCCTTTCTAGTGTGTCCTTTTTTTAACTATTTGAGCGCTAGTTGCTTCTATGCTCTAGAAAGCATTAATTCTTTAAAAATTCATATCTCTGGTTCCCCTTCTCCGATTTTAAAGATACAAATATAATCTATTTGTATAAATTGGTGTTGGATTTTTATTGTGTTTTGTGTTTTAATTATCAACTGTTTTGTGATTTTTAAATGCTTTACACATTTGTCTCCTAAGTTAAGCCTTGTTGCTCGTTGCCAAGCTACCAAGGGTTGAGCTGGGTTTAATATATTGAGACCTCACTGGACCTAAGTGGAGGTTAGTGGCCTATTGTTAAGTGTAAGTACTTACCTGCCCTTAGGAATAATCCATTTTCAAAAACCTGGTATTTAGGAAATCGTAAACATGCTGGTGCGCAGGTAGTTTAATAAGAAGGAATACTGTAGCTGTACCCAGTACAGTGCCTCTCTTCCTTTGCCCCTTAGGGCACCCATACCGCCACCATATGTGTGCTACATAAGAGATTTTGCACACCATACCACAGGATGGGGGGCAATAGGTACAAAGTCTATAGACCATATAGATGTACTGTTCAGGCTTAGGGTAAACTATATGGGCACTTACACTGAACTGTACATAGGGGCTCAATGTGAGCAATGGTGTGCCCCCTTGTAATGCCTACTTTTAGCAGGTGCTAACCTAAGGACACATGAATGATGTATTGGTATTCCTAAGAATTCCCAGTGCCATTTTTCGTGGATCACTACTGGGTGAACCCCACATTGTATCCATGATCCCTGGCCAAGGCTTAATGTTGGGCAAGGGGTGTCAAAGTCGTAGAATGCATGCATTGTGCCACTTTGTTACTATAGCACAGGGATATGGGATGTGTTAGGCCACTTGGTCCTCACTAGTATGATGACACAAATGTTGCAGAAGGAGGTACTAGTCTACTTACCTCTGGGCCCTAATGGTCAACAAATGATAGCCGTAAACCCAGTGACATGTACATGATACCATAGATGGCTGGTAATTGACATTGTAGTGGAACATCTGGTAGAAAGCATGTGTCATCTGAGGATGCTGTGTACATTGCATGTTTATTCTTCCTCTACCCAATGGAGTATTTGATGTCATGTGCTCCTCACATTTTAGCTGCCACTATGACCACAGCACAAAAGCGTGCTTTGATAAGAGGGCATAGCATTTCTGCAGGATACCGGAAGATGGCCAGGAGATATCCGCAGGAAAAATCTTCAGGATTGGCTTGCTTTTCCACATGGGGTAGCTCCGAACCAGGCTGCAACTATGCAGGGCACATCAGGCACAAAATCAGGGGTCAGGGAGGTCTCAGCTGGTCCAACCCTGTCCACATCAACAGCACTTATGCCTACTTATCCACAGCAACAGCCACCTGCAAAAGCAACATCCTCAAACTTTGAGTTGGACATGGTGAGGGACATGGCAGCCATAATGGCGAGGTTGGACCAACTTGAACAGGACAGTGCTTGAAATTTCAAATTGCTGAAGTTTTGAAAAAAAAAGCTGAAGAAACTTTAATCATGTTAATGTACAGCCTCCCAGTTCCTTGTCTTCTCCCGTTGTATATTGTTCTCAGTTTTAGTGGGCTTTAGGTGGGCAGTGATAGGTTAGTTAAATAGATTAGGATAGTTGTAGGACAGAGTAAGTATAGTTGGAGGTTGGCTATAGTATTGTTTTTTTGTTTTGTGGGTTGGGTGGGGGAGTTATGTATGGGGCTCTATGTTCATATAAAAAAAGAATGAACAATTTTCACAAAAAAATATATTTGTTTAGGATAAAAGTTAAGTTAGTGTATGTGTAGCTTTAGTTAATGTTGTTCTACTCGTATCTTGTCTTTTAAGGGATGTTTAGTGTGTGGCATTAAATGTTTTAAGATAGGTTTAGATAAGGATAAAAAGCTGTAGGAGTACATTTAGATAGGTTAGTACAGGGTAGTTTAGAGTAGAATAGTGTCTAGGTTAGATTTTAATAAGGTGTTGTTATAAAGTTTCAATAAATCCTGCTAGTTTTAGACAATTAGGTGTCCATGTTGATTGAGTGTCTGGGTGTTCTTGTGTGTACACTGGCCAATTTAGAGGAATGCCTTAGGGTATCCTTTCTGTATTGATTTACATGAATGACTACAGTATGACATCAGCTACTCAAAACATTTATCATCCCTAGTTCCTGACATTCACATTGTGTATGTATACAGAATCTTTGACAGGTAAGTATGGAACTTCAACTGTCATCTCTGAGGTCTATCAGAAATAATCTTGTAAAATGTGGTACACATTACTTAAACTTATTTGAGGTATTTATCCCGGCACACTGACAGCTACCTGTCACCGATTAAATGTGCCTCTTCTGTTCCACACATATTGTACTTGTGCTCTCATCAGGGAAAATTACAGACACTTGGTTATGACCCATACATGCTGAATGTCAACTTGCATGGATATCTGTTCAATACATGCTTTAAAGGTTTTGTAAGTTGGTTGTAACCCACAACAAAATAAGTCACCTTTTTCATGTTAGAGTCCTAAGGTGTGGCTTGTTTCTCTGACAGTAAGGCACACATGTAATTAGGTTCTGTTCTAATTGACGTAGCTTCACCTAATGCATTCATTTAGATTAGTTGATGGATAACAGTAAAAGTTGATATTATACATGTAAATATGGGGATTTATTTACATGTATAAGTGTATTTTCCAATGCAATACAAGGTCAAGTTCACAGACCTCATGAGGGATCCTGAGCCATTTGTTGTAAATTCAGAGTCCAAGAGTGAGGGGCGTATAATGAGACATGGGTAGGAGAAGTTTGCATTAGTGAGGAGGTGTCCCATTTGATAAAATGTAGGAACTGAGATAATGACAGTCTATAGCAGATAAGTCAACAGTGGTTGTGTGAAGCTGGCACTTTGCCAGCTGTTGCAACACTGGCATGATCTTTAGGGCAGAACTTAAGAGATACTGTCCATATGGCACAGACTGATGTTACCGGATGATTTTCTGTGTGAATGTTGTTCCTTCTGTATCATCAGCCTCTAATGTGTGTGATGCCTCCTGTGCCATGGGGGTGCTGTTGTTGAAGTTTAGGGGGCCACACACACATCAGGGGGTAGAGATGCAGAATCAAAGGTCCCAGTAGCTGCTATTTGTTGGAACACATAAGGCATCACTGCAGCAAGGAAGAACTGCTGATTTCGCAACACTGCAGCTACATCACGGTGATAGGCAGCCATGTTTTCCCTGAGGAAGGCCACTTCCCAGTATATGGACCCAGAGCATTTTGTATAGCCCCTAGCCTGTTATCTATCATGCTGTTGCCACTTTGGGAGGGCAATTATTGATGCCTCTGCCTCATGACAGCAGCTATGTCAGCCAGGGACTGCTGTAGTCCATGTAGCAGGGAGCGGGTGCCTCTGATTGTAGCTGAGTTGTCCATACTTGGACTGAAGCACCTCTGCACTCCCTCTAGACTGCCTGCCATGGTCTCCATCCCCACCCACACCTGCTTGGCCCGCTCCCTCTGGACTCCTACCGCTGTCCTCTGAAAGGTGATGTCTGGGTCCTGGAGTCCAGGGCTGTGGCAGGACTGGTTGGTGCTCTGTGTTGGTAGTTGGGTGGTTCGTGTGGAGACCCCCACAAAGCTGTGTGTCCTCCCCGTGACTGGAGTTGGTGTATGGAGGGAACCTAGGACATCCTTGAGAGTCTTTTCATTGATGGTCAGCAGCTGATCATCCATGTCATCTATAAAATGCTGGACAGGCAAGTCAGCAGGAGATAAGGCATCATCCTCTGCAATGAGATAGTGAAATGTCAATCTTTGACTGTAGTGGCTGTTGACATGGCTCATTATTTACTTGCTTTTGGAAGCTCAGTGACATGTTGCAGACCACAAGTTGCAGTTGTTAATTATATGTTGCATCGTGCATCACACATGAGGCAACCTTTCAAGGTATTTTGTGCTTTGATCCCACACCACCATATTCCTTGAAGGCACCTTGCCCCAGCCACTGACACCATGGTAGCACTTAATATATCTTCCTATTCACCGTGGTGGACATTCCCACAGTAGTGTAATGAGTGTAGTCACTGCTTTGGTGCTTTACTGCATTGGCACCATGAATGATGGCACTTGTGCAGCAATGCACAGGGAGGTTTATTGCTTACAATACTTGTAGTACTTGGTCATCTGCGTTTAGCTGGCCCCACACATGTGCTAATTGGATGGCACAGTGCAACCATTATGGATTGTCAGCCCCATTAGTTCCCCTCTCCATACATTAGGGACATTTCCTTGCATACAGCATATCTGTCACAGGCATATATTGGTGTAAGGATGTACGTGTGGGGGCTGTTTTACAAGGTGGCGTTAAGCCGTAGTAAGTGGCTTTACACCAAGTTGTGTATATGTGGAGTACATAGCGGCACCAGAGCATCACTAAAAGTGAGGCTCGCGTGGTGATGGGGCCTTTTGATTCTGGCCCTATGTGTCCTGATGCAACCCTTTTGCATGCATTCAGTGTCTCCCCTTCTGCCATTTGTGAGATTCCAGATAGTCCCCCACTGAAACTTACCCTGCATTTGTGGCAGTTCTTGGTAGTCTGTACTGTCCTGTCCTGTGATTCCAGTGTCCAGCTCTTCCTAGATGACTGCTCCCACTATCTCCTACAGCTCATCCACGTCCTCTTGGGGTGTAATACTCCGACATCCAATCTGCAGTGCTGCCTTTTGGTTCCTGGCCAGTTTCTCTTCAGTTCTGCGCTTGCAATTTTACCAGCACTTCTTACAATCAGTGATGGTCCTCTTTGCCTCTGCCACACTGTTGAATTTATCTACTATTGTCTGCCATATAGTATCTCTCCTTCCTTTGGCGATTTGGAGGTGCTGAAGTGCTGGTGTTGATGCTTCGCACCTCTCTGGCCAAGATGTAATTCTCCTCCTCACTAAAGCAATACTTCTGCTTCCTCTGCTCATTCTCCTGGGACTTTACTGGACTTGCCTGGCTGGTAAATGCACAAATACAGATAGACACTGACCTATCTGTTGGAAGTTGCCCCCAGTATAACAGACATATGTAGTTAGTGGTAGAGAAAAACTGCTCTCAGCAAAAGCTCCTCCCAAAGAATTGGATGTGCAGTAGTGTTTGGGGGTAGTAATCTATCTACAACAGCATCTCAAAAGCTTCAAACACATGTTTAGTGCAGCTGCATTAACAGTGACAGTGGCTGATTGGGATCTCCCTTGGGTCTCTCCTGGCCATCTTATATTCTCAATTGTATTTCTTGCTCGTACATTTTTTCATGTTAATGCTGTTAAATATGACTGTAACCAGTTTTGCATAAAAAACTGCCACAAAACGTTCTAATACCTCCTTTGCAGCATTAACCTAATTTTTATTTATGTCATGTCGCAGAGGTTAACGTAATTTTATTTATGCTAACCATTTCCTAGCACCATGTTGCGTCATTTTATAAATATGGTGCACAGATGTCGCTAGGAAATGGCATTACCTCACGGTAAGCTTTTGGGATGTACAACTGCACAAGCATAGTTGTGCATCATTATTCTTGACCCCTTGGCCACCAAGGACATAATGGTTAAGTCCGGTGGTGTGGTGCTGAGGCACCACGGATGTAACCATTATGTCCTTTTACTGGCCCTCAGGGAAGCGCTCACCCCGAGGGCTGCACCCCCACACCCTCATGGCATGGCTGGAAGGGGAATCTCTTCCCCTTCTACCCCCAAAAACCCCAGTGATGTGTGATGACATCAGCGCGTGATCACCCGCTGACCTCATCAGAGGCCGCCCCACCTCAGGTGAAGTACCTCAGGAGAAGCATTTCTTTTCTGATCATGTGATAGGGGGCCTAAGAGGCATCAAAGGAAAGGAAAGGAATTTCCTTCCCTTTGATGTCTCTCAGAGCATTTCAGCAGCCGGATCATGAAACAATCCAGCTGCTGAAATGTCCACTAGACACCAGGGATTATTTTTAGAAGGGAAATTGGCATAAGGGGAGGAACCCCTTGGGCAAGGGTCACTCCCCAGGGAGGCAAATGTTTTCATGGCCTTTTCTGTCCCCCCTGGGGGCAGATCGGGCTATTATTATTATTAGGCTGAACTATCCCCGGGGGGCAGAAACCCCTAGGTGGCAGGGATCATTTTTTTGTTTTATTTTTTGTTTTTGTGCGCAGGTAGTAGGGCAAATAAGATTCAGGCCATTCTGCGCCCCTTGGGGACAGACTGGCCTATTTTTATTAGGCCAATATGCCCCAAACGGGGCAGAAACCACTAGACACCAGGGATTCTATTTTAGGCCAATTTCACATAAGAGGAGTGACCCCTTAGGCAAGGGTCGCTCCCCTCAGGGAGGGGGGTTGGGAATTCATTTTAGACCATTTCTGCCCCCCCCCCTATTTTCATTAGGCAAATCTGCCCGCAAGGAGGGCAGAAACTACTAGACACCAGGGAGTTTTTTTTTATTGTTTTACAGATGGGGAGCGACGTCTTAGTCAAAGGTCACTCCCTGGGGGGAAAATTTATTTTAGTCCGTTTTTGCACCCCTCGGGGGGCAGAAACCATTTTGGCCCCAGGGATTGGTGTGTGTGTGTGTTTTGTTTGGGGGCAGCCACTTGGGCAAGGGTCGCTAACCATGGGGGCACCTTAGTGCTGGCCATATCTGCCCCCCTCGGGGATAGATCTGCCTATTTTTGAAAGGCCCATCTGCCCACAAGGGGGGAAGAAAGCCCACCAGAGACAAGGAAGATTTATTTTTCAAAAAAAGAGTGTGGGGGTACCCCACCCCAAATAAATGGGGCCAAAGTTGTTCTGCCCACCGTTGGGCAGATGGGGCAATTACCCCCAATCCAGCCCTCACGGGGGGGCGAAAGCCATCTAGATGCCAGGGAATTAAAAATAAATAAAAAATAGTGGGATGGTGGCTACCAATCAGAATGGGCATGGTTATTCCCCCACCCCAACTGAAGGGGTAACAGTCTTTCAGCTCTCCCTCCGCACACTAAAACATCTTATGCCACGGCAAGCAAGAAGAAATTTGATTATTTGGGGTTTTGATCTTACATTTGGGTCATTCGAGCTTGGCAAAGTCTCAAAATCGTGCCACTTGGAATGGCGAGGGTTGCACTTTTTGGACTTTGGGACGCTGCCATGTAGAAAAATCCACAAAACCTAGACACATCTGAAAACTAAACATCTGGAGTCCAGGGTGATCTGCTTCATATGCACCCCACACCATTTTCTTCCCCACAATGCCCTGCAAACCTCCAACTTTGCTGGAAATCACACATTTTTCCTACATTTTTGTGATGCAACCTTCCGAAATCTGCAGGAATCCAGAAAATTCCTACCACATAGCAATGTTTCATCTATACCGATAAAAATTCTGCCCCACTTGTCAGACTAACATTTTTTTTTTTCAAACTGCACTTTTGGACCCACTTTGGTTCCACCTCAATTTAGACATGTTTTTGGCTCTGGCCCACGTACACAAGTGAGGTATAATTTTTACCGGGAAACTGAGGGGAATGTTGGGTGGTAGGACATTTGTCCCAGTGCAGTGATCCCACGCAAAAATGTGTGAAAAATATGATTTTTTATTTAAATTTGAGATTTGCTGAGGATTCTGGGTAATAAAACACTGGGGGATCCACGCAAGTCACACCTGCCTGGACTCCCTCAGGTGTCTAGTTTTCAGAAATGTTTGGGTTTGGTAAGTTTGCCTATATAGCTGCTGAGCTCAGGACCGAAAACGCAGGTGCCCCCCGCAAAAACAGGTAGTTTTGTGTTTGATAATTTTGATTGGTCCACATAGTG
The DNA here is from genome assembly GCF_031143425.1 of Pleurodeles waltl. NCBI lineage: Eukaryota > Metazoa > Chordata > Amphibia > Caudata > Salamandridae > Pleurodeles > Pleurodeles waltl. The sequence goes on from NC_090445.1 coordinate 1,303,050,108, forward strand.
TTTTGGGACATTCCCTTTCATGGGTACTAGGTCTACCCACACAAGTGAGGTACCATTTTTATCGGGAGAGTTGAGGGAATGTTGGGTGGAGGGAAATCTGTGACTTCTCTGAGATTCCAGAACCTTTTGTCACCGAAATGTGAGGAAAAAGTGTATTTTTTTGTATGCCAAATTATGAGGTTTGTAAAGGATTCTGGGTATGAGGACCTGGTGAGACTCCCACAAGTTACCCCATCTTGGATTCCCCTAGGTGTCTAGTTTTCCAAAATGCAGAGGTTTGGTAAGTTTCCCTAGGTGCCGGCTGCGCTAGAGGCCAAAATACACAGCTAGGCACTTTCCAAAAAACACGTCAGATTTCAATGCAAAAATTTGCCCATGTTGCGTGTCCTGTCACGGGCATTAGGCCTACCCATTAAGTGAGGTACCATTTTTGTCGGGAAACTTGGGGGAACACAGAATAGAAGAATAAGTGTTATTGCCCCATTTCTTTCTCTACATTTTTGTCTTCCAAATGTAAGAGAGTGTGTAAAAAAGACGTCTTTATGAGAAATTCCCTGCAATTCACATGCTAGTATGGGGACCCCGTAATTCAGTGATGTGCAAATAATCACTGCTTCTTAACACCTTATCTTGTGCCCATTTTAGAAACACAAATGTTTCCTTGATACCTATTTTGAACTCTTTATATTTTACCAAATAAATTGCTGGACACCCAGTATACAATGAAAACCCATTGCAAGATCCAGCTAATTTATTGGCTTTGGGTACCTAGGGTTCTTGATGAACCTACAAGCCCTATATATCCCAGCAACCAGAAGTGTCCAGCAGATGTAACGGTATATTGCTTTAAAAAATCTGACATTGCTGGAAAAAGTTACAAAGTAAAACATGGAGAGAAATGGCTGTTTTTTTCACCTCAATTTCAATATTTTTGTATTTCAGCTGTTATTTTCTTTAGGAACACCTTGTAGGATCTACACAAATGACCACTTGGTGAATTCAGAATTTTATCTACTTTTCAGAAATATTTAGCTTTCCCGGATCCATCATTGTTTTCACATCCATTTCTGTCACTAAGTGGAGGGAGGCTGAAAGCACAAAAAAGTAAAAATGGATATGTCCCAGTAAAATGCCAACAAAATTGTGTTGAAAAATTTGGTTTTCTGATTCAAGTCTGCCTGTTCCTAAATGCTGGGAAGATGGTGATTTTAGCAACACAACCCCTTTGTTGCTGCTATTTTCAGTGAAAAAAACACAAACCTCTAGAATCCCTAGGATGTTGGGAAAAAAAGGACGCAAATTTGGCGTAGGTAGCTTATGTCGACAAAAAGTTATGAGAGCCTAAGCGCGAACTGCCCCAGATAGCCAAAAGAAAGCCTGGCACATGAGGGGGAAAAGGCCTGGCAGTGAATGGGTTAAATATGGGCTTTTGTTTGGAAAAACAAGAGAATATGAATCTTAATAGTAAAGATAAAATGGAATCAAGGATTCAAGTTACCACAATGCCAACCAGTGGCAAAGAAACTTGAATCACTGGAGAAGACAGTTTCATGTACTGCTGGTTTACAAAAGAATATAAACCTGTGTTAAAATTGGAGAATAATTTAGTGAAACAATCTGAACGTTGAGGAGTGATTAGTGAATGATGCAATGGGAAGGTGATAGACTTCATATCCTAATTGAACAGCGTGCAAACATTAAAGAGGGAAAAAATTAAATGTGTACTGATAGATTTCTGTTGGTTAAAGACCTCTACGTGAGAACACAACAGTTTCTTCTGTGTTTGCCCTATGCTGTAAACATTCGTAAATCTTTAGGGTTATGGCCCTCATTAGGACATTAGCAGTGTACTGACCGCCACTGTTAAAGTGGTGGTAATACCACTAACAGGCTGGCAGTAATTACCACCATATTATGACCATGTCGGTGAGACCTCCCAGAGACAGCCAAGGTTACACACCAATCGCCAGGGTGTTAATACCACCGACCACGGTGGTAGCCACCTACAGACAGGCAGAAGTCAAGGTACCAACCACCATATTATGACACAGCAAACTGCCAGGACTCACCTTCAGGGACACAGAGGACTCCGCGGTCGCTATGGAACCTGAACTCCAAGTCTTCCCGGTGCTCTACCACGCCATGGCCATCCTGGAGCACCAGTGCTGACGAAGACGACGACGGTGAATACAGCCACCTAGCACACAAAGGAGGGAGGGAGGAAAAGGAGAGTAACACACACACACACACAACACACACCCTACACACACACACACAACCAGCTGCACAGTACATCGACACTTACAGGACTCAGGAGCAAAGAATGCAAGGACACATACCTGTAGTACAACCACTGTAATTTGCTGCCAACATAATGAATAAATAAATAACTATATACAGGTCAATGTACAGATTGGGCCAATGGCTAGTCCAAAGTACTGAAGGGCTGTTAAAGCGAAATCAGGGCAGCTCAGATACCGAAGACCAGCCTGATCCTTAGATAAAGTAAAGTAGTTTATTATGTGTAAATTGAGACTTAACAGCCTAGGAGATCAAGCCCGAACAGTCTAAAATAAGGAAGTAATACATGATCTTTTAAACTATTGAACCAAAAACACATTTGTACATTTCATTGGTTCTTGATATTGAGGAATGATCATTTCTTCACTATTGCTAAAGTTGTTACTGTTCATTCTTCATAATGCACCACATATGGAGGCTAAAAGCATACACAAGGACATTGCGTAAGAGGTCCTACGTGTATGATATCACATGATACATCCAAATACAGAAATGGGAACAACACGTGTACATTTGTCACTTTCCAGAAGGAAGATTGCTTCAGCTAGCATGCAATTATGTTTCAGGGTGGCTGCTCTATTAGCAAGCCTTGCAACATAATGCGTTCCGAGCAATACCAAAATATATCAGCAAGCACTGTTCATGTTGGTTATAAGTTGTTCATCGGAAACAGGCCTAGTTGTCATTGGATATCACAGGGCCCAACAGGCCCAAAATGGGTCCCAGGAGACTGCAATTCCACTGGGCCACATGGCCACAGGGAATCGTCCATGCCCCAACTTGACTCCTGACATCATCTGGACTCCACTGTTCAGGGGCATCATGTTGGAAATGGGCATGCACCTCAGGGGGAAGTAGGGGTGGGGGGGCACCTCATCTGGAGTGGGTATCACTGGTTCTGGGGGGGCTCCTTGCCCACTGTCTCTGAAGGGAACTCTTAGGCCACTGGTTCTGGAGGGGGCTCCTTGCCCACTCTCCCTGGAGGGGGATCCTTGCCCTCTGGTTCTGGAGGAGGCTGCTTGCCCAGTGGTTCTGGAGGGGGCTCCTTGCCCACTGTCCGTGGAGGGGAGTCTCAGACCACAGTCTCTGGAGGGGGGACTACATGTCCTCTGGTGGTGGAAGGGGATCATTGCCCTTAGGTGATGGATGGAGATCCTTGCCTTCAGGTGGTAGATGGGGATCCTTGCCCTCAGGTGGTGGATGGTAATCCTGGGGTTCATTCCTGTGAGGGGCCCCTTTGGTCTTTGTCATGTGACTTGTGTCCTTGGCTCCAGATTTAGGAGGTGTCTCCACTGACCCTGTTGTCTGTCTCTTAGGTTCCACCACCCTAGAACTCCGTTTTTAAGGCAGAGGTTTTTCCTTGCTGGGAGTGGCTGCCTTCCCACGTAGGGGCCCCTTAGTGTCAGCAGCAGATTTTTGGGTGGGAGCAGTGAGCAGTGGCTGACTGTTTGGCTGAGGTGCTGGGCTGGGCTGGGTGGTTGGGACCTTGCACTTATAGGCAGGACGAGGAGGGGTAGGGAAGAGGTCAAAATGGGAAATCCTTCTTAGGGACTTTGGGGTGGGATTTAGGTGGAGGGATGGGAGTGGAGGTAGAAGGAGTGGTAGTAGGAGGAATGGGTGTGCTAGACTTGGGTGCAGGTGCATGGACAGTGTGCATGTCTGAGGTGGATGGCTGTTCGGGGTCTGAGTGTGAGCGATTGTGTTTCTTATGAGGAGGGGGTAGACAGGGTGGGAGAGGACAAACAGGACGTGCGGATGGATGTTGTGGTGCTGTTTGCAAGTGAGGTGGGTGTGCTGCATGAGGTGGTGATGGTGGTGGTAGGGGTGACTGCGCAGGTGGTGTGTGGGGTGCATGCCTGCGGGTCTGCTCTTATGGCGTTTCTGGGCAAGGGTGTACAGGTGGCAGTGTCTGGGACTGTTGATGCAGTGCATGCAGGTGTGAGTGTGGTTGTAACTCTGAGGGAGGAGGAGGAGAGGGAGACAGTGGAGGCAGTGGATGTTGTGTGTGTGCATCTGTCTGTTGTTTGTGTGAGTACTTGTAGCTTGAAGTGTGGTGCCTGTGTTTGTCTGTGCAACTCTTGTGTGATGTTTTGTGTGCATGCTTGTCTGTATGTGTGCATGGGATGGGTTGGGGTTGAGGAGACTGGGACTGGGACTGGGAAGTGGTAGTTGAAGGGGGGACAGTATGACCAGGGACACTGGCTGGCATCAGAGTGGAGACCACTGCCTGAAACGATCTCTGTAGGGCCGCCAAGCCACAGTGAATGCCCTCCAGGAAGGCATTACATTGCTGCATCTGGGATGCCAGCCCCTGGATGGCATTCACTTAGGTTGACTGCCTTACAGAGATGGATCTCAGGAGGTTAATTGCCTCCTCAGTGAGAGCAGAAGGGCTCACCAGGGCAGGGACTGAGGTGCCTGGGGCGAAGGGGATGTCCACCTCCTGGGTGAGCGGGCACGGGCAACTCGGTGGGGGGCTACTGGGAGGGTGGTGCTGGTACGGGGGTGGCCACTGTACCTGTACCTGGGGTGGTTCTAGAAGTATCCGCCACTACCAGGGAGCTTCCATCAGAGGAGGTTTCAGAGTGCTGTCCCCGTTGTGGTGCTCCCCTTGCCCTCCATCCCACTGGTCCCCTCGTCGTTGGTGGACTCTGCCTCCTGGGTCCCATGGGCTGCAGCTTCTTCACTTGCCGGTGCCCCTGCTCCTTCGCCAGATGATGCTAATGCACACATGGACAGGATGGCAGAAGAAAATAGGGGAGGGGGAAATAAAGGGAGCACAGGGTCAATTACAGCACCAACACCACAGATGGTATACACATCGACTTCTGCCAAGGATCGACTGCTGACTGCTCAAGGACGCCTGCTTAACTGCAACAAAGTAGCAAGAAGACTACCAGCAACATTGTAGCGCCTCATCCTGCTGGCTTTCTCGATTGTTTCCTGGTGGTGCATGCTCTGAGGGCTGTCTGCCTTCACCCTGTACTGGAAGCCAAGAAGAAATCTCCTGTGGGTCGACGGAATCTTCCCCATGCCAACGCAGGCACCAAACTTCTGCATCAACGGTCCTCTGGGTCCCCTCCCATCCTGACGAGCGTGGTCACTGGAACACAGGAGCTGGGTCCAAGTGTCATCAACAGTCCAGTGGCCCTTCTGTCCAAATTTGGTGGAGGTAAATCCTTGCTTCCCCACGCCAGACAGTAATCCTGTGTACTACGTGAACTGCAGCTGCTCGGGCTTCTGTGCACTTTTACAAGACTTCCTTTGTTCACAGCCTAGCCCAGGTCCCCAGCACTCCGTCCTGCATTACCCAACTCGCTGAGTTGGACTCCGACGTCGCGGGACCCTCCTTTGTGACAATGAGCTGACGCTGTCCTCAGATCTTCTAAGTGCCTGTTCAGGTGCTGCCTGCCTCTGCATGGGCTCTCCGTGTTGCTGAGCGCCCCCTCTGTCTCCTCCTTGAAGGGACGACCTCCTGGTCCTTTCTGGGCCTTGGCAGCACCCAAAATCCTCAACCACGTCTCTTGCAGCTAGCAAGGCTTGTTTGTTGTCTTTCGGCGTAGAAACAACTCTGCATCCTCCAGCACGCAGTGGAACATCTTCTTACCAAAGGAGAAGTTCCTGGCACCTTCCGTTGTTGCAGAATCTTTGGCTTCTTCCACCCAGAGGCAGCCCTTTTGCACCTTCATTTGGGGTTTAGTGGGCTCCTTTTCAGGGTCTTGGGTTGGGGTATCTTGGACACCCTTAGTGTTTTCTCACACTCCCAGCGACCCTCTACACACTACACTAGGCCTGGGGTCCATTTGTGGTTCGCATTCCACTTTTGGAGTTTATGGTTTGTGTTGCCCCGAGGCCTATTTCTCCCTATTGCATTCTATTGTGTTCTACATTGTTTGCACTACTTTCCTAACTGTTACTTACCTGATTTTGGTTTGTTTCTATGTATATTACTTACCTCCTAAGGGAGTATATCCTCTGAGATACTTTTGGAATATTGTCGCTAAAATAAAGTACCTTTATTTTTATTAACTCTGAGCATTGTGTTTTCTTGTGATGTAGTGCTAAATGATATTAGTGGTATAGTAGGAGCTTTGCATGTCTCCTAGTTCAGCCTAAGCTGCTCTGCTATAGCTACCTCTATCAGCCTAAGCTGCTAGAACACCTCTTTTTTACTAATAAGGGATAACTGGACCTGGCACAAGGTGTAAGTACCACAAGGTATCCACTATAAGCCGGGCCAGCCTTCTACAATTCCCTATTAGACAATCTACAGGTAAGCTAGGTGATACCACAACCTGCTTAGGGCCAGTAACTTCTCCCCAACTAAGTTGAACTACAGCTAAGGGAAGAGACTGAGGGGCATATTTATACTCTGTCTGCGCCGATTGTGTGTCAACATTTTTGACGCACATTCAGAGCAAACCTTGCCCCATATTTAAACTTTGAAGCCTGCGGACGTCAAAATCCCGCTGTGTGGGACATTTTCTGGATGCGGGAAACCACCTTGCGTTAATCATATGCAAGGTAGGCATTCCAGTCCAAAAAATGACTGAATCGCCCCTCCGTCATATTTATACTTCCGGGCAAAAATCCTGCACAGCCGGGAGGAGGAGGCGGAAAATGACGCACAGCCCGATTAGCGTCAAAAATTAATGCCTGGGTCAGGGCAGGCGTTAAAATGGGGCAAACACACCTGTATTTAATCAGAACACACAGAAGCAACAGCAGAGCAGCAAAAGGGAGACATGGAGGTGCTTCTCATCCAGCGTGCACGCAGACACAGAGCACAGCAACAACAACAGCAGCTACCACAACACCAGAAGGGACCCCAAAGGCAATTCAGAAGGCAGAAGAGGATATTCCACACCAGGACAACCCTTCATGGCCTCAGGGAACATGACATCATCCAGAGGTACAGGTAGAACTGGCAAGCCATTCAGCAGCTGCTGCGCAACATTGAGCCACAGTTGGCACCCAGCTTGTTAACACCCCGCACCATCCCAACAAAAACCAAGCTGCTAGCTGTACTTCACATGTTGGCAAGTAGCTCCTTTCAAACCACTGGCGCCCTGGTTGCTGGGATATCACAGCCATCAGTCTCCACCTTTTTGCCCAAAGTACTGGATGCCATCATCAGACTCACACGCCGCCACATCTGCTTCCCAAATACACAGAAGAAGCAGCAGGAGACAAAACAGGGGTTTTACCTCATTAATGGATTCCCACACATCCTTGGTGCCATTGACTGCACACATGTACGCCTTGTGCCACCTGCTGCAACTGAACACCTATACGGCAACAGGAAGCACACACACTCCATCAATGTGCAGGCCATTGTGTATCACCAAGGATTGATCACCAATATCGTGGCAAAGTATCCTGGGATTGTCCATGACTCATTTATCTTCTGTCACTGTACCATCAATCAACACTTACAGGATGGACGATATGGCAATGGACTACTTGTTGGTAAGTACAGAAACCTACTTATATACACACTGCACAGCAACACTCTAGGACAAATAAGACATACACCACGACATCGACATGTGGACAGGAACACACTGAGGCTGTGACACCGCTAGGCATGTTTGATAGGTCTGCAGTGAACGTGTCACACATCTGAAATTAGTGTACAGTCTAATGTCAAGTCGTCAATGATCACAACGTATGGAGAGGTTTGGCTAATTGTCACCTTGCAAAATGTAAGCATCTCGCTGATGTTAAAATTAATCCATTGCATATGTCTAAAGGTATGGGATGTCCAGGGTACATAGATGCTAATGTGTTACCTCCACTGTCAAATTGAATCTGTGTATGGAACTATCATCTCACCCCCAGTGAAGACACAGGAACACCTGTATCACAAGTCACAATGCTAGGGAGTGCACACTGTACTGCAAATCCCAAAACATACTGCTGACAAGTAGTCAGCAGGCAAACACTCGTTCAGCCAAGGAAACAACCCAATGCAGATGGTACATCCAGAAGCCTAGGAATCAACACAATAACACAAAAGAGCCACAGACAACACAAGGCAACTATTGTCATGCAAGGTGATATGAATGGGGCAAGATACGTCAACATGATCCCAATCATTTATTTTTCAGCTGATCTGGGATATGGGATCCAGCCATGGATTATGACACCATTTGGCAACCCAAGCACTGCAGCAGAGTGCCTACAATGAGGCTCATAGGAGGACACACACCATAGTGGAGAGGACCTTTGGCATCCTCAAGCCAAGATTCAGGTGCCTTGACATCACTGGTGGCAGCCTCCTATATTCACCAGAAATGGTCTGCAAGATCATTTTAACATGTGCCATCCTGCACAACATTTGTGTACGAAGGAACATTCCCCTATTAGAACCAGAGCCACAAATGCCTGAAGAGGAGGAAGAGGAGGATGCTGGTCTGCAACATGAGGGGGAACAACAAAACACAGCTGCTGGATTGTATATCATGAACAATTTCTTTTGAAACAACTCACCATCACCACTGTAGCAACATATGTAAATAAACACCGATAATAATCACCATATCATGGTCTGGCTAATCATTTTTGCGACCTTTATCTCTAACTATCAGAATAAGAGTGTAGCCTCATGGAGCATTGCTGACATACCGATCAGGACACAGAAAATTCCAAAGCAATTGTGATGCGTATTATACAACAGTCACATACACACACACTGTAAATGACATATATCATGTACATTTTACCTTTGAAGTGCAATAGCAGAGGACCACACCTATTTCACACATACACGTTGGCAACATTGTTCATCACAGCATATGGCACACAACGAAGACACCATCAGTCACTAAGGGAAAAAATTGCCTCATACATGAGGCAGTGGATGTGCTATGGCATTGTAACAGGAATGTATGAGCAGACCCTTGACAGCAAGAAGTCGTACTGCACCTATCTTTGCAAGGACTATCTGTGACTAGAGTGCCATATAAGCAGAACATAGACAGCAAAAGTGCCACACCTATGACAAGATTGCGCACATGACATTCCATGTATATGTCAGCCCATGTCCTAACTCCTGACACACCCATGCTCCTGGTCTCACCCCACCTCTCTTAAGAGGTCCCTGGAATGGTAACATGTGTACCCAGATATTCCCTCCTCTACACACACATACTAACAATAGTAACAGTCATGGTACATCTGACTGCATGGACGTCAGGTCAAATAATGCACTGGCTTGTAGTTTCTAAGCCCTGTTATCAGCTGTAGATTGCTTCCCATGTGAAAGGTACTGTTGGCCATTTGAACTCAAATCTCACCTACAGGACTTGTGAGAAACTGATGCAGCACACACCTGTGAGCACCTCCATGCAGACCACCCATTTGAACATGCACTTCCCTTGCAGATGCTGGGAACAGCATAGAAGCTGCCATTTTGTTGATTACACTGTTATGCATTGCTAGAAAAATAAACTGTGTAACACAGCCCTTGGGTTTATGTGTCACCTTCCAAAACACAGGACAAACACAGTTTTCCATTTCAACTGTCTTGTTCTTCATCCGACCAGTCTTAGTCAGACAACTGAGTATGTACCTTGTGAAATTGCTGGATCCTGATTGACCCTGCATCCTGTCAGCCTGACTGGCACCTGTCTGTGCGTTACCCTAAAGGTTCTTTGTGGCTACATATGTAGCATACTTGCTTTCCCAACCCTCACATTCCTCCGGAGGTATTTTGTCAGGTGCTTCCTCAATGCATACTCAAATACATTGTACAGCATAATCTGCTTTTTTATTGTACCATAATTGTGAACTTGTCTCCAAATACCCAAATCATGGCCTATCCCTTGTCTGGATCTCATGTATGCATGAGCGACGAAGTGTGACAGTGTACCAGGGCCGTATGCAGGGATTGGCTATGGTGCCTCCAGCAGAACCAGCAACCTCTGATAATGTGCATGAAAATTCCACATATGTTAGGACCCTGACAGTTCACACGCTGAATCAGATTTCTCACAACATATTGATGGCCTGTGCGCACTGATTAGCTGCAAGATTAATCAACACAGAGGCTATGATGTTCCCAGATGCAGTGGGAGCTTTACAGGCCAACCTATGTAGAAATGTTGTAATGACACCTGCCGGAACATGACTCCTGAGATATGATCTCACTCAGCACACCAAGGTCGCCCTGTTGACAGTCTCATAACATGTTTGCAGTGACAGGGTGGGACCATCCCCATGTAGGTTCTCATGTCCTCATTGGATTTACTTCCATTGATCTCCGAAGGATACTCAATAGATACAGAAATAGCCGCCACTGACTCATGATGAGACCTGGACGTAACTGTGACAACATAGACCCCTAAAAATATACAGGATCAACATTGGACCACACACATGAACCAGACACCTCTGTGCAATTGATCACTGGGAATATGTGGCCACGTGCTGCTTCATATGCTGGTCCACCACTGCCACAGGAGAGTTGTGGCTCAGCCATATCACCACAACTGTGGGGTGGTATTACATTTGTGGGTCACCTTTGGCTTTCCGTGTCAATAACATGGTACCCACTTAGTCTGTTCATGTGCCTGACTCACTGTGGGTTCACCAACAAGTGTCTAGGAAGCAGTATCCAAATTTCCAGGACATGTGATGGGCAACTTTTGGACCATTGACATGAACAAGCATCTGCCATCTATCCGGTGCATGCTTTGTCATTTGTGGTATCTACGTTACCCAAAATCTTGGAAGTGCACACAACAGATGTTGCTACATGTATGACTAATACATGTCCTCTCTCATTTCCACACTGACTTGCATCTCAGGTTTGGACACATTGATTTCACATTCATACAAGCATATTTGCAATAATGCATCTTGTGATACACACACACTGGGTCAACAACTACATTGGTAGCCAATGCACACACATTGAGCCATAGGCACTGAGGTATTGTACTTATGTTTGTCACACTGCTATCCTCTCCTGATGCCAAACATGCCCAATTTGTACAATACATATATGTAGGCCACATAAATGGCCATCTAGTGCGTCAGCCAAGAGTGAAAATCCTGTTAATGAAGTAGCGGATCATGGCTGCAGTACTATGATGTCTCACATGTGCCCATACACCGTCAAGACCAAAGTGGGTGCAATCAGCCTATCTCAGTTGTGTCACAAATGTTACATAACATTAAAATGGTAAAATGACCCAAACCCAGTCAATGCCCTGAAATTTTTACGCATGGGCGTCAATAAATAATGCGCAAGCGTAAAAAAAATACACTTCTGCCGGAAAAACAATGCATAATGCCCTGAAAACACCATTGACTCTTCCACACTGTACCTCAGAACATTGGTTAAGTGTTAGACTATTTCGAAATATATGAATGCAGGCTCATTTCTACTCCTGTACGTCAACAAAAATTACTCCCAGACTGTATGCGTCAATTTTGTTTGATGCATAACGATAAAAACGCACGCCATTTTAGGCAGGAAGTGATGTAATAGAATATCCTGTTTACAGAATATGTACAGTGGGTTGATTTTCACTTTCACTTTGCAGTCTGTGATTCTTCTAGACTGTGTGGATGTGTTGAGAGTTTTGTATGGTTAAATTGGGCTTTTGTCTCCTATGTGGTCCATTTCTTGTCATTTTGTGAATACAATATTGTTGTTGTAGCCTGTCTGAGTGTTTATTGTGTACAATTGTGTTGTATAGTATTGTCTTTGTTGTTTTTGGGAGTCTGTTGTGGGTAGTGATAGTTTGGGTCTAGTTGGGCTGTTTTAGTTGTTTAGTTTAAGTTTGTCATATTCTACTTTCCCCCTATTCTCCTTTGTTCCCCTTTATCCTCTATTTATCTTTTGAGGCTAAGATGTTGGGTAGGCCTCGTCTTAGCAAGGTGGGTGAGGAGGAGCTTGGTGGCTTCATATGGCTGGTGTGCCATTTCCTCCCCCTTATGATTGAGGCAGGTGGGCGGGTGATACAGGGGTATCACACTAAGGCACGGAGGCTCCGGTGGGCAAAGGTCTTGCATCACCTGCAACGCATTTATAGGAAACCAAGGAATGACCACCAGATGAAGCACCACTGGGCTGACCTCATCTCCAGGGAGCAAGATCTGCTGGACCACCTGGGCATTGTGATTGGTGGCCCTGTTGGTGAGTACAAATCATGTTAATGCGCATGATTAATTGCGCTGTAGTGACATCAGATGATTTGTACAATATCTGCCGGCAATGTTGTTGAGTGTGTGGAATGCTTTGGAAACATACAGGGTCATTTATGTACTATGTTAAGGACCACAATTGCTAGCTGTTAGGAAGCAAGTGCTCTGCAAACTTACTGAATACTTTTGCTTTATGTAAGTTTGTGCCGCCTTTGTGTCAAACAGCAACACAAATCAGGAGCCAATTATGTATAGATATAGGTCACATTTGCCTGTGAGGTATAGAAATTTCCAAATCATTACCAACATTTGTTGACCCAACAGCTAGACTGACTTTTGAAACACTACATGAGGCTGAAAATAAATGAGTGCAGGCTTCACGTCAATTGATGATAGCAATGTGGCACATTCATATGTCTCATGTGTGTCTGGTGAGTGTGTAAGGAAAGCGATCACGGAAATTCAAAACATCTTAGGGATTATTGTGGCCCTTCGTCATTTCGGATACATGTCAGATCTGGATTTGGAGACATAGGGAACAAGTTCAAGCTGCCCTCAGCTAACATCTTAGACTGGTATTCGGTGTTTGTTGTTCCACCTTTCGTTTAGGGATGGCTGGCCAACGGTATGCACATGGGTTCATATATCTATGGTTGGTGCAACTAATCATAGTTGGGCCACATCAAATGAAGAAACTGTAACAACATGAGGGCTTACAAGTGTCCCTGCCCCTATGTACATTGTACCTGTGTGTCATAAATTTGTCATGGGCACCATGGCTGGTTGACTGGTAATGCACTCCTCAAGGAAAGTGGCTTTGGATGTCTCTCTTGGATACACATGATGAGACAAATACACTCCATTATTATGTCTGCTCACTAATGAAGGAGCATGTTTGCCACCACATGATAGTTAGGGCCACTGCATGTGTGCAGATATGTGTGTAAAACTCACAGGAGACCCATGTTATCTGCATGTTAGCCGTGCTATATCGGATGCAGTATCATCATGTCTGAGTGGCTTTACTTACTTATGTAATCTTACACATAGTATTTGTCTTTGGAATTGTTGGACAGTGGACAGAATTTGAGCACATTTCTCCCATCCATGCCTTACAGATGGACCCGCACCCTTCACTGTTGGCGAGGTGGCTACATTCGAGGACCCAGACAACTCCAGTAAGTGTTGATATGTCTGTTATGTGTTGTGTTGGCTGGTGATATGTGATGGACTCCTGTGTGTTTAACACATAGCAAGGTGTGATGCGCTGGCCAATCATTTGTTTTGTTCCATGAGTGGGATTTCTCACCATCTTTGAGTTGGCCAATCATTATCCTATAGTCATATTTAGGGATTCTAGATCAGTCCTGTAGGCCCCACAATGTGAATGGGGATGAGTCATGTGGATAACACTTGTATCAGCAAGAGTCTCACTGGACCTAATCTGTGATTTAGTCAGCCAGTCAGACCCAAATTCTCCCAGAATGGGGCTGCTAAATGCTTACCCACAGACTTCTGCTTCCCAATTCACTAATGTACTTATTAAACTGTAGGTTGAACTTCCTAGCAGCATGTAGCACCACATGTAGTGCTACGAGTATGTGGCACTTGAGTGCAATGGTCTAGGTGTGCATGAAACTCATGGCCAGGGGTGTTCTTGCATTTCTGTGTTTGTTGTAAGTCATGGCTTATTGGAAGTATATGATGTGGACAAAGGTCTGCATTTCCAGACATGTGTGGCGCTGGGATTGGTCAAGGGTTTGCTGTCTCCTATTGTAGATACACCTTAGCTGTGGTGTGTGTGTAAAGCCAAACACATGTCCAGCTTTCCTAAGCTTTCTGGGTGTCCATGTTGTTTGCAATTGTTAGTTGTTACTCCATCCCCCCACCCTCAAACACAGGCATGGGTTTGTGAATAGTGTACCTAGGACTGATGATACAAGTTTGGTACACAGACATGAAAATCAGTGGATCTTTTGTCTGAACCTAGTATACACACTCATTTTCCCACATGAGTACTATACCAGCAAGTCCATTTACAACTTGCAGTTCATGTTGCCCTAGATTTCCATCCTGTACAATGACAATTGTAGCCCTGGCATTGGCGGAGGATATGCTGCATGATTGTTAGCTGACAACTGGCAGAACTATGATGCCAAAACATGCCAGTTCTTACCCATCTTTTAGGGTTTGGATGTGCTATGTGTGATAGAAACTTTGTAGGCTGACCTGCCATGTACTTCCTCAGGGACAATCAATGACCTGGATGATGATATGAGCTGTTACAAGTACAGTAGATGTATTGTCTGATTCACTTCTTGTGCCATTTCACGCAATGCAGTTCCTAATGTTAGTTTTTCAATTTGTCTTCACAGCTGCAAATATGACACCCATCCAGGTGCGGGAATTTCAACGGCGGGCAATGAGGAATCAGCACATACTTCAGGTAGATTCTGGGTACCGAAGAATGGCCCGCAGATATTGGCACGAACGGGCCTCCGGAGCCTGGAGGGCATTCCCAGAAGGCAGCCCTTCTTTGCTCACCACAGCCACCACCAGCACCACCACCACTACCACCCAGGTGGTACCACCAACAGCTGGGACCGTTGTGGCAACCACCTCAGCATGTGCTCCAGGCTCTAGCACAGCACCACCTGCAGGGCAGCCCACAGCCATGGACACTACACGTCCCCACACCTCCACAGCTGGCACCCAGACAACCCTAGCTGCAGCTATTGACCCTGCTGCTTTTGGACAGATGCAGCGTAAATTGGACTGTGTCCTGCGTAAAATGAGTCGACTGCAGCAGGATGTGCGACATGTAATCCGGTGGGTGTGGTAGACCCTACGGAGGGCCAACCTGTAGTAGTGTTGATGGACATGATTCCCTCCCCTCCCTCCTCTTTCCTGATTCTTATACTTTGTGGGTTTTGGGGTTTTAGTGTTAGGTTAGTATAATATGTTAGGTTAGTTAGTGTTAGTGGGTGGGGGGGTCCTTATTATTTCTACTGTTTCTTTTTGAGTGGGTGGGTGGGTTTGAGTTGGGGGCAATGTTGGGGTTTTTATGTGTTTAAATATATATATATATATAAAAAAAAATATTACAAAATTACAAAAAAATTACAAAAACATATATATATGTTTTTGTATAGGATATTATGTGTTTAGGTTAGTATCTGTTGTCCTCCATGTGTCCCGTCTCATAAGGGGGGTGGGGGGTGATATTTAGAACGTTTCGTTAAATGTGATAAGTAAGTTTAGCTTAGGTTAGTTAGGGACAGTTGTGGGTAATGAGTAGTTAGGATAGAAGGCTTTTCCCTGAGTTTTCACCTCTGTTTTTACAGTTTAATAAATATGTAGTAAACCCTTTACAGCATGTGTCACATGCTTGAAGATCAGGGCTTTGGCATGAGAGTACATGATCTCTTTTGTATTACACTTTGGTGGTCATTACAACCCTGGCGGACGGTGTTAAAGTGGCGGTAAGACCGCCAACAGGACGGCGGTAAAAATTTTGGAATGATGACCCTGGCCGAAACCAGCCAACAAAGACAGCCACTTTAACACTCCGACCGCCACAGCGGTACAGACAAACAGCGCGGCGGTCACCGCCAACAGACAGGCGGGAGACAAAGTACCGCCCACAGTATCACAACCTACCAATCCGCCACCTTTTCTGGGGCGGATTCACCGCAGATAAAAACACGGCGGAAACAGGAATTTCAAAGGGAAAACGCTCACCTCTACACACTCCACGAGGAACGAGGACACCATGGAGCCGGAACTCCATATTCTTCCTGCACTAGTCTTCCTGCTCCTATACGACGATCATCAACGCCAGCGGAGAAGACAACGGTGAGTACTGCACCTACGACATAGGGGAGAGGGAGGCAAAAGACAGGGACACACACACGCAACACCCCCACCCCGACCATCACCCACTACAACACACACACCAATGCATATCCAAACATTACAGTATCAACCCTAACCCCCCGGAAGAATGCAAAGACAAAAGGAAATGAGTGGAACCATTGTAATATTTCAAAATACAGTAACCAAATATCAACATATATATATGTACACATTAAACAAAATATACACCACGATTAGTAGTGCAGGTAATGCACCATTCATTGTCCATGGACCACTGGGCCCAAAATGCATGGGCGAGGCCCACACTAAATACCTGATCAAAACGGAGAGAACACTGCTGGGGCATCAGAAAGAAATACAACAGGCACCTCAGGGGGAAGGGAGGGCACCTCAGCCGGATGAGTGCACGACGCCAGATCCACAAGGGGGCTCAATGCCCATTGATGTATCATGGGGAGTGCAAAGCCACAGTCTCTCAAGTCCCTACAGTGGGTGGTTTGCCCACTGTACCATCCTGGGGAGTGCAAAGCCACAGTCTCTCAAGTCCCTACAGTGGGTGGTTTGCCCACTGTACCATCCTGGGGAGTGCAAAGCCACAGTCTCTCAAGTCCCTACAGTGGGTGGCTTGTCCACTGTACCATCCTGGGGACTGCAAAGCAACAGTCTCTCAAGTGGATAACAGGCTCCACTGGTTCTGGAGGGGGACTGGTGCCCAGAGTGCTTCATCCTGTGAAGAACAGAGGTAGTGGATGCATGTCTCCACTGGTTCTGGACGGGAACTGGTGCCCAGAGTGCTTCATCCTGTATAGGACAGACGTAGTGGATGAATTTCTCCACTGGTTCTGGAGGGGGACTGGTGCCCAGAGTGCTTCATCCTGTGAAGGACAGAGGTAGTGGATGCATGTCTCCACTGGTTCTGGAGAGGGACTGGTGCCCAGAGTGCATCACTCACCCCGTGACGGTCCCAGTTGCGTCACAGCCCTTGCCGTCCTTGGGCTAGCGGGGCTTGAGTTGGAGGTCTTTGCCCTGTTCAGCGGAGCTTGCCATGGCGGTCTTTGCCCTGTTTAGTGGTGCTTGAGTTTGCAGTTCCTGACCTGTTCAGCGGTACTTGCCCTGTTCAGCGGTGTTTGCCATGGCAGTCTTTGCCCTGTTCAGTGGTGCTTGAGTTTGCAGTTTCTGACCTGTTCAGCGGTGCTTGCCCTGTTCAGCGGTGCTTGCCATGGCGGTCCTTCATTGCCCAGCTGGGCTGGGGCTGGCGGTCCATCATTGGGCAGCTGGGCTGTGGCTGCCAGGGCCCTCCTGGGCAGCTGGGCTGTGGCTGGCGGTGGCCTCCTGGGCACTGACTCTGGCGGTGGCCTCCTGACCACTGACGATCGGGCTGCCCTCTTGGGCACTGACTCTGACGGTGGCCTCCTGGCCACTGGGCTGGCGGTGGCCTCCTGGATAGCGGGGATGATGGCGGTCTTCTCCGCCGTGCTGCTCCTCCCAGACTTTGGCGATTTCTTCTGCCCCTTCCCCACCTTGGGAGGAGTCACAGCTGAGTCGACACTCCCCCCGGGACCCTTGTGAGCAGCTTTGCTGGCTGGAGTCTTCACTCTCTCCCGCCGGGCACTGTCCAACTTCTGGTGCTTCACAGGGGGGGGACTGGCTGTGCTGTGGCTCCGTGTTACACTGGCTGCCCTGGCGCCCGGTGCACTCCACATACCTGTAACAACAGGCACCACAGGTCCCGGAGATTTTTTGGCTGAGGTGCTAGTACGGGACCTATGAATTGGAGGGGGGGTGGGAAAGAGGTCAAGCTTGGTCAGGAAAAGTTTCTTAGGAACACTGGGACGGGTAGCTGGAGGGGGTTTGGGAGTGGAGGAAGAGGTAGTGGTTGTAGGAGGTGTACGTTTGGTGACTTTGGGTGGAGGCTGTCGTGAGGTGTATGGCTGTTGGGTGGGTGTGTGCCTGCGTTTGTGTACTTTGGGAGGGGGCATCACAGACACACTGGGAGAGGACACAGGGGACGTGTAAATGGTAGTGGGGGTGGTGAGTGCACGTGAGCGGGGTGTGGTGGTGGGTGTTCCTGTGCTGGACGTAGTGGCTGTAGTGGTAGTGCATGCAGGTGAGAGTGTAGACAAGACTGGGAGGGAGGAGGGAGACGGCGAGGAGGGGGACACAGTAGAGGCAGTGGATGTTGCTGTGTTTGTGTGTGTGCGATTCTTGCGTGAGTGCCTGGTGGATGTGTGGTGCTAATGTTTGCCTGAGCTTCCCTTGTGTGGTGAGGTGTGTGCATGCTGGTCTGATGGTGTGCTTGGGATAGGCTGGGGTACAGGGGATTGGGTCTGGGTGGAGGAAGTTGGAGGGGGGAGGCTAGACACAGGGACAATGGCTGCCATCAGTGCTGAGGCCAGAGTTTGCAGGGTTCGATGAAGGGCAGCCTGACCAGAATGAATGCCCTCCAGAAATGCATTTGTGTGTTGCAATTCTCTTTCTACACCCTGGATGGCATTCAAAATGGTAGACTGCCCAACAGTGAGTGACCTACGGAGGTCAATGTCCTCCTCACTGAGGGCAGCAGAGGTGACAGGGGCAGGGGCTGAGGTGCCTGGGGTGAAGGTGATGCCCACCCTCCTGGGTGAGCTGGCACGGGGCCAAGGCTGAGGGGCTGCTGGGAGGGCAGTGCTGGTGGGGGGGTGGCGGCTGTACCTGTAGAAGTGGGGGGCACAGATTTTGCCGCCACCACAAGGGTGTTCCCATCGGAGGACAAGTCCGTGTTGCTGGTTGCAGATCCTGTGACCGCCGTGAAGCTCCGCTCGCCCTCCGTCCCACTGGTGTATTCCGAGTCCGTGGTGTGGCCCTCCACGGCCATGTGGGATGCAGCTCCCTCGTGGTCCTGTGCCACTTTACCTCCGCCTGATGATGCTGATGCACACAAGAACAGGGAGACCACAAAAAGGGGGGGGGGCGACAGAAGAAAGTCAGGTTGAGTGCATGGCTTACCGCTACAGTTGGTGGACAATACAGACACAGCAGCCCCCTGCACTATGCCACGATGTTGGTCTCTACAGATGCAATTCCTGGGATATGGCCTACATGGCTATGGTTGATATCTGCACACATAGATGACACAGGGGCATGTATACCTGTACTTGGCACTCTACAGAGGTGGGATGGGGTGCCACATGGCCTGCATTACGAAGGGGCCTAGCCTACGTAACTCACGCTGGCCTAGGGAAACCCACAGCCCTCCTTCCCCACCCAGACACCTTCACTGCGCGCAAAGTCTGCTGAATGATGTTGTACTTACCCCCTTGTGTCTGCTGTGATGCCCTCAAGCGCCCATCCAACTCAGGGTAGGCCACCGCCAGGATCCGGAACATCAGGGGGGTCATGGTTCGACGGGCACCTCTCCCACGTTGGGAGGCCATCCCCAGCTGAGCCTCCGCCATCTTCTTGCTCCAGCGGCGAATGTCCTCCCATCTTTTCCGGCAGTGGGTGCTCCCAGGGTCCGGACGTCCTTGGCGATGGCACGCCAAATATCCTTCTTCTAGTGGGCGCTGACCTACATGAAATGTACAGGGGAAGAAGAGAAGTCATTAGCAACTGCACCGTCGAAGTGAGTGGCCCACATCCCTAGCCTTGCCATGTGGCACATGCATTCACAGTCCTTCATGCACGCAGAACTGTGCCCCCTTCCTTCTTACAACCAGCCCTCTCCACACAGGTATAGCCCATACAACGTGCTCCCTGTGTACTTACCTGTTGGTCCGGAGGACCGTAGAGTAGTGTGTACTGGGGGAGGACCTCATCCACAAGCTTCTCCAACTCCTCTGCAGTGAAGGCAGGGGCCCTTTCCCCAGACGCACGAGCCATTGTCTCTTCCAGACCGAGGTCACAGCAGCACTTGCAGTGTAGGTCCTCTCCTGTTGAAAATCAGGTATCGAGTGATTGAACAGATAGAAAATGGCGGTCACGTCCGCGGCAGTCACATCCGCGGTGGTGCGTAGCATCACCGCCGGCGTACATCGTCATTGGCTCCTGGGACCCATAGGGTCCAATGTTAAGCAATGCAGCAGTGCGCCGTGGTCTTCGACCGCGTACCACGACGGTGTTCAACGCCAGCGCAGTTACCTCACATCCCATTGTCCCAGTTTAGAGGTCAGACAGCCGCCATTTCAGGGGCCCACATGGCCTAGTTACCAACTGCGTCACACAGACCTAGGCCTTGTCGCACAACACAAATATAGGCCAGATTCAGTGTATGAATGGTGTTCTGTGTAGACTGTGGGTACATACCTCTGAGTTGTTTGACTCTGTGGTCACTGTTGTCCTTCCTAGGCACCGTCCGCTGGGACATGTGAAGAGATGGCCGCAATCCACCGCTGTACCGACCACTGGTGGACCTGTTGACAATGGAGGAGCGACATTTGATCATCACCTACAGGTTTGACCGTGCCACAATCCAGGAACTGTGTACCCAGTTGGATCCAGACCTGATGTCAGCAATCCGCCATCCCACTGGGATCCCCCCTCAAGTGCAGGTGCAATCAGTGCTCCATTTCCTTGCAAGTGGGTCATTTCAAACAACAGTGGCCATGGCATCAGGGATGTCCCAGCCTATGTTTTCCAACGTGTTGTCCAGAGTGTTGTCTGCCCTGCTGAAACACATGCAGAGCTACATCGTTTTCCCTCAGGTGGAGGATTTGCCTACAGTTAAGGGTGACTTCTATGCCCTTGGACATATCCCCAACATCATAGGTGCCATTGATGGGACCCTTGTAGCTCTGGTCCCCCCGCACAGGAGTGAACAGGTGTACAGGAACCGGAAGCGTTATCATTTGATGAATGTACAGATGGTATGTTTGGTAGACCAGTACATCTCCCAGGTAAATGCTATGTTCCCTGGCTCTGTGCATGACGCCTACATCCTGCGGAATAGCAGCATCCCTTATGTGATGAGTCAACTCCAGAGGAACCGGGTGTGGCTATTAGGGGACTCTGGTTACCCCAACCTGTCATGGCTACTGACCCCAGTGAGGAATCCCAGGACCAGGGCAGAGGAACGCTACAATGAGGCCCATGTGCAGACTAAGAGGGTGATCGAACGCACCTTCGGCCTCCTGAAGGCCAGGTTCAGGTGCCTCCATATGACATGTGGTTCCCTATTCTACTCCCCAAGGAAGGTGTGCCAGATCATCGTGGCCTGCTGTATGCTTCACAATTTGGCTTTGCGATGACAGGTGCCTTTTCTGCAGGAGAATGGTCCAGATGACGGTGTTGTGGCAGCTGTGGAGCCTGTGGTCAGTGATGAGGAGGAAGCAGAGGAAGAAGACATTGACAACAGGGACTCAGTTATCCAGCAATATTTCCAATGACACACAGGTGAGAATACATTCCTGCCTACTACAAGTACTTTCACACTTCTACCTCTATCCTGTCTGTCGATTTCAACCAGTATATGGTAACTGAGTTGTACATTTCCATTACGATTTCACAGGTGTGGTTTCCAACGTGTGTTATCTGCTTAGTTTCCTCATGGACTAGAGCTGTGTGACATAGGTATGTTGACATTACATTTGAGAACGCATTTTGTCACTGTCATTGCTAATATACATTTTCAAAACCACAGACTGACTCCAGATTGTTTTGCGCTTCAAGGGTGTTTATTGCAGTGCTAAATATTGGAGGGGGGTTGTAAAATGGTGAGGGGTGATGGTGGAGGAATGTCCATGGCAGAGTCCAGTCTATTAGTCTCACAGGTGCATTGCCCATATTGGCATAGGAAGTGGAGCTGGGGCAGTTTAAGGTTGGACAGGGTTACAAAGTGGGACAGTGGGATGACAATCAGGGTGGTCTCATTTCTTGGCGGGGGTCTTGGCATCGTGCTCTGTCTTGTTTCTGGATCTCAGGGACCATTTGCTGGGTGGTTTTCTGTTTGCAGGGGGTGGGGTGCTGTGTGGTAGTCCTGTGGCGGTGCCTCCTGTCCACTAGCGCCGGCGGAGGTGGTGGGCAGTTCATCGTCCATGCTAGTGTCAGGGGCCCCTTGGAGTGCCACAGTGTCCCTCCTGGTGTTAAGTATCTCCTACAGCACACCTACGATGGTGCCCAGGGCGGTGCTGATGGTTCTGAGTTCCTCCCTGAACCCCAAATACTGTTCCTCCTGCAGGCGCTGGGTCTCCTGAAACTTGTCCATTGTGGTTCTAAAAATTCTGGACCCATGTAATTTACTTTGCCACAGCAGTACGATTTTAGTATCAAAAGACCGATAATGACTAGTACACTAAGCATGAGCATTTTCGCTCAATTCCAGCAGCGTTTTCACCTCGAAATCGCCATTTTCGTCCTGCACTCGTGGCTCCTATTTTATACACGGCAGCCATTTTTAAAAGTTGCCCTCACATAGGCTTATAATACAGTCAGATTTGATTCCAAGGACACGTACACCTTGATTGACTTTTCTCTGACCTGGGCAAGCTGGAACCATTGCCTCAGGCCAAACCTGTTTGGTCAGTCCCTCTCCCAGTGGTCGAATCAGATAGCATCAAGGCACACCATGCCATAAAACCCTTATTATCGCTCACACACCCTGCCTAATCTTGCTCACACCTGCACCTGCTCTTTTCTTCTTCTTACTTTACGAGGGGGAGGTGCCCGTTTTTATTGGGGGTCCACACTTATCTGATGTAAAATACTAGGCCTTGCCGGGTAATTTATTATGGGTTGGATGACATGAAATATGAGGTTTCATCATGACACTGTTTTTTCCTTTGTAGTGAAAACATGTGAATGACCAACCAAAATGTCAAGAATGTTTGCCTGAAGCTTAAAAAACTGTATATAAGGAAACCTGACTTTGCATTGAAACACAGTCTCCTGAGAACATACAAACCGTGCTGTTGTACTTCTAGGACGCTTGTTACTTGGCTGCAGCCAATAAATTTGATATTTGACTTCACCTAGAAGACTCTGAGTTTCTGTGGTCTGAATCAGGAAAGTACCCGAGGTCTTTGGGTGCACCCTGGCACTGCTGGGTTACCGGATCAGTACCGGTTCTGAAAAACCAAGTACCTCAGTTGGCGCCCAACGTGGGGCGATACCAGCGGTACCGGTCCAAGCCTGAGGTCCGTGGGGAGCTTCGTGTGAAAATTCTGGAGGAAGGCCGCCACTTCATCGACCCCTGCATGTCGACGTGGTCCGAAAGTCTTTGCTGCGAGGTTCCCCCCTTCCCGACGGCTACGAAGGACTGCTGCCCTGGCTATCGCCCTGATTTGGACCCTTGATGTTTGGTAGAGCGAAACGATAAGACGAGTCTTCTGGTGACGTCATCGATATTTTCAGTTAAGTATAAGTGGAGCGTCTCCCAGCCCTTAGTTGGACACTTGGTTTGGTCCTTAGTTGGACATTTGGTTTGGTATCCCTTCGGGATCACTTTGATTTGGAACTTGCAAGTACCAAAGCCGAAGGACTCGTGTATTCACGAGACTATTGTAAACGATAATCCTTTGAAGTTTGAAGCTAGATTAGTGAGCGAAGATGCCTGGTCTTAGCAGACTTGGAAATTTGTTTTGTCTTGGTTGTAAAAGGGACTCCCGGTTGGAGGACTCATGTCCGGTTCCTCCGATTGGAACTCCAACCTATGAACTATATGTGAAGCACGGAGTAGGCCCCATCACGTTTAATAAAGTATGGGTCCGCTATTCTTGGAAATAATTGAGAAAAGTTTTCTTTTTTTTCTTGTGAATATGACTTACAACTAGGATCTGCAAACGGTTCTGTAAGTAAATTGCGACGGCGCTATTTATGAAAAATGGCTAAAGCGCGCTGTATTGTGTGTCCTGAGTGTTTTCTGTTTATATCTGAAATGAGCTCAATGTGTGTTTGTGGGTCTTCTTGATGTTTTCAGTTTGTTAAGTAAAATGTTGGTTAATTCATATTTAGTAGAAACTTAGAAAAAATCCAGAAATGAACCATGTGATGTGCTAACATAGCTATATGTTGCTCTTTAATTTATAGAATGAGCAATTGTGCACATATACAAAACTGCAGTTAAATGCTTAATACATTAGAAAACACATTCAATAGATATAAATAGGGCCCCCCAAAAAAACGAAATGGTCTATTTTTGCAAAAAAAATAAAAATACATTTACAGCATTTTTCTTAGATGCATTGTATTAGATGTTCACAGGCAAACTTTTCAGCTGCAGTATATTTGATAGGAATGTTCAATTCAGCCAGCACTTTCCCAGTTAAACATGGGTGGAATTTTGCATAACCTTCCTTTTAAATGAAAGTGGCGCAAAAATGTGACGCATTTCAAGTTAGGCTTATGCGCTTAGGCTTGTGAGTTAATGTATCCCAAATAATAGGCAAGGGATGCAGCTTGCTTTTATATGTGGAATTATCACAAAAAAGAATAATTGGGTTTTTATTTTATTTTTTAAAGAAAATTATTAATTATGAAAAAATTATTTAAAAAATAAGTGCCTTTCAAAATCGTTTTTTAATATTTATAAAGCTTAATACCTATACTATGACCTCCTAACATTAAAATTTAATTTAAGTTATGTTGCACCGCTAAAATGACATTTGTATGTGCAATTTTCCCTTGGCGCAGGAGCAAACAAGCTCATTTCTATAAAGTATAAGTTAATATTTTCAATGGCTGACTCATGGATTGTGTAATAGACATTCTGGTAATGCATATTATGCAAGAAAATTGTAGGATATTGATTTTTTAATGCCTAAAATATCAAAATCGATTTTGGGCAAAAGCACTGTTTAAACTGCATTTTCTTTCATTCAGAGTACTTTTTAAAGTGTCTCAGGCTTCAGTAAATGCATACATTTAGGTTTGATATATATTTGCAGGTTGTGCCTTCTTATGATTCAATGAGTCAATGTGCCAGTACAAAGGCTTGTTTTAATATCAAGGTTGAAGGTTCTAACTTCAGCTGGGCCTACTGAGATGTTCATTCATTCGAGGTTGATGAAATATGTACCATTGCATGGGATTGCAACAAGCATTTATTCTAACAACTGGTATGTGTGTTATTAAGGTTTGTGAATTATTCACAGCAAATGTAGTTTAATAATCTGGAAATAGAGATAATTTTTTTTTAGCGCCTAAAAAGGAAAAATTATTTTTTTTAAAAATAAAGTGAATTATTGCAGGTTAGAAGGAAAATAGGAAGGCCTACTGTCTTTGACAGATTCAAAGTGGCAGAAGCTAGGAGAGCTACAGAGGCTGGCTCAAGTCACACTGCTGAGATGCTATCTTTAGTTTTCCCATAAACAATGGAGGAGGCTGTCATGTTGACACTTGTGACCTTTTAAATTAGGGCCTTGTCTCTGTGAAATGCAGAATGACCCTACGGGCCTCTAAAGTGGGATTTCTGGTTTCTCCAGAAGAACATCAATACAATTAAAGAACTTAATTCCAAAGGGAAAATATAAAAAAAGGGGTTTCTTTGAAAGTCCCAACATCATGTTAAATGCTCTGCAGAACTGATACATTTGTGTCTCCGCTCTAAAAAAATAAAATGATGCCTGCTAGTTGCTTTTATTTGACAGAAAACGAAGTGTTGCATTAAGTCTTAGACAGAAAATAAGATGCAGCCCTTTTTAAAAATTTTGAAGGCTACATGCCTTAATGAGAACGATTTGCCAATTAAGACTTATTTTTCACAGTGGAAATTGTAGGTGCCAAATTAATATGGAGTGTCAGTGTAACAATTTTTACTTTTAGAAAGGTAAAACTAAGGTGGCTTGATGTTGCGAAGTAACTGACAAGAGGGTAACAGTTAAGTAATGGAAATTTATTTTCATGTATTTGGTCCTATCATGAATTGTTCTTGCTGGTCCTGTATGTTAGAAGAGAAACAGTAAAGTTATATTTGACAGCAGATTTCCATTGCCTGGTGATCTACTGTCAAAAGGAGGGTAAGGATTTTAAACCTGACAAATTAAACAGGCCCAAATATTGGGTTTTGGGCTGCAGGTTTACAGTGCATAAAGTACATGACATGGTGTTGTGTGTCACCGCTTATTCACACATGCTATTGTTTTGTCTATGCTTTTTGTGCTTGATACACAGCAAGTATATCTGATGGCTTGACGTTTTGTGCGTTTTTATTATTTTTTATTTGTTTTTTGCATGTTAGTTGCTGCTTTTGATACTATTACAAGCTCCCCTGTGTTGTGAGGGGATGGTCATGACGATGCCCATCGCTACGCAACAGTTGGTTGAACTTGTTCTGGTTACTAAATTCCACAGATAATGATATTTCATGCTGTGAACATAAGAGACAACACTTCACCAGTGCATGTCTATTTGGCTATAATGGTATTGAAGGAAAATAAAAAGAGATATACAGGATCAAAGTGTGTCACCTGCAGTTAGTCACGTTACTGCCCCTTCCCTTTAAGGAACAGGCAGCCCTACATTTATGTAGCCTTGATTGGACCTAATGATGAAATTATAGATCTGTGACTCAAGGTGGCCTAATTTCTATATTACATTAGTTAATGATGTTCTGTTTCCTAAGTAGCATATGGCTTTCGTTCCTTAAAAGAAAACCAGGTTTTCATTTTTTCCTGAAGAAGGAACTGAAACATTAGCTAGGAGTACCGTATATGGTGTAGTCGCCAACGGTAGAGTTAAAATTTGTGTAACTTTGGCCTTTGTGTATCACCCGTACTCTTGGTGTTGTGTCACATGCCTGACTATCACCCAAATATTTTTTTTTGTTCTTCCTATAGATTTTTTCTTTTGTTACTTCCCCTGACCAATGTCGCATCATGCTTAGTTATTGAGATTTTAGCTATGTCCTAGTCCCATTTCTCTTTTTCGAATTCCTTTCACCAGTCAGCCCTTTTATTATTATTGATGTATTGTTCAGGTTCACATTTCCAGACTGCAGTGATGTACCAGGGACCCCCATGTTATGTATAATTCCCTTTGGTATGACCAGACTGGTTTTCAAGAAATTGCCTTAGGCCTGCTTCAATGTTTTCCAGCCTGACTGTCAGGGTAGCGATTGACTGGTTAACTGACTCAATATTATAGTAAGACAAGTTTTCCATTTCAATAGGAGATATCTTATGTTTACCTTTTTGAACATGACGAATTTTCAATGTCTATTTTAATTTGGTTTTCGATTCCCTTCTGTTCCTGCTACTTTCATTTTTGGTGGGATCAGATGTGTCCTAATCATGCAAATATCAGGACCCTCTAGTTCTTGTCTTTTTGTTTGCACATTTGACTATTAGCCTGTGTATTGCATAGTGCACCTGATGCACAGTTTTTAAAGGAAGGTTTCTACATGTCCCTGATAATCGGTATCATGTGATTTCTCTATTGAGATGTTCTAAGGTAAGGAGGAACACCTAGACTTAATCATTGAGGAAAATATGTGTTTACCCCATTAGACAATGCCACTGTGTGAGGAAATCCATTCAGATAGAATTGTCATGTAGCTATAGATGGCAGAGAATAATGGAGATAACCCAATTAAAGATGCTAGAGACCCTGTTTTGCCCTTCTGCCTTTGTCTTTGTATTTTATGCCCATGGTGTATGGCTACTCCTTTGAAGATTGCAGACCACCTGCTTGCATTCCCCTTGTTAAAAACCATGAACTGTTTTTTTTACTAAATTGAAGGAAACTAAAAACTGTGGCACATTTCCTACGTCACTAGATTCTGCGGGTATCAAGTCATACTAACCTGCAGGACATTGATTTAAGCCTAATTCCCATCAGTGACAGCTACAGATGAAAGACGGACGTCTTGGCCCTACAGTCTCAGCACCCAGAAAGTAGCAAAGCTGGACAGCGATCGCCAGTGCATGGTATCGTACTTGCTCCATCAGATGGCGTTGGACATCGCAGAGCCAAAGTTTCAGTGTAAAGGAGCTAAAGAGAAGGATTCCTGTTGTTGATGGCAGAGCTGTTTTGAGGTTTCATTTCTCTACCTGTCATGTGCTGGTAACCTCTGACAGTGTGCAATCCCTTGAGCACCTTGGCCTGAGTTTTGGCCACACACACCCTTTTCTTTGCTCCAACGGAAGAAGGGCAGTGCACCGGAGATTTCAAGTTTGGAAAAAGGCACTATATTGTGGTGCCCATGAAAGAGCAGCTTAAGCGTCCTCTGACACTAAATAATGAGTGTTGGAGTCTGAAAGTGCTGCTGAGCTTGAGCTATTTCCCAATTAATGGTGCTTGGGTCTGCACGAGATGATTTGTGCCCTTGATCAATGAAGAGCACATTGTTTGTAGTGTCTGCCACAGAGGAGAGACACTGGTGCATTGCTTAAAGACATTGAGACTTTCGAGTGAGCTGTGGGTGTTTGCCAGGAGGGCACTCCAACTAAGCAGTACTTTTCTCACGAAGAGGCCTGAATTGAGAGGCCCATGCGAAAGAAAACAACAAAAGAAAATTTGATGGACAATAGAAGCCTGCCAGAGAGGCTTTTTGAACGGACTCTGGGCATAGTTGGTTTCACAAGAGGTTTCCGTGTGATTGTATAGACTAGGTGTTAGGAGACTGATTGTTTTGCTGGCATTGTTTTAAAGTACTATTCTGTTTGGTAAAAGCAGAATAAAGTCCATTTTCTGTGGAAAGAGTACCCGCTTTTCACCTTAGAGCATTGATGAGAGTCACCACTGTTCCACCTGAACATAGAAAAATTACTGAAATGCAGAGGAGCCCTAAAAATGTTACTAGATAATTTTAGGATTTGCTTTTTGGTTAGGGTTGTGAAAAATTATTATTTCATTTGTAATAGTGGTCACTACTTTCTCCCGTTGTCTATATGTTCTTAATAACGTGTTTTCTAGTGTCTTTTAAACATGACGTTGTCATTTATGGGTGGGATTGTTTTTCTCTACTCAATTGACTTCTGCACCCACTTCCCAACCTATGTCTTTTCCTACTATTGTTTCTTTGCACTCTGTTCACCCTTTTCCTGAACATGAGCAGCTTAGAAGATCAGAATTCGTAAGCAATTCTTTTGTACAGCTTCTGCATCAACACTAGTTAGTAGTGAACATCAATAATTGTTGGGTGTGTGATCTTATGCCACCTACTGCAGTTAGAGGTATTCCTTATTTTGTCCTGCCATATGTGGCCTTTTGTGCTACTTCATGTTCGAGGAGACCTGTCCAGAGAGAGTTACCAAGTACTAGAATTTTGCTCCAGCAACATCTCCATGGCCTTATAAACATAGACCTGGACTCAGATTAGCATGAGAATAGGTTTATTGCCTATGTAAGGGCAAAAGGAGGGTTTGTGGTTCTAAAAATTCTGGACCCATGTAATTTTCTTTGCCACAGCAGTACGATTTTAGTATCAAAAGACCGATAATGACTAGTACACTAAGCATGAGCATTTTCGCTCAATTCCAGCAGCGTTTTCACCTCGAAATCGCCATTTTCGTCCTGCACTCGTGGCTCCCATTTTATACACGACAGCCATTTTTAAAAGTTGCCCTCACATAGGCTTATAATACAGTCAGATTTGATTTCAAGGACACGTACACCTTGATTGACTTTTCTCTGACCTGGGCAAGCTGGAACCATTGCCTCAGGCCAAACCTGTTTGGTCAGTCCCTCTCCCAGTGGCCGAATCAGATAGCATCAAGGCACACCATGCCATAAAACCCTTATTATCGCTCACACACCCTGCCTAATCTTGCTCACACCTGCACCTGCTCTTTTCTTCTTCTTACTTTACGAGGGGGAGGTGCCCGTTTTTATTGGGGGTCCACGCTTATCTGATGTAAAATACTAGGCCTTGCCGGGTAATTTATTATGGGTTGGATGACATGAAATATGAGGTTTCATCATGACACTGTTTTTTCCTTTGTAGTGAAAACATGTGAATGACCAACCAAAATGTCAAGAATGTTTGCCTGAAGCTTAAAAAACTGTGTATAAGGAAACCTGACTTTGCATTGAAACACAGTCTCCTGAGAACATACAAACCGTGCTGTTGTACTTCTAGGACGCTTGTTACTTGGCTGCAGCCAATAAATTCGATCTTTGACTTCACCTAGAAGACTCTGAGTTTCTCTGGTCTGAATCATGAAAGTACCCGAGGTCTTTGGGTGTACCCTGGCACCGCTGGGTTACCGGATCAGTACCGGTTCTGAAAAACCCAGTACCTCACCATTACCGTTGCCATCGCCTCCTGGGAGTGGTGGTATGCTCCCATGATGGAGGAGAGGGCCTCGTGGAGAGTGGGTTCCCTAGGCCTGTCCGCCCCCTGTCGCACAGCAGCCCTCCCAGTTCCCCTGTGTTCCTGGGCCTCCGTCCCCTGGACTGTGTGCCCACTACCACTTCCCCCAGGTCCCTGTTGTTGTTGGGGTGGTGGGTTATCATGGGTTCCCTGTAGTGGTGGACACACAGCTGATTGACGTGTCCAGGGGACGGAGATATGGGCCGGCTGGGTGGGTGCTGTGCTGGTGTTACCAGAGGGTGGAAGGTCTGTGGTGGCCTGTGACTGGGTGTGGGGAACCGACTGTCCCGATGCCCACAATGGTCCGGGCTGGTCATTTGGATCCAGTTGGACAGAGCTGCTGTCATCACCGTGGGCCTCTTCTGTGGGTGGGGTGGAGATGTCTGGACCCTCCTGTCTGGTGACGTAGGGTAGTGGTTCCGCAGAGGTGTAAAGGCATGATTATTGCATCTGTGTGTGTCATGGTGTGCAATGGGTGGGTGACCATGTACCCCAGTGCTAGCATTCCTGTGTGGGGGCTTGTGTGATGATGGTTGAGGGGGGTGTTATGGGTATGTGAAGTGGGCATGCTTTAATGATGGGTGTCCATGCTTTGTTGTGTCATGCAGGACTTGGTGTTGGGATGGGTGGTTTGTGTTATTAGTACATTAATGAGGAGTTGGAGTGATAGGGGAGGGGGCAAGGGTGGGGGTCTGTGATAGCATGCAGGTAGGGTGGGGGATATGATAGTTAAGATTTGACTTACCAGAGTCCATTCCTCCACCGACTCCTGCAAAGCCCTCGGGGTGCAGAATAGTCAAAACCTGCTCCTCCCATGTTGTTAGTTGTGGGGGAGGAGGTGGGGGTCCGCCGCCAGTCCGCTGTACCGCGATGTTGTGTCTGGAGACCACGGAACGCACCTTCCCCCGTAGGTCGTTCCACCTCTCCCTGATGTCGTCCCTATTTCTTGGGTGTTGTCCCACTGCGTTGACCCTGTCGACAATTCTTCGCCATAGCTCCATCTTCCTAGCTATGGAGGTGTGCTTCACCTGTGATCCAAATAGTTGTGGCTCTACCCATAGAATTTCCTCCACCATGACCCTGAGCTCCTCCTCAGAGAACCTGGGGTGTCTTTGCCGTGCCATGGGGTGGTGTAGGTGATGTGTGGGGTGGTGATAGTTGTGGTGATATGTAGTGGTGTGTGGTGTTTTGTGTGTGGAAGTAGTGTGGGTGATGGTGTTGAGTTTGTGGATGGCGGTGTCTCTCTCTGGCCTTCTTTCAGATTTTTTTGTCGTAGGGGTTTGTGGGTGATGTGGGTGTGTGTTTTATATAGTATTGAGTGTGTGGGAGTGGTGTGTGTATGTGTATCAGGTGTGTGTCTTTCGAATTGTACAATGTGGTGGTGTTTTGGAGATGTGTGTGTATTTTGAGCGCGGCGGTGTGTACCGCCAATGGAATACCGCGGTTGAAAGACCGCCGCGTGGATTCGTGGGTTGTGATAGCATGGGCGTATTTCTGTTGGCGTGACGGTGGAGGTTTTGTTTTAGCCAGTTTATCACTGACCTTTGGTGTGGCGGTCTTGTGTGGGTGTCTGAATTTTGTTGGATTTCGGGATGTGGGTCATAATAGCTGTGGCAGATTTCCGCGGCCGTGGCGGTGTGTTGGCGGTCTTCTGCACGGCGGTAAGCGGCTTTTACCGCCAATGTAGTAATGACCCCCTTTGTGTCCTATGCTACAAAGAAATCCCAAATGAGCTGTAACATTGGCAGCTACCCCAAAGCCACCTTGCAAAGATTAGACCATTCATTGCAACCACCAATCACAGTTACTATGAATCCCAACATGTTTTTTTCAATAAGTATGTATTCAATGTCACATACAGTCCTTCCAGATCTATGATTGGGGACACTGTATTATGTCTGACTGCAGTCTGAAGTCTCTTGTAGTATAGTGTTCATGACTCACATAGATCATTTGTTACACTGTTCAGCATGATTACGTATTTGGATGTAAACTCAGACACCTCCATTCATGCAGTTTGGTGACTGTTCGCTTAGATTTGTGGGCTATGTTATATGTGTTGGTTTTGCATGGAGGCAACATTTTGAAGGCACTATTTTATGGCTTCGATATCCTTTCAGGAAGCATTATTCTGTCCAACAAACATTATGGTGTATAGTTTCTCTATTCATCAGATATTACCCTCAGGAAGTGCAGAGTATGGTAGAATCCAGGCCACTGTGCATAGTTATCAGAGTACATTATTTCAGGACAGTTATATTGACAACCTATGTAATTTGACAGGAGGCAAAATTCAGTGGTGTACTGCACGGTTGATGTGTCACATTACACAGAGACAAAGTGATTGTGTAAGTGCTATTTATTGAAAAGTGCTGTAGTGCTATATGTACATTGTCCATGATTGTAAGTCCATTATAGTGACATCTTCCATTGTGATCCTACACAAGTGCTAAAGGACAATTCATTGGACATGCTGAGGTGATTTGTCAGACAGTGCAGAGGGACAGGATTTGCCAATGAGTTAGTGAGAGACAATCACAAGGCAGGCTGACAAGATATACAGTGGTTTGCAGAACAGTGCTTGAGTACAGTTGTTGCAAGACTGGCATGTTACAAAGCGCAGGACCTTGGTAATACGTGGCCATGTTGCAGGGACTAGTGCTTCCGGGTACTTTTACATGTAAAGGTGATCTGTTCCTGGTCTTCATCTTCTGATGTATGTGTTGCCTCCTCTGTCCTTGGTGGTGGTGGTTGTGAAGGGTCAACACACACCTCAGTGTTTGAAGATGTGGAGTCAGACATCCCGGTAGCTGCTACCTGTGGGGGTCTTAAGGGCATAACTGCTGCAAGGAGGATCTGCTGGTTCTTAAGAATAGCAGCCACATCACGATGGTGGGCATCCAGGTCGGCCCTGAGGGGGTCATGATTGCATTTGTGCATGCAGTGGAAGGTTTGGGGTGTGAGGTGTTGTGGCAACTCCCTTACTGCAGTGGTGAATTCCTTTACAGTTTGTTGTAGTCCTTGTAGGATGGATGTTAGTGCTTGCATGGCTGCTGCCTGATCTGCAGATTACATCATGCACAAACGCATCCCCTCAATTCTGGCTGCCATATTTTGCCAGCTCCCGCTGTACTCCGACTACAGTTCTCTTACAATTGGGGTGGTGGGTGGGTCCTCTGTGATGGCTGCTTGTTCTGTGCTCCTCCTTGTGACTGAAGGTGGGATCTGGAGGGTTCCAAGGACATCTTGGAGGGTCTGGTGGCTGATGTTTGTCAGCTCGTCATCCATGTCTTCAGGGTAGTCCTGGACAGGCATATCCAAAGGAGATCCATCGTCCTCTGCAATGAAATATGGTACAATTAGTGTGTCTGTGTTGTGGCATTAGTGATGTGACATGCCTGCCTTGTGATGATTTTACATTGTGATCTTGTTTCCTGTTCATTGATCCAGTCTTTCAGATGGGCATTCTCCCAGGTCTATGCCACACCTGCATGTCACCTGTATTGTGGTAAGTTATTAGACTTGTCGGCATCATCTCCTCTAGGTGTTGGTTTTGGCCAAATAGTGATTTGCCACCTTCTTGTCCTACTCAACCCTCCGTCTACATCCATTCTCATGGTGAGACCTTTCACTGGCTGTGGGTGCTCTGATAGCACTAGCAGCACACTTAACAATCTGGACCTGCCCCAGTCTCTGATCTTTCACATCCACTTATATGTAGTTGAAATGTAGCGTATACTATACATAGCATTGTTATGGCACAATATGGATGTCAGCATTGGTAATGTGTACAGCTGATGTAGGGGAATGTGTGGTACATTGGATTGCCCTGATAGTCGTAGCAGTGTCCTATTTCCTCCTCTGACTGTGCAGATGTATTTCAGTGACCAGTTACATGTGTCCTCCCCCTCAATGCTGTTGTCTGAGCAGTATGACATTTGGGATGTTGCATTGTGACCCAGGCACAGGATGGACACTGACATATGCAGCATGGGTGTGACCTTAGTGCTGTGTAGCTCCTAATGTTGATGACATTGGCTGATGTTTGCGGCAACTATGGGCATTCATATTTGACAGGACTGGAACATTTGTCTTGTTTCAGGGGATTGTTAACATTATCATCCTAAACCCTCTAATTTAGGTGTATATGATCCATGGGGACGTTACTGCCATTGGCTACTTGAGCTGCACACACAGCGGAGGTGGTAGTGGCAGCTGTTGTCAATGTTACATTCCAGTTGTCGGTATGGCTAGAGGTTGTTAATTGGGCCCTAGTTAATGTAGGGGGTATAGTGGCTGATGTGTGACAGGATGTCAGTTTGACGTTGTGCTCTTCCCTCCTGGCGTGGCTTTACCTTTGCTACATCGATGGCATGGCAGCATACCCCCATGGAACTGTTGTTGGTGTTGTGTTATGGTGTGCCCCACCTTTTCTCTGTACAGGCCATGCCCCCGTGTCGTACCCCTTTACCCATGCCACTCTATGTATATGATGACTTCCATGCATTTTGAAGTTGGTATCTCCCCCACCGGTTGTAGATGACATCAGTGCATTTTAATTCCCCATGCGACTTGCCCTGCATGTGAGTTGTCTCCTGGTAGTCTGCGCTGTCCTGTCCTTGAATCCCTGTGACGATCTCCTCAGGGATGAAGGCTGCCACCATCTCCTCCATGTGGTCCAGGGGCTCCTGGTGTGCTGGACTTCCACCTCCAGTCTGCAGTGCTGCCATCCTGTTCCTGGCCATCTTTTCCTTGGTCCTGCGCTTGCAGTCATGCCAGCGTTTCTTGCACTCGATGACTGTTGTGGGTACTTCTGCCACACTGTTAATCTTGTCAAATTTTTTTGCCATACAGCCTCTCTCCTACTGATTGGCAACTCTGAGGTGACAAATAGTTGGTGCTGGTGTTCCGTCACCTCTTTCACCAGGATTTCCTGCTCCTCTGTACTGAAGCAACACTTTCTTTTCTCCTTCTCCCTGTCCTGGTTCTTGTGTGGGTCCTCCTGGCTGGTTCCTGGTCTGTTGTCATCTTCCTGGGGTCTGTACAGGCATCTGGAATCCATTTTGGCTCTCCTCTGCTGAAATGGCTGTGTTTGCGGGGAATTTTGACGCTATTGCGTCAAAAAGCGTTGCATATCTGGTTTGCGGTGTCCTCAATCGGCCCACAGTCATTTCCGCCGCGTTAACGTCATGTGCATAAAAAAAATGACTTATACCTGTGGTTTGTGCTGCTGTGCGTCAAAGTATAAATTTGATGCCCGCACGGCGCACAGTAATGGTGTTAGCCGGCGGTAATATTTTTGCCGCAAAACTGCGTCGGCGCAGTTTTGCATCAAAAAGTATAAATATGGGCCTGAGTGACTTGGTACTTCTGTCTAAGAAGGTGTTGTGCAGGTGACACCAGGTTTTCAGTCACCAAAGTTATACTGGCACCTGTGTCCCAGTATACCTGGGCCTCAACACCATTTGTTAAGATTGACTGCCTGTACTTATCCATGTTAAGGGGAGAAGCAGCCAAGGTGGCAAGGCCAATGCCACCAGGTGTGACAGAAACTGTCTTGGGACTTTCTACCCCACTTTCTATTATGGCCCCAAAAGTGAACCCAACTACACCTTTAGTTTGACTATTCCCAGTAGTCCCACCACTATTACCTCTGCTTCTAGGGGCACTAGAGTCTGATGTCTTAGTGGTGGTAGGCTCAGGGGCTTTACCTGTGCAGGACTTATCCCTGACCAATGGCCTTTTTTTCTACACACATAATACCAAGGCCTTTTCTGATTGTGTGAAGAGTTTGAAGAAGATGAAGACATTTTATCACCACCCCCCAGAGGAGTGTTTTGGACTTCAAGAAGGATCTTTGTGTTTACTTTTATCCGCATGCTTGTCCTGAGATTTTTCACCATCTTTCTTTTTGCCATCCTTGTCACCCATATGAGTTTTCTGCTCACCCTTGTTCTGACCCATTTGTCTGTCTTCTTTCCCAATTCTTGGGGAGAGGTGAGATCTGAGTCCACAAGATACTGATGTAACAAGTCAGACACACACTTTTTCTTTTTCAACATATGCTATCTGAGAATGAAGTTATGAAGGCTTTACTAATCAGTCACCTTACTGCCATGTAACCAACCTTCTAGGGCCTTCAAAGAACAGTTCACAAAGTCTGTAAAGTCCTGTGATGACTCCTTTCTGGTCTCTCTGAACCTAAGTCTGTACTGTTCAGTAGTTAAGCCCAGGCCATCCAAGAGGGCATTCTTAAGAACCTGGTAATTATCTGCATCATCCTCCCTGACAATAAGAAGTCTGCCTCTACCTTTGCTTGAGAAGAATAACCAAAGGATAGCAGCCCACTGTACATGAGGGACCCTCTGAACTTTACAGGCCCTCTCAAGTGCAGCAAACCACTTGTTGATGTCATCATCATCATTGTAAGGAAAGACAACTTTGTGCAGATTTCTAGAATCAAATGAAGGTTCCCTAACATATGTATTTTTAAAACTGCTGCTGCCACCATGGGGAACTAACCCCAAACTCTGCCTCTCTTTCTCCACAGCCAGGGATTCCCTGTCTAAGGGCAACTGCTGCTGCATTAGCTTCAGTCTGGCCTCCTATAAACTCAGTTTTCTGAGTTCCCTATCTAGGAACTGGTCCTCAGGGTTAGAATTGTGTGATGCCTCTGAAACAGAGGTAAGATGACAGTGTGCAGAGGCAGACCTATCTCTGGCAGGACCTCTCTAGTGACCTGGCCTCTAGGGGTGAAGGGAGCCCTACTTGAATGTGAACCCTTCCCACTACCAGTTATACTAGGGGGCTTGTTGCCAGATAAGCCTGTGGAAGGAACCTCCTCAGGATTATTATCTTGCTCGTCTGAGCTTTCCTGGTTGGAGTTGTCCTCTACCTCTTCTTCAGTGCTGAGTCCCTGGTCATCCTCGAGGAGGAGATTTAAGAGGTACTCCTTATTGGGGTTCTTCCCAATTTCTAAGTTTCTTTCAGTGCAGAGCCCCTTCAAGCTTTTATAATTTAAATTGTCATAGGTAGTCTTGACAGCTCTAAGGGTTGCTTCTACAGAAGACATATTGAAAGAAAAAAAGTTCAGGAAAGTGAGTAAAAAGTTAGTAGAATAACAGAGCTAACTTTTTAGAGAAAAGAAGAAAACTTTTCAGAACTTTGTAAGAACTTTTAGAAAGTTAGAAAATGATTTCTAAGTATATATTATATATGGTCTAAGTATTGGGGCAAGCTTTTCTTGTGAAAAGCACAGGTAACAAAGTGGTAAAGCAATTGCAAGTACTTATCCCACCACTGCACCACCAATGAAGGAGGCTGGCCTGGTTTGTAGTGGGTACCTTGGGTACTTACACCTTACACCAGGTCCAGTTATCCCTTGCTAGTGAGTGCAGCTAGTGTTCTAGCAGCTTAGGCTGACAGAGGTAGCTATAGCAGAGCAGCTTAAGGAGACATGGAAAGCTCATGCCATTCCACTTATAGTTACACAGTACTTATACACAAGTAAAGACAATACTCAGTGTTACCAAAAATAAAAGTATTTATTTGGGTGACACAGTACCAAAAATATCTGAGAGAATTTGGAGGCTTCTGGAGGTAAGTATTTTACACAATATATACACTAGACACCAAAATTAGACAAGTAAATAGTTATAGAACAATACAAACAGTAGGAAATCCTATAGAATGCAATGGCAGAAAATAGGTCTAGGGGCAACACAAACCATATACTAAGAAAGTAGAATGTGAATCACAAATTCTCCCCTAGACAAGTATCGTGTGTGCAGAATCGCTGGGAGAGTAGGAATACTGTAAAGGTAAGTAAATTACCCCACCCCAGAGCCCAGAAAAGCAGGAGTAAAGTACTACAAGTTTCCTTATCACAAACTGCACTCCGATTTGGGGATTTTGCAGAAGCCAACCAAGTCTGCAAAGAACAACTGCTGGATTATTGGGCCTCAAGATCTGCAAAGGAAGGGGACCAAGTCCAGAAGTTGAAAGAAGTTATAGGAAGGACAGGAGCCCCTGCCAACCCAGAAGAGGGTGCAAAAGAAGAGTCCCTGGTTAGTCGAAGACTAAGGAAATGCACCCTAGGAAGATGCCAGTGGGTTTCTGCATGATGCAAAAGTTGTCCCACGGTGTGAAGATTGTTGCAGATGAGATTTCGTGTTGGGATGCTCCAACAAGCCTTGGCTATGACAAAAGGGTGTTTTTCATCAAAATGGTGCTGCATGGACCCAGGAGGGACCTGGGGGCCTCAACTCTGTGTGAGGAGGAAGAGGGATCTCTCAGCACTTTATAGAGCCCTCAGGATGCCAGCCAGCATCCTCAGAACCTGCAGGATCCAGGTTCAAATGAGGTGCATAATGCAGTTGATGAAGCACAAAAAAGAAGGTCCCTTGCTGCCAGAGAACAACTCAGTGAGTTGAGCGTCACAGGGTTGAGTGCTGGGGAGCTGGGCCAGGTTGTGCACAAAGGAATTTTGCAAAGAGTGCACAGAGGCCTCAGGAGGTGAAGAAGACACAGTACACAGGGGTATCATCGTTCTCGGGAAGGCAAGGTCTTACCTCCTCCAAATTGCATCACCAGGACCTCAGGACAGTATATGTCGATGATGTTGACCCTCTGTGTCCTTAGGAGCATGCTCGTTATTATGAGAGGAGTCACAGGGTACCAGTTGTCATCTTGGAAAGTGCCTGCTTGGAGCAGGGGTGTGACTCTGTCATTCCACGGGAGATTTCCGCAGTTTATCTGGTGCAGGATGAAGACAGGGAGTCCTCAGAGCATGCACACCTTGGAAACTGTTGCAGTTGCTGACTTGTAGCTGAGGTTTCTGAACAAAAGTGTGTCTTGTAGACACTTTATTGTAGTTACAGCGTTTCTTGGAGCAGGGTGCGGTTGATCAGAGGTCAGAAGAGTCTGAAGTTGTTGCAGAGGATTCCTGAAGGAAACTTGCAAGCAGAATCTTAAGAGAACCCAAAGGAGAGACCCTAAATAGCCCTCAGAGGGGGATTGATTACCTTATCAGGTATGGACCTATCAGGAGGGGTCTCTGATGTCACCTGCTGGCACTGGCCACTCAGAGCCCTCCAGAGTTCCCCCACACCTTTCAAAGCAAGATGGCAGAACCCAGGTAAACTCTGGAAGAGCTGGGCACCACCCCTGGGGTGGTGATGGACAGGGGATTGGTCACTCCCCTTTCCTTTGTCCAGGTTCGCACCAGAGCAGGGACTGGGGGTCCCTGAACCAGTGTAGACTGGATTATGCAAGTAGGACACCGTTTGTGCCCTTCAAAGCATTTCCAGAGGCTTTGTGAGGATACCACTACCATACCTTTAACACCTATGTCCAAAGGGAGAGTGTGTAACACCATTCTCCAAAAGGAAATGCATTGTTCTGCCATCCTGGGATTGAGCTGCTCAAGCTCCAGGACAGCAGAATCCTGCCTGTTATGTGGCAGCAGCTGGTGCTGGAGTGGAAACCTCAGATAGCTGGTTTGGCAGTACTGGGAATCTATGGTGGAGCCCCCAGGGTGCATGGAATGGGCCCTCCAATACCAGAATTGGATTGGGGGTACAATTTACAGTTCCTAGACACCTCACATGGCCATATTCAGGGATACCATTGTGAAGCTACATATATGTATTGGCCTATATGGTGTGGACACTTATAATGGAGTCCCCACACTCATGATGTCTGGGAAAATGGGCGTGGATGATGTGGGGGCACCTCTGCTAGTGCAGGGGTGCCCTCACACACAGGTACTATGCACCTAGGCTTCAGGATCTGAAGGGTAAATATATAGGTGACTTATAAGTGACCTGGTGCAGTGAAAATGACTGTGAAATAGTGCTTGCACTATTTCTCTCAGGCTGCAATGGCAGTGCTGGAGAAGTGTTTGTATGAGCTCCTTATGGGTGGCAGAAGACATGCTGCAGCCCATACGGATCTCCTTGAAGCCTAATGTATATGGTACCTAGGTATCATATACTATGGACTTATAAGGGGGGTCCAGTATGCTAATTTGGAGTGGACTATGGGGTCACTAGACTATAGTGACAAATCTGGAAACAGAGAGAGCATAAGCACTGGAGTTCTGTTTAGCAGGACTCCAGTGACACAGTTAAGCATATTGACAAAACAGTAAAACATACTGACATGTACACCATAAACCATAAGCACTAGTGTCCTGACTAACAGGATCCCAGTAACACAGTCAAAACACACTGACAATCAGGCAGAAATTGGGGGTAACCTGCAAAGAAAAAGTATACTTTCCTACAGCAGTGCAGTTCGCCTCCTGCCATGACACCCAACGCCAGCGGAGTGATATCACTTCCATCTGTCCCTACATACAGGACAGGCAGTTAACATGTTACAGTGCTGGTACACAATTTTAGAATAAAAACTGCGTCACTGGTGTCGATTGTACATACATAGCCATTTAGAGTGTCCAGATACATACATGCTCTGTGTACATTGAAGTGGTGGATCCGGATCCATTTTTCATGTTGTCACTCCCTTTTCACTCTTCTGTCCCTTAGGTACCTACCACTGTGGAGGAATAGGAGGAGGAGGAGGCAAGCCGGCATGTACAGACCCCTTTTGGACATGGCTACACTGGAGGTCAGGCACATAATATCACTTATAGACTGGACAGGGTCACAAACACAGAGCTGTGTGCTCAATTGCAGCCTGAACTCATATTTGCTAGCCGTCATCCCAATGGGATTCCCCCTTCTTGTGCAGGTCCTGTCAGTGCTCCATTTCTTGGCAACAGGCTCATTCCAAGTGACACTGGTCTTGGTTGCTGGACAGTCACAGTCAATGTTCTCAATAGTGCTGGCAAGAGTTTTGACTGCCTTCTTCAAACAAATAGGCAGCCCCATCACTTTCCCCCAAGTAGAATATTTGGCCACTGTGAAGGCTGGATTCTATGCAATGGGACATATTGCACATGTTATTGGGGTCATTGACGGAACACATATAGGATTCCCCCCCCCCCCCCGGGCCGATGAACAGGTGTTCAGGAATAGGAAGAGTTTCTACTCACTCAATGTCCAGCTGGTGTGCCTTGCTAACCAGTACATCTCCCACGTCACTGGCAAGTATCCTGGGTCGGTCCATGACGCCTTCGTCCTGAGGAATAGCAGTGTCCCAAAACTGATGGCATAACTACAGAGGAACATAATGTGCCTATCCAATGTATGTCAGTGTATGGCTTCAGGAGTCATCCTCCATGCCATTGTGCAAGGCTAATGTTTGTCCCTCACTTCTTGCAGATGACTCTGGCTACCCAAACCTCTCCTGGCTCTTGACCCCTGTAAGGAATCCAAGGACAGGGGCTGAGATAAGGTACAATGATACTCATGGGTGTACCAGGAGGATTATTGAAAGGACCTTCAGTCTCCTGAAACCCAGTATCAGATGCCTCCATCTGACAGGTGGATCCCTCTGAAACTCCCCTGAGCAGGTCTGCCAGAAAGTTGTTGTATGCTGCATGTTGCACAACCTGGCAATCAGACAACGTGCCCTATCTGCTGGAGGAGGAGTGTGCAAATTCTCCTGTTGCAGCAATGGACTCTGAGGACAGTGAGGAGGAGGAGGAAGGAGATGAGGATGTGGACAACAGTACTTCAGTTATACGGCTGTACTTCCAATGACACACAGGTAAGACAGTAGAACTGACCATTCCTCTAATAGATTATTTTTCTGTGCGGGTGTGATAGGATGGCAGTCACTTCCTTAGCATCCCAACTAACTGTCACCTATGCCTTCCCATTTTGCAGATGTTGGTGTGGTTACAACTGTCTACTGATGTGATGACTACAAACTGCTACAGGCCATTTGTTGGATGGAATCAAAAAGTTCTAGACAATTGCACAGGATGATACAGTTCAATACCTTGCACATTTCTGTCACATAGAGTACTCTTACTCCAGTTGTGTTCAAGGATGTTTATTGAAGTGAATATTATGAAGGGATAGTGTAATGGAATGGGGTGATGGTAGAGGAAAGTCCAGTATAGTGGGCTAGTCTGTTTGTAGCATAGGTCTAGTGTCCAAGGGACCATAGGAAGGGGACCAATGGCAGTTCAAAGTGGACAAGGTGACACAGTGGAACAAAAGGGGGACATTCAGGAGGGGCTCATTTCCTGGCAGTGGTCTTGGTCTTGGCAAGTGTCTCTGGTGTCTGTCTGGATCGCAGGGACGGTGTGCGGAGTGGTTCACATACTGCAGGGGGAGGGGTGCTGGTGGCCTGTGGGTCCTGTGGCAGGGCATCCTGTCCACTCGCTGAAGCAGATGTGGAGGGCTGGTCAATTGACTGGCTAGTGGAAGGGGCCCGCTGGTGTGATGTGTACTCCCTCATGATGCTGGCCATATCACCCGCCTCCCCTGCTATAATGATCATGGTGGTGTTCAGATCCTGCAACTCGTTCTTAATCTCCTAGTGGTGTTTCTCCTGCAGCCACTGGTTCTTCTGCATGATGTCTATCACCAGACCCATCTTGTCCTGGGATTGTTGGTAAGCCCTGAGGACATTAGTGAGTGCCTCCTGGGCCGTTGGTTCCCTAGGCCTGTCCTCCCCCTGGTGCACAGCTATCCTCCGAGTGTCCCTGGCCCCCTGTGCCTGTGTTCCCTTAACGGAGTGCCAACTGCCACTGACCCCAGGACCCTCATTTCTTGCCTGTTGAGGTGTGGAGTGGGGTCCCTGTACAGGTGGGTACACTGCTGCTTGACGTGTCCTGAGGATAGATGTCTGGGGACGTTGGGTAGCCGCTGTGGTGTTGGATACTAAGGGGGAGGCTCTGTGGTAGACTGGGTGTGGGCTGGGGTAGTCGACCAACCAGTGGTCCCTGATGGGCTAGGGAGTTCATCCAGGTCCAGGACTCAAGAGTTGCTGTCATCACTGGGTGCATCTTCCGATGAGGGACTGGGTAGCTGTGGCACCTCCTCGCCACTGAGATTGGCTGGGGCACCTGGGGAGGATGTAAGTGGTGTACTATGCTACATGTCTATGACATATTCTGCATCCCTAGCTTCCCCTATATTGTTGCTGTTTCCCTGCCACCTTTGTTTGTGTATGGTGATGTATAGTGGGATTGTTAGTTCTCCATGCTCTGCATGCATTGGTGGTTTGTGAATATGAAGGGCTGGGAGGCATGTGAACGAGGTGGGTATGGCATGCAGGGTTTGGCATTTAGATTAGTTAATTGTGGTGGTGCACTGTGTGGGATGGAGTGGATTGATGGGTGGTGGTGTCATGCAGGTATGGGGGATAGGTAATAAATATTGACTCTTCAGTGTCAAGTCCTCCGGCAACTCCAGTGAGTCCCTCAGGGAGCGGACTGCCAAGACTTGCTCATCCAGGGCTGTCATCACTAGGGGTCCACCGCCAGTCCTCTGAATAGGGAGCTGGTGCCTTGTTGCTATGGAACTTACCTTCCCCGTAGGTCATTCCACCTCTTCCTGATGTCATCCCTTGTTCGTGAATGCCGTCCCAGTGTTCACCGGGTCATGATTCTCCGCCATAGCTCCATCTTCCTGGCAATGGAGATCTGCTGGATCTGTGCTCCAAACAGCTGTGGCTCTACCCTGACTATTTCCTCAACCAGGACCCCAACTCCTCATCAGTGAAACGGGGGTGCCTTTGTGGGGGCATGGGTGTTGTGTGG
The DNA here is from genome assembly GCF_031143425.1 of Pleurodeles waltl. Classification (NCBI taxonomy): domain Eukaryota; kingdom Metazoa; phylum Chordata; class Amphibia; order Caudata; family Salamandridae; genus Pleurodeles; species Pleurodeles waltl. Next base: position 1,303,094,339 of record NC_090445.1, read on the forward strand.
TCTGTGTTGTGCAGAGGGTGTTGAGTAATGTGGTGGGGTGTGGGATGTGGGGTGTATGACGGATAATTGGGTGGTTGTGGTGTGTACATGTAGTTGTCATTTTAGCAAAGGGTTGTGGGTAATGTGGGTATGAGTTTTATAGTGTTGTTGGTGTGCGTGTGTGTGGTGTGTGTATTAGTGTCAGGTGTGTGCTTTTGGTATTGGCCAATGCTGTGTTTTCTGTATTTGGGTGGCCATTATGACCGCGCTGGTGTGTACCGTCAATGGTTTACCGCTGTTGAGTGTCCGCTGTGGTGATTCTTGTGTCATAATGTAGAGGGTGTTGTTTTGTTGGCGTAACGGTATGAGTGTTCATAACAACAGTTTAACACTTACCTTTGGTCTGATGGATTTGTGTTTGTGGCAGTAATATATTGGTTTAGTGTGTATTTTATAATATGGTAGACGGATGTTCGCTTCCGCAACAGTATGTTGATGTCCGTCACCGAGGCGGTAAGTGGGATTTACCCCCAATGTCATAATGAGGGCCTACGTTTTGATGCAGCAATGATAAATATAGGTCACACAATCTTCAAATAAGACATTTCTTAATTTGCTCTATCAGTGTCATGTCATTGTTAGGATTATACCTTCTTCAGTTTTATGACAGTAAAGGCAATGTTGACTCATCATGTGTGATAGAAAACAATCATTTGGGCGGACTCCTTCATCCTCATTTAAGCTTATATCCCATTGTTGAGAACTGATTCAGTGAAACATGCAATAGGCTTTCCATTTCAAATATTTCAGGAGTTTCATGTTACTGTAATGTAGTAGTTAATGTTCTATTCCACCAACATTCGGTGGTTGAAAACATTCAACAAAACAAAAACAAACCTTTAAGTCCCTTCTCAGGGATATTTAAGGTCTCTCCTCTGGGTGTTTCCTCAGATTCGGTTTGCAAGATTCCTCCATGACTCCTCTGCATCCTCTGCTTCAACTTCTGACCGTCAGATCAACCACAGACTGCTCCAGGAACCGCTGTGACTGCAACAAAGTATCCAGGACGATTCCTGTGACCTGAAACTTCAGCTCCATCCAGCTTTTACAGCAGTTTCCAAGGTGTACACGCTCTGAGGACTCCCTGCATTCATCCTGCACCAGAAGGACCAAAGAAATCTCCAGTGGGGAGACGGAGTCCGGTACTCCTGGACTCCTCTCACAGCGACAAGCTGATAGGTCCTTACCTGATAAGATAGCCAATCCCCCTCTCAGGGCTATTTAGGGTCTCTCCTGTGGGTGCTCTTCAGATTCTGCTTGCAAGATTCCAGCAGGAATCCTCTACAACTACTACTTCATCCTGTGACCTCAGATCAAACACATCCTGCTCCAGGAACTGCTGTAACAGCAACAAAGTATCCACAAGGGATACTTTTCTTCTGCAACTTCAGGTCCAGCAAGCAACTGCAACAGTTTCCACGGTGTGTATGCTCTGAGGACTCCCAGTCTTCATCCTGCACCACAAGGACCAAAGAAATCTACCGTGGGGTCACGCAGGCACCTTCCAAGATGATGACCAGTACTACTGAACTCCTCTCACAGTGACGAGCATGCTCCTGGACAAATAGAGCGTGGACCCTATTGCCACGGATTGCCCTGAGGTCCTGCTGATGCAATTTGGAGGAGGTCAGACCTTGCCTTCCCTGAGAGTGACAGTCCCCCTGTGCACCATGTCCTCTTCACCTCCTGAGGCCTCTGTGCAAAATTCCTTCATGCACAGCCTGGCCCAGGTCCCCAGCACTCTGTCCTGCAATGCTCAACTCACTGAGTTGACCTCTGACAGTGTGGGACCCTTCCTTGTAGTGTTGCACTAACCATGTTTTGCACCTCATTTGTCCTCGTGTCCTGGGACTACAGTGGGTGCTGTCTGGCATCCTGAGGGCTCTCTAAAGTGCTTAGAGTCACCTCTTTCTCCTCACACAGGGTTGAGGCCCCCGGGTCCCTCCTGGGTCCAACCAGCGCCATTTTGACACAAAATGCAACTTTGTTGTGACCAAGGCTTGTTGGCGACTTCCAACACAAAATCACGTCTGCACCCATCTTCGTGTAGTGTGACATCCTTTGCATCATGCAGAAACCCGCTGGCATCTTCCTAGGGTGCATTTCTGCAGTCTTCTTCCAACCATGGATTCTTCTTTTGCACCCTCTTCTGGGTTGACAGGGGCTCCTGTCCTTCCTAGAACTTATTTCGACTTCTGGACTTGGTCCCCTTCTTTTGCAGGTCTTCAGGTCCAGGAATCCAGCAGTTGTTGTTTTCAGACTTGGTTGGTTACTGCAATAATCCATATCACGAGGTGTTGTGTGTCCTAAGGAAACTTGCAGTACTTTACTCCTGCTTTTCTGGGCCCTGGGGTGGGGTAATTTACTTACTTTTACCGTATTCTTACCCTCCCAGCGTTTCTGCACACACTACACATGCCTAGAGGGGAATTCGTGATTGGCATTCCACTTTCTTAGTATATGGTTTGTGTTGCCCCTAGACCTATTTTCTCCCATTGCATTGTATAGCATGTCCTATTGTTTGCACTATCCTATGTCTAATTACTTGCCTTATTTTAGTGTCTAGTGTGTATACTGTGTATAATACTTACCTCCAGAAGGAGGATTGCCTCTATGATATTTTTGGTAGTGTGTCACCCAAATAAACTACTTTTTATTTTTGGTAACACTGATTATTGTCTTTACTTGTGTATAAGTACTGTGTATCTATAAGTGGTATTGCATGAGCTTTGCATGTCTCCTAGTTCAACTGAAGGTGCTCTGCTATAGCTACCTCTATCCGCCTAAGCTGCTAGAACATTACTACATTTCACTAATAAGGGATAACTGGACCTGGTATAAAGTGTAAGTACCCAAGGTACCCACTACAAACCAGGCCAGCCTCCTACATCAAAGAAAAAAAGAAAGATGATGAAAAATCTCAGGATAAGCACAGGGATAAAACTAAGCACAAAAATCCTTCTTCAGGTCCACAACACTCCTCTGGGGACAGGGAGAAATCATCTTCCTCTTCTTCTCACTCTGCACACAATAAAAAGCCCTGGTGCTATGTGTGCAGAGGTAAAGGCCACAGGCCAGGAGATAGGTCCTGCCCAGGTAAAGCCCCTGACCCTGCCACCACTAATACATCAAGCTCTAGTGCTCCCAGCAGTAGTGGTAATAATGGTGGGACTATTGGCAATAGTCAAACAAAAGGTGTGGTTGAGTTCACTTTTGGATCCATCATAGAAACGGAGGTAAACACACACAAGACAGTTTCTGTCACACCTGGTGGCATTGGCCTTGCCACCTTGGCTGCTTGTCCCCTTAACATGGACAAATACAAGCAGTCAATTGTAATAAATGGTGTTGAGGCCCAAGCCTACAGGGACACAGGTGCCAGTATCACTTTGGTGACTGAAAACTTGGTGTCACCTGCACAACACCTCCTTAGACAGAAATACCAGGTTACTGATGTCAACAACTCCACTAAGTCTCTCCCCTTAGCTGTAGTGCAACTTCATTGGGGTGGAGTTACTGGCCCAAAGAAGGTGGTGGTATCACCTAGCTTACCTGTACACTGTCTTTAAGGTAATGACCTTGATGCCTCAATTTGGGCTGAGGTAGAGTTTAGGATCCATGCTGGGTATCCCTGAGAAATTGCTTCCTCTCATTTCATGTGAAATTAAAAAAGAAAAGAAGAGCAAAAGGCCTGAAATCTCAGGATCCTTCTCCACCAACAGATAAAAAGAGTATCAAAGTATGCCTTCCCCACCATACCACTAAGGATACCATTCCTGTGGTGGGAAAAACCTCTCCTGGGGTGAAACCTGCACCAAAGGAGGCCACACCTACCATACCTGGACTCCCAGCGGTAAAAGTACCTCCCTGTGGAACCCCTAAACCAGATGTGAAAAATTGCACTTATTTAGTAAATTTGTAACAACCCTCAGCCCTCCCAGAGAAACTTTAGTGCAGCATCCCTGACCTACCTCTGAACACGTAGGACAACTGCCCTCTCCTAGTATGGAGCTTATAGCACAGCAGCCCTGCCCTGCTCCAACCCAAGAGAAACAGCAACCCTGTTCTCTCTTTCAGCCATATAGACAAATGTTTTGCCCAGCTATGGCTTTAATGAGACAGAATCCCTCTCTGGCATTCTCTTCATTAGGACAGCAACCCTGTCTTGGCATAGGCTCAGTGGAACAATCCCACTGCCCAAGTTTTAAACTTACAAATAGAGACTCTGAGAATTTACACTTGCACTGTTTTCTAGGTGTAAATCTCCAAACAGGGTGGATTACATCCCCAGAGGGAAGTAACCAAACAGTGGATGATAAAGGGAGTAACGACTCTATTGCAGATCTACTCTCTACTTATCACCACTTAGACAATAAAGTCTCAACTAGCCAAGGTTAGCATTATTATCCTTCGTTTGGGGGTTAGTTATGTGAGAAAATAGCCTCTTTCTATCATGGTTACCCCCATTTGTGGCTTGTTTGTGAGTGTTTGTCAGTGTGTTTTTACTGTCTCACTGGTATCCTGCTAGCCAGGACCCCAGTACACATAGTTAAAACCCCATTTGTCAGTGTTTTTTGCCTGTTTCACTGGGATCTTGCTAGCCAGGACCCCAGTGCTTGTAGTTTGTGTCCTCTGTGTGTTGTCAGTATTCTTAACTGTGTAACTGAAGCCCTGCTAACCAGAACTTCAGCGCTTATGTTCTCTCTACTTACCAAATTTGTCACTACACTTTAGTGACCCCAGATTCAAATTCTGATTGGCACACTGGATCCCCTTATAAGTCCCTAGTATATAATACCTAGGTACCCAGGGCATTGGGGTTCCAGGAGACCCTCATGGGCTGCAGCATTTCTTTTGCCACCCATAAGGAGCTCATACAAACCTTTCTTCAGGACTGCCACTGCAGCCTGAGTGAAATAGTGCACACACTATTTCACAGCCATGTTCACTTCACTAAGGTAACTTGTAAGTCACCTATATGTCTAACCTTCATTTACTGAAGGCTAGATGCAAAGTTATTGTGTGTGAGGGTACACTTGCACCAGCAAAGGTGTCCCCACTCTGTCCATAGCCTATTCCCTGGATTTTGTGAGTGCAGGGATACCATTTTAAGTGTGCACTTAATATATGTCAATAAATATATGTAGCTTCACAATGGTAACTCCGAATATGGCCATTTGAGGTGTCTAAGATCATGCAATTGTACCCCAGTCCAAATCTGGTATTGGGGGGCCAATCCCATGCAGCCTGGGGGCTCCACCATGGACCCCCAATACTGCCAAACCAGCTTGCTGAGGTTTCACTGCAGCTCCTGCTGCTGCCACCTCACAGACAGATTTCTGCCCTTCTAGGGACTGAGCAGCTCAATCCCAGGAAGGCAGAACAATGCATTCCCTTTGGGAGGAAGATGTTACACCCTCTCCCTTTGGAAATAGGTGTTACAGGCTTGGGATGGGTAGCATCCCTGCGCCTCTAGAAATGCTTTGAAGGGAACAATCAGTGCCCTCCTTACATAATCCAGTCTACAGCAGTTCAGGGACTCAAAGTCCCTGCTATGATGTGAAACTAGACAAAGGAGAGGGGAATGACCACTCCCCTGTCACCCACCCAGGGGTGGTGCCCAGAGCTCCTCCAGAGTGTCCTTGGCGTTATCTTTCTTCGATCCCGAGGTGTGGGGACCCTCTGGAGATCTCCGAGTGGCCAGTGCCAGCAGGTGACATCACAGACCGATAGGTGCATTTCTGGGTAGGTAGCCAATCCCCCTCTCAGGGCTATTTAGGGTCTCTCCTCAGATTTGGTTCGCAAGATTCCTCCAGGACTCTTCTGCGTTCTCTGCTTTAGCTTCTGACTGTCAGATCAACTACACACTGCTCCAGGAACCGCTGTAACTGCAACAAAGTATCCTGGATGACTCCTGTGACCTGCAACATCAGCTCCAGCATGCTTTTAGAACAGTTTCCAAGGTGTGCATGCTCTGAGGACTGCCTATCTTCACCCTGCACCAGAAGAACCGAAGGAATCTCCCGTGGAGTGACGGAGTCACTTCCCTGCTTCGGCAGGCACCCTTCTGCAGCAATAGCCGGTATTCTGGGACTCCTCTCCTGATGACAAGCTTACTCCCTGGAACACAGATCATGGACTCAAGTGACCCAGACTGTCCAAAGGTCCAGCTGTCCAAAATTGGTGGAAGTAAGAGCTTTCCTCCTCGTCCTGCGACAGTTTCCCTGTGCACTGCATCTTTTGCAGCTCCTTGGGCTTCTGTGCACTTTTTCCAAGAATCCTTCGTGCATAGTGTACCCCAGGTCCACAACACTTTATCCTGCAATGCACAGCTCCCTGAGTTGTTCTCCGGCGGCGTGGGACCTCCCTGTGTAGTGCTGTGTTGACCGCACTTTGCATCTTCTTTGTCCCTGTGTTCGGGGACTCACGTGGGTGCCCCCTGCTCTTCTGAGGTTTCGTTGAAGTGCTGAGAGCCCCCTCTGTCTCTTCAGTCCGAGTTGAGACCCGGAGGTCCCTCCTGGGTCCAGGCAGCTTCTTTTTTATGTAAACCGGGTACTTGCTTGAATCAAGGCTTATTGGTGGACTCCTTCAACGCAAACAATCTGCATCCAACAAATCGACGTGGGACATCACCTGCACCAAGCAGGAACCCGTAGCCATCTTCTTTGGTGCTCTTCTGAACTTTTCTTCTGACAGGAGAATAAACTTTTGCACATTCTTCTAGGTTTGGCAGAGGCTCCTGTCCTTCCTGGACTCTTCTTTGATTTCTGGAATGGGTCTCCTCTCTCCACACGTCTTCAGATTCAGGAATCCATTGTTTGTTGCTTGCAGTCTTGCTTGGTTCTTGCAAAATCCTTCATCACGACTTGTAGTGTGTCCTGAGGAAACTTGCTGTACTTTACTCCTGCTTTCCTGGGTTCTGGGGTGGAGTACTTTACTTATCTTTCATGTTTTCCTACACTCCCAGCACCCCTCTACACACTACACTTGCTCAGGGGGGAATTTGTTATTCACATTCCACTATTTTAGTGTATGATTTGTGTTGCCCCAGGCACATTGCAAACTATTGTATTTTATACTGTTTGCACTATTCTAGGACTGTTTACTTACCTGATTTTGGTTACTAGAGTACATATTGTGTACAGTACTTACCTCCAGAAGGAGTATTGCCTATAAGATATTTTTGGCCTTGTGTCACTAAATTAAAGTAACTTTATTTTTGGTAACACTGAGTATTGTCCTTTATTGTGTATAAGTACTGTGTAACTATAGTGATATTGCAGGAGCTGTGCATGTCTCCTAGTTCAGCCTACGTTGCTCTGCTACAGCTACCTCTAGACAGCCTAAGCTGCTAGAATAATGCCTACATTTCACCAAGAAGGGATAACTGGATGTTGTATAAGGTGTAAATACCTTAGGTACCCACTACAAACCAGGCCAGCCTCCTACAATATGAAATTGAGAGTGATAGTGAGATTGCCTATTGTGACCCCAACCTACATACTGAGATCACCGTAGATGCAAGCCATGTGGAATTGTGGTAATCATTGTTCAACATAATGGTCATCCGAATGCTCAGAGACACATTGTGGCCTGGACCAGGATATTAGGCAGGGGTACCTTCAGGATCAGCACTTAGCATCTTGATGCCTCTGGGCATTGTTTCGCTCATTCATGATGTCAGATGATGCTTGTCTGACACAGAACAAGCCTAATCTCAGCTGGAGAAGGACAGTCTGTCTGTTTCTATATGAAAAGCATTTTACTACTGTTACAGACCACCAATCGCAACTCACTATCTTTAGGAATCCAAAAGCCAACATGCCCACTGACATTAAGAGGTGGGGTTATGACTGCAAGAGTGTGACTAAGTGATCATGCAAAAGCCAGGTAAAGATCAGAACCCTGCTGATTGTTTTTCATGTGTGCTTTTACGCAGACTCCATTCAACATCTAAAACAGATGAAGAATACATCAACTTCACTCAAAAGTGCAGCATACCAGCAGTATTGTTAATTGAACAGACAATTGCTGTTACTAACACAGACAAGCACGAGCTCATTGTTAGATACATAATTTCAGTTCAGTCAATGAAGAAGAGTGTTTAACCTCTGGTGGATACAATTAAGGGGCAGATTTATGGAAAGTGGCACTGCAGCGAGTTCAGCAACACTTTCCCTGCGCCCCTTAGCAACCCCTACCACCACCAAGTGTGTGCCGTATTTAAAATACAGCGCACCATTGCAATTTCGCATGATGCTATTGATGTACTATACAGTTGCGCCAAAAGATTAGAACTACTCCTGCAGACTACATAGGGCCCCATTCTAAAGAATGGAAACCCCATTTTAACAACTTCTCTTGAGCAGGCGTTAAAAGTGCCATAAAAAATGGCGCAAGGAAATCTCTTGGTTTTCCTTACGCCATTTGTCCATTTCCCTTAATGGGGGAGCGCCCCCTTTGCATACATTATGCCTGGCGCAGGCATAATGTAGCACAAAGGGTTTCAGAGTGGTGCAATGTATGCATTAAGTCACCCTGTAAATACGGCATGGGGATTTCAGTTTCGTTGTGCCGCATTTTTTAAAATTTTTATTATTTATTTATTCAATTTACAAACAGAAATACAACCAATGCCCAACATTAAAATACCATTGTCAAGCCAATATACTGGCACATAATTGTGAGTGAGATCAATCGACAAGCAAAATCCCCCTCATATGTTCGGGCTATTCTAGAAAGGAGTTTTCGTAACTAAAACAGTTGTGTGCCCAGCAGTATCAGAGCATACCCCCCCAGAATCAATATTCAGGTGTACATCTTTAATCTCACTTCTCACTGTAGTTATATTTACAGGGCAAATACAGCTACACTACGGTGCACAGGCAGAATTGCGGGAAAGTTAAAGGATAAGGGGGGACTCATTCATGCAACCCATTGGTCCATCTAGCTTCTTAAAATGCACACATGCAGCAGCTCTAGTTATGATGACTAGCTAGTATGCCCAGTAACTGAGAGCACAGCATTCTCTGATACTAAGCTACCAGGAATGAATGCAGGGGAGCCCAGATAACTCTTGGACGTGATCCCGCAGGGGTCAACTCCCAGTAAGTGGTTAATTGCTCTTGGCAGAATACAGCATCTTTGAGCTAGTCAGATCTGCACGGGGCCCGGCCACGCCCCCAGCACATCGCCACTCTACGCTTGGCCAAGAGTAATATCAGGCCAACCAGTCTCCTCAGTACCGGTGGGACCTCCTCTATCATACCAAGCAACGCAACCGCAGGGGAAAGTGGCAACTCTACCCCAGTCATCTGCGCGATCACAGACCTCACTCCCAGCCAAAAGTTGTGCACTTCATCGCAGTTCCATGCCAAATGCAGAAAGTCAGCGTCCGACGCACGGCATCTTTCACAATTAGCATCTGCGCGCAGTCCCATAGCATGAACACCACTGGGAGTGCAATATAATCAATGTATGAATTTAAAATGAATAAGCCTCAGCTGGTAGTTTGGGGACAGTGCCCTCATATGTGCGCAGCATTTTTTCCATTTTTCCTGAGAGATGACTTCCCCGATTTCAGTTTCCCATTTTGCTTTAGCAGACACCACAAGGGTACTCTGCTGTTCTTGTGCGCTTCTATATAGTTTAGAAATTAACTTACGCGGTGATTGTGCAGTCCATAGCACTTCCATTGCCTGACAGATCTTTGGAGTGGCAGGGAGTTCCGAGAATTGGGAGCGGAGCATCGCTCTAATTCTTAAAACATACAATTGGTGTAGTGCACTATCCGCCTTCTCCCTGAGTGCCTCCTCCAAGGAGATCAACCTCCCCTCTACAAACCAGTCTCCCAGTAGCGAAAGGTCTGCATCTATTAGAAAGTCCCTCAGCCGTTTATCCTTGTACATACCCTCCTCAGCAATAGCGAGCACTTGCAGCGCTGGAGCAAAGATCTCCTTTATCCCAGAACAGAGCAATAGTGCCTCCCAGGCTCTAGACGTACTTGCCACCGTAGTCGTTGGACGGGTTCCTGCGCGCAACATACTGCCAAGTATATGCAATAGTTCGTCAGGGCAGACCGCCTCGTTTTCAGGTGCAAGGTGTGGCGGATATCGCTAGCTTGCGCTTGAGCCTGAGCTCAAGGTCAGGAGCGGCAAGACCGCCCATTTCAAAGGGAAGTGTCAGCTTCTCCCAGGAAACTCTGGGCTGTCCACCAGCCTACACCAATTTAATCAACGCCGAAGAAAATGCGTCGCAAGAAGACGACTGTGAGCAATATCGGGAGATTTATAAAAAGATATAAAAACTTAGGTAGCACAATCATTTTGACAATTGCTATTCGAGTCGTAGCTCAGCCAAATCCCCAAGTAGCTGACAGGACACCCTGCCCACTCAATGGGATATCGGGACGTAAAACTCGTCAGCATAGAAGAAAGAGGCAGTACGACCGACTTTGACCAACTGATCATGATACCGGAAAAGGTGCTGAACCACACACTCTTGTCTAATAGAACATCAAGATTGGTCTCAGGGTCTTGGATGTATAACGTAATGTCGTCAGCATACATTGAGATCAACATGGGCCTCTGCCGGATCCCTAAACCTTGTTCATTATGATGTTGTCCTAAATATGCCGCAAGCGGCTCCATCGCTATAGCAAAAAGCAATGGGGTCAGGGGACTTCCCTGTCGCGTCCCTCGTGCCACCGGGAAGGGGTCAGATACACTCCCATTTATCCGCAGGCAAGCTACCGGGTGCGTGTACAGTAACCGGGGCAGCTTCACAGATCGAACACCAAGGCCTAACTGATTGAGCTGCGCAAATAGATATTTCCATTCCAAAGAATCAAATGCCTTTTGTAACATCCAGGAACACTGCCGCTGCCTTCTCATCAGCTGCAAGCGAGCCTCTTACGGCAAAGAAGGTTCGCAGGTTGTGCATCGTCGAGCGCCCGGGCACAAAACCCGCCTGGTCCAGCAATACCAGTCTTGGCATCAATGGTTTCAATCGAGCCGCAATCATCTTGGCCAGAATCTTATTATCCATATTGATCATGGAGAGTGGGCGGTATGAGTTGCAACTATTTGGATTTTTACTGGGCTTGAGAATCGTAACAATTAACGCCTCCCTCAGGGAGGTGGGAAGGGTCCCAACCTCCATCGCTTCGGCGTACACCTCCAACAGCTGTGGGGCTAGTATATCAGAAAATTCCTTATAGAAGGCAGAAGTTAGTCCATCCAAACCGGGGTACCCATCTCCAGGTAGGCCGCTTATTGCCGCCTTTACCTCCTCCAGGGAAAAGGGTGTGTCAAAGTAGGCTCTATGTGCATCGTCAAACCAGAGTAGGCTAATGTCAGTAAAATAGTCTTGTGCAGCCTCAACGTTTAACCCAGAGGTCGAGGAGTACAGATGTGTAAAAAATGTGATAAAAACTTTTATGACCCCCTCCGATCCCGTTACTCGTTCGCCATCTGAATTGTCAATTTCAGTGATATAACCATTGGCCCATGGTCTGTGCAGCATGTTTGCCAGTGTTCGCCCGGCTCTGTCTCTCTCCCCGTATTGCCTGGCCCTAGCATGTTTCCCCAAAAAGCAAACCTCGCGACCCGCAGCCTCCTCATATAGTGACACTGCAGTTCTCAGTTCCGCCAATGTATCTCCCGACCAGTCCTGTACCAACTTCCGTTCCAGGTCAACTATTCTCCCTTCTAGCTTGACTAACTCTCGACGCAGCGAGCCTAACACTCCATGCTTCTTTGAGAGACAAACTCCGTGAATGACCAGTTTAAAGGCCTCCCATAGCATTCCAACTGAACTGACAGAACCTTTGTTTTCATTAAAGTATTGGACAATAGCCTCTCAGACCTCTGATCGAATCGCAGTATCCTGGAGAGCACCCTGAGGTAGCCACCAAGTGAAGGCAGCATTCAAACCCCTGGGCACCGCCAACTCTAAAAAGACAGGAGAGTGGTCAGACAGTGTGCGGGCCATATGTGTAACCGTGCGGGTCCAGAGTTCTACATCTCGCGTGCCCAGCCAACGATTAATTCGGGACCAACTGCAATGCACGTAATTTACGCATGTGCCGTCCCTTCGATCTCCATGCCTCATCCTCCATATGTCAACCAAATTGCCCTCTGTCATAATCGTAGCTAAGGCTCTAGCAGCAGCAGTATGCCTAGCCCTAAACATGCTTTCCCGATCTCTCTCTGGATCTAGTACCCCATTGAAATCTCCTCCCCATATCACTGCACCCCCACCCAGCGAGCCCACCAATCATCAAATCGCAGTGAAAAAGTCTGGGTCATCAACATTGGGGCCATAGACAGAAACCAGTTTACAGGGATTATTTAGCAGTGTACCTCTCAACATCACGTAGCGTCCATTTGGATCTATTATCACTCACTATGTGCGCCATTGCAGCCCCTTCCGCAGCAATAGCGCCTCCCCCAGCGCATATCGCGAATATACCACGCCATGTGCTTCACCAATCCATCCTCCTTTTAAATAATGTAACGTTTCTGTCACCAAATGCTTCTCCTGCAGCATACATACATCAATATTCTGGCGCTTAGCAAAAGCAGACACAAGGCGCATCTTACGTCTATCATTTAGGCCACGAACATTCCAGGTGAGGCAATGAATCATAGACGTCTGCTCTGGTGCCATTCAAGTAACCAAATCAACGTTCTGCGCCCCCGAGCTCCCTAAAGCTTCCGCCTTTGCACGCAAAAAATAAAAAATAAATAAACTTGCTAAACAAAATTAAGAACCAACAACCCAGTATAAACAGTCCTACCCCCACCCAAGCTGACCCCCCAATTGGATCAAAGCTGAAACCACCCACCCATTTCCCAATTTTGCCATCCCAAATACCATAACAGAGCAACATGATTCATCCAAGGGCCGAAACTAGCCACCCACCCTCCATCCGAGAGGATAGATGGGGGAGAGCAGCGGGCCAAGCATTGAGTATATAGTCAGAGCGGTGTAAGGGGAATGATTACTGTCCCAGCGCTCCCATATAATCTTTGGTTTCTTCCGCCTAGCCGACTTCGGAAGTTTTTAGTCATTGTCACGTAATTCTGCATGTTTGGCACTAGGACTGTATTCATGCATTCATGGTTCCAGCTTTTTTCGGAAGCGATTTTACAAATTTGTCTGCCAGCTTTGGATCCGTGAAGAAGTGGAATTTCCCTCTATGCTGTATCCGGAGCTTCGCGGGGTAACTGAGGGATAAACGCACATCCGTCATTCCAAGGGATCGCTTAACTGGCAGGAAGGCTTTTCTCCCCACCTGCACCCCTGCGGTATAGTCCCGAAAGAAGTTAAGTTCAGAGTTTTTATACATCACCGGGCATCTCTCCCTAGTTCAAGAGACGAATCATGACGGGCCACGGAGGAGTTCCAGGGGGAGGTCTCAGTCCAAGATATCTATGAGCTCTCTCCACTACCAGCATCCGGGATAAGCCATCAGGAAACCGATCAGTAAGTAGGTGTTCTATGAAGTCCTCCATCCTGCCCATATCTGTGGTCTTGGGAAGGCCAATCATTCTGAGGTTATTTCATTGCGACCTCGCTTCTAAATCCTCATTTTTGTGGCGTATTACCTCTAGCACCCATTCCATTCTCAGCAATTGTTCCCATTGTCCTTGCCACTGATCCTCAATTTCGGAGGTACGCGTCTTCAGCTGATCGAAGCGAGAGTTGTGATCATCCACCCTGGCCTTAATACGATCCATTTGTTCAGTGAGATGATCTAGTTTAGCATCAATACCAGTTAGACTGCTTTTAAGATTCAAGAACATAGCCTTTACCGATACCTCTGCATTTCCGTCCTCTGACGCCATTTCCCCAGCATGGAAAGTGGAAGAACCTCCTTTCCTCCGCCCTCCATCAAAGGAGAGCTTCGCCTGTCTCTGGTCCGTCCTACCCATATCAGCAGTTGCCTGTGGTTCCCAGCTGAGCCCCCCTCCATAGGCCCGATCTGGCGCGGAATCCAATTCCGGCATCACCAGGGGAGACCTCCAGCGGCCTTACTGTTCCTCATCAGAAAAGGCCCCACCACGCTTAGTTTCAGCGACAGCCAGCAAGAGCAAACCTCACCCTTCAGCAAAGCGTCCGGTGAAAATATTATTCCTATCACAGTCTTGTCTCACCTCAGTCCAACCGGTGTCAAAGATCTCAAAAGGTGCCATCCGGCGGCGACCCGGCCAGACCGGCCGGCAGAAGTTCCAAGTAACCGACGGTCCCCCAAGTGCCTCTCTAGGCGGGATACACAAAAAAGAGGGGCCCCACCCTGTGTCTTCGCCAACTATTCCTTTTCCCTCCAGCCAGGGGAGCCAGCCGCAACAATACTCAGCAGCTCCTACCCGGCGGGATCTCTCACACGGCAATCAGGGCCCCACCGGGTCCCCAGAGGGGGAACACGCCAGGGAATCAGGAGTCTCAAAGTACACACCCGAAGGCGGCAATCAATCCCCAGCTCATCTCGACCGCATACACGGCTCCCTTCCTCTCAGTAGTCTCCCCTAGGCCACCACTGACAGAACCCATCGGCCACCTCTCCACTCCGGCAACTCACTGAGCAACACGTGGCCCAGGACAGGCAAGCAACAGGAAGCCCCGGCAGAGTCAAGAAAAGGGCAGATCACTGCGTCTCAGCTAACAGGGCCAGCAGGCGATCGCCGCCTACTCCGCCTCCGAGCCAGGGGCAGAGGAGCCCGCCAGATGGCAGTCTCGATCCAGGAGGTCACCGAGCCAGCATTCACACCAGGATTCCAGCGACAACTCCTCCCCACCCAGCCGCAGAAACCGTTGCAGCCGGGCGAGCCGGGACCTGCCCCCAGGGGCCAAGACCCAGCCGGGCCCGGGCCTGTCCCTCATGCTTGTGCCGCAAAGCCAGCAGAGGAGCCTCCCAGAACCCACAACCAGGAGGTCAGGAGCGCTGGAGCTTATTTTCGGTGTTCATCCAGTTCTTTATATAAATCACTGCCTCTTGACAGGATAAATGTCAAAGTAGTCACCCAGCTTGGTGGAGCCTCACAGAGTGATGGCCAATTTGCCAGCAGGCTAGCCACACCCCCCTCGTTGGGCCACATTAACGTAAAAAATAATTATGTTAACGTGGCGCAAGGTTGCACTAGAGCATTATAAATAGGCCCTTAAATTTCAAAAGTTTAAAAATATGTAGGATGAACTGTCTGTAACCAAGGAAGGATTTGTGCTGAGAGGCTCAAGAATTGTCATACCTGAGAGCCTATGGCAGCAAGTCATTGCACTGGATCATGAGGTTCATCGTGGCATTGTAGTCACTAAAAGAGCCCTTAGAGACAGAGGGCCTGATTTAGAGCTAGGCGGACCGGATACTTTATCTCAACAGTGATGGATAATTCATCTGACATCATCTAAATCCCATAAAACATAATGGGATTTAGATTTCGGAGCATGGGATATTTGTCTTCATTGTGATGAAGTAAACTAGCAGGAGAATTCTACATCATGCCCAGAATGTGGTTATTGCGCTTAAACAAACGAGTTGAGAAGGAATTAATGGAATGCCATCTTTGCAATTGTCCTTCCCCTGAATCAACACTCAATGACAATGTCTGACCTTTCTACACAGGCTTAGGAAAGAGTCACTGTTGATTTCTTTCGGCCCTTAGGAAATGAACATCATCACTTTCTATAGTGGAGGAAATGTCATTGACTACACATGACAAGGACATCGAGCAACTGGACGACATCTTCGCAGCACGGGTTATACTGCCATTCTTAATTCTGACAATGGCCTGCCATTCAACAGTTGAGAGTTCCATGAGTTTCTAGTCAAACTAAATGTCAAGCATCAAAAGAGCAAGCTTCTGTGGCCTCAAACCAATAGCACTGTTGTATGACTCATGGGCACAATGAAGAAAGTAATGTAGTGAGTGACAATGAAGGGAATTGAACTAAAGCAAGCCCTGTGCGCAACGCTCTGCACTTATTGTTCAACTCCTTACTCCACAACTGGTGAGAGACCAGCCACTGTACTCTTTAGGAAAGGTATTGGAACCAACTTGCCACAGTGGACAATGGATCGATTCTTGGACATCAATAAGGTTTTGGCCCTAGACACATCTCGAAAGTGCAAGATGAAGATGTTTGCCAATTGCTTGGAGGTGTTAAGGTGTGGCTATTAAGGGATATGATATAATCAGTGATTTAGTGTGTGATTGGATGTGAAGAAATAAAGATATTTAATGAAGAGCTCTGTGGGTGGTGATGTCTTTGCATGCTACTGGGTTGAGGAGGACACTACATATACAACACTGTAAAACTGAATTGATCTGTACACAACCGCACAAGCATCTCATGAGAGGTTTGCAAGCGTCCCACAAGAGTAGAGACACATCCACAAAAATATATTTAAGGCATCTATTGCATGCTGGTTCTTTGAGATGGCAACTAGAGGGAAAAGGGTTTCTGCCAAGCATGAAAAATGCAAACGGTGTCATAAAGAATTCAGTAGGAGCACGTGAAAATAGCACAGCATAGGGACAGCAGAAATGTTGTACCACCTAAGGGTAATTAATTCCCAGTGTCTAGCCCATGCAGAGATGCAGAGGAGTGCAGAGCCAGATGTTTCATCAGGTACCTCCACATCTCTCCAACCAGGCCAGTCAGCACCATCTCAGGTTGTGGCAAGTCAGGCTATTAACAACCCAATCTACGTGAATGAAGCACTTGTGTGTTGTCTTTGCAAGACAATAATTTTCTCTTTGGAAGTGAGTGCAGCAGCCCATGACAAGCTGGCAAAAGAGCGCAAATGCCCTCCTAGGAATTAAGGTGTAGTAAGAAATGGGTTTGCGACTCGCAATTTGCGAGTCGCAAACCCATATGCAGAATGGTGTCCCTGACACCATCTGCGAATCGCAAGGGGGTCCGAAAGACCCACCTCATTAATATTAATGAGGTGGATCGCAATTTGTGACCCCCTTGCGATTCCCTGCACTCACAGTGATGGTGGCTTGCTGGAGACAGCAGACCACCATGTCTGTGACTGCTTTGTTAATAAAGCAGTTTTTTATTTTTTTGTATTGCAGCCCGTTTTCCTTAAAGGAAAACGAGTTGCAATACACTCGAGAAAGACCACTGCCTGCTCTGAAAAAATATTTTTAGAGCCATTCACAAAGGGGAAGGGGTCCCATGGGGACCCCTTCCCTTTTG
This sequence comes from Pleurodeles waltl, assembly GCF_031143425.1. Taxonomy (NCBI): domain Eukaryota; kingdom Metazoa; phylum Chordata; class Amphibia; order Caudata; family Salamandridae; genus Pleurodeles; species Pleurodeles waltl. Next base: position 1,303,111,586 of record NC_090445.1, read on the forward strand.
CAAATGGGTTAGCATCCACTTCACATGGGTGCTAACTGCGAATTTTGCTTTGCGACCGTGTTCGCGGTCACAAAGCAATTCTGCATCGCAATGCGAATCACAAATAGGAAGCGGAACACCCCTTCCTATTTGCGAGTCGCATTCCCATTTTGCAAGTCGGTAACCAAGTTACCGACTCGCAAAATGGGAATGTGCATCGCGATGCGCGTTTTGCATAGCGCAAACTGAGAATTTCGCAGTTTGCGCCATGCAAAATTTTTCGTACATCTGGCCCTAAGTCTTCTTTTTAGTCATAGTTTTTCCCAGTTTAGAATCCATCATTTTTCTGAAGTACCCTTTCTTCTGTCTGCGCTATGTGAAAAAAAAATACAAACTTCTTGCAAAGCAACACAGAAACAAACCCATTAGAAAAAACACAAAAAATTTTCTAGTGAGACTCACTTCTTGTAATGAAAAGAAAGTCAAATCTTGAATTTGTTGTCTGTCAGGTTGATAAGGTCCTCGACTTTGTGCAACACTCTTGCAGGAGATTGTTGTTTTTTTTAATTTAAAAAGGGAGAGTTTACAATAGAAAATGACAGTATTGGATAGTTCTGAAAAGAGCCTTTGTTGTGTTTTTTAAAAAATCATTTTGGATTTTTTGGTATTTTGTTTATTGTAGATATAAATGGAGAAGATGGAAAATCAAAAAAACTAGGAACATGATCACATCATCTCTCTCATAGTACGGTTTTAGGTGGCTGACATGGATGATTCTTTTGGGATTTTTGTAACTACCTAAGTCTACCAAGTCAGTGACTTTCCCTTCCTTTTCAAGAATGAGATAGGGCCCAGACTGTTTGCCCTGGAGAGCCCTTGGTTCAACAAGCTCCAACACCCAAACTTTCTGCCCTGGTTAGAATTCCACCATAGCAGCTTTTTGGTCATACCAGAGCTATTGCTGTTCCTGGCTGGCCTGAAGATGTTGGCTTGCTTTCTCTATGTACTCTGCGATCCTTGAACGTAGGCTAAGTACATAGTCCACAAATGTCTTGCTTGGGAACTTTGAGATGTTTTTCCCACCCTTCCCTCACCAGACTTAGTGTCCCCTAACAGGATGTCCAAACAAAAGTTCAAATGGAGAGAATCCTATTCCCTTTTGTGGCACTTCCCTGTAGGCAAAAATCAGACATGGAAGTAACACTTCCCATCTCCTTCTTTGTTTATTCAGGGAGTCCTCCAATCATGCCTTTTAGGGTCTGGTTTAATCTCTCAACCATCCCCTTTGTTTGAGGATGGTATGGGGTAGTGAACTAATAAGTCACACCATTTCCCTTCCACATGTGTTTTAAGTATGCATACATGAAGTTAGAGCCTTTGTCTGATACTACGTCCTTAGGGAACCCTACTCTGGTAAAAATACCCAGGAGCAATAATGGTCCTAAGGGGTATAGTCCCAGGTTATCTACTGGCATGATTCTCTACCACTAGCGTATATATGTGTCCTGATGCTGATTGAGGGCCAAGGAGGCCAACAATTTCAACCCCTACCTTTTCAGAGGGAACCCCAACCACAGGTACTGGCATTAAGGGGGCCTTTATATGTTCACCTGCTTTGCCACTGGCTTGGCAGATAGTGCAGGACTGACAAATGTTCTTCTCTTTTTGGGACATTCCTGGCAATTAAAAGTGGTTAACCAACCTATTCCAAGTTTCATTTTGGCCCAAATGTCCAGCTAGGGGAATGTCATGGGCTTGAGTGAGGAGACACTCTCTGAACTACTGAGGAACTACCACTCTTAGGGTTGCACCAGGCTTGGGGTCTCTGGACTCAATTTACAGGAGCCCATCCTCCCAATAAACCTTGTGGGTACCAGAGACACTACCCTGTTCTTCCTGTGCAGCCTGCTGCCTCAGGCTTTTAAGGGTGTAGTAGGTTCGTTGCTCCTGGCACAGATCCTCCCTAGAGGATTCCCCTGAACCCAAGAGCTCTGGATGGTAAGGCCCGAACTCAGCAGTTTCAGTGCCCTTCGGGAATGGCAAGTCATTTTACAAGGAAAAGGGGCTCTGATGTGTGATCTGATTTGAAGCTGGTTCCCCAGTCTTCATGCCCTTTCTCTTCGGAGGTTGGTCCACTATCTCAGGAGCCATCTCTCCTTTTTCTTTCTGAAGTTTAAACTGTGCCCTAGTCATGGCACAGGCCCATTCAGGGATCCCAAGCATGGCTGCTTGGTCTTCAGTTCTACTTCGGCCCAGGGGGAATGTTCCAGGTCATTTCCAAGCAGGCAATTTGCTGGAATGGATGGGGACACAACCACTTCTTTCTGCCCTTCCACTTCCACCCAATCAAAGTTCACCATAGACGTGGGATGGAACTTTGGCTCATTGTCAGCATTGGTGACAGGATAAGACTCCCCTACCAAGTACTGATTTGAGTGGACCAAGTGCTGAATTACCATTGTAACACTAGCTCCTGTGTCCCTCAAGACTTCAATTTTCACCCCATTAATCAGAGGGTGATGCCTGTATTTTTACATATTACTTGGCCAGGTAGCACAAGATAATTCTACCCCTCCCTCAGTGACTAACATTGCCTCTGTGGGATCACTGACATGATCAGGCCATACCTCTGATCCCATCTGGAGATTAGTAACTGCATTTCCTACATGTTGGCTAGAGGCATTTGTTTTGTTTTGACAGCTAGAATCTTCAGTTTGATGCCCTCTGGTTTTGCAGTCATAGTACTAAGCCTTGTTGGGAATCAAATTTCTTATCTTTGCACCCACCCCTAGGCTGTGAGGAGTCTCGGGCCCTGTAGGAAAGTAGCCTCTTTCTAGCAAGGGTACCCCCACTTTTGGCTTGTTTGACAGTGTGTTTGACTGTGTCCACTAGGATTCTGCTAATCAGGACCCCTGTAGTTATGCTAGCTCCCTTAAATTATGGTTATAGGATACTGGTAATCCAGTATTCCACCCACAATTGGCATACTGGTGCTTCCTTATAAGTCCCCAGTATATGGCACCCAGGTACCCAGGGCATCGGGTTCCAGGGGATCCCTATCGGTTGCAGCATTTCATTTGTCCCTGTGAGGTGGGACTCCTGTGCAGGCTTCCTGGTCTTCTGAGGTTTCTATGAGTTGCTGAGAGCTCCCTCTGACTCCCCCTTCTGGGTAGAGACCACCAGGTCCCTCCTGGTCCTGGGCAGTGCCATTTTCTGTTAACAGCGTGCTTTGCATGTGCCAAGGCTTGTTGGCCAAATAAAGGGACGCAAACCAGACTGCATTCATCCATCCAGTAAGGGACATCTTCTGCACCAAACAGGAAGCCGCATCTGTTTTCTTGGAGCACTACTGACTGTTGTTCCTCACTGGTGGCTCCTCTTTTGTACCTTAATCTTGGTTAGCAGGGCTCCTGTTCTCCATGGACTCTTCAGTGCTTCTTGGACTTGGTCATTTTCTTCCACAGGTCTTCAGGTCCAGCAATCCATCATTGGTGTTTTACAGGTCTTCTGGTTCTTGAATAATCTTCTTTCTCGTGTTCTTGTGTGTTCTAGGAAAGTTACTGTGATTTACTCCTGCTTTCTTGGGATCTGGGGTGGGTTCAATTATTTACCTTTGGTGTTTTCTAAAACTCCCAGCGCCTCTCTACACACTGCACTTACCTAGGTGGTAAACTGACTCTCATTCCTCTTTCTTAGTATGTGGTTTGTGTTCCCTCTAGGCCCATTTCTAACTATTGTGATTTTTAATATTTGCACTGTTTTCTAATAGTTTTTACAGCTATTCCTGCATACCAGTGTAAATAATTTGTGTATTACTTATTTCCTATGGGAGTATAGTCCCTATGGTATTTTTAGCATTTGTGTCACCAAAAGAAAATACTTTTATTTTTGTAATACTCAGTATTTTCTTTCATGTGTGCAAGTACTGTGTATTGCATGAGCTTTGCATGTCTCCTAGTTAGTCCTTGGCTGCTCATCCACACTACTCTTAGAGAGCCTGCCTTCTAGACATGTCTAAATTTCACTAATAAGGGATAAATGGACCTGGTATAAGGTGTAAGTACCTTAGGTACCCACTACAAACAAGGACAGCCTCCTACAGTCCCACCCTCCTTTGCAGGTTTGTGGGGCCCTTGAGAAGTCTCTTTGTTTTAGTTTTGTCTCCGGTCTTTCCCTTAGGGGGGCATTTTGGCCTCTTTCGTCTGGTCTTTCCCACTAGTGATAGTTTTGTTTACCCTTGTTTTGACCCAGTGGTCTGCCTTCCTTCTCAACTATTGAGGGGAAGTGTACCTTGGCCTACCAGGAATTGACATAGCCTCTCATTGTAACAATAACTCAGTAGATGCTCTTTCATGAACATGTTATAAAACCCATCGTGTACCTTGTTAATATCTAACTAACCACCCAGCATTTTTACTGAATAGTCCACAAACTCTACTCAAGTTTTGCTCTGGGTTTTCCAAGCCTCCCTGAACTTTATTCTGTACTCTTCAGTTGTAAAACCAAAACTCTTAATCAGGTACCCTTCATAAGGTCATAGGATTTAGAATCCCCCTCAGTGTTAGGAGCCTATCAATGCCCTTTCCTGAGAATAACTTCCTTAACAGTGTGCCCCAGGGTTTTTTCTCAATTTCCCTCCCAAGGCAGGCTCTTTCAAAGGTAGAAAAACATTTCACTAAATCATCCTCTTCTATGAAGGGAGGGAGAACTCTATTTGTGAATTTAAGATCGAAAGGTCTCTCTTTCAAAACTTGGATGCTACCACCAGAGATGAATATTAGGCCCAATTATTTTCTTTTTGTTTCAATCTCCGAAGGGTTTCTCTCTAAAGCAAGTCTTTTGGTCAGCCTGGCTAAGGTCAGGTCTTCCTCTGTGGGTGCACTAGTGTAGTGGCTAGAGGAGCTATCTTCTCCCCATTTTTCACAGGGTCTTCTTCTTCCCTAGAAACTTCATCATCTCTTTCATCAGTGGGGTGAACTTTTCATGCTAGCCCACCAGAAGCCTAAGCTTATCTGCACTGGGACTTTTTCCAGTAGGAATTTCATATAGTCTTCAGAGTTTCCTTAGCTGGTCATAGCTATGTGCCTGGTAAGGGCCAGGTTGAGCTCCCGGCTCTGTTTCTCTGTATCAGACATGTTTACTTTACTAAAGTTGGGACCTTTTTATAAATTTAGAACCCCTTTTTGAGTAGGGCAACTAAATTAAGGACTTTAATAGTTTTGCTATTGTTGTAGGGACCATAACCAAGGCCCTGATAATAATTTAAACATTTGCAAAATGTTCTAGCCAATTGAAAAAGAAAAACAATTAAGCTAAAAATAATTTGAAGAGATATTTGTGAGGTCACAAATTGATAAAGTGGTGAGGGCAGATGCAATGGCTTTATCCCACTGCTGATACACCAAATGTAAGTCAGGTGGATCCCTTTGGAGTGCTAAAGTTGCCAGGGGTGGAGTACAATGAGTGCACAGCTGGATCTTTGGTGACGGACACAAGGCTGACGGGTGCAGAGCAAATTGGTGAGTCAGGACCTGTGTGCAAAGGTACCCTTTGAAGCAGTATTTGCCTCATTTTGAGGGTCTCTTGCAGGTCAGCAGGGGCACTCTGGTGGGAGGTCCTGGTGGTTCCTGAAGTCCCTCAACTGGGGCTTCAATTTTTTCCTTTCTCAGTCCGGTGTGGACTGCCCTTCTAGTTGTCTGACGTTAGGTGACTACTAACTGGGGCAATGGAGGGGTTCAGCTGCAGGAGGGTGCAGTGCCATCAAACCTGGCACTCAGGCAAAGTTTGTCATCACAGTCAGTTGGGTGTATTTTGGTCTGGCTGCAGCATCTGGTTCCATGGTCGCCAGCCAGTCAGTAAAGTGGCCTTCAGTGATGACTTCAATCTGGAGGGAGATCTTTGGCAATTTTTGAAGTGTGGAGGTCCTATGGGGTTTGTTGTGTCTGTCTGATGTCCAAGCAACCCTTCAATGAAAATTGCTGAGTTCTGGGTGTAGTAGGCAGGGTTTTGCACCTTCTTCCTGTGCAGAAGGGCTTAAGTTCTTAAGCCTTGGGTACTCTTTATTGCTGGTCTTCTTTTGTCCTTGGAATCTGATTTTCTGGTCTGGTGATGCCCACTAAATACTGTATTTAGTGGGCATTTAGGGAAGTACCTAGTAGTGACCAATGGGTCATCCACCTTAGGGTGGCTACTCCCACTAAGTGACCACTTCTTGTGGGCAGAGGTCACTTCCCTACACCTCAATGGCTATTTTCCTTCCATGCAAGATCGAGAAAAATGAAATGGAGGGGTCACCACACATGCAACACCTTAGGGGGAGTGCAAGCTGGGGCTGACCACTCCTCTTGTCTTTTTTGTGGTTTCTCCCCATTGCTCCTGCCAAAAGTGGGGGTTTGAAATGGGGGCAGCCATTTGTCGCTAGGAGCAGGCTTGGGGTTTGAGTTTCAAGGATGATAAGCCCTTTGAAGCTCACTAGCACATCAGTGGATTTTCCTGAGGGAGGGGGTGTTTGCACTCCCATCCTGGAAGGGCTTTAGTCTAGGGCCCAGAGAGCAGGATATCTCACCCCAGGGCTCCAGAATCTTGTCTAGTGATGGCAGTTGGTTGTGACCATCTACCAACCATGCCAGGTTAGTTAGTTTTTTCAGGTGGCACCTCTGAGTTGACCACTGCGTACATTTTGAGATAAATCCAATGTTGGTACCAGCTTGAATTGATCATTCTGAGTTGTTTGATGTCAAAAAACCCAGGGTTCAGAGTATCTGTCATGTAGCTATGAAACTCGTACTGACCAGGGCCCAGCACAGGTATTAAAATAGCTTAGCTGTTCACTTACTATGTCTCAGGTTTGGCTGGGACACAATAAGGGCATATTGCTCATGCATCTATCCCCACACATACAGTATAATAAATCCTGCCTTAGGGCTAGAAGGCCTGCCAGAGGGGTGACTTCCCTATATTGCCTGCAGTATGTAGTGGGCAGGGCAAACAGGCTGTGTGTCATGTCAAGTTTTCATTTTAGGACTGAATTAGAACACTCAGCCTGCAATAACAGTGCAGAGTGCTTCTGGATGCAGATCCCTAGAGGGTGGAATCATCTGTGCTGCTGCCCTCAGGGGCCTACTCTTAGTACCCTATGTCCTGGATACCTAAGTACCATTTACTAGAGACTTATAATGGCAGTCAATTGTACTAATGCATCACAACAGTTTTAGGGAAAGAGGCACAAGGAATCTGGATAGCAGGAGCCCTGGGCAATAACAACTTGATACCACATCAAATACCACACAAAAAGTGAGGGCTGACCATGACAAAAGAGGCCTTGACTCACAAAGAGTTAGAGTCCCATTGTCCCTGTCATTTCCTGGTATAAATGTGCAGCAGGATGCATCGATCTTTGTACACACCCCACCTTCCATTGCGATCATCCAGTCCAAAACATATTGATCTTGAATCATCATGAGGCAGATGGCTCTTAGTTTTTCCTTGGAAAGAATTAAGGCCAAGTTCAGTGCTGTTCATCATCTTGGGCATTTCCCACCTAGTCAATTGTAACCAGTGGGCGTTTGCTTTTGTCTGCATGATGAAGAAGGGTATGGACTCTCTTGCTGATGTATAAGCATTGGAGAATGTAGGAGGCTGTCCTGGCGGGTAGTGGGTACCAATGGTACTTAAACCGTGTGCCAGGTCCATTTATCCCTTATTAGTAGAGTAGTAGTGTTCTAGCAGCTGAGGCTGATAGAGGTAGCTATAGCAGAGCAGCTTAGGCTGAACTAGGAGACATGCAAAGCTCTTACTATACCACATATATGATATAGGTACTATATCATAAGAAAGACAATTCTCAGAGTTATTAAAAATAAAGGTACTTTATTTTAGTGACAGTGTGCTAAAAATTTCTCAGAGGATATATTCCCTTAGGAGATAAGTAAAATACACAAAATATACACAGAAAACCAAATCAGAAAAGTAACACAGTCAGAAAGTAGTGCAAACACTGTAAAATACAAATGGATGCAATAGGGCTAGGGACAACACAAACCATATTGTAAGAAAGTGGAATGCGAACCATGAATGGACCCCTAGGCTAGTGTAAACTGTCTCCAGTGTCAATTGTGTGCTCACACCAGGTAGGTCAGAGAACTGGTCAAGGAGATTTATGCAGTTGTCCTTCTGCTCAGCAGTAAGGCAATCTGCAATTACTACTCCCTCCACTAAGCCAGCAGCTTAAGTGGTGGAGAAGAGGTCAGGGAGAGGGTCACTTTCTTCCTCCTGTCCCTCATCAGTGGCCATGACCACGGTTAAGTTAGCCCTGTCATAGTAAGTTTTCAGGCGATTGACATGAAGCATCCTAAGGGGGCTTCAGGCAGTGCCCAGGTCCACCAAGTAGGTGACCTCACCTTTCTTTTCCACAATGAAATGGGGTCCACTCCATTTGTCGTGGTGTGCTCTTGGGGCCACCGGCTCCAATACCCACACCTTCTGTCCTGGGTGGTACTGAGTCAGGACAGCCTTCTGGCCATGCCAATGCTTTTGGAGCTCTTTGCTGGCCTGAAGGTTTTTACTGGCCTTTTTCATGTACTCAGCCATCCTTGATCTGAGGCCAAGTACATAGTCCACAATGTCTTGTTTGGGAGTTTTTAAAGGTTGTTACCAACCCTCCTCCACAGGAGCAAGGGGACCTCTTACAGGGTGTTCAAAGAAGAGTTCAAAGGTGTTGAAGCACACTCCTTTCTGGGGTACCTCCCTATAAGCAAAAAGGAGGCATGGTAACAGACATCCCATCTCCTCCTGAGTTTTTCAGGGAGTCCCATCATCATGCCATTTGTTTGTGGATGATAAGGGGAGGTGAACTTGTAGGTAACACCACACTCCTTCCACATTGCCTTGAGATATGCAGACATGAAGTTACTACCTCTTTCTGATAGCACGTCCTTAGGGAAACCCACTCTGGAAAGTATTCCCAGAAGGGCTTTTGCCACTGCAGGAGCAGTAGTGGCCCTTAAGGGTATAGCTTCAGGATACCTAGTGGCTTGGTCCACTACTACTAGGATACATCTATTTCCTGAAGCTGTTGGAGTGTCAAGGGGGCCAACTATGTCAACCCCTACCCTCTTAAAGGGCACCCCAACCACAGGGAGTGGAATTAAGGGGGCCTTAGCTGTGCCACCAGTCTTGCCACTGGCTTGGCAGGTCACACAGGAGTGACAAAACTCCTTGGTGTCCTCTGACATATGAGGCCAGTGAAACAATGGAACCAGTCTGGCCCAAGTTTTACTTTGGCCCAAATGCCCAACCAAATGAATATCATGAGCCAAAGACAGAATAAACTCCCTATTTTGCAAAGGGATGACCAATCTCCTGGCAGCTTCAGGTTTAGGGTCTCTTGACTTAGTCTAGAGTAGATTGTCTTCCCAATAGACTTTATGGCTATTAGTGATATCCCTATTCTGCTGTTTTGACAGTTTGCTGTCTTAAAACCTCTAGTCCGGGACAGGTCTGCTGTGCCACACTCAGCTCTTCCCTAGCAGGCCCCCCTGCAACATCTGGTGTAGGTTCTGCATAGGGAGAAGATTCCTCTAAAGTGGAATCTTCTGGAGAGGGAGGGATAGTGGGCAAGGATTTACCCTTTCTACCCCTAGCTTTTGGGAGCACTTGGTCCATTTTCCAGGATCCAAGTATCCCTGTCCTCCTTGCTTCTCGGCCTGAGCCCTTGTGAGAGCAAAGATATGCCCTGGAAAGTCCAACATTGCTGCATAAGCCTCCAAATCCACTTCAGCCCAAGCTGATGTTTCCAAATCATTTCCTAGTAAGCAGTCTACAGGTAAATCAGTGGCTACCACACCTTTCTTTGGGCTAGTAACTACCCCCCCCCCCAGTTGAGATTCACAACAGCCATGGAGTGGCTAAGATTGTTGTTATGAGCATCAGTCACTTGGTACTGCTGACCAAGTAGGTGTTGTTCACTGGCAACCAGTTTCTCTATCACCATGGTGACACTGGCTCTTGTGTCCCTGTAGGCCTCAACCTCAACACCATTTATTAGGGGTTGTTGCTTGTACTTACCCATGTTAAGGGGACAAGCAACCAAAGTGGCAAAATCAATACCACCATCAGAGACTAAAACAGCCTCTGTGGTCTCCCTAACTAGACCAACCCCAACTACATTACCAATGGTGATCCCAGCTACACCCTTTGATTGGCTATTTGTAGTGTTCTTCCCACCACCACTGCTACTACTAGGGGCACTAGTGGATGCAGTTGGGTTTGTGGTTTTGGGAGCCTTGGGGGCATATTTATACTCCGTTTGCGCCGAATTAGCGTTTTTTTTTAGACGCAAATTCGGCGCAAAACTAACGCCATATTTATACTTTGGCGTTAGACGCGTCTAGCGCCAAAGTATGGGCAAATAGCGTCATTTTTTTGCGTGAACACCTTCCTTGCGTTAATGAGATGCAAGGAAGGCGTTCCCGTCTAAAAAAATGACGGCGACGCAAATGCGTCGTATTTATACTCCCGGGCATTTGCGCCACTTTTTAACGCCTGGGTCAGGGTAGGCGTTAAGGGGCCTGTGGGCTCAAAATGAGCCCACAGGTGCCCTCCCCTGCCCCCAGGGACCCCCCCTGCCACCCTTGCCCACCCCAGGAGGACACCCAAGGATGGAGGGACCCATCCCAGGGACATTCAGGTAAGTTCAGGTAAGTATACATTTCTTTTTTTTTTTTTGGGTGGCATAGGGGGGCCTTATTTGTGCCCCCCTACATGCCACTATGCCCAATGACCATGCCCAGGGGACATAAGTCCCCTGGGCATGGCCATTGGGCAAGGGGGCATGACTCCTGTCTTTACTAAGACAGGAGTCATGTAAATGGCGTCTGGGCGTAAATGGCGCAAATCGGGTGGAGGCGATTTTTTGCGTCAACCTGACTTGCACCATTTTTAAGACGCCCTAGCGCCACTTTTCCCAACGCCGGCGCTGCCTGGTGTACGTGGTTTTTTTCCACGCACACCAGGCAGCGCCGGTCTATTTTTTGATATCTCTGAACTTTATCCTGTATTATTCAGTGGTTAAGCCAAATCCATCTAAGGGTGCATCTTTCAAAACTTTATAGTTGTTGGCATCACTCCCCCGACAGTAAGCAGTCTGTCCCTACCTTTGCCAGTGAAAGACAGCCACAAGATAGCAGCCCACTGCCATTGAGGGACCAACTGTACCATACAGGCCTTCTCAAGTGCAGAAAACCACTTGTTTATGTCACCCCCTTCCTTGTAAGGGGGGACAATCTTATGCAGGTTTCTTGAATCTGTTTCTCTAACAGGATGACTATCAAGATTGCTGTTGCTGCCACCATGGTGAACTAACCCCAAAGTCTGTCTTTCCCTCTCTACATCTAGGGATTCCCTATCTAAGGCCAACTGCTGCTGTCTTAGCTTCAGTCTGGCCTCTTCTAACCTCAGCTTTCTGAGTTCCCCGTCAAGGGTGTTATCCTCAGAGTGGGAGGTTTGGGAATTCTCTGACATAGAGGTAATGTGAGAATTAGCAGAAGTGGACCTTTCTCTAACTACCTGAACCATAGTGACCTGGCCTTTTGGAGTGAAAGGTGCCCTACTAATGTGTAACCCCCTCCCACTACCCGCTTCACTAGGTGGCCTGTTAAATGAAAGGTCTTTGGAAATAACCTCCCCAGAGTCCTCAGGGCCCTCTCCTGATTCTACCTGGTTACCCCGCTCCTCTACCTCCTGATCCTGGCTTTGACCAGTCTGATTCTGGTCACTTTCAAGGAGAAGGCTAAGAAGGAGATCTTTGGTAGGGTTCTTACCAATCCCTAAACTCCTTTCTATACAGAGGCCCCTCAAACCTTTAAAGTTTAGATTCTCATAAGTTGTCTTCGCAACTTTGGGAGTGGCCTCTACCACTGACATAGTGGAAAGAAAAGAGGTGAGGGGAGAGAGAAAAAGTTTAGAAAACGTCTAAAGAAAAGAGAAAAACTTTTTCAAACTTTTCTGAAAATTTCTAGAAAGTTTTTAGAAGGAAAGTAAGGTTACCTGTGTATATTTCTAAGTATTTAGAATATGGTTTTCTTATGAAAAGCACCAATGACAATGTGCTAAAGCGGTTACAAGTACTTATTCCACTGCTGCACCACCAATGTAGGAGGCTGGCGTGGCTTGTAGTTGGTACCTTGGGTACTTACACCTTATACCAGGTCCAGTTATCCCTTATTAGTGAAGTGGTAGTGTTCTAGCAGCTTAGGCCGATAGAGGTAGCTATAACAGAGCACCTTAGGCTGAACTAGGAGACATGCAAAGCTCATACAATACCACTTATAGTTACACAGTACTGATACACAAGTAAAGACAATACTCAGTGTTACCAAAAATAAAAAGTAGTTTATTTGTGTGACACAGTATCACAAATATCTTAGAGGCAATATTCTTTCTGGAGGTAAGTATTATACACAATATATACACTAGACACAAAAATAAGGTATGTAAATAGACATAGGATAGTGCAAACAGTAGGAAATGCTATAGAATGCAATGGGAGAAAATAGGTCTGGGGTAGCACAAACCATATACTAAGAAAGTGGAATGCGAATCACGAATTCCCCCCTAGACAAGTGTAGTGTGCGCAGAATCGCTGGAGAGTAAGAATACAGTAAAGGTAAGTAAATTACACCACCCAGAGCGCAGAAGAGCAGGACTATTGCCAGTAGTCCCTCCACTATTACCACTACTGCTAAGGACACTAGAGTCTGATGTCTTAGTGGTGGTAGGCTCAGGGGCTTTACCTGTGCAGGACTTATCGCCTGGCCAATTGCCTTTACCTCTACACACATAGCACCAAGGCTTTTTCTGATTGTGTGAAGAGTTTGAAGAAGATGAAGAAGTTTATCCCCACCCCCAGAGGAGTGTTTTGGACCTAAAGAAGGATCTTTGTGTTTACTTTTATCCCCATGTTTGTCCTGAGATTTTTCACCATCTTTCTTTTTTATGTCTTTGTCACCCCCTGTATGAGCTTTTCTGCTCACCCTTGTTCTGACCCATTTGTCTGCCTTCTTTCCCAATTCTTGGGGAGAGGTCAGATCTGAGTCCACAAAATACTGATGCAACAAGTCAGACACACAATTATTCAAAATATGCGCTCTCAAAATCAAGTTATATAGGCTGACTATAGTTATATAGGCTTTCATAGTCAGTCACCTTACTGCCATTTAACCAACCTTCTAGGGCCTTCACATAACAGTCTATAAAGTCTATCCAGTCCTGTGATGACTCCTTTCTGGTCTCTCTGAACTTAAGTCTTTACTGTTCAGTGGTTAAGCCGGACCATCCAAGAGTGCACCTTTAAGAATTTGATAGTTATCTGCATCATCCTTTCTGATAATAAGAAGTCTGTCCCTCCCCTTGCCAGAGAAGGATAACCAAAGGATAGCAGCCCACTGTACATGAGGGACACTCTGAACTTTACAGGCCCTCTCAAGTGCAGCAAACCACTTGTAGATGTCATCATAATCCTTGTAAGGAGGGAAAACTTTGAGCAGATTGACAGAATCAAATGAAGGTTCCCTAACATTTGAATTTCTAAAACTGCTGCTGCCACCATGGGGAACTAACCCCATACCCTGCCTCTCTTTCTCCAAAGCCAGGGATTCCCTGTCTAAGGCTTATACACAAGTAAAGGCAATACTCAGTGTTACCAAAAATAAATATAGTTTATTTGGGTGACACAGTACCAAAAATATCTTGGAGGCAATACTGCCTCTCTTTCTCCAAAGCCAGGGATTCCCTGTCTAAGGCTTATACACAAGTAAAGGCAATACTCAGTGTTACCAAAAATAAATATAGTTTATTTGGGTGACACAGTACCAAAAATATCTTGGAGGCAATACTCCTTCTGGAGGTAAGTATTATACACAATATATACACTAAACACCAAAATAAGGTAAGTAATTAGACATAGGATAGTGCAAACAAAAGGAAATGCTATAGATTTCAATGGGAGAAAATAGGTCTAGGTGCAACACAAACCATATACTAAGAAAGTGGAATGCCAATCACAAAATACCCCATAGACAAGTGTAGTGTGTGCGGAATCACTGGGAGAGTAATCATATAGTAAAGGTGAATAAATTACCCCACCCCAGAGACCAGAAAAGCAGGAATAAAGTACTGCAAGTTTCCTTAGGACACAATACACCTTGTGATTGGGATATTGCAGTAACCAACCAAGTCTGCAAACAACAACTGCTGGATTTCTGGACCTGAAGACTTACAAAAGGAGGGGCCCAAGTCCAGAAGTCGAAAGAAGTTCCAGGAAGGGCAGGAGCCCCTGCCTACCCAGAAGAGGGTTCAAAAGAAGAGTCCCTGGTTGGACGAAGACTGCAGGAATGCACCATAGGAAGATGCCAGCTGGTTCCTGCATGGTGCAGAAGGAAGATGTCCTACGATGTGAAGATGGACGCAGATGTGATTTTGGGTTGCAAGTTGGCAACAACTCTTGGTTATGACAAATATGCGCTTTGCATCAAAATGGCGCTGGCTGGACCCAGGGGGGATCTGGGGCCTCAACTGTGTGTGAGGAGGAAGAGGGGACTCTCAGCACTTTACAGAGCCCTCAGGATGCCAGGCAGCACCCACGGGAGTCCCAAGACATGGGGACAAACGAGGTGCAGAATGTAGTTGGTGCAGTACAACAAAGGAAGGTCCCATGCCGCTGGAGAACTACTCAGCGAGTTGAGCATTACAGGATGGAGTGCTGGGGACCTGGGCCAGACTGTGCATAAAGGAATTTTGCAAATAGTGCACAGGGGCCTCAGGAGGTGAAGAAGACACAGTACATAGGGGTACTGTCGCTCTCGGGTAAGGCAGGGTCTTACTTCCTCCAAATTGTGTCAGCAGGACATCAGGACAGTCTATGTCAATGGGGTCCAACCTCTGTGTCCTTAGGAGCATGCTCGTTGCTGTGAGAGGAGTCCAAGGGTTCCAGTCATCATCTTGGAAGGTGCCTGCATGAGCAGGGGAGTGACTCCATCACCCCACAGGAGATTTCTTTGGTCCTTATGGTGCAGGATGAAGACAGGGAGTCCTAAGAGCATGCACACTGTGGAAACTGTTGCAGTTGCTGGCTGGAGCTGAAGTTGCAGAGGAAAAGTATCCCTTCTGGATACTTTGTTGCTGTTACAGCGGTTCCTGGAGCAGACTGCGGTTGATCTGAGGTCAAAGGATGAGATAGTAGTTGCAGAGGATTCCTGAAGGAAACTTGTAAGCAGAATCTGAAGAGAACCAACAGGTGAGACTCTAAATAACCCTGAGGGATGGATTGGCTATCTTATCAGGTAAGGACCTATCAGGAGGGGTCTCTGACGTCACCTGCTGGCACTGGCCAGTCAGAGCTCTCCAGAGTGCCCCCACACATTGCAAAGCAAGATGGATGAATTCTGGGACACACTGGAGGATCCCTGGGCACCACCCATAGGGTGGTGATGGACAGGGGAGTGGTCACTCCCCGTTCCTTTGTCCAGTTTTGCACCAGAGGAAGGAACAAGGGGTGCCTGAACCGGTGTAGACTGGCTTTTGCCAGGGGGGCACCATCTGTGCCCTTCAAAGCATTTCCAAAGACTGGGAGAGGCTACCCTTCCCCAGCCTGTTAACCCTATTTCCACAGGGAGAGGGTGTAACACCCTGCTCTCAGAGGAAATGCTTTGTTCTGCCTTCCTGGGACTGAGCTACTCAGGCCCCAGAAGAGCAGAACCCTTTCTGTGAGGTGGCAGCAGCAGTAGCTGCACTACAAGCCTCAGGGAGCTGGTTTCGCAGTACTTGGGGGCCATATTGGAGTCGCCAGGATGCATTGAATTGGCTCCCCAATACCAGATTTGGAATGGGGGGACGATTCAATGATCTTAGACACCTTACATGGCCATATTCAGAGTTACCATTGTGAAGCTACATGTAGGTATTGACCTCTAGGTAGTGCACCCGTGTAATTGTGTCCCCGCACTCACAAAGTCCGGGAAATGGCTCTGAACTATGTGGGGATACCTTTGCTAATGCAAAGGTGCCCTCAAACTTAGCAACTTTGCACCTAACCTTCAGCAAGTAAAGGTTAGACATATAGGTGACTTATAAGTTACTTAAGGGCAGTGAAAATGGATGTGAAATAATGTGTGCACTATTTCACACAGGCTGTAATGGCAGTCCTGTGAAAGGGTTTGTCTGAGCTCCTTATGTGTGGCAAAAGAAAAGGTGCAGCCCATAAGGATCTCCTGGAACCCCAATGCCCTGGATACCTTGGTACCATATACTAGGGACTTATAAGGGGGGGTCCAGTGTGCAAATTAAAATTGGTAAATGAAGTCACTAGCCTACAGTGACAAATTTAAAAGCAGAGAGAGCATAAGCAGTGAGTCTCTGCTTAGCAGAGCCTCAGTGACACAGTCAAGCACTACTGACAACACACACATTAGGACACAAATGATAAGCACTGGGTTCCTGGCTAGCAGGATCCCAGTGAGACAGGCAAAGCACACTGACATATAGGTTTTTATCTATGAGCACTGGGCTCCTGGCTAGCAGGATCCCAGTGACACAGCAAAAACACACTGACACACACTCACAAACAGGCCAAAAGTGGGTGTAACCATGCTAGAAAGAGGCTACTTTCTCACAAACGGTTCCTCAGAAGGTAGACTTGGGGGGTGGCGTGTATCTTGAAATAGAGGTGCTCCATGAGGAAGAGTGTTCTTTCACTTTGGTTGTCAGGTGGAGGGTGGATTTGTGCATGATAGCCAGACCGCCGCATGGGCAAGACGGCCTGTATTTGTGGAGCAGTTTGTGGTCACTGGGGATGTCGATATCCAGTGCAGATGCTGGCTATGTCCACGTTTCGGCGAGAAAGGCGATGTCCGGGTGGGCGGAGTCTACAAGATCCCAGTGTTTGTGGAGGAAGTGAACATTGAGGAGGATGCAGCTGAGGTGCTCCTGGTTGGTGTTCGATGGCTCAGTTGCAAGAGGGTAAGGAGCTTGGAGTAGGGTGAGGGTGCAGTGGCAGTAGAGGCAGGAGAACGGTCCATGGGTGTTTCTGGGTGATGTGAAATGACAGGGAGAGTGAAAAGCTGAAAAGAGAGAGAAAGAGACAAGAAAGAAAAGAAAAGAAAAATAAAGATGACAGAAAAATAGCAAAAGAAGAGTGACAGCAGTTACTTACTCTCAGATGGCGACCAGGAATGAGGCGCAAGCAGGAGCCTATGGGTAGAGGTGGGCCTTGAACTGAGAGTCAGGCAGGTTCTCAGTTCAAAAGCAGCAGAAGCAGCAGCAACAGGTGGAGCTGCACAGAGGAGGATGAACAGACACTGACCAGGAGGATGTGCCTTTAGCCGGCATCTGTCGGCCATATGGCTCATCCTGTTGCAATAGGAATATTCTACAAGGTCTGGCTGCTGCCAGTCTCCCTGGTGTCTATCATTGTAGCTAGGTTGAATCCCGATGGGGTTTTGCGGTAGACCTCCTTTCAGAGCTAGTACCATTTGCATGATAGCAGCCAGCACGGTTCCCTTGAGGGCGATCTTTTTTAATTTGTATTAGATCAACTTTGCAGTTTCACTCCGGGCTTGTCCTGTCTTTCCCTGTCCTTTTCTTGTTCCTTTTTGTGATAATATAATATGCAAACTTGTATCTCCCATCAGGGTCTGGTTTCTAGCCCCACTATGCTGTCCAATCCACTTTGTATTTCAGTGGGCAGTCCCTTTTTGAAGATATACAAGCTCGGGCCTGTGTCATTCCATGGTTGCCCTCTCTCTTGACCCAGCATTCTTTTATCCTATCCAGAAAGTAGGTTATGTACTCCCCAGGTTTCATCGATTTTGTCATTAATCCTACTACATCTGGGCAGTCAAAGAACACTTCCCTAGGGCTGCCCAGATTTGGTGCTTTTATGAATTGAATGTGGCCCTGCCATGCACTGTGTTTGTCAGCATGATTGCTGGAATGCAAGCTAGGGCAAACACAGTGTTAATCTGCTCTTCATTAAGACTACGTAGGAGACTTTCGACATTGCCTATCTCTAGGTTTTTCCTGTGGTGTTCTTCTCAAAGCATGAGATCCATATTCCCACCCCATCCAACATTGGTGGCAACTTGGTACTTAGTTCTTCTTTATCCATCTGAGCCCATGGCACATAGATGGACCCTGACGTGCCCTTCTGCAGTAGTGGGCATGTGTTGGCTTTGGGTGGCTCCACAGGTTTCTTCCTACATAGCGCCTTCATCTTCTTAGACAATCCTGCATGTAGGGGAAGTTCCACTTGGGATCTCTCCTCCATGCTGGATGCAGTCTTCCACAACAGCTATGTCCTCTGGCTCGAAGGATTCTTCTGCCAGCCAAGGTCTATCATACTGGTCCCTTCCCTTCTTCTGGAGGGTTAGCAGGTGACAAAATGGTGGCACAAAGATCTCGCCTTCCTCTAAGCACCATCTCTCTTGGGATTAGTTTGTCAGTCCTGCGAGTTTGGGAGAAGCAGCAGAAGTCTTAGTTGCTGCTCCCCTTGTACACATGCAAAGGTGTCATCTTAGGCCCTGATTTATACTTTTTGGTGCAAAACTGTACCAACGCAGTTTTGCACCAAAAAGTTTAGCACTGGCTTGCACCATTTCTGAACACCAGCCGGGCACGATGTTTATGGAATGGTGCAAGTCGGTACAAAGGGTAGGCTAGCGTAAACAAAATTATGTTAGGCGGGTTGGGCTGGTGGTATGGAAGAAGGTGGTTTTGCACCAAAAAATTATGTTAGGCAGGTTAGAGTAAAAAAAAAATGACTCTAACCAGCCTAGCATCATTTTCTGATGCGAAACCATCCATACCACATGATTCCTGTCTTAGGAAAGAAGTCCTGCCCATCACCCCAATGGCCAGCACAGGGAACCAGGGTCCCCTGGACAGGGCCCTTGCACCCAGTGCCATGTAGGGGGCCCACTTTGGGGCCCCCAATGGCACTTTCAAAAATATAAAAATACTTGCCTGTCCTTACCTATACTTGCCTGGGATGGGGTACCCCATCCTCCCCTGTCCCTCTGGTGGGGGTGGGGGTTCCCTGAGGCCTGGGGAGGGTACCTGTGGGCTTATTCCATGGTGTTCCACCATGGAAATAGGCCCCCAGTTCCCCTAACTCCTGCCCTGACCCTGGCATTAAATAATGGTGCAAAGCAAGCTTTGCACCATTATTTGACCCCTTCCCCGTGTCTGATTTTAGCACGGGATGAATATGCCACTAAGGCCATAGAGTCATTTTTAGCACGGGAATGCCTACTTTGCATCTCATTGACGCAAAGTAGGTTTCCACATCCAAAAAATGATTTTAACTCCATAACTTTTGTGCTAGACGGGTCTAGCGCCAAAGTATAAATATGGAGTTAGTTTTGCACATAATCTGAGTAACAAAAATGACAAAAGTTTGGCATAAAATAGATATAAATATGCCACTTAGTTCTTCTGTGTCTAAGTTGAGTTTGCACCAAGCGACTTCGGTCTCTTATTTCCTGCTCAGCCCCTCTCTTACATTGGCAATCTTCTTCAACCAGTGCCCTGTACCTACTCCTGTTCTACTTAGGTAGAGGGCACACTGCTCTACTTTCTTGTTGCTCTTCAAGGTTGTGAGTTCTCTCTCTTGCCCTCCTTAGTTTGAGCCCTTCCTCTAAATCCCATCTAGATTGCCCCCTTTGCTCTGAGCTTTGTGCTGTTCTTTTTAGTCAGGACTTGAACTCAAACTTGCTTTCTGTTGTTTCTTCGGATACCTGAGCCATCCCTGTGTCTCCCCCTTGTCATTAGATCCCAGAGGACTGGGACGTCTTTCCTCACCCGCTAGTTGTCTCACTGTACAGAACTTCTATGAATCTTCCTGTCACTTGAGTGCATTCACCGAAATGCATGGGAGTGCATTTTCCATGCCGCAGGGGGCAAATGGGCTAAATGCGAATGACGGGGAGTTGACCTTTAGGGATCCCTAGCACTGGACTGGGGTGGCACTGGATTGTCTGCTTGCCTTTTAGTCTGTCATGTGTGGACCTAACAGTTTGTTGCTCTATAAGGGACCCTCCTGCTCTCAATGCTGGGATAGCAGGCATCGGGGAGAGCACCTCCATTCCTGCATATGGCAGGGTAGGAGCAGACTGTGTGCCAGTGTTATCAATCTGGGCCTCCTCGAAAGTGGCCCATAATTCTAAAAATGCTTCTCTCCTGTCCTTCTTTTGCCCTGTGTATTTAGTCCATATGTGTGTTGTCATATGTTCGATTATGTTAGTGACAAAGGCTCCCTCCTTCATCCAGAGAAATGTATGTGCCTTAATGTGTGTGTCATTGTTGGCAAAACTTACGTTTTTTAGACTGTGTGGGGAACCTGGTTTGCATGTGCCTTAGTGGCAATTCCATGATAAGTTAGAAAGTTTTTTACGGGGACTGATACTGTTAGACCTAGCATCCTTGGTGTGGTTTCCCCTGCCTTTTGCCTCTGCTTCCTGAATTGTGCCTGTGTGCTGGAATTTGTTATTGTTGATTTGGGTACTGTGGGCACTTTATTACTACTGACCAGTGCTAAAGTGCAAGTGCTGTATGTGTACATTGTATTGGTTATTGGCTTTTCCATAATTGGCATATTTGATTTACTAGTAACACTCTAGTAAAGTGCAAAAGAGGTGCCTTGTAAACATGGCTCAGACCTGCCACCGCAGTGTCTGTGTGTGCAGTTTTAAACTGCCAATTTGACCTGGCAAGTGTACCCACTTGCCAGGCCCAAACCTTCCCTTTTACTACATGTAAGTCACCCCTAAGGTAGGCCCTTGGTAGCCCCATGGGCATGGTGCAATGTATTTAAAAGGTACGACATGTAATGGTATGTTTTACATGTACTTGTAGTGAAATACTGCCAAATTTGGTTTTCACTATTGCAAGGCCTTCCTCTCTCATAGGTTAACATGGGGACAGCCTTTAAATATATTTGAAGTGCAGTTTCCCTTTGGAAGCAGATAGACATTTGGAGTTTGGAGTCTCTCAACTCACAATTTCAAAACACATATTTTGGTAAAGTTGTTTTTTAGATTGTCTGTCTGAAAATGCCACTTTTAGAAAGTGAGCATTTTTTTCCTTAACCATTCTGTTCCTCTGCCTGCTTGTGGAGTCCACGTCTGGATCAGACTGACAGTTGGGCTGTTTGTGAATTCCCACTAGACAGTGACACAAAGGAAGTTGCAGAGTGTCCTGCATATCCTGATGAGTATCCTGGGCTAAAGTGGGAAGGGAGGAGCTGACACCTGCACCTGGAAGAGCTGTGCCTGTTCCCACACAATGCAGTCTCCAACCCCCTGGTGTGTGTCTGGGGCCAGGCCTGGATCAAGAGGAACCTCTGTCAAGGAGAAGAGCTGAGGAGCTGGAGGCAGAGTACTGCCCCTTTGCTGTGTGTGCTTTGCTGGGTTGGTCTGCAGTATCTGCTTCTGCCTGAGAGAGGGCAAATACTGAACTTTGCTGTGCATCCTATTTGTGAAGTTTCTCCAAGGGCTTGGACTGATCTTGCCTCCTCCGAAAAGGTCTCATGGACAGGAAATACTTCACCTATGAGCCTCTGGGTTCACTTGCTGTGGACTCTGACTTGCCAGGTGGTGCCTACTCCAGTTTCTGGGCTCCTGGGAGTAAAACCTGGTGAAAAACCAAATGCAACGACATAGGACGACATCAGACTGACGCCGCTGCCTGACCCCGCTATGCCACCTGAAATTGAAGCTGTGGTCCCCACTTAAGTGCAATGACCCGCCCAACATCGTAGAACTAACGCCGCAGCAGCTGCTGACGTCCCGTTACCTCGTGAGATTGGGGTGTTGTATCACTGACATTCATGATACCTGACTCCGCTGCGACATTTGCAGCCCCATGACGTAACTGAAACCTCACACCAATGCAGCCTCACCTTCACCGCTCCGCAGCAAGGACCGGAGGCATCTTCACACTGATGGCTCTACTCTTCTTCTTCGCAGCCCCTGAACCGACACCGTACCAGATCCAGCAACACTTAATTCCCTAACTGCAATGGCTTGTTTCCTCATTTTTGCAAGGTACTGAACCTCGGGGACCATGTGACTCCGTGACTTACACCATTGGCGTTGCATTGTTCAGAACAACATCGTCACAATACAGTGATAACACAAATTGCAGCATTTGTGTTTCTAAGCACTATATTCAAGACTCATCTTTGAGAATTCATAACTTTGCTTGTGTATGTTAGATGTTTGTTGTTATTGTCTTGTTTTACTCAGATACATATTGGTTATGTTTCTAAACTGGTGCTGAGTCCTTTTGTGGTGTTTTCACTGTGTTACTGCATGTGTTTGTACAAATACTTTACACATTGCTTTTGAGATAAGCCTGACTGCTTGTGCCAAGCTAGCACGGAGGTGAGCAGGGTTATCCCAGGTGTGTACCTCACTTGCACTGACTAGAGTGAGGGTCACTGCTTGGACAGAGTGCAACTGACTGCCAACCAGAGACCCCATTTCTTACAGATACACTTCTAGCTTTTATGATTTTAGGGAACACTACATTTACATGGGGATTACTGGTTCTAATCACTTTTCTATGATCTTAGCGTTATTTACAGATGTATCAACATGAACATTTCACAAACACAAATAACAACGCATATTAACGGTCACAAAAGAAGAAAGTTCAATTGTTAATGCAAACATCATTAAATGTCGCATCAAAATAGCAAACTTTACCTTGGTTTCAAATAGCCATTTGTGAGAATTTGCAGTGCCTTCATATATTGCATTGAGTTCTCAACAAAACACAATACTAAAGACAAAACACAGTCAAAGTAATTTCTCAGTGGCACAATATAAAAGGGACGTCATTTTCAACTGGAACAAAGAAAACTTGACAAAGCACAAAAAAGTGATCAGTTTGTGAAAAATACCTTTGTTCACTACTAGCTCATGCTATCCTGTGACCAAGGAAAGCTCTGCCCAGTTCTCAGTCTAAGGCCCATATTTATAAAAAAATTTGCGCTGCATTTGTGTCATTTTTTGATGCAAAAGTGGTGCAACCTTACAAAATCTAATTGTATTTTGTAAGTTTGCGCAACTTTTGCATCAAAAAATTACGCAAATGCGGGGCTAAAAAAGTATAAAAATAGGCCTAAGTGAGCCTGCTAGTATTGCCAATATCAGCTCTAGGTCAAAGATAACAACAATTTATGCAACGAAAAAGGGACAACTCAACATCCATAGGCCTTTCTTGGCCATACACAAGCTACGCCTAATCTCCTAGATACAAATATTTTTCTTCCCTAACGTCCAAATCCCACCCGATTTCACATCCCGGGGCCATGTGTACTGTCTGTGTCACACCCAGAGGTCCAAGCAAACAATACATCTTACTTCTTTTGGATACCAACAGTGTTAGGAAACTGGTAGAACTGAGAAAACCCTCTAAGACTAAAAAATAAGATGGAGGTGTGGGCCCTATATCACACCAAGGGCCTATGTGTATCATCTGTGTCACGCCCAGCGGTCCAAGCGGTGAGGACTCTGTGTCAGGCCCAGTGGGTCCAAGCGATAGACACCTCTCAAAATTATTGAGGTGCGTACCTTATGTCACACCCAGGGACTATATGTATCTTCTGTGTCACGCCCAGTGGTCTAAGCAACAAAAAACATTCACCTTTCTTAGCTTGCTGGCTATCGGAAAAAGGTAAGTTCCATGGGTTACACTTCTACCTAGTTTGCTGTATGCCAAATTCTAGACTACGCCTCTGATGTATTCTCTTACTCTTCTGTCAGCGGCTTCAGTATGGATCTCTGCCCCTCTGATTCGGCAGAACTTCCAATCAATTACAACGTCTTCTCCCCGTCCTTGTTGCATAAATGTGAATGCGTCCGAGCGGGGTCCGCTTCCTTCAAGTGCAGTAAGCTCAGAGGAACCAATCAGATCCCGCCTGGCTCATCAAATTGTTGCACAAATGTGAATTTACCTGGAAAACCAAAAGACAAGAGCAATTTTGTGTAACAGGAACAGTTTGTTTAATTAAACATAAAGGCCGTGGGAACAGTTACAGAATCAGGGTCTTAGGACTGTCTCATGGGTCAATTGATCCGTGCAATGTTTTATACTCTAGGTGCTATAAACAATTACAACATCCCTTTTTGGGTAAAGGATGTGAGCAGTTGGCTTGGAGTCATAAATAACGTTTTGATAACAAATGCAAAAGGGCCTCAACCTAGCTTGGACACAATGTGGGCTAGCGGGTAACGTGTCCAGATGTCTGGCCTGAGAGGTGCGTGATTGCTGAGTGTTGTTGTGTGTGCTGTGTTCTGATTGGCTAAGTGTTCATAACTTTATGTGTCATCTTACTTTTCTGGTATTTTGGGAATGTGTGCACCCCTCGGCCGTGGTGGTTTATTGGGGCCAGTTTCATCGGACCATTGTGGTATTGCTGCACCTATCTGTGGGATTGATCTAAGATTCCTGTTCATGCGTTTGTCTGCCGGCTATGTGCTGCTCCACCTGTGACATGCCAATCAGTAACCTCAGGCCTAGGTCTCAGAGCCTGAGTGACCATGTACTTTTGATGAGATGTTAAGGGAGGCTTTATGACCAGTGAATTTAATAATAGTGATGCTATTTCATTGATATATGTGAATGTATCATTGTGTGCATCAACTTTCGAATATTAACAAGTCTACCAAATGCCTCCCGGAGGAGTGGATGTTGCCAAACATAGGGACCTTGGCTTTGTCTGTGTTTAGCTGTAGGCAGTTGTTTTTCATCCAATCAGTTATGCTGCTCATGTAGTTGGCGAAGTTTGCTTTGTCGATAATGGTTTCCGTCAGTACAAGAGAGGATGAGCTGTGTGCCATTAGTGTGGGATTTTATGTTGATACTGTGGTCTCTGATGATGTCTGTGAGTGGAACCATGTAGGTGATGAAGTGCGTTGTGATGAGCAAAGATACTTGAAGGACTCTGCAGATGAGTTTCTTGGGTTCAGAGGCTGGAAGGGAGAAATCTAACTCTTTGAGTTCAGTCCATGAGGAAGAATGATATCCACTTGAATGTCGGTCCACAGATCCCAAACTGCTTAAATTTTCTGATGAATGAGTTGTGGAAGACTATATCAAAAGTTGGGGAGAGGTTGAGGAGGATGAGTGTGGCTTTTCTCTTCAGTTGAGGATGCTTCTGAGGTCCTCAGTGGATGCAATGGGGGCTCTTTCTGTGTTGTGGTTATCAAGAAAGCCAGTTTGGGAGCTGTCTAGGAGTTGTTGGAGTTCTAGGTGGTCTGCGAGTTGGGTATTGATGGCTTTCTCCACAACTTTAGCTGGAAAAGGCGAGAGTGAGATGAGTCTATAGCTACTGAGGGTGTTCGGGTCTGCTATTGAATTTTTCAATAGGGTGTTGACTTCTGTATTTTACCAGCAAGACAGAAAGGTGGCAGTGGTTACAGTGGTGTTGGTGATAATGGTGAGTGTGGGGGAGATGATGGTTCTTCCAAGGTAGTATATGAAGTAAGGACATAGATCTGAGAGGCTCCTGAGTAGATGGTGTTCATCAGGACAGTGATGTTTTCATTCTAGAGGGGCTTCCGGTTGCTTAGCTGATGTTTGGCAATGAGGGAGGTGTTTGTTAGGCATTTGTATCTGTATTCTGTGGATTGAATGTGTTATAGATCTTGGAAATCTTCTGTTCAAAGAAATTTGAGAGGTTATTGCTAAGTGCTAAGGATGGGATGATGCTGTTGGCTGCTGCATGGTTGGAGAACTCTTTGACAATGGTGAAGGTTTTTTTGGTGTTGTTGGGGCTGGCTTTGAGTATGAAAGTTAAGGCCTTTTTCTTTGCGTCTCATAGGTGTTGGTGGGAGAACTTGAAGGGAACCTGTATGTGAATCTTGAGGTAGTGTTTTTGTAGAATCTCCATTCTTTCCTAATTAGTTTGCAGTGGCACATGGACTGACTCCCTAGGGTCTTTCGTGTACCAGCTGGATCATTCATCATTTTTGGAAGTCTTGTTTCTGGGGAGAGTGGTGCGGTTGGTGCAGCCGGTCAGCCATTTAATAAAGAGCTTGATCTTGACACTGAGGTTCCCTGTGTGGTTGGGTTGGAACACCTGCAGGGTCTTGGTCCAATTTTCTTCAGAGATTTTGGCCCAGTGCCTTTCTGGTGCATTAAGATTTTCTGGTGGGGTGGCTTGGAAGGTGAGTATCTTGAAATGTATGATTTAGAGGTTTGACCATGTGAGCGGAGTTGTGTGGGTGGTTGTAGGAGGCTGGCCTGGCTTATAGTGGGTACCTAGTGGTACTTACACCTTGTGCCATGTCCAGTTATCCCTTATTAGTAGATTAGTAGTGTTCTAGCAGCTTAGGCTGATAGACGTAGCTATAGCAGAGCAGCTTAGGTTGAACTAGGAGACATGCAAAGCTCCTACTATACCACTTATATCATGTAGCACTGTATCATAAGAAACACAATACAGTAAGTCAATCAGCAAGAACTACTCCCTCCACTAAGCCATCTGCTTCAGTGGTGGAGAAAAGATCAGGGAGAGGGTCATTGTGAGAAAGTAGCCTCTTTCTAGCCTTGTTACCCCCACTTTTGGCCTGTTTGTGAGTGTATGTCAGGGTGTTTTCACTGTCTCACTGGGATCCTGCTAGCCAGGGCCCAGTGCTCATAGTGAAAACCCTATGTTTTCAGTATGTTTGTTATGTGTCACTGGGACACTGCTAGTCAGGACCCCAGTGCTCATAAGTTTGTGGCCTATATGTATGTGTTCCCTGTGTGGTGCCTAACTGTCTCACTGAGGCTCTGCTAACCAGAACCTCAGTGGTTATGCTCTCTCTGTTCAAATTGTCACTAACAGGCTAGTGACCAATTTTACCAATTTACATTGCCTTACTGGAACACCCTTGGAAATTCCCTAGTATATGGTACTGAGGTACCCAGGGTATTGGGGTTCCAGGAGATCCCTATGGGCTGCAGCATTTCTTTTGCCACCCATAGGGAGCTCTGACAATTCTTACACAGGTCTGCCACTGCAGCCTGAGTGAAATAACGTCCACGTTATTTCACAGCCATTTTACACTGCACTTAAGTAACTTATAAGTCATCTATATGTCTAACCTTTACCTGGTAAAGGTTAGGTGCAAAGTTACTTAGTGTGTGGGCACCCTGGCACTAGCCAAGGTGCCCCCCCATTGTTCAGGGCCAATTCCCCGGACTTTGTGAGTGCGGGGACACCATTACACGCGTGCACTACATATAGGTCACTACCTATATGTAGCTTCACAATGGTAACTCCGAATATGGCCATGTAACATGTCTATGATCATGGAATTGCCCCCTCTATACCATCCTGGCATAGTTGGCACAATCCCATGATCCCAGTGGTCTGTAGCACAGACCCTGGTACTGCCATACTGCCTTTCCCGGGGGTTCACTGCAGCTGCTGCTGCTGCCAACCCCCCAGACAGGCTTCTGCCCTCCTGGGGTCCAGCCAGGCCTGGCCCAGGATGGCAGAACAAAGGACTTCCTCTGAGAGAGGGTGTTACACCCTCTCCCTTTGGAAAATGCTGTGAAGGCAGGGGAGGAGTAGCCTCCCCCAGCCTCTGGAAATGCTTTCATGGGCACACATGGTGCCCATTTCTGCATAAGCCAGTCTACACCGGTTCAGGGA
Organism: Pleurodeles waltl; assembly: GCF_031143425.1. Lineage (NCBI taxonomy): Eukaryota > Metazoa > Chordata > Amphibia > Caudata > Salamandridae > Pleurodeles > Pleurodeles waltl. The sequence continues at coordinate 1,303,139,265 of NC_090445.1, forward strand.
CCCCTTAGCCCTGCTCTGGCGCGAAACTGGACAAAGGGAAGAGGAGTGACCACTCCCCTGACCTGTACCTCCCCTGGGAGGTGCCCAGAGCTCCTCCAGTGTGCTCCAGACCACTGCCATCTTGGAAACAGAGGTGCTGCTGGCACACTGGACTGCTCTGAGTGGCCAGTGCCATCAGGTGACGTCAGAGACTCCTTCTGATAGGCTCCTTCAGGTGTTGCTAGCCTATCCTCTCTCCTAGGTAGCCAAACCCTCTTTTCTGGCTATTTAGGGTCTCTGTCTCTTGGGATTCCTTAGATAACGAATGCAAGAGCTCATCCGAGTTCCTCTGCATCTCTCTCTTCACCTTCTGCCAAGGAATCGACTGCTGACCGCGCTGGAAGCCTGCAAAACTGCAACAAAGTAGCGAAGATGACTACTGCAACTCTGTAACGCTGATCCTGCCGCCTTCTCGACTTTTTTCCTGGTGGTGCATGCGTGGGGGTAGTCTGCCTCCTCTCTGCACTAGAAGCTCCGAAGAAATCTCCCGTGGGTCGACGGAATCGTCCCCCTGCAACCGCAGGCACCAAAGAACTGCATCACCGGTACCTTGGGTCTCCTCTCAGCACGACGAGCGAGGTCCCTTGAATCCAGCAACTCTGTCCAAGTGACTCCCACAGTCCAGTGACTCTTTAGTCCAAGTTTGGTGGAGGTAAGTCCTTGCCTCCCCACGCCAGACTGCATTGCTGGGAACCACGACTTTTGCAGCTACTCCGGCCTCCGTGCACTTCCGGTGGAAATCCTTTGTGCACAGTCCAGCCTGGGTCCACAGCACTCTAATCTGCATTGCACGACCTCCTAAGTTGTCCTCTGGTGACGTGGGACTCCTTTGTGCGACTTCGGGTGAGCACCATTTCACACATCCTCATAGTGCCCATTTCTGGCACTTGTGTGGGTGCTGCCTGCTGCTGAGAGGGCTCCTTGTCTTGCTCGCCGCCCCCTCTGTCCCCAGACGCAATTGGAGACATCCTGGTCCCTCCTGGGCCACAGCAGCACCCAAAAACCCTAACCGCACGATTTGCATCTAGCAAGGCTTTTTGGCAGTCTTTCTTCAGGAAAACACTTCTGTACAACTCTCCACGGCGTGGGGGATCCGTCCTCCAAAGGGAAAGTTCCTAGCCCTTGTAGTTCCTGCAGAATCTCCAGCTTCTACTGTCCAGTAGCAGCTTCTTTGCACCCACAGCTGGCATTTCCTGGGCATCTGCCCATCTCCGACTTGCTTGTGACTTTTGGACTTGGTCCCCTTGTTCCACAGGTACCCTCGACTGGAAATCCATTGTTGTTGCATTGCTGATTTTTGTCTTTCCTGCAGAATTCCCCTATCACGACTTCTATGTCCTTTGGGGAACTTTAGTGCACTTTGCACTCACTTTTCAGGGTCTTGGGGTGGGCTATTTTTCTAACCCTTACTATTTTCTAATAGTCCCAGCGACCCTCTACAAGGTCACATAGGTTTGGGGTCCATTCGTGGTTCGCATTCCACTTTTGGAGTATATGGTTTGTGTTGCCCCTATCCCTATGTGTCTCCATTGCATCCTATTGTAACTATACATTGTTTGCACTGTTTTCTAATACCATTACTGCATATTTTGGTATTGTGTACATATATCTTGTGTATATTTGCTATCCTCATACTGAGGGTACTCACTGAGATACTTTTGGCATATTGTCATAAAAATAAAGTACCTTTATTTTTAGTATATCTGTGTATTGTGTTTTCTTATGATATTGTGCATATGACACTAGTGGTACTGTAGGAGCTTCACTCGTCTCCTAGTTCAGCCTAAGCTGCTCTGCTAAGCTGCCATTATCTATCAGCCTATGCTGCTAGACACCCTATACACTAATAAGGGATAACTGGGCCTGGTGCAAGGTGTAAGTACCCCTTAGTACTCACTACAAGCCAGTCCAGCCTCCTACATTGGTTGTGTGGGATAAGTGCTTTGAGACTACTTACCACTTTTGTCATTGTACTTTTCATAAGAGAAAAATATACAAAACAATTTCATTGTATGTACACCTAACCAAAAGGTTTTGCATTTCTTTTCTCACCTCTTTTCTAAAGTGCTGAAAAGTACCTCTAAACTTTCTAAAAAGTTCTTAAAAGTTTAAAAAGTTTTTTTTTTCTGTCTTTCTAAAAGTTCTGAAAACTTTTTTCTCTTTTTCTATCACTTAAACTCCCTTTCTAAAAATGTCTGGCACAGGCCAAAATGGTGATCTGTCCAAACTTGCATATGACCACCTTAGCTGGAAAGGAGCAAGGAGTCTCTGTGTAGAAAGAGGTTTGAGTGTAGGGAAGAATCCTTCTTTGGAATTATTGCTTAACATGCTTAGAGAACAAGATAAGGCCAAAAGGGCCCCATCTGTTGAAAAAGCAGCTAATGGTTCCCAATCTGATCCAGGGACTCCCCTAGGAAAAGATTCAGGAAAGAAACTTCCTAGCCTGCCCAATACTAGACAGCCTAGCATAGTTGGTACTGAGGTTGAGTCACACCATACAGATAGTGTTGTCTCACATCATAGCAAGAGCATTCATTCTCACCACAGTAGAAGTGATGTTTCTGTTAACCAAGCTGTTAGGGTGCCCTCTGTAAGGGACAGGTCTCCTTCTGTCAATTCTCATCATACCTCTGTTTCAAGACATGTCCCTCCCACCAACCCTGATGACAGAATGATAGAAAGGGAACTCAATAAGTTGAGAGTGGAACAAACCAGACTAAAGCTTAAGAAGAAACAGCTGGATTTGGATAGACAGTCCTTAGAACTAGAGAAGGAAAGACAGAAGTTGGGTTTTGAAACCCATGGTGGCAGCAGCAGTATTCCCCATAGTCATCCTGCAAAAGAGCATGATTCCAGGAATCTGCACAAGATAGTTCCCCCTTACAAGGAGGGGGATGACATTAACAAGTGGTTTGCTGCACTTGAGAGGGCCTGTGTTGTACAGGATGTCCCTCAAAGGCAGTGGGCTGCTATCCTATGGCTATCATTTAGTGGAAAGGGTAGGGATAGGCTCCTTACTGTGAAAGAAAGTGATGCTAATAATTTTACAGTTCTTAAGAATGCACTCCTGGATGGTTATGGCTTAACCACTGAACAATACAGGATAAAGTTCAGAGAGACCAAAAAGGAGTCTTCACAAGACTGGGTTGATTTCATTGACCATTCAGTGAAGGCCTTGGAGGGGTGGTTACATGGCAGTAAAGTTACTGATTATGACAGCCTGTATAACTTGATCCTGAGAGAGCATATTCTTAATAATTGTGTGTCTGATTTGTTGCACCAGTACTTGGTGGACTCTGATCTGACCTCTCCCCAAGAATTGGGAAAGAAGGCAGACAAATGGGTCAGAACAAGAGTGAACAGAAAAGTTCATACAGGTTGTGACAAGGATGGCAAGAAGAAAGAGGGCGAAAAATCTCAAGATAAGCATGGGGATAAGGGTAAAACCAAAGATCCCACTTCAAATCTTAAACACTCTTCAGGGGGTGGGGATAAAACAAATTCTTCCTCTTCTTCTCAACCTACACAAGTTAAAAAGCCTTGGTGCTTTGTGTGTAAAAACAGAGGCCATAGGCCAGGGGATAAGTCCTGTCCAGATAAACCCCCTGAGCCTACCACCACTAACACATCAAGCTCTAGTGCCCCTAGCAGTAGTGGTACTAGTGGTGGGACTGCTGGCAACAGTCAAGCAAAGGGTGTAGTTGGGTTCACTTATTGGTCCATCATAGAAACTGGGGTAGTCAGTCCCAAGACAGTTTCTGTCACACCTAGTGGCATTGGCCTTACCACACTGGCTGCTTGTCCCCTTACAATGGATAAGTACAGGCAGACAGTTTCAATAAATGGTGTTGAGGCCTTGGCCTACAGGGACACAGGTGCCAGTATCACTTTGGTGACTGAAAACCTAGTGGCTACTGAACAACACATCATTGGACAACAGTATAAAATTATTGATGTCCATAACTCCACTAAGTTCCTTCCCTTAGCTATAATTCAGTTTAGTTGGGGTGGAGTTACTGGCCCTAAGCAGGTGGTGGTATCACCTAGCTTACCTGTAGACTGTCTCTTAGGTAATGACCTAGAGGCCTCAGGTTGGGCTGATGTAGAGTTTTATGCCCATGCAGCCATGCTGGGCATCCCTGAAAAATTGTTCCCTCTCATTTCTACTGAAATGAAAAAGCAAAGGAGAGAAGGCCTGAAAACAAACTCAGGATCCCTCTCCATCAACAGGTAAAAAGGGTATCACAGTGTCCCCTAACCACCCTGCCATTCAGGATACCATTCCTGTGGTGGGAGAAACCTCTCCTGGGGGGGCACCTGTTCCAAGGGAAGCATCAGCTGGCAAAGCTGTACTCCCTGAGGTAGAAGTACCTCTCTGTGGGATAACTAACATTGGTGACAAAAAGAACACCATTTTGGTTAACATGGAGCATCCCTCCAACCCTCCCAGAGAAACTTTAGTGCAGAAACCCTGCACTGCCTCACAACACTTAGGACAGCATCCCTGCCCTAGTGTGGAGCTCATAGGACAGCATCCCTGCCCTGCTCCAACTCAAGAGAAACAGCATCCCTGTTCTCTCTTCCAGCCATATGGACAAAGTTTTTGCCCAGCTATGGCTTTACTGAGACAGCATCCCTGTCTGGCATTTTCATCACTACAAATAGGTTCAGTGGACAATTCCCACTGCTCGAAACTAAAACTTACTGATAGAAACTCTGAAAATACATCTTCACATTGTTGCTTAGCTAAAAAACTTCAAACAGGGTGGTTTACATCCCCACAGGGAAGTAACCATATAGTGGATGATAAAGGGAGTAACCAGTCTATTGCAGAGCTACTCTATACTTATCACCACTTAGACAATAAAGTCTCAACTGGCCAAGGTTAGCCTCATTGTCCTTCGTTTGGGGGGGGGGGGTTGTGTGAGAAAGTAGCATCTTTCTAGCCTTGTTACCCCCACTTTTGGCCTGTTTGTGAGTGTATGTCAGGGTGTTTTCACTGTCTCACTGGGATCCTGCTAGCCAGGGCCCAGTGCTCATAGTGAAAACCCTATGTTTTCAGTATGTTTGTTATGTGTCACTGGGACCCTGCTAGTCAGGACCCCAGTGCTCATAAGTTTGTGGCCTATATGTATGTGTTCCCTGTGTGGTGCCTAACTGTCTCACTGAGGCTCTGCTAACCAGAACCTCAGTGGTTATGCTCTCTCTGTTCAAATTGTCACTAACAGGCTAGTGACCAATTTTACCAATTTACATTGGCTTACTGGAACACCCTTATAATTCCCTAGTATATGGTACTGAGGTACCCAGGGTATTGGGGTTCCAGGAGATCCCTATGGGCTGCAGCATTTCTTTTGCCACCCATAGGGAGCTCTGACAATTCTTACACAGGCCTGCCCCTGCAGCCTGCGTGAAATAACGTCCACGTTATTTCACAGCCATTTTACACTGCACTTAAGTAACTTATAAGTCACCTATATGTCTAACCTTTACCTGGTAAAGGTTAGGTGCAAAGTTACTTAGTGTGTGGGCATCCTGGCACTAGCCAAGGTGCCCCCAAATTGTTCAGGGCCAATTCCCCGTACTTTGTGAGTGCGGGGACACCATTACACGCGTGCACTACATATAGGTCACTACCTATATGTAGCTTCACAATGGTAACTCCGAATATGGCCATGTAACATGTCTATGATCATGGAATTGCCCCCCCTATACCATCCTGGCATAGTTGGCACAATCCCATGATCCCAGTGGTCTGTAGCACAGACCCTGGTACTGCCATACTGCCTTTCCCAGGGTTTCACTGCAGCTGCTGCTGCTGCCAAACCCCCAGACAGGCTTCTGCCCTCCTTGGGTCCAGCCAGGCCTGGCCCAGGATGGCAGAACAAAGGCCTTCCTCTGAGAGAGGGTGTTACACCCTCTCCCTTTGGAAAATGGTGTGAAGGCAGGGGAGGAGTAGCCTCCCCCAGCCTCTGGAAATGCTTTCATGGGCACACATGGTGCCCATTTCTGCAGAAGCCAGTCTACACCGGTTCAGGGACCCCTTAGCCCTGCTCTGGCGCGAAACTGGACAAAGGGGAGGGCAATGACCACTCCCATGACCTGTACCTCCCCTTGGAGGTGCCCAGAGATCCTCCAGTGTGCTCCAGACCTCTGCCATCTTGGAAACAGAGGTGCTGCTGGCACACTGGACTGCTCTGAGTGGCCAGTGCCATCAGGTGACGTCAGAGACTCCTTCTGATAGGCTCCTTCAGGTGTTGCTAGCCTATCCTCTCGCCTAGGTAGCCAAACCCTCTTTTCTGGCTATTTAGGGTCTCTGTCTCTTGGGATTCCTTAGATAACGAATGCAAGAGCTCATCTGAGTTCCTCTGCATCTCTCTCTTCACCTTCTGCCAAGGAATCGACTGCTGACCGCGCTGGAAGCCTGCAAAACTGCAACAAAGTAGCAAAGACGACTACTGCAACTCTGTAACGCTGATCCTGCCGCCTTCTCGACTGTTTTCCTGGTGGTGCATGCGTGGGGGTAGTCTGCCTCCTCTCTGCACTAGAAGCTCCGAAGAAATCTCCCGTGGGTCGACGGAATCGTCCGAGTGCAACCGCAGGCACCAAAGAACCTCATCACCAGTACCTTGGGTCTCCTCTCAGCACAACGAGCGAGGTCCCTTGAATCCAGCAACTCTGTCCAAGTGACTCCCACAGTCCAGTGACTCTTCAGTCCAAGTTTGGTGGAGGTAAGTCCTTGCCTCCCCACGCCAGACTGCATTGCTGGGAACTGAGACTTTTGCAGCTACTCTGGCCTCCGTGCATTTCCGGCGGAAATCCTTTGTACACAGTCCAGCCTGGGTCCACGGCACTCTAACCTGCATTGCACGACCTCCTAAGTTGTCCTCCGGCGACTTGGGACTCCTTTGTGCAACTTCGGGTGAGCACCGTTTCACTCATCCTCGCAGTGCCTGTTTCTGGCACTTCTGCGGGTGGTGCCTGCTTTTGAGAAGGCTCCTTGTCTTGCTCGACACCCCCTCTGTCCCCAGATGCAATTGGCGACATCCTGGTCCCTCCTGGGCCTCAGCAGCACCCAAAAACCCTAACCGCACGATTTGCATCGAGCAAGGCTTGTTCTCGGTCTTTCTTCAGGAAAACACTTCTGCACGACTCTCCACGGCGTGGGGGATCCGTCCTCCAAAGGGGAAGTTCCTAGCCCTTGTCTTTCCTGCAGAATCTCCAGCTTCTACTGTCCAGTAGCAGCTTCTTTGCACCCACAGCTGGCATTTCCTGGGCATCTGCCCATCTCCGACTTGCTTGTGACTTTTGGACTTGGTCCCCTTGTTCCACAGGTACCCTCAACTGGAAATCCATTGTTGTTGCATTACTGATTTGTGTCTTTCCTGCAGAATTCCCCTATCACGACTTCTATGTCCTTTGGGGAACTTTAGTGCACTTTACACTCACTTTTCAGGGTCTTGGGGTGGGCTATTTTTCTAACCCTTACTATTTTCTAATAGTCCCAGCGACCCTCTACAAGGTCACATAGGTTTGGGGTCCATTTGTGGTTCGCATTCCAGTTTTGGAGTATATGGTTTGTGTTGCCCCTATCCCTATGTGTCTCCATTCCATCCTATTGTAACTATACATTGTTTGCACTGTTTTCTAATACTATTACTGCATATTTTGGTATTGTGTACATATATCTTGTGTATATTTGCTATCCTCATACTGAGGATACACACTGAGATACTTTTGGCATATTGTCATAAAAATAAAGTACCTTTATTTTAAGTATATCTGTGTATTGTGTTTTCTTATGATATTGTGCATATGACACTAGTGGTACTGTAGGAGCTTCACTCGTCTCCTAGTTCAGCCTAAGCTGCTCTACTAAGCTACCATTATCTATCAGCCTATGCTGCTAGACACCCTATACACTAATAAGGAATAACTGGGCCTGGTGCAAGGTGTAAGTACCCCTTGGTACTCACTATAAGCCAGTCCAGCCTCCTACAGTCATTATCTTCTTCCTGTCCCTCATCAGATGTCATGAGCAGGGAGAGTTCAGCCCTGTCATAGGAGGGTTTTAGGCGGTTGACATGGAGCACCCTAAAGGGACTCCTGGCAGTGCCCATGTCTACCAAGTAGGTAACCTCACCCTTTTTCTCAACAATTAGATGGGGTCCACTCCATTGGTCCTGGAGTGCTCTTGGGGCCACAGGCTCCAATACCCACATCTGTCCTGGGTGGAACTGGGTCAGGACAGACTTCTGGTCATGCCATTGCTTTTGCAGCTCCTGGCTGGCCTGAAGGTTTTTACTGGCCTTTTTCATGTACTCAGCCATTCTTGATCTTAGGCCAAGTACATAATCCACAATACCTTGTTTAGGAGATTTTAAAGTTTGTTCCTATCCATCCTTAAAAAGTGCAAGGGGACCTCTCACAGGGTGCTCAAAGGGGAGTTTAAAGGGGCTAAAGCCCACTCCTTTTTGGGGCACCTACCTGTAAGCAAAAAGGAGGCAAGGTAACAGGACATTCCATTTCCTTCTGAGTTTTTCAGGAGTCCCATTATCATGCCTTTGAGAGTTTCATTAATCCTCTCAACCAGACCATTTGTTTGCGGATGATAAGGAGTAGTGAACTTGTATGTTACACCACACTCCTTCCACATTGCTTTGAGGTATGCAAACATGAAGTTACTACCTCTGTCTGACACCACTTCCTTAGTGAAACCCACCCTGGAAAAGATTCCCAGGAGGGCCTTTGCCACTGCAGGAGCTGTAGTGGTCCTTAAGGGGATTGCTTCAGGGTACCTAGTGGCATGGTCCACTACCACCAGGATAAACCTATTGCCTGAAGCTGTTGCAGGGTCAAGGGGGCCAACTATGCCAACCCCTATCCTTTCAAAGGGCACCCCAACCACAGGAAGTGGAATTAAGGGGGCCTTTGGAGTACCACTAATCTTGCCACTGGCTTGGCAGGTCACACAAGAGCGACAGAACTCTTTGGTGTCCTCTGACATATGAGGCCAGTGAAACAGGAGAACAAGCCTGTCCCAAGTTTTACTTAGGCCCAAATTCCCAGCCAAGGGAATGTCATGTGCCAAGGTAAGAAGAAACTCCCTATATTGCAAAGGGATGACCAATCTCCTGGCAGCTCCAGGTTTATGGTCCTTTGACTCAATATACAGGAGGTTGCCTTCCCAATATACCTTATGGCTATCACTGACATCCCCATTCTGCTGTTTGACAGCTTACTGTCTCAAACCCTCTAATGTGGGACAGGTTTGATGTGCCACACTCAGCTCTCCCCTAGCAGGCCCCCCTGGACCCAAAAGTTCAGCAGTGTCTTCTGCCAGGTCCTCTAGTGTAGGTTCTGCACAGGGAGAGGATTCCTCTTCCTCAAAAGGGGAATCTTCTGGTGAGGGAGGGATAGTGGGCAAGGATTTACCCTTCCTACCCCTAGCGTTTGGGAGCACTTGGTCCATTCTTCCAGGATCAAAGTTTCCCTGTCCTTTTTGCTTTTTGGCCTGAGCCCTTGTTAAAGCAAAAATATGCCCAGGAATGCCCAGCATTGTTCCATGAGCCTTCAACTCCACTTCAGCCTAAGCTGATGTCTCCATATAATTGCCTAGTAAGCAATCTACAGGTAATTCAGTGGCTACCACAACTTTCTTTGGACCAGTAACCCCCCCCCCCCGGTTGAGATTCACAACAGCCATGGGGTAGCTAAGTGTGTTACTGTGAGCATCAGTCACTTGGTACTGCTGACCAATTAGGTGTTGATCAGGGTGAACCGGTTTCTCTATAACCATAGTTACACTGGTTCCTGTGTCCCTGTACGCCTCAACCTCAACACCAATGATTAGGGGAAGTTACTTGTACTTACCCATATTAAGGGGACAAGCAACCAAGGTGGCAAAGTCAATCCCACCATCAGAGACTAAAACAGCCTCTGTGGTCTCCCTAACAAGACCAACCCCAACTACACTGCCAATAGTGATCCCAGCTACACCCTTGGATTGGCTATTTGTAGTAGACTTCCCACCACCACTGATATTACTAGGGGCACTAGAGGCTGCAGTTAGGGTTGTAGTAGTGGGAACCTTGGTGTTTTTCTTTGGACAAGTGGCATCACTTGCCCAATGGCCTTTTACTTTACATAAATAACACCACTGCTTTTTCTGATTGTGAGAAGAGGATTTGGACCTACCACCCCCATAGGATTTTTGTGGGCCTGGTGAAGACTTAGAATGTTTTTTATCTTTGTCCCCACCCTTGTCATAAGACTTACCATCCTTCTTTTTGCCATCCTTGTCACCCCCTGTATGAACTTTCTGTTCACTCTTGTTCTGACCCATTTGTCTGCCTTCTTTCCCAATTATTGGGGAGAGGTCAGATCTGAGTCTACCAAGTACTTGTGCAACAAATCAGACACACAATTGTTCAAAATATGCTCTCTCAGGATTAGATTATACAGGCTTTCATAGTCAGTCACCTTACTGCCATGTGACCAACCCTCCAAGGCCTTCACTGAACAGTCTACAAAATCTGTCCAGTCCTACAAGGACTCTTTTCTGGTGTCTCCGAACATAATCTTGTATTGTTCAGTGGTTAAGCCAAATCCATCCAAGAGTGCATCCTACAAAACTTTGTAATTGTTAGCATCACTTTCTCTGACAGTAAAGAGCCTATCCCTACCCTTACCAGTGAAAGATAGCCACAAGATGGCAGCCCACTGCCTTTGAGGGACCAACTGTACCATATAGGCCCTCTGAAGTGCAGCTAACCACTTGTTAATATAATCAACCTGCTTGTAAAGCTTTATGGAATCATGCTCTCTAACAGGATTGCTATCAAAAACACTGCTGCTGCCACCATGGGGAACTAACCCCAACCTCTGCCTTTCCCTTTCCACATCCAGAGATTCCCTGTCTACGGCCAGCTGCTGCTGTTTAAGCTTCAGCCTGGCCTCTTCCAACCTCAGCTTTCTGAGTTCCCTTTCCATTAATTATCCTCAGGCTGGGAGGCTTGGGAATTGTGAGATACAGAAGAGATGTGGGAATTGGCAGAGTTGGACCTGTCCCTAACTGGCTGTACCCTAGTAACCTGGCCTTTAGGATTGAAAGGTGCCCTACTAATGTGTGACCCCCCCCCCAATACCAGTGTCCGTAAGTGGCCTGTTAGCTTGCAGGTCCTTGGAAGAACCCTCCCCAGCATCCTCAGGGGACTCCTCTGAGTCTGGATGGGTACCCCCTGCTTCTACCGCCAGATCCTGGGATGGGCCAGACTGGTTCTGGTCACTTTCTAGGAGAAGGCTAAGGAGAAGATATTTTGTAGGATTCTTACCAATTGCTAAACCTCTTTCAATGCAGATACCCCTCAGACTTTTAAAGTTTAGATTCTTTATGTTGCCTGGACAACTGTTGGAGTAAGCTCTACTGCAGACATGACAGAAAAGGTTTAGGATAGAGAGAGAAAAACGTTTTTAGAACTTTTTAAAGAACAGAGAAAAACTTTTCAAACTTTTGAAAACTTTTAAAAGTTTTCTGAAACTTTTAATAAACTTTTTAGAAAGTTTTAGAGAATGAAAGTTAAACTGTTTAGGTTACTGTGTATATTCTGAAGTATTTTGTATATGTTTTTCTTATGAAAAACTCCAATGACAAAGTGGTAAAGCAGTTACAAGTACTTATCCCAAATCTGCACTACCAATGTAGGAGGCTTGCCTGGTTTATAGTGGGTACCTAGTGGTACTCACACCTTGTGCCAGGTCCAGTTATCCTTTATTAGTAGATTAGTGGTGTTCTAGCAGCTTAGGCTGATAGAGGTAGCTATAGCAGAGCAGCTTAGGCTGAACTAGGAGACATGCAAAGCTCCTACGATACAACTTATATCATGTGTCACTATATCATAAGAAACACAATACTCAGAGTTACTAAAAATAAAGGTACTTTATTGTAGTGACAATATGCCAAAAGTATCTCAGAGGATATACTCCCTTAGGAGGTAAGTAAAATACACAAAATATACACAAAAACCAAAATAAAGTAAGTAAAACACTTAGAAAAGTAGTGCCAACGCTGTAGAACACAATAGAATGAAATAGGAGACAATAGGCCTAGGGGCAACAAAAACCATATACTCCAAAAGTGGAATGTGAACCACAAATGGACCCCAGGCCTAGTGTTGTGTGTAGAGGGTCACTGGGAGTTTAAGAAAACGCTATGGGTGTCCAAGATACCCCACCCCAAGACCCTGAAAAGTAGGAGTAAATTACCCTACTATCCCAATAAGACAGTAAAGTCGAGATAGGGGATTCTGCACGGACAACAACTGACTGCAAAGCACTGAAGATGGAGTCCTGGACCTGAGGACCTGCAAAGGAAGGTGGACCAAGTCCAAGAGTCACGCAAGTGTCCAGGGGAGCAGGAGCCCACTAAACCCCGGATGAAGGTGCAAAAGGGCTCCCTCTGGGTGGAAGAAGCCAAAGATTCTGCAACAACGGAAGGTGGCAGGAACTTCTCCTTTGGTCAGAAGATGTCACACAGTGTGCTGGAGGACGCAGAGTTGTTTCTATGCAGAAAGATTGCAAACGAGCCTTGCTAGCTGCAAGAATTACAGTTGAAGGTTTTGGGCGCTGCCAAGGCCCAGGAAGGACCAGGAGGTCGCCCCTTGGAGGAGGGGACAGAGGGGACACTCAGCAACAAAGAGAGCCCATGCAGAAGCAGGCAGCATCTGCAGAAGTACCTGAACAGGCATTCAAGATATCTGAGCATGGCAGTCATCTTAGCACAACAAAAGAGGGTCCCACGAAGTCGGAGGTCAACTCAGTGAGTTAGGCAATACAGGACAGAGTGCTGGGTACCTGGGCTGTGCTGTGCACAAAGGAAGTCTTGCAAAAGTGCACAAACGCCCTAGCAGCTGCAGGTCACGCAGTACACAGGATTACTGTCTGGCGTGGGAAGGCAAGGACTTACCTCCGCTAAATTTGGACAGAAGGACCACTGGCCTGTCGGGGTCACTTGGATCTATCTCATGTGTTCCAGGGACCACTCTTGTCACAATGAGAGGGGACCCTGAGGACTGGTGATGCAGAAGTTTAGCGCCTATGTTAACAGGGGGAAGATTCCGTCGACCCACAGGAGATTTCTTCTTGGCTTCCAGTGCAGGGTGAAGGCAAACAGCCCTCAGAACATGCACCACCAGGAAACAGTTGAGAAAGCCTGCAGGATTAGGCTCTACAATGTTGCTGGTAGTCTTCTTGCTTCTTTGTTGTGGTTTTTCAGGTGTCCTGGAGCAGTCAGCGGTCGATCCTTGGCAGAAGTCAAAGAGAGAAGTGCAGAGGAACTCTGGTGAGCTCTTGCATTCGTTATCTGAAGAGGAACCCACAGGAGAGACCCTAAATAGCCCTCAGAGGGGGATTGACTACTTAAGCAGGTAAGAGCCTATCAAGAGGGGTCTCTGACGTCACCTGCCGGCACTGGCCACTCAGAGGTCTCCATTGTGCCCTCACACCTGTGCATTCAAGATGGCAGAGGTCTGGGACACACTGGAGGAGCTCTGGGCACCACCCCTGGGGTGTGATGGACAGGGGAGTGGTGACTCCCCTTTCCTTTGTCCAGTTTCACGCCAGAACAGGGTCTGGGGGCTCCCTGAACCGGTGTAGACAGGTTTATACAAGGAGGGCACCATCTTCAAAGCATTCCCAGAGGCCAGGAGAGGCTACTCCTCTCAGGCCCTTAACACCTATTTCCAAAGGGACAGGGTGTAACACACTCTCTCAGAGGAAATCCTTTGTTCTGCCTTCCTTGGTCTGGGCTGCCCAGGCCCCAGGGGTGCAGAAACCTGTCTGAGGGTTGGCAGCAGCGGTAGCTGCAGAGAAAACCCCAGAGAGTTAGTTTGGCAGTACCCGGGGTCCATGCTGGAGCCCCGTGGATGCATGGTATTGGCACCCCAATACCAGAGTTAGCTTGGGGGGACAATTCCATGATCATAGACATGTTACATGGCCATGTTCGGAGTTACCATTTTGAAGCTACACATAGGTATTGACCTATATGTAGTTCACACGTGTAATGGTGTCCCCACACTCACAAAGTCCCGGGAAGTTGCCCTGAACAATGTGGGGGTTCCTTGGCTAGTGCCAGGGTGCGCTCACACTTAGTAACTTTGCACCTAACCTTCACTAAGTGAGGGTTAGACATATAGGTGACTTATAAGTTACTTAAGTGCAGTGTAAAATGGCAAAAGAAATGCTGCAGCCCATAGGGATCTCCTGCAACCCCACAACCCTGGGTACCTAGGTACCATATACTAGGGAATTATAAGGGTGTTCCAGTGTGCCAATCAGAATTGGTAAAATTAGTCACTAGCCTGCAGTGACAATTTTAAAAGCAGAGAGAGCATACATACTTAGGTTCTGGTTAGCAGAGCCTCAGTGATACAGTTAGGCACCAAACAGGGAACACATACAGGGCACAACTTATGAGCACTGGGGTCCTGGCTAGCAGGATCCCAGTGACACAGGAAAAAACAAGCATTCACACAAGTAAAAATTGGGGGTAACATGCCAGGCAAGATGATACTTTCCTACAGTAATGGTGATCCTGTTTTTGCAGGTAAAAATAGGGTTGAGGTTATAGCCTGCTATGTGAGTTAGCCTTTGAGCAAGCTGCATAATCCGAGGTTGCTGAGGCTGTTGAGTAGAGCCATGAGGTTGGGTACCTGTGGCTGTCTTCAAGGTAGAACCTGAGGTCCTCAAGGACAATGGTCTGGTTGAATAGGGGAGCAAGAAAGCATCCAATGTTGTTGCAGAATTATAGTTGGTGACCCTGGGCATGGTAGTCTTTTTTTATTTTGAAGTGGAAGTGTTCAATGAGGTTGGTGTCTGAGTCATTAGAGGTGGTGCAGTCAATTGTGTTTTTGTAGGTGATCTCCTGTTTTCAATCTGGTGGCTCACTATGTTAATCTACTGTACAACACTCCACTCTAAAACACTCTACACTACACTACTCATCTGTATCATGTTACAATGTATGCCCCTGCAGTCAACTCCACTACACTCTATCCCGCTCCATGCTACAATACTCCATCCTATGATATTCCACTCTACAACACTCTACTCTATTCATTCCAATATATGCCACACCACTCTTTATCACTCCAGTTTCTGCTATTCCACTGTATGCCACTACACTGTGCCTCACACCACTCTACACCACTCCACTCAACACAACACCAGTGTATGACACTCTACTCTATGTTATTCCACACTATGCCATTCCTTTGACCCATTCCATTGTAAACTATTTTGCTGTAAACCACTCCACTGTACAATATTCAACTGCATGCTGCTCCACTGTATGACACTCCAATGTATGCTGCTGCACTGTACACCAATTCACTCTACACTCTTCAACTGTGCACAACTCAACTGTACAATGCTCCACTCTGTTCTATGCCACTCCACTCAATGCAGCTTCACTTTATGCCACTCTGCTCTACTCCACTCCACTGTATGCCACTCCACGCTATGCAACTACATTCTATGCCCCTCCATTCTATGCTACTCTAGACTACGCCACTCCACTGTACGCTACTCCACTCTATACTACCTCAATCTACTCTATTCCACTATACGCAATTTCAGTCTCAACACTTCACTCTGTACCACTCTACTCTACGGCCCTCCACTGTACACAACTTCACTATACTCTATTGCCACTCCACTCTACACAGTTTCATTGTATGCTATTCCACTCTATACCACTCCATTCTACTCCACTCAGTGTATGCCACTTCACTATTCACCACTTCATTCTATGCTATTCTACTGTATGCTACTGAAATGTACCCCAATCCACTGTGTGCTGATCCACTCTTATCACTACACTCTATGCTGCTCCACTGTATGCTGTTACACTCTACCACACTCTAATCACACTCTTTACCACTCAACTGTGAGCTACTCTACTGTACTGACTCCACTCTGCCACTACTGTCTACATATCTCCATTGCACGCTATTCAAACTTAAGTTACTCCACTGTGTGCCAGTCTACTCTATGCCACTCCACTGTACCCTACTCCACTTCACTCCACTCCAATCTACTCCACTTCCCTCCACTCCACTATATAATATTCCACTGTACACAGCTACACTCTATCCCACTCAACTTTATGCTGTTTGATTGTATGCCAGTCCACTCTACGCCACTCCGCTGTGAGCCGTCCCCCAGTATGCTATTCCACTGTATGGTACTCTTCTGTACCCCATGCCACTGTACCCTATTCCACTGTATGCCACTGCACTTTATTCCACTCTACTGTATGCCATTACAATCTATGCCAGTCCATTGTACACCATTCCAGTGGAGATTGGTTTAGAGTGGAGTATTGTACAGTGGAATGTCATAGAATGGAGTGGTGGACAGTGTATTAGTATGCACTAGATTGGTGTACACTGGAGTGTAGTGGGTGTAGGAGGCTGGACCTACAGTGGGATAGAGTGGAGTTGGGCACAGTGGAATACTGTAGACTGGAGTGACATAAAAGGGAGTAGCATACAGTGTAATAGTATACAGTAGTCTACCATACACTGAAATAGCATACTGTGGAGTGGCCTACAGTGGAGTGGCATACAATGGAGTGGTGTACACTAGAGTGGGGTACACTGGAATGACACAGAATAGAATATCCTACAGTGGCATGGCAAAGACTGCAGTGGTGCAGAGTGGAGTGGGGTGCAGTGGAGTAGTGCACAGTGAAAAAGCATGCAGTGAAGTGCACAGTGGAGTGGGATGAAGTGTGGTGACATTGAGGTGGGCTCCCTGAGACTCTGTGAAGTATTTTGCCTCAGAGGATATTGACCGCAGAGTGGATATAGGCTTGGAGCGGAGAGTGCATATGTAGACTACAGTCCTCTTACTCAGGTATGAGGGATGATGTCTTCCCAGGGGAACCTGAAGGGCAGAGCTAGAGCTTAACATGCTGTGCTCTAACATAGCCTAGGTAGGAATTTTTGTAATGATTCTAGTGACAACATGGTAGCGTTATGTTTATGCTTTAGTCTTCTTGTCACAATTTTAATCCTGTCATGCTTCATTGTTCTGGGTATTGCAGTACATGCTTTATTATCTAAGATTCAGTTGTTTTATTAAAACCTTATTGAAACACATACCGCCTCTGACTGTCCTTGCATACGTGAGACTAATTTAAATGAGGGAAACAAATGCGATCTGAGCGACCACGATTTCCCTGAGGAGTCAATTGTGTCATGCGCTCAGCTGCCCAATCATCCCTGCTCTTGGGTGGAGATGAGGCACTGCTAGTTAGCTGGAGCAAAACCCGAATTAGGCTGACAGGTGTCTCCTGTAGTGGGTTAGATTCAGTCCCCCACAGTGCAGGTGACTCTGCCTCTCAAATCCAATAGTCTCATTAGAATAATGAGAGCCTACGCGACAGGCTGTTGGTACTTATGGTGCTGGGGTTTGGGGCTATTTTGCACCTAGGAAACTTCAGACCGTAGAAAATCGTTTTTTTGTGCACACTAGCTATCCCCAGAGCTACTGTGATCTGTATTGCACTTACAGAAGTAGGAGTAGGGTATATAGAAGACAGCATAGAGCTTGCCCTTTTACTTCTATGACTAAAGATATGGAATACCAAAACCAATTTTCCAGGAAATTGCTGATTGACTGTTTACGACAGGATAATACGATACTAATCCCATGGCTGGCTTATTTAAAAACTACCTTTCACAGGCTTGACTGTGGATATTTTTTTGCTGATCCTGGAAGTATTGTTGCCAACTCTAAAGTGAAAATGAAGGAGCTCTACAAATCTGTTAGGGAGGAAACTAGACTTAATGACATTCTAGATAGGCCATGCCATGAGATATATGCAAATTAGTGCAACCTCTAGTGTGTAGCCATATTCGCCATGGATAAATAAATCAGAACATAGATTTTATCTTACTATTCTAAGGCTAAATATGGTTCTTCACCTAGTGGCTTTTCCATCAGTTGACTCTTGGCATGTTTCTTTAATACCTTGCCCTTGTGATGGCCTTACGGAACAATCTAGTCAGCACTTTTTCCTGTTCTGTACACTATGATTCCCCCAGATTGTGATTCCTGCACCCTTTATTATTAAACAAATGTTTTGCATCTTACAAAGAGGGCCTAATTTAACTTCCGAGCTTGTCCTCTGTGGACATTTCCTCTGCTGTTCTGAGCTATATTATTTCTGTGTTTGCTATAAGGCGGAAATATGCACTTTACTCAAATTTACCTTTGAAACTGTTTCCTATTGGAGACTGGGCTTCTTGTTAACATTACATTTTGCTGATATGGATATATGCTATGATGAATTTATGGTTATTGTGTACTGTGGATGAAATTATGAGATGTTTTTGGAGTTTTTAAATTTGCTTTAATTATAGATGGTTTTAACTTTTTAAATTTTTTGTTTTTATTTTGTACTTTCATGGTCATATGTATTGACTTAATAAAGATTCTTTGACTGACGGTATTAAATTGGAGGCCCTGAGGGATGGGGTCCCCGGCATTGAAGTTGGCTCAGATAGGGGGAATATCACCAAGCTGGTGATCATTTATAAATCAATGGCAGGAACTTCCACCATGTATTAATGCATTTTGCTGTTTGGTGTATCTTTTGGAAAAAACAAATTGCATTGCTCCCTTTGCAATGGGAGTGTTCTCCCATGGTGATTGGACCATCAACAGTTTTTACTATGCCTTACTGACAGGGTTTTCCTGATGATAATGGACAGAAAAAACTGACCTGAAAGTCTGCCCAAGTTATGGCATATTTATGAATTAATGAAGGAATTAATTTTATTAACGTGAGCTAGCAACATTCCTTAGTACCATCCTAGTGCCATATTTATGAAATGACGTAGAATGGCATTAAGGAATGGATAGAATCAGAAAAAAGGCGCTAACAGCTGCACAATGTAGTAAAGAAAAATTATGCTAATGCTAAAAAAGTGGTGCTACACCGTTTTGAGGAGCGTAAAATGTTGCAAAAGTGTTAGTGCCATTTTTACACCGCATTAGCGTCAAAATAACACGCAAAAGCAGGAAAGAGTGCAATTGCAAGAGAAGATGGAATCATCCGGCCAGGAAAGACCCTAGGGAGACCCCAAACACCCAAGTACCAGCTAGGAGGGGCCAGACAAGTCCAAAGAGAGACACAATAGGGGTCATTCTGACCCTGGCGGCTGGTGGCCGCCAGGGCCACCGACCACGGGAGCACCGCCAACAGGCTGCCGGTGCTCCCACGAGCATTCTGACCGCGGCGGTTCAGCCGCGGTCAGAAGCGGAAAGTCGGCGGTCTCCCGCCGACTTCCCGCTGCTCGGGGGAATCCTCCATGGCGGCGGAGCGCGCTCCGCCGCAATGGGGATTCTGACACCCCCTACCGCCATCCTGTTCCTGGCGGGTCTCCCGCCAGGAACAGGATGGCGGTAGGGGTTGCCGCGGGGCCCCTGGGGGCCCCTGCAGTGCCCATGTCAATGGCATGGGCACTGCAGGGGCCCCCGTAAGAGGGCCCCACTGTGTATTTCAGTGTCTGCAATGCAGACACTGAAATACGCGACGGGTGCAAACTGCACCCGTCGCACCCCTGCAACTACGCCGGCTCAATTCTGAGCCGGCGTCCTCGTTGCAGGGGCATTTCCTCTGGACCGGCGGGCGCTCTTTTGGAGAGCGCCCGCCGGCCCAGAGGAAATGTCTGAATGGCCGCCGCGGTCTTCTGACCGCGGTGCGGTCATTTGGCGGCTCCCTCCAGGCGGGCGGCTCCCGCCGCCCGCCGGGCTCAGAATGAGCCCCAATATGGCAGCAAATAGTGGACAAAATAAACAGACTCACTGAGGTAGAGAGGACTGTCACTGAGGTCAAGAAGCGCTGGCATCATTGCAAGTGCAGGACTAAGGAGAAACTTGCCAGGAACCGTAAAGCAGCACTGCAGACTGGAGGTAGAAGTCCTGCACCATAGGAGGACCTGGATGTGCTTGAGGAGATGGTTGCAGCTGTCATCCCAGATCACCTGGTCGCTGGAATCACAGGACAGCACAGACTACCAGGAACCACCACAAATGCAGGGTAAGTTGCTGGGGTGGATTTCTGGAACTCCACTAAAGGCAGAAGGGGGAGGCACATAGGACACAATTAATGCATGATAAAGGGTTACATGGGGACTCATAGACCCTGAATCAAGATGCACCATCCTCGCCCAAGCCATGCATGTACTGACGCTTTGGTTGTGCAATGCACACCAACATATACACAACATCAACATAGGACACTCACTATGGCTATACTCTACCATGTAAATAAGCACCACATTGCCTGGTAGGTACATGCACTGAGGGGGTCATTCTGACCCTGGCGGTCATTGACCGCCAGGGCCAACGACCGCGGGAGCACCGCCAACAGGCTAGCGGTGCTCCCAAGGGCATTCTGACCACGGCGGTACAGCCGCGGTCAGAAACAGAAAACCGGCGGTGTACCGCCGGTTTTCCGCTGCCCTGGGGAATCCTCCATGGCGGCGCAGCTTGCTGCGCCGCCATGGGGATTCCGACCCCCATACCGCCATCCTGTTCCTGGTGGTTTTGGCCGCCAGGAACAGGATGGCGGTATGGGGTGTCGTGGGGCCCCTGGGGGCCCCTGCAGTGCCCATGCCAATGGCATGGGCACTGCAGGGGCCCCCGTAATAGGGCCCCACCATGATTTTCAGTGTCTGCCATGCAGACACTGAAAATCGCGACGGGTGCAACTGCACCCATCGCACCCCTTCCACTCCGCCGGCTCCATTCGGAGCCGGCATCCTCATGGAAGGGTGTTTCCCGCTGGGCTGGTGGGCGGCCTTCTGGCGGTCGCCCGGCAGCCCAGCGGGAAACCCAGAATACCTGCGGCGGTCTTTTGACCGCGCAGCGGTATTCTGGCGGCTCCCGCCGGCCCTGCGGTTACCGCGGCCGGCGGGAGTCAGAATGACCCCCATAGTGTGGCTGTGCCATTACATCACCCACTGCATATAGTCAAAGCCCCTGTACAAACACAATGTAGACATGAGAGACTAGGACGGAAGTCAATACCACAGCAGGGGTAGTGTCAGGGTGGTGTCTCTGGCCAAAATGCTTCCCTTCTTCAATGTCGCATTGCCTTTACTCATGAGTGCTGCATCTTGCAGCACACATTGAAATACCATCTCAGCAAAAATAGCTTGCACATGTGCAGGAAGGGACAAATCATCGCTTCAAGACAGCCACCCCGTCATCATGCTACAACAATTACTGTGTTGGTGCATGGAGCACACAACTGTGCAGGCGCAGGGGGAATTTCGGGGATGTACTGTATTCAAGTAAATATGGCACATCGCTGCATATCTAAACTGCTGCAGTGTAATGCAACACATTTTGCAGGTGCCCTGAGCCATGACAAATGAGATATAATCTGCCCCAAAGCTTTCAACCTGTGGAACACAATCCATACAGGGTGAACCCACAACACCTCACACACATCCTTACGCGTTGTATGGCAATGTGCACAAAATAAAATGCAAACAACACATTTTGCATGTATGTGAACATCATGTGTGAACAAGTGGCAGCAACCTCGCCATTTGTCAAGTTAGAGGGATAGATCAAACAGAAAATGATGGTGCGTGCTGCTGTGCAAAATTAGGCAGCATCATGCGCTGTCATTTTAATGCAGGGATGCACCATATACATAAGAAAACACCGCAACCCCTGGGCACCTCCTTGAGCAAGTGGAAATCAGGTGTTGTGTGCCAATGCAGCCACCCTTGTACCATAGTGCAAGGGTGGCTGCATTGAGGGGGAGAATGTTTATGTGCAGGAAGGAACAGTGTCTTGCACAACAACAAACTAAAAGTGTGATTTGCTCTTACTCTGTGTGCAGCAGAATGCAACACACATAGTAAAAGCAAGAAATGCAGTATAAATGTAAGCATTACTCCTAGATTTTGTCATGCTAAACCTACTCCTGGGCTGGTGGCAGTTATTTTCCTAGCGTCCACAATACAAATAGCCCAAATTCTGAGGCAGTGTCAAAACACAATGGTTGTTGCCATGGTATGCTTACACCTTCCACACAAAGTTCTGGGTGTGGAGGGGCCTCTGTAGAGACCTCTGCAGATTTAACCCATATCTGTACCGTCTTGTCAGTAAGTGTAAGTTATGTGTGGCACACAGTGCTGACAATGGTGCTGTGACAAAGTGGTTGTCCACAGGCATGCTATGTACACAAACAACTGCTCTGAGACCTATCAAGGTAGACCTCAATGAATAAGTGACTAGCCATTGCAATTCCTATTTCACAAAATTCCATGCCAGCACATATTGCACCATGAGGTACAAGCATGCCATTCTCATTGCACAACATTCCAACATACATGATGTCACCATCCGTTCTCCAATGATATCATATCATTGGCGTAGGAAAGTAGCCTCTTTCTAGCTTGGTTTCCCCCACTTTTGGCCTGTTTGTCAGTGTGTTTGACTGTGTTCACTGGGATCCTGCTAACCAGGACGCCAGTGAATATGCTCTCTCCTTTAAACGTGGTTGCTGGAACCATTCTCATCCCACAATTGGCTCACTGGTGCCCCCATGTAAGTCCCTAGTATATGGCATTGGGGTTCCAGGGGATCCCTATGGGCTGCAGCATATATTTGGCCACCCATAGGGAGCCAAAGCAAAGGGTTATGCAAGACTGCCATCGCTGACTGAGTGAAAAGGTGAAAGCACCCTTTCACTGCCACTTTTTACTGCACCAGGTCACTTATAAGTGACCCCTATGGCAGACCTTCTAGCCCATAGGGAAGGGTGCAAAGTCTCTGTGTGTTAGGGCACCCTTGCACTAGCAGAAAATGCCCCATTGACTCTAGGCCCATTTTCCTGGACTTCATGAGTGCAGGGGTGCCATTTTACCATTGTACTGGACATAGGTCAATACCTAAGTCCAGCTATATAATGGTAACTCTGAACATATGCGTGTTTGGTATCAAACATGTTGCAATCATACTCCAATGTTTTTGTAAGCATTGGTTGTATAATTCCAAGCACTCTGGGGGCTCCTTAGAGGACCCCCTGTATTGCCATTACAGCCTTCTGAGGTTTTCCAGGCAGCTCAAGCCCAGGAAGGCAGAACAAAGGATTTCCTTTGGGACATGGGTTTTACACTCTCTCCCTTTGGAAATAGGTTTTTGCAGGCTTGGGCGGGGTAGCCTCCCCAAGACAATGGTAATGCTTTGAAGGGCACATTTGGGCCATGATTTATACTTTTTGATGCACAACTGCCCCAATGTAGTTTGCACCAAAAAGTTTAGCAGCAGCTTGCACCATTTTTGTGCACCAGTGGGGCTCCATATTTATGGAATGGTGCAAGCTAGTACAAAGGATAGGCTAGTGTAAAAAAAAAATGACGTTAGTCGGGCGAGGGTGGCGGTATGGAAGAAGGGGGTTTTACACCAAAAAATTACGTTAGGCATGTTAGAGTAAAAAAAAAAAAATACTCTAACCTCCCTAGATTCATTTTCTGATGGAAAACCATCCATACCACATGACTCTTGTCTTAGAAAAGACAGGAGTCATGCCCATCCCAATGGCCAGCACAGGGGACCAGGGTCCTCTGGGCATGGCCATTGCACTCTGTGCCATGTATGGGGGTCCATTTAAGGGCTCCCTATGGCACTTTATAAAATAAAATAAAATACTTATCTGTACTTATCTGGGATGGTGTCCCCCATCCTCCGCTGTCCCTCTGGTGTGGTGGGTGCGTCCCTGGGGCCTGGGGAGGGCACCTGTTGGCTCATTCCATCGTGTTCCACCATGAAACTAGGCCCACAGGTTCCCTACCACCTGCCCTGACCCAGGCATTAAAAAATGGGCCAAAGCAAGCTTTGCCCCATTTTTTGACCCCTCCTCTCTCCCGTGCACCATTTTTGCACGGGAGTATAAATATGGCGTTAATGCCATAGAGTCATTTTTTGCACGGGAATGCCTCCCTTGCATCTCATTAAGGAAAGGTTGGCTTCCACGTCCAAAAAATGACGTTAACTCCATGACTTTGGCGCTAGACGGGTCTAGTGCCAAAGTATAAATATAAATATGGAGTTAGTTTTGCATCGAAGTAGAGTAAAAAACAAAAAATATGCTAATTCGGTGCACAGTCTACACCGGTTCAGGTACCCCCAGTACCTGCTCTGGTGTGAAACTGGACAAAGGAAAGGGGAGTGACCACTCCCTTGTCCATCTCCACCCTAGGGGTTGTGCTCAGAGCTCCTCCGGAAGGTCCCTGGGTTTTGCCATCTTGGATTCAAGGTTGGCAGGGAACTCTGGAAGCATCTGTGTGCCAGTGCACTTCTGTGGGTGCTTCCTATGCTTCTGTAGGCTCTCTATTTTGCTGAGGGCCCCCTCTGACTCGCCCTCCTGGGTAAAGTCCACCTGGTCCTTACTGGTCCCCGGCAGCTCCACTTTCTGCCAACCGCAAGTTTTGCGTGTGCCAAGACCTGTTGGTGGAATCCGAAGACGGAAACGTGACTTCAATTCTCCTTCCAGCGTGGGACATCATCTGCATCCTTCACAAACTCAACTTTATCTTCTTGGGCGCAGTGCTGTCTCTCCTTCATCATTGTCAACTCATCTCTTGCACCTTCAGTCTGGTGGGTGGGGCTCCTGCCCTCCCTGGACTCTGCTGTACTTCTTGGACTTGATCCTCGTCTTCCACAGGTCCTCTTGTCCAGGAATCCACTGTTAGTGTCTTGCAGTCTCTTCTGGGCTTTGCATTATTTTTCATTTCCTCCAAGTGGATGTTCTGGGGAGTTTACAGTGATTTACTCCTGCTTTGATGGTCCCTGGGGGGTGTTGTGGTACTTACCTTTGGGCTTTCCTAGTACTCCTAGTTCCCCTCTACACACTCCACTTACCTAGGTGGGGGACTGACTCTCACATTCTGCTTTTTTAGTATATGGATTGTGCTCCCCCTAGGGCTAGTTCTCTCTATTGGGATTTTGACTAATTGCACTGTTTTCTAACTGTTTATGTGCCTATTTCTGCATACTAATGAATATAACATGTGTGTTACTTACCTCTTAAGGGAGTATAGCCTCTACGGTATTTTTAGCATTTGTTTCACTAAAAGAAAGTACCTTTATTTTTGTAACACTGAGGCCTTCATTATGACACCGGTAGTAAATCCTGCTAAGAGCCACGCTGACGGCCGCCAACATACTGCTACAGTGGTGGATATCCGTTAACCATATTATGACACACACACACCAATCTGACAGAATACTGCCACACGCAGAAATCCACCAGCCCAAAGGTCAGCGCTAAAGTGGCGGTACCAACACCCATACTGTTACGCCAACAAAACAACGCTCATCACATTATGACCCATGAATCACCACCGACTGTAAACCATTGGCGGTACATACCGTTGCTCTCAGAATGGACACCAACATACAAAACAACACCACATTGGCCAATACGAAAATCATACACCTGACACTCATACACACAACACACCCACAGCTCTATAAAACCCACACCCATAGTACACACAGCACTTTGCCAACACCAAAAGACTGCCAGAGTAGGCCACCGACATCACAGAGACAACTGCAAACACATCACTGACACCCATACATCCCTCACACACCCCACATCACACACCCCACCACATCACCCAACACACTCTCACCAACACACAACATAAAACACCCATGGCACCAAAAAGGCGTCCCCATTTCACTGAGAAGGAGTTATTGCCCGGAAGATGGAGCTATGGCGGAGAATCGTGGACAGGGTGAATGACGTGGGACAGCACCCAGGAATGATGAACGACATCAGGAAGAGGTGGAATGACCTATGGGGGAATGTACGTTCCATAGCAATAAGGCATCAGCTCGCCATGCAGAGGACTGGCGGGGGACCCCCATCTCCTCCCCCACAGCTCACAACATGGGAGGAGCAAGTACTGGCATTACTGCATTGATATCACGTAACCCCTGGCAATTTGCGTGTGCTTGTGTGTCCACTCTGTGGTGTTGTTAGATTTTACTTCATGTTGCACTGCTAGACGTGTGACATTTGGTTCCCCATGCAACTTAGTTACAGGAGATGCTATGAACACATGTGTAAGTGAAGGTTGGTATATGCCATGTGTGTGTAAAGATGTGCTGTGTAATTTCTGTAACATATGACGACAGTGGTGTGTTCATGGAATGTGATGTCGCGTGGGCTCTCATTATCCTAAATGAGACTACTGGATTTCTAGGTAACAGGATCGTTCACGGTGTGGGGGACTAAGTCTGACCCACTTGGAAGGACCTCTGTCACCCTAAATCCGGTTTTGCTTCGGCTAACTAGCAGTGCCTCATCTCTCCCAAGGGGAAGGGATGATTGGTGAGCCGAGCGCATGACATCTTTGGAACTTCTCAGGGAAGTCGTGGTCACTCAGATCCAAACTAGCTCTCTCATTTACGGTACGATCTCATATACAAATGACAATGGCAGTTTGAGTTTTATAGATTGTTTTAATGAAACAACTGCATTTTAGATATTAAGGCGTGAGCCGCAATAACCAGAACCATACAACACAGTAGGATTGAAATAGTCACAAGGAGAGTGAAACATAAGAATAACGCTATCATGTTGTTAATAATTTCTACTCTTTCTCAGCTAGTTCTATTTCGAGCACAGCATGTTAAGCTTCTAACTTGCCTTTCAGATTCCCTGGGAAGCCATCAACCCTCATACCTGAGCAAAGGCCTGTGATCTGGTTCAGCATCTGCAACGAGGCAGTCAGTGTCTAGTTGTGGTTCCCTGGTCAGAATCTCCCTCTTGCCTGTATTGGGACAAGGAAGTGTTTTTATAACTAACATGTCAGTGTGATCACAAAATGTCCCTACGTAAGAATGCCAAAGACTAAACTCCTACCACGTCTATCGGCAATGTACCAGACTGTATCCTTGACTAAAGCACAAAGTGAACAAGAATGTATTATTGAGGACTCCAGTGCTGAAGTACGGTAAACAGTGTGATATAAAAAATAAAACAAGACCGTAGAACTGGTTATTTGAAAAATAACAGTACGAAGCCGAATAAAAAGCATTTAGAGAAAAGTGCACAGAGACTCTAAGCTGCGAGCAAATGAATAAAATACATCCAGGGTAAAGTGCACAAAGGCCTAAATGCCTGAAGATAACGCGCAACGGATACATAAAACTGACCACACTACAGTGAAACCTCAAATTACTATCTTCCTGCATAGAAACATGTTCCCATTTTACAAATGCATGTGTAGTCACATCAGTGCCACCAATGTTCCCATATGTTGAACACATGTTAAGGTGTTTTCTTTCTGTCACTGATCTTGTGATGCCTTTTGGTCAGAATCCATACGCATTACCATGCCTGAGCCATTATAGTGGTACATGTGTGCTGAAATATGTGGTGTATGTGTGCATGCCCACAACTGGGCACTCACATTTTCCAACCTTATGTTTATGACTGTCACATGCAATGGCATACCACTGTGTAACAGTGTTGCAGTCTGGCATAGAAGCCAGCCTACTCATCATCACCACTGTGAGTTTGTATGGCAACACAAACCCATGGTTGCATGTGACAGGCAGGTTAATGGTGCTCCAGTTTACTCAGCCCCCTGTGCCCATGTATCAGGCCCCTGACAATGTCATATGTTAATGTAGCCAGAGCAGTGGTGTGTGGGTTTATTGAGCAGAGATATTGACTCTTCATGATTGCTACTCAGAAGAACTATGCACACTCCCCAGCAGATAGACACATGCACAATTGTGGTAATACAGACCAGGATATCACATTTTCCTCTACGGTGCTTGATATCAGCTTTCCCCTCTCATGTACAGAGCTTAGGTGCTTGCACATGTAGGACATGTCTCATTATTTCATGTCCTTGGCTCTTTCCATGGGCAACTTGTTTGGGCTTGTATATCTGTTGTGACTTCGATATTGGAAGCATGCCAGGGTACAGATGGTGTTGTCTTGCGATGGGCAAATACCATGGTATGATAGTGGTCAACATGACTGGGTTACGTGCTGGTCTGGCCACCCTCTCTGTACATATGTTAAATGTTGACATGTAGGCATTGATGTGTTATACAGTCAGTATTGGTATTGGAAGGGACTTGGGGCCTGATTTTCAACTTTGGAGGAAGGTGTTAATTTGTCCCAAAAGTGACGGATATACCACCAGCCGTATTACGAGTCCATTATATCCTATGGAACTCGTAATACGGCTGGTGGTATATCCGTCTCATTTGGGACGGATTAACACCTCCTCCAAAGTTGTAATCAGGCCCTTGGTGTCCATTCTCCATGTATTCCTGCATTACTGCCAAGGTGCATTGTCACCTACAGTGCTCCCATTCTTTAGGCTGCCTGCACTTTCTACACATCTTCTGCAGCAACATTGTCTGGTCATACATGGACATGATGCAACATGTTACTTGTGTATTTGGAAGATGTACACATGTCCTACTACTGGCTAATTGATAGTTACGGTTCCATTGACGGTATTTGTGAGATGTAATGAGTTCCACACACACATGATATTACTCCTGCCATAGCACTTGTGTTGTTTCCATTTGACTTCCTGTGTTGTATTTCCAAGTATCTGTGGGTGTCTCGAAGCTGTCCATCCCCAACCTCCATTGAACATGTGTGTGTATTTCGTCCAGCATGCCACCACCTGGGAAACTCTTACCATGACCGAACGATGTTGAGGTGTGAAATCATCTCAGTGCTGTACTGTCCATTAGCCAGTTGCAACATATATGGCTAGGTCTCCTCTGACTCAGTTTGATGTTGTGGCTCAGACATTTTTTAACAATGCTGAACATAGTAGCACATCCCACACCTGATTGCACTGTTGAAGCCCAAAACAGGTATGGGATAAATTGTTACATTTGCTATCATGCACTTGGTCTCTCATGTGAGTGACAACGAGTGGTGTATATTGCTATGTGCTGTGTGATGCTGTTATACAGAGCATACTAGGTAATCATGCTGACACATGCCAAGTATTGTTAATACTTGCAAACCCTATGCTACCTAGGACATACACCGCTGTATCAGTCTTCACATGTTTATCTGGATTTGCTCTAGGCATGCGTCAAGACAGCAGATTTGTGTGACAAGTGGGCACCTCATAAACATAGTGAGTTTAAGACCCTCTGCCTACATTCAACACAGATAAACATTTGGCGGTGCATTGTCCCAATAAATCCTTGGATCCTGACAATGGGTCATGTGTTAGGATAGTGATTCTGTACCCATAGCTGATTATTTTGTCTGGCAACCCATTGCGCACTGCACAGCTAACGTGTGTGTTCCATACATGAGGTACAGTCCACCACGTGACATGGTTGTGCACAATGGCAGTGCCAGGACATTATCACTTGGATACACTTTTCAGACTCAGCATCAGACATTGATTACAATCCCTGGACAATACCTGAAGGTTCATAGTTACCAATGATTTCCCATCCTTGTCACACATGAACCATGTAGGCAAAGCTGCAGTCACCATGAGTTGTGACAGTGTTCTGTTCCTATATTACTTGATATACATTTGCTGACCACCCCTACCTTACATGTACCTCCCTAGCATACATCCTGTTAGGCATGGTGTTGTTGCGGTAAATGGGCTAGGTATTAGCACCTTGCCCACTTGACGGAACAATATATGTAGCGGTGCATGGATCTGGACCTTCAAGAGTCACATGCCTGCAAATTACGTGTCACTGATATGTGAGATCGAGGCAGTAAACACTCTTATGTCACAATCGATGTGGCGATCATACTTGTCACCTTTGTATTACTTACCTGCTGACTGAGGTTTGAGTCACATTCCATTGGTGTATGTCGTGGAGAATGAGTAGACCAAGGAGAATCAGGTGCAAAGTACTTTATTTGTTCTATTTATAATGTGGTGTTTGTAGTACAGTGACTATGGGGGTCATTCCGACCCCGGCGGGCCGCGGGCGCCGCCCGCCGGGCGGAAACCTCCAAAAGACCGCACCGCGGTCAAATGACCGCGGGGGTCATAACAACTCTCCCGCTGGGCCGGCGGGCGATCTCCAGAAGATCGCCCGCCGGCCCAGCAGGAAAGCCCCTGCAAAGAGGAAGCCGGATCCGAATGGAGCCGGTGGATTTGCAGGGGTGCGACGGGTGCAGTGGCACCCAACGCGATTTTCAGTGTCTGCAAAGCAGACACTGAAAATATTTGTGGGGCCCTGTTAGGGGGCCCCTGCACTGCCCATGCCAGTGGCATGGGCAGTGCAGGGGCCCCCAGGGGCCCCACGACACCCGTTCCCGCCAGCCTGGTTCTGGCATTAAAAACCGCCAGAAACAGGCTGGCGGGAAGGGGGTCGGAATCCCCATGGCGGCGCTGCAAGCAGCGCCGCCATGGAGGATTCCCTGGGCCAGGGGTAAACCGGCGGGAAACCGCTGATTGCCC
Organism: Pleurodeles waltl; assembly: GCF_031143425.1. Lineage (NCBI taxonomy): Eukaryota > Metazoa > Chordata > Amphibia > Caudata > Salamandridae > Pleurodeles > Pleurodeles waltl. Next base: position 1,303,169,834 of record NC_090445.1, read on the forward strand.
TTTTCTGACCGCGGCTTTACCGCGGCGGTCAGAATTGCCCATGAAGCACCGCCAGCCTGTTGGCGGTGCTTCCGCGGCCCTCTGCCCTGGCGGTCAGAGACCGCCGGGGTTGGAATGAGGGCCTATGTGTCCCAACAATGTGGAGTCTCCTACAAACTCCTGCAGCAGTGTTCTGTTGTTCCCCCTCCACATTATCTGCTCCAGCATCATCCTCCTCCTTGCTGGGGACATCAAACTGCTCATCTCAGGGGATATTTGTTTCGACACAGATGTTGTGGGGGATTGCACATGCCAGAATTATTTTGCAAACTCGTGGTGGAGCACACAAGAGGCTCCCTCCTGTCTGGGCCTGGCACCTGAATCTAGATTTCAGGAGCCCAAATGTCCTCTCCACCACATTGCGAGTTTTCCTGTGCCTCTTGTTGTAGGTCCGCTCTTCTACAGATGTGGGTTTTGCAAATGGGGTCGTCACCCATGGCTGTATGCTGTACCCTAGATCAACTGCAAGGGATAGAAGATGTGTTAGTAAGTCTTGATAGTGGTTTGGAACATACCATGGCAGTTGTTAGTTTTAGTTGGATTGGTGACACAGACTTGCTTGTGGTATAGTGATTGTTCCTGTTCTTGTGAAATGGATTCACTGGACTATGTTGATGGACATGACAGTCTTGGGTAGTGGCTCAAGAGCCTGGTTTTTTTTATGTTGCTCCAAAAATGATGGTTATGATTTAGGTAAATGTGTACAATGACAAATAGAGAACAATAGTTTATATCATTTTCCCATTAGGAAGATGCCTCTGACCAGAAGATCCTAATCCTTCACTGGATTCCCTAGGTGAGTGCTCAGTCTTGTTCCCATCCATGAAGTATATCACTGACACCGATTAAATAGGCCGTTATTAATATGGATTTTTACACTATCCCTAGGTACTGCTGACCAGACTTTATTCCCGGTCCTGATGATGACCCACTTTTGATTTACATCTACATTAGGGTCAAAACGTCAACATGATTTAGAATGTGGATTAAATACTGTAAAGAAATTGTATGTGACTTCAGGGCTTCCTGGATTGACGGAGCCGTAGGAAGTCCATATTGTACTTAAACCACCTTCTGTATATATTGTAAATATCATCGTCACTTTTCTGCACAATATTCACTTTCACTGTGTTTTTGAATTAGGAACACCTACCAACATAAGTATAATATTATTTCTGTGATAAAATATAAAGAAGAAATAAAAAAGCAATAAATCAATATAGATGCTACATAGATAGTATATCTGTAATTTCTTAACGAATAGATTAGTCTAGGTGTACTTCCCCCTTGCTCTGACCATAGATTTACTTTCATGTATTACCCTGGTCAAAAGGGTTAGAGGGTACCTGCCTCATTGTTCATGTAGCATATGGAGGACAGCAAGGAGTTTGGTCATGGGTGGAATGTTAGTGGGAGTTTGCACCCTTGCTGTGTGTTGTGTGGGGCAATATGGTGCAGCAGGCATTCAATGGACTCCCAGATCACATCTTGTTCCCTCAGTCCAAGGAGTGTTGTGAGCTGTCTGAAGATCCTCTCCCTCCTTATGAACTGCCTTTGTGGCTGCTTTTGTCGAAGTAAGCCTCAGCAAGGCCTACTAGTGCAAGGGGATCGCCCTTCTCTGCACAAAGTCCTCAGACCATATAGGAAGAAGTTGGCACAGAAACTGAAATAAAAGACAAAGTTTATTAAACCTCATGAGGTGGTACTACAGTTCAAACAGCACCCTTCAGTAATGTTTGAAGTAGCACACTGAACTAAGAGAGCATGGTCCTTTTATACCCACGCAGGGTGCTAAAAGAAGGTGGTACAATTATAGAAGCAAGACTTACATACATATAAGGTCATATGGAAATGCACAGTCGACAGGTAAGAGGGGCTAACAGTTTCCAAGGACTAGTTGACACATTACTGTCTGTTACTGATTACTAACAGTTGCAGATCTTACTGGGCATGATCGAAAGTGGGAGATGCTAAATATAACTTGTCACTAGACAGATTTTCAAGAGTAGTTAATAGAAAGGTAGGACAGAGCACATGGCGAGCACATGGCAGAGAAAATAGCTGCCAGGAATACAAAATGGATTCCGTGAAACATTCACAATAGCTGCTAAATACAAGATGTCTTCTGCTAATGCTTAATCTAATCGCTATTAAATTACAACAGATGACCCTTTCAGCATTAGCGGAAGACATTTGTCTTTCTGGGATAATCTAAATATTCATCTTATGCTCATCATTTCAGCTATTTCCTTATCTAACATGTGTTGTGCTTTCATTTCTGTAATATTTCTTTTGGTAGGCATACAAGTAGTAATACACATGGAGCAGAACATTGGACCACACTGAATACAGATACAGCATGTGAAAAATATTGCAATCATTAAACACTGGATAGTCAGTAGTTTCCAGCCCCAAGCGGAAACAAGAGCCCAAAACCATCCAGAAAAAGTCCAAGTACCAGTCTCTGTGTGGATTTCTGCAGCAATTTTATGCAATTTAGATATTGCATCATATACTGAAGGTGAGTGATCTGGAATGAAAACGCAGCAACTACTACCGATGATGCGACATGCACCACCTTGATCAGCTGATATCACATCTAGGGGGTCATTACAACCCTTGCGGACGGTGTTAAAGCGGCGGTAAGAACGCAAACAGGCCGGCGGACAAAAAAAGGGAATCATGACCCTTGCAGAAACCGCCAACAAAGACAGCCACTTTAACACACCACCCGCCACGGCGGTACAGATAAGCAGCGCGGCGGTCACTGCCAACAGACAGGCGGAAGACAATGTACCGCCCATAGTATCACAACCTACCAATCTGCCACCTTTTCCGGGGCGGATTCACCGTGGATTAAAACACGGCAGAAACAGTTACTGCAAAGGGAAAACGCTCACCTGAACACATCCCACGAGGAAGGAGGACTCCATGGAGCCGGAATTACAAATCCTACCGGCCCTTGTATTCCTACTCATCTACGAAGAGCAACGCCTGCGCCGGCGAAGAGAACGGTGAGTACTGCACCTACGACATAGGGGAGGGGGAGGCAAAAGTTAGGGGGACACACACGAAACACCCCACCCCTACCCTCGCATATTACAACACACACACCAATGCATTCACAAAAATCACAGTAACAACCCACAACCCCCCCGGAAGAATGCAGAGACAAAACGAAATCTGTTCAAACATTGTAATGTATCAATATACATGTCTCAAAAATATACAGATATATTATAAAATCAGTCAAAAGTATATACATTACGAGAAGTAGTGCAGATATGCACATCTCAAAGTCTGTGCACCAATAGTCCAAAAATGCATGGGCGAGGCCCACAAAAGATACCTGTCCACAATCGGAGAGAACACTGCTGGGGCATCAGATAGAAATTCAACAGGCACCTCAGGGGGAAGGGAAGGGGGGCACCTCAGCCGGATGACGGCAAAGCCAGATCCACGACTGGGCTCCATGCCCATTGATGTATCCTGGGGAGTGCAAAGCCACAATCTCTCAAGTCTCTACAGTGGTGGGTTGCCCACTGTTACATCCTGGGGAGTGGAAAGCCACAGTCTCTCAAGTCTCTACAGTGGGTGGGTTGCCCACTGGACCATCCTGGGGAGTGCAAAGCCACAGTCTCTCAAGTCTCTACAGTGGGTGGGTTGCCCACTGGACCATCCTGGGGAGTGCAAAGCCACAGTTTCGCAAGTAGATAACAGCCTCCACTGGCTCTGGAGGGAGTCTGGTGCCCATACTGGATTAGTCTCCCCGTGAAAGTTCCTGTCCCGTCACTGTCCCTGCTGCATATGGGATAACGATGCTTGATGTGGCGGCCTTTTCATTCTTCCCCGGTGCATGCCCTGTTTAGCGGTGCTTTGCCATGGCGGTTCTGGACTGTTCAGAGGTGTTGTCGCATGGCGGTTCTGGACTGTTCAGCGGTGCTTTGGCATGGCGGTTCTGGACTGTTCAGCGGTGCTTTGCCAAGGCGGTCTCTGGACTGTTCAGCAGTGCTTTGCCATGGCAGTTCTGGACTGTTCAGCAGTGCTTTGCCATGGCGGTTCTGGACTGTTCAGCAGTGCTTTGGCATGGCGGTTCTGGACTGTTCAGCTGTGCTTTGCCATGACGGTTCTGGACTGTTCAGCGGTGCTTTGCCATGGCAGTCTCTGGACTGTTCAGCGGTGCTTTGCCATGGCGGTTCTGGACTGTTCAGCGGTGCTTTGCCATGGCGGTTCTGGACTGTTCAGCGGTGCTTTGCCTTGGCAGTTCTGGACTGTTCAGCGGTGCTTTGCAATGGCGGTTCTAGACTGTTCAGCGGTGCTTTGCCATGGCAGTTCTGGACTGTTCAGCGGTGCTTTGCCATGGCGGTTCTGGACTGGGCATTGGTGTGTGGCATGATGTTCTCTGGACTGGGCATTGGTGTGTGGCATGACGTTCCCTGGACTGGGCATTGGTGTGTGGCATGACGTTCCCTGGACAGGGCATTGGTGTGTGGCATGACGTTCCCTCATTGCCCAGCGGGGCTGTGGCAGCCGGGGCCCTCCTGGGCACTGACTCCGGCGGGATCTCCTGACCAGTGACGATACTTGGGCCCTCCTGGGCACTGACTCCGGCGGTGGCGGTGGTCTCCTGACCAGTGACGATACTTGGGCCCTCCTGGGCACTGACTCCGCCGGTGGCGGTGGTCACATGACCAGTGACGATACTTGGGCCCTCCTGGGCACTGACTCCGGCGGTGGCGGTGGTCTCCGGACCAGTGACAATACTTGGGCCCTCCTGGGCAATGACTCTGGCGGTGGTCTCCTGACCACTGACAATACTTGGGCCCTCCTGGGCACTGACTCCGGCAGTGGCGGTGGTCTCCGGACCAGTGACGATACTTGGGCCCTCCTGGGCAATGACTCTGGCGGTGGTCTCCTGACCAGTGACCATACTTGGGCCCTCCTGGGCACTGACTCCGGCGGTGGCCTCCTGACCAGTGACGATACTTGGGCCCTCCTGGGCACTGACTCCGGCGGTGGCGGTGGTCTCCGGACCAGTGACGATACTTTTGCCCTCCTGGGCAATGACACTGGCGGTGGTCTCCTGACCAGTGATGATACTTGCGCCCTCCTGAGCAATGACTCTGGCGGTGGTCTCCGGAGCAGTGACGACGGTGCTGGCGGTGGCGTCCTGACCGCCGGGAAGGATGCCGCCCTTCTCCGCCGTGATGCTCACACCAGGCTGTGCAGACTTCCTCTGGCACTTCCCCACCTTTAGAGGAGTCACAGCTGACTCTGCAATCCCCCTGGGACCCCTGTGAGTTGTTTTGCCTCCAGGAGTCTTCACAGGGTCCCGCCGGCCACTTTCCAATTTCAGAGCCTTTACAGGGGGTGGGCTGCCAGTGCTTTGGCTCCGGGTCACACTGCCTGCCCTGGTGGCCGGTGTACTCCACACACCTTGAACAGGCACCACTGGTATTGGAGGCTTTCTGGCTGAGGTGCTACGACAGGACTGATGAATTGGAGGGGGGTGGGGGCAAAAAGGTCAACTTTACAGAGGGACAGTTTCTGACGAACACTGGGATAGGTAGTTGGAGGGTGTCTGGGAGTGGAGGAAGAGGAGGTGGTTGTAGGAGGTGTCACTTTAGGTGTTTTGGGTGCAGGTGCAGGTACTGGAGGCTGTCGTGAGGTGGATGGATGTTGGGTGTGTGGGTGCCCGCATTTGTGTACTTTGGGAGGGGGCGTCACGGACACACTGGGAGAGGACACAGGGGACATGTAAATGGGAGTGGAGGTGGTGAGTGCAGGTGAGCGGGGTGTGGTGCTGGGTGTTCTGGTGCGACTCCTGGTGCCTGTAGATGTAGTGCATGCAGGTGAGAGTGTAGACGACACTGGGAGGGTGGAGGGAGACGATGAGGAGGGGGACACAGTGGAGGCAGTGGATGTTGCTGTGTCTGCATGTGGGTGATGCTTGTGTGTGTGCCTGTGGGTTGTGTGGTGCCTATGTTTGCCTGAGCTTCCCTTGTGTGTTGACGTGTGTGCATGCTGGTCTGTAGGTGTGCCTGGGATGGGCTGGGGTACAGGGGATTGGGTCTGGGTGGAGGAGGTTGGAGGGGGGAGGCTAGACACAGGGACAATGGCTGCCATCAGTGCTGAGGCCAGAGATTGCAGGGTTCGCTGAAGGACAGCCTGACCAGAATGAATGCCCTCCAGGAATGCATTACCGTGTTGCAACTCCCTTTCTACAGCCTGGATGGCATTCACAATGGTAGACTGCCCAACAGTGAGTGACCTGAGGAGGTCAATGGCCTCCTTACTGAGGGCAGCAGGGGTGACTGGGGCAGGGCCTGAAGTGCCTGGGGCGAAGGTGATGCCCACCCTCCTGGGTGAGCGGGCACGGGGCGAACGCTGAGGGGCTGCTGGGAGGGCGGTGCTGGTAGGGGAGGTGGCGGCTGTACCTGTAGAAGTGGGGAGCACAGATGGTGCCACCACCACAAGGGAGCTCCCATCGGTGAACGAGTCCGTGTCGCTGCTTGGTGGTCCGGTGGCCGACGTGAAGCTCCCGTCGCCCTCCGTCCCACTGGTGCATTCTGAGTCCGTGGGTGGCCCTCCATGGCCATGTGGGATGCAGCTCCCTCGTGCTCCGGTGCCACTGTACCTCCGCCTGATGATGCTGATGCACACAAGAACAGGGAGAGCACAAAAAGGGGGGAGGGAGACAGAAGAAAGACAGGTTGAGTGCATGGCATACCGATACCGTTGGTGGACAATACAGATACAGCAGCCCCCTGCACTATGCCGTGCTCCTGGCCTCTGCAGATGCAATTTCTGGGATATGGCCTACATGCCTATGGTGGACATCTGCACACATGGATGCCACAGGGGCATCTATACCTGTACTTGGCACTCTACTGCGGTGGGGAAGAGTGCCACATGGCCTGCATTACGGAGGGGCCTAGTCTACGTATTTCTGCCTGGCCTAGGTACACCCACAGGCCTCCTCCCCCACCCAGATCCCTCCACTGCGTGCAAAGTCTGCAGAATGAGGTTGTACTCACCCCCTTGTGTCTGCTGTGATGCCCTCAAGCGCCCATCCAACTCAGGGTAGGCCACCGCCAGGGACCCTGAACATCAGGGGGGTCATAGGGCGACGGGCACCCCTCCCACATTGGGAGGCTATCCCCAGGTGAGCCTCCGCCGTCTTCTTGCTCCAGCGTTGAATGTCCTCCCATCATTTACGGCAGTGGGTGCCCCGTCTCTGGTGGACCCGTCCGGACGTCCTTGGCGATGGCACGCCAAATGTCTTTTTTCTGGTGGGCGCTGACCTACATGACATGCACAAGGGAAGAAGCGAAGTCATTAACAACTGCACCGTCGATGTGAGTGGCCCCCCTCCCTACCCTAGCCATGTGGCCCACTCATTCACATGCATTCATGCTCCCTGAACTCTGCTCCCTTCCCTCTTATAACCAGCCCTCTCCACCCAGGCCTAGCCCATACAATGTGCTCCCTGTGTACTAACCTGTTGGTCTGGAGGACCGTAGAGTAGCGTGTACTGGGGGAGGACCCCGTCTACCAGTTTCTCCAACTCCTGAGCAGTGAAGGCAGGGGCCCTTTCCCCAGACGCAGCAGCCATCGTCGCTTCCAGACCGAGGTCACAGCAGCACTTGCAGTGTAGGTCCTCTCCTGTCGAAGATCAGGTATCTAGTGATTGAACAGATAGAAAATGGCGGTTACGTCCGAGGCGGTGACGTCCGCAGCGGTGCGTATCATCACCACTGGCGCACCTGTTCATTGGCTCCTGGGACCCATAGGGTCCAATGTTAACCAATGCAGCATTGCGTGGCGGTCTACGACCTCCTACCGCGACGGTGTGCAAAGCCAACGCAGTTACCTCACAATCCCATTGTTCCAGTTTAGAGGTCAGGCAGCCGCCATTTCAGGGGCCCACATGGCTTCATTTACTTCTGCGTCACACATAGCTAGGCCTACACTCAACACACATACAGGAAGGGTTTTGTGTTTGGTGTCGTCTTCTGTGTAACTGTGGGTACATATCTGGAAACAAATTGACTCGATCATCGCTGTTGTCCTTCCTAGGTGCCGTCAGCTGGGACATTTGAGAAGATGGCGGAATCCTCCGGTGTACCGACCGCTAGTGGACCTGTTGACAATGGAGGAGTGACATTTAATCGTCAGCTACAGGTTTGACCGTGCCACAATCCAGGAACTATGTACCCAGTTCGAGCCAGACCTGATGTCACCAATCCGCCATCCCACTGGAATCCCCCCTGACGTGCAGGTGCTGTTAGTGCTCCATTTCCTTGCAAGTGGCTCTTTTCAGACAACAGTGGCCATGGCATCAGGGATGTCCCAGCCTATGTTTTCCAATGTGCTGTCCAGAGTGTTGTCTGCCCTGCTGAAACATGTAAGGAGATACATCATTATCTCTGAGGTGGAAGATTTGGCTACAGTGAAAGGTGACTTCTCTGCCCTTGGACATATCCCCAACATCATAGGAGTGAACAGGTATACAGGAACCGGAAGAGTTATCATTCGATGAATGTACAGATGGTATGTTTGAAAGACCAGTACATCTCGCAGGTTAATGCTATGTTCCCTGGCTCAGTGCATGACGCCTACATCCTGCGGAATAGCAGCATCCCTGATATGATGGGTCAACTCCAGAGGCACCGCGTGTGGCTATTAGGGGACTCTGGTTACCCCAACCTGTCCTGGCTATTGACCCCAGTGAGGAATCACAGGACCAGGCCAGAGGAATGCTACAATGAGGCCCATGGGCGGACTAGGAGGGGGATCGAACGCACCTTCGGCCTCCTTAAGGCCAGGTTCAGGTGCCTCCATATGACAGGTGGTTCCCTATTCTACTCACCGAAGAAGGTGTGCCAGATCATCATCACCTGCTCGATGCTTCACAATCTTGCTTTGCGACGTCAGGTGACTTTTCTGTAGGAGGATGGTCCAGATGGCGGTGTTGTGGCAGCTGTGGAGCCTGTGGACAGTGATGAGGAGGAAGCTGAGGAAGAAGACAACGACAACAGGGAGTCAGTCATACAGCAATATTTCCAGTGACACACAGGTGAGAACCTTTTCATTTTTACCATTACATTCTCTGTCACACGTCTTCCTCTATCCTGTGTGTAATTTCATGGGATTATTTGGTAACTGAGTTGTTTCTTTCCATTACGGTTTCACAGGTGTGGTTACCAACGTGTGTCATCTGCATGCATCCTTCAAGGACTTGTGATGTGTGACATTGGTATGTTGCCTTTACAACTAAAAAAGCATTTTGACACTGTCATTGATTATACATTTTACAAAATCATAGACTGACTCCAGATTGTTTTGTGGTTCAAGGGTGTTTATTTAAGTGCTCAAAAATGGAGGGGGGTTGTAAAATGGTGATGGGTGATGGTGGAGGAATGTCCATGGCAGAGTCCAGTCTATTAGTGTCACAGGTGCACTGCCCATATGGGCATAGGAAGTGGAGCTGGGGCAGTTTAAGTATGGACAGGGTAACAAAGTGGGACAGTGGGGGGACAATCAGGGTGGTCTCATTTCCTGGCGGGGGTCTTGCCATCTTGCTCTGTCCTGTTCCTGGATCTCAGGGACTGCTTGCGTGGTGGGTCTCCGTCTGCAGGGGGTGGGGTGCTGGTGTGGTGGTCCTGTGGCGGGGCGTCCTGTCCACTAGCGCCGGCGGAGGTGGTGAGCAGTTAATCGTCCATGCTAGTGTCAGGGGCCCCTTGTAGTGCCACGGTGTCCCTCATTGTCTGCTATATGTCCTTCAGCACCCCTACGATGGTGGCCAAGGCGGAGCTGATGGTCCTGAGCTCCTCCCTGAACCCCAAATACTGGTCCTCCTGCAGGCGCTGGGTCTCCTGAAACTTGACGAGGACCGTCGCCATCGTCTCCTGGGAGTGGTGGTATGCTCCCATAATGGAGGAGAGGGCCTCGTGGAGAGTGGATTCCCTTGGCCTGTCTGCCCCCTGTCGCACAGCAGCCCTCCCAGTTCCCCTGTGTTCCTGTGCCTCCATCCCCTGGACCGTGTGCCCACTACCACTGCCGTCAGGTCCCTGTTGCTGTTGGGGTGGTGGGTTATCCTGGGTTCCCTGAAGTGGTGGACACACAGCTGATTGACCTGTCCTGGGTACGGAGGTTTGGGACCGCTGGGTGGGTGCTGTATTGGTGTTACCAGAGGGTGGAAGGTCAGTATTGGGCTGTGCCTGTGCAAGGGAAACCGACTGTCCCGAAGCCCACGATGGTCCGGGCTGGTCATCAGGCTCCAGTAGGGCAGAGCTGCTATCGTCACTGTGGGCCTCTTCTGTGGGTGGAGTGGAGATGTCTGGACCCTCCGGTGTGGTGACGGTCCTTCGTGATCCTGCAGGGGCCTAATAGCATGATTATTGTATGTGTGTGTGTCATGGTGTGCAATGGGTGGGTGTTTGTGTACCCCAGTGCAATCATTCCTGTGTGGGGGCTTGTGTGATGATGGTTAGGGGGTTGTTAGGGGTATGTGCAGTGGCCATGCTTTTGTGATGGGTGTCCATGCTTAGTTGTGTCATGCAGGGCTTGGTGTTGGGATGTGTGGTTTGTGTTATTAGTACATTAGTGAGGAGTTGGAGTGATAGGTGAGGGTGGGGGTGTGTGATAGCATGCAGGTAGGGTGGGGGATATGATAGTTAAGATTTGACTTACCAGTGTCCATTCCTCCACCGACTCCTCCGAGGCCCTCTGGATGCATGATGGTCAAGACTTGCTCCTCCCATGCTGTTAGTTGTGGGGAGGAGGTGGGGTCCACCGCCAGTCCGCTGAACCGCGATGTTGTGCCTGGAGACCATTGAACGCACCTTCCCCCATAGGTCGTTCCACCTCTTCCTGATGTCCTCCCGATTTCTTGGATGCTGTCCCACAGCGTTGACCCTGTCGACTATTCTGCGCCATAGCTCCATCTTCCTGGCTATGGATGTGTGCTGCACCTGTGAGCCAAATAGCTGTGGCTCTACCCGTACGATTTCCTCCACCATGACCCTGAGCTCCTCCTTGGAAAAGCGGGGGTGTCTTTGGCGTGACATGGGGTGGTGTGCGTGATGTGTGGGGCGGTGTGAGTGTTGATGTGTGTGGTGATGTGTAGTGGTGTGTGGTGTTTTGTGCGTGGATGTTGTGTGGGTGATGGTGTTGAGTGCCTCTGTGTGGTGGGGTTGTCGAATCAGTGCTGTCTCTTTGGCCTTCGTGACTTATTTTTGGTCATAGGGGTTTGTGGGTGATGTGGGTGTGTGTTTTATAATGTAATGGGTGTGTGGGAGTGTTGTTTGTATGTGTATCAGGTGTGTGTATTTGTAATTGTCCAATGTGGCGGTGTTTTGGAGATGTGTGTGTATTTTGAGCGCAGCGGTGTGTACCGCCAATGGAATACCACGGTTGAAAGACCGCCGCGTGGATTCGTGGGTCGTAATAGCATGGGCGTGTTTCTGTTGGCGTGGATGTGGAGGATTTGTTTTCGCCAGTTTTACACTGACCTTTGGTGTGGCGGACTTGTGTGGGTGTCTGAATTTCGGTGGATTCCGAAATGTGGGTCATAATAGCTGTGGCGGAATTCCGCGGGCGCGGCGGTGTATTGCCGGTCTTCTGCACGGCGGTAAGCGGCTTTTAACGCCAATGTTGTCATGACCACCCTAGTGCCATACAATTTTGGTGCACTACAATCTTCTCAATTTGGAGCTCCTCAGTAATATTCCCAAGTGCCAGAGCTGCCTGATTGGTAACAGCTTCCACAACCCTAGTCAATCGTCTCACTTTCCTACTGTTTAAAGCAGCACCCACAAAGGAGAACAACCCTAAATTAAAGTCAACATATTGTTGCAGGCTAGTGTCCGTTTGGTCTACCTCATTTGTACTTATTGTCCTTTTATATCTATTTTTAATGATGTCATTGAACAGTTTAAAATCTCTGTGATGTGATGCAGGGGCCAAAAACACAAGGGGTAATAGAAAAGACACATAACACACACCTGACCACCCAACAGGTACATGGTAATATCCATAGTTACCACAAACAAAATATGTATTATGTGAAGCTGTAAAACTACTATTATTTACACCTTCAATAGTTAAAATCAAGGTACAATCGCTTATCCCTACTGGAATTCGCCCAATGGTACATATACATAATTCTGCTTTAGTTTTTGTAACAGAAATCACAAATTGTTCTTTCTTGTCAGAGTCTCTTATATTTGTGAAGACATATGGTATTGAAACTTTGTCCGGTTGATACTCTTCCCATTCCCATTTAGTTCCTTTGGCTTGGGGATACCCATCTTTGTCTTGTTAGCATACTTTATTGAGGCGAAAAAGAAGTTCACCCGCTGTACGTTTTCCAGATGCAAACAAAAGCATATACCAAGCTTGACAAGAACCATTGTGTGACAAGGAAGAGGAATGAAAGGTGTCCTCCTTTCTTTTGATGCGCAGGTATCATTCCACATACCCAACAGTTAGTAGTATTTGTAGCATTATGAGTATGATGCAACCTCTGAATAAAAGTATTATTGAAGTACGATTGACGGTGCTTCTGCTCCTGATAGGGACGCGTAAATTAATAGTGATCCTCTGGTACTGGAGTAGTGGCAACAAAAAACTCACGAGCAGGAGCCTTCTTTTCAACGAACCAGGTGATTATTGCTATAACCACCAAAACAACAACAAACCTCATAGTACTAATGATCAGTTTGTTATTCATTTTAGCAACAGTGATAATCAACCCTTTCAGAAATTAATTAAAAACAATCGTTGGAGCTCTTATCCCTGGGCAGCCGCTGATTTCTTCACCACGGGCCAAGACGGGTGTCACTACTCTGATGCATGGCTGATCCCCCCCCCCCCCTTGCCACATTGGCTCTCCGTTTCACTAACCCAGGGTGGTAGCTCAACCAGTTTTCTCCAGCACTACAGGGTCTTTCCTCGGTCTCAAATTATATCGCGACACTCCATAAATCGTATGGTCCGGGAAGAACTCCGCAGATTCGTCAGGTGATATAGCATGGCCTTTCTCCATAGTCAAAATCTCTCGATGATCGGTCAGCACAGCAGGTTCCACCAAGGTAGGTAGCACTCTCTTGCAGTGAGTACTATGGACCCAATTCTTTCAGTTCGTCACTCGAACTGCTTTCCTTGTCGCAAGGAGCACCTGCTCTGGGACTCGCCACCTTTGATCCAAGCTGCTTGATTTTTCAAAGGACTTAATCATCACCTGGTCACCAGGTTGGAGTTCATGGTCTTCACCTGTAGATCTGTCAGGAAGTGCTTCTCGAACCTGTTGATGAATAGAAACCAAATTGTCGGTTGACTGTGCCAAATAATCATTCATCAGGACACAAGGTTCATCATTTACAGAATTTGGCTTAGGAACTCCCCAAATGTTCATTGGCCTTCCAAACACTATTTCATATGGGGTAAGGCCTATTCAAGAGTATGGCACTGACCTAATAGACAATAATGCCAACGGTAATGCATGCGGCCAAGTTAAAGATGTGGAAGCCTGTATCTTCGCTAACTTCAGCTTCAAAGTAGCATTATACCTTTCCACCAACCCTGCTGATTGTGGGTGGAAAACCGCATGGAACTTCTGTTTGATCCCAAATCCTTTCAGGACATACTTAATAACTTCCCCAACAAAATGAGGTCTGTTATCATTCCATAAAAGTCTGCAAACACAAAATCTAGGGAAAAATTATTTCACAAGCACCTTCGCTGTGGTAATGGCAGTATTATCTTTTGTGGGGTACGCCTCTATCCATTTACTGAAGGCCCATACCACCACCAAGACATACTTTAAATTGTTGCAGCGTTCAAGCTGAATATAATCCATTTGTAGAACTTTGAAAGGTGCAGTTGGTGTAGCAAACCCTCCCGCAGGAGTTTGTGTCCCTTTTCCAAGATTGTATTGTAAACAGATCAAACAAGACTGTACTACTCTCTTAGCTGTACTGGAAATTTCTGGATGCTTCCAAACTTGCGTAAGCAACTTCGTTATTGTTGAAGCTCCAACATGTGCCAGCCCATGTGCCATCTGAACCATAGGTTGTACAAAAGCTATGGGCAATTTCCATTTATCCATCTGCTTATTCCGCCAACAGCCCTCATCATCCAATTCTCCTTCTTCAGACCATTGCTCACGTTCTTTCACAGAAGCAGATTTCTGTATATCTAATACGTCTTGCTAGCATTATGCCAACGTTCAGCTTGTGACTTCACTACATACATAGAAGTAGTACTTCGCTGCATCGCAGTCTCACGTGCTACACGGTCCGCAAGTGCATTTCCTTGCCCTATCTTATTGGTCACTTTCTTGTGTGCACTATATTTCACAATAGCTAGTTTCTTTGGATATGTCAATGCAGTCAAGAGGTTGTGCACTAATTATCCGTGCATTATGTGCATCCCGCGGGATGTGAGAAAGCCTCTCTCCTTCCAAAATAAACCAAAATCATGAGCCACTCCAAAAGCATAGCGGCTGTCTGTATAAATGTTCACACATAAGTCAGTACTAAGCTCACATGCTCGTGTCAAAGCTATTAGTGCAGCAGCTTGAGCTGACTTCTGTGGTATACGAGCTGTCTCCACTACCGTGTGTATTGTGGTGATTGCATATGCAGCTGAGGTCGTACCTTCTGTCAACTTCAAACCAGACCCATCAACCCACAATTCCCCATCTAAATCTGGAAGGGGTGTATCTTGTCAATCAATACGACCCTTTGTCTGTTCTTCAGTAAAGAATATACAATCATGTGTTTCTTGTGACTGAGGCTGAGTCACCGGATATGGCAACAAAGTGGCTGGATTTAGTGTTGCACATCTCTTCAGTGTAATGTGAGGAGCCAGCAATTCATATCCTGTCAGGCGAGCGCTAGTTAAATGTTGCGTCTTTTTTTTATTTAAAAGAGCATCAACCGCATGGGGTACTAACACCAACAGCTTATGTGACAAAACTATCCCTTCACTCTGACATATTGACACAGCTGTTGCGGCAACTGAACGAAAACACCCAGGCAACGCTCGAGCGACAGGATCAAGTACTGCTGAAAAATATGCACAGGGACGCTGCTTATCACCATGTGCCTGTACTAGAACTGACAATGCACATCCATCTTTCTCATGTACGTAAAGTGCAAAAGGCTTCGTGTAATCTGGAGTACGTAACACTGGTGCTGAACAAAGGGCTTGTTGTAGCTGCCGGAAAGCAGTCTCACTTTCATCTGTCCATGGGAGGGGCATTGGAGTATCTTTAGTCAAAAGTGCTAGCAAAGGTTTGACAATGTGTGAAAACCCTAATATCCATTGCCTACAAAAAGAAGTAAAACCAAGGAATGCACGAACATCTTTCTGAGTAGAGGGTACTGGTGTGTCTAAAATTGCTTTAATACGATCTGATGTAAGTGCACGGTCCTCCTTAGACAAAAGGTGACCTAAATAGGTTACCTTTGGTGTACAATATTGCAATTTCTTTCGTGACACTTTATGATGGTGTGAAGCAAGAAAAGAAAGTAAGGACAAAGTGCACTTTTCACATTGCTCAGGGGTGTCAGCTGCCAACAAAATATCATCAACATATTGTATGCGAGCCAAACCTTCAGGCAAATCAAAAGAATCAAGTTGTTGTTTTAACGCTTGACTATAAATACTAGGACTCTCAGTATAGCCTTTAGGAACTCTGCAAAATCTATCTGATTGTTTATTCAAAGTAAAACCAAACAAATATCGGCTGTCAGGATGAATATGGATCGAAAAGAAAGCATTCTTCAAGTCTATCACAGAGAACGTAGTTGCTGTCGGGGGAACCAAAGTAAGAAGTGTTGTGATGTCAGATACCACAGGAAATTGTGGTATCACAATCTTATTGACTTCTCGTAAATCAATAATGAATCGGTAAATCCTAGTATCAGTGTCCTTTTTAAGAATAGGAAGAATCCGACTGTTACAAACATTATACGGAACTTCCTCAACAACTCCAACTGCAATAAGATCATGCACAATTCGTGTAAGTGCTTCTTTGCCATCCTGTGAAATTTTGTATTGAGGCAAACGAGGCAATACAGCTCCCTCCTTGACACTAATATGTACCGGTGGAATAATCATTTGTCCCACATCAGTATCTGAAGTAACCCACAAAGTACTAGGGAGTGAAGCTGATGCAATATCCTCTTTAACAAGACAAACTCTTTCCATCAAAGGATGATTGTCATTCTAAATAACACGCACCCCTTCAGGAGAGCATCGTATTGTAGCCCTGAAATACTTGAGCATATCAAGACCCACAATATTGTCTGGTGTATTTGGAGAAAGCAAAAATGGACATGGAGCAGTAAATTTATCAACATGGAATGCAAGTGGTTGTGACAATGGGCTAGGGGAAGGTGTTCCATCGAAACCTATTGATGTAATGGTTAAGCCAGACAGGGGAGCCCTTGGAATCAATTGTTTAGACAAGGCGCTACAAGTAGCTCCTGTATCAACCAGAAACTGATCAGTAGAACCCAAAACATGTGCTGTAACATAGGCACCCCTCTGATCTACTGGAACTTCAACTGATTCCTTACCCTATCCTAGGCAATCCTGTGCATAAGCAGAATCGTGGAAATCAGGCTGCACATAGTTAGGCATCTGGTATTGGTTCCGTCTATCAAAAGTGTTAAACCCATCCTGCCCTCGTACATTAGCATCAACCCTAGCATGATCATTCGTGCTTCTTCTAGGCCCTGAATATCCTGAGCGATTTCTCATTTGTCCCCGACCACGTGAACACTGCTGAACACGTAGTGCTGGACAATCGGCAGCCCAATGCCCAAATTTCTTACAATACGCACACTGATCAACAGACAAATTCGAATGAGTGTAAGAAGAACCATAAGATCCACGTCCATCTCTATCACTACCTCTAAAAGGCGGACCATAAGCTTGAGCTTCGTCTTTAAATCTTTAATCTTTTTATCCTCGCTACCTTTTGCTTCTAATTCCTGACGTTCATAATACTGAGCCATAGTCAAAAGAGAAACCGGAGTAGAGGTAGTCCATGAACATTCACTAGCTTTTAGCTGACTAGCTATTCCTGGTAACAGATTTGCGACAAATTTATCGACAAACAAATGTCTGCATGTATCATCTGACAATAACTGGTCGCTAAAATCATGAAATGCTTCTTCAAACGGAGTAAAGAAATCAGAGACCGATTCATCTGCCTTTTGCTTACAAGACGCTAAAACAGTCCAATCTATCTTTTTAGGGGGAATAATCATTTTTAACTTAACTAATATGGCTGCGGTAAGATCAAGAATCAACTGATATGGCTTTTTTGCAGGTTACCTATCCCCGTCCATCTGTTCTAATTCTTTCCATGATGCCCCAAAAACTACACGATCATCAACTTTACGAACAGTTCTCCACATGTCTGTCGGTAATATCAATCTGAAAAATAAATCAATGTCAGCCAAAGTCATAGAACAAGAACTAATTGCTCCCTCAACTTCCTCATAAAAGGCGGCTGGATTTTTCCGCGGGTCAGGTAATGCTGTTTTAAGTGTCATTACATCTGCCCTATTCCAAGGAGTATACACCCAATTATAAATAAAATAACCCTTAGCATCAACATAAGTTTTATCATCACTTGTACCCAATCCTTTAGGAGGAACAGACAAAGGCACGGCCTCCCGCATTGGTTTTGCGTGATCTGTCATAGTCTTATCTGTTTCGAAGATGGAAGCTTGCACCCAGCTGTTCTGAGATGTCCGTGCAACTACGTCCACGGCCCTTTTCTCCTCTTGCAAACGGACTGCCACAACACATAATTTCACCAAACGCCTGATTGCATCAGCCACCTGGGAGAAAACAAAAAGACCATCACGTATTTGCTTATGATCAGCTGCTACATCATCGGGCTCCAACTCATCAGAATATTTCCAAAATAGTTCAATAACTTCTGTGCCAAATGCATCAGTAAAATATAGCTGCTCCTTTTCTGTCCACACTTTCATGTTGTCTAAAAGTTCAGAAGCAGAGACAACGCTACGAATTGTTTTACGAGCAATAGATCTAAGCTCAGACGCACGGTCAGCAGGCAACATGGAGCGACTGTCTCATATCTTCTGTTGCTCCGAACCGGAGACCTCTGCTAACTCATGAGGGGCAGAAGGAACGACATACGGAGGTGGAGGGCGATCTAGTAACAAAAAATCATTGTGTGGTTTATTACGGATAGGATAGAGAGGTTGCCTAACAGTGTATTGGCCAGTTACCTGTAATTTACGTTCTTTCTCTTCTTGCTCCTTTAAGTCATTTATTTCTTTCTTGTAATTTCCAATGCTTTCACATATACATTCTTCCGCTTCTCTTTCGCAAGCAAGGCTTGCTCACGCTTCACGCGTCCACGCACTTCTTTCTCCCACATTCGTACACAGTCAAACATATCTTGCCTAGACCTTCGCTTACACATACATTGTTCCACATACTCAATCTTTTGCAAATCAAATGACCCATGCATAGGCCAACGTAAGTCAGGATCCGCACGAGGGTATTTATTCCATAATGTGCTGTACATTATAGAAGAAAGACCATGTTTAACATACATATCTCTATTGGGCGTCCCTTCTGGGGGTGCAGGTTGCGATTCTTCCAGTCTCAAATTGGTATCATTTCAAAAGCAACACATCCTACGAAGTGCGCTAAAAACAGGCATGTCAAAAATAATGCAGAATATGCAATATTATAATCAAAATAGCACTTAAGGTGCCGTTCAAATCAAAATTACATTGGACAAAATGGATTCCGCGAAATGTTCACAATAGTTGCTAAATACAAGATGTATTCTGCTAATGCTTAATCTAATCGCTATTAAATTACAACACTGTGGTGATGTTTAGGGTTGTTGCAGTTGTGGTGGAGGCACCTGCTGTCTTTGTTGACGTCTGCAGCCATGAGCCAAACTGGACTTTACCACTTCCATGTTCTCCTGGAGGTTTCCAAAGCTCCTTCTGTGTTTCCTTGAGTGGTGGTGTGTGGGCCTCTTTTTAACGCCTGGTCTGACCAAGCATTAAAATTTGACACTGACCGGACTTATCACCATTTTTAAAGTTTGTTTCCTTTGTTAGCATTGTTTTTGCGTCTGTAGGTAAATATGGCGCTAGAAGGCTAGCATCATTTTTTAGAAGTGAACACCTATCTTGCATGTCATTCTCGCAATGAGATGCTAGGCAGTTTGGTGCTCCCTGAAAATGGCGCTAACTCCTAAATTTTGGCTCTAGACGGGTCTAGCATCAAAATATAAATATGGAGTTATTTTTGCACCGCTTTAGTGTAAAAAAAATTATGCTAATGTGGCACAAATATTTCATAAATATGGGCCTAAATCAGGTGGGCAGCATCACAGGTCAGCCTCTGATGGCCTTTATTTTGCTGAGCCGTCAGAGGGGACTAATCATAGGGGATAAGGAGTAGTCTCATCCTTGATGAATCCTAAGGTCTGCCACATATAAATTTGACAGGTGTACTACATTCCTGGTGGTATAGGTACTCAGTCACTGTTTTAGAAAGTTTAGTGAAGATTTGTCAAAGGACAACAGAGTCATTAGCAAACTAAAAAAAAGGCATTTCCTGTGGAAACGCAGACCTAACTATAACTACAGAGTGGCAGTAGCCACTCTGTAGTTGGAGTTAGGGTTACCAGAGAAAGGAATTCCTTATATATTTTTCCCTTAATATTTGTGCCAATTTGACAACTCACCATAAAATATTCCAAACCACTTCCTCCTTCTATATTGGTGGATGTTGGAAAGTTTTGTGGAAATTGGTCTGCGGGGCTCAAAGAAAAATGTGCATCCCAAAATACATTTTGTCCTCAATTCTTTTTTCATACACCTTTGTATTGGATGCAGTGGCCAAACAGCCAGTCAGATGTGGCTGAAATTTGACAGTATCATATATTCTCATGCGCAGATTATACTTTTGGATTTTAGGGTTAATCAGGGTAAGTTAGGTGGGTGTAAAACTTAGTGATATCCTTTCTTGCTGTAGCTTCACAAAACTACTGTGGTACATACTACTGCCAAGGCATTATTTCATTGGCCAATGACTGTGTTAGCAAACTTTTAAATAATCCATGTTGTTTTTTCAGCACTTAGATTGTATTCTGGGTTAGGGTGTAAAATACAGGCAAGTAGCTGGTTTTATTATTTTCCCCTACCTATTATCACCTAAATAAAACAGTAATAGTTATCAAAAAATTATTATAATGTGTAATGATTTAATAAAAATATTATGCTTGGGAGTACAATGTTACTCAAATAAAAATATATGTGACAAATTAGATAGTAACTTCCCATCAGCACATGCCATAGTATACCACAAAAGTACTGAGGCATACCATGGCACAATGTATCACTAACACCATTGTGTGGCGCATAGTGCTGCATGGCCAATACAATACTTCAGAGAGATTTCTAAATCAATGCACACTATACTCTACATTCATAACTAATTTCATCTACATGTGTATGCCACTCTGTTCCATGCCACTTCACTCTGTGCTACTCCACTGTACACCATTCCACTGTACGCTACTCCACTGCATACCACTCTACTCTACTCCATTGCACTACATAGTACTCTATAACACTATAATGTGTGCCACTTTACATTACTCCACTTAATGCCACTCCATTATACTCCACCACACTGTCTGCTATTTCAATGTTCATGGCTCCACTATATGAAACTCCACTGCATTGCGTTGCGATCTACCACACTCCAGTGCACACTGCTCCACTGTCCACCACTCCAGTGTGTGCAGTAACACTATATACCACTGCACTTTACGTTATTCCAATGTGTGTAACTACAGTATACACTACTACCCTCTATACCACTCCACTCTACGACTCTTTACTGTACGGCACTCCACTGTATGCAACTCCAATCTACCCCCCTCCACTGCATGGTATTCCACTCTATGCCACTCTACTGTACACAACTCCACTTAACACCATTCCACTGTACACTACTCAACTATAAGCTATTCCACTCTGCGACACTGTACGGCCACTCCAATCTACATTATTCTACTGTATGTCACTCCACTGCAGGACAGTCCATTGCATGCTATTACACTGCAGACCACTTCACAATATGCTCCTTTACTGTATGCTACTGCAGAGTATTCCACTGCAGTGTATGATACTCCACTCTATGCCACTCCATTGTTTGCTACTGCATAGAATGTCCTTCCACTCTATGCCACTCCTCTGTATACTATTCCTTTCTACCCTACTGTACTGTAGACTACTTCCGTCTATGTCACTGTACTGTATGCTCCTCCACTGTATGCTATTCCATTGTATGTCAGTCCACTGTACTACACTCTATGCTATTACAATGTACTGTACTCTGCTCTATACCTTCACTCTCACATTATTACACTGTTCACAACTCTATTGCATTGTATGCTTATCCACCCTGCCCCACTCCTCAATTTAAATTCAATTTATTTTTTTCATGATCTGGAACTCGAAAAAAGTCCACATGAAAAGAAAAATACAAACGAGAAAAATTCAAATATAATTAAACCCTGAAGCACCCTAAAAACTACATAAAATACAATCAATACAAAGGCAAGAAACATAAAAAAAAAAGTTTAAAAGATGGATACAAAATATTTCATTTGGTGAATTGAACAATAAATACAAGGCCTCTGCAGTCGTATGCACTGAGAATCTTAAAAAAGGGAGTCTTAGCCATGTATAATGATATAATAACAAGGCAGGACATATAAATTAGATATGTTTCAAATTCTGACATCCATGTTTACAAAAAATACAAGTCCTTTGTGTACCATATGATTTAGATCAGGCTTCTCCAACAAGTAGCTCATGAGCTACTGGTAGCTCCCCAGATACTTGTAAGTAGCTCTCCTTTGTGCAGCCCCGCCTACTAACTTGGAAGCTTTTGCTTGGTTGAATTAATATATGCATGCCAAACGTGAGAATGTATGTGAGAAGAAATGTGTATTTTCAAAAGACATACATTGATGTTTGCAGAAAAATACCAGAATTTTCAATATATTTTTAAAGTTCATATTTGAGTGATAAACCATGTGGTGGTAGGGGAGTCCTAACTACTAATAGAGTTAAGCTGGTATCAGGGGCAGTGCAGCTATGCCTGTTATGTATTTCCCATGAAGATATATTCAAAATTGACAGTTTATTTTTACTTTATTGCTGGCAACCCTCAGTGATGCACTGAGGTGTATGCTGCTGGTATTCCTGCATCTGCAGGCCCCCAAAGTTATCTTGTCTATTGTGGTCACTTTTACAATTTGAATATTAGTAGCTCAGTGGATTTTCATTAAATGTAAGTAGCTCTTATTACAAAAAAGGTTGGAGACCCCTGATTTACATGTTATGTTATTTAATGGAACAATGTTCAAACAAATTAATACCCAGAGGCGTCAAACCCCATGAGCCAAGTTCATTGCCATGTAATGTTGTGATGTATTCATAATAAAATAATTTATTGCTAATATAGAATTTGGCTTCGACTTACAAGAGTCCAAATCCTGGTGGAAACTTATCTTAGAGTTATCCTGCTCAAGAAACAGCCTAAGCTGTGCCGTGACATGGAAGAGACTGTATTTAAGTTGAGGTCGAATTGCTCTAGTGCAGATTCAAATTCCTAAAGAATGAAGCTTTATCTCTCTTCCTTTCAAACATTTATTTAAACAAAAAGGTGGCGGATAGAATTGTAATTACTGTTCACGAGGCAATGTCCCCATCGTACCACTCTGTCAACCCTTGCACAAAGGAGCTCCTAAGACCACGTTCTAATCTTAGGGCAGCTGTAGGCCCTAGAGTGTTAAGGGTTAATAGTTTCCTTAAGACTTGACCTTCGGTCTTGTCCAAGAAGCCCCAGTTTTTAACTGCTGTTAGTGCCACAGCATAAAGGAGAGTGGGCAGGATTTTAATGTGATACACTGACAATAGATGGGAAAAATGCAACTATCCTATGGTCATATAAAAGGAACCAAACTCCCTAGCCTGTGACTGAGCTTTACAAACACTATTCTGAAAATGCTCTATGTCATTTAATAAACTACTCATCACTTTGGCTAAGAAGGTGTAAGAATTTACTACTTCAGATTTTTATTCACTGAGGTGCTATGCATAATGAGGATAGGGGACTGCTCTTTTTCCTAGATAAGAACTTACTTTTTGAGGAATTCATTTTCAAAAAATTTGTATCAGCAAACTGTTGCAGAGTACTTAGACATTGAGCTAAACCTTTAGGGGTTGAGTCAAGGAGCACCATTTCACTTTGGTTAAAAAGCAGTAGTGCAAGCAAACACCCTTGTTTTGAGATGTGTTTTGTAGGGATGACTGTAGATAGTCCCTGGCCCTCACCTAAACAAATCTGGTACCAATAAAGGTCAACTAATACACTTAATAAAATGCGAGGCATAACAAGCTTGGACAATTATTCCCACAAAGTTGGACTATCGACTTTATCGAAAGCTATGGAAAAGTCAATAAATGCAAAGTAAACTGGGCATTTCCTCATGGGATTATATTTTTCAGACATAACTTAAAATCTGCAATGATGTACAAAGTAGAGCTCTACTTCCTAAAACCAGATTCCTGTAATGGAATAATCTTGTTATCATCAACCCAAGAGTTTAAGTGCCCCATGATCCAGCAGGCAAACACCTTACCTAAAGCATCTAAAAGAAGGATTCATCAGTAGTTAATGGGGAGAATTAAATCTCCTTTCTTAAAAAGGGGGACACTGGCACTTCCAGTCCATGAAGGCAGAATGCATGCATTATGGGAACAGTAATCAAAGACTGGATACAGAATCAGTGCCCATAGTTTTATTTTCCCTTTCAAGATTTCATTCTGGACCCTATTGGACCCATTTTAACTGAGGACCACATTGCCTTAATTGAGACCTCGTTCTTACTTAAGGAGGGTGGGCCATAGCTTGCCAGTGTCATCTTGAAATCACTAGAGATGTCTTCGATACAAAAACCAAATGTAGGGTTCTCTTTACAAAATTACCTTATAAAACAGCCCTAAATGTCTTCACTAATAGTTAAAGGGTTAGAAACCGTTCTAGTTCTGCTGTAATCTGCAATAATTTTCCAGAATGTGTGCATGTTTTTTCTGAATGCAACCTCTCTTAATTCAACCCACAGGAGGTCATGTTTTTTTTTTTTTAGGTGAGTCTTTAAACAGAATCTTCTCTTTTTAAGCAAAGATAGTAGCCATGCCCTTTCATTCGTGAAGGAGAAAAATTGAGAACTAACTAGATTGTTTATTTCTTTGTTCAGTGGAAGTAAAGGTCAACATTGAAATTTGTGACCAACAGTAACCCTGCTTCCAAAGCCACAGGAAGAGACCAGCTTCATAAATTTGCTAAAGTGATCACCTATCTCTTCCTTTCAAAGGCATGTTACTATAATTGTTCATTGCACTAACTCTTTTATATTACATATCCTGGTCGATGACCAATGTGATGTTTGTTTCTTTTTCGTCAAACTGGGACGCACTGCCATCAAAATCCCATGAACCTACTGAGGGCATAGCACAGTCCAGTGAGAATACTAGAGTTATATGATCAGAAAATGGGGTTCTGATAACTTTCAGATCCAATCTGAGAAAAACAGGTGGAGTATGATACAATAAGGTAATAGATTATGGAAGACCCCATGGAGATTTATGGGTATATTGGGCTGAATAATCATGCGCAAATCTACCACTTAAAATGAGGCCATATTCCTTCCTTAGCCGACTGAGGAGTAGGTGCATTCCAGGAAGCCAGTGTTAAAAAATCATTACTTGTGCGGTTTAAACAAAAGACCTGCTGTATATGCAGCATTTAGGTAGCCAGCCAGCCAGCTCCAATTAGAACCATCATCTTCCTTTGACAGAGACACAAAATTCAACCCCAAGAACTGTATTTAACTATTTGTCTTGCTTCACCCTTCACTGAGATCTTCAATGACTTACGATTAAGCCTATTAGGATCCTGGTGGCACTGAGATGGAGAATAGTTTAAGTTAACAAGCAGTTGATTTTTACCCGTCGTGAAAAATAGTCCCTCTAGACTGGAGTAAATTACAATTCTGCAAGTTCAAACTTCTACCTATCTTGAAATTAAACAAAACCTTGTTTTGTTCCCTGTTGAAGATTACAGAAACTTTACCAGTGATGAGTCTCTACTTTGAAACATCTTTAAGATATCAATGTCTGAGAAACATGCTAATAACAAGGAGTGATTCAAAATCACATCATGGTCAAGGAGAGCCACAAAGTATAAAATTGTCATAGTTACTGGTGGGGGACATAAGGGCACCCCATTATCTGTATTCCTAATGGGGTTTACAGCACATATAGGGGGTCATTCTGACCTCGGTGGTAAAAGGCGCTTACCGCCGGTCAGAAGACCGCCATAACACCGCCGCTGCCGCGGGAAACCGCCACGGTCATTCTGACCCGCAACAGGCAAACCGCCAAAAACCTGACATCCACAAAAGTCCGCCACACCAACGGCCAGCGAGAAACTGGCGATGACCAAACCTCCACCGTCACGCCAACAGAAATACGCCCATTCCATTCTGACCCACGAATCCACGCGGCGGTCTTTCAACCGCGGTATTCCATTGGCGGTACACACCGCTGCGGTCAAAATACACACACAGCTCCAAAACACTGCCACATTGGTCATTTTGAAACACACACACCTGATACACATACTAACACCACTCCCACACACCCAACACAATATAAAACACACACCCACATCACCCACAAACCCCTACGACCACCATTTATTGACTAAGGCCAGAGAGAGACACCACCAGCTAGTACAGAGCATTCACAGGCACATAACACCATCACTCACACAACATCCACGCACAAAACACCACACACCACCACACGGACCACACTCATCACCACAAACGCCACCCCACACCTCATCCACACCACCCCATGGCACCCCAAGGACACCCCAGGTTTTCAGACACTGAACTCAGGGTCATGGTGGAGGAAATAGTTCGGGTAGAGCCCCAGCTCTTCAGGGCACAGGTGCAGCACACCACCATTGCCAGGAAGATGGAGCTATGGCAAAGAATAGTGGACAGGGTCAACGCTGTGGGACAGCATCCACGAAATCGGGATGACATCAGGAAGCGGCGGAACGACCTACGGGGGAAGGTGCGTTCCTTGGTATCCCGACACAACATCGCGGTGCAGAAGACTGGCGGCGGACCCCCACCTCAACCCCCAGAATTTACAACATGGGAGGAACAGGTCTTGGCGATCCTGCATCCTGAGGGCCTCGCAGGAGTAGGCGGAGGAATGGACTCTGGTAAGTCGAATCTCAACTACTTCATCCCCCCCACCCACCGGCATGCCAAATCATACCCCTGCACCCCCCCACCCCCATCACACATCCTCCTTGCTAATGTCTCACCATCACAACCCACCCATCCCAACACCAAGCCCTGCATGCAACCACTTACCATGGACACCCATCACCTAAGCATGCCCACTGCACATACCCATCCCCCCCCAAACCACCGTCACAACAGCCCCCACAAGGGAATGCCAGCACTGGGGTACACGGGCACCCACCCATAGCACGCTATCACACACAGAAGCAATAACCATACTCTTATACCCCTGCAGGACCCACGACACCGCCCAGGAGGGTCCAGAAATGTCCATTCCACCCCCAGAAGAGGCTGTCTCCCTGGACCCAGATGACCAGCCCGGCCCATCGGGGACCTCGGGACAGTCGGTTCCCCTCAGACAGCCATAGGCCACAGTAGACCTACCCCCCCCCTGGGAACACCAGCACAGCACCCACCCAGCGGGCCCATGCCTCTGTCTCCAGGACACGTCAATCAGCGGTGTGTCCACCACTACAGGGCACCCAGGTTAATCCACCACCCCAACAACAACAGGGACCTGGGGCAGTGGTAGTGGGCACACGGTCCAGGGTACAGAGGCCCAGGGAAACAGGGGAACTGGGAGGGCTGCTGTGCGACAGGGGGGGACAGGCCCAGGGAACCCACTCTCCACGAGGCCCTCTCCTCCATCATGGGAGCATACCACCGCTCCCAGGAGACGATGGCGACAGTCCTGGCCAGGTTCCAGGAGATCCAGGTACTGCAGGAGGAACAGTTTATGGGGTTCAGGGAAGAACTCAGAATCATCAGTTCCGCAATGGGCACCATCGTTGTGGCTCTCAATCAGATTGTCAGCACATTGCGGGACCATGTGGCACCACAAAGGGCCCCTGTCACTAGCATGGACCAAGAACAGGCTACCACCTCCGCCGGCGCTAGTGGACAGGAGGCCCCGACACAAGAACAACAGGCCACCAGAACCCCACCCCCTGCAGAAGGAGAACCACCCCGCAAGCGGTGCCTGAGATCTAGGAAGAAGACAGAGAAGGATGCCAAGACCCCCGCCAGGAAAGGATACCCCCTGATTGTTATCCCACTGTCCCACATTGTCACCCTGTCCAACCTTAAACTGCCCCTGCTCCACCTTCCACAGGCATATGGACAATGCACCTGTGAGAGTGAAAATCTGGACTCTGCCATGGACATTCCTCCACCATCATCCATCACCGAATTGCAACCATTTCCCAAAATTTTACACTTTAATAAACACACTTATTGCAAAAAAATAATCTGGAGTCTGCCTGTATTTTTGAACAAATGTATTACACAGAACCGTGCCAAAATGTCCAGTTACATTGTGATGACAACATACCACTGTCACACAGCTGTAGTCCATGGGGATTCAAAGCAGAGGTCACGGAGTGGGGCCCACATCTCTGAAATTGGAAGGGAAAGACACAACTCAGTGAACATACACTGGGTGGAAACTCAGACAGTAGAGAGGCAGGAGACTTTAAGTAAATGTAAATTCCGGTGTTGATTCTTACCTGTATGTTATTGAAAATACTGCTGTATAACTCTGTCCCTGTTGTCTGTGTCGTCCTCTTCGTCTTCCTCCTCTTCACTCTCCGCAGGCTCCACAGCTGCCACAACACCACCATCTGGACCATCCTCCTGCAGGAAAGGCACCTGGCGGCGCAAAGCCAGGTTGTGAAGCATACAGCAGGCCATGATGATATGGCACACCTTCTTTGGTGAGTACTTTAGGGATCCACCTGTCATATGGAGGCACCTAAACCTGGCCTTCAGGAGGCCGAAGGTCCGCTCGATCACCCTCCTAGTACGCCCATGGACCTCATTGTACCGTTCCTCTGCCCTTGTCCTGGGATTCCTCACTGGGGTCAGTAGCCATGACAGGTTAGGGTAACCAGAGTCACCAATTAGCCACACACGGTGTCTCTGAAGTAGTTCCATCAGATAAGGGATGCTGCTATTTCACATGATGTACGCGTCATGCACTGACCCAGGGAACTTGGCATTTACATGGGAGATGTACTGGTCAGCCAAACAGACCACCTGGACATTCATGGAATGATAACTTTTTCTGTTCCTGTACACCTGTTCACTCGTGCTGGGGGGGACCAAAGAAACATGTGTCCCATCAATTGCACCAATGATGTTGGGAATATGTCCAAGCGCATAGAAATCACCCTTCACCGTAGCCAAATCGCCCACCTCAGGGAAAACAATATAGCTCCGCATGTATTTCAACAGGGAAGACAACACTTTGGACAACACCTTGGAAAACATAGGCTGTGACATCCCTGATGAAATGGCCACTGTAGTTTGGAATGACCCACTTGCCAAGAAATGGAGTACTGACAGAACCTGCACTAGAGGGGTAATCCCTGTGGGTTGGCGGATGGGTGACATCAGGTCTGGCTCCAGTTGGGCACACAGTTCCTGTATAGTGGCTCTGTCAAGCCTGTATGTCAGTATGACATGTCTTTCTTCCATTGTCGACAGGTCTACCAGCGGTCTGTACACGGGAAGATTCCTCCATCTCCTCGCAAGTCCCAGCGGATGGTGCCTAGGAAGGACAACATGGAGCAAAGAGTCAATCAACCCACAGGTACGTTCCCACAGCTTGCACAGTACACAATTCTCAATGCATTGAATGGCTTGTATGAGTGTTGATGCAAGGCCTAGGTATGTGTGACGCAGTAGATTTTAAGCCATGTGGGCCCTTGAAATGGCAGCTGCCTGACCTGTGAAGTGCGACAGTGGGATGTGAGGTCAATGCGCTGGCGTGGCACACCGTGGCGGGAGGCGGTCGAAGACCGCGGCGCAAAGCCGCATTGGTTAACATTGAACCCTATGGGTCTCAGGAGCCAATGACGATGTGCGCCGGCGGTCGCGGTACGCACCGCTGCGGGAGAGGACCTATACTGCAAGTGCTGCTGTGACCTCGGTCTGGAAGAGACAATGGCTGCTGCGATGGGGAAAGGGCCCCTGCCTTCACTTCTGAAGAATTGGAGAAACTCGTGGATGGGGTCCTCCCCCAGTATGCGCTACTCTACGGTCCTCCAGACCAACAGGTAAGGACACTGGGACCATGCTTTGTGGCCAATGCCTGGGTTGAGTGGGGTGAATGAACGATGGTGGGGAGGGGAGCGAATGAGGCATGCATCAAACGACAGATAAGAGCATGTGCCACATGGCAAGGGTGGGGATGTCAGAAAATTGACATTTGGCGTGCCATCATCAAGGACGTCCGGACCCTGGGGGTCCACAACAGACAGGCACCCACTGCCGCAAGAGATGGGAGGACATCCGCCGCGGGAGCAGGAAGACCGCGGAGGCTCTGCTGGGGATGGCCTCCCAACGTAGGAGGGGTGGCACTCGTCAATTGACCCCCCTGATGTCCCGGATCCTGGCGGTGGCCTACCCCGATTTGGATGGGCGCGTGAGGACATCACAGCAGACACAAGGGGGTGAGTACAAATACATTCTGCTTACTTTGCGCGCAGTGTAGGTCTCTGGGTGGGGGAGGAGGGCTGTGGCTAACCCTAGGCCAGGGCGATTTCCGTAGGCTAGGCCCCTCCGTTAGGCATGGCACTGTGCCCCCGCCCCCCACCTCTGTAGGTTGCCTAGTACAGCTAATCATGGCCCTGTGTCACCTATGTGTGGAGTGGTCGTCCATAGGCTTCTAGGCCATGTCCCACGGATTGAGTAGTGTACCCCAAGTGCGCGGCGTAGTGCAGGGGGCTTCTGTGTCTGTCCTCTCCGTCAACTGTGTCGCCAATGCATGCACTCAACATGTCTTTATTCTCCCCCTCCCCTTTTTTTGGTGGTCTTCCTGTTCATGTGTGCATTAGCATCATCAGGCGGAGGAGAAGTGGCATCGGAGCAGAAGGGAGCTGCATCTCACATGGCTATGGAGGGCCATGCAACCGACTCAGAGTTCACCAGTGAGATGGAGGGCGTGGGGAGCTCCACAGCGGGGACACGTGGTGACACCAGCGACACAGACATGTCCTCGGAAGGGAACTCCCTTGTGGTGGCGGCAACATCCGTGCCCACCGCAACAACAGGTACAGCCGCCACCCAGTGCACCAGCTCCGCCCTCCCAGCAGCCCCTCAGCCTTCGCCCCGTGCCCGCTCACCCAGGAAGGTGGGCATCTCCTTCGCCCCATGCACCTCAGGCCCTGCCCCAGTTACACCTGCTGCCCTCAGTGAGGAGGTCATTGACCTCCTGAGGACGCTCATTGTTGGGCAGTCTACCCTTTTGAATGCCATCCAGGGTGTAGAAAGGGAGGTGCACCGGAGTAATGCATACCTGGAGGGCATTCATTCGGGTCAGGCTGCCCATCAGCGATCGTTCAACGCTCTGGCCTCAGCACTGACGGCAGTCATTGTCCCTGTCTCCTGCCTCCCTCCTCCAACTTCCTCAACCCAGTCCCACTCCCCTGTACCTCTGCCTATCCCAGACACACCTACAGACCAGCCTGCACACACCTCAACACCCAAGGGAAGCTCATCCAGACATAAGCATCACACATCACACAAGCATTCACCCAAGCAACAGCCACATGCAGACATACCAACAGCCACTGCCTCCTCTGTGTCCCCCTCCTCCTCGTCTCCCTCCTCCCTCCTTGTGACGTCTCCACTCACACTTGCATGCACAACATCATCAGCCACTACGTCCATCACCAGCACACCCACCAGAACACTCCACACACGTGCAGTCACCACTCCCACTACCATTTACACGTCCCCTTTGTCCTCTCCCAGTGTGTCTGTCACCCCCTCTTCCAAACCACACAAACGCAGGCAGCCACCCACCCAACAGCCATCCACCTCACGACAGCCTCCAGCACAAGCACCTGCACCCAAAGACACCAGACTTGACTCACCTACAACCACATCCTCTTCCTCCACTCCCATATCCACTACACCTACCCTTCGCACTGCTCCTAAAAAGTTTTTCCTGTCCAAAATTAACCTCTTTCCATCACCTGACCCACCCCCTCCATCTCATAAGACTCCAACCAGCACCTCAGCCACCACAAAAACCGGACCTACAAGGACAATAGTCCAAGGATTTTGGAGTCCAACACCTTCAAGGCCAGCTACTTCGGCTAGCAGTAAAGATACAGCCAGCCCACCCCCTGGAAAGAAAGCCAAAAAAGCCAGTGCCCGGCGCGAGAGGCCAGAGACAGCAGGCTCCAAGGGCACTACCCTGGCACCGTCAGGAAGTGGGGTGCCACCTGGCACACCGACAAAGGGAGGAAAGGGCCACAGAAGAGCAGGGAAGGGTGGCAAGGGCAGCACGCCCAACAAGTCCGGCAGCAGGCGAGCTGCCGAGGAGGGCCCCACCAGCCTCATTCCCGGGGTGAAGAAGGACACCCACGGGCCCACGGCAGCACAGGAGGGCCCCGCAAGCGAGAAGACAGATGTGCACGAAGGACACGGCAGCCACATGTCGGGTAGCGAGTGAGATCCATGTCATGGCCGGATCTGGTGCCCTGGAGACACATGTCAAGCACCGCTGAACAGGGCCCTTCAAGTCAAGCACCGCTGAACAGGGCACCGCCGTCTCAAGAACCGCTGAACAGGGCCCTTCAAGACAAGCACCGCTGAACAGGGCACCGCCGTCTCAAGAACCGCTGAACAGGGCCCTTCAAGACAAGCACCGCTGAACAGGGCACCGCCGTCTCAAAAACCGCTGAACAGGGCCCTTCAAGTCAAGCACCGCTCTGCTGGGTACCGCCGTCTCTGCACTGCTCCGCTGGGCCCTTCAAGTCAAGCACCGCTCCGCTGGGCCCCGCCGTCTCTGCACCGCTCCGCTGGGACCTTCAAGTCAAGCACCGCTCCGCTGGGCACTGCCGTCTCTGCACCGCTCCGCTGGGCCCTTCAAGTCAAGCACTGCTCCGCTGGGCCCTTCAAGTCAAGCACCGCTCCGCTGGGCCCTTCATGTCAAGCACCGCTCCGCTGGGCACCGCCGTCTCTGCACCGCTCCGCTGGGCCCTTCAAGTCAAGCACCGCTCCCCTGGGCCCTTCAAGTCAAGCACCGCTCCGCTGGGCACCGCCGTCTCTGCACCGCTCCGCTGGGACCTTCAAGTCAAGCACCGCTCCGCTGGGCCCTTCATGTCAAGCACCGCTCCGCTGGGCCCCGCCGTCTCTGCACCGCTCCGCTGGGACCTTCAAGTCAAGCACCGCTCCGCTGGGCACCGCCGTCTCTGCACCGCTCCGCTGGGCCCTTCAAGTCAAGCACCACTCCGCTGGGCCCTTCAAGTCAAGCACCGCTCCGCTGGGCACCGCCGTCTCTGCACCGCTCCGCTGGGCCCTTCAAGTCAAGCACCGCTCCGCTGGGCCCTTCAAGTCAAGCACCGCTCCGCTGGGCCCCACCGTCTCTGCACCGCTCCACTGGGACCTTCAAGTCAAGCACCGCTCCGCTGGGCACCGCCGTCTCTGCACCGCTCCGCTGGGCCCTTCAAGTCAAGCACCACTCCGCTGGGCACCGGCGTCCCTGCACCGCTCCGCTGGGCCCTTCAAGTCAAGCACCGCTCCGCTGGGCCCTTCAAGTCAAGCACCGCTCCGCTGGGCCCCGCCGTCTCTGCACCGCTCTGCTGGGACCTTCAAGTCAAGCACCGCTCCGCTGGGCACCGCCGTCTCTGCACCGCTCCGCTGGGCCCTTCAAGTCAAGCACCGCTCCGCTGGGCCCTTCAAGTCAAGTACCGCTCCGCTGGGCACTGCCGTCTCTGCACCGCTCCGCTGGGCCATTCAAGTCAAGCACCGCTCCGCTGGGCCCTTCAAGTCAAGCACCGCTCCGCTGGGCCCCGCCGTCTCTGCACCGCTCCGCTGGGACCTTCAAGTCAAGCACCGCTCCGCTGGGCACCGCCGTCTCTGCACCGCTCCGCTGGGCCCTTCAAGTCAAGCACCGCTCCGCTGGGCCCTTCAAGTCAAGCATCGAACTGCTGGGCCCTTCAAGTCAAGCACCGCTCCGCTGGGCCCCGCCACCTCTGCACCGCTCCGCTGGAACCTTCAAGTCAAGCACCGCTCCGCTGGGCCCCGCTGTCTCTGCACCGCTCTGCTGGGACCTTCAAGTCAAGCACCGCTAAGCTGGGCACCGCCGTCTCTGCACCGCTCCGCTGGGACCTTCAAGTCAAACACCGCTCCGCTGGGCACCGCCGTCTCTGCACCGCTCCGCTGGGCCCTTCAAGTCAAGCACCGCTGGAGAGGGCACCGCGGTCTCATGCACCGCTGGCCCATTGGCAGAAGGGGCAGGGCCGGATCTGTGTCGGGCAGAGCTGCACGAAGCATTCTGGGCACCATGCCTCCTCCAGAACCAGTGGAGTCTGTAATCCACTTGATTGACTGTGGCTTTGCACTCCCCAGGATGGCACAGTGGGCAATCCACCCACTGTAGAGACTTGTGAGACTGTGGCTTTGCACTCCCCAGGATGGCACAGTGGGCAACCCACCCACTGTAGAGACTTGTGAGACTGTGGCTTTGCACTCCCCAGGATGGCACAGTGGGCAATCCACCCACTGTCTGGACTTGATTGACTGTGGCTTTGCACTCCCCAGGATGGCACAGTGGGCAATCAACCCACTGTCTGGACTTGTGAGACTGTGGCTTTGCACTCCCCAGGATTGAACAGTGGGCATGGAGGCCCCTCGTGGATCTGGCGACGTGGACTCATCTGGCTGAGGTGCCCCCCCTTCCCTTCCCCCTGAGGTGCCTGTAGTTTTGCTATCTGATGCCCCTGCAGTGTTCTCTCCAATGGATTCGGGTATCGTGCGTGGGCTTTGCCCATGTGTTTAGGCCCATTGGCCCACGAACAATGGCTGATACCCAATTTGCACAGGACAATTTACATTTGTATATATAGTTATAGATGTTGGACATATTTTTTAACTTAGCCGTTCAATATACTTCAAAATTCATGAAAAAAGTTTTTGTCTTTGCATTCTTCCGGGGGGTGTGGGGGGTGTCACTCTGAGTTGTTGCTCTGCATTGATGTTTATGTAGTTGTGGGTGAGGGTGAGGGTGGGTGTGTCGCGTATGTGTGTGCCCGTAATTTTTTGCCTCCCCCCTCCCCTGTATCATAGGTGCAGTACTCACTGGTGTCTTCTGCGCCGGCGTTCGTGCTCCTGGTAGAGGAGCAGGAAGACAATAGCTGGTAGGATGTGTAGGTCGGGTTCCATGCTGTCCAGATTCCTCGTGGAGTGTGTAGAGGTGAGCGTTTTCCGTTCGTAATGTCTGTTTCCGCCGTGTTTTTATCGGCGGGGCTACCGCCCTGGAAAAGGTGGCGGATTGGTGGGTTGTGATAGGGTGGGCGGTACATTGGCTCCCGCCTGTCTGTTGGCGGTGACCGCCCTACTGTTTGTTTGTCCCGCCGAGGCGGTCGGAGTGTTAAAATGGCGGTCTCTGTTGGCGGTTCCCGCCAGGGTCAGAATTCCATTTTTTTTACCGCCTGCCTGATGGCGGATTGGCCGCCGCTTTAACACCGACCGCCAGTGTTGGAATGACCCCCATAGACTGTACAAGTAGGGGATTCACAGATGGGTTAAGATTGATTGTCATAGGTATCAGGGCAGGGATGTGGGGATGTGACATCAGCGTCTCCTCACTTACAACTCCAGCACAGCGACTTATAGAAGAAATGAGAGAGGGCCCAAATGGAAATACAGAGTGAACATCTCTGCTCATTGGAGGTCTAGAAATAACTGCAGCAAATTTAACTGCAGGGACCGTATCCAATGGGCTCCCACTGATGTTTTCAAAGCACAGTTTTTTGGTCCCTTTTTTGAGATCCTTCGTTTGTTTTTCTCTGTTTTGTAGGTGGACTTTTCTTTGTTTAGGGTTCCCTTTAAGTTGTGTAGAATCTCAAACCTCCGATACTGACATTATTGGCACTTCTTCAAATCTGAAGATTGGAAAAGTCTCATGCATGGAGTAGACAGCATTGTCCTCCAAAAGGGGCACTACTAAAATCAGGGAACCGGGATTTAAAAGATTTTTTACATCTAGTAACATACATTCCTCATTCTCCTGTGAACCAAGATCCCCCTGTGAGATGAGGATTTAAAATTTACCAGCTTGGGACCAACAATTTTTAAATTGATCTTTTATCGCTATGGGCAGTGGAGTAGTCTTGACTTCCACCAGAGCACATGTTTCTTCAGATTTCACATGTCCTGTAAGGCTTGGTTTTTCCTGTGGCTTGAAGAAATTTCCTGTTAGATGGGGAGGTTCACTATCTCTTTTATCCCAGCATTGCTTTCAACATCAAACAAAAAATATAATGAATCTGGTCGGAATTGTTTACTGATTTTTGGACGAGAGCTAATATGGAGGATAAACTCCTTTCCAAACATTTGAGAGGTTATGAAATTTGCACTCATTGGCCTGTTAGGTTGCAAGAATAATTCACAAAAGCTTCCATATCAATTGGAAATGAAGTTCCCAGTCCCACCGAAGAAAATCTTGAATGGGTACTACTATATAACTTCAGCCACGGAACCTAAGACTGCAGTGGTCCAGAGAGACTAGACAGAGAATGTTCCTCTTTTAGGGAGGGGGTTTTCCACTAGACCCTTAATATCAGGCAGTGTGAAGTCCTTAAAGGCAGAGGATGGGGTCTTCAACCAGTCCCATAGAGGCTTCCTCTGAAGCAGTTTGCTCCACTCCTAGGTTCAAGGAGCAGAACTCATGAGAATGAATTAGGGGCAGTAAAATGGAGATTTAAGTGGCTCTGAAATCTGTATTACCAGATGAGTCCTGTGGCCAAAAAACCTCAGTGTCCGCAGCCTCATTTTGAAAGGATGAAAAGTTAAAATTCAAACTCTTCATTAGATCTATCTATGCTGCTATATTCTGAAAAGGGGTTGATTTCGTTTTCTTGCAGGCTCTTATTTCAATCAGTCTGCCTCAGTGAAGTTTCTGGGCAGTCATGTCCCCACACTTAGGAATTTTGATGCCTGGGCAATACTACATAAGAGATAGGGAAATGGCAATCCTGAGTACCAGTAGGATAGCAGAGAGTAGTCGAGGAAACAAAGTTATGCCTGGTTCCAAAGAGGATAGCAGGTAAATGTCCAGAGGTACTTCCGAATTGTAATGGAAGAATATGAACATATCCGCTTATAGGACACAAAGGGGGTCATTCTGACCTCGGCGGTAAAAGGCGCTTACCGCCGGTCAGAAGACCGCCATAACACCGCCGCGGTCGCGGTAAACCGCCACAGTCATTCTGACCCGCCACTTGAAAACCTCCAAAAACCCGACATCCACAAAAGTCCGCCACACCAAAGCTCAGCGAAAAAATGGCGATGACCAAACCTCCACCGTCACGCCAACAGAAATACGCCCATGCCATTACGACCCACGAATCCATGCGGCGGTCTTTCAACCGCGGTATTCCATTGGCGGTACACACCGCCGCGGTCAAAATACACACACCCTTACAAAACACAACCACATTGGACAATTTGAAATACACACACCTGAGACACATATACACACCATTCCCACACACCCAATACAATATAAAACACACACCCACATCACCCACAAACCCCTACGACCACAATTGCAAATCAAGGACAGAGAGAGACAGCACTGCTTAGAGTAGACCATCACACTGAGGCAAATCACAACATCACCCACACAATTACCTCGCACAAAACACCATACACCACCACACACATTACACTCCACAACACATACAACTTCCCTCACCTCATCCACACCACCCCATGGCACCCCAAAGACACCCCAGGTTCTCTGACGCAGAACTTAGGGTCATGGTGGAGGAAATAGTTCGTGTAGAGCCCCATCTATTCGGGGCACAGGTGCAGCACACCACAATTGCTAGGAAGATGGAGCTATGGCAAAGGATAGTGGACAGGGTCAACGCGGTGGGACAGCATCCACGCAATCGGGAGGACATCAGGAAGCGATGGAACGACCTACAGGGGAAGGTGCATTCCATGGTATCAAGGCACAACATCGCGGTGCAGAAGACTGGTGGCGGACCCCCACCTACTCCCCCAGAATTTACAGCATGGGAGGAGGAAGTCTTGCACATCCTGCATCCTGAGGGCCTCGCAGGAGTATCTGGAGAAATGGACTCTGGCAAGTCAATTCTTAACTACTACTTCCCACCCCCACCCCACCTGCATGCCAGCACATACCCCCACCCTCACCCCCACCCCATCACACCAACTCCTTGCAAATGTCTCACCATCACAACCCACCCATCCCAACACCAATCCCTGCATGTGACCACAAAGCATGGACACCCATCACCAAAGCATGCCCACTGCACACACACATCACCCCCACAAGCCACCCTCACAAAAGCCACCACAAGGGAATGCCTGCACTTGGGTACACGGACACCCACCCATCACACGAAATGCCACACACAGAAGCAATAACCATACCCTTATACCCCTGCAGGACCCGAACGCCACCACACCGCCACGGAGGGTCCAGAGATGTCCATCCCACCCCCAGAAGAGGCCCCCAGCGATGACAGCAGCTCTGTATCCCTGGACCCAGATGACCAGCCCGTCCCATCGGGGATCTCTAGACAGTCGGTTACCCAAACACAGCCACAGGCTACAGCAGACCTAACCCCCTCTGGGAACACCAGCACAGCTCCCACCCAGCGGGCCCATGCCTCTGTCTCCAGGACACGTCAATCAGCGGTGTGTCCGCCACTACAGGGCACCCAGGTTGAACAACCACCCCAACAACAACAGGGACCTGGGGGCAGTGGTAGTGGGCACACCGTCCAGGGGACAGAGGCCCAGGAACACAGGGGAACTGGGAGGGCTGCTGTGCGACAGGGGGGGGACAGGCCCGGGGAACCCACTGTCCAAGAGGCCCTCACCACCATCATGGGAGCATACCACCACTCCCAGGAGACGATGGCGACGGTACTGGCCAGGTTCCAGGAGATCCAGGCACAGCAGGAGGAACGGTAAATGGGGTTCAGAGAGGAACTGAGGAACATTGGTTCCGCAATGGGGACCATCGTCCTGGCCCTTAACCAGATAGTCACCACATTGCGGGACCATTTGGCACCCCAAAGGGCCCCTGTCACTAGCCTGGACCAGGAACAGCCTACCACCTCCGCTGGCGCTATTGGACAGGAGGCCCCCACACAACAACAGGCCACCAGAACCCCGCCTCCTGCTGAAGAACAACCACCCCGCAAGCGGAACCTGAGATCTCACAAGAAGACAGAGTAGGATGCCAAGACCCCCGCCAGCATAAGATACCCCCTGATGTCATCCCACTGTCCCACATTGTCACCCTGTCCAACCTTAAACTGCCCCTGCCCCATCCTTCCACAGGCATATGGACAATGCACCTGTGAAACTGAGAACTGGACTCTGCCATGGACATTACTCCACCCCCACCCATCACCATTTTACAATCATGTACCTATATGTAGCACTTGAAATAAATCACTAATTGCACTTAAAATAAAAGGAGTCTGCTTGTATTTTTCACAAATGTATTACACATAACGGTGCAAATATGTTCAGTTACATTGTGATGACAACATACCAATGTCAATAAGCTTTAGTCCATGGGCAAACAAAGCAGAAGTCACGCAGTGGGTCATACAGCTCTGAAAAGGGAAGGGAAAGTCACAAATCAGTTGAAAGGAACTGGGAGGAAACACAGACAGTAGAGACCCAGGAGGCCTTCAGTAAATGTGAAATGGCGTGGGTGATTCTTACCTGTGTGCTACTGAAAATATTGTTGTATGACTGTATCCCTGTTGTCCGTGTCGTCCCCGTCGTCTTCCTCCTCTTCACTCTCCACAGGCTCCACAGCTGCTACAACACCACCATCTGGACCATCCTCCTGCACAAAAGGCACCTGGCGTTGCAAAGCAAGATTGTGAAGCATACAGCAGGCCACGATGATATGGCACACCTTCTTTGGTGAGTACATTAGGGATCCACCTGTCATATGCAGGCACCTAAACCTGGCTTTCAGGAGGCCGAAGGTCCTTTCTATGATCCTCCTAGTTCGCCCATGGGCCTCATTGTACCGTTCCTCTGCCCTGGTCCGGGGATTCCTCACTGGGGTCAATAGCCAGGAGAGGGTGGGGTAACCAGAGTCACCTAATAACCACACACGGTGTCTCTGTAGCTGTTCCATCACATAAGGGATGCTGCTATTTCGCATAACATACGCGTCATGCACTGACCCAGGGAACTTGGCATTTACATGGGAGATGTACTGGTCAGCCAAACAGACCACCTGGACATTCATAGAATGATAACTTTTTCTGTTTCTGTACACCTGCTCACTTTCTTTGGGGGGAACCAAAGCCACATGGGTCCCATCAATGGCACGAATGATGTTGGGGATATGTCCAAGGGCATAGAAATCACTCTTCACTGTAGCCAAATCATCCACCTCAGGGAAAACAATGTAGCTCCGCATGTATTTCATCAGGGCAGACAACACTCTGGACAAAACCTTCGAAAACATAGGCTGAGACATCCCTGATGACATGGCCACTGTTGTCTGAAAAAAAACACTTGCCAAAAAATGGAGTACTGACAGAACCTGCACCAGAGGGGGAATCCCTGTGGGTTGGCGGATAGGTGACATCAGGTCTGGCTCCAGCTGGGCACACAGTTCATGTATAGTGGCTCTGTCAAGCCTGTATCTAAGTATAATATGTCGTTCTTCCATTGTAGACAGGTCCACCAGCGTTCCGTACACGGGAGGATTAATCCTTCTCCTCGCAAGTCCCAGAGGACGGTGCCTAGGAAGGTCAATATGGAGCAGAAAGTCAAACAAACCACAGGTTCGTTCACACAGCTTGCACAGTAAAAGAATCGCAATGCATTGAAAGGCTTGTATGAATGGCAATGCACGGCCTAGGCCTGTGTGACGCAGTTGAAATTATGCCATGTGGGCCCTTGAAATGGCGGCTGCCTGACCTGTGAAGTGTGACAGTGGGATGTGAGGTCAATGCGCTGGCGTGGCACACCGTGGCGGTAGGCGGTTGAAGACCGCGGTGCTAAGCCGCATTGGTTAACATTGCACCCTATGGGTTTCAGGAGCCAATGACGATGTGCGCCGGCGATCGCGGTACGCACCGCCGCGGTACGCACCGCCGCGGGCGTGACCGCCATTTTCTATCTGATTAATCACTCGAGACCTGATCATCCACAGGAGAGGACCTACACTGCAATTGCTGCTGTGACCTCGGTCTGGGAGATACAATGGCTCCTGCGACTGGGGAAAGGGCCCCTGCCTTCACATCTGAGGAACTGGAGAAACTTGTTGATGGGGTCCTCCCCCAGTATGCGCTACTCTACGGTCCTCCAGACCAACAGGTTAGTACACAGGGTGCACGTTGAATGGGCTATGCCTGTGTTGAGTGGGGTGGATGTAAGATGGTGGGGAGGGGAACGAATGAGGAGTGCAACGCACGACAGATGAGAGCATGTGCCACATGGCAAGGTTGGGGAGGGGGGGCACTCACATCAACCATGCAGAAAAGTGAAGATATTTCCTTTCCCACCCTGTACATGTCAAATAGGTCAGCGCCCATCAGAAGATCGACATTTGGCGTGCCATCGCCAAGGACGTCTGGGCCCTGGGGGTCCACAACAGACGGGGCACCCACTGCCGAAAGAGGTGGGAGGACATCCGCCGCGGGACCAGAAAGACCGCTGAGTCTCTGCTGGGGATGGCCTCCCAACGTAGGAGGGGTGCCAGCCGCCAATTGACCCCACTGATGTCCCGGATCCTGGCGGTGGCCTACCCCAATTTGGATGGGCGCGTGAGGACATCACAGCAGACACAAGGGGGTGAGTATCAGCACATTCTGCTATCTTTGCGCGCAGTAGAGGTGTCTGGGTTGGGGAGGAGGGCTGTGGGTAACTCTAGGCCAGGGCGCTTTCTGTAGGCTAGTCCCCTCCGTTAGGCATGGCCCTGTGCCCCGCCCCCCACCTCTGTAGGGTGCCAAGTACAGCTATCCATGGTCCTGCATCACCCATGTGTGCATTTGTCGTCCATTGACCTGTAGGCCTAGTCACAAGAACTGAGTAGTGTACCCCGATTGCGCGGCGTAGTGCTGGGGGCTTCTGTGTCTGTCCTCTCCGACAACGGTGTTGCCAATGCATGCACTCAACCTGTCTTCATTTCTCCCCCCCACCCATTTTCTTTTTCTTCCTGTGCATGTGTGCATTAGCATCATCAGGCAGAGGAGAAGTGGCATCGGCGCACGAGGGAGCTGCATCTCACATGGCCCCGGAGGGCCATGCATCAGACTCCGAGTACACCAGTGAGACGGAGGGCGAGGGGAGCTCCATAACGGGGACCCGTGGAGACGTCAGCGACACCGACACGTCCTCGGAAGGGAGCTCCCTTGCGGTGGCGGCAACATCCGTGCCCACCGCCACAACAGGTACAGCCGCCACCCAGCGCACCAGCCCCGCCCTCCCAGCAGCCCCTCAGCCTTCGCTCTGTGCCCGCTCGGCCAGGAAGCCGGCCATCTCCTTCGCCCCAGGCACCTCAGGCCCTGCCCCAGTTACACCTGCTGCCCTCAGTGAGGAGGTCATTGACCTCCTGAGGACCATCATTGTTGGGCAGTCTACCCTTTTGAATGCCATCCAGGGTGTAGAAAGGGAGGTGCATCGGAGCAATGCATACCTGGAGGGCATTCATTCGGGTCAGGCTGCCCATCAGCGATCGTTCAACGCTCTGGCCTCAGCACTGACGGCAGCCATTGTCCCTGTCTCTAGCCTCCCCCATCCAACTTCATCCACCCAGACCCAATCCCCTGTACCTCTGCCTATCCCAGACACACATACAGACCAGCCTGCACACACATCAACACCCAAGGGCAGCTCATCCAGACATAAGCACCACACATCACACAAGCATTCACCCAAGCAACAGCCACATGCAGACATGCCAACAGCCACTGCCTCCTCTGTGCCCCCCTCCTCCTCGTCTCCCTCCTCCCTCCCTGTGACATCTCCACTCACACCTGCATGCACACCACCATCAGCCAGTACTTCCATCACCAGCACACCCTCCAGTACAGTCCGCACACGTGCAGTCACCACCCCCACTGCCATTTACACGTCCCCTGTGTCCTCTCCCAGTGTGTCTGTCACCCCCTCTTCCAAAACACACAAACGCAGGCCTCCACCCACCCAACAGCCATCCACCTCATGACAGTCTCCGTCACAAGCACCTGCACCCAAAGACAGCACACTTGACTCTCCTACAACCACATCCTCATCCTCCACTCCCATACCCACTGCACCTACCCTTCCCATTGCTCCTAAAAAACTTTTCCTCTCCAAAATTAACCTCTTTGCATCACCTGACCCACCCCCTCCATCTGGTAAGAGTCCAAAGAGCACCTCAGCCACCACCAGCCCTGCATCTAGTATGACCATAGTGCAGGGCTATTGGAGCCAACCAGCTCCTAGGGCAGGAACATTGGCCAGCAGCAAGGGGACAGCCAGCCCACCCCCTGGGAAGAGGACAAAAAAATCTATGGGCCGGCGCGAGAAGTCTGAGACGGCTGCCACCAAGGACAGTAGCCTTGCCCCGTCACCTGCCACATCATCAAAGGGAGGCAAGGGCCAGAGAGCTTCAGCGAAGGAGGGCAAGGGCAGCAGGGCGGAGAAGTCATGCAGCAGGCGAGCTGACCAGGAGGGCCCCACCAGCCCCATTCCGGGTGTGACGGACGACACCCACAGGCCCAAGACTCCATCACAGGAGGGCCCCGCAACCG
Source organism: Pleurodeles waltl (assembly GCF_031143425.1). NCBI lineage: Eukaryota > Metazoa > Chordata > Amphibia > Caudata > Salamandridae > Pleurodeles > Pleurodeles waltl. The sequence goes on from NC_090445.1 coordinate 1,303,213,130, forward strand.
CAAGGTCGGAGGGCGACTAAGCGGGGAGTCTTGGCCAGGTCTGGCTCCCTAGAAAGACAGGACAAGCACCGCTGAACAGGGCCCCGCCAAGACAGGCACCGCTGAACAGGGCCCCGCCAAGACAGGAACCGCTGAACAGGCCCCGCCGTGAGAAGCACCGCTGAACAGGGCCCCGCCAAGACAAGCACCGCTGAACAGGGCCCGCCAAGACAGGCACTGCTGAACAGGCCCCGCCGTGAGAAGCACCGCTGAACAGGGCCCCGCCGTGAGAAGCACCGCTGAACAGGGCCCCGCCAAGACAAGCACCGCTGAACAGGGCCCCGCCAAGACAGGCACCGCTGAACAGGCCCCGCCGTGAGAAGCACGGCTGAACAGTGCCCCGCCAAGACAGGCACCGCTGAACAGGCCCGCCGTGAGAAGCACCGCTGAACAGGGCCCCGCCGTCTCAAGCACTGCTCCGCTGGGCCCCGCCGTCTCAAGCACCGCTCCGCTGGCCCCTTCATCTCAAGCACCGCTCCGCTGGGCCCTTCATCTCAAGCACTGCTCCGCTGGGCCCTTCCTGTCAAGCACCGCTCCGCTGGGCCCTTCATCTCAAGCACCGCTCCGCTGGGCCCTTCCTGTCAAGCACCGCTCCGCTGGGCCCTTCCTGTCAAGCACCGCTCCGCTGGGCCCTTCATCTCAAGCACCGCTCCGCTGGGCCCATCCTGTCAAGCACCGCTCCGCTGGGCCCTTCATCTCAAGCACCTCTCCGCTGGGCCCCGCCGTCTCAAGCAACGCTCCGCTGGGCCCCGCCGTCTCAAGCACCGCTGGCCCATTGACAGTGCCGGTTCTGTGTCGAGCAGGTGTTCACGAAGCACTCTGGGCACCATGCCTCCTCCAATACCAGTGGAGTCGGTTATCCATCTGATGGACTGTGGCTTTGCACTCCCCAGGATGGATCAGTGGGCAACCCACCCACTGTAGAGACTTGAGAGACTGTGGCTTTGCACTGCCCAGGATGGCACAGTGGGCAACCCTCCCACTGTAGAGACTTGAGAGACTGTGGCTTTGCACTCCCCAGGATGGTACAGTGGGCATGGAGGCCCCTCGTGGATCTGGCGTCGTGGACTCATGTGGCTGAGGTGCCCCCCCTTCCCTTCCCCCTGAGGTGCCTGTAGTTTTATCATCTGATGCCCCTGCAGTGTTCTCTCCAATGGTATCCGGTCTCCTGTGTGGGCTTTGCCCATATGTTTGTACACATTGCCCACGGACTATGGAAATTTAACTAACTGTGCAGGACTTATTGCCTATGTTTATAATTTTCACTATGTTCATTCTTTATTTTGTATATTTCATATTGCATATTTACCATGACTTCAATGAACCTATTTTATACATAAATTTTAAAGATCATTTTAATTATGTCTTTGCATCATTCCGGGGGGTTTGGAGGGTGTCACTCTGACTTGTTGCTCTGCATTGGTGTGTAGGGATTTGGGGGGGGGGGTGGGGGGGTGGATGTGTCGCGTATGTGTGTGCCCGTAACCTTTTCTCCTCCCCCCTCCCCTGTGTCGTAGGTGCAGTACTCACCATTGTCGTCTGCACCGGCGTTCGTACTCGTGGTAGATGAGCAGGTAGACAATAGCTGGTAGGATGTTTAATTCGGGTTCCATGCTGTCCTCCTTCCTCGTGGAGTGTGTAGGGTGAGCGTTTTCCCGTTCGTAGTCTGTTTCCGCCGTGTTTTTATCGGCGGGGCTCCCGCCCCGGAAAAGGTGGCGGATTGGTGAGTTGTGATAGGGTGGGCGGTACATTGTCTGCCGCCTGCCTGTTGGCGGTTACCGCCAACCTGTTTGTCTGTCCCGCCGTGGCGGTCGGAGTGTTAAAGTGGCGGGCTGTGTTGGCGGTTCCCGCCAGGGTCTGAATTCCATTTTTTTGACCGCCTGCCTGTTGGCGGGTCGGCCGCCGCTTTATCACCGACCGCCAGGGTTGGAATCACCCCCAAAGTAATGAAAAAAGACAATCAAATCATAGTGGGCTTACCTCTACCTCTGCACTGCCACTGCCACTGCCTCCACCCCAGTAAACTCCTCCACCTACAAAGATATGGAGCCTTCCGAAGTCTCTGCTGTTACCTCTGTAGACACCTAGGGGCATATTTAAAAGCCCCTAGCGCCACCTGAGCACTGTCATGGCATCATTTTTTTATGTGAAGGTGGCGCTAAAGTGTCTTTTTCCACATGCCATATTTCCAAAGTGGTGCAATGCATGCATTGCGCCACTTTGTAAATCCTTGCACCACATTATGCTTGCACCAGGTATAATGTATGCAAGGGGGTGTTCTGGCACTAGGAGGCCTGCAAAAATGGTGCAGTGAAATTTAACACATTTCAATGACCACTTTTGGGGTCATTTTTAATGCCTGATCAGAGCAGGCATTGAAAGGACACACCCATAGAAACCTGTGGGCTGACTTGCACTTTGCTACACTAGCATCAAAACTTTTGATGCTAGTGTAGCAAACTGCCACAATACTAACAATGTTGACGCTATTGTGCTAACGACCACCATGGTGTTGTTTGGGGCCGGTAGGTTGTGCAGAAAAAGTGGTGCATCAGCTCTGATGCGCCACTTTTTCTTAAAAATGGGCCTTAATTTGTAAATGCTACAAACTAAGGCCCTCATTTATACATTTTGGTGTAAAACTGCACAAACACAGTTTTGCACCAAAAAGTTTAGCACTGGCTTGCAACATTTCTGAGCATCAGCCATACACCATATTTATGGAATGGTGCAAGCCGGTGCCAATGGTAGGCTAGCATAAAAAAGAAAATAACATTAGCCGGGTCGGGCTGGTGGTATGGAAGAAGGGGGTTTTGCACCAAAAAATGACGTTAGGCAGGTTAGCGTACAAAAGAAATGACTCTAACCAGCCTAGTGTCATTTTCTGACTCACAACCATCCATACCACATGACTCCTGTTTTAGAAAAGACAGGAGTCATACCCACCACCCCAATGGCCAGCACAGGGGACCAGGGTCTTCTGGGCATGGCCATTCCACCCAATGCCATGTAGGGGGGCCTACTTCAGGGCCCCCAATTGGCACTTTAGGAAAATAAATGCTTACCTGTACTTACCTATATTTACCTGGGAAGGGGTCACCCATCCTATGCTGTCCCTCTAGTGTGGGTGGGGGTGTCCCTGGGGAGGGCACCTGTGGGCTTATTCCATGGTGTTTCATGGTGTTAATTGATGCACTATGTGAAGGATGACAAATGCTAGCAGTCAGGTATCTCATGTTTTCAACACATACAGGTTGCTTGTAGCAGAATGTAATGTAGTGCTGCCTTTGTGTCAGACAAGCGACACATTAATGACGCAATTAGGACTCTACAGGTCACAATAGCCAGTGAAAAATGGATGTTGAAACATCATACCTACATATGTAGACGCCATAGCTAGACTGACATTTGTAAACCATACATGATGGTGAAAATGAGTGCTGCCTTCACGTCAATTGAAGTTAGCAATGTTGTCCACACATATGTCACATGTGTGTCTGGTTGGTGTGTATGGAAAATGTTCATGGAAGTGCCATGCCTAGTCGTGATAAATGTGTTCCTTCACATCTAATTGTTACATGCCTGATCTGAGCATGAACCATATTTGTTAAGGACTCATATTAGACTGGTATTTATTGTCACTTGTGCCCAAATCAGAATAGGGATTGCAGTCCAAAGGTATGGACTAGGGTACAAACATCTATGTTTGGTGCCAATCACTATTGTTAGGACACATCAATGTATGAAACTGTAACAAAATGAGGTATTGCCAAAGTACCTGGCCCTATGTACCATGTACCTATCAGTCACATATGTGTCATGACCACATAGGCTGTTTGAGTTTGAGAGGTCATGCAGTCCTCAAGTAGCCAGCTTTTGGATGTCTCTCTTGGATGCACATGATGAGATGAATGCACCCCTATATTGTTGGTGCATACTAATGGAGGTGCATCTTTGCCACCACATGACTGTCCAGGCCACTGCATGTGTGTAGTAGGGTGTGTAACTGTAGCAGGAGACTCATCCAATGTAAATGTTGCTCATGAATAATTCCATGCAGTATGAGCATGTGTGAAAGGGTTTCATTACTCATGTCATATTCTCACATTGTCTTTGTAATTGCAATTGTTTGTCAGTGCACGGATTCTGAGTATATTCTTCCTTCCATGCTTTACAGGTGGACCTGCACCGTACACAGTGGGAGAGGTGGCTCCTTTTGAGGACCCCGACTCCTACAGTGAGTGTTGCATGTGTGCTATTTTTAATGTTTGCTGGTGATGCATGATGGACTACTGTGTGTTCAACAGAATTCAAGGTTTGATGCGCTGCCCATTCATTAGTATTGTTCCATTAGTGGGATTTCAGTTATCACTTCATTTTGAGTTGACCTATGCTTATCCATTTCTCAGATTTTGGGTCTGTAGGCCATTCCAGTAGGGCCCGCTATAGGGAATGGGGTGAGTCATGTGGAATACACTGGTTAATGTAAGAGTTGCTCTGGGACTTGTCTCGGACTGAGTCTGCATTTCAGACTGACATTCTCCCAGATAGCTTCTGCAAATGGCTTGTCTGAAATCTGCTGCTTCCCTAGTTAACGATGGACTGAGTACACTGTAGGTTGGATCTTCCGGGGGCATGTACTTCCACAAGTTGTACTAGAAGTGTGTGGGACTAGAGCGCAATGGCCTAGGTGTACATGCTACTCATGATCACGGGTGTTCTTGCTCCTCTGTGTCTGTAGAAAAATATGCCTCACTGGTAGTATGTGATGTTGGCCTAAGTCAGTACATTTTGACATGTGTGGACCTTGGATAGGACAAGGTTTAGCTGACTCCAATTTGTTGCTAGCCCTTCACTGGTGGTGTGTGTGTGGAGGCAAAAACATGTTGAGCTTTCTATACACTCCTGGGTGTGCATTGATTATGGGATTGTTGGATGTTCTTCCCACCCCCCCCCTCAAAGTCAGCCATGTGTTTGGGAATAGGGTACCTAGGACTGTAGCAACCAGTATGTTACACATACTTGTGACCATTTGAAACTTTGTTTTGAACCTAGTGTATACACTCGGTTATGGCACATGAGTTCTATACTAGCAAATCCAATTACAAATCGCAGATATTGAGGGTTGTGATTGTTATCACATACACTGACATATGTAGTCCAGGCAATAGGCGGAGGAGGTGCAGCCATAATGTCAGCTGCATTACAAATTTTTATGATGAGAAGTTTAGGCTGATGTCACCCATCATGTAGATAATTGTATATGCTATGTGTGAGATGCCCTTTGTATGCAGGCTTCCCATGTACTTCCTCTGAGACATTCAATGATCTATATGGTGATATGAGCTGTTACAACTACAGTAAAAGTAATTTCCAATTGACCCATTGTGCTATTCCACCCAATGCATTTCCTATGGTAAATAGTTGCCCTTTCTCTTCACAGCTGCAAACATGAGTGCCACACAGAGGCATGAATTTGAGAGGCGGGCCATGAGATACCGGCACATCCTGCAGGTGCAGTCGGGGTACCGACGGATGGCCTGAAAATACCAGGCGGATCGGGCCTCCGGAGCATGGTGGGCCTCACCACAGGGTGGCCCAACGTTGCCCACTACAGCCACCACCACCACAACAACCAGTTCTCCCCAAGTGGCCCCAGCAACGGCAGGGACAGTTGTCCCTGCCTCTGCAGCACGACCAGGACCCAGCAATATAAGAGCTGCAGGACAGTCCAGTGGGCTACAAACAACTCCCACACAGAGCACCTCTGCCAGCACACAGACAGCAGTAGCACCTCCAATTGACCCTGCGGCATTCCAGGCTTTAGACCGCAAAACGGACAAGTTCATTCGGAAGGTGGACAAGCTGAGCCAGGATGTGGCGTACATAAACGAGCGGGTCAGGTCCATCAGGCGGACCCTACGGAGGGCCAACCTCTAGGACTTATATGGTCTATTTTAATTTATCCCTCCCCTCTCTCCTCTTTCCTTTTTATCATGATAGGTGGGTTTTGGGGATTAGTGTTAGGTTAGTATAGGTTGTTAGCTTAGTTAGTGTTAGGGAGGAGGGTGGGGATTCCTTATTCTTTCTATTTTTCATTTTTGAGTGTGTGGGTGGGTGGGGGTCAATGTTGGGATTCCTGTCTGTTTAGAAAAAAAAAATATATATATAAAAAAAATAAAAAAAAATATATGATTGTTTAGGATAGTATAGTATGTGTGTAGGTTAGTATGTGTTGTCCTGCATGTGTCCTGTCTCATAATGGTGGGTGGGGGTGTTGATGTTTAGATCGATTCGTTATATGTGTAGAGTAAGTTTAGCTTAGGTTAGTTAGGGACAGTTGTGGGTTAGGAGTAGTCAGGTTAGATTAGTGTAGGTATGACGTTTCCCTTAGTTGCCTCTTGTGTGAATACTTATGAATAAATATATAGTTAACCCTTTGCATTATGTGTTAACTGCTACTTGATCATGGCCTTGCCATCACTGTAGGTGATTGTTGTTCTATGACATTTGTGTCCTATGCTACAAACCGAAGAAAAAAGAGGTTTAAAATGGCAGCTACCCCTGTGCTAACTTGGTAAGTATCCACCATTTGATAGAACCACCATTTGGAGTTTACATGGATCACAAAGGGTTTGTGTTGATGAGTATGTTTTCTACATCACAAAGTGTGCTTCCAGACTTGGTATTGTGGGTAATTTATTAGGTCGGACTGCAGTGTGATGTTCAGGGACCTCTTTGTAGATGAGGTGTTGTTAACACTCTTGTCTTCTTGTCTTCATTATTGACATAGATCATGTGTGCAACAATTCAGCATGACTTCCCTTCTTGGAAGTCTACTCAGAAAGGGTGATTGATGCTGTGTTTAGTTGTGTTTGCTTAGATTAGACTGCATAATTTAATGTATTAGTATTGCATGGTGCCCACATTTATCAGACAACATTAGTTGACTTTGATTGCTATTGATGGAGCATTATTCTGTCCAACACAGCATGATTGTGTGTGGTTTCTCCCTTCATCAGTTATTCTCCTCAGGATGGTCAGGCTATGATGCAATTCTGGCCACTGCACAGATGTATCTGACTACATGATGTCAGGACAGTTGTATTGACAAGCTACATGGTTGCACTTTTGAAGTATCTACTGCACAGTTGATGTGTCAAATTACACAGAGACATATTAGGTGTTCAAGTGCTATTTATTGATAGGTGCTGTAGTGCAAAATGTACATTGTCCATGTTTGCTGAGTCCGTTCTAGTGCATTTTTACATGGTGATCCTACAGAAGGGGTGTGGATTATGCTCCTGACATGCTGGGGTGATGTTACAGACAGTGCAGAGTGACAGGATTTGCTGATTAGTAGGAGAGAGACATTCACTGGCAATGCTGACAAGTCATACAGTGGTTAGCAGAACAGTCATTGAGTATAGTTGTAGTGAGACTGGCAATTGACAAAACGTAGGACCTTGGTCAAAGTAGGCCATGGTGCAGGGACTAGTGCTTCCGGGTACTCTTATCCGTGTGAATGTGATCTGTTCCATGTCTTCTTCTTCTGATGTGTGTGTTGCCTGCTTTGTCCTTGTTGTTGTTGGTTGTGAAGGGGCAACACACACCTCAGTGTTTGAAGACGTGGAGTCAGACATCCCGGTGGCTGCTCCCTGTGAAGGTCTTAAGGGCAGTACTGCAGCAAGGAGGGCCTGCTGGCTTTCGAGAATAGCAGCTACATCACGATGGTAGGCAGCCAGGTCGGCCCTGAGGGAGTCATGATTGCATTCGTACATGCAGTGGACAGTTTGGGGTGCAAGGTGTTGTGGCAACTCCCTTACTGCAGTGGTGAATTCCTTTATAGTTTTTTGTAGTCCTTGCAGTATGGATGTTAGAGCTTGCATAGCTGCTGTCTGATCTGCAGATGACATTATGCACAAGCGCACCCCCTCAAGGCTGGCTGCCATATTTTGCATCCCCACCTGCACCTCCTTGGCCAGCTCCGGCTGTACTCCAACTACAGTTCTTTCAATGCTGGTGCCTGTGTCGTCAGAGTCCTCAGCTGTGTAGGAGCTGGCAGGTCTTGCAATTGGGGTGGTGGGTGGTTCTTCTGTGATGGCTGCTTTTTCTGTGCTCCTCCTTGTGACTGAAGGTGGGGTCTGGAGGGTTTCAAGGACCTTTTGGATGGTCTCCTGGGGAATGTTTATGGGCTCGTCATCCATGTCATCAGGGAAATCAGGGACAGGCATATCGGCAGGAGATCCATGTTCCTCTGCAATGAAACAGGGTACAATTAGTGTGTCTGTGTTGTAACAATTTTTATGTAACATGCCAGCCTTTTGATGAATTTACTTTGTGATCTTGTTTGGTATTGGTATCTGCTGTCCTTCATATGGGCATTGTTATAGGCCTATGGCCCACCTGTTTGCCACATGTATGATATTGAGTTATCAGACTTGTCTGCCTAATCGCCTCTAGGTGTTGCTTTGTACCAAATAGGGAATAGCCATCTTTCTGTCCTACTCGACCCTCCGTGTATATCCATTCTTATGGTGAGACCTTTCAATGGCTGTGGGTGTTCTGATTGCCCTGGCAGCACACTTGCCTCTCAGGACCTGCCCCAATCCCAGATTGTTCACATTGACTTAAATGTAATTGACATGTGGCATATCCTATGCATGGCAATGTTATGATGTGATATGGATGTAGACATTGTTAATGTGTCCTGCTGATGTTGGGTAATGTGTGTTACATTGGATTGCCCTGTTTATCGTATCAATGTCCTATTTGGTCCTCTGACTGTGCAGGTGTATTTCAGTGACCAGTTGCATGTGTCCCCTCCTCAATGCTGTTGTCTGAGCAGTATGACATTTGTGATGTTGCCTTGTTAGCCAGGCACGTGAAGGACCCTGACATATGCAGCATGTGTGTGTCCTTAGTGCTGTGTCGCTCCCATTGCTGTTTACTTTGGCTGATGTATGTGACAACTATGGGCATTGACATATGAGTGTACTGGGGCCTTTGTCTTGTTTCAGGAGATTGTTGCAGATGTCATCCTCACGCCCCTAATTTAGGTATGTATGTTCCATGGGGAGGTTACTGCCATTGGCTACTATAGCTGCACAGAGATCAGAGGTGTTAGTGTCAACTGTTGTTGCAGTTACATTGCATTTGTTGTTTTGGCTAGATGATTGCTGATAGGGCCCTAGTTAATGTAGGAGATATTTTGGCTGACGAGTGCCAGGATGTAAGTTTGACGTAGTGGCCTTCCCTCCTGTTGACGCTTTCCCTTAGCTCCATTGTTGTCATGACAGGATGCCCCCATGGGACTGTTGTTGGTGTTGTGTTATGTTGTGCCCCAGCTTCTGTATGTGCAGGGCATGCCCCCCTGCCATACCCCTTTACCCATGCCACTCCATGTATATGCTGACTTACATGCAATGTGTAGTAGGTATTTCCCCCCCTGCTTACAGTCAACATTATTGTATTTTAAATCCCCATGCAACTTACCCTGCATGTGCGTTGTCTCGTGGTAGTCTGCACTGTCCTGTCGGTGAATCCCTGTGACGATCTCCTCAGGGATGACGGCTGCGACCATCTCCTCCATGTGGTCCAGGGCCTCCTGGTGTGCTGGACTCCCACCTCCAGTCTGCAGTGCTGCCTTCCTGTTCCTGGCCATTTTTTCCTTTGTCCTACGTTTGCAGTCATGTCAGCGTTTCTTACACTCAGTGACTGTCCTGCGTACTTCCGCCACACTGTTGATCTTGTCAACAATTTGTTGCCATATGGCCTCTCTCTTACTGATTGGCAACTTAGAGGTGATGAACAGTTGGTGCTGGTGTTCCGTCACCTCTTTAACCAGGATTTCCTGCTCCTCTGCACTGAAGCGACACTTTCTTTTTTTTCTATATATCTCCTGGTTCTTGTATGGATCATCCTGGCTGGTTCCTGGTCTGCTGTCATCTTCCTGGGGTCTGTAGTGGCATCTGGGATCCATTTTGGCTCTCCTCTGCTGAAAAAGCAGTGTTCGCGGGTATTTTTGACGCTATTGCGTCAAAATAAACGGCACATATCCGGGTTGCGGTGTCGTAAATCGACCCACAGTCATTTACGCTGCGTTAACGTCGTTTTCCTTTACGACTTGACGCCGTGATGTGCGTAAAAAAAAATGACTCCCACCTGTTGATTGCGCCGCCGTGCGTCAAAGTATAAATTTGACGCCCGCACGGTGCATCGAAATGGCGTTAGACGGCGGTAACATTTTTGAGGCAAAACTGCGGCGGCGCAGCTTTGCGTCAAAAAGTATAAATATGGCCCTTAGTGACTAAAACTGCATAGGCAGTTCTTGTTCTCATACCACAACAGTGCTGTTCATTCAGGACCACATAACTTCTATTTAAAAGGATATGAAATGCTGGATGAATCAAAGGGGCGGGACTACTCTTCAGATAGCAGGCCAAGTTCATCACCCCAGATTGCAAAGGCCATGAAGGGCCACCTGTTGGCAAATCATTGAAGGACTAAGAGTAGTCTCACATTCACTGAGAAAGACCTCTGTTTCGCTGTTCAGACATTTATATACTCAAACAGCAACTCCCACTCTTCTTTAATATAGCTATAGCCTATCGGATCATATCTGCCCACAGCAAGATGTTTCAAGCATTTCGAAAATTGAAAGATGGAAATGGGAAGATTCATAATGCCATGTATGAGCCATACTGTCGATGGGCTTTCTGCCACCGTGAAAGGCAACTTTTCTATATGAAGCATGGAGAAACTCGCTTCCCTTTTAGCCATTGTGTATTGTTCCCTGGATAAATTAAAAGCAGCAAACAGGTCACTACTTTTGATGTATTTCCATGGAACACAACCATTTTACAGAATCTGTAGCATACTGACTGATGTCTATCGCAGATGCCATTATCAACAACAGCGAAAGCCTATTCCAAATTTTCTTTATCTATCTGCCTTAAATGCGCAGCTGCTTCCATTTGAGAAAGCTTCCAGATGGCATACATTCATCTTTTATAGCGGGGCTTTCTGGGACCTAACAAGAAATCTTGCAAGTCAATGGCTCTCATTACGACCCTGGAGGTGGGTGATCAAGTGGTGGTAATACCGCCAACAGCCTGGCAGTAACTACTGCCAACTTCCCCTTAAGTATTGTTGATCTGGTATCCCTACCACCACGAGTAGGTGGTGCTACTCCTGACCCCGTGGACTGTTTGGATGAGGTACTGGGCTGGGTCATTGCTACCCTCCTCATACGTGCAGGATGGGGGGAAGGGGTAGGGAAGAGGTCAATCATCGAAAGGAAAAGCTTTTTAAGGACGTTGGTACGGGAAGAGGGAGGAGTAATGGGAGTGGAGGATAAGGGAGTGGTCATCAGAGGTGTATGTCTGCTGGATTTAGGTGCAGGTGCATGGGCTGTATGATGTTGTGAGGTGGATAGCTGTTGGGTGTCTGAGTGCTTGCGTTTGTGTCCTTTAGGATGGGGGACAGACACAGTGGGAGAGGACACAGGAGATGGGTGTAGGAGGCTGTCCTGGCTTGTAGTGGGTACCAAGGGGTACTTACATGTACCAGGTCCAGTTATACCTTATTAGTGTAGAAGAGGTGTTTCTAGCAGCTTAGGCTGATAGAAGGTAGCTATAGCAGAGCAGCTTAGGCTGAACTAGGAGACATGCAAAGCTCCTACTATACCACTGGTGTCATATGCACAATATCATAAGAAAACACAATACACAGATATACTAAAAATAAAGGTACTTTATTTTTATGACAGTATGCCAAAAGTATCTCAGCGAGTACCCTCAGTATGAGGATGCCCAATATACACAAAATATATGTACACAATACCAAAAATATGCAGTAATAGCAAAAGGAAGTAATGCAAGCAACGTGAAGTTACAGTAGATTGCAATAGGAGCACATAGGTATAGGGGCAACACAAACCATACACTCCAAAAGTGGAATGCGAACCACAAATGGACCCCAAACCTAAGTGAGCTTGTAGAGGGTCGCTGGGGCTGTAAGAAAACAGTGAGGGTTATTAAAATAGCCCACCCCAAGACCCTGAACAGTAGGTGTAAAGTGCACCTATATTCCCCAGAGAGCACAGAAGTCGTGATACAGGAATTCTGCAAGGAAGACCAACACCAGCAAAGCAACCAAAGTGGATTTCCGGACGAGAGTACCTGTGGAACAAGGGGACCAAGTCCAAGAGTCTCAACAAAGTCGAGATTGGGCAGATGCCCAGGAAATGCCAGCTGAGGGAGCAAGGAAGCTGCCACCGGATGGTAGAAGCTGTGCATTCTGCAAGAACGAAGAGGGCTAGAAACTTCCCCTTTGGAGGATGGATGTTCCACGTCGTGAAGAAGCTTGCGGAGGTGTTCCCACACAGAAAGACTGCAAACAAGCCTTGCTAGCTGCAAGGGTTGCGGTTAGGGTTTTTGGATGCTGCTGTGGCCCAGGAGGGACCAGGATGTCGCCACTTGGATGAGGAGACAGAGGGGGCGCCCAGCAAGCCAGGGAGCCCTCACAGAAGCAGACAGCACCCTCAGAAGTACCGGAACAGGCACTTGGAAGAGGAGTGAACCGGAGCTCACCCGAAGACACAAAAGGGAGTCCCACGATGCCGGAGGAAAACTCAGGAGGTTGTGCACTGCAGGTTAGAGTTTCGGGGACCCAGGCTTGGCTGTGTACGAAGGAAATCCTGGAAGAGTGCACAGGAGCCGGAGCAGCTGCAAATCACGCGGTACCAAGCAATGCAGTCTAGCGTAGGGAGGCAAGGACTTACCTCCACCAAACTTGGACTGAAGAGTCACTGGACTGTGGGAGTCACTTGGACAGAGTTACTGAGTTCCAGGGACCACGCTCGTCGTGCTGAGAGGGGACCCAGAGGACCGGTGATGCAGTCTTTTGTTGCCTGCGGTTGCAGGGGGAGGATTCTGTCGTCCCACTGCAGATTTCTTCAGAGCTCCTGGTGCAAGAAGGAGGCAGGCTACCCCCAGAGCATGCACCACCAGGAAACAGTCGAGAAAGTGGCAGGATCAGCGATACAAGGTTGCAAAAGTCGTCTTTGCTACTTTGTTGTGGTTTTGCAGGCGTCCTGAGCAGTCAGTGGTCGATCCTTTGGGAGAAGGTGAAAAGAGAGATGCAGAGGAACTCTGATGAGCTCTTGCATTCGTTATCTAAAGAATTCCCCAGCGCAGAGACCCTAAATAGCCAGAAAAGGAGGTTTGGCTACCTAGGAAGGAGGATAGGCTAGCAACACAGGTAAGAGCCTATCAGAAGGAGTCTCTGACGTCACCTGCTGGCACTGGCCACTCAGAGCAGTCCAGTGTGCCAGCAGCACCTCTGTTTCCAAGATGGCAGAGGTCTGGAGCACACTGGAGGAGCTCTGGGCACCTCCCCTGGGAGGTGCAGGTCAGGGGAGTGGTCACTCCCTTTTCCTTTGTCCAGTTTCTCGCCAGAGCAGGGCTGGGGGATCCCTGAACCGGTGTAGACTGGCTTATGCAGAGATGGGCACCATCTGTGCCCATCAAAGCATTTCCAGAGGCTGGGGGAGGCTACTCCTCCCCAGACCTGACACCTTTTTCCAAAGGGTGAGGGTGTAACACCCTCTCTCTGAGGAAGTCCTTTGTTCTGCCTTCCTGGGCCAAGCCTGGCTGGACCCCAGGGGGGCAGAAACCTGTCTGAGGGATGGCAGCAGCTGCAGTGAAACCCCGGGGAAGGTAGTTTGGCAGTACCCGGGTTTGTGCTAGAGACTCAGTGGATCATGGAATTGTCTCCCCAATGCCAGAATGGCATTGGGGTGACAATTCCATGATCTTAGACATGTTACATGGCCATGTTCGGAGTTACCATTGTGAGGCTATACATAGGTAGTGACCTATGTATAGTGCACGCGTGTAATTGTGTCCCCGTACTCACAAAGTCCGGGGAATTTGCCCTGAATGATGTGGGGGCACCTTGGCTAGTGCCAGGGTGCCCACACAGTAAGTAACTTAGTACCCAACCTTTACCAGGTAAAGGTTAGACATATAGGTGACTTATAAGTTACTTAAGTGCAGTGGTAAATGGCTGTGAAATAACGTGGACGTTATTTCACTCAGGCTGCAGTGGCAGGCCTGTGTAAGAATTGTCAGAGCTGCCTATGGGTGGCAAAAGAAATGCTGCAGCCCATAGGGATCTCCTGGAACCCCAATAACCTGGATACCTCAGTACCATATACTAGGGAATTATAAGGGTGTTCCAGTATGCCAATGTGAATTGGTGAAATTGGTCACTAGCCTGTTAGTGACAATTTGGAAAGCAGAGAGAGCATAACCACTGAGGTTCTGGTTAGCAGAACCTCAGTGAGCCAGTTAGTCATCACACAGGGAACACATACAGGGCACACTTATGAGCACTGGGGCCTGGCTGGCAGGGTCCCAGTGACACAAACACTAAAACAACATATATACAGTGAAATATGGGTGTAACATGCCAAGCAAGAGGATACTTTCCTACATTGGGTGCCTGGATGTTGGGGAGGTGTCTGCCAGTGAGGTGTGTGTTCTGCTTGGTATGGTGCTGATGCTGGTAGTGGATATTGATGTAGTGCATGCAGGTGTGAGTGTAGATGTAACTGGGTGGGTGGTGGAGGAGGAGGAGGAGGGAGAGACAGTGGAGACAGTGGACATTGTTGTGTCTGCAACTGAATGGTGTTTGTATGAGTGCCTATGGGATGAAGTGTGGTGCTTGTGTTTGCCTGTGCCACTCTTGGGTGTTGTCTTGTGTGCATGGGATGGGTTTGGGTTGAGGAGAATGGGACTGGGAAGTGGAAATTGGAGGGGGGACAGCTGAAACAGGGAAAATGACTGCCATCAGAGAGGAGACCAGAGCCTGAATCGATCTCTGTTGGGCTGTCAATGCACTGTGGATGCCTTCCAGGAATGCATTGCGTTGCTGCATCTGGGATGCCAGCCGCTGAATTGCATTCACAATGGTTGACTGCCCTACAGAGATGGATCTCAGGAGGTCAATAGCCTCCTCACTCAGAGCAGCAGGGCTCACTGGGGCAGGGCCAGAGGTGCCTGGGGCGAAGGAGATGCCCACCCTCCTGGGTGAGTGGGCACGGGCAACTCGCTGAGATGCTACTGGGAGGGCAGTGCTGGTATGGGGGTGACGGTTGTACCTGCAGCTGGGGTGGTCACAGAGGTGTCTGCCACCACCATGGAGCCCCTATCAGAGGAGGTATCAGAGTCTGTGTTGTCCCCTCCAGTCTCCACCGTGGTGCTCCCCTCGCCCTCCATCCCACTGGTGCCCTTAGCGTCGGTAGACTCTGCATCCAGGGCCCTGTGGGATGCAGCTCCTTCTGTCACCAGTGTGTCTGCTCCTGTGCCAGATGATGCTAATGCACATAAGAAGAGGACGACAACACGAGAAAGAGGGGGAGAGACAGAGGATACACAGGGTTAATGACTGCATCAACACCACCGTTGGCATACATAGCACCCTCACACACAGGGAACAGGCCTACGCACTATGCATTGTACTACCAGTGAAATGGCTAGTCACCAAGGAATGAGGAGGGCCACACACCACCAACTGCAACACACCTGGGACCCACGCAGCCAGAAGGGAATAATAACAAACTAGGTGAGCAGTATTTTACATTCAAACCCTTAGCCACCAGAGGACCTATGCTGCTATGTCTGGCCTGGCCTAGGGGCACCCAAGAACACACAACCACCACCTGGATGCCACCCCACCAGCCGTAAGTTATAATGATGGCCACTGTACTCACCACCTTGTGGCTGCTGTGATGCCCTCAAGCGCCCATCCAGCTCAGGGTAGGCCACCGCCAGTATGCCGCCCATCAGGGGGTCATGGTCAGATGGGCACCCCTTCCTCATTGGGATGCCATCCCCAGCTGGGCCTCCTCGGTCTTCCATGTCCAGCGTCTCAGGTGTTCCCACCGTTTCCGACAGTGTGTGCTTATCTGCCATAGACCCCCAGGGTCAACACCTCCTTGATGATGGCACGCCATATTCCCTTCTTATGATGGCCGCTGACCTGCAGAGGCAATACATACAGGAGAACACCATTAGACAAACAGTCTAGCCTGTCACGCAAATGGCCCAGCATACCCGTTTGCATCACCAATGGCACACACATAGCCCAGCTCACAACATGTACACTGTCAGGACATCCACCCACCCCCCTTACACGATGCTTTCACACACAACTCCATGCCTTCATGCCACATGCATCGTGCCCACAGTGTACTCACCTGTTAGTCTGGAGGCCCATACAGCAGTCCATACTGGGGTAGGATCCTATCCACCAGTCACTCCAACTTCTCAGAAGTGAAGGCCGGGGCCCTTTCCCTGGTCACACAGGCCATGGTAGGTTCCGGGCACAGGTCACAGCAGCACATGCAGTGTAGATCCTCTCCTATGGAAGGTTAGGAAACAAGTGAAGAATCAGATAGAAAATGCCTGTCATGTCTGCGACGGTGCCAGCGGGCATGGCATCATAAATGTCACAGCCAATGTTCTCAATGGTGCTAACAAGAGTCTTGTCTGCCCTGATAAAATACATGTGCAGCTACATTGCTTTCCCCCAGGTTGAGGATTTGGCCACTGTGAAGGCCAGTTTTTATGCAATGGGACATATCCCCAATATAATAGGGGCAATTGTCAGAACACATATTGCATTTGTTCCACCCCGCCAGAATGAACAGGTGTTCAGGAATCGTAAGAGTTCCACTCTATGAATGTGCAGAAGGTGTGCATAGTGGATCAGTACATCTACCACGTCAATGCTAAGTACCCTGGGTCAGTGCATGATGCCTTTGTCCTCAGGATTAGCAGCATTCCAAATGTGATGCCCCAACTACAGAGGCACAGGGTATGGCTATTGGGTGAGCCGTGGGTCCCACCCATATCTGTTGCTGTACGCCTATAGTGTTTAGCCATATAGGCTAGTGTGTATATAAGTATTGTCCCTCAATATTTCCAGGTGACTCTGGTTATCCAAACCTATCATGGCTGCTGACCACTGTGAGGAATGCCAGGACAAGGGCTGAAGAATGTTATAATGAGGCACATGGGTGTGATGCTATTAATTATGTTTGACCAATGACTTTGTGTTTCACCACTGCGCATATTAGTTGCTCAATGTTCACCAGTGGTACATTATATTTGTTGTCAGTTTAGCTGCCTATTGGCTTTGACATTGCATTAGCCATTACATTCTGTATTCTGCCTATTGGCTTTGACATATTAGACATTATGGTGGTCATTCCGACCGTGGCGGTCGGCGGTGAAGCGGCGGTAAGACCGCCAACAGGCTGGCGGTCTTTTTTCATGAATTCTGACCATGGCGGTTACCGCCATGGCCAGCCGCCGCTTCACCGTTCTGACCGCCACGGCGGTAACGACCGCCGGGCTGGAGACCTGGGTTTCCAGCCCGGCGGTCGTCACATACCACCGGCGGTATTCCAACCCGCCTAACCCCGGCTTACCGCCATGGATTTCATGTGGTTTGGGACCGCCATGAAATCCATGGCGGTAAGCACTATCAGTGCCAGGGAATCCCTTCCCTGGCACTGATAGGGGTCTCCCCCACCCCCAACCCCCACCCGACTCCCTCCCCTACCCCCCCTACCACCCCTGCCACCCCCAAAAGGTTGCAGGACCCACATCCCCACCCCGATCCCTAACATATACACACACATACACACATACACGCACGCATTCATGCACGCACTCATGCACATACGCACACTCCCCCGCATTCATGCACGCACTCATGCACATACACACACTCCCCCGCATTCATGAACGCACTCACACGCCCCCTCTACATACACACACGCACACCCCCATGCACGCACACAACTCACAACACCCCCCTTCCCTAGCGGACGATCACCTTACCTGTTCAGTTTAGCCGCCTATAGGCTTTGACATGATATTAGACATTGCATTTTGTATTCAGCTCAGCTGCCTATTGGCTTTGACATGATATTAGACCTTACATTTTGTATTCCGCTCAGCTGCCTATTGGCTTTGACCTGACATTAGACATTACATTTGATATTTATGTTAGCTGCCTATTGCCTTTAACGTGGAGTTAGACATTGCAGTTAAGAATCAAAGCTGTATTTTTCCAAGCTATGTTTTTCTACAAGTTGAACCAAGATGTTTTCTTCACACCAGACTAGACATGATAAGAGAGAGTGCATTTGGTGTTTTCCTTTCTGCACAGGCTTGGGAAGAGGAGAAGTCTAGGAGATCTGGCCAGTCTCCAAAGGCTTGCGTAGTTTTCCCGAGTCTGAGAGGAGGGGGCACGCTTTTGTAAGGATGACTCAGGGCTTCAGGGATTGAGATTCAAATCTGCTGGACTTCGGGCTGGAACTTGGTGCCAGTTGCCAGTCTCCCGTGTGGGTAGATAATCTCTTTCTCGCAGTTGACCGGAGTCATCAACTTGCAGACCCCAGAAAGATGAAGCTGTAAATAGTTTCTCACACGGTGAAGTATTTGATTTTATACGCTTTGCATTCAATATCTTATAAATATAACCTGCTGTGTACATTGCAACTGAGAAGTACTGTGATATATTTTGTTTTCATTGCTGTGATACTTTTACTCATTTGAATGTGTGCTTGAAATCTATTAATTCGTCTCTCACGAACTTGTGGGTTGGGAAGAATTAACAACAATAAAGGTCTTCTTTGAACTCAGAAGTGCATTCCAGATATGTTCTGTAAGCTCTGATACGAGATAAGTAGGAAAGCAGAACATTTTTGTACCAGAAGTGGGGTAGGGTCGAATTATAGATTTCTACATGCGCAATTTAAAAGTGTAATTGTTTTTTTTTGTTGTTTGGAGAATTACAGAAGCACGGCAGACCATGTTTGAAAATGCATGTGTAGTTAAACTGCCTGATGGTGCTGTGAGAAACATGTTTTTTTGTTGTGGTGAAGCATATTTAGAAAATGTGCCTTTTTGAAGCAATGAAGTTCCTTTTGTTTTTGACAGAAGGGTTTGGGAACTTTTATCTGCTTACAGAGAAATGCAGGAGAAATGTAGGCAGTTGGAACATGAAAATGAGAATTTACGTGAGCAAATTAGCCAGAATACATTAATGCAAGATAATGCTGAAAGTTATAAAACTGCTGTTTTAGAAGAATCTGTCTTTTCCCATTCCAGTAATGAGGGGGTTAAGACAGCTTCAAGCTACTCTGAGCCTCCGTGTGAGCCAGGTTTTTTGGCAGTCAAAGTGTATTCCTTAACACGGACGGAGCTCAGAATGTGATTTACGAGTTACCGTTGCAAAATGAAGTAAAACGAAAGATTTTAAAGTTTCTTACTGTTTGCACTAAGCAAGAGACACCGAGTTTCATTAGCTTGTTTGATTTTTGGAAACAGAATAGCCCTTATCTGAGTGAAATCCTAACACTTTGGTATATGGTCACTGGGAAAAATTATATACAGCTGCGCGCTTGTGATTTAGCAAACGAAATAATGCATACTTTAGGTTTCTGCGCATTGCAAGAGGGAAACACTGATTTACATGTAATTCAGGAACAGGGGAAGAAAAGAGTGCCACTAGCTAGGATCATACACTGGATCTGGTACTTGCAAGACAGGGCTAGAGTACCACAGGTAAAAGAGTCACAAGCGAAATTGAGTGCACCATTTGAATTCGTGTCCACTGAAGATAAAAAGCATGTTTGTTTGACTAATGATTTATTGACTGAAATGTTGTTTTCTGGCACAGGAGAAGGAACAGCGTTGTACAATGTGTGTCAGATTTTAAAGCAAGAGCTGCTTGAGATGTGTCATTTTTACACTGATTCTTGGTTCATTGCCAATGGTTTAGCCGTTTGGTTTTCCACATGGCTTGTACCTAACTGGTTCAATTCCCTTGCAGATGTTAAAGAGAAAAATTCAGAGAGAGAAGTGTACACCTATAATTCTGACTTAGTGGGGATGGCTAAGTGGGTGCACCAGAAATGTGAACAGCTGGGAGAAAAAGCCACTTACTGGTGGGCAGAGATGAGAGAGATGCACATTCCCCTAGATTTGATAAAAACTGTGCAGCAGGTACAAAAGCAATCTGTCCCACAAGCAGTCACAGAGCAGTTGGGGAGAAGAAAGTTACCAGGACAGATATGGCAAATTGATCATGTTTTAGGGGGAATGATTGCTGCAGATTACCAAGGAGGAATCAAAATTATGCTGATAACTAGAAAAGAATCTGATTAATTCATACAAATTGGAGACAGAATGGCCCAATTTGTCAAAAATGCAGTGAATGGAGGTTTGGTAAAGAATGCGCCTGCCCCAGCCCTTCTGACAGTGCAAGAAAAGGGAAGCTGTGGTGCAGCAGATAAAAACCTCAGAGCTGAGGTGTGGGTTAAAGCCCTAAGGGACCCTCCAGAACCTGCAGAAATCATAACAAAGGGCCCCAAAAACGTCCTGCTGAATATAAAACAGGGAAAGAAAGAGGAAGGGTAAATTTCAGATGACAAATGTTATTTGCAAGAAAAGTCATACTTTTTTCTTTTGCAGATCCTACCACGTTTCGCCACTGTCCCTGAGTGTGCTGTGTGGTCCCCCTTCGGGTGTGTGCGTGTGGGGTCGGGGAAGGGACCGAACCCCCAACCTGAACCTGACTGAGTAAAGTGCGAGCACCATGGATCCATTTTGAGCAAATGGCGCCTTCAGTTCAAGCTCAACTTGTTTGATTGCATTCTTCTACTGGAACTAAGCAACCTTAACAGTTAACTGTCTGTGTTTTTTCGTGTGGAACTATGACTTTCACTTACCTTCCAGCAAACCTTTCAGGTGGACTGTGCACCTTTACATGAGTAGTACTCATGCTACATCAAATTGCTATTTTAGAGACACTATAATCTCATTCAGAGTATAAAAGTTTCAGTCTTTTCTGTGTAGATGTATCTGATGTGAAAGGTTATGAGATCAATATGTTAATCCACTTTCATTGCTTTACAGGGATTGCTTTTATCATTCAAATCTGACTTGCTAATAATGTTTTTTTTTGTGCTGATGTTTTTTTTTGGTTTGAAACAAGAGATATGTGAAACAAAAATTCATTGCTCATAGGGTGGAATGTGATGCTATTAATTATGTTTGACCAATGACTTTGGGGCATATTTGTACTCTGTTTGCGCCGGAATTGCGTCTTTTTTTTTTACGGAAATCTGACGCAAAGCTAACTCCATATTTATACTTTGGCGTTAGACCCATCTAGCGCCAAAGATCTTGGAGTTTGCGTCATTTTTTAGCTTGGACACCTACCTTGCGTTAATGATATGCAAGGTAGGCGTTCCCGTCTAAAAAATGACTTCAAGGCATCTGCGCCTTATTTAAACTCCCGTGTAAAAATGATGCCCGGGAGTGGGCGGGTCAAAAAAAATGACGTCCAGCCGCTTTTGCGTCATTTTTTAACGCCTGGTCAGGGCAGGCGTCAAGGGACCTGTGGGCTCAGAAGGAGCCCAGAGGTGCCCTCCCATGCCCCCAGGGACACCCCCTGCCACCCTTGCCCACCCCAGGAGGACGCCCAAGGATGGACGGACCCATCCCAGGGAACTTAAGGTACGTTCAGGTAAGTATTTTATTTTTTATTTTTTTGTGGCATAGGGGGGCCTGATTTGTGCCCCCCTACATGCCACTATAACCAATGACCATGCCCAGGGGACATAAGTCCCCTGGGCATGGCCATTGGGTAAGGGGGCATGACTCCTGTCTGTGCTAAGACAGGAGTCATTTCAATGGGGGTTGGGAGTCAAAACAAATGGCGCACATCGGGTTGAGGCCAATATTTTGCCTCAGACCTGACTTGCCCCATTTTTTGACGCACAAGCTCCATTTTCCCCTACGCCGGCGCTGCCTGGTGTGGGTCATTTGTTTTGACGCACACCAGTCAGCTGCGCCGGCTAACGTCATTCCATAAATAAGGCGCCTGCATTGCGCTTTGGAATGGCGTTAGCCGGCGTTAAAATTTTTGACGCACAACTGCGTTGGCGCAGTTGTGCGTCAAAAAGTATAAATATGGCCCTTTGTGTTTCAACACTGCGCATATTAGTTGCTCAATGTTCACCAGTAGCTCATTATGGTGGTCATTCCAAACCTGGCGGTCGGTGTTAAAGCGACGGCTAACCCACCAACAGGCTGGCGGTTAAAAAAATGGAATTCTGACCCTGGCGGAAACCGCCAACAGAGACCGCCACTTTAACACTCCGACCGCCACGGCGGGACAAACAAACAGCGCGGCGGTCACCGCCAACAGACAGGCGGGAGACAATGTACCGCCTACCCTATCACAACCCACCAATCCGCCACCTTCTCCAGGGTGGTAGCCCCGCCGATAAAAACACAGCGGAAACAGACATTTCAAACCGAAAACGCTCACCTCCATACACCCCACGAGGAATCTGGACAGCATGGAACCCGAATTACACATCCTACCAGCTATTGTATTCCTGCTCCAACGCCGGCGCAGAAGACAACAGTGAGTACTGCACCTACGACACAGGGGAGGGGGGAGGAGAAAATATTACGGGGACACACATACGCGACACCCCCACCCCCACCCCCACCCACTACAACACACACATCAATGCATAGCAATACATCACTGTTACAACCCCCAAACCCCACCGAAAGAATGCAAAGACAAAAGGAATAGATCATAAACAGTCGAATATATTGTATTATTGCCTTATAAAAATATCACACATTTAAAACTAATATATACATAAATATTAAAAGTTCGATAATTCTAGCAGTCATTGTCCGTGGGCCACTGGGCCCAAATCACATGGGCAAGGCCCACACAAGATACCTGACACCAACGGAGAGAACACTGCAGGGGCATCAGACAGAAAAACTACAGGCACATCAGGGGGAAGAGGGGGCACCTCAGCCACATGAGTACACAACGCCAGATCCACAAGGGGCCTCCATGCCCACTGTGCCATCCTGGGGAGTGCAAAGCCACAGTCTCACAAGTCTCTACAGTGGGTGGGTTGCCCACTGTGCCATCCTGGGGAGTGCAAAGCCACAGTTTCTCAAGTCTCTACAGTGGGTGGCTTTCCCACTGTACCATCCTGGGGAGTGCAAAGCCACAGTCTCTCAAGTCTCTACAGTGGGTGGCTTGCCCACTGTACCATCCTGGGGAGTGCAAAGCCACAGTCTCTCAAGTGGATAACAGTCTCCACTGTTATCCACTGGAGGGGGACTAGTGCCCAGAGTGCCTCGTGCAGCCCTGCCCGAAACAGATGCGGGCCTGCCCCTTCCGCCAATGGGCCAGCGGTGCTTGAGATGAAGGGCCCAGTTCAGCGGTGCTTGAGACGGCGGTGCCCTGCGGAGCGGTGCTTGACATGAAGGGCCCAGTTCAGCGGTGCTTGAGATGAAGGGCCCAGCGGAGCGGTGCTTGAGACGGCGGTGCCCAGCGGAGCGGTGCTTGAGATGAAGGGCCCAGCGGAGCGGTGCTTGAGACGGCGGTGCCCAGCGGAGTGGTGCTTGAGATGATGGTGCCCAGTTCAGCGGTGCTTGAGATGAAGGGCCCAGCGGAGCGGTGCTTGAGATGAAGGGCCCAGCGGAGCGGTGCTTGAGATGAAGGGGCCAGCGGAGCGGTGCTTGAGACGGCGGTGCCCAGCGGAGCGGTGCTTGAGATGAAGGGCCCAGCGGAGCGGTGCTTGAGACGGCGGTGCCCAGTGGAGCGGTTCTTGAGATGGCGGTGCCCAGTTCAGCGGTGCTTGAGATGAAGGGCCCAGTTCAGCTGTGCTTGAGATGGCGGTGCCCAGCGGAGCGGTTCTTGAGACGGCGGTGCCCAGTTCAGCGGTGCTTGAGACGGCGGTGCCCAGCGGAGCGGTTCTTGAGATGGCGGTGCCTAGTTCAGCGGTGCTTGAGATGAAGGTCCCAGTTCAGCGGTGCTTGAGACGGCGGTGCCCAGCGGAGCGGTTCTTGAGACGGCGGTGCCCAGTTCAGCGGTGCTTGAGACGGCGGTGCCCAGTTCAGCGGTGCTTGAGACGGCGGTGCCCTGTTCAGCG
Source organism: Pleurodeles waltl (assembly GCF_031143425.1). Classification (NCBI taxonomy): domain Eukaryota; kingdom Metazoa; phylum Chordata; class Amphibia; order Caudata; family Salamandridae; genus Pleurodeles; species Pleurodeles waltl. The sequence continues at coordinate 1,303,237,230 of NC_090445.1, forward strand.
GTGCTTGAGACGGCGGTGCCCAGTTCAGCGGTGCTTGATTGAAAGGGCCCAGTTCAGCGGTGCTTGTTTGAAAGGGTCCAGTTCAGCGGTTCCGGCCCAGGCATAGGTGTCACTCCCCACCTGGCATGTGGCTGGCAGGGCCTTCCTGCCCATCTGTCCGTTGGCTTGCGGGGCCCTCCTGGGCTGCCGTACCGGGCCTCTGGGTGTCCTCCTGAACACCTGGGAGGGGGCTGGTGGGGGACTCCTGGGCAGCTGGCCTGCTGCCGGACTTGTCGGGCGTGCTGCCCTTCCCACCCTTCCCTGGTCGTCTGTGGCCCTTTGACACCTTTGGCGGTGTGCCAAGTGGCACCCCACTTCCAGACGGAGCCAGGGTAGGGATTTTGGTCCCTGGTGTCAGTGGCCTCTCGCGCCGGGCACTGCTCACTTTTGGGTGCTTTTCTGGGGGTGGGCTGGGCGTGCCTTGGCTCCTCGCCGGAGTTGTTGCCCTTGAGGGTGGGGGACTCCACAGTCCTTGGACAACAGTCCTGATAGGTCCTGGTTTGGTGGTGGCTGAGGTGCTGATTGCAGTCTTATGAGATGGACGGGTGGGGGAGTTGTTGGAAAGAGGTTAAGGTTGGCAAGGAAAAGCAATTTGGAAAGAGAGTGACGGGTAGGTGTAGTGGGTATGGGAGTGGAGGAAGAGGATGTGGTTGTAGGAGTATGAAGTCTGGTGTCTTTGGGTGCAGGTGCTTGGGCTGGAGGCTGTCGTGAGGTGGATGGCTGTTGGGTGGGTGGCTGCTTGCGTTTGTGTGGTTTGGAAGAGGGGGTGACAGACACACTGGAAGAGGACACAGGGGACGTGTACATGGTAGTGGGGGTGGTGACTGCACGTGTGCAGAGTGTTCTGATGGGTGTGCTTGTGATGGACGTAGTGGCTGAAGATGTTGTGCATGCAAGTGTGAGTGGAGACGTCACAGGGAGGGAGGAGGGAGACGAGGAGGAGGGGGACACAGTGGAGGCAGTGGCTGTTGGTATGTCTGCATGTGGATGTTGCTTGTGTGAATGCTTGTGTGATGTGTGGTGCTTATGTCTGGATGAGCTTCCCTTGGGTGTTGAGGTGTGTGCAGGCTGGTCTGTAGGTGTGTCTGGGATAGGCAGAGGTACAGGGGATTGGGTCTGGGTGGAGGAAGTTGGAGGGGGGAGGCTAGAGACAGGGACAATTGCTGCCGTCATTGTTGAGGCCAGAGCGTTGAACGATCGCTGATGGGCAGCCTGACCCAAATGAATGCCCTCCAGGTATGCATTACTCCGGTGCACCTCCCTTTCTACACCCTGGATGGCATTCAAAAGGGTAGACTGCCCAACAATGATGGTCCTCAGGAGGTCAATGACCTCCTCACTGAGGGCAGCAGGGGTGACTGGGGCAGGGCCTGAGGTGCCTGGGGCGAAGGAGATGCCCACCTTCCTGGGTGAGCGGGCACGGTGCAAAGGCTGAGGGGCTGCTGGGAGGGCGGTGCTGGTGCGCTGGGTGGCAGCTGTACCTGTTGTTGCGGGGGGGAAGGGTGTTGCCGCCACCACAAGGGAGCTCTCTTCAGAGGACGAGTCGCTGCCACTGACATCAGCACGAGTCCCCGCTGTGGAGCTCCCCTCGCCTTCCGTCTCACTGGTGAAATCCTGACTCAGTTGCATGGCCCGCCATGGCCATGTGAGATGCAGCTCCCTCGTGCTCCGATGCCACTTCTCCTCCGCATGATGATGCTGATGCACACATGAACAGGAAGACCACAAAAAAGGGGGGGGGAGAAATAAAGACATGTTGAGTGCATGGATTACCGCTACCGTTGGCGGACAAGACAGACAGAGAAGCCCCCTGCACTACGCCGCGCACTTGGGGTCCACTACGCAATCCGTGGGACATGGCCTACAAGCCTATCAACGACAACTGCACACATAGATGACACAGGGCCATGGATACCTGAACTTGGCACCCTACAGAAGTGGGGGGCGGGGGCACAGGGCCATGCCTTACGGAGGGGCCTAGCCTACAGAATTCGCCCTGGCCTAGGGAGACCAACAGCCCTCCTCCCCCACCCAGACACCTCCACTGCGCGCAAAGTCACCAGAATGAGACTGTACTCACCCCCTTGTGTCTGCTGTGATGTCCTCACGCGCCCATCCAAATCGGGGTAGGCCACCGCCAGGATCCAGGACATCAGGGGGGTCAATTGACGACTGGCACCCCTCCTACGTTGGGAGGCCATCCCCAGCAGAGCCTCCGCCGTCTTCCTGCTCCCGCGGCGGATGTCCTCCCACCTCTTCCGGCAGTGGGTGCCCCGTCTGTTGTGGACCCCCAGGGTCCGGACGTCCTTGGCGATGGCACGCCAAATCGCGATTTTTTGGTGGGCACTGACATGTACAGGGAGAGAAAAATTGTCATCACCTTCTGCATGCTCAATGTGAGTGGCCCCCCATCCCCACCCTTGCCATGTGGCACATGCTCTCATCTGTCGTCTGATGCATGACGCAATCGCTCCCCTCCCCACCATCTTTCATCCACCCGACTCAACCCAGGCATTGCCCACAAATCATGGTCCCAGTGTACTTACCTGTTGGTCTGGAGGACCGTAGAGTAGCGCATACTGGGAGAGGACCCCATCCACGAGTTTCTCCAATTCTTCAGAAGTGAAGGCAGGGGCCCTTTCCCCAGTCGCAGCAGCCATTGTCTCTTCCAGACCGAGGTCACAGCAGCACTTGCAGTGTAGGTCCTCTCCTGTGGAAGATCAGGTATCGAGTGATTAAGCTGATAGAAAATGGCGGTCACGCCCACGGCGGTGCGTACCGCGGCGGTGCGTACCGCGACCGCCGGCGCACATCGTCATTGGCTCCTGAAACCCATAGGATTCAATGTGAACCAATGCGGCTTTGCGCCGCGGTCTTCGACCGCCTACCGCCACGGTGTGCCACGCCAGCGCATTGACCTCACATCCCATTGTCACACTTCACAGGTCAGGCAGCTGCCATTTCAAGGGCCCACATGGCTTAATTTCTACTGCGTCACACATACCTAGGCCTTTCCTCAACACTCCATTCAATGCATAGTGAATCGTGTTGTGTGCAAGCTGTGGGAACGTACCTGTGGGTTGATTGACTCTGTGCTCGCTGTTGTCCTTCCTAGGCACCGTCCGCTTGGCAATGCGAGGAGATGGAGGAATCTTCCCGTGTACAGACCACTGGTGGACCTGTCGACAATGGAGGAACGACATGTCATTCTGACATACAGGCTTGACCGAGCCACTATACATGAACTGTGTGCCCAGCTGGAGGCAGACCTGATGTCACCCATCCGCCAACCCACAGGGATCCCCCCTCTAGTGCAGGTGCTGTCAGTACTCCATTTCTTAGCAAGTGGGTCATTTCAAACAACAGTGGCCACATCATCAGGGATGTCTCAACCTATGTTTTCCAAGGTGTTGTCCAGAATGTTGTCTGCCCTGCTCAAACACATGCAGAGCTACATCGTTTTCCCTGAGGTGGGGGATTTGCCTACAGTGAAGGGTGACTTCTATGCCCTTGGACATATCCCCAACATCATAGGTGCCATTGATGGGACCCATGTGGCTTTGGTACCCCCCAGAGAAAGTGAACAGGTGTACAGGAACAGGAAAAGTTATCATTCGATGAATGTACAGATGGTCTGTTTGGCAGACCAGTACATCTCACATGTTAATGCCAAGTTCCCTGGCTCTGTGCATGACGCCTACATCCTGCGCAATAGCAGCATCCCGTATGTGATGGGGCAACTCCAGAGGCACCGTGTGTGGCTATTAGGGGACTCTGGTTACCCCAACCTTTCCTGGCTATTGACCCCAGTGAGGAATCCCAGGACCAGGGCAGAGGAACGCTACAATGAGGCCCATGGGCAGACTAGGAGGGTGATCGAACGCACCTTTGGCCTCCTGAAGGCCAGGTTCAGGTGCCTCCATATGACAGGTGGATCCCTAATGTACTCACCAAAGAAGGTGTGCCAGGTCATCGTGGCCTGCTGTATGCTTCACAACCTGGCTTTGTGCCGCCAGGTGCCTTTACTGCCGGAGGATGGTCCAGATGGTGGTGTTGTAGCAGCTGTGGAGCCTGTGGAGAGTGAAGAAGAGGAAGCCGAAGAGGACGACATAGACAACAGGAACACAGTAATAGAGCAATACTTTCATTGACACACAGGTAAGAGTACACACCGGCATATTACATTTACTTAAAGACTCCTACCTCTCTACTGCCTGGCTTTTTCCCCCAGTGTATGGTAACTGTGTTGGGACTTTCCCTTCCGTTTTCAGAGCTGTGGACCCCACTGCGTGTCATCTGCTTAGTTTCCCCATGGACTACAGCTGTGTGACAGCGTTTTTTTGGCATCACTATGTGAATAACAATTTTGGCACTGTCATGTCTAATACATTTGTTAAAATCACAGACAGACTCAAGATTGTTTATGTGCACTAAGTGTGTTTATTCAAGTGCTCTAATTTGGATGAGTGGTTGCAAATCGGTGAGGGGTGATGGTGGAGGATTGTCCATGGCAGAGTCCAGACTATCAGGTTCACAGGTGCATTGTCCAAATGCCTGTGGGAAGTGGAGCAGGGGCAGTTTAAGGTTGGACAGGGTGACAATGTGGGACAGTGGGATGACAATCAGGGCGGTATCCTTTGCTGGCGGGGGTCTTGACATGTTACTCTGTCTTCTTCTTGGATCTCAGGGCCCGCTTGCGGGGTGGTTCTCCTTCTGCAGGGGGTGGGGTTCTGGTGGCCTGTTGGTCTTCTGTCGGGGCCTCCTGTCCACTAGCGCCGGCGGAGGTGGTAGGCAGTTCTTGGTCCATGCTAGTGTCAGGGGCCCTTTGAGGTGCCACAGTGGTCCGCAATGTGGAGATTAACTCATTCAGGGCCTCTACGATGGTACCCATGGCGGTACTGATGTTTCTCAGTTCCTCCCTGAACCCCATATACTGTTGTTCCTGCAGAAGCTGGATTTCCTGCAACCTAGCCAGGACCGTCGCCATCGTCTCCTGGAAGTGGTGGTATGCTCCCATGATGGAGGAGAGGGCCTCGTGGAGAGTGGGTTCCCTAGGCCTGTCCCCCCCCTGTCGCACAGCTGCCCTCCCAGTTCCCCTGTTTCCTTGGGCCTCCGTCCCCTGGACCGTGTGCCCACTACCACTGCCCCCAGGTCCCTGTTGTTGTTGGGGTGGTGGGTTAGCCTGGGTTCCCTGTAGTGGTGGACACACCGTTGATTGACGTGTCCTGGGGACAGAGGTATGAGCCCGCTGGGTGGGTGCTGTGCTGGTGTTCCCAGACGGGGGAAGGTCTGCTGTGGCCTGTGCCTGTCTGAGGGGAACCGACTGTCCAGAGGTCCCTGATGGACCGGGCTGATCATCTAGATCCAGGGAGACAGAGCTGCTGTCATCACTGTGGGCCTCTTCTGGGGGTGGAGGGGACATTTGTGGACCCTCCTGTGCGGTGACCTGGCGTTCGGGTCCTGCAGGGGTATAAAAGTATGGTTATTGCTTCTGTGTGTGCCAATGGCATGCAATGGGTGGGTGCCTGTGTTCCCCAGTGCCGGCATTCCTTTGTGGGGGCTGTTGTGACGGTGTTTTGGGGGGGGTGATGGGTACGTGCATTGGGCATGCTTTGGTGATGGGTGTCCATGCTTTGGGGCCGCATGCAGGGCTAAGTTTTGGGATGGGTGGGTTGTGATGGTGAGACATTTGCAAGGGGTAGTTGTGAAGGGGGTGAGGGTGGGGGTATGAGTTGGCATGCAGGCGGGGTGGGGGGGATGAAGTAGTGAAGATGAGACTTACCAGAGTCCATTCCTCCACCTACTCCAGCGAGGCCCTCAGGATGCAGGATGTTCAAGACTTGCTCCTCCCATGTTGTAAATTCGGGGGGAGGAGGTCCGCCGCCAGTCCGCTGTACCGCGATGTTGTGCCTTGATACCATGGAACGCACCTTCCCCCGTAGGTCGATCCACCTCTTCCTGATGTCATCCCGATTTCTTGGGTGCTGTCCCACAGCGTTGACCCTGTCCACTATTCTGCTCCATAGCTCCATCTTCCTGGCAATGGTGGTGTGCTGCACCTGTGTCCCGAACAGCTGGGGCTCTACTCGTAGGATTTCCTCCACCATGACCCTGAGTTCAGCATCTGAGAACCTGGGGTGTCTTTGAGGTGCCATGGGGTGGTGTGGATGATGTGTGGGGTGGAGTGTGTAGTGATAGGTGGGGTGCTATTAGTGGTGTGTTGTGTGAGGTGCGTGGAAGTTCTGTGGGTATTGGTATTGTGTGCCTGTGGATGCTTGTTTGTAGATTGTGGTGTCTCTCTCTGGTATTCGTTCGAAATTTCTGGTCGTAAGGGTTTGTGGGTGATGTGGGTGTGTGTTTTATAATGTATTGGGTGTGTGGGAGTGGTGTGTGTATGTGTATCAGGTGTGTGTATTTCGAATTGTCCAATGTGGTAGTGTTTTGTAGGTGTATGTGTATTTCGACCGCTGCGGTGTGTACCGCCAATAGAATACCGAGGTTGAAAGACCGCCGCGTGGATTCGTGGGTCGTAATGGCATGGGCGTATTTCTGTTGGCGTGACGGTGGAGGTTTTGTCATCGCCAGTTTATCGCTGACCTTTGGTGTGGCGGACTTTTGTGGATGGCGGTATTTTAGCGGTTTGCCTAGTGTGGGTCAGAATGACCGTGGCGGTTTACCGCGGCGGTGTTATGGCGGTCTTCTGTCTGGCGGTAAGCGCCTTTTACCGCCGAGGTTGTAATGACCACCTATATTTTTTGTCAGTTTAGCTGCCTATTGGCTTTGACATTGCATTAGCCATTACATTCTGTATTCTGCCTATTGGCTTTGACATATTAGACATTATGGCCCTCATTATGACCCTGGCGGTCCTAAACCGCCAGGGCCGCGGGCAACAGAAGCACCGCCAACAGGCTGGCGGTGCTTCATTGCCCATTCTACCGCCGTGGTCAGAAAAGGGGATCCAGCGGTTTCCCGCCGGAATACCCCTGGCAGGGCTGAACCTCCATTGCGGCGCTGCAAGCAGCGCCGCCATGGGGATTCCGACCCCCTTCCTGCCAGCCTGTTTCTGGCGGTTTTGACCGCCAGGAACAGGATGGCGGGAATGGGTGTCATGGGGCCCCTGGGGGCCCCTGCACTGCCCATGCCACTGGAATGGGCAGTGCAGGGGCCCCCTAACAGGGCCCCAGCATGATTTTCACTGTCTGCTTAGCAGACAGTGACAATCGCGACGGGTGCAACTGCACCCGTCGCACCCCTGCAACACCGCCGGCTCCATTCGGAGCCGGCCTCTGTGTTGCAGGGCCTTTCCCGCTGGGCCGGCGGGCGCTCCTTTGGCGGGCGCCCTCCGGCCCAGCGGGAAAGCCAGAATGGCCTCCGCGGTCTTTTGACCGCAGAGCGGCCAAATGGCAATGACCGCCTAAATGTTTTGTTCAGTTTAGCCGCCTATTGGCTTTGACATGCTATTAGACATTGCATTTTGTATTCAGCTCAGCTGCCTATTGGCTTTGACATGATATTAGACCTTACATTTTGTATTCAGCTCAGCTGCCTATTGGCTTTGACCTGACATTAGACATTACATTTGATATTTAGGTTAGCTGCCTATTGCCTTTAACGTGGAGTTAGACATTGCAGTTAAGAATCCAAGCTGTATTTTTCCAAGCTATGTTTTTCTACAAGATGAACCAAGATGTTTTCCTCACACCAGACTAGACATGATAAGAGAGAGTACATTTGGTGTTTTCCTTTCTGCTCAGGCCTGGGAAGAGGAGAAGTCTAGGAGATCTGGCCAGTCTCCAAAGGCTTGCGTAGTTTTCCCGAGTCTGAGAGGAGGGGGCACGCTTTTGTAAGGATGACTCGGGGCTTCAGGGATTGAGATTCGAATCTGCTGGACTTTGGGCTGGAACTTGGTGCCAGTTGCCAGTCTCCCGTGTGGGTAGATAATCTCTTTCTCGCAGTTGACCTGAGTCATCAACTTGCAGACCCCAGAAAGATGAAGCTGTAAATAGTTTCTCACACGGTGAAGTATTTGATTTTATACGCTTTGCATTCAATATCTTATAAATATAACCTGCTGTGTACATTGCAACTGAGAAGTACTGTGATATATTTTTGTTTTCATTGCTGTGATACTTTTACTCATTTGAATGTGTGCTTGAAATCTATTAATTCGTCTCTCACGAACTTGTGGGTGGGGAAGAATTAACAACAATAAAGGTCTTCTTTGAACTCAGAAGTGCATTCCAGATATGTTCTGTAAGCTCTGATACGAGATAAGTAGGAAAGCAGAACAAAGGGCGAACAAGAAGGATCATTGAAAGGACTTATGGCCTCCTGAACGGCAGGTTCAGGTGCCTCCATCTGACAAGTGGATCCCTGTTCTGCTCACCCAAGAAGGTCTGCCAGATGGTAGTGGCATGCTGCATGTTGCACAACCTATCCCTCAGGCGGCATGTACCTTTTCTGTAGGAGGAGGAGAATGGAGATGGCCCTGTGGCAGCAGCGGACCCTGAGGACAGTGAGGATGAGGAGGCAGAGGATGAGGATTTGGACAATAGAACATCAGTGATACATCAGTACTTCCAATAACACACAGGTGAGACCGTGAAGCTTCACATTTCTATGAGTATTGGTGTATTCTGTGTGGCATTGGCATGCTGGCATTACCCACTTCTTTGCCCTACTTACTGTTACCTATGGATATTCATTTTGTAGATGTTGGTAATATGACAGCATTCTCCTGGTGTGATCACAACAGCCAGCTACAGGCCATTAGTTCTATGCTCATACCACTTATAGTTCATTTGCAATGGTTGTAGCTGTTTCAATCAATACAAATTTGCAATACATAAAATACTACTTATCCAAGGGTGTTTATTGTTGTGCTAAAATATAGAGGGGAAAGTGCAATGGAATGAGGTGATGATGGAGGAAAGTCCAGGGTATTGTCCCAGTCTGTTTGTAGCACAGGTGCATTGTCCATAGGGACATAGGAAGGAGAGCAATGGCAGTTCAAGGTGGACAAGGTGACTGAGTGGGACACAAGGGGGACAATCAGGGGAGTCTCATTTCCTGGCAGTGGTCTTGGCAAGTGCCTCTGGCTTCTGTCTCGTTCGCAGGGAACCATTGTGGGGTGGTTGACCTTCTGCAGAGGGAGAGGTGCTGGTGGGCTGTTGGTCCTGTGGCTGGGCCTCCTGGCCACTAGCGGCAGTGGAAGTGGAGGGCTGTTCAGATGACTGGCTAGTGGCAGGGGCCCGCTGTTATGCTGTTGCCTCCCTCATGATATTGGCCATGTCTGCCAACACCACTGCTATGGAGATCATGGTGTTGTTAATGACCTTCAAGTCCTCCCTGATGCCCTGATACTGTCCCTCCGGCAGCCGCCTGTTCTCCTGCATGTTGTCTAGGATCTGGCCCGTTGTGTCCTGCAAATGTTGGTAGGCTCCCAGGATCTCGGAGAGCTCCTCCTGGAGAATCGGTTCCCCACTCCTGTCCTCCCCCTCACACACAGCAGTCCTCCCAGTTTCCCTGTTGGCCCGTGCCTCTGAACCCTGAATGGTGTGCACCCTGACCCCAGGACCCTAATTGTCTTGTATGTGAGGTGAGGCTGCGGTCCCCATATAGGTGGACACACTTCAAATTGATGCGTCCTGGGGACAGAGGTGTGGGTACGCAGGGTGGGTGCTGTGGTGTTGGATCCTGATGGGGGAGGCTCAGTGGTGGTCTATGAGTGGTCTTTGGTCACCGGCTGTCCTGTGATCCCTGGTGGGCCAGGTAGATCATCCAGAACCTAAAGTCCAGAGTTACTGTCATCACTGTGGGCCTCTTCTGTTGGGGGACTGGATAGTGGTGGCACCTCCTCTACAGTGACATTGGCTGGGGTACCTGTGGTGATGTAAGTGAAGTATTATGCTTCAGGTATCTGACATTTGTACTTCTGTAGCTTCCTCTCTATGGTTATTGTTCCCCTGCCAGCTTTTGCTTGTGTATGTTGGTGTATTGTGGTTATGTTAGTTTCCCTATGCTGTGCATACTTTGGTGATGAGTGTCCATGCAGGGCTGGAAGGGGGGTCCATGCATTGGTACAGCATGCAGGGCTTGGCATTGGGATAAGTGAGATGTGATGGTGGAGTGTGTGGGATGTGGGATCATTGTTTAAAGTAGACTTACCAGTGTCCAGTCCTCCTTCAACTTTGGCGTGTCCCTCAGTATGCAGTAATTCCAAGAATTGTTCCTCTCATGCTGTGAGTTGTGGGGGAGGAGGTGGGGGTCCACCGCCAGTCTTCTGTGATAGCGAGCTGGTGTCTTGCTGCAATGGAACGTACCTTCCCCCGTAGGTCGTTCCACCTCTTCCTGTTGTCATCCCTTGTTCTTGGATGCTGTCCCAAGGCATTGACCCTGTCCACGATTCTCCACCATAGCTCCATCTTCCTTGCTATTGATATGTGCTGCACCTGTGCTCCAAAGAGCTATGGCTCTACCCTGACGATTTCCTCCACCATGACCCTTAACTCCCCCTCAGTGAAACGGGGGTGCCTTTGTGGTGCCATGGGTTTTGTGTGGTATGTGTTGGTGAAGGTGTGATGGGTAATGTATTGGTGTGTGTGATGTGGAATGCATGAGGGGTGTATGGGTGTGAGTGGTGTGTGTGTCTAGTTGTCTCTGTGCTCTTCTTCTCAGTCTTGTGGTGGTGATAGTTGTTGGTAAAGGGTTGTGGGTAATGTGGGTGTGTGTTTTATAGTGATGTGGGTGTGGTGTGTGTATGGGTGTCAGGTGTGTGTTGTTTCAATTGGCCAATCTAGTGTTGTTTTGTATGTGGGTGTCCATTGTGAGCATGGTGGTATGTACTGTCAATGGTTTACCGGCGTTTAATATCTGCCATGGTGATTCATAGGTCAAATGTGATGGCCATTGTTCTGTTGGCGCAATGGTGTGGGTTTTGGGACCACCAGTTTATAACTGACCTTTGGTCTGGCGGTTTTGTGTATGTGGCTGTATTCTGTCAGAATGGGGTGTGTGTGTCATAATATGGTGAATAGGTATTCACCAGCGCGGCAGTATGTTGGTGGCCGTCAGCATGGCGGTAAGCAGCATTTACTACCAATGTTGTAATGAGGGCAAATGTCTTCAGATAATGTTTTAAGATGTTCTTTAACTGCTGCTGAGGTGTTAGTCTGTACTATACCAGAGTGTTGACTTGAGACAAAGAGAGGGTCCGGCCAGCTAATCTTGAAACCCCTGGGAGAACTCACAAAACCCGCCTGACACCCATTAATGTCTATTGGCAACAATAACTACTGACTAGGACTAAAATGAAAAGAATTATAGGTTCCAGCCTGAACCTGTGCATCCAATTCTTCCTGGGTGACGTTCAGGAAGGACTGCCCATGGTGAATTTTGTCAGTGTGGGGGTACTGGGCACATTCATTACCTTAATTTTTGCTAAGCCTAGACAAGATGTCTGTAGAATTGTATCATTCAAAAAGACAATTGGAACAGGAATAAGGCATCCTCTAAATAAAGCTTTCCTACCCTGAATTTTCTAATCTTTTGTTCCCCATACACTTTTTTACATCAATAATGTTCCTCCAGTATTTGTGTCCTTCAACTGCAAGTCGGGAAACAAAGTAATCTCAGTAGATCAATTTTGTGTTTGTTAGCAAAATTTTCCTAATTTGAGAAGGTGGTAACTTGAATAGTTTGAATCTGCATTCTTAATGTTATGCCTAGAAAAATATGTGAATTTATCTGAATAACTCCCGACAGGCGGAGGTGAACAGTGTTCCCCTATGTGTAACTGAGTACTCATCTGTGTCTAGTTGCTCTGTGCAGGTACTAATGTCCCCAATTATTATAACAGAACATCTTCCCATAATTCTTTGTGTTAGTGTATACATCATCACTTTCAAATACAGTATAATCCTGCAATTCAGCAAGCATAGAATGAACTGTTTGGACATTCCAGTCATCAGAAACAATACCTGGTGTAAATACATCAGTCACTGAAATTTTGAAAACATATGAAACTTGAATGACTTCAGTAGGCCCGTATACATCAAATGGAACTTTATCCCACACAGTCCCATCAGGAATTGGTACTGCTGAAATGTTCACAAGCGACAAATCTCTTCAGACCTTATGTGATTAAAGATATGAAGTTAAAACTACTTCCACACGCTCAACAGAAGAGCGTTCAGGAAGATAGTGACCATTTATAAGGAAAAAGAAAACAGTCATTAAACCAATCCACAATAGAAAGGCAAGCAATATCAGAAATATCCACAAATAATATAATGAATAAATTAAATAGTTATTTTTAAGCCATATGTACAGCTTACGTGTCTTTGAAACTATTTCACTTGTAGGTGCGGATTAAGTTGTAGAAAAGTTATCATGGTCGATTAAATAACCAGAAGCCGTCGCCGCAATCACAGGAACTGGTACATTTTTAGTAGATGCATCCACTTCACGTGGAGGCTCATAGTAGATGAGGTTGTCTGTTTGTGCTGAGTTGGAGAGAAGAGAGTTACATGTTAGACAATTGTTGTCGATGAAGTGGTAACATGAAAAAAGCTCCTTTTCTGCTGCCCTCCCCATGTTCGAGGAGCCATTCATAGCGTTGTTGTACATGATGGTGTCAGTCAGAAGAGTTGTTTTTTCTTCTTTGAAGAGGTTTGTCCTGTTGAGTAGTGAGAGGTGACCAGGAACTACCCAAGGGACTGTTGAGTTTACTGTGCATGATTGGCCACATGGTGTAGTTTAGTGTTGCCAATGGAGACAAATCTGTTTTCTTTGGAACCAGGCAGCGGTGGTAGGATGACAGTTCTGATACCTTGTATTCCAAGGACTTGGATTGGTTCTTTGCAGGATGGGCTCAATTCCTTCCTCACAGCAATCCTCTCACAAACCAGATTCCCAACTTTAGGAATCCAGCCTGTAGAAGGTGTTGGCGAATCCCTTATTCCTAAGGTGGAAGCACTGACGGATTAATTATCATCACGAAACTCCAGTAAGACAGTGAAAATTTCATTTATGTCAGAAGGTGTATCTGCTGCCAACAAACCAGGGCCATCTACATACAGGACATTCATAGGAATCCCAAAGTGAACCTCAGAAGAAGTGCGTCCTCCCAAGGAATGTCCTGGCATATTATTCAGTGTTCTCTGAACTCCAATATAGGTGATAAAGCCATCTGTGGACAGATCCTAGTACTCAAGCTGTAAAGGACTACTTTCAGTCTTGATTGCTCCTCTCCACAACCAAATTACCCTCAGGATGGTAGGGTGATGAGTAATGCAGTTCAACACACATGGTCCTCATGGTGTCCCTGAATGCCTCAGAGGCAAAGGCAGGGCCCTGGTCCGAATGGAATGCTGCAACAGCATATATATTGATAAAGCTCAGCAAGTCTTTTATAACAGTTGGAGAGTTGGCCCGCTACTGAGGCCTTACCCACAGGAATCTAGAACAAGAATCTGCAGTGACTAATATGTATTTGTATGCACCATCAGGTTGAAGGGGACAACAATGGTCCAAGTACAGCCATTGTAGTGGCCTATTGGACACTAAGAATAATGTCTGCGGTGGGCATTTGATATTTGAGCCCTTTATCTGCTGGCAAGAGTGTTATTGCGGCCACAACAGATCTAATCTCTGGCCTTGGTTAGGGACCATTTGAGCTCCAACCTCAGGAATTGATTCAGAGGCAATATTCTGGCAATGATGTGGTAAGAATATTTTGTATGCTATGCTTTTGGGAGAGCCTTCAGCCGAAGCTTTCACGGCAGTCAAAATGTCATTATCCAGTCTCCTCTGGGAATGAGTCACTGCAGCACAGAAGCCATTCCTACTGCTCTGCGGATTTGGTCACTTCATCAGCCAAACTGTTGCCAATACCGTGTACTCCTGCACGTTGATGGCCCAATGTATGGACTACATGAGCGTTAGGGAGCCTATCATTAAGATTAGCTACCCTCCCTATAGAGTTCTCTGTTTTATGGTGTTCCCCTTTGAGTTTCTGAACCCATTCAATCTCCAATGATTAAGATAATCATTGTAGAACTGGACACAGTAGTACGAATCACAGACAATCAATGTGAGTTTCCTTGGATCCCTACGTTCTAGTGCTAGGAGAAGGGCTTCAAGTTCAGCCAGCTGTACAGTCCCCAGGGTCTGCATGTAGGTATTGTGAGAGTGGAATATACATTCCTTCATCCCTCCGCCACGGCTGCGCAAGCATATGAGTACTGATGTTTAGTACCTACAGCAGGTTGTGCTGAACCACCAGTGTAAATGAGAGTATGGTATCTGTCAACAGGTAGGGTGTCTCGAGGTGTGGGATACTCATTATCGTATTGGAGAAATTATTTTGTCTGAAGTTTTGAATCAAAGATGTAATTAACATCATTGGCAGTCAGAGAGGTTGCCTATTGAATCCAATGTGGATGTAATGCTTTAGGTGTTAGGAACACTAGCTTTGATAAGGGCCTCTAAGGCTGGCTCTGGGGTAATAACAATAATGTGTTTTTCCTTGGGTATGTGGTCTCTGCTTGATGCCAGCAATCTGTACTGCAGTCAGAATTATTTCTGTGAGTGCAAAGTGTTGTTCTGCATTTGAATATGAATGTTATTTATATGCTATGGCCAATGTGTTGCCTTAGTTAAAGGTGACATAAGTGAATCCTGAAAGGAACAAGAGGGACGTGAATCAGTATATCTGTTAGGAGCTTTTATATTTTCTCTATTTCTGAGATTATGGCCCTCATCATGACCCTGGCCGACGGGGAGAAGTGGCGGTAAAACCGGCAACAGGCCGGCGGAAAAAAAATGTAATTATGACCATGGCGGTTACCGCGATGGTCATCCGCCATTTCTCCACTCCGACCGCCAGAGTGGTGACGGACGCTGGGCTGGAGACTTTGGTCTCCAGCCCAGCGGCCGTCACCAGACCGCCGCCGGTATCAGGACCCTGCATATCGCCATGGATTTCGGGTGGTTGGGCACTATCAGTGCCAGGGAATTCCTTCCCTGGCACTGATAGGGGTCTCCACCCCCCCTCCCGCACCCCGAGCCCTCCCCCACACCTCCTTACCCCTGGCATCCCCCAAAGGTGGCAGGACCCCCTCCCCACCCCCAAAATTCACAGACACACACCCCCTCCCCACCCCCAACATGCACAGACACACACCCCTACACGCACACATACACTACAACAACACATACCTGCACACATACAAACAGACATGCACACAGACCGACCCGCGCACATTTCCCATACACACAACACACCCCTGCATGCATACACTCACTCACACACCTCTTCAACATACTCACACCCCCATGCACGCACAAAACACACAACACCCCCCTCCCCTAACGGATGATCAACTTACCTTGTCCGTTGATCCTCCAGGAGGGGACGGGATCCATTGGGGCTGCTCCGCCGCCAGCTCCCCGTCACCAGAACGCCCCCACACCTAATCATGGAATGTGATTCGGTGGGCGATGTTCTGATGACGGGGCGGCGGAGGTAGAGCAGCCTCCACTTCCCCGTCGACTGCCAGTATGGCTGCTGGCAGCTCTCCATCCGAAAAAGAACGGACCGCTGCCAGCAGCCATAATACACCGCATGGAAAACCACCTGCACTGCCGGTCTTCCGACCGCCGAGGACGAAATGAGGGCCTATATCTCCTTTCGAAGTTCCCCAGGTGTGGAGAGTCTGCTCTCTGACTTCGTCTGTCTTTAATTTGCTTTTATCCCAGCGCTTTTTAGAACCCTCCTATGCTTATTTGGTTCCTTCCTTAGGGGTGATACTCTGAATTTCAGGCTTTTTCAGCTTAGCTCTCAAAATATCCCATCCTATACTGGTGAAGTTATTGGAAATTATTTTCAGTAACTGTTTCTCCGGTTCCAAGTGTGGAATCATCTGCAGCTGCTGGCATATGACCAATGCTACTGCTTCCCCATTAATGTTACAAAGCATTATTGAGCAGATTAGGTTGAAGTTAAGCATCAATATCATCCCCAAATCTAGGGCTGGGGCCACCCAGTGTTCGTTCTGAATTTGTTTTCACACTTCCTGTAAATTGTCAAGTGTTGGGGTACCATGTTGTAGTATAAATCACAGTGAAGGCCCTCATTATGGCTCTTTCAAACAGACCGCCAAACCTCCGGGCGCCAGAAGACCGCCATATTTTGAGTAATGCAGGATTTCTGCCACATTTTGGGTGGAAATCCTGCAGTAGGCATGCTGGCAGGTGAAGGCGCATAGGTGTTTCTACCATGCGCCCCGCCCCACCAGAAGGACTCCATCAGCTGCATTGTAACTTGTAATATGACCTGGCGGTGTCCTAATTGTGGAGCGCTGCCGGTGGTGGAAATGCCCGTTCTCTGCCAGATGACCTCTTAGCTGGATAATGTAGGTCGGGTGCCCGACAGGTGAAAGGGTGGGAGGGTGGGGGGCGTTGTGTGTGCATGTGTGAGTAGTTGTATGTCAGCATATGTGAATGTAAGTGTGTATGTGCCTGTGTATGCTTGTGGGTATGGGAGTTTACATACGTGTGGGCATGGGTGTGTGCATGTGTGGTTGAATGCATGTATGAATGTTGAAGTGAATGCGTGTATAAATATTGAAGTGAATGCATGTATGGATGCATGTGAGTGAATCCGTGTATGTCAGTGTTGGTGAATGACTGTATGCGGGGTGCGCGTGGGTGACTGTGTGCGTATGCATGTATGCGGGGAGGGGGTGGGGAGGTGGGCGCTGTACCTGAAGGAGGGGTGGGGAGCACTGTACCTGAAAGGGGGATGGAGGTTCTTGTATGGAGGGGGTGGGGTATTGTGCTTGCTGAGGGGATGTATGATGGCGCAACACATGTGTATGTTATGCATGCCATTACAACGCATACATTTACAATGAAATTCTTTGTAAAAGCATGTTTGGTAAAGGAACATGCGTAGTAAATTCTCCCCTGCACCCCACCCTATACCTGACACCATACTGCACCTGCCCAAGCCCTTAAAACTGTCCCTTCCAGCCCCTGCCCTGAGCCCTACCTCTCTGCCCTACCCTACCCTGTTCTAAGACCTACCCTCCCCTGTCCTAAAAACTACTCGACCCCCCAATCTGCTCTAAACCCTAATACCTACCCTGCCCTGACCTAAAAACTACTCCGACCACCCGCTCCCAGCCTAAACCCTAAAAGCTACCCTGCCTTGTCCTAAAACTTACCCTGCCCTGTCCTAAAAACTACCCTGACCCCCACCCTAAACCATAAAACCTACTTGTCCTAAAAACTATCCCTCCCTGTCATAAAAACGACCCCGATCCCTGCCCTGAAACCTAAAACCTACCCCACCCTGTCCTAAAATCTACCCTGACCCCACCCTAAAACCTTCCCTGCCTTGTCATAAAAACTGCCACTCCCTGTCCTAAAAAAGACCCAACCCCTTCTCCCCTCCCTAACCCCTGCCCTGTCCTAAACCTATCCTACCCTGGATACTCCACCTTAAACATTAAAACCTATCCTGTCCTAAAAATTACCCCGCCCTGTCCTAAAAACTACCCCTACTCCCTGCCCTCATGCTGAACCCTAAAACCTACCCCGCCCTGTCTTAAAAACTACTCCGACCCCTGCCTTTGCCCTAAACCCTAAAAGTTACCCTGCCATGTCCTAAAACCTACCCTGCCCTGTATTAAAAACTACCCCAACCCCCTCCCTAAACCCTAAAACCTACTGTGTCTTAAAACCTACCCGCCCTGCCGTAAAACTACCCGACCCTAAACCCTAAAACTTACACTACCTTGTCCTAATAACTACCCCAACCTAATCCCTGCCCTTTCCAAAAACCTACCCTGACCCCCCACCCCACCCTAAACCCTAAAACCTACCCTGTCCTAAAAACTACCCCAACCCCCCCGAAACCTAAAACCTACCCCACCCTATCCTAAAAACTACCTTGACCCCACCTTAAACTCTAAAAGCGACCCTGCCCTGATCCTAAAACCTACCCCGCCCCCTGTCATAAAGTCTACCCGCCGTCAAACCTAAAAGCTACCCCGCCCTGTACTAAATCTACCCCGACCCCCGCCCTCAATCCTAAAACCTACCCTGACCTCAAAACTATCCCACCTGTCATAAAAAGTACCCCGGCCCCCACCCTAAGATCTACCCTGTCCTAAAACCTACCTCACCCTGTCCTACAAACTACCTGAGCCCCCGCTCTAACCCCTAAAACCTACCCTGCCCTGTCTGAAAACTACCCCTCCCCAACCTAAACCCTAAAACCTACCCTGTCCTGTCCTAAAACCTCCCACTGCCCTGTCCTAAAACCTACCCCACCCTAAACACTAAAAGCTATACTGTTCTAAAAACTACCCCACACTGTCATAAAAACTACCCCGATCCACCGCCCTGAACCCTGAAACCTACTCTGCTCTAAAAACTACCCCGTCTCCCACCCTACTCCAGACCCTAAAACTAACCTACCCTGTCCTAAAACCTACCCCTACCACCCACCCTCACCCTGAACCCTAAAAACCTACCCCGCCCTGTCCTAAAAACTACCCCGTCCCCAACATTTGCCCTAAACCGTAAAAGCTACCCTGCCTGTCCTAAAACCTACTCCACTGTGACCCCCACCCAAAAGCCTACCCTGTCCTAAATCTCATCCCACCCTGTGCTAAAAACTACCCCACCCTAAACCCTAAAACCTACACTGCCCTGTCCTAAAACCTACCCTACACTGTCCTAAAACCTACCCCATCCTGTCCTAAAAACTATCCCGACACCCCACTCTACCCTGAACCCTAAACCATAAAAGCTACCCTGTCCTAAAACCTACCCTACGGCATATCCTAATACCTTCCCCACCTTGTCCTGAAAACTATCCAGACCCTCTGACCCTGTCCTAAAGACTACTCCCGCACACCGTAACCCGACCCCACTTACTTCTCCCCTCTGGTCGCTACTCCTTCCTGCGTGGAAAACACATGCGTGCTAAACGCATGCATTGTAAATGCATATGCGTGGTAATGGCAGCGTGGTCAATGCAAACTGTTGCATTGACTGCATTCTTAGTGATGTTTCCCGCTGGTGGGGTAGTCACCTGCTGGCGACAGGGAGGACATTCCCTGTCACCAGTAGCCTTTCCACAAGGGTTTTCGTGGTGGTGCTACCGCTACCGCTGCGGAAACCTTGGTGGAAAGCCAGCTCATAATATTGCCGGCAGTCTTCATTGGACCACGGGTTCGGAAATGCTCATCTCTGGCCCGGCGGGTCCAATCACCCTGGTGGTCTGAGCGGGGATGTGGCGTGTTGGCAGAGGGCAACCTGTCACACTCATAATGTAGACCAACAGGGTCATAATAGGGCCTAACACTGTACCCTATGTGGTGCACTCATCCACTGAGGGAACCATTACGAATGGCAAGCACATTGTAAGAATTGTATGTTTTTCCTGTGGTCCAGAACAGGATTTTCTCTTGTTCTGTGGGCACTTTGCCCATGAAGGACTGTACTGTTTGTGGGTTTATTCCAGTAGTAGCCAATTGATATCCAGCGGGTGCTGGAGGTGCTGGGTGCAATGGTGTTGTGTTCAAAGTTCGCATGACGAAGTGAACCAGTTGTCTATATAGGGTTACGAGCTCATTGTAAAGATTGCGCAGATCAGCTGCCTGCATGTTTTGTACACCAGGGTGCGGTGTATATGTGGCAAACATTGGACACATCGGTCCGTCATTACCTAAAGGACCTAATCTTACGTGTTATATAACGTGTAGTAGGATGCCATTAAACCAGTCCTAATTTCTTAATAAGTAATCAGTATTTCAAGATACTCGTATGCTTGATACCTCTGTGGTACATTTGTAATTCTATATGTGTGGAATTTGAATGTGGTGTCATCGTCCTCAGGAAAGGTAACCCAGGAACAGAATGTTTCTGTTTGGTAAGCTTCATTAGCTTCTACAATGAATGTAACATCCCGTCCTCATCTGACAAGCCATGCGCTATTAGGTGCAGTGTTAATGCATGTCTGACATTCTCAGGAATGTCTATGGCATTAGCCATATTATAAAATGGGAAAAGAGATGGATCCAAAAATGGGGAGAAAGGTCCTTTTAAAGGTTTGAGCTCAAACAACCTACAGCCTAGTTAGGTTCTCCCTGTTCAGTTGAGGAGGATTATTTCAATGACCAGGGATGTCTCCGTACAATGGAACTTAGGCTACCTGGACAGTGAACTGCTCTGCCTCCATGTAGCTCCCCCAGTAAGTGCAGCTCGTGTCTGTTGAACTCTGACCCTGGTCAGAAGTTTTAGGCCCTCCACCACGTCAGGCTCCTGCCGGCGCCTCATCCCTGGTGTGTAGTGGGAGAGCTTTGCTCTTCTGCTAGATGCCCACCGGCTCTCAGTCTCTTTTTCTCTGTCTTGTCCCTTTCGCACCTTTCTGCTTGCTGTATTATGCCCTTGCGCTTTGTGTGCTTTTTTCTATCTTATTACTCTTTTTCTGTGCTTTTTACTCTAATTTTCCTATTTTTCTTGCATTCTCTCTCATTTCTCTCTTTCACGCTTTTTCCCAGCTTTCACTCTTCCCTCTAACCGCTGATGCTGCCCCTGCGGCCCCACCCTCCCCTTTTTTGCACTGTTTTTCCTGTTCCCTCCTCCCAGCTGTCCTCCCCTCCCCCTGCTCCTTACTTAATGGCAGCCTCCATGTGGTAGGAAGAGCAACCCCACTGATCTGGTAAGTGAACTGCTCGGCCTCCATGTAGCTCCTCTAGTAAGTGCAGCCCGTGTCTGTTAAACTCTGACCCTGGTCAGAAGTTTGAGGCCCTCCTTCACCTGCAGGCTCCTGCCTGTGCCTTATCCCTGGTGTCTAGCGGGAGAGTTTTGATCTTCTGCTAGGCTGTCTACCGGCCCTTGGCCTTCTTTTCTCTGTCTTCTCCCTTTCATGCTTTTCTGCTTGCTGTATTGTGCCCTTGCGCTTTCTGTGATGTTTTCGATCTTATTCCTCTTTTTCTCTGCTTTTTACTCTAATTTTCCTATTTTTATTGCATTCTCTCTCATTTCTCTCTTTCACATTTTTTCCCAACTTTCACTCTTCCTTCTCCCCGCCGCTGCTGCCCCTGTGGTCCTGCCCCCCTTTTTGCACCGTTTTTCCTGTTCCCGCCTCCCAGCTGTCCTCTCCTCCCCCCACTCCCTACTTAATGGCAGCCGCTGCCTGGTAGGAAGAGCAACTCCACTGACCAGGTCAGTGAACTATTCTGCTTCTGTGTATCTCCTCCTGTAAGTGCAGCCCCTGTTTGTTGAACTCTGACCCTAGTCAGAGATTCAAGGCTCTCCTCCACCTGCAGGCTCCTGCCTGTGTCGCATCGCTGGTGTCTAGTGGGAGAGATTTGATTTTCTGCTAGGCTGCCTACCGGCCCTCGGCCTCTTTTTCTCTGTCTTCTCCCTTTCATGCTTTTCTGCTTGCTGTATTGTGCCCTTGCGCTTTCTGTGTTTTTTTCTATCTTATTCATCTTTTTCTGTGCTTTCACTATAATTTTCCTATTTCTCTTACAGTCTCTCATTTCTCTCTTTCACACTTTTTCCCAACTTTCACTCTTCCCTCTCCTCGCCCGCTGCCGCCCCAGCGGCACCTCCCCCTTTTTTGTACCATTTCTCCCACTCCAGCTCCGCCTCCCAGCTGTACTATCCTTCCCCCTCTCCCTAATTAATGGTGGCTGCTGTGCAGCTGTGCCGCTGGCGCGCTGAAGGGGAGCCAAAGGCAAGCACATCTGAGCCCGTCCGTGACCCGAACACGACCAGCGCCAGGACCCCTGGACCTCCCTCTTGCCAGCAGCACTCCACGCACTCAACCCAAGACGCAACAACAATTGCAAGCCCTCATCACCGGCCAACAACCACGGACCCTTCAGCTGCCTCCGCAGGCGCCAATCCTACACCACCACCAAGACCTTCGACCAAACACAACCTACCCGCAACAACACACCCACATCAAAGATCCTGAAATGCTTCATCCTCAATGCCCCCTCCCTCCACAAACACTCTACCGAAATCTGGGACCTCCTTGACAGCACCACCCCGGACTATGCATTCCACACAGAAACTTGGACCAACACCACCTCTGGCCCGGACATTGGCATCACCATTTCCCAAGGATACAAGAGCACCCAGAAAAACTGCCCCAGCCACACCAGGGGGGGAATCTCCATCGTCCACAAGTCTAACATCCAACTGAGTACACACTCCGAAGATCCCAGAAGCCTGATGGAACACCTACACTTCAAACTTCAGACAAGTCCAACATCCACCATGAGGGAAACCCTCATCTACCGCCCACCCGGGACCCGCACACCTTTCTCTGACTCCATCACAAACAGTATCACTGTGCAAGCCATCTCAGCCTCTAACTACACCCTGCTGTGAGACCTCAACTTCTACCTCGACAACTCACAAGACCCCAACACTGCGTCCCTCCTAGACAACCTCCACAACATAGGGCTCTGACAGATCGTGACGCAACCAACGTATTCATCAGGACACACCCTCGACCCCATCTTCACAACAGGAACCTCCATCACCTTGAGCCACACCTCCTAACTTCCGTGGACAGACCATTGCTGCATCCATTTCAACTTTAAACACACCCACCATCCTCAGACCCCAACACCAACCATCTCGTAGAAGCTGGGCAAGAATCATCGACGGCCCCTTGCCAACTCCGCCCCCCATCACACACAACAACGACCAGAAGTTCACAGCCTGCACCTTTCACAAATGGATCTCCAACTGCACCAACACCATAGCCCCCCTCAAAAAGAACAACAGCACTCACACCAAGAAAGCCAGTTGGTTCACTGCAGAACTCCAAGATTTCAGACGCACATGTCGATGCCTCACAAAAATCTGGAGAAACACCAAATCTACAGAAGCCCAAATCAACTTCAGAGCTGCCACCACTTCACATCACCATCTCATCTAAAGTACCACAAAGAAAGCAATACAAGAAAGAATCACTCACACGCACACAACAGCAAGAAACTCTTCAGCATCATCAAGGAGTTCGCCCAACCCAACAGCAAAGCAACGGACATCCCACCCTCACAAGATCTCTGCAACAAACTCAACACATACTTGCACCACAAAATCAAGACCATCTACAACAACTTCAGCAAGGACATCCTACATGCAGAACCCCCCTCCACCGGAACCCGATCCCAAAAAAACTAAAATCACCAACTGGACCCCCCCTCACCACCGAAGATACATTGAAGACAATGAGGCCCATTCACTTCAGGGCCCCCACGGACCCATGCCCCCACTACATCTTCAACAGAGCTGCTGAAAGCATAACCCCCAAGCTCTGCCTCACCATCAACCGCTCCCTAGCAGACGCCTCCTTCCCCGATGAAAACCGGCCGAGGTCAACCCTCTCCTCAAGAAACCCTCGGTGGACCCCACCAACCTCAAGAACTACAGGCCCATCTACCTGCTCCCTTTTTCAGTGAAATTCATTGAGAAAGCCATCAACAGCCAACTTGCCACTTTCATCGAAGACCACAACATTCTCAACGCCTCCCAATCTGGCTTCAGAAAAAAACACAGCACCGAAACAGCCCTCCTAGCTTCAACGGATGACATCCACTCCCTGCTGGACAAGAGAGAGACTGCGGCCCTCATCCTGCTCAACCTATCGGCAGCCTTCAACACAATCTCCCACCACACCCTGATGGGCAGACTTCACAAGGCTGGCATCAGAGACAAG
Source organism: Pleurodeles waltl (assembly GCF_031143425.1). Lineage (NCBI taxonomy): Eukaryota > Metazoa > Chordata > Amphibia > Caudata > Salamandridae > Pleurodeles > Pleurodeles waltl. The sequence goes on from NC_090445.1 coordinate 1,303,261,033, forward strand.
GCCCTCAACTGGATACGATCTTTCCTATCCAGCAGAAATCAATGAGTAAGACTTCCCCTTCCTCTTGGACCCCAAACCTACCAGCTGCGGAGTTCCCCAGGGACTCTCCATCAGCTCTACGCTGTTTAACATCTACATGGCCCCGCTAGCCACCATCGCCAGAAACTACAGACTCAACATCTTCTACTACGCTGATGGCACCCAGCTCACCCTCTCTCTATCCAACAAACCCAACACAGCCAGACACAACTTCCACGAAGGTATGGGAGCAGTCACCAACTGGATGAAAAGCAGCTGCCTCAATGCAGACAAAACTGAAGTACTCAAAATAAGCTCTCAACCCGATGTGTGGCACGACTCCCGGTGGCCCCCCACCCTCAAAAGCAAAGCCCATCCCCACGAACCAAGCCAGCAAACTTGGAATCATCCTGGACTCCAAACTCATCATGGACCGCCAAATCAACTCAGTCGCATCTACCTACTTCCGCACCCTCTGCCTCCTACGCAAGACAATCTAATGCTTCCCCCTCGAACACAGAAAGACAATCACACACACCCTCGTTACAAGCAGACTGGAATACGGCAACACGCTCTATGCCGGAATCAACAAGAAACTCACCTGCAAACTACACCGCCAGACTGGTCCTCAACCTACCTCAACACTGTCACATCTCCCAGCACTTGTGCACACTACACTGGCTCCCCATAGAGAAAAGAATCATCTTCAAGATCCTCACCTACGCACACAAAGCCCTCCACGACACCAGACCAGCCTACCTGAACAGGCAACTCAATTCCCACGTACCCCACAAGACCCTACGCTCAGCCCAGCTCTCTCTCGCCAAAGTTCCCTGCATTAGAAAAACAAGAACAAGTGGATGCTCATTCTTCTACCTCACCGCCATAGCCGGAAAGGCCCTACCGCCCCACCTCAGACATACTACACCCCTCCTCAAATTCCCAAAAGAGCTGAAGACATGGCTATTTGAAGAACCACTGCAATGATGGATGCTCCACATCCCCCCTCAGTGTGTTGAGACCCTCACGGGTGAGTAGTTGCACTTCACAGACACTGATTGATTGATTGATTAGGCTACCTGTTGTGTGTGAGACAGTGATACTCAGGGCATCTGTAAATTAGCACCATCATTGGTGGGGCCATGTCATAGTTGGACTCTTGCTCTAAGCAAGACTGCTGGTTTAGGGATGACAGCACCTTTGTTTGTAGACAACTAGGCCAATCCTACAAGTCACAACTGTCGGCCCCACCCTCTTGGCTCACAAGTAGTACCTTACCAAAACCCAAATAGTAAAAGGTGATTTGTGGCAGCCTTAACTCATGGACTCAAAAGTGCAACATCTCAGGAGAGTTGTGGTTAAATGGAGATTACCCTTTTTTCACATGAGCAACAAGTCTCAGTCATACACAGACAAAGAAGGAGATGCTGCAAAGTTTTCAAACAAGACTGCAATCCACTGTAAATTGCATGGCTTGCAATGATGGGAATAATGAAAAATGTAAGAAACAGATTTGTAAAAGAGAGAGTCGTGAATATAAAGACCCCCATCCTCTTGCAATAACACAAGATATGAAATAGGGCCTAACGTCCTAGCATGATGAACCTAATCTTTAACCTAAAGAGGGCTAGGTGTGAAAATCCTACTATGCAAGTATCATTTCCAAGAGAAGAGCCCCCAACCCTCCTTACCGTGGGGACACGAAGGATGGGTCTGCATTAAGGCGATGTGTAGCATGGATAGAGTTGATGACATCTGGTAGGAATCCCTCTGATAACCCTCTCTGCATGAGATGTATTTATACAGATCTTGTAGGACTCCTGATGCAGGTATGTTCCCAAACAATGGGTAAGAAAACATGTTTGGGGTGGCAATTTCATAAACAATTCTTTCCAAATGTACATTCCTAATATTTTCAACTCTGAGTCAATTAATAAAATTAGTTGGTAACAGCACTGGTCATCTCTTCATCATTTCTTAAACACCGGCAACATCACCAAGTGACCAGTATCAAGCAGACCATATCTCACTACAGAATTTAGAAGGACAGTGACCAAAGAACCCACAAGACTATTTCCAATTTAAACAGATAACCTGGTACCCCATTGAGACCTGTAATTGCCTCCTTCTCCTCCTCCCACTAAAGCCTAAAGTTTTATTAACTTGCCGATAGTAAGGCAATGAGGATTCAGGATCCTGATAAATAGATTCAAAATGTTTTACCCAAACATCAGTTGAGATATGTGAGGTCAGCATGGACCTTGAATTAGTGTGAAATAAAGGTTGATGTACAATCCTGAAATATCTCCCCCTATCTCACTCAGAACAGGAAGAGTGTTTCTTCCTTTCCTATAGAACGTATTTATATGTAGACCAAAGCAAGGGCAACAAGGTAGGGTCTCTAGGAGTTTGTTTACGAGCCCTCTCAAGGTCTTGGTTCATTTTGATGCAAGAATGATTGAACCAACTTTCAGTAGAAGAGCACAAAATGTTGTCATGCCTAATCAACACAGTTTTGATAACCCTGCAAATATGACTATATGAAGACAATGTTACAATATTGGGAAGATCAATATCCAAGCAGGCCACAAAGTTTGTCAGCACAATGCTGTAATTATTTCATATAAAAGTTTCTGGTCTAATCTTACCCCAGTTTATTCTGTGTCATAGTACTTTAAGTGAAAGCGATGCATTGTACATTGGGGCCATTGGGTAATGATCACTACAGCCATTCAATCGAACTTTGAATTTCCTGAGAAAAAGAAGTAAACTAAAAGTGAATAAAATAAAGGCTATCACAGGACACTTGCATCTTCCTATAACAGTGGATATACTCTGGGCACCTCAGAAAAACTGCTCTGAATTCAATAATGTTAAGAAATTCAAATAAAAATCAGGTAAAACTGAGTTCATCAAATCTTCTTGTTTAAAATGTCTATAGTGCTCAATTCATAGGACTTCCTCATCATATTTATTAAAATCTGAAATAGAATAACCATCACATAAAAGCAAGTTAAAATCACCCATCAACGTTGTATAAATAAAATCACAACTGGAGCTAAAAGTTTGTCTAAACATGGACATTCAAAACTGAAATAAAATTTGAATCATAAAAATTCAAGAATAACAATACTGCCTATCGACTTGAACTTGAACAAACAGCTGCTAAGATCCAAGAGCAGGTATCCATAACCTCAACTTGACAGTTTAGACATAGTGCAGTTATTATTAGAAGACTACCATTTGCCTTCCCATGTATTAGTTGGGTTGCGGGAAACTGAAAAGACCTGTGGCTGTACAATTCAAATTTGCATTCTACATCCCATTTGTCCTGCAAACAGGCTACATAGAACCCATTGAGGAAGTTACACCACTATTTGTCTTCCATTCTACTCAATAATATAGTAAAATGTCAGTTGAGTACTTTCAGAAGACCTCATCCCCCAAAGTGGAAGAGGTGCCAAAGGGATCTTTAAGAGCATGGGTACAGGTTGATAGCAGGAATCTAAATTACCAAAGGCCTCAAATCTATTGGCGACAAGTATGTTACTAAAACATTCCTTCTACCCTTCACAACTAGCTTCTCCCCTTGTTTAACACCACTAGGGGGGGCAAGGTGTGAGCCCTGTATAAAAAGCCTAAAGGCAATGCCAGAATGCCAAAGACCTTTTGAGTGGAACAGGACAAATACCCAATAAGGTGACCGACAATGAAGGCATTCATCACCACGCAGTCTCTGTTAAGTTTTTAATATCCCTTCCCATTCTCGGAGACTATTCTAATCATACTGATCAAATTAAACATTGGCCAACATGATATTCATTTGTTTGTGCAGCCAATGAGTTACCTTGTTCTTCAGTTGGGATTAGCTTTCTTCCTCATTACTTCATTACTCTTAAGTGGTGGCACATTAGTCAGCACCAACACGAACAAGGTTGCTACCGTCGATAGGATTAAGTTCAAGGCATTATATGGGGGCCTAATCTGATCCCCGGGTGCTCCCTGGAATAAGTGGTTTGGAAGAGTATGTGACTTCCTTGATTCTGCAAGTGGCGATAAAGTGTTTGTCCTGCATTTTGCGCAAGGCTCCACCACCCAGGGTCCCCAAGGCCCTCTTACGCTCCCCCTCTTTTGCTCCCACCATGAAGTTGTGAGGTCTTTCCCCGTTCCCGGCTACCTCTAACCTATGATCAGCAGAAGTATTTGAGAAAATATTACTATTAGAGGTTGGTAAGTGAGTAATATCCACATTCGCTACTGTACTGAGAAGGGAATCTAATATACACAGAGGCTTGGATTTAGCTGGTGCGTTGAAAGCTTCTTCCAGGTTAGAAATCATAGTCTCACTGTCATTGAGGCAAAGGTAACAAGAATCAAAGGAATAGTCTGATATTTTTTAATTCCTTTAAATGTTCCTTGACCCCAACCCGAGAGAGACATACTAATGGGGGCTTCAATGCTTCATCTTGTCTGCCTTACCACCAGTCAAGGAACTACCAGATGCAATCTGTTTATCTAGTAGTTGAGCCACAGAAATACCAGTCTCAAAGGTGACCTGATAGACCATGGCCTTAATGTTTTGAGTATTAGCTACTTGATGTCCAGTGAAGCCAGTGCTGCACTTACTCAAAGCATCTTCTTTGCTTATAGTACCTATACTGTCTTTGTTGAAAATGTTATAACACAGACTTAGACCCAATTGTTCCTCCACAGTGGATACTTCCTTTGGTATGGTGTCACTACAGAACTGAGATATGTGAGCATACTGGTGTTCATCTACTTCATGAGCTGAATTGGAGTTTTGCTTACCCATGGTCCAGTGTGAGGAGACAAATGGGTTCAAGGGCCAAGAGGAAGGCCCAACCCAGTCTCATTTGGGCTTGGACAGTTTGACACTGCAATATCTTCTGAATTTGTGAGCCAAGTGGCGCCAAGATGACAGGCTACACCCTCTGCAGCAGAAAGACCTGGGGCATGAAGGCCTACCCCCAAGCATTAAAGGTGCAAGAACAAAAGCGCGTCACACACAACAGTATCCTCCAGTGAATTTATGTGCCTCATGTTGCCAATGATACATGGTCTGCACTCCTAGGGCTTTCAATAAATTAAATGGGAATTAACTAATAAAATTATTCAAATATTTGTATTTAAGTTATCTATATTAAATTGTGATCAATAAGACAAATGCTCGAGGGAGGATTCGATGTAAGGGGTGAGAGCTTATCTTGCTATAGTTAAAGAAACAAACGACCCAGCAAAACAAAGCAGAGAAACAAACTGAATAATGATTCTGATGAGGAGGATCATTTATGCAGTGATCTTTTGAATTTGAGACCTCCTCCATATACAGTTAGAGATGGCACTGTACTTCAAGTGCCCACGACTGTGGTACTAAGTGAACCAACTGAAACAGCAATTAGAGTGATGCCTTGTAGAAGGAGGAATGTTCAACCTATTGCTGAGGCTCAAGTTGATTAACTTGGAAGAAGTCCTCTATAGTTATTAATGTTGGCCTTTTAAAAACTGAGGCCCGTATTTATACTTTTTGACGCTAATCTGCGCTAACGCAGTTTAGCGTCAAAAAAATTAGCGCCGGCTAACGTCATTCTGAAGCGCCATGCGGGCGCCGTATTTATAGAATGGCGTTAGCCGGCGTTAGCCGACCGGCGCTGCCTGGTGTGCGTGAAAAAAAACCACGTACACCAGGCAGCGTCGGCGTAGGGGAAAATGGCGTATGGGCGTCTAAAAATGGTGCAAGTCAGGTCCAGGCAAAAAAATCATCTTAACCCGATTTGCGCCATTTATTTACGACGCCCATCCCCCATCAACATGACTCCTGTCTTAGCAAAGACAGGAGTCATGCCCCCTTGCCCAATGGCCATGCCCAGGGGACTTATGTCCCCTGGGCATGGTCATTGGGCATAGTGGCATGTAGGGGGGCACAAATCAGGCCCCCCTATGCCACAAAAAAATAAAAATACTTACCACAACTTACCTTTTCTTCCCTGGGATGGGTCCCTCCATCCTTGGGTGTCCTCCTGGGGTGGGCAAGGGTGGCAGGGGGTGTCCCTGGGGGCAGGGGAGGGCACCTCTGGGCTCCTTCAGAGCCCACAGGTCCCTTAACGCCTGCCCTGACCCAGGTGTTAAAAAGAGGCGCGAATGCGGGGTTTTTTGCCCCGCCCACTCCCGGGCGTCATTTTTGCCCGGGAGTATAAATACCACGCACATGCCTCGGAGTCATTTTTTAAGACGGGAACGCCTCCCTTGCATATCATTAACGCAAGGGAGGTGTTCACGCCAAAAAATGACGCTAACTCCATGAACTTTGGCGCTAGACGCGTCTAACGCCAAAGTATAAATATGGAGTTAGTTTTGGGTCGAATTTGCGTCGAAAAAAACGACGCAAATTCGGCGCAAACGGAGTATAAATATGCCCCTGAATTTGGTGAAGTGTTACAAGGCAACATTGATATAAACAAGCTGTTGACATGCAATGATGATGAAATTAAATATTTGATCAAAGAAGCACCAGGGGAAGAAACGAAGGATATCAGAAATTGAAAGCGGTAGATGAAGAATGTGATGTAGACATTACCAAAATGAAAGATGTGAAAACAAATGGATTTTACTCCTGATGAGATTAAAGAAATGGGCTTGAATACTTTGAGAGCTCATATTAAAGACTGGATTAAAAATTCTAGACTGCAGTGGTCTGAAGAAACACAAAGAAAGAGTGAAGACAGGGATAGTATGTAAAAAGAAAGTGAAGGGAACAGAAGTTAAGGCAAAAGGATCAGTGAGTGATTCAGAACTTGGGCCCAAAATGGTTTTGGAGTTTTCTTTGGGGGGAGTACTGGAGGAAATCATCGGCGTTTGTAATGGATAAGGGCTGATATTCATGTTATTTCCATGAAATTTTCCTACATTGAGAGAGGAAACTGAAAAGTGGAACAATGAAGTACACAGGTTGACATTCATATCACAGGTATAGTGGACTGATGTGAATTCATTGTTTGAGAATATTTGAGACTGTACATTTGTAGGCAGATTGTAAGCCAGTGTTTGCCTGGCCAACTGAAGAACTGGCAAGTTGCACCTAATAATGCTCCTCCTGAGGAAGTGGCAAACAAATACCAGACGAGTGATTCAGCATTGAAAGAAAATTGTGTCTGAAAACAGACAGAAATTGGGTATGGATTTTGACAATCTCAGAGGATCGAAAAGAATCAGTGCATATTTTTTATGAGAGCCAGATGCATATTTTCAAGAAAAACAGTAGAGTCAAGGACCTCAAGAAAGATGGTGAGAAAGATTGTGTCAGTGGTTTTGTTTCTTCTTTTGTAATGGGTTTGTGACCAGAGTATAGCAATCACAAAGGTCTCAGTTTACAAATTTGCTAATTCAAAGGAGGGCATTTATGAGTTCTGAATCAGTGCATATTTTTTATGAGAGCCAGATGCAAATTTTCAAGAAACACTGTAGAGTCAAGGACCTCAAGGAAGATGGTGAGAAAGATGGTGTCAGTGGTTTTGTTTCTTCTTTTGTAATGGGTTTGTGACCAGAGCATAGAAATCACAAAGGTCTCAGTTTACAAATTTGCTAATTCAAAGGAGGGCATTTATGAGTACTATCTTTAAGTCTGCACTTTGGTTAGAGAGCCACCACAAATGCGGACATAAAAATAGTGCTCGTAAATACCCTTTGCAAATTCCCAAAGTCATAAACTTAATGGCATATTTAAGAGCCCCTAGCACCTTCTTGTGCCATCAGCGTCATTTGTTTTTACGCTAATGTGGCCCCACGAGACCAAAATCCCGGCGCCATATTTACAAAGTGGTGCAATGCATGCATTGCACCACTTTGTAACCCTTTGCGCTACATTATGCCTGCACCAGGCATAATGTATGCAAAGGGATTTGTTCCCTCGTTGGTGGGCGAAAAAAATGGTGCAAAGAAATCTAACAGATTTCTTTGCATCATTTCTTCAGCACTTTTAATGCCTGCTCAGAGCAGGCATTAAAAGGAGACATACCATTGATTACCATGGGCCTCAATGAGCTTTGCAGGATTAGCGTCAACATTTTTTACACTAATCCTGCAAAGCTCTGGACTAGCATAAAAAACTCTGACGCTAGTCCCCTCACTACTGCCATTGTGTGCCATATTTTAAATACAGTGCACTGATGGTGGCATTAGGGGGGCACTAAGTGGCGCAAGAAAAGTAGCACTGCACTGTGTGCAATGCCACTTTTCTTAAATATGCCCCTTAGAGTTTTGGTCTATGTTTAGAAGATAAAGTTTAAGTTTACCTTAATGAATCAGGCTCTAGGAGTATTGATGGGGTTATGTGGCTAGTTAAGTATAATAGTTATTACTTGGATGCACACAATATTAAACCACAAAAATATCTGAAATTAAACATTGTTACAGTGTGTCTAGGACCTGCATGAAGCAGGTCATGCAAACCACAAACTCGGGTGCAGTCAGCATGCAAAGACTCTTCTCCTGCAGACTAAGGAGGCCTGAGGGGCCTGGAGGCTCATAGTGGAGCCCAGGATGCCCAGAGACTCATTCTGGTACTCAGAGAGATCCCAGCACTAGCTTTACGGGCTGAGAAGTGAGCAGCAAAGTCATAGGCCCTTGTCCCAAGGCAGCCTATCAATAACCAGTGTGACACCTAGTACTGAGACCTGGATCTAGATTCTGTCTGGTTGAGGCCCTGAGAAGCTAGTGGCAGTAGTAAGGGCCAGCGGAGTGATGTGGGAGCAGGGTTGCCCCAGTGGATGTCCCTCAAAGTGCAGGGTGGCCTAGGATTTGGGAAAAAGCCCACTCTGGGTACAGCAGTGTGCTAGAGGTGGGGCTGGGAGCATGTGCCCTACAGTGGTGATTGAGGCTCCCTGCTTGGGGCTTGTTTGTGTCCTCTGGCACGTTCCCCTTTAGGCCATGGTCAGGGAACCTGCTGCTGCTCGGGGGACACAGGGGCTGCACAGTCTTCTAGGGGGGCTGCAGCATGGAGGCTGTGGGACAGCCCCAGCCTGCGGACAGGGGCAACAGAGGAGATAACTGCTGAATTTCTATGTTTTTGTATAAGTAAATTCAGAAGTTAGCTACATAGGCCCTCATTATGACATTGTCAGTGAGTGATAAAGTGGCGGAAACACTGCCAACAGGCTGGCAGTAATTACCGCCAAATTATTACCATGGCGGTGAGAACTCCCATAGACAGCCAGTGTACCACAACATCCACCAAGCTGTTAACACCAGTGACCACGGTGGTAGCCATCAACATCCAGACAGAAGACAATGTACTGCCCACCATAATATGACATAGCACACCGTCACCACTTCCGGGCCGCTGCCCACGCCATAAAAAGCCTGGCGGGAACAGAACACAGAAAATGAAAGACTCACAAAAAAGTGAGTCTTCCCTATGCTCTTCTACGCCATGCTCCACCTGGAACACCAATGGCGACGACGGTGAGTACAGCCACCTAGCACACAAGGGAGGGAGGGAGGAAAACGAGAGTGACACACGCACCGCACACACCAGACACACACCATACACAAAACCAGCTGCAGACGTAAACCAATTGACCACAACACACGGCCCAATAAAACATGGACCAGATTTCTTAAGTACTGAAAATGTATTAGCAAGGGAAAAGCCACCACATGAACATGATATGTACAATTGTACACAAAGGGCCAATGCGCAGTCCAAAGTGCAAAGGACCCACATAGCCACAGGGCACAGTCCAAGGCCCAACTTGTCTCTTGACATCAATTGCACAGAATTCTGCAGGGGCATCATGTTGTAAGTGGACAGGCACCCCAGTGGTAAGGGGGTGGGGGACACCTCAGCTGTGTTGGGGCACTTGCCCACTGGTTCTGGAGGGGGCTCCATGCCCATTTCTCTGTGCTGGGGAGTGCAAGGCCACAGCCTCTCAGGTGGGTGACTTGCCCACTGGTTCTGGAGGGGGCTCCATGCCCATTTCTCTGTGATGGGGAGCGAAAGTCCCACTGGTTCTGGTCGGGGCTCCATGCCCATTTCTAAGTGCTGGTGAGTGCAAGGACACAGTCTCTGGAGTGGGTGACTTTCCCACTGGTCCTGGTGGGGGCTCCATGCCCATTTCTCTGTGATGAGAAGTGCAAGGCCACAGTCTCTGGAATGGGTGACTTTCCCACTGGTTCTGAAGGGGGCTCCATGTCCATTTCTCTGTGCTGGGGAGTGCAAGGCCAAAGTCTCTTCTCCCAATGGTTCTGGAGGGGGCTTGTTGTACAGCAGTGACAGGAGGGTAGCCCACATGGCCTCTGCTGGAGGTGAGGGCTGTACTGTTTCAGCAGGTGAAGGTGTCTCCTGGACAACCTCTGCTGGAGGTGAGGGCTGCACTGTCTCATCTGGAGGTGAGGGCTCTGTTACCACTGGTAGTGGTGGTGGTGTCATCCTTCCAGCTTCTGCTGGAGGTGAGAGCTGCACTATCTCAGCAGGTGAAGGTTGAGCCTCTGCAGCAGAAGTGGGCTTCACTCCCTCAGCTGGAGGTGAGGGCTCCGTGACCGCTGGTGATGGTGGTGGTGTTATCCTGCCAGCCTCTGCTGGAGGTGAGGGCTGCACTGTGTCAGTAGGTGAAGGTGCTTCCTGGGCAGCCTCTGCTGGAGGTGAGGGCTGCACTGTCTCAGCGGGTTAAGGTGCAGCCTCTGCTGGAGGAGTGGGCTGCACTGCCTCAGCTGGTGGTGAGGGCTCCGAGACCACTGGTGGTGGTGGGTGTCACCCTGACAGCCTCTGCTGGAGTCGAGGGCTTCTTTCTCTTCAAGGCAGATGTCGAGGGCTTCTTCACCTTCATGGCAGTAGGTACGGGCTTCTTCCCCTTCATGGCAGGAGTCGAGGGCTTCTTCCCCTTCATGGCAGGAGTCAAGGGCTTCTGCCCCTTCATGGCAGGAGGTGGGGCCTCCTTCCCCTTCATGGCAGGAGTCAAGGGCTTTTTCACCTTCAAGGCAGTGGCTGGGGGATCCTTAACCTTCCTGACTGGTGGAATGGGAACCATCACTGTCTTGCCTCCATGACTAGGAGGCACCTCCGCTGTCCACGTGGACTGTTTGGATGAGGTGCTGGGCTGGGTCGTTGGTACCCTGCTCTTCTGGCAGGACGGGGGGAGGGGCAGGGAAGAGGTCAAGTTGGGTAAGGAAAAACTTTTTATGGACGGTGGGGCAGGAAGAGGGAGGAGGGAGTGGGTATTGAGGGAGTGGTTGTTAGAGGAGTATGTCTGCTGGACTTGGGTGCAGGTGCATGGGGAGTTTGCTGATGTGAGGTGGATAGCTGTTGGGTGTCTGAGTGCTTGTGTTTGCGTGTTTTAGAAAGGGGGAACAGACAAGGTTGGAGAGGACACAGGGGGTGCGTGCATGGATGTTGTGGAGATGTCTGCTAGTGAGGTGTGTGTGCTGCTTGGTGTGGTGATGCTGGTGGTGGTTGTTGAAGCAGTGCATGCAGGTGTGAGTGTAGACGTGACTGTGAGGGAGGTAGAGGAGGAGGAGGAGGACGGGGAGACAATGGAGGCCATGGATGTGGTTGTGTCTGCACATGTCTGGTGTTTGCATAAGTGCTTGTGTGTTGAAGTGTGCTGCCTGTGCTACTCTTGTGTGTTATCTTGTGTGCATGGGTTGGGTTTGCGGAGACTGGGACTGGAAAGTGGTAGTTGGAGGGGGAACGGTTGGATCAGGGACAATGGTTGACATCAGAGAGGAGGCCTGAGCCTGAATCAATCTCTGTTGGGCCACCAGTCCAACGTGGATGCCCTCCAGGAATGCATTGCATTGCTGCATCTGGGATGCCAGCCCTTGGTTAGCATTCACAATGGTTGAATGCCCTACAGAAATGGATCTCCGGAGGTCAATAGCCTCCTCACTCAGGACAGAAGGCCTCACTGGGGCAGGACCTGAGTTGCCTGGGGCGAAGGAGATGTCCACCTTCCTGGGTGAGCGGGCACGGGCAACTTGCTCATGGGCTACTGGGAGGACAGGGCTGGTACAGGGGTGGTGGCTGTACATTCAGCTGGAGTGGTCAAAGGGATGTCCGCCACCATCAGGCAGCTTCCATCGGAGGAGGTATCTGAATCTGTGTTGTCACCTCCTGTCTCTGCCATGGTCCTCCCGTCGTCCTCCTTCCCACTGGTTCTCTCGGCGTCGGTGGACTCTGCCTCCTGCGTCCGTGGGATGCAGGTCCCTCTGTTGCCGGTGCCCCTGCTCCTTAGCCAGTTGATGCTAATACACACATGGACAGGATGACAGAAGATAAAGGGGGGAGAAAGAGAACAAAGGGTCAATTACTGCACCAACACTACTGTCGGCATACACAGCACCATCACACCCAGGGATCAGGATTGAGCACCATGAATTGCACTGCTAGAAAGATGAGGGCCAAACACCACCAACTGCACGCCTCCTGGGACCTACTAAGCTCTGTCTGACATGGAATGCAACCTAGCTAGGTTAACTTATTTTCCCTTTCAACCATTACCCTTGAGCTGGATCACAATGCAATGTATGGCCTGGCATTAAGGGACACCTAATAACTGACACCCAACACCCAGATCCCATGCCCCCTACCAATTATTGTAGTAATGCCCACTGTATTCACCCCCTTGTGGCTGCTGTGATGCCCTCAAGCACCCATCCAGCTCTGTGTAGGCCAGTGCCAGTATGTGGTCCATCAGGGGGGTCAGGTTCTGACAGGCACCACTACCTCGTTGGGAGGCTATCCCCAGCTGGGCCTCTGCAGTCTTCTGTGCCCAGCATCTCAGGTGGTCCCAGCATTTCCAACAGTAGGTGCTCTGCCTGCTATAGACCCCTAAGGTCCACACATCCTTGGTGATGGCACGCCAGAATCCCTTCTTTTGATGGGCGCTGACCTGCAGAGCCGATACAGACGGAAGGACACCATTGCACATGCCATCCAGCCTGTCACACATATGGCCCACCAATCCAGTTTCCATCACCATTGGCACACAGATCGGCCGGCGCACACCATGTACACCAACACATTACATCCCCCATGACATGATGCTTGCACACACATCTCCATGCATCCTTCAAACATGCATCTTGTCCAAGGTATGCTCACGTGTTGGTCTGGAGGCCCATACAGCAGTCCGGACTGGGGTAGGACCCCTTCCACCAAGCGTTGCAGGTCCTCCAAGTGAAGGCATGGGCCTTTTCCCCAATCACACGCACCATGATAGGTTCCAGACACAGGTCACAACAGCACACGCAGTGTAGGTGTTCTCCTGTTGAAGGTCAGGGAACAAGTGAGGAATCAGATAGAAAATGGAAGTCACATCCACGGTGGTGTACAGCGTCACCACCGGAGCTGATCCCTATTAGCCACTGTACTCCATAGAGCCCCGTATTATCCAATGGGAAATTGCACGGCAGTGCAAGACCACCTTCTGCCACGACGCCCAATGTTGGAGGAGATACCTCACTTCCACCGGTCCCTACATACAGGACAGGCGGATGCCATGTCATGGAGATGGATAACCATCATATTAACCTTTACTGCGTCACTGCTGAGATTTGCACATACCTGTCATTACCACTGTCCCATCACATAAATGCAACATGTAAACGGAGGTTGTAGTTCCATTGTCCAGGTGTTCAGCCTACTCACTCTTGTGACCCTTCGATACCTACTGCTGCGGATGAATGGGAGGAGAGATGAACCCCCGTGTACAGACCTCTTCTGGATTGGCTACACTGGAGGACAGGCACATTATCCTCACTTATAGACTGGACAGGGCCACAATCACAGAGCTGTGTGCCCAATTAAAGCCTGGCCTGATATCAGCTATCATTCATCCCACTGGGATCCCAGCTCTTGTGCAAGTGCGATTGACAGTACACACATTGCGTTAGTTCCCCCTCGCCAGAATGAACAGGTGTTCAGGAATCAAAAGAGTTTCCACTCAATGATTTGCCTGGCGGACCAGTACATCTCCCACAGCACTCCCAAATATCCTCGGTTGGTGCATGACGCATTTGTCCTGAGGAATAGCAGCATTCCAAATGTGATGGCCCAACTACAGAGGCACAGGGTGTGGTTAATAGGTGAACCATATCCCCCACCCACTATATGTCAGTGTATGCCTTCAGGTGTTCTCCCCATAGGATTGTGTAAGGCTAAATGTTGTCCCTCAATACATGCAGGTGAGTCTGTCTACCCAAACCTATCGTGGCTGCTGACCCCTGTGAGGAATGCCAGAACAGGGGCTGAGAAACATTATATTGAGGCACATGGGCAAACCAGGAGAATTATTGAAAGGACCAGCTTCAGGTGCCTCCATCTGACAGGTAGATCCCTGTGCTACTCACCAGGAAAGGTCTGCCAGATAGTAGTGGCATGCTGCATATTGCATTGTGATACAGACATGTGCCTTTTCTGTAGGAAGAGGGGACTGGAGATGCCCCTGTGGCAGCAAGGGACCCTGAGGACAGTGAGGATGAGGAGTCAGAGGATGAGGATGAGGACAACAGAACATCAATTACACGACAATACTTCCCATGACCAACAGGTGAGACAGTGGAACTGACCATTTCTCTGACTATTGATTTATCTGTGTGCCTGTGGCATGATGGCATTCACTTCCTTTGCATCTCAATTTACTGTCACCCATGGCTTCTCATTTTTGAGATGTTGGTGATATGACAACATTGTCCTGATGTGTTCCCTACAGACTGTTCCAGGTCATTATTTGCTAGCTATCACAGTGTTCAAATCATTCGAACTCGGTGTGACTGTTCCCACAAATGCACATTAAACACACATAAAACAGTGTTACTCTGATTGTGTTTAAGGGGTTTATTGTAGTGCTATATAATTGAGGGTAACGTGCAATGGAATGGCGTGAGGGTGGAGGAAAGTCCAGGGTATTGCTCCAGTCAGTTTGTAGCTCAGATCCAGTGTCCAAGGGCCCATAGGAAGGGGAGCAATGTCAGTTCAAAGTAGACAAGGTGACCGGGTGGGACACAAGGGGGATAATCAGGAGAGTCTCATTTCCTGGCGGTGGTCTTGGTCTTGGCAAGTGTCTCTGGTTTCTGTCTGGCTCCCAGGGAACATTTCTGCAGGGGGAGGGGTGCTGGTGGCCTGTGGGTCCTGTGGCGGGGCCTCCTGTCAATAAGCTGCAGCAGAAGTGGAGGGCTGGTCAATAGCCTGGTTAGTGGTAGGGGCCCGCTGGTGTGCTGTCCATTCCCTCATCATATTGGCCATGTCTTCCAGCACCACTGGTGTGGAGATCGTGGTGGTGGTGCGTGCCTGCAAATCCTCACTGATCTTCTGATGGTGTTCCTCCTGCATCCGCTTGTTCTCCTGCATGTTATACAGGATGAGGCTCATCGTGTCCTGGGATTGTTGGTCAGCACCTAGGACATTGGTGAGTGCCTCATGGAGAGTCGATTCACCGGGACTGTCCTCGCCCTGGTGCACAGCGGTCCTCCCAGTGTCCCTGTTACCCTGTGCCCCTGTCCCCTGAAACGGTGTGCCCACTGCCACTGACGCCAGGTCCCTTATTGTGTAGGGTATGAGGTGTGGAATAGGGTCCCTGTACATATGGGTGTGGGAGGCTGGCCTGGTTTATAGTGTGTACCTTGGGTACTTACACCTTACAGAAGATCCACTAATCCTTTGTTAGTGAATGAAGTAGTGTTCTAGCAGCTTAGGCTGATAGAGGTAGCTATATAAGAGCAGCTTAGACTGAACTAGGAGACATGCAAAGCTCATTTAATACCACTTATAGTTACACAGTACTTATACACAAGTAAACACAATACTCAGTGTTACCAAAAAATAAAGGTATTTATTTGGGTGACACAGTACCAAAAATATCTAACAGACAATACTCCTTCTTGAGGTAAGTATTATACACAATATATACACTAGACACCAAAATTAGACAAGTAAATAGTCATAGAACAATGCAAACAGTAGGAAATCCTATAGAATGCAATGGTAGAAAATAGTTCTGGGGCAACACAAACCATATACTAAGAAAGTGGAATGTGAATCATAAATTCTCCCCTAGACAAGTGTAGTGTGTTCAGAATCGCTAGGAGAGTAAGAATACAGTAAAGGTAAGTAAATTACCCCACCCCAGAGCCCAGAAAAGCAGAAGTAAAGTACTGCACGTTTCCTTAAAACAGTGCACCTCGTTTTTGGGATTTTGCAGCAGCCGACCAAGTCTGCAACGAACAACTGCTGGATTATTGGACCTGAAGGCCTGAAAAGGAAGGGGACAAAATCTAGAAATTGAAAGAAGTTCCAGGAAGGACAGGAGCTCTGCCAACCAAGAAGAGGGTGCAAAGGAAGAGTCCCTGGTTAGTTGAAGACTGCAAAAATGCACCCTAGGAAGATGCCAGTGGGTTTCTGCATAATGCAAAAAATGTCCCACAGCGAGAAGATTGTTGCTGATGCAATTTTGTGTTGGAAGGAGCCAACAAGCTGTGGCCACGGTAAAAGTGCATTTTTCATCAAAATGGTGCTGGATGGAACCAGGAGGGACCTGGGGGGCCTCAAATCTGTATAAGGAGGAAGACGGGACTCTCAGCACTTTAGTGAACCCTCAGGATTCCAGCCAGCTGCCTCAGAAGCCACAGTATCCAGTTTTAAAGGAGGTGCAAAATGCAGTTGATGCAGCACAACAAAAGAAGGTCCCACACCTTCGGAGAACAACTCAGCAAGTTAAGTGTTACAGGGTGGAGTGCTGGGGACCTGGGCCAGGCTGTGCACAAAGGAATTTAGCAAGGAGTGCACAGAGACCTCAGGAGGCGAAGAAGACACAAAACACAGGGGAACCATCATTCTTGGGGAAGGCAAGGTCTTACATCATCCAAATTGCATCAGTAGTACCTCAGGACAGGCTAGGTCAAAGATGTCCACCCTCTGTGACCTTAGCAGCATGCTCGTCACCGTGAGAGGAGTCCCAGGGTAACGGCGTTGCCTTGGAAGGTGCCTGCTTGGAGCAGGGGAGTGACTCCGTCACTCCACAGGAGATTTCTTCAGTCCTTCTGCTGCAGGATGAAGACAGGGAGTCCCCAGAGCATGCACACCATTTAAACTGTTGCAGTTGCTGACTTGGAGCTGAGGTTGCTGAAGAAAAGTGTCTCTTGTAGACACTTTGTTGCAATTACAGCGTTTCTTGGAGCAGGCTGCAGTTCATCTGAGGTCAGAGGATGCTGAAGTTGTTGCAGAGGATTCCTGAAGGAAACTTGCAAGCAGAATCTCAAGAAAACCCAAAGGAGAGACCCTAAATAGCCCTGAGAGGGGGATTGGCTACCTTATCAGGTATGGACCTAACAGGAGGGGTCCGTGACGTCACATGCTGGCACTGGCCACTCAGAGGCCTCCAGAGTGCCCCCACACCTTGCAAAGCAAGATGGCTGAAGTCTGGGACACACTGGAGGAGCTCGGGGCACCACCCCTGGGGTGGTGATGGACAGGGGAGTGGTCACTCCCCCTTCCTTTGTACAGTTTCCCACCAGAACAAGGGAGAAGGGGTCCCTGAACCAGTGTAAACTGGTTTATGCAAGGAGGGCACCATCTATGCCCTTTCAAAGCATTTCCAGAGGCTGGGGGAGGCTACCCCTCCTCAGCCTTAACACCTATTTCCAAAGGGAGAGGTTGTAAAACTCTGCTCTCAGAGTGAATGCTTTGTTCTGCCTTCCTGGGACTGGGCTGCCCAGACCCCAGGAGGGCAGAACCCTGTCTGTAAGGTGGCAGCAGCTGTAGCTGCAGTGCAAGCCTCAGAGAGATGGTTTGGCAGTACTATGGGTCCACGGTGGAGCCCCCAGGATGCATGGAATTGGCTCCTCAATACCAGATTTAGAATGGGGGAACAATTCCATGATCTTAGACATGTAACATGGCCATATTCAGAGTTACCATTGTGAAGCTACATATATGTATTGACCTATATGTAGTGCCCACGTGTAATGGTGCCCCTGCATTCACAAAGTCCGGGCAAATGGTCCTGGACTATGTGGTGGGAACCTTTGCTAGTGCAAGGGTGCCCTCACACTTAGTAACTTTGCACCTAACCTTCAGTAAGTGAAGGTTAGACATATAGGTGACTTATAAGTTACTTAAGTGCAGTGAAAATGTCTGTGTAATAGTGTGTGCACTATTTCACCCAGGCTGCAATGGCAGGCCTGTGTAAGGGTTTTTCTGAGCTCCCTATGGGTGGCAAAAGAAATGCTGCAGCCCGTAAGGATCTCCTGAAACCCCAATGCCCTGGGTACCTAGGTACCATATACTAGGGACTTATAAGGGGGGTCCAGTGTGCCAATTGAAATTGGTAAATGAAGTCACTGGCCTACAGTGACAAATTTGAAAGCAGAGAGAGCATAAGCACTGAGGTTCTGGTTAGCAGAACCTCAGTGACACAGTTAGGCACTACACAGGAATACATATTACGCCACAAACTATGAGCACTGGGGTCCTGGCTAGCAGGATCCCAGTAAGACAGGGAAAACACACTGACATATAGGTTTTTATATATGAGCACTGGGGTCCTGGCTAGCAGGATCCCAGTGACACCGTAAAAACACACTGACACACACTCACAAACAGGCCAAAAGTGGGGGTAACCATGTTAGAAGGAGGCTACTTTCTCACAGTGGGCACACTGCTGAATCCTGGGGACAGAGGTGTGGGTACACTGGGTAGGTGCTGTGATGTTTGTAATTGATGGGGGAGGCTCTGTGGTGGACTGTGAGTGGGCTGGGGTGACCTACTGTCCAGTGGTCCCTGATGGGCCAGGTTGTTGATCCAGATTCTGGAGTCCAGAGTTACTTTCATCACTGGGGGCATCTTCTGTTAGGGGACTGGATAGCTGTGGCACCTCCTCTCCACTGAGATTGGCTGGGGCACCTGTGGGTATGTAAGGAATGTATTATGCTTCATGCCTCTGACATGTTGTACATCCCTATCCTCCCCTCTGTGGTTGCTTTTGCCCTGCCACCTATGATTGTGTATGGTGATGTATTGCTGGATTGTTAATTCCCCTATGCTGTGCATGCTTTGATGATGAGTGTCCATGCAGGGCTGGGAGGGCTGTCTATGCATTGGTGTGGCATGCAGGGCTTGGCGTTAGGGTTAGTCATCTGCGTTGGTGCAATGTGTGGGATGGAGTGATGGGATTGAGGCTGAGGGGGTGAGATGGCATGCAGGCATGGGGGTGATAAGTGTTAAATGTTGATTTACCAGTTTCCAGTCCTCCAGCTACTCCAGAGAGTCCCTCAGGATGCAGTAATGCCAAGACTTGCTCCTCCCATGCTGTGAGCTGTGCGGGTCCACCGCCAGTCCTCCTGATGGCGAGCTGGTGCCTTGCTGCCACGGAACGTACCTTCCCCTGTAGGTCATTCCACCTCTTCCTGATGTCATCCCTTGTTCATGGATGCTGTCCCATGACGTTTACCCTGTCCACGATTCTCCGCCATAGCTAGATTTTCCTATCAATGGATATCTGCTGGCCCTGTGCTCCAAACAGCTGTGGCTATACCCTGACTATTTCCTCCACCATGACCCTCAACTCCTCATGTGTGAATCGAGGGTGACTTTGTGGGGCCATGTGTGTTCTGTGATGTGTGTGAGTGTGTGGGTGTTGGGTGGTGTGATTGGGTGTGCGTAGTGGAGTACGTGAGGGATGTGTGGGTGTGTGTGTATTTGTTGCAATGGTCTTGATGTCTGTCTGGTGCCAAGGATTTATATACGTAAAGGTTTGTGGATAATGCAGATGTGTGTTTTATAGTGGTGTGAGTGGGTGGGTATGGTGTGTGTATGAGGGTCAGGTGTGTGTTGTTTGAATTGGCCAATGTTCTGTAGTTTAGTTTTTGGGTGTCCTTTCTGAGCACGCAGGTGTGTACTGCCAATGGTTTACCGCCGTTGAATTTCCGCTGTGGATATTCGTGGGTCATGATGTGGTGGACATTGTTCTGTTGGCGTAATGGTATGGGTGTCTGGACCTCCACTTTAGCACTGAACTTTGGGCTGGCAGATTTATGTATATGGCTGTATTCTGTTGGTTTGGTGTGTGTTCGTAATATGCAGAGTGGTTATCCACCATTGCTGCGTTATGTTGGCAGCCGTCAGCATGGCAATAAGTGGGATTTACCGCTAATGTCATGATGAGGGCCATAGTCCCTGTAACTTTGATTTTTCCAGTGAATTTCTACTTTTTAAACATAAATACCCTCATTATGACATTGGCGGTAAGTGCTGCTTATCACCATGCTGACTGCCACCACCTTACTGAGACCGCAGCAGTATACCTCTACCTTTATTATGACCCACATATAGTAATCCGCCACTATACAGTCACACAAAAAAGTCCGCCAGGCCAAAGGTCAGTGATAAACTGGCGGTAGCAAAACCCACAACATTACGCCAACAGAACTACGCCCACAGCATTATGACCCACGAATCACCGCGGTGGACATTCAACCACGGTAAACCATTGGCGATACAAACAATTTACAACAGAGAGAGAGACACACCAGGAGCACCCACAGAACCAGAGCCACAGTACACCATCACCCATACACCATCCACGTACCTCACAGCACATCACCCCACACACCCTCAATCACACCACTCACACTGCACCCATGGCCCTACAAAGACAACCCAGGTTCTCAGAGGAGGAGCTAAGGGTCATGGTGGAGAAATCATCCGGGTAGAGCCACAGCTATTTGGATCACAGGTGCAACAGACATCCATTGCAAGGAAGATGGAGCTATGGCGGAGGATCGTTGACAGGGTCAACGCCGTGGGACAGCACCCCAGAACAAAGGATGACAACAGGAAGAGGTGGAACGACCTACGGGGAAAGGTGCGTTCCGTTGTTGCAAGACACCAGATAGCTGTACAGAAGACTGGCGGTGGACCCCCACCTCCTCCCAGACAACTAACAACATGGGAGGAGCAAATCTTGGCAATCATGCATCATGAGGGCCTGGCAGGAGTAGCAGGAGGACTGGACTCTGGTAAGTTAAATCTTTACTACTTTCACCCCCCTTACTGCATGCTATCACATACGCACACCCCTACCCTCACCGCCATCACCCCACCACCTCACATACATCCCACCATCAAAACCCACCCATCCCAGCACCCAGCACTGCATGCAACAACAATGCATGGACACCACCCACGGCCCTGCATGGACATTCATCACCACAGCATGCACACTAGAGAGAATCACCTAGCCCACAAAATAATTACTCACACAAGGCAAAGCTGATAGGGCACTCACAACCTTAGAGGTCAACACACCCATGCAAAAGGTTACACACGCAGAAACAATAACACTGCAATTATATCCCCACAGGACCCCCATACAACGTCACCAGAGAGGAGGTGCCAGCAATATCCAGTCCCCCCACAGAAGAGGCCCACAGTGATGATAGTAGCTCTGCACGCCTGGATCAGGATGACCAACCTGGCCCATCAGGGACCTCTGACAGTCGGTTACCCAGCCACAGTCCCATCCCACCACAGAGCCTCCCCACTCAGGAAACACCAGTACAGCACCCACCCAGCGGGCCCATACCACTGTCCCCAGGATATGTCAATCTGCAGTGTGTCCACCACTACAGGGACCCCAAGCAACCCCACAAACACAGGACGATCAGGGACCTTGGGTCAGTGGCAGTGGGCACACGGTTCAGGGGACAGAGGCACAGGACAACAGGGAAGATGGAAGGATTGCTGTGCGACAGGGAGAGGACAGTCCCAGGGAACTGACTCTCCACGAGGCACTCACCAACATCCTGGGAGCATACCACCATTCCCAGGAGACCACGGGCCAGATACTGGCCAAGTTGCAGGAGACCCAGCGGCTGCAGGAGGGACAGTACTTGGGGATCAGGGAGGACCTTAAGGACATCCACACCACTCTGGTCACCATTGCAGGGGTGCTGGCAGACATGGCCAACACCATGAGGGAGGCAGTGGCATACCATCTGGCCCCTGACGCTAGCCACAACGATGAACAGCCTTCCACCTCTGCTGATGCTAGTGGACAGGAGGCCCCACCACAGGACCAACAGGCAACCAGCACCCCACCCCCTGCAGAAGGAGAACCACCCCGCAAACGGTCCCTACGATCCAGGTAGAAGCCAGAGAACATTTTCAGGACCCCACCAGGAAATAAGACTCCCCTGATTGTCACCCTTGTGTCCCACACTGTCACCCTGTCCACCATCAACTGCCATTGCTCCGCTTCCTATGCCCCTTGGACAATGCACTTGTGATACAAATAGCCTGGACTCTTTCCGGGACTTTCCTCCACCATCACCCACGCCCATTACACATCCCCATTTACTTCCAAGCACTGAAATAAACACTCTTGGAAAAAACAAGTACGGAGTATGTCAAATGATTTAAGGATGTAGTTGTTTAACAATCTGTAGACATTGCAGGTAGACTGTATACATAGTTATAACCTGTAATGTGCTGCAGTCAATACACTAGGAGCCACAGGAGGCCGCAAATATCTGCAAATAGACATGTTAAAGGGTACAATAAGTGGCCTTTGTAGTGGGAACAGCAGCCAGCCAGAGAAACTTCACTTCACAAAACAGCAATGGAAGGTGAGGTTACAGTGTCTTACCTGTGTGTCACTGGAAGTACTGTTGTATTATAGTTGTTCTGTTGTCCTCTTCCTCTTCCTCTGTCTCCTCTTCGTCACTGTCTGTAGGCTCCACCGCTGCCATGCAACCATCTGTAGTCTCATCCTCCTGTAGAAAAGGCACCTGGCGTCTCAAGGCTAGGTTGTGCAACATGCAAAATGCAACGATGATCTGGCAGACCTTCTTGGGTGAGTAGCACAGTGATCCACCTGTCAGATGGAGGCACCTGAACCTGACCTTCAGGAGGCCAAAGGTGCACTCAATGATCCTCCTTGTTCGCCCATGTGCCTCATTGTAAAGTTCCTCTGCCCTTGTCCTGGCATTCCTCACTAGGGTCAGTGGCCATGAGAGGTCGGGGTAACCAAATTCGCCTGTAAATATTGAGGGATACCTGTTAGCCACAAACTCACCCTTAGGGCCAACCCCATACCTATACACCAACATATACTGGGTGGGGACCATGGGCTCACTTATTAGACACATGCGGTGCCTCTGGAGTTGAGCCATCACATATGGGATGCTGCTATTCCTCAGGATAAAGGCATCATGCACAGACCCAGGATACTTTGCATTCACATGGGAGATGTACTGGCCCTCCAGACACACTATCTGCACATTCATAGAGTGAAAGCTCTTTTGTTTTCTGTACACCTGTTCATTTCTCGAGGGAGGTGGACAAAGGCAATATGTGTACCATCAATAGCACCAATGATATTAGGGATATGTTCCATTGCATAGAAGTCAGCCTTCACTGTGGCCAAATCCTCCACCTGGGGGAAAACGATGTAGCAGCGCATGTGTTTCATCATAGCAGACAACACTCTGGTCAGCACGTTTGTGAACATAGGCTGTGACATCCCTGTGGCCATGGCCACTGTCACTTGGAAGGAGCCACTTGCCAAGAAATGGAGCACTGATAGGACTTGCACATGAAGGAGGATCCCTGTGGGGTGACGGATTGCTGAGATCAGGTCTGGCTCCAACTGGGAACACAGATCTTGGATTGTGGCCTTATCAAGTCTGTAGGTAAGGACAATGCACCTGTTCTCCACTGTTGCCAGGTCCACCACGGGTCTGTTCACTGGGTATGTCTCCATCTCCCATTCATCCTCTGCGGTTGAACTCTAGGGTGAAAAACAGTGAGCAGATGGTCATATTCAAACATATCCTCTGAGTAAAATGCCTTGCATGTTGTGACAGAAACAGTATGTTAATGTGTAGTCCTGTAAATGTGCCTATGTCTGCTGTGACACAGTTAGGTGCCATGAACTGCCCCCCCTTTAAATGGTGGCCCTCTGACCTGTGTGGAGGGACAAGTGGAAATGAGGTAATTCTGCTGACATTGTGCGCCATTGCGGGGGGCGGTCGATGACTGTTGTGCAACATCTCATTGGTTATCATTGGGCCCTATGGGTTCCAGTAGCCAATGGTGATGTACACCGGCAGTGATGGTACGCACCGCCGTGGATGTGACGGTACACACCGCCGTGGACATGACCGCTATTTTCTATCTGTTCACTCACTTGCTACCTGACCTTCAACAGGAGAGGATCTACACGGCAAGTGCTGCTGTGACATGTGTCTGGAAGCGACCATGGCTCAAGTGTCTGGGGAAATGGCCCCTGCCTTCATATTCGGAGGAGTTGGAGAGACTAGTGGATGGGGTCCTACCCCGGTACGGATTGCTTTTTGGGTCTCCAGACCAACCAGTGAGTACACTGTGAGCATAAGGCATGGAGCATGAATGCATGGACTGCTGTGTGTGTAAGCCTCATGCAAGGGGGGAATGAGGGGTCCTGTGCAGAGTGCTGCATGTTTGGTGGTTAATGTATGTGCGTAAGGGGCTGGGAGGGATATGGTGGGCCATGAGTTTAACTGGCCGGACGGTATGGCTGATCCCATTTCTTATGTATCATTGTCTACAATTCAGCACCCATCAAAAAAAGGGTAGTTGGCGTGCCATCACCAAGGACGTGCAGACCCTAGGGGTCTTTGAGAGGCGGAGCACCCACTGCCACAAATGGTGGGAGGACCTGCACCGCTGGGCAAGGAAGACGGCAGAGGCCCAGCTGGGGCTGGCTTCCCAACGAGGAAGGGGTGCCTGTCGAACCCTGAACCCCCTGATGTTCCGCATCCTGGTGCTGGCCTATCTGGAGTTGGATGGGCGCTTGAAGGCATCACAGCAGCCACAAGGGGGTAAGTACAATATCAGAATCAGAAAATTGCACGTGGTGAGGTGTTATCTGGGTGAGGGGTGTGGGCCTGTGGGTGCCCCGAGGCTAGGATGAACATGGCAGGGTAGGTTCCATTTTGGGCAGGCTCTGATCCACTCCAGCCCCAAATCTGCTAGTGGGCATTTACTACTGGCCAGGGTCATGTGGGTTTCAGGTGTGCTGCTAATGGCGTTAGGCATTGTACTTCATGGCCTGGTGACTAGCATTGTAACTGGTAATGCATGGCCTTGTGCATAGGGCTGTTCCCTGTGTGTTGTGTATGCCAAGGGTGGTGATGTTACTGGCATTGACCAAGTGTATCCTCTGTCTCTTCCCTCCCCCTTTTTGTTTTGTCACCCTGTCCTTGTGTGCATTAGCATAATCTGGCAGAGGAGCAGAGGCACCGGTGTCAGAGGGAGCTGCATCCCACGTGGCCCATGAGGCTGAATCCACCGACGGTGAGTGCAACAGTGGGACAGAGGACGAGGGGAGCACCATGGCAGAGAATGGAGGGGACAGTTCTGACAGCGACACCTCCTCCGATGGAAGATCCCTGGTGATGGCAGACAGCTCTGTGGCCACCCCAACTACAGGTACAGCTGCCACCCCCATACCAGCACTGCCCTCCCAGCAGCCCCTCAGTGTGTTTCCAGTGCCTGTTTACCCAGGAGGGTGAGCATCTCCTTCGCCCCAGGCAGCTCAGGCCCTGCCCCAGTCTGCCCTGCTGCCCTCAGTGAAGAGTCTATTGACCTCCTGCGATCCATCTCTGTTGGGCAGTCAACCATAGTGAATGCCATCCAGGGTCTGGCAGGGCATTTGCAACAAACAAATGCATTCCTGGAGGGCATTCACTCTGGTGTGGCGGCCCAACAGAGATCATTCTAGACTCTGGGCAACTCCCTGATGGTAGCCATTGTCCCTGTCTCTAGCCTCCCCACTCCAACTTCCTCTACCCAGTCCCATTGCCCTCAACCCCAGCCTATCCCAAGCACACCAACAGTCCAGCATGCACCCAAATCAACACACAGAAGTGGCTCAGGCAAACACAAGCACCACACTTCATCCCACAGGTATTCACACAAGCACTATCCAGATGCAGACCTACCAACATCCACTGCCTCCACTGTGTCCCCCTCCTCCTCCTTGTCCACCTCCCTCCCAGTAGCATCTACGCTCACACCTGCATGCACTACATCCTTATCCACTATCCCCATCACCATCACGCCTATCACTACACACCCCTCACTGGCAGTCACCACCCCCACATCCATGCACACGTCCCCTGTGTCCTCTCGCACTGTGTCTGTGCCACCTCCTCCCAAGGTACACAAATGCAAGCACTCAGACACCCAACAGCTAACCACCTCACAACAGCATCCAGCCCATGCACCTGCACCCAAACACAGCAGACAGACACCTCCTACCACCACTCCCTCTTCTTCCACTACCAAACCTTCACCCTCTTCCAACCCCAGTGTGTCTAAAAAGCTTTTCCTCTCCACCCTTGACCTATTTCCTGCCCCTTCACCCTCCCGTCCTTCACTTCGGGCCAGGGTGGTCAGGACCCAGGCTAGCACCTCAGCCACCGAGTCCACGGCCACTGTTGTTTCTGCAGCCACTGCAGTTATGAGAGGCTCCAAGAAGACACCCGTCCACCCAACCAGTGTGCCAGCACCAGCTGCCAAGGGCAAACAGGGAACACCAGCTGCCAAGGGCAAAAAGGGAGCACCAGCTGGCTAAGGCAAGGAGGCACCACCAGCTGCCAAAAGCAAAGAGGCACCACCAGCTGCCAAAAGCAAGGAGGCACCACCAGCTGGCAAAGGCAAGGAGGCACCACTAGCTGGCAAAGGCAAGGAGGCACCTCCAGCTGGCAAAGGCAAGAAGGGGCCACCAGCTGCCAAGGGCAGGAAGGGACCACCAGCTGCCAAGGGCAAAGACAAAGGCACAGACGCCGCAGGCAGGATGGATATGGTGACTGGTGCTGGAGCAGCATCTGAGCAAACACCAGCCACGGCACCGCCACAAGCACCACCACTGCCACCACTGAGCAGGCGTCACCGCCAGCGGGCAGTGTGTAGTCGTGCCTCCATGGGCTGTAATGCGTCCTGGACCCTGCAAAAACTGTAGGTGTGACACCCAGGTGAGAGACTGTGACCTTGCACTCCCCAAGATCTGCATCACAGGGCACAAGGCCCCCTCCAGAACCAATGGAAGAAGGCATCCACTCACCCCCTCCTTGCCAGGATGAAGCACACTGGGCACAAAGCCCCCTCCAGAACCAGTGGAGAAGCCATCCACTTGAGAGACTGTAGCCTTACACTTCTTGCCAGGATGAAGCATACTGGGCACAAAGCCCCCTCCAGAACCAGTGGAAGAAGGCATCTACTCACCCCTTCCTTGCCAGGATGAAGCACACTGGGCACAAATCCCCCTCCAGAACCAGTGGAGAAGCCATCCACTTGAAAGACTGTATACTTACACTCCCCTGGACCAGGCAGTGGGCAAACCACCCACTTGAGAGACTGTGGCCTTGCACTCTCCAGGATCAAACAGTGTGCAAACCACCCACTTGAGAGACTGTGGCTTTGCACTCCCCAGGACCAAGCAGTGGGCAAGCCACCCACTAGAGAGACTGTGACTTTGCACTCCCCAGGTCCAAGCAGTGGGCAGACCACCCACTTGAGAGACTGTGGCTTTGCACTCCCCAGGAGAGAGTGATGGGCATGTGGCACCCCCCAGGAGCAGTGGCGTTGTACCACCTTCCGCCTGAGGTGCCCCCTTTCCCCCTGAGGTGCCTGTGTATTTTTGACCCGATGCCCCAGCAGTATTCTCTCCGTATTGAGGCAGGAGTCAAGTGGAGCCTTGGCATATGTGATATGACCTTGTGGCCCACAGACATTATGGACTGGGCAGTGTCCCTCCATTTGTATATATTGTATATACTGTTTTGTGCTTTGAGGACATATTTCTTGAACTTTATATTATTACACTGACTTTACTCACTTCCTTTTGTCCTTGCGTTATTCATGAGTGGTACAGGGTGGATATGTAATGTTGTTGCATCTGTTTGTGTGTATGTTGTTGGGGATGGGGGTGTTGCGTGTTGCATGTGTGTGTCACTCTCCCCCTCCTTGTGTGCTAGGTGCGGTACTCACTGTGGTCCTCTTTGCGGCCGTTGGTATTCCTGGTGTAGGAGGAGGTAAACCTGTAGTTCGGGCTCCATGGCGTCGTGGTTCTTCCTTGAATGTCCAGAGGTGAGTCGTTTCCCTTCTGTGTACTGTTTCCGCCGTGCTTTTGATCGCATTGGTGCCGCCCCGGAAAAGCTGGCAGATTGGCTTGTTGTAATAGGGTGGGTGGTACATTGTCTTCTGCTTGGCTGTTGGCGGTTACCACTGCGCTGCTTTTTGCTACTGCCGTGGCAGTCGGAGTGTTAAAGTGTCTGTCTGTGTTTGCGGTTTCTGCCGTGGTCATAATTCCATTTTTTTTTACCACTACCCTGTTGGCGGTATTACTGCCGCTTTATCACCGACCGCCAGGGTTGTAATGAAGGCCAATGTAATTTCATTACTATACATTAGTTCAACCACCACAGTGCACAGTATTTGACCAGGCCCTGCAAGCAACCCCTATAGCACCCAATCCAACCCAGTGCTGCAGGAGTTGGCCACAGGACCTGTTCTGTGGCTAGTCCCTGTGTCCAACCTTTATAACAACCCAACCCCGCACACCTCCCCTCACCAGGCCGACCTCTGCCCCAGGGAGCCTATCCCCGAGAGCCCAGTCTCAGTATTTAATTTTTTGGGGGTTAGGGGGGGCCCATGCAACCCCCATTCCTGGCTGATCTTGGCCCCAGGGACCCCATCCCCCAGAGCACAGATGAAATGTTAATTTTTTGGGGGGAGGGGAACTGCACTGCCCCCCTACCCCAGACCCATCTCTACCCCGGAGAGCTCTTCCCCAGGGGCCCAGTCATGTGACCTGGGTGCCCCCACAAGGCACCCAGTCACAATTTGGGGGACCGGGGGGAGCCTGAAAGCTCCGACTGTCCTAGCTGGTGCCCCACCTCCTGCGGGAGTCACCATTGCTGTGACAGAGAAGGAGCTGCTTTAGCAGCTCCTTCTCTGTGAGAGGCAGCTGCCTGTCCGAGACAGCAGTTTCCTTTGTCTCCCTGTCTGCATCTTTGCAGGCAAGGAGACAGAGGAAACCTCTCCTTGCAGGGAGGAAGAGCTGTTTGACAGCTCTTCCTCACTGTGAGCAGAGTGTTTGCTGTGGCTTGGGGGCAGTTATGTCCTGGGGGTGGGCACCCCGGGATATAGCAGGAGAAGGCCCTGGGGGTTAGTGGTCCTCAGGGCCATCAGTGGCCCCAAAATGGAGGCCATAATGCCCCATTTCAACCAAAACAGCCCCCAGGAGTTAGTGGTACCCTTGGCTGCGGGGTCTGAAACAGACCTCTTAACTTTTTTTAACATTTGCCCCCAGGGAGGTGGTGGTCTCCGAGGCTGTGTGAGGGTCACTTGGACTACTGCATACAACTTAAGAAATACCCCAAAGAGATGGTGGTCCCCAGGGCTGTAGGAGGGAGCCAAGTTTAAAAATTACCACGGGAAGGTGGCGCACCCTGGAGGTGCAGGGTGCTGGGCAGCCACCCCACGTTATATTGATTTAAAGCCCCAGGGAGTTGTTGTTCTCCGGGGCTATAGGGGGGTAAGGAGGCCCCCGTAACAACTGGTTGAAGCCCCGGGGAAATTATTGGTCTCTGGGGCTATAGGGGTGGCCCAGTAGCCCGCACATTTAATTTTTTTCAAAACCACAGGGAGGTGGGGATCCCTTGAGTTGTGGGGGGAATGAAGGGCCCCTCTGCATTAAAAATGTTAATACCTCGGGACCTGGCCCATCTGGGAGCCTCACAGAAACAAGCACTGGAGCCTGTATTTGTTTTTTGTTTACATTTTTGCTGCAAATTTGCAAATTCATGAATTCCAAGCAAAAAAAAAATGTTTTAGCCCTGGGGCACCACCAGAGCTAAGGAGTCATGGTGTCCCTACCATGGCCCCTTTTCATTTCTTTTAAATTGTTTAGAGGGATGAAGCCGAGTCCTGGCATGGCAGCCAATCAGAGCTGTGCATTTGCTGTGCAGGAGTACTTAATCTTCGCTAAGTCGTTGAGGTCAGAGATATACAAATTTGGTTTCCCTTGAATATCTCAAAAACTACTGTATGGCTTCACACCAAATAAGCAAAAGCATAATCTGCATACTGAAAGCTAGCTTTCTGCCAAATTTGGTATTATTCCGTTCAGTGGTTCAGGCTGTAGTCATGTCTAAAGGTCCTATGGAAATTAACATGGGAAACAGAACTTTTTAATGCCTCTTTTCCTCGGCCCCCACTTGACAGAGCACCCCAAAACTTTATGTGTGCAATAAGAATCATCAACGCTCTTTTTTGGGAAAATTTTGTGAAGATTTGTCAAATCGTGCCAAAGATATAGGCAGGTCAAAAAACCTTTTTCTATAGAAACACTGTCCTAATTATAACTAACTAGTGTCAACCCTCACTATAATATCTCTCTCTCTCTCTCTCTCTATATATATATATATATGTATATATGTATATATATATATATATATATATATATACATGTATTTATAAACCTAAATTAGTGGTTAACTTAAAAGGACATAACTGAAAAACAAAATTCAAACTAGAACTAAACTAACCAATAAACTCAAACTATAAACAAATAAAATAAAATCACACACAAAATTAAATGAATAATGTAAAGGAACTCATATTTTATCAACTTAATACTGCAAAAATGACAAAAGTTGCAAGATGAGAAAAATCTGCCTCATTTTCTGGCTAGACCCTTAAAAAAGAAATAGCTACTTCTTGACAATTGCCTTTTTGCAAAGTAAGGAAGACATATATTTAAGCTAAAACCTAATTAAAATCACAAAATAGTAAATATTCAACAAATCACTCCCCAACATCTATCTCTTTGCATATACTTACTAAAAGTAAGTACTAAAATTTTAAAGCAATTAAAAAACACATAAACATTTTTAGACTGTAATTATTTACATGAATACACTAGTTTTAGATACATTGATATAAGAGCAAGATACATATCATCCCTGAAAGGAACTCAATTACTAAAGGCCTGATTATGAGTGTAGCGGCCCAAGACTGCCACGCTCAGCGTGATGGTCGGACCACCACAGTTCAGGTGGTCCGACTACCACATTACAACTGTGAGGCACGGGCCCACCAAGGTACTGCCATCCCCACCAGGAACATGGTTCCTGACGGCGGTCTCAACTCTGAACTTAGTGCCGCCTGGCTGATTACAACTAAGCTTTCCACCAGGCTTTCTACAGTAGCCACCCCGCCATGGAAAAGCTTGTGAAAAGCCAGTGCCAGGGCCCTCGGGGGCCCCCTGCACTGCTCATGCCAATGGTATGAGCAGTTCAGGGCCTCCCTGCCCACCACAATCAGAATACACACTGTCGCTTTGGAGACAGTGCAATCTCCAATTGTACTCATGTGCTACAATATTGTCCTCCGAGACCAACATCGTAGCACTGTTGACACCGGTCAGCCCGGTGGGAACGCGTAATACAGTATTCCCAAAGGTCAACCTAGGGGGAACGTTGTAGTACGTTGGGAGGGGGGGGCACGGGTATGACCATGGAATCCTCCCTGCAAGATTGGCGGTTGGCTCGTTCATTCACCAAACTCTTAATCAGGCCCTTAGTCATGTGGGCTACACCTACAAATAAAGAAAGTACATTGATGCAAAATGTGAATTTAAATGTACCAAATATTATTCTAGGCATGCGGTAGGAGGGCCACTACAAAATAGGATGTTGTAATTAATGTAGGGGAACACCTGTCTCCCAAATATTTCAGAAATAGAAGTAAGAGAAGTATTTCAGGATATAAGAGAGGCCATCACTAGCTCCCAGCAGCCCACAACCAAAATCATAGAAGATATATTCCCTAACGTCCTTGAACAAATCACAGGCCAACTACCACCTATACCCACTTTAAAATGTTTAATTGCAGTAAGAAAAGCCACCAGCTATACTTCCCCTGCCCCTAAAACATACCAAGATATGGAAATACATAAATACTTAAAAATTACACATAATTAGGAACCCTTCCAGTTATATAACAACCTAAACAATGATGGATAAATCCTAATATTTTCGACAGCAGATTACTTACTAAGGGGGTCATTATGACCCCGGCAGTCAGCGGAACCCTGGCGGTAATACTGGCAACAGGCTGGCGTGTTCCGCCAGCATATTAGGACTGTGATGCATTCGCCACGGTCATACTGCAGGTCCCGCCAGTATACTGCCAGGCTTCAGCCAGGCAGTCAGAATCCCCAGGGCAGCGTTGCCAGCAGCTCTGCCCTGGGGATTATAAGTCCCCAACCGTCAGCCTATCCATGGTGGTAAACACAGCCATAGAAAGGCTGGCGGTAAAGGGGACTCTGGGTGCCCCTGAGGGCCTCTGTACTGCCCATGCACTAGGCATGCTCAGTGCAGGGGCCCCCAGGCACAGCCCCATCTCGCATTTCACTGCCCGAATTACAGGCAGTGAAATGCGCGTTGGGAGCTGCTGAACCCGCTGCACATCAACATTGCTGCCGGCTCGATTACGAGCCGGCTTCAATGTTGATGTGACTTTTCCACTGGGCCAGCAGAAATGTCATACTAGGGGGCCAAGCATATCGCCAGCACTGGCGGTATATTGGCTCCAGCAGCTTCGCCTGTCTTTTTACAAGACCGCCAAAGTCGTAATGAGGGCCTAAAACTAAACAATTGTCAAACCTGAATGATGGATGAGACATCCAAAATGTGTCCCAAACCTTTCATCCAGATATTCATCATGCATGACGAATACCAAAACACAAAAATCCATTTCACATACATCCTACTATGAAATAAAAGTGCACTTACTATTTATTCTTAAACTACAGTAAACATAAACACATAACTACAACCCACAAAAATAATCTTAGACTTTGAATAAGTCAAACCATTCTATAAAATTACCGCCCCAAAGCCATGCAAGACTGCCACTACAATTTCATTCAAAACATAAGCATATGGAGACACTTTGAACAATCTGCACTCAGCATAGGATATGCTGAAAACAATCAATTTGCCTTTCATATAAAAAAATTATAGCACAAGCCCATGTCCCTGTCATTGGTGTAGCTAACCACTACAATTTACTAATAGAAAACCCTTTCTACAAAAAAATTAATGAAAACTAAGACTGCATTGCTCCAGACACAGAAAAAAGAAACGTTCCTGGGAACCCCCCAAAAATGGAAATCAAAGTTAAAAATATTGGTTTATTATAAACCCAAAGAGATTTCCTTTTGAAAAAAATAGCAAATGTAAATGTCCTAAGGAAACATTCAGAGAAAAAGACCTGCAAAGTAAAACAGAAAAAACACCCTCAAAAGCATAACAGTCCCAAAAGAACATACACATTACACTTAATCATCATAAAGCAAGTAACATAACAACATCATCATCAACACATCGCTTTATTCGGTTAATTTAAACCATCAAAGCCTAAATCACACAATACAAGAATAAAATTTTAAATCATAAATATCTGGCATTCCAAAAAATATATAAAAATATAAAACATAAATACAAAAATCAAAGAGATATTTCTCTTCACACAGTGCATAACTACCTAGACCTTGTTCCTCAGGATAGCCAAAATATCATTCAACCAACTAGTACCCTAATCCTAGGCCTCATAATAATCGAGAAGAATTTTTTAACTGGGAAATTCGTATATGCCATGCAGCCGCAAGGAACTTGCTAACTGCACTGAACAGGGTGCAGGATGTGTCCCTCGTCATAATCCTTAAAGCATCTATACAACATCTGATCCCCATGTTCTTACAAA
Organism: Pleurodeles waltl; assembly: GCF_031143425.1. Lineage (NCBI taxonomy): Eukaryota > Metazoa > Chordata > Amphibia > Caudata > Salamandridae > Pleurodeles > Pleurodeles waltl. The sequence goes on from NC_090445.1 coordinate 1,303,294,874, forward strand.
CTGGACGTAGCCACCTCTGACGAGCAATCCTATATGCTGGGCATATGAACATAAAATGCACAATGGTTTCCGGAGAAATACTACAACTCTGGCATAGATCAGTTCTCAGAGCAGAATCCTGCCAATTGCCAAAAGATTTCAGTGGTAGGCATCCATATCTGAACTGAATATACAAACTCTTGCTTAATGGATCAGTAATAAGATCCATAAACAGTTCAAAACACGGATGCCACTTGATGTCAAGAAATTGAGAAGTCAATCTGCCATGAGACAAATGAAGTAAGTAGTTTCCCCTGACATACGCCCAATAAGCTGTTTTTAGATGCTTCTTTTGCTCTTTCCTTAAATTATGAGGATGGCTCCAATAGTTCCTAAGACCCAGAATGCAAAACCATTTAGATATGTGTTTAAACCAAGGAATAGTAAGCACGTTAGGTCTATCTAAGATATCTTGGCTGGATTCCTTACATGTGAGTAGCTCAGGAGTAGACCAAACACGTACCCAGAAAAGCAACGGTCTTAGAGCAATAATGTCTGAGATACGTGCAAGTCCGAGGTCCCAAAACATTGTACACAAAGGAGTATTACGGGGACAAGCCAAGAGTGATCTTACAAAGTTGTTATCACCTTTTGAAAATTTACCAGCATTTGAGTATCCCCAGATTTCTGCCCCATAAGCCACAGCACTCTGGGCCTTTGCCCAATAGATTTTTAGTGCTGGAGTGACTACTCTCTCGATGGTCGACTTGTGGAAGCGCAAAATTGCCCCAGATCTATGTGCCAGAAGGGCTGAGCTTTTATTAATCTGGGCCTCCCACTGCATGTCCTTACTAATTCTGACCCCCAGGTAATCAATGGAGCAAACCTTGCTCAACGGAGTCCCTTTGTAAAGGATGGTATATCCTTTAGAGGGACCACGTCCCATGGTCATGATTTTAGTTTTGGTATGATTAAGCTCCAGCCCAAAGTCATTACAAAACAAGCTAAACCTATCCATTAAGACCTTTAGGCCCATTGGTGTTTGGGAGATCAAGAGAGAATCGTCAGCAAACAGCAGAATCTGGATTTTTGTATTATTCAGAGAGGGCGCATCATTTTGGCAATTGGTAATAACTTGCACTACCTCGTTGATAAACAAGATGAAAAGAGTCGGAGCAAGGACGCAACCCTGTCGTACCCCTCTCCTGATCTCTATTCTGTTAGTGAGTTCCCCCTGGTTACCCCATCTTACTTGAGCATAAGTATTCTCGTGCAATCTTTGGATTAAATGTACTAAGTTCTCTGGGGTACCAATTTTCCTCAGAACTCCCCACAGTTTCTCTCTAGGCACAAGATCAAAAGCAGATCTCAGGTCTACAAAGGCCACATATAATTTCTGTCTGGCTAAGGTGATGTACTTCCAGAATAATAGTGACAACCTAAAGACTTGGTCCATAGTATTAGTTTTTTAACGAAATCCAGCCTGTAGAGGACATAATATCTGATTCTTCAAAACCCATTCCGTAAGTCTGGCCAAAATTTGTTTTGCAAAGACCTTTTGGAGAATATCAATAAGGCTAATCGGTCGATAGTTCGCTGGCAGACCTACATCGCCATTCTTGAAAACAGGGATTTTTTCAGCACCATGCCAATAATCAGGAATGGGACCACCTGCTGCTATGGCATTGGACAATAAATTGATATATCATGCCCATATAGTGGGGTCAGATTTAAACAGATCCCCAGGTATCTTATCGGGGCTAGGGGCTTTAGCTGGCCTCAGAGAATTAATAGCATCAGTAGTTTCAGCTATAGAAAAAACAATGCTCTCAACGGTGCTGTTTATAGAAGCTACATCATCAACATGTCTGATAACCTTAGGGTCGTGCAATACAGGATAGGCATAAATTTCAGAAAAATGGGTCACCCATCTATCGGGTTGAATATAAGAGCCGATGGAGTCATTTCCCCCTCTCGATCTGCAGGCCAGTAATCTCCAAAAAGAACCATCATCCTTATTTTTCACTGCAATAAATAACCTCTGCCAGATTCCGTCTTCCCAGCTTTTTTTAGCTTGCTTCAGGACCTTAGCATATTTAGATCTAGCATCCACAATGTCTTCTTGAATGAGGTTTTTTACTGCTTCTTTTAAATTAGATCTTGCTAGAGTGCAATCCTTGTTATACCACTCATTAGAAGGGATGAAATCAGATGACCGCTTTAGGCGGGTTTCTTTATAAAAAGTACCTCGTATGGTGTCCACCAATTCTGTATGAATTGTCAGAATAGGTATAGTAGCAACCTCTTGTTCCCCAAAAACCGAAAAAAGATTTGGAAATGATAAATAGATATCCCTAATCTGATATGGATTTACTGCCACATTTTGCCAGCTAACACGAGTTCGTCCAAGATTCAATCGAGGGATTGGAACATTAGTAATCTCTGTGTGTCTTGTTTTAAAAAAAGCTTGGTTAGTTAATACAAGACACAAGGGATTATGATCACTGTCATGGCGAGAAATGATTTCCATATCTAGTGTACTTGACCAAAGCCTGATATGCACCAGAATGTAATCGATAGTGCTAAAGGAAAGCCCTCGCTTAAATGTAGGAGCACGATTTAGATCAGATCTAGTGCGACCGTTACATTCTCTCAAACCATATTTTAAACAAAGTGAGACCAACTGCATAGATACACACGAAGCAGGAGATATAACCATTTCCTTGGTTTGAGGGATGCCCCATAGTTCATCTTCCTCACTAGTTAGGGTACTAATAGTGTCATCAGGTACAAAAGAACAGTTAAAATCACCTGCAATCATCAAAAAACCTGAAGGATCTAAAGACTCTACAAACTCTGACAGATGTGTAAGTATCTCAGATTCAGTAGTACGTGGAACAGACCTTACATATGCATTTAATACAGTTAACCTAAAGCCAGGACAAAATGTAAGCTGCATAGCCAACAAATCACGAGAATTAATTTCAATCACAGAATGTTCACAATCTAGCCTATTATTCAATGATATCATAAGACTTCCTATACATCTGCCAAATCCTCTAGTGGCCGATTGAGCAGGAGAAAAATACGTCGTGAAACCCTCTAGATGGTATGATTCCACGGCCCAAGTTTCCTGAAATAAGCAAACATCATAGTTGCTGACAAAGCCCAACCATTCTGGGTCATCTAGCTTTGATTCTATTCCTGCAATGTTCCAAGACATGACATTAAGTTTTGGTAGTGAAATCACCATTCGAGATCTTGTTTGGGATACAGTCATTAAACTCCCTTTATGTTCATCCTGACATTCTCCATTGATTGTAATTGACGTTTTTACATGAGAAGCAGATAGTCAATCCAAATCGGAAAGTGAAGGAGAATGATTCTCAGCCTTAGATGATAAATGAATAGATGGTAGAATAGCGACTCCATCTGCCTGATTTCCAGTTGAGTGGCAGCCCCTACACAACATGTCTCCAGGAGGATGCCTGCAAAGTCTGAGGACTGACTTCCTACCAGAACTTAGAGAACTGGTACGTATATCAAAGGATATGAGGTTGTTGGCAATACTACTGTCATAAAAGAGTATAGATATAAAATCAAAATCCGACCCCTGTTGGTTATGTCTACAGACCTCTTGTATATCAGACCGGATGACAGAAAGACAGTTCCTTTGTGTACGTATCCAAAAGATTACTTTATTAATGAGAGAATCCTTGGATTCAAAGTTACCCTGTGGCAATCTAGATACCCCAGTTAGGTATGAGCAATTATCATCCCTCTTTCGTTCAAATGATCCTTCCAAATCAAACGAATGTATAGGTCTCACGAAATCAAAGGAAGAAGCTCGAGGGGGACTTGCCTGAAGGCCTGCTCTAAGAAATCTCCCATGGACTTTGTTCGAAACTGTAGGACAAACAGTACCTAAATCCCGCCGCCCAACATATTTATTAGCACCAGGTTTAAAGGATCGCTCCTTAGTATTGTTAATGGACTGGCGAGATAGCCAGTCATTTGATCCCCCATCCCGGTAGCAAATAGGAATGGAGGACATTTTGCCATTACAATTAGATAAACTTGGAACGTTGGTGCTTATTACCGAATCGTATTTAAGAGCAGCCTCATTGGCCGAAATACCTTTGGGATTTCCCCTCTGGTCTTTATGATCAGATGGAACCTGGGACCTGGGACTTGTTCCCATGGAGTTCTGACAAACGGGAGACTCCAGGCACCGATGCTGATAGCTCTTTCAATGCGACACCCCTAGTCTTTCCTCTTGAGGTCTAATAGTAGCAAACAACCCTTGGTCTTAAACACATCCCATCCGTACACCTCCACATGGCCAAGTGCCTGGAGACACCAAATCCAGGAGACTTTGGAGTCTTTGAAGAAATATCAGGGGGGGGCCCTGCCCTGCCTCTTCCTGGCAATGACGGGCAAGGACGGGCAAGGACGGGCCCGCCCTTAGCCCAGGCTTTGCCCGGGCATGTCCCGCGAGCGGGAGTGCGAAGGCTGAATTTAAAGGGCTCCCAGGCTTTCAGGGCAGCCCCTCCTCCTCCTGCAGCAGCAACCAGCCCTGAAATGCACGTCCCGCGAGCGGGAGCGCGAAGGCTACATTTAAAGGGCTCCCGGGCTTTCAGTGCAGCCCCTCCTCCTCCTGCAGCAGCAACCGGCCCAGAAACGCGCATCACAACATTAAACATAACACATCAATGCATTGCTAAAGCAGAGTATGCAAAGTCAAACTAATACACTAGCAAGGAACACAACAATTAACATAACTACGGGACATATTTACAAGCCCTGTGGGCCGCTGGTGCATCACTTTTTGTTACACACCGACAGCACATAGTACAGTACCATATCTAAATGGTCACACAAAGTCACTTTGCATGGCTTTTCATGGCATTGTAGGTACGATGTAAGGCACCGCAGCGCTAGTCACTGCATTGCCTTACACTGCATTAGGAAGGCATACCGTGGGTATTTCGGTGGGTGTTCCCATTCAACACGCATGGGTTTTGATGCATTTCCAGATTTGCAAGAATCTGTAAACCTAGGAATGAATCAAAACTGTACACCTCACCAGGGAAGATGCAACAAGGAGACATATCTTTATTTCTCCTCTTTGTTTCTTCTTTCTGTATGTGTTGGATTCTTCAGGATTGTTTTTGTGCAGAAAGGTAACCCTTACTGCACAAATACCATACTGACAACAATGCAGGCACCCTTGCATCATGGTGCAAGATTGCATGCTTTGCGTTAGGCAACAATTTGTATGCTATCGCAGGGGTATGGGATAGAAATGCATTGTATCTTGTAAATACGATGCATGTCTGCCCTTTGGAAGTGTCATAGGGCAGTGCAGAAAAAAGGTTTGCTGTGCTGCCCTATGACAATTCCTCGTAAATATGCCCCCTAACTGTACATACAACCCACAAACAGCACAATAACTAACCAATAGAATTACCAGCGACATTCCGTCTACCCTAAAAATCTTCAAAAACCTTTAAAAAGGAATTATCTGTTATGACACACAGCAGCACCTTCCCGCAGCCTAGGTCCTTGAAGATAGACCATAAATTACACAAATAGACTGTATAATAGATGTTACTGGTAGAAAATAATTGAAGCTAAATATAAAAAAAAGAGTATGTACAACTATCTCTCCATAGAATTAATGGGAAAATAAGTAAAAAAAGGTTGAATTAATGTATTAAAAACGTTTTAAAAAATGTGAAACGCCATAAATTTTGTAAAAAGGTTAGAAAACGGTGAAATATAATTAAAGTATATATTATGTAACAGTATAAAAAATACAATTCTTTAAAATACTGAAAAGACATGTAAACATGTTACAAATATATACATGAAACTATTTAAGAAATGTTACAAAATGATAAACAATAGAAATAATCTTAGAAAATGTACATGCAATGCTATTTGAATGTGATATACTTGTTTATTTATTAATAAAAATGTATTAAAAACTGTTTTATTTTCTAATAACTGTGCTTTCGCCTTAAAATATGTGTGTTTAAAAATGTAAAAATGTACAGTAAATAAACTGATAAATTAAAACGTGAAAAATGTTACGTCTCTATTCTATATTAATATGTAAACAATAATGTTATGCATTACAATTTTACAACAACTTGTTGGAAAATGGGTCATTGGTAAGGGCAGGTAGGTACCTACACTTAGCAATGGGCCACTAACCTCCACTTAGGTCCAGTTAGGTCTCAGTAAATTAAACCCAGCTCAACCCTTGGTAGCTTGGCAATGAGCGTTAAGGCTTAACTTAGGAGACAGAGGGGGTCATTCTGACCCCGGCGGCCAGGGTCGGCGGGAGCACCGCCGACAGACCAGCGGTGCCCCGCAGGGCATTCTGACCGCGGCGGTTCGGCCGCGGTCAGACAAGGAAAACCGGCGGACTCCCGCCGGTTTTCCGCTGCCCTTGGAATCCCCCATGGCGGCGCAGCTTGCTGCGCCGCCATGGGGGATTCTGACACCCCCTACCGCCCATCCTGTTCCTGGCGGTTCGCCCGCCAGGAACAGGATGGCGGTAGGGGGTGCCGCGGGGCCCCTGGGGGCCCCTGCAGTGCCCATGCCAATGGCATGGGCACTGCAGGGGCCCCCATAAGAGGGCCCCACTGTGTATTTCAGTGTCTGCAATGCAGACACTGAACCCGTCAAACTGCACCCGTCGCACATACCCACTCCGCCGGCTCCATTCGGAGCCGGCTTCCTCGTGGGGAGGAGTTTCCCGCTGGGCTGGCGGGCGGCCTTCTGGCGGTCGCCCACCAGCCCAGCGGGAAAGCCTGAATGGCCTCCGCGGCCTTTCGACCGCAGAGCGGCCATATGGCGGTTCCCGCGAGACTCGGAATCAGGCCCAGAGTGTAAAGCATTCAAATATCACAAAACAGTAAATAAATAAAACACAGGAAACAGTTTAAAAATCCAAAACCAATTCATAAAAATAGATTATATTTTTATCTTTAAAATTACACAAAAACGAATAAAATCGGATAAGGGGAACCGAAGATGTGAATTTTCAAAGAATTATTACTTTTTTAGCGCCTAGAAACAAAAAGCGCCAATCGGGTCATCTGGTTGCACCTCGACCGGGGCAAAGTCAAACTTTAGGGCCGACCGCGATGGAGCCCTGCTCGGCTACAGGCCGCGGGAGGCCTCGTTAAAAGATTACCTTCACACTTAGGGGGTCATTCCGACCCTGGCGGTCATAGACCGCCAGGGCCGGGGACCGCGGATGCACCGCCAACAGGCTGGCGGTGCATCCAGGCCAATTCTGACCGCAGCGGTAAAGCCGCGGTCAGAAAAGGGAAACCGGTGGTTTCCCGCTGGTTTTCCCCTGGCCTGAGGAATCCTCCCTGGCGGCGCTGCAGGCAGCGCCGCCATGGGGATTCCGACCCCCTTCCCGCCATCCTGGTCCTGGCGGTAAAAACCGCCAGGAACAGGATGGCGGGAACGGGTGTCGTGGGGCCCCTGGGGGCCCCTGCAGTGCCCATGCGACTGGCATGGGCACTGCAGGGGCCCCCTAACAGGGCCCCATTGAGATTTTCAGTGTCTGCTAAAATCGCGACGGGTGCAACTGCACCCATCGCACCCTTTCCACTCCGCCAGCTCCATTCGGAGCCGGCATCCTCGTGGAAGGGGGTTTCCCGCTGGGCGGGCGGGCGGCCTTCTGGCGGTCGCCCCCCAGCCCAGCGGGAAACTCAGAATGACCGCCGCGGTCTTTTGACCACGGTACGGTCTTCTGGCGGTTCCCGCTTGGCGGGCGGCTCCCGCCGCCCGCCAAGATTAGAATGACCGCCTTAGTCTCTTTTTCGAAGATTTTCTTCAGCGGGACGAACATGCCAGTCCAATCCGACCTCTTGGAGCCCTTCTCCGGATACGCGTCACGGGAATCCTCAGTGGAGATTTTTACCTTCGGACTTAGTCGTTTTTTCGAGGTGAAAATACTTTGAACGGGGTAAACCTGGATCTTGATCTGACGTTCCTGGAGCCCTCCTCGGATACGCTGGCTGGGAGGTCCCGGTCAACTTTTTACCTTCGGACTTAATCTCTTTTTCAGAGACTTACTTTACCGGGACGAACCGGCAAATCAGACCGGGTCACGGTTGAGGCAAGCCGGCTAGAATTGCCGCGGCGGGTCGGTCCCTCCATGGAGCTTTTTTTCAAAAGTTCTCCAAACTTCTCCAAACTTCTGGGGCTTCTCCCGGATGTCCTTTTAAGGTTCTTTTGAGGTCCACAGCTCACCCCAAGGGTCCAGAAGTTCTGAGATGGTCCTTGGGGGTGCAGACTACAACTCCCAGAATGCACCTGGTGCAAACTCCTTTTTGGCCACTGGACAGTGGTCAGCTAATCGCTTTCCTTAGGAGTTGGTGCAGGGGACTCTGGTTAGCAATTTTTCACTTGTAGCAAACAGGTAGTCCCTCCTTGAACTAGTTGAAGCCAGGCAAAGCCCTTCTTGTGGTAAAGCCCAGGTGTGCAACTGTTGCAGTCCTTCTGATTGCAGGTTCCAGGTGCAGGCCAGGGGTCCGGCAAGGCAGTCCTTCTTCTTCTGTAGTTCTTCCTTGTTGGATGTGGTAGGGAACTGTGGTGTGGGTGCAGGTCTGCCATTTTTATCCTTGCTCCTGGGTGAAAAGCAGGGGGGTCCTGGTTCTCCAATCAGGTGCAGGGTCCTTCCCCATGTGATGACCACTTCCTGGGAAGTGTGGCAAAAATCAATCCCAGGAGGCAACATTCTCCAAAAATCCATCATGGTTGAATCTGATTTTTGGAGGTTACATCTGGCTAAAAAACATAAACACACCCCTCTCCTGCCCTCTCCATCTAATTAAGGGGGCACCTAGTTGTGTGGGGTTGCAGGATGTGGGGGGTTGCTGGTTGCTCCAAATGTCCTTCTCTGCCTTTGAAGACCAGTTTGGCAGCCCTCCCTCTTCCTGCCTTACCATCTGTTGAGGGGAGATTACCTCCCACAGGCACATTCCTTTGTGTGAAGCCAGGCCACTTCACACCTCATCAAGGTAGCCTGGCCAGGCTGCTAGAGGCTGGCCAATCAGAACACAGCAGCAAAAACAATGCAGGGCTGAAATTGGCAACTTTTCAGGTAAAGTTTAAAACTCTTTACCTGAACAAGTTATATTAAATCCCACAACTGGAAGTTGTATTATAACAATTAATTTGATTACTTTTGGTATCCATCATTTAAGGGGACTTTAACAATTAAAATAAAGTCTCCCCATTCTAGCCCATGAAGGCCATTTACTACAAAGAGGGAAAAACGAATTTGGCTGTTTTTACCTGACCAGGGCTTATAAAACTATTTTTATAAGGTCCCTGCTTATAGTTACATGGCACCCAGCCCTAGGGGCACATAGGGCACACCTTAGGGGTGACTTATATGTAAAAATAAGGTAGTTTAAGACTGTGGAACTACTTTTAATTCCAAAGTAGAATTTGCATATAACTTTAATTTAAAAGCAGCCAACAAGGCAGGCCTGCCTTTAAAATGACCCTGGGCACCACAGCAGCGCACCTATGGGTGCACTACCTATGCTGTGGTCCCCAAACCTACATGCCCTACCATATACTAGGGACTTATAGGGACTTATAGGTAGGTTAACTTAGCCAATTATAATTAGCCTAATTTGCATATTGATTTTACACAGAGCACAGGCCCTGGGACTGGTTAGCAGTACCCAGGGCACTCCCAGAGTCAGGAAAACACCAGCAAAAAGTGGAAAATGGGGGCAAAAAGTTAGGTGGGCCTCTGCAGTCAGCCCTGTTTTCTCACACAACCTTTTCAAATATCTTTTTAAACAACACAGATTAAATTACATACACTATGCCTAATATATAGAAATAGAACTTAAGAAACATAGGGGGTCATTCTGACCGCCAACAGGCTGGCGGTGCCCCGCAGGGCATTCTGACCGCGGTGCTTTGGCCGCGGTCAGAAGAGGAAAACCGGCGGTCTTCCGCTGCCCATAAGAATCCTCCATGGCGGCGCAGCTCGCTGCACCGCCATGGGGATTCTGACACCCCATACCACCATCCTGATCCTGGCGGCTCTGCCGCCAGGAACAGGATGGCGGTATGGGGTGTCGTAGTGCCCCTGGGGGCCCCTGCAGTGCCCATGCCAATGGCATGGGCACTGCAGGTGCCCCCGTAAGAGGGCCCCACTTTGTATTTCAGTGTCTGCTTGGCAGACACTGAAATACGAGACGGGTGCAACAGCACCCGTCGCACCTTCCCACTCCGCCGGCTCCATTCAGAGCCGGCGTCCTCGTGGGAAGGTTGATTTCCACTGGGCTGGCGGGCGGCCTTTTGGCGGTCGCCCGCCAGCCCAGTGGAAATCCCAGAATCACCGCAGCGGTCTGACGACCGCGGTGCGTGTTCTGGCGGGGGTACTTTGGCGGGCGGCCTCCGCCGCCCGCCAAGGTAAGAATCAGGCCCATAATTTTCAATAAAATGGTTAAAGTAAATAATCACACTCCAGCATAAACTATTTTGAACATTAAAGGGGCTATTCCCACTGGTAAAAGCAATGACATTTGCATACATTTCTTTAGCTGTACTTGTTCTAATAACTGATGGTATTGTACCACAATAATGGAAAGGTCTGGGCGATATGGTAAAATCCGTCTCACCAGGTGAATGTGCCAATCAAAGTTCAAGAGATATTGCCTGTCATCATCTCAAGTCAGTAGATTGGATAATGGATGAAAGAAGTTGTAATGACCAAAACTTCAGTGAAATATGCTTGAGTACCACAATGAATCCACACCGCTCATATAAACAGAGTACGAGCAATAGAAGGAGTGGTAGGAACAACCAACGAATCAGCTACAAAACCAAAAAGTCAAACACAAGGAGATGGAGCTCAACCTTAAGCTTAAGTTTGCAGTTTGGATCTAGTGGGGAGTGAATTTTGGATCTGGTGAAGAAAGACATGAAATAATAAAAATGTTGGTCAGTGAAATTTAAGATGAAGAACCAAAAAGTGGTTGGAGTATAGGACAGTTACTGTACAAAATTCAAAAGCATGAGTGGCAGCAAGAAGAAGTAGTCTCCAATTCAAGAAATGAGAAATTGCAATTGAAAATCCGAGTTACTTAAACCCCAAGTGGTTTGCAGTTAATCTAATCAAAGTTCAGGTTCAAGTTCAAGTTTTTCAGAGAGTAAAGACACTGAAACAGAGATTTATGGTGAACAAAGTAAAGCGAAAGAAGATATTCCAAGGAAAAGGGCTCATAAAAGATAGCATTATAAACAATAAAAGTTTGTGAGACCATTAGATTCTGACACTATAGGGAGTGAATAGCCTGTTGTTAACCCCTTCTGTGCCGCGGACGTAGTGGTTACGTCCTGCGGCACAGTGCTGCTGTGCCGAGGACGTAACCACTACGTCCTCGGCACACAGCCCAGAGGGAGCGCTCTCGCTCCCTCTGTGGGGTTCCCCCCCACCCCCCCAAGTCAGGGATGGAAGGGGAAGCCCTTCCCCTCCCACCCCCGACCCCTCCCAACCCCCCCTGTGACATCAGCGCGCGAGCGCGCGCTGATTAGTCACAGGGTCTCCCCCATCGCGCTGGAAGCAGAGCTTCCAGCGCGATTGAAAAAGAAATGCTTTTGCATTTCTTTTTCAATCCCATGGGGGAGGCCCCGAGAGGCTTCAAAGGGAAGGAAATGTATTTCCTTCCCTTTGAAGTCTCTCACAGGTTTCAAAAGCTGGATTGCTTGCAATCCGGCTTTTGAAACCCCACTAGACACCAGGGATTTTTTTTTTTTCTTGAAATTGGCAAAAGGGAGCGACCCCTTGGGCAAGGGTCGCTCCCAGGGGGGCATTTTTTTAGGAAGGCCTTTTCTGCCCCCCCTGGGGGCAGATTGGCCTATTATTAGGCCGATCTGCCCCCAGGGGGGGCAGAAACCTCTAGGCACCAGGGACCATTTTTTTTTTTTTTGTTTTTTTGTGATGAATTCTTTTTTTTTAGGTGGGGAGCGATCCCTTAGGCAAGGGTCGCTCCCCTACGGGGCAATATATATTTAGGCCATTTCTGCCCCCCTTGGGGGCAGATTGGCCTATTCTGATAAGGCCAATCTGCCCCCAAGGGGGGCAGAAACCATTAGACACCAGGGAGTTTGTTTTTGCGCGCGAATGTCACGCAACAAAGCGACCCCTTTGGCAAGGGTCGCTCCAAGGGGGGGCAATTTTTTGGGAAGGCCTTTTCTGCCCCCCCTGGGGGCAGATCGGCCTATTATTAGGCCGATCTGCCCCCAGGGGGGGAAGAAATCTCTAGGCGCCAGGGCAAATTTTTTTTTGTGTTTTTTTTTTTTGTTCTTTTTTTTTTTTTAGAGATGGGGAGCGACCCATCAGGCAAGGGTCGCTTCCCCTGGGGGCAAATTGTATTTAGACCATTTCTGCCCCCCTGGGGGCAGATTGGCCGATTTTAGGTCAATCTGCCCCCAAGGGGGCAGAAACCACTAGGCACCGGGGATTTGTTTTTTGGCGCCAATGTCACGCAAGGGGAGCGACCCCGTAGGCAAGGGTCGCTCCCGGGGGGGGGGGTGGGGGGGCAAATTTATTTTAGGCCATTTCTGCCCCCCCGGGGGACAGATCGGCCTATTATTAGGCCGAACTGCCCCCGGGGGGGGGCAGAACACTCTAGGCGCCAGGGCAATTTTTTTTTTTGTGTTTTTTTTTTTTGTTGTTTCTTTTTTTAGAGATGGGGAGCGACCCATCAGGCAAGGGTCGCTCCCCTGGGGGGGCAAATTGTATTTAGACCATTTCTGCCCCCCTGGGGGCAGATTGGCCAATTTTAGGTCAATCTGCCCCCAAGGGGGCAGAAACCACAAGGCACCGGGGATTTATTTTTTGGCGCCAATGTCACGCAGGGGGAGCGACCCCGTAGGCAAGGGTCGCTCCCGGGGGGGGGGTGTGCCGGTTGGGGGGGCAAATTTATTTTAGGCCATTTCTGCCCCCCCGGGGGACAGATCGGCCTATTTTTAGGCCGAACTGCCCCCGGGGGGGGGGGGGCAGAACACTCTAGGCGCCAGGGCAATTTTTTTTTTGTGTTTTTATTTTTTTGTTGTTTCTTTTTTAAGAGATGGGGAGCGACCCATCAGGCAAGGGTCGCTCCCCTGGGGGGGCAAATTGTATTTAGACCATTTCTGCCCCCCTGGGGGCAGATTGGCCAATTTTAGGTCAATCTGCCCCCAAGGGGGCAGAAACCACTAGGCACCGGGGATTTGTTTTTTAGCGCCAATGTCACGCAGGGGGAGCGACCCCGTAGGCAAGGGTCGCTCCCGGGGGGGGGGATGGGGGTTGGGGGGGCAAATTTATTTTAGGCCATTTCTGCCCCCCCGGGGGACAGATCGGCCTATTATTAGGCCGAACTGCCCCCCGGGGGGGCGGGCAGAACACTCTAGGCACCAGGGCAATTTTTTTTTGTGTGTTTTTTTTGTTGTTGTTTCTTTTTTTAGAGATGGGGAGCGACCCATCAGGCAAGGGTCGCTCCCCTGGGGGGGCAAATTGTATTTAGACCATTTCTGCCCCCCTGGGGGCAGATTGGCAAATTTTAGGTCAATCTGCCCCCAAGGGGGCAGAAACCACTAGGCACCGGGGATTTGTTTTTTGGCGCCAATGTCACGCAGGGGGAGCGACCCCGTAGGCAAGGGTCGCTCCCGGGGGGGGATGGGGGTTGGGGGGGCAAATTTATTTTAGGCCATTTCTGCCCCCCCGGGGGACAGATCGGCCTATTATTAGGCCGAACTGCCCCCGGGGGGGGCGGGCAGAACACTCTAGGCACCAGGGCAATTTTTTTTTGTGTGTTTTTTTTTTTGTTGTTTCTTTTTTTAGAGATGGGGAGCGACCCATCAGGCAAGGGTCGCTCCCCTGGGGGGGCAAATTGTATTTAGACCATTTCTGCCCCCCTGGGGGCAGATTGGCAAATTTTAGGTCAATCTGCCCCCAAGGGGGCAGAAACCACTAGGCACCGGGGATTTGTTTTTTGGCGCCAATGTCACGCAGGGGGAGCGACCCCGTAGGCAAGGGTCGCTCCCGGGGGGGTGGTGGGGGTTGGGGGGCAAATTTATTTTAGGCCATTTCTGCCCCCCCGGGGGACAGATCGGCCTATTATTAGGCCGAACTGCCCCCGGGGGGGGGGGGCAGAAACCTCTAGGCGCCAGGGGAATTTTTCTTTTTTTTCTTTTTTTTTTTCTTTGTTTTTTTTTTTTAGAGATGGGGAGCGACCCATCAGGCAAAAGTCGCTCCCCTGGGGGACAAATTGTATTTAGGCCATTTCTGCCCCCCTTGGGGGCAGATTGGCTGAGTTTAGGTCAACCTGCCCCCAAGGGGGCAGAAACCACTAGGCACCGGGGATTTGTTTTTTGGTGCCAATGTCACGCAGGGGGAGCGACCCCGTAGGCAAGGGTCGCTCCCGGCGGGGGAGGGTGGGGGTTGGGGGGGCAAATTTATTTTAGGGCATTTCTGCCCCCCCCCCCGGCTGAGCTACAGGCCAAACACCACAGGTAGGCACCTTGCAAAAAACACCTCTGTTTTCTGTGAAAAAATATGTTGTGTCCACGTTGTGTTTTGGGCCATTTCCTTTTGTGGGCGCTAGGCCTACCCACAGAAGTGATGTACCATTTTTATCGAGAGACTTAGGGGAACGCTGGGTGGAAGGAAATTTGTGGCTCCTCTCAGATTCCAGAACTTTCTGTCACCGAAATGAGAGGAAAAAGTGTTTTTTGGGCCAAATTTTGATGTTTGCAAAGGATTCTGGGTAACATAACCTGGTCAGAGCCCCGCAAGTCACCCCATCTTGGATTCCCCTGGGTTTCTAGTTTTCAAAAATGCACTGGTTTGCTAGGTTTCCTCAGGTGTCGGCTGAGCTACAGGCCAAAATCCACAGGTAGGCACTGCTTTTTATAAAAAAATGTTATGTGTCCACGTTGTGTTTTGGGCCCTTTCCTTTCGTGGGCGCTAGTCCTACCCACACAAGTGAGGTATCATTTTTATCGGGAGACTTGGGGGAACGCTGGGTAGAAGGAAATTTGTGGCTCCTCTCAGATTCCAGAACTTTCTGCCACAGAAATGTGAGTAACGTGTATTTTTAGCCAAATTTTGAGGTTTGCAAAGGATTCTGGGTAACAGAACCTGGTCCGAGCCCCGCAAGTCACCCCTCCTTGGATTCCCCTAGGTCTCTAGTTTTCAGAAATGCACAGGTTTGGTAGGTTTCCCTAGGTGCCGGCTGAGCTAGAGGCCAAAATCTACAGGTAGGCACTTCGCAAAAAACACCTCTGTTTTTTTCCAAAATTTAGGATGTGTCCACGTTGCGCTTTGGGGTGTTTCCTGTCGCCGGCGCTAGGCCTACCCACGCAAGTGAGGTATCATTTTTATCGGGAGACTTGGGGGAACGCTGGGTGGAAGGAAATTTGTAGCTCCTCTCAGATTCCAGAACTTTCTGCCACAGAAATGTGAGGGACATGTGTTTTTTTAGCCAAATTTTGAGGTTTGCAAAGGATTCTGGGTAACAGAACCTGGTCCGAGCCACACAAGTCACCCCTCCTTGGATTCCCCTAGGTCTCTAGTTTTCAGAAATGTACAGGTTTGGTAGGTTTCCCTAGGTGGCGGCTGAGCTAGAGGCCAAAATCTCCAGGTAGTCACTTTGCTAAAAACAGCTCTGTTTTCTGTGATGTGTCCACGTTGTGTTTTGGGGCATATCCTGTCGCGGGCGCTAGGCCTACCCACACAAGTGAGGTATCATTTTTATCGGGAGACGTGGGGGAACGCTGGGTGGAAGGAAATTTGTGGCTCCTCTCAGATTCCAGAACTTTCTGCCACAGAAATGTGAGGAACATGTGTTTTTTTAGCCAAATTTTGAGGTTTGCAAAGGATTCTGGGTAACAGAACCTGGTCCGAGCCCCACAAGTCACCCCTCCTTTGATTCCCCTAGGTCTCTAGTTTTCAGAAATGCACAGGTTTGGTAGGTTTCCCTAGGTGGCGGC
Organism: Pleurodeles waltl; assembly: GCF_031143425.1. Lineage (NCBI taxonomy): Eukaryota > Metazoa > Chordata > Amphibia > Caudata > Salamandridae > Pleurodeles > Pleurodeles waltl. Next base: position 1,303,310,885 of record NC_090445.1, read on the forward strand.
TGAGCTAGAGGCCAAAATCTACAGGTAGTCACTTTGCTAAAAACAGCTCTGTTTTCTGTGATATGTCCACGTTGTGTTTTGGGGCATATCCTGTCGCGGGCGCTAGGCCTACCCACACAAGTGAGGTATCATTTTTATCGGGAGACTTGGGGGAACGCTGGGTAGAAGGAAATTTGTGGCTCCTCTCAGATTCCAGAACTTTCTGCCACAGAAATGTGAGTAACATGTGTATTTTTAGCCAAATTTTGAGGTTTGCAAAGGATTCTGGGTAACAGAACCTGGTCCGAGCCCCGCAAGTCACCCCTCCTTGGATTCCCCTAGGTCTCTAGTTTTCAGAAATGCACAGGTTTGGTAGGTTTCCCTAGGTGCCGGCTGAGCTAGAGGCCAAAATCTACAGGTAGGCACTTTGCAAAAAACACCTCTGTTTTTTTCCAAAATTTAGGATGTGTCCACGTTGCGCTTTGGGGTGTTTCCTGTCGCCGGCGCTAGGCCTACCCACGCAAGTGAGGTATCATTTTTATCGGGAGACTTGGGGGAACGCTGGGTGGAAGGAAATTTGTAGCTCCTCTCAGATTCCAGAACTTTCTGCCACAGAAATGTGAGGGACATGTGTTTTTTTAGCCAAATTTTGAGGTTTGCAAAGGATTCTGGGTAACAGAACCTGGTCCGAGCCACACAAGTCACCCCTCCTTGGATTCCCCTAGGTCTCTAGTTTTCAGAAATGTACAGGTTTGGTAGGTTTCCCTAGGTGCCGGCTGAGCTAGAGGCCAAAATCTACAGGTAGTCACTTTGCTAAAAACAGCTCTGTTTTCTGTGATATGTCCACGTTGTGTTTTGGGGCATATCCTGTCGCGGGCGCTAGGCCTACCCACACAAGTGAGGTATCATTTTTATCGGGAGACATGGGGGAACGCTGGGTGGAAGGAAATTTGTGGCTCCTCTCAGATTCCAGAACTTTCTGCCACAGAAATGTGAGGAACATGTGTTTTTTTAGCCAAATTTTGAGATTTGCAAAGGATTCTGGGTAACAGAACCTGGTCCGAGCCCCGCAAGTCACCCCTCCTTGGATTCCCCTAGGTCTCTAGTTTTCAGAAATGCACAGGTTTGGTAGGTTTCCCTAGGTGGCGGCTGAGCTAGAGGCCAAAATCTACAGGTAGTCACTTTGCTAAAAACAGCTCTGTTTTCTGTGATATGTCCACGTTGTGTTTTGGGGCATATCCTGTCGCGGGCGCTAGGCCTACCCACACAAGTGAGGTATCATTTTTATCGGGAGACATGGGGGAACGCTGGGTGGAAGGAAATTTGTGGCTCCTCTCAGATTCCAGAACTTTCTGCCACAGAAATGTGAGGAACATGTGTTTTTTTAGCCAAATTTTGAGGTTTGCAAAGGATTCTGGGTAACAGAACCTGGTCCGAGCCCCGCAAGTCACCCCTCCTTGGATTCCCCTAGGTCTCTAGTTTTCAGAAATGCACAGGTTTGGTAGGTTTCCCTAGGTGGCAGCTGAGCTAGAGGCCAAAATCTACAGGTAGTCACTTTGCTAAAAACAGCTCTGTTTTCTGTGATATGTCCACGTTGTGTTTTGGGGCATATCCTGTCGCGGGCGCTAGGCCTACCCACACAAGTGAGGTATCATTTTTATCGGGAGACGTGGGGGTACGCTGGGTGGAAGGAAATTTGTGGCTCCTCTCAGATTCCAGAACTTTCTGCCACAGAAATGTGAGGAACATGTGTTTTTTTAGCCAAATTTTGAGGTTTGCAAAGGATTCTGGGTAACAGAACCTGGTCCGAGCCCCGCAAGTCACCCCTCCTTGGATTCCCCTAGGTCTCTAGTTTTCAGAAATGCACAGGTTTGGTAGGTTTCCCTAGGTGGCGGCTGAGCTAGAGGCCAAAATCTACAGGTAGTCACTTTGCTAAAAACAGCTCTGTTTTCTGTGATATGTCCACGTTGTGTTTTGGGGCATATCCTGTCGCGGGCGCTAGGCCTACCCACACAAGTGAGGTATCATTTTTATCGGGAGACGTGGGGGAACGCTGGGTGGAAGGAAATTTGTGGCTCCTCTCAGATTCCAGAACTTTCTGCCACAGAAATGTGAGGAACATGTGTTTTTTTAGCCAAATGTTGAGATTTGCAAAGGATTCTGGGTAACAGAACCTGGTCCGAGCCCCGCAAGTCACCCCTCCTTGGATTCCCCTAGGTCTCTAGTTTTCAGAAATGCACAGGTTTGGTAGGTTTCCCTAGGTGGCGGCTGAGCTAGAGGCCAAAATCTACAGGTAGTCACTTTGCTAAAAACAGCTCTGTTTTCTGTGATATGTCCACGTTGTGTTTTGGGGCATATCCTGTCGCGGGCGCTAGGCCTACCCACACAAGTGAGGTATCATTTTTATCGGGAGACATGGGGGAACGCTGGGTGGAAGGAAATTTGTGGCTCCTCTCAGATTCCAGAACTTTCTGCCACAGAAATGTGAGGAACATGTGTTTTTTTAGCCAAATTTTGAGGTTTGCAAAGGATTCTGGGTAACAGAACCTGGTCCGAGCCCCGCAAGTCACCCCTCCTTGGATTCCCCTAGGTCTCTAGTTTTCAGAAATGCACAAGTTTGGTAGGTTTCCCTAGGTGCCGGCTGAGCTAGAGGCCAAAATCTACAGGTAGTCACTTTGCTAAAAACAGCTCTGTTTTCTGTGATATGTCCACGTTGTGTTTTGGGGCATATCCTGTCGCGGGCGCTAGGCCTACCCACACAAGTGAGGTATCATTTTTATCGGGAGACGTGGGGGAACGCTGGGTGGAAGGAAATTTGTGGCTCCTCTCAGATTCCAGAACTTTCTGCCACAGAAATGTGAGGAACATGTGTTTTTTTAGCGAAATTTTGAGGTTTGCAAAGGATTCTGGGTAACAGAACCTGGTCCGAGCCCCGCAAGTCACCCCTCCTTGGATTCCCCTAGGTCTCTAGTTTTCAGAAATGCACAGGTTTGGTAGGTTTCCCTAGGTGGCGGCTGAGCTAGAGGCCAAAATCTACAGGTAGTCACTTTGCTAAAAACAGCTCTGTTTTCTGTGATATGTCCACGTTGTGTTTTGGGGTATATCCTGTCGCGGGCGCTAGGCCTACCCACACAAGTGAGGTATCATTTTTATCGGGAGACGTGGGGGAACGCTGGGTGGAAGGAAATTTGTGGCTCCTCTCAGATTGCAGAACTTTCTGCCACAGAAATGTGAGGAACATGTGTTTTTTTAGCCAAATTTTGAGGTTTGCAAAGGATTCTGGGTAACAGAACCTGGTCCGAGACACACAAGTCACCCCTCCTTGGATTCCCCTAGGTCTCTAGTTTTCAGAAATGCACAGGTTTGGTAGGTTTCCCTAGGTGGCGGCTGAGCTAGAGGCCAAAATCTACAGGTAGTCACTTTGCTAAAAACAGCTCTGTTTTCTGTGATGTGTCCATGTTGTGTTTTGGGGCATATCCTGTCGCGGGTGCTAGGCCTACCCACACAAGTGAGGTACCATTTTTATCGGGAGACTTGGGGGAACATAGATTAGCAAAACAAGTACTATTGCCCCTTGTCTTTCTCTACATTTTTTCCTTCCAAATATAGGAGTGTGTGTAAAAAAGACATCTATTTGAGAAATTCCCTGTAATTCACGTGCTACTATGGTCACCCCGGAATTCAGAGATGTGCAAATAACCACTGCTCCTCAACACCTTATCTTGTGCCCTTTTTGGAAATGCAAAGGTTTTCTTGATAGCAATTTTTTACTCCTTATATTTCAGCAAATGAATTGCTGTATACCCGGTATAGAATGAAAACGCACTGCATGGTGCAGCTCATTTATTGGCTCTGGGTTCCTCGGGTTCTTGATGAACCTACAAGCCCTATATATCCCCGCAACCAGAGGAGTCCAGCAGACGTAACGGTATATTGCTTTCGATAATCTGACATTGCAGGGAAAAGTTACAGAGTAAAACGTAGAGAAAAATTGATGGTTTTTTCACCTCAATTTCAATATTTTTCTTTTTCAGCTGTTATTTTCTGTAGGAAACCCTTGTAGGATCTACACAAATGACCCCTTGCTGAATTCAGAATTTTGTCTACTTTTCAGAAATGTTTAGGTTTCTGGGATCCAGCATTGGTTTCATGACCATTCCTGTCACTGACTGGAAGGAGGCTGAAAGCACAAAAAATTGCACAAATGGGGTATGCCCCAGTAAAATGCCAAAATTGTGTTGAAAAATTGGGTTTTCTGATTCAAGTCTGCCTGTTGCTGAAAGCTGGGAAGCTGCTGAGTTTAGCACCGCAAACCCTTTGTTGATGCCATTTTCAGGGGAAAAACCACAAGCCTTCTTCTGCAGCCACTTTTTCCAATTTTTTTGAAAAAAACGAAATTTTCACTGTATTTTGGCCAATTTCTTGGCCTCCTTCAAGGGAACCCACAAAGTCTGGGTACCTCTAGAATCCCTAGGATGTTGGAAAAAAAGGACGCAAATTTGGCTTGGTTAGCTTATGTGGACAAAAAGTTATGAGGGCCTAAGCGCGAACTGCCCCAAATAGGCAAAAAAAGGCCCGGCACAGGAGGGGGAAAAGGCCTGGCAGCGAAGGGGTTAAAGATCAACTGGGAGAAGAATCCTAAATATAAAATATCCTTCATCTTAGTGGGTACATCTAGCTACAGTCTTAGAAGAAGAACAAGCTAAAAAGTTACAAATCAGCAAATTAATGTCAGTACAAGTTAGAAAGTGAATCTGAGAGTGAAATTGAAACAGAAGAAAAACCACCTTAAATTAGACAAAGACACTGTTTAGATAGAGAAGATCTAAAGAAAGCTGTTGAATAAAGAAGAAAGACTGGAACAGATAATTAAAATTAAGTTTTGAAAAGTAGCTCAGAGGATGATTTTGAATTCAATTTGTATTATTGTTTTTAAGAAATAGGAAGAAAATAAAAAATTGATTGCTTTCAAGAAAATTATTGTTGCTTTTGAATTTTTATGAAGTACCACAATAATCTTTTTGTTTCAGTTAGAAGATGGAGTGCATTAAATGCTGTAGAAATTGTAGGGTTAGTGATAATAATAATTATACTACTTTTAGTGGGACTGTTACTTTGCTTAAAAGCTCTGATGGAATACATTTCTAATGATGTTGAATCTATGAATATTAGACATTCAGTACAAAATGATGTACCAGAGTATAAAGGGAATTTAGCTAGTGATTTTCAAGATGATGTTTATGCTAAAATGATTCATGAGTATATAAACATAATATGGATTTGTGGATGTTTTATATGTTCCTTCCTTCCTATTTCTGCCTAAGAAGGTACAACATATATATAACTTCTAATTTCATACTTTCCTTCATGTAATGTGTGCCTTGCTATATTTAACAATGATGAATGCCTCTCTTATTTAGTTGATTGTAATGTGTCTTTACAGAATATACCTATACATGAAAAAAATAATGCTGTTAGCTATACTACATTCTTAGGCCTGATTGAACAAAACAAGTATGAAACTAAAATTACTGATCAGGGTCATAATATATCTTACGTTGTGAGGATCATAATTTTACTAGAGATTATAATCATATAGGAAGTGTGAGGAATTTAGAAGAGGGAAAGGCTGTAAAAAAGCAGATAAAGGAAGAGGAAGAATTTAGTTTGTCAAATTTGGAACTTAGGTTAGGAATGGAGCACATATGAAGGGGTGAATTGTATTTGATAAGGAAGGAAGGCTGACTTTGTTGGAGAAAGTATGTGTGATAGACATATCAAGAAAGTGGAAACTATTTGCTTGGTACAGAGCCAGTTCTGAGAGGTGTGTTTTTTAAAATATTTTTTTTATTGAGCTCATGCAAGAAAAACATTCATCGAGAAAGATATATGTTATTGCAAAAACTGTATTTAACAACTAGAAACAATGGAGTGTAATACATATTTCATAATTCATGATTAGGAGAAAACAGAATTAAATAAGGAGAGGAACACTAATACAAATTAATATAAAGGCAACAGAGAGGAACCTGCTATAACGTGCAATTATGGATCATGATATCCTCCACATATAATGATAGAATTGTGGCAATCATAATGATTGGGAATAAGGGAGACGTACCAACTTTGAATTAAAGTGCAATAGAATAAACAGGGTCATTACGAGTTTGGTCCAATGCAGAATTGCCAAACTCGTGGGGAGAACACTACTGCCATGGTGGTGGAGTACTCTCCCACCCTGTTATAATGTTCCCGCTGGTCTGACCGTAAGGAACACTGTACTGGAGCATTTCCTCCAGTCAATCCAGTGGCAACAGTGCTACAAAACAGGACTCAACTTCCTTAAAGGAGCAGAGATCTATCTCGTAGCACAGATGGGGCTGACCATCATCCTCAGAATACTCACTGTCTGAATACCAGACAGTGCACATTCCGATAGTGCTGAGCAGGGGCCCTGCACTACCTCTCCGCCAGCCTTTTCATGGTGGGCTCCCTGCCATGAAAAGGCTGGCGGAAAAGGGGGTTGTAATCAGCATAGCAGTCATGAGTTCAGCGCTGCCATGGCTGTTTACAAGCCTGAACTCAGTTATGCCATCGGAAACCTTGTTCTGTGTTGGGACGTTGGTCCTTTGGCAGTCAGACCACCAAAGTAGTCATTTTGTGGCCGGACCGCCAAAGACCCAGCGGTCCGACTGCCACCAAATGTGTGATGGTGTGAAGACCACCAGACTCGTAATAAGGCCCAAAGTGCCCGTTTGCCAGGTCCAAATCAGACAATAAATGATCACTTATGAGAAAATGCAACTATCACGATAAATAAGAATATAGCAAATAATCAAAGTTCTGATTAAAACTTAGTAGAATAAAGTGCCATGTGCCAGATGATTTTCCCAGATCTGTTAGTGTAAAGTGCTACATATATTCATACCAATATGGATGAAATTCAGATGTAATGTATTGGATGCCACTACAGACAAGAACAATTTCCTGCCAGAGCAATTGGCAGGAGCTCCTAACGAGGCAACTCAAACCTGGTCTAATAGGTGATGAGATATGAGGTGTGAACCACACTAAACACGGATTGTTTATTGAGCTGCTCAGACCCAAGATGGATTCAAGGGGCTCAAAATGGGTCCAAATTGCTGCAAACCTCTTACAGTCCCTAACATGTTTTGCATAGGCTTCTTCAGATATTTTTGTTCTTGACATTTTCTCACACCATCTCTGTAATGCAGGGACCAGGTTAGTCCTCCAATTTTGGAGATTTAATGACCGGGTTAGCTGTCCCGCCTTATTGACTCTGTGGCTCACCTTTGACACTCCAAATAGTGCTAAGCTGGCATCAGTGACCATAGTATTCTTTACTACTTTACTTATAGTGGAGAATAGCCCTCCCCAGAAATAACTATTTGGAACATAGAAAATATATGGAGCCAATCTCCCGCATTGTCCTGTTGGCAGAGAAAACATTGGTCATGGGCGTTAGGATACATTCTTTGAAGAGCAGTAGAAGTGTATTGTGCACTCCATCGAGGGAGAAAAGTCATTAAAATTTGCCACTCTCAACAACTTGTCCTCCATCTCAGATACGACCTGCCAATCATCCTCCATAAGTTTACATTGGGTGGGTATTATGCTTGTGGGAAAACTGCTTATTTCAATTGGCCACATAACTGGATTGTTTTTTAGCTATATTGTTTTTTAGGGTTTACCAAATTAGTGCAACAGATAATGATGTTGTCATGAGAAGGGAGAAACAGAGTTTTGGACAAGTAGTCATAGATACATTAGGTGCTACAATTCCTTTTGTGGTTGTAGCAATGAATGATGTGAAAACTAGATTCCTGTCTATTCTTCTAGTTAAGCATGCAGCAGATATAGCAGGATCATTGAAGCAAGTAAATGTGTAAATTGTGGGTATTGGATCCATTTCTCTATACAACGTATCAGCATTGATATAATTCTGGCAAAAGAAGGTGGAGTAAGTAAGGTAGTAAAGACCTAAAGGTGTTGCACTTCTATACCAGATAACAGCATGGTTATGGAATTCGTCATACCTAAACTCACTGATAATGCAAATGAGGTACATTTTTGAAGAGCATGACTTATGGGAGACTATAGGCTCCTTGTTTAGTAAGATAGTGTTGCATGGGCTCTCATTATTCTAATGAGACTACTGGATTTGAACAGCAGAATCGCCTGCATAGTGGGGGACTGACTGTAACCCACTACATGTGACACCTGTCGGCCTAATCCAGGTTTTGCTCTGCCTAACTAGCAGTGCCTCATCTCTACCCAAGAGCAGGGATGATAGGGCAGCCCAGCTCATGATACAATTGACTCCTCAGGGAAATCTTGGTCACTCAGATCACAACCGTTTCTCTCAGTTACATTAGTCTCACATACACAAGGACAATCAGAGGCAGTATATGTTTCAATAAGGTTTTAATTAAGCAACTTCATCTTAGATAATAAAGCATCTACTGCAATGATCATGATGATGAAGCATGACAGGATAGAAATAGTGACAAGAAGAGTGAAGCATAAAAATAACACTACCATATTGTCACTAGAATTATTAGACTAATTCCTACCCAGGCTATATTGGAGCACAGCATGTTAAACTCTAGTTCTGCCCTTCAGGTTCCCCTGGGAAGACATTATCCCTCATACCTGAGCAAGAGGCCTGAAGTCTGCATAAGCGGCCGTAGCGAAGCGTTTAGCAATCAGCATACAGTTGTGGTCGTCTGGCTGGAATCTCCCCATCACGTGTCTGGGACAGAGAAGTATTTTTATAATAAAACAGCTGATGTTCTGAGAAAATGTCCCTACGTAAGGATGTGTATGTTTCTATGAATACCAGAGACAAAGCATTGCCACGTTTACTGGCAAACCTATCTTACTGCAGCCTTGAGAGAAGCACAGAGTGAAAGAAATGTCTTGTTTAAGAATGCAGTGCTGGACTTGGCAAAGTAAAGCTAGCTAGAGAGAAATAAAACAAGACCGCAAATGTAGCTATTGTTAAAAAGTGAAGCTGAATAAAATATATCTAGGTTAAAGTGCACAGCTGCAGGCCTGGTTTTGCTAAAATAACATCCATGGAGCTATGACTAAAATGGCAACACAACACCCTCCCCTTGCCGGTTTAAAGGTGGCTCAAAGCCTAATAATATATAAAAGCTGCTTAAATTCAACCTAAGACATGTATGTAAGAATGTCAATAATGACAAGTTAAAAGACACTTTGGCAGGTGGTAAAGTAAGAAACTCATTGGCAAGAAGAACCAAGGAGCATTCGTGTTCCGAAGCCTGAGCATCAGCCAAGGCAGCAGCATTCCATGGTGTGCCCAATAATGAGTTCAGAGCTGCATCCTCCATGAAGGGCAACTCATAAGCAGCTTCCCGTAGCAAACGCACCCTCAATGCGCATGTCTGGTAATAAGCCCTCAGCGAGAACATCAACAGATCAGCGTACAATGAAAGCAAGTGCTGCGTAGAAGACAAACTTTCAGTGCATGTTCGAATGAGCACCAGAGGCACTGAAACACAGCCTGCACACAATGCAAAACCGGTCTGATTGACAGAGACCAGTGCTCCGAAGTACTGCATCATGCGTTCACGACACAGCTGCGCTGGTGGGAGCGCTTTCATTCCTCCTTGTTGAGGTGAGACAGCCATTGCACAGAAAAAGTAGCAATAGCAAAATGCCACCTATCATATCCAAATGTATTAGAAACCCCCCCAAAATACTGGAGAATATTGAGTGGATGGCTGATGGTATTAAACTGAACATAGAGGATAAGGTGTGAACTAAACCAGAACTAACAGCCTTAAAGAAATTTGCGATTCCAGTAGTACTGGATGCATTAAGGATTCATCCCACGAGCTCACCAAAGTGTCTCGGAAAGTCAGTACTTAAAAGAGACTGTGGGCCTGATTCTAACCCTGGCGGGCGGCGGTAGCCGTCCGCCAGGCGGGAACCGGCATTTGGCCGCCATGAGGCCAAAATACCGCTTCCCCCATTCTGATATTCCCGCTGGGCCGGCGGGCGCTAACCAAGTTGCGGCGGTGCGACGGGTGCAGTTGCACCCGTCGCGCTTTTCACTGTCTACTAGGCAGACAGTGAAAAGCTTCATGGGGCCCTGTTAGGGGGCCTCTGCACTGCCCATGCCAGTGGCATGGGCAGTGCAGGGGCCCCCAGGGGCCCCAGGAGACCCCTTACCGCCAGCCTTTTCCTGGCGGTGAAAACCGCCAGAAACAGGCTGGCGGTAAGGGGGTCAGAATCCCCAGGGCAGCACTGCTTGCAGCGCTGCCCTGGCGGATTCGCCCAGCCGGGGCAAAAACGGCAGGAAACCGCCAGCCCCGGTTTTCTGACCGCGGCTTTACCTCCGTGGTCAGAATGGGCTTGGAAGCACCGCCAGCCTGTTGGCGGTGCTTCCGTCATTCGTGGCCCTGGCGGTCTTGGACCGCCAGGGTCAGAATGACCCCCTGTATCTCTGCTGATGACCTTGCCACCTGAAGTGCATAGGTCTCGTGTGCAGATGTGAGTGCCACATTTTTTTCGAACAATAAAGCCTTGAGTCTGCTTAACTTGTCAAAATTCACATTGGAAGTAGCAATATGGGGCCAAATCTCAGCTACTTCCCTCTGTCTTGTAGGAGGAAAAAGTATGTTCCTGCAGCATGTAACAATCTTAGAGACCGAAACAACATAACTATTCCGGCTCGCATCCCACAACAGTTTTCACTTTTGAGGAGAGCATAGCTGCCATTTGAAAGCATTTGGAACACTGGTCTAATCAAAGGGACTGGAACTCCTTTCAGATAACAAGATAAGTTTGCTGCTGAAGAGTTACATGCACCGTGCAAGGACAGCTGTTTACAAACCATTGAATGGCTGACAGAAGTCTCGCATTCACTACCACTAAGAAAGGCCTCTTTCATGCCATTGAGACATTTGTATGAGACGGTAAGCTCCTACACCTCATGGATATAACTATCTCCGAGCCTTTCATATCTGTCTACTGGTAGGTGTTTTAAACAGGACGTGAATTGGAGTGTTGAGATAGGCAGATTAATGACCCTGTGAATTAACCACTCATCAGATGGTATTTCAGCCACAGTAAAAGGCAACTTTTCTAACTTTTCAATATTTAACATTACATAAGTTGCTGCTTTCTTAGCCATTAGTTGTTGTTGCCTTGTTAAATTAAAGGTAGAAAATATATCCCTTTCGCTAACATGTTACCAGGGAACGCGACCTGCCTTAAATGTTTGAAGTGTCCAACCCAACTGCATAATGGACCTAGTTGACTCTTTCCATGGTGTAAAGAAGATATATCACTTTGCATTATGTCCATTGCAGAAGAGACGATGTTGTTCAAGGTGAATATCCGGTCGGACAGGGTATTAATCCCATTATCTACAACAGCTAATGCCTTCTGTACGTTTTCCTGGTCTATTTGCCTTAGCTGGGCAGTAGCTTCTTGTTGGGAGAGCTTCCAAATTTCATTACATACTACGTATAAGAAGCGCTTTCTCTGTTGTTTTCTGGGGCCTAACAGGAAGTCCAGTAACTCAATGTTATTAGATAGGTGTTGTCTAACAGGCTCTCTAGTTCTCAGCCTCTAGTGAGGAACTCTTCAACCATTGCTGGCATAGTTTCCCTATATTGAATGTTGTTACTATACCTGCATGTTCAAATGGCACATAGCGAGGGTCCGGCCTACTGGTCCTAAACCCCCGTGGAGTTTATAAAACATTTATGACACCCATTGATATCTAATGGCCACAATAACCACCTGCCAGGACGTGACAGTGAAGCATCAAGGGCCAGATGTAGGAAAGAAGCAAATTGCGACTTGCAATTTGGCAGTCTGTGCGACTCGCAAATTGCAAGTCGCAATTTGCTATGCAGAAAGGTGGTCCCTTGGACCACTGCCTGCTCTGAAAAAATAATTTTGGGTCCAGTCACAAAGGGGAAGGGGTCCCATGGGGACCCCTTTCCGTTTGCGAGTGGGTTACCATCCACTTCAAGTGGATGGTAACTGCGACTCCATTTGCATACCACTGCGACTCGCAAATAGGAAGGGAACACTCCTTCCTATTTGCGACTCGGAAATGCATTTTGCGAGTCGGTTCCGACTCGCAAAATGCATTACTACATAGCAAACACGCATTTGCGACTCGCAAATGGCGATTTTCGCCGTTTGCGAGTCGCAAAGTGTTTGCTACATCTGGCCCTAAATGTGCCATTCTGGACCCATTCATGGAGCTGATCTTCAATTGCATTTATATGTTTTTGTCATTTGTAAAATGTTGCAGGGGCAGGAATACTAGGCACATTCAAATCCTTAATTTTTGCTAAGCCTAAGCAACTAGTTTGTTGTATAGTTTAATTTAAAAATATCATTTGAACAGGTATCACGCATGCTCTAAATAAATCTTTCTTCCCCCTTATTTGCCAGTCTGTAGTTCCCCACACACTTTTTATGTCAATCGACTTCAGCCAATATTCATAGCATTTTGTAGCAAATCGGGAAACAAACAAATCCAAATACATGAATTTCGTGTCTGTCAATAATAAACGTACATTTTCCATTGATGGCAATTTGAAATAATATGACTCAGCATTTTTAACATTGTGCCCAGAAAAATATGCAAACTTTTCAGATTACGTTTTAGAACGTCCTTGTGGTGGAGTTGGACAATGTTCCCATTGTGTGTAATAAAAAATATTCTTTGCAGGAACTTGTTCTGTGAATGAAATGGTGACTATAATAATTATAGCAAAACATACCACCATAATACTCTTTAGATTGATAAACATCCTCATTTTCAAATACAGTGTAATACTGCAATTCAGTCATCATAGAAGCAACTGTTTTCACACCCCAGTCATCAGAAACAGCCCTGGGTATTATTACATTGTTCACTGAAAGTTTAAACACATATGGTATTTGAATGACCTCTGTGGGGCCGTATATAGAAAATATAACTTTATCCCAAACAATCCCATTAGGAATTTGTATAGCGGAAATGTTCACGAAAGACAAGTCTCTGCAGACCTTGTGAGAAGACAAATAGGGTTTCAGGACCTCATCCACCAGTTCAACTGTTGATCTTTCAGGAAGAAAATGAGCATGTATTAATAGAAAGAATGTTATAACAAAGCCTATCCAAAGGAGGAAAGCTAACACAGTCAAGGAAAGCCACAGATAGTTCCATGGGAAAATAAAACAATTTGTTTTAAGCCAGTATTTCAGCTTATGGGTTTTTGACAGTTCAGATGTAGAAGAGGCAAATGAGTCCAAAAAAGTGTTGTCGATGTCGGCAAGGTATCCAAAACAGTTAGTGCAAAAGCTGGAGCCGTATTTGTGGGAGGAGAACTGGTAGGGGTCTCCCGCGGTGGTTCATAGTAAATGACACCATCCGTCTATGTTAAAGTTGTATTAAATTGATCAGTACTTTCAGTATTGTTTGTTGTGACAGATGTTAGTGGAACTAATGCAAGATCATTTTCTACCCTCCCCAAGCTCTGAGAGGTGTCAGCGTTGCTGCTTAAAACTTGTAGAGTGAATTCTTGACCAGTAGTGAAAGGGATTACGGAACTACTGGCTGCTCCCCTTTGTCTGCTCTGCAGGATCGGCCACATGGTTTAACTTGACATTGCCAATAGATACAAAGTGGTTTTCTTTAGCACCAGCCAACAGCAGTAGAGTGACAATTCTTGTACCGTGTATTTCCAAGACTGGGACCAGTGCACGATAAGAAGGACCAAACTCCTTTTTCACAGCAACTTTTTCATGTACTAGAACCTCAACTTTAGGAATCCAGCCAGTAGGTGTTATTGGTACATCCTTAATTCCTGTGGAGGCAGCACTAGCAGAAGCGTTGTCGTCAGGGAACTGTTGTAATTCCTGGCAGAGAGTGACACTTTCATTTATGTCAAAAGGTGTTTCTGCCGCCTCCATGCCAGGACCATCAAGATCTGGAACATACATTAGAGTTCCGAACAGGCACCTGTATGAAGTTCGACCCCCCCAGGGACTTTCTAGGCAGATTGTTAAGTGCTCTCTGGACTCCATACAGGTGATTAAGCCAACGACGACCCGTACCTAAGACTGGCTGTGAAGGACTGCTTTAAATTACGGTTTCGTCACTCCATGACACTATTTCCCTTGGGATGAATTGGAGAAGAGTGACGGAGGAGGTGGACCCCTAACAAAGGCATGGCTTCTCTGAATGCCCTTAAGGCAAAAGCAGGGCCCTTGTCCAAGTGTAAAGCCACTTCTGCATATGTACCGATAAAGACTAGGAAATCTTTCATAACAGTTCGAGCGGCAGCCGAGCATTGTGGCCACACCCATAGAAATCTGGAGCAAGGGTCACCAGCGACTAGGATGTATTTGTATGCACTGTCCAATTACACACATTGTAATGGTTTAGGTGAAATTAGGAGGGGTGTCTGCGGTGGGCGTTTGACTGTGGAATCCTTAATTTGTTGGCAGATGTCACAACAAAGGACATACTGCTTGGCCTGTTTGTGTAGACCTGGCCACCAATAACGTGCTTGCAATAATGATATTGTAGTCTCCACACTAGCATGAGCAGATGCTACCCCCTCATGCGCTGCTTTAATCCACTCTGATCTTATGTCTTTGTTGGGAATTACTTGAACCCTCAAGCCTGGTATTTTTACTTCAGCTTCAAGGCAGCCTCCCATTTGGTAGGAATATTTAGCAGGAAATGCTTTTGGATAGGGTATGCTTTTGTCTGTTGCTTTCACGGCAGCCCATATGTCATCATCTGGTTTAGTTCTAGGAACGGGTTATCCCAGCAACAGCAGCCGTAGCTACTGCAAATTTGTCGGCTTCATCAGCCAGTGTATTTCTAGCAACGTGTATTCCAACGCGCTAGTGAACAAGTGTATGTACAACATGGACGTTTGATAGCATTTCTTTCAGATCCGCTACTTTCCCCCATAGAAGTCTGTGTTTAATGGTGTTGCCTTTGGAATCTCTGAACCCATTCTGGTGCCAGTAATACAGATATTAATTGAAGGACTGGACACAATAATACAAATCACAGACAATCAATGGTAACTGTGCAAGATCTGTGTGTTCCAGTGCCATCACCAGAGCCTTTAGCTCTGCTAATTGTGCTGTTTAATCCCCTAGGGTTTGCATTTATATATGCTGGGGACACAATTTATTATCTTCCATGTAGCCACTTACGACTCTGCAAGCAGCAGAGTGTTAATGTTTTGTGCCTATTGCAGGTTGCACTGAGCCATCGGTGTACATGACTCTTTGATCAGTAGGCAGTGCATTTGCTGGAACTGGGTATTCTAGTTCATATTGCAAAAAGCCTTGAGTTTGTAATTTTGAGTAAAAGATATAGGCAATATCAGTGGCTGTCAAAGACTTTGCTATTGAATCCAATGTGGATATAATGCTTTAGCATGTGGAGCGCTGGCTTTGGTAACAGCCTCAAGGGTTGGAATTGGAGATACAACAATAATGCGTTTCCCCTGGGCTATTGGTCTTTCTTTAATGACAGCCATCTGAACAGCAGTGAAAGTTTTCTCAGTGGGAGCAAAGCGTTGTTCTGCTGCTGAATACAAATGTGATTTGTATGCAATCAGGACTGTTTCACCCTCATTGAACGTTACATAGGTGAAACCAATGGCACCAGCAATTACTCTGATGACCAGATGTTTTTTGTTGTCCCTTGTGTGTAAGTGTTGTGCTGCAAGCATGTCTGTTTGCAAAGCTCTAAGAATACATGTGTGTTTTACTGTCCAAAATTTACTTGAAAAATCTGGACGTATTAAGTCAGATAAAGGTTTTATGCGTGATGAGTAATCAGGAATGTATGTTCTGCCAAAATTTAGGAAACCCAAAAGGGATTGGAGATTTTTTATTGTATTTGGTGGATGTAATTGTGCGTATTTTCCAAGAATGGTGGTGCTAGGCTCTTTCCTTCACTTAATAGCTCGTATCCCAGAAACAGACGCTAAGGAAGGCTATGTTTTTTTTTTTTTTAATTGAATTTGTAGCTGAACTCAGCCGATCCTACAACTATGCGGGCTACCCATCTTAAATGTTGCAGTAATTCATCATCCATGAGGTAGATATCATCTACATAGGACAATGCTTCAGGGTCTATGTCTTGCAATATTGAAGTCACACAAGCTGCAAACTGTCCTGACTGTTCTTGTACCCCTGGGGTAAACAACAGAATTTTTCTGGGAGCTTAGTGCGGTGAAACTGAAGTCTCTACTCTCCAGCACTATATTTTGGCAGAAGAAACCACTGGAAATGTCCAGTGTTGTTTTGTATTATTTACGCACTATGTTGTTTATGAGTGCTGTGCTATGTGAGTTTTGTATAGCATATGTGCTTGTATGACTATTTAAATGTCTATAGTCTAAGACTATTCTGTACAAATGGTCCAGTTTAGCTACTGGGAATAAGGGATTATTCATTGGTGAGACACAGGGTTCAATTCTGCCCTGGTACCTCAGTTGTGTGAGGTATTCCTTCACTGATGCTTTTGCATCACGTTTTATCGGATATTAGGGTTGTGGTTGGGTTTGAATTTTAATAGGGATTACATGATAGGGGGAGTCATTTTCCCATCTTACTTGGCTGTGATATAATGCGGGTGCCTGCGCCAATGCCCAATTAATGGCTTAGTACTCTGCAAGCTCCTCGGGAACAAAGGGCAAGATCGAAAGTTTAATAACATCTCCCAATATGGGTGGTATGGCCCAATTCAGGTGGCCAATCCCTTTCGGCCAGTCCCAAAAGATTGCGTCCCAAGAGATTGCGTTGATTGTGCACTCAATGTCTCCTTCAAACTGTAATGTTACTTTTTACGCCCTATCAGGCATGGAGACACGCATGTCCGCAGTTTCTACTTGTAGGAAGTCATCAGTTGCTTTCACCTTCAGATGCTCTAGAAGATTCCGGCGAACTATTGTGACCTCTGCTGCATTGTCTAGTAACGCTAATGCCCACTTCTTGTCCTTCATTAGAGCCATCTTCTTGAGTGGCATGTCGGACTGCAACTGCTTCCACTTTTTTCTTTTTGAATTGTGTTTTTTGTTGGGGAAGTTTCTATTCCTTTTTAACAGAAACTTGTGATTCCTATCTCGGTTTCACGTACTCAGTTCTTTCTCTCTGACTACCCATGTCTCTCACTGCATTTTTCCGGTGTGACTTGAAAGGAACAAGATTGTCGTGTATCAGTATATTGATATCTGTCAGGCGTTTTTATATTATCTCTATTTATGAGATTATGGCCCTCATTATGACATTGGCAGTAAATCCCACTTACTGCCACAGTGACTGCCACCAACGTACCGCCACTGCAGCGGATATTCGCTCACCATATTATGACACACACACACCAATCTGTCACTAATCAGCCACATACACAGTTCCGCCAGACCAAATGCCAGTGATAAAGTGGCGCATCAAAACCCACATCGTTATGCCAAAAGAACAACACCCATCACATTATGACCCACTAATCACCACAGCGGACATTCAATGGCGGTAAACCATTGGTGGTACATATGGCTGAACTCAAAATAGACACACACATACAAAACAACACTGCATTGGTCAACTGAAATAACACACACCTGACACCCATACACACACCACACCCACACACCCACATTCCTATAAAACACCCACCCACATTACCCACAACCCTTTATGATTACAAACCATTGGCACAAGACAGACACCAAGACCACAGACAAAACCAGAGCCACATACTACCTACACATATACACCACCCACGCACCCCTAATCACACACCCCAGTACATTAGCGTACACACCCTCACCTACACACCTCACACCACACCCATGGCATCACAAAGACACCCCCATTTCACAGAGGAGGAGCTAAGGGTCATGGTGGAGGAAATCATCAGGGTAGAGCCACAGCTATTTGGAGCACAGGTGCAGCAGATATCGATAACTAGGAAGATGGAGCTATGGCAGAGAATCGTGGACAGGGTCAACACCGTGGGACAGCACCCAAGAACTAGGGATGACTTCAGGAAGAGGTAGAACGACCTACAGGGGAAGGTACGTTCCATTGCAGCAAGACACCAACTCTCTGTACAGAGGACTGGCGGTGGACCCCTACCTCCTCCCCACAACTAACAGCATTGGAGGATCAAGTCGTGGCAATCATGCATCCTGAGGGCCTGGCCGGAGTAGGAGGTGGGCTGGACTCTGGTAAGTCAACTCTCTATCGCTACTACGCCCCCTGCCTGCATGCCATCACATACCCTCACTCCCATCACTCCACCACGACCCACACACCCTACCATCACGTCTCACTCATCCCAATGCCAGGCCCTGCATGCCATACCAATGCATGGACACCTGCATGGACACCTATCACAGCCCTGCATGGACAACTATCACTAAAGCATGCACACTAGAGAGAATCAGCTATCCCAACATATACCAACTTACACAAGTAAAAGCTGCCCGGGCAAATAAAACAAAGAGGGCAAGACACTGATGCACAATATGTCAGACACAGAAACAATAACTCATCATTTACATTCCCAAAGTTACCCTAGCCAATGTCACCGTAGAGGAGGTGCCAATACTATCCAGTCCCCCAACAGAAGAGGTCCACAGTTATGACAGCAACTCTGGTCTTCAGGATCTGGATGACCAACCTGGCCCATCAAGGACCTCTGGACAGCCGGTTATCCAGACCCAGTCACACACCACCACAGAGCCTCCCCTATCAGGAAACACCACCACAGCACCAACCCAGCGTACCCATACCATTGTCCCCAGGACACATAAATCAGCAGTGTGTCCACCTCTACAGCGACCCCAGGCCACACCTCGCACACAAGACAATCTGGGACCTGGGGTCAGTGGTAGTGGCACACCATTCAGGGGACAGAGGCACAGGCCACCTGGAACACTGGGAAGACTGGTGTGTGCCAGGGGGAGGACAGGCCTAGGGAACCGACTCTCCAGGAGGCACTTGCAGACATCCTGGGAGCATATCAACATTCCCAGGACACGATGGGCCAGATCCTAGACAATGTGCAGAAGAACAGGTGGCTGCAGGAGGGACAGTACCAGAGGATCAGGGAGGACCTGCAAGCCATTAACTCCACCCTTGTCTCCATAGCAGGGCTGCTGGCAGACAAGGCCAATATTATGAGGGAGGCAGTCACACAACAGTGGGCCCCTGCCACTAGCCAGACATCTGAACAGCCTTCATCCTTCACTGCCGCTAGTGGCCTGGAGGCCCCACCACAGGACCAACAGGCCACCAGCACCCCTCCTCCAGCAGAAGGTGGACCTCCCTGCAAATGTTCCCTGTGATCCAGAAAGAAGCCAGAGACACTTGCCAAGACCTTCGCCAGGAAATGAAACTCTCCTGATTGTCATCCTTGTGTCCTACCCTGTCAACCAGTCTACCTTGAACTGCCTTTGCTCCCCTGGCTATGTCCCCTTGGACAATGCACCTGTGCTACAGAATGGAACAATACCCTGGACCATCCTCCATCATTACCCCATCCCATTGCACTTTACCCCTATATGTTAGCACTTCAGTAACCACCCTTTAAAAGAAATCTATTTGGAGCATTTCACTTATATCAAATATGTATTCATTGAAACAGGTACAAACATTGCAATTCAACTGTACGGAAAATGAGCATAGGTAAATGACCTATAGCTGGCTGCAGTGATCACACCAGAAGCACATGTGCGGTCACCAATATCTGTAAAATGAACTGCCAAAGGATACAGTAAGTGGCATAGAAGTGGGAAACAACAGCATGCCAGAGCCACACAAAATCAAACAAATGTCATCGAAATGTGAAGTAACACTGTCTTACCTGTGTGTCATTGGAAGTATTGTCTGATGACTGATGATCTGTTGTCCTCATCCTCTGCCTCCTCATCCTCACTGTAACAGGGTCCCCTGCTGCAACACGGGCATCTCCAGCCACCTCCTCCTGCAGAAAAGACACATGGCATCTCAGGACGAGGTTTTGTAATATGCAGCATACCACTATTATCTGGCAGACCTTCTTGGGTGAGTAGCATTGGAAACCACCTGTTAGATGGAGGCACCTGAACCTGGCCTTCAGGATGCCAAGGGTCTGTTCTATTATCCTTCTGGTTGGCCCATGTGCCTCATTATAATGTTTTTCTGCCCTTGTCCTGTCATTCCTCACAGGGGTCAGTAGCCTTGATAGGTTGGGGTAATCAGAGTCACCTGCAATATTGAAGGACAACATTTAGCCATACACTATCCCATATGGCCCACACTATAACCATACACCAACATATACAGGATGGGGACCAGGGCTCACCTATTAGCCACACCCTGTGCCTCTGTAGTTGGGCCATCACATCTGGGACGCTGCTATTCCTCAGGACAAAGACATCATGCACCGACCCAGGATACTTAGCACTGACGTGGGAGATGTACTGGTCCGCCAAGCACACCATCTGTACATTCGTAGAGTGAAAACTCTTCCGATTCCTGAACACCTGTTAATTTTGACGGGAAGGGGGGGACAAATGCAAAATGTGTTCCATCAATCGCCCCAAATATGTTGGGGACATGTCTCATTGCATAGAACTCGGCCTTCACTGTGGCCAAATCTTCAACCTGGAGAAATACAATGTAGCTGCACATGTGTTTAATCAGATCAGACAACATTTTGGTCAGCACGTTTGAGAACATTGGCTGTGACATTACTGCTGCCAAGCCCTCTGTCACTTGGAAAGAACCAGTTGCCAGGAAATGGAGCACTGATAGAACTTGCAAAAGAGGGGGGAATCCCAGTGGGGTGACAGATAGCAGATATCAGGTCATGCTCCAATTGGGCACACAGCTCTGTGATTGTGGCCCTGTCAAGTCTGTAGGTGAGGATGATGTGTCTGTCCTCCAATGTTGCCAAGTCCACCAGGGGTCTGTAAACAGGGTTATGTCTCCATCTCCTATTCATCCACAGCGATAGCAATCTATGGGGCAAAAGAGTGAGGATCCAAACCAAACCAAACCCATTTTTTTTTTATAGAGCACGCTACTCAACTGTGAGGGTCTCAAGGCACTGGGGGGAGCGGGTGAAGGAGGATCACTGTTCAAAAAGCCATGTGTTGACTTTTTTTCTGAAAAGCAGGAGGTCTTGGGTTTGCAGAGATTGGTTGGGAGGGAGTTCCAGGTCTTGGGGGCGAGGTAGGAGAAGGACCTGCCTCCTGTGGTGGTGCATTGGATGCGGGGGACTGTGGCGAGTGTGAGGTCGGCAGATGGGAGGTGGCGGGTGAGAGTGTGGAAGTTCACTCTTTCGTTGAGGTAGGTTGGGCTGGTGTTGTGTAGGGATTTGTGCGCGTGGATGAGGATCTTGAAGGTGATCCTCTTGTCCATGGGGAGCCAGTGAAGGGATTTGAGGTGTGGTGAGATGTGTTTGTGACGGGGGAGGTCCAGGATGAGGCGTGCAGCTGTGTTCTGGATTCTTTGGAGTTTGCGTTTGAGTTTGAGTGTGGTGCCGGCGTAGAGGGAGTTACCGTAGTCTAGCCTGCTGCTGATGAGTGCGTGGGTGACGGTCTTCCTGGTATCTGTGGGAATCCATTTGAAGGTTTTTTTCAGCATACAGAGTGTGTGGAAACAGGAGGAGGTGACGCCGTTGATTTGCTGGGTCATAGAGAGGGAGGGGTCCTGGATGATGCTGAGGTTGCATGCGTGGTTTGCGGGGGTATGTGTGGGCCTAGGGCAGTGGGCCACCAGGAGTCGTCCCATATGGTTTTGTTGGGGCCGAAGATGATTATTTCGGTTTTGTTGGAGTTGAGCTTGAGGTGATTTGTTGTCCACGTGGCGGTGTCAAGGAGTGTAGCGTGGAGGTTGGTTTTGGCAGTAGTGGGATTGCGGGTGAGGGAGATGATGAGTTGGGTGTCATCTGCGTATGAGAGGACAGTGATTCCGTGTGGTCGGAGGATGTTGGCGAGAGGGGTCATGTAAATGTTGAAGAGTGTGGGGCTGAGGGAGGACCCTTGGGGGACTCCACAGATGATTTGGGTGGCAGTGAAGTGGAAGGATGGGAGGCAGACTTTTTGGGTTCTATCAGTGAGGAAGGAGGTGAGACAGTCTAGGGCTTTGTGTCGAATCCCTGTGTTTTGGAGGTGTGTGCGGAGTGTGTGGTGGAAGACAGTGTCAAAGGCCGTGGAGAGGTCTAGGAGGATGAGTGCGATGGTCTCGCCCTTGTCGACTCTGGTTCTGATGTCATCAGTACATGCGATGAGGGTGCTTTCCGTGCTGTGTTTCTTGCGGAGCACAGATTGGGAGGGGTCGAGTGTGTTGTTTTCCTCAAGGAAGTGGGATAGGCGGGCATTAACTAGTTTCTCAGCGACCTTGCCGGGAAAAGGGAGGAGAGAGATGGGGCGGCAGTTGGAAAGGTCGTCTGGGTCAGCTTTGGGCTTTTTTAGGAGTGCAGTGATTTCTACGTGCTTCCAGAGGTCTGGGAAGGTGGCAGTTTCAAATGAGGTGTTGATTATTTTGCGAAGCTTGGGCTGGCTTTGTTGTAAATGCAATGGGGGCAGGGGTTGGAGGGGGATCCAGAGTGGATGGAATTCATGTTTTGTTCAGTTTCTTTGTCAGTGGTTGGGGCCCAGGTGATAAGAAGGTTGTGGGGGGACGAGGGGGGTCTGTGTTGGACGGGTGAGGGGTGTGTGTGGTAGGTGTGTGTGGTATGAAACTGTTGTGTATGTCCAGGATTTTGCTGTGGAAGTAGTTGGAGAGGGAGTCGCAGAGGGGTTGTGTGTGTGTGGGGTCCATGTTGCTGGCTTTGGGTTTGGATATCTCTTTAATGATGGTGAAGAGTTCTTTGCTGTTTTGGGAGTTGTCGTCAATGCGTTCCTTGCGGTGTGCTCTTTTGGTGGTGTGTATGAGTTGGTGGTGATTGCGAATGGAGTTTTGAGGGTAGAGAAGTTGGTTGTTGAGGGTTCTTGTCGCCAGGCTTTCTCCGCTTGGCAGAATTTGCGCTTGGAGTCTTGGAGTTCAATGGTGAACCATGGGGTGTTCTTGATGTTGCAGGTGGTGCCATTTTTTCTGAGGGGGGCTACTGTGTCTGCGCAGGTAGTGATCCATTTTGTGAGGTTTTGGGCTGCGTGCTGGGGTCGTTGGTGTGGGTGGGGTTATGTGCCAGTTGAGAGTTCAGGCGTTCTGTGGGGATCTTGTCCCACATGCGGTAGGGCGTGGTGTGTCGGTGGTGGTGTGTGGGGGGTTTGTTGAAGGAGAAGTGGACGCAGTGGTGGTCAGTCCATTGGAGTTCGGTGGCGTGGGTGTAGGTTATGTGTTGGTTTGAGGTGAAGATTGCGTCAAGTGTGTGTCCTGCTGAGTGGGTGGGTGCTGTGACCAGTTGTTTGATTCCGAGGTTGGTGAGGTTGTATAGGAGGGAGGAGGAGTTGTGGTCTTGAAGGTTCTCCAAGTGAAAATTGAAGTCACCGAGGAGGATGTAGTCTGTGGAGGTGAAGGCGTGCATGCCCATGGGGGTGGCTGTGGCTATGTCGGGCTCTGAAGAGTGGTTCGTCCAGGTTTCCATGAGGAAGATGATGTCAGGTGAGTGTGATGTGATGAGGTCCCAGAGTTTTATGGCATGTTTGTGTAGGGAGCGGGTGTTAAGGAGTAGGCAGTTGAGATGGTTGTGGGGGGTGTTTGTTTTTGTGTTCTGCGATGGTGTTGCTGTGGGTTGTGGCGTTGTTGTGGGGTGTGTTCAGGTTGTGGGGTGTTTTGTGGTGGGGCCGGTTGGTGCGCGTGTTTATTGCGTTGAGGTTTTTGTGTTTGGCGGGGGGCTGGGGTTGGTGTGGGGCATGTGGGATGTGGAGCTGGAGAAATGACAGGTGTAGCAGGTGAAGGGGCCCTGTGTGTGTGTGGGGCTGGATTGGGTGCAGGCGGGCGTGGTCCTGGGTTGAGAGAGTGGAGGGTGAAATGGGAGTAGTGTTGTTGGGGGGTCTAGGCTGGGGGGACCAGGGGGACTGGCGCTGGGCGCAGTCCAGGCGCGGACGGCGCAGATGGGCTTGCCTCTGGTGTGCCAGCGGCGTGGCCACCATTAAGAGGGTGGGGTGGGAGGGTGGAGCAGCTTGGAGGAAGGAGGGGGCCAATGGGTGTGAGTGGGGGCGGGACCACAGGGGAGGCAGCAGCAGGGGAGCCGGAGAACGGCCAGAGCCGGAGGACTGGAAACGGGTGGGAGAGAGAAAGTGAGGCGAGACTTGAACACCGGAGGTGAAGGGGGCCGAAAGCGCAGTGAGAGAAGCACAGGAGGATTAGCAGAAGGCAGAGGAAAAGAAGCCTAAACAGAATGCACGCATACATGAAACGGCATATACGGAGTAAAAAAACACCAAAAACACACAAAAGTGACGCAAGAGCTCAAAACAGGGAGGCAGGGGGGCAGAAAAGCACAGTGAGGGGAGGGCTGAAAGCAGAAAGGCAGAGGAGAAGGCATACACAGTCAGTCAGTCAAAGATCTTTATTCGGCAATTGCCATAAAAGTACAAACAGAATCGCATATAACAGGACTACAGGAAATTACCTAAACAGCCAAAATTCATCTCATCCAAGTTCCCCTTTACAAACAGGAGAGAGATATACTAAGTTTGATGCCACTTAGAGATGTGCAAATTTACAATAATTCTTATCAAAACATTTACTAATATGAAAATACATTAAAATGTTATACCAACATATTTTGGTAACCTAAAAATATAATAAAAATCCTTGCTCCATGTAAAATCACAAAAATTGTCATAAACATATACAATTTTAACAGAAATGTAGGAAATAATGTAAACAATTTACAAAATGTTAATACCGATTCCAAATAGCAATAGAAGATCTACTAAAATTTAATACATAAATTTGAATTTCTGTTGCAGTTTCTGAAAATATAACAGCTTTGTTATAGTGAATGGGTCTTAATGGGTCTTAATTTACATAAAATAGGTAGAATAAAAACATTTCTAGGGGTAGCATAAAGAGAACAAAAAAGAAAAAAATTAGAAGTACTCTATCTATCTAAGATCACAAGGGCAATCGTTTTGCCAAATACACTGCTTAGTAAAGGCCACCTTAAAATGAATCAAATTCAATCTAAAAAGAATTAAAAGAGAATATATTTTAGGCCATGAGAACCAAGTCAAATAGGGTTCCATGTATGAGGCCGTAACAATCTGAATATAGGGATCAAAAGATTTCAGTTTCAGAGAACTATAAAATCTTAAATCTAAAATATGCTCAGAGTGACATAATTACAAAAGAGACCTTGCATTCGTGGTTATCGATTGAGGTTCTTCAAACATAAACGTAATCCCTAGCTTTTCAAAGGATTTTCACAAATACGAAAGCTAGGGAATCCTATTTGAATTGGCCAACTGTAAACATTCAGAAATACAATCCTGCACAAGACTTGCCGCTGGATTCGTCCAACATCTAATTCACAGCAAGAGAGTGGCAATAGAGACAGTATCCTCTAAAAAACATTGACCCACCTCCTTGTGGCTAATGATGTTTGCTATGCACTTGGGTACCATCCATAACCTACGCATAAATTTATTTTCAACACATTGGAGAGTGGGTACTTTGTTGTAGCCCCAAACACCTGCCCCGTATAGGGCTGCTGAAACACACTTGGAGTTATAGAGCGTTATGATCTGAGAAGGAAGTCTGTGACCCAATTTACAAGTAAAACGGAAAATCGCTTTGATATTCCTTGCCATTTGCTGGGTCTTAAAATTAAGGTGAGTATTCCATGACATGGAAGAGTTCACATGCATACCTAAATAACAAAACTCCTTCACCTTATTAATAATATTGCCCCCCATGGTAAATTGTTTAGACTTAGTATTTCGAGGGCCACATGTCATAACAAATGTCTTAGAATAGCTAACTTTCATATCAAGATCCAACATCAAGTTTAAAAAGAGGTCCAACAGGTCTTGTAAACCATTGCAGTGCGAACAATTAATACAGCATCGTCTGCGTATAATAAGACTGGAAGCAATCTCTGGCCCATCTTTGGTACATCCTTTCCATATTTTATCAAAAAATCGTAAAGCCCATTTATATATATCTAAAAAAGAAAAGGGGCTAAAATACATCCCTGTCTTACACCCCTAGTTGAGGAAATGGGAGCGGATCTCTGACCAGATGGGCCAAACTGAACTGACACCTTTAAATCCGTGTGTAGGCGCTTTATAAGCTCCAGTAAAGTCACATCACACCCCAGGGTTCCCATAATTTGCCATAACTTCTCCCTGTTTACCAAATCAAAGGCGCTAGTTAAATCAATAAATGCCGTATGAATAGACTCCTTTTTGACAGTTACGTATTTACTGAGTATAAGGTGCAAGTTTAAAACATGCTCAACTGTGCCTAAACCAGGTCTAAAACCAAATTGGATTGGAGATAAGATCTGTGCCTCTGTCACCCAATCCTCCAGGTGGGATAAAATCACACTGCCCAGAATCTTGGCCGTAGAATCAATATAGATATTGGTCTATAACAGGAAGGATCTTGTCTATTGCCCTTTTTGAATATAGAAATAATAGTAGCCAATTTCCATGAGGAGGTTATATTACTTTTAACAACGCTTCTCAACACATTTGTAACTAAGGGGCCCCAGAGATCAAGCTTAGATTTAAAGAGATCAACAGGAACTCCATCAGGGCCAGGGGCCTTTTCCTGCCTTGATCGATTAATGGCTGCAAGGACCTCATGAAGATCAAATGTGATGTGTAGGGCATTTGTATTAGAGTCTATAATAGTCTGTTTAGTAATATTATCCTCCTTGATCAAAATATCATTATCATCATTATCTGGGTGAAATACTTTCCTAAAATGATTCATCCATACATCCTCTGCAATAAGACAGTCATCAGCCTTGATGTTACTATCCGAAAAATATGAGTTGTTTACCACCTTCCAAAATTTTGAAGTGTCCTTCAAGTCAGAGGCAGCCAATAGCTCTTCCCATGCCTTAGTCCTTATTTCTAATTTCCTTTTTTCCAGTGTGGCCTTATACTCGGCCCTAGCTAATTTTACTAAATGACGAGAAGGAGAACCTATTTTAAGGACTTCTTTTAATTTTTTGTGGGCTGTTGAACACGCGGAATCAAACCATCTATGGGTGACCGAGCCCATAGGAGGCCTATCCGCCACCAAAGCATGCGAGATAACATTACTTAAAAGTTCAAATTCTTGGACTATACGATCATGATCTAGCTGCTGGGACAGACAAATATTAATGGAATCTAACCTAGATCTTATAATTTCCTGGTTAAAAGTAGTTGGATTTATTTTGTCCCATTTCAGATGTGAGCCAAAATTTGTATGGTAAGTGATATTTCTTTTCAATCCCTTATCCTTAAAGGCCTGATTAATATTTATATCCAGTTTAATACATAAGGGATTGTAGTCACTAGCACAGTGGGGGATAATCTTAAAATCATGTATTAAATGACAATCTGGAGAAGCAATAAGAATAAAATTGATAATACTCCCCTTCGAATTCCCTATAAAAGTGGGGATGTTTGAGGTATCTAATGACGCTTTCTCCATTACATGAACCAAATCAAACTTACATAGGAAGACATTCAAAGCTTCTCCTTCAATTGAATGCATAAAATGGGTTAGAGACTCTCTGCCCTCAGTTGGAATGGCACACAGTTCTGAGGGTTCCTTACAGCACAGGTGAGTATTAAAATCACCAACCCATAGGACAACTAAGTCTTCATCCTGCAGTTCGGTTGATGAGTCAATAAAATCTGCTACATCCTCTAGGTTTCTCTTAACGAGACCACGCAGAATGTTATTATACATTTTTTGAATCAATATACCTTTACATCCTCTTATAGATAAAAAAAACAATCATAAAATAAGGTGAGGACCAAATTAAAAACACATTCAATAATGGAAGTTGTAGGGATACAAGGACTAAAAGACCTCCTCGTGCCCTTCCCTTTAAAGAAGTTATTGCCGGTTGGCACAAAGATGTGTACCCATCCAGGAGAAAAGTATCTTTTGACCCGGTTTCTTGAAGACAAATTGCGTCAAAAGATGATACAAAACTCGTCCAATCCAAGTTGTCTATTTTAGACCGAAGCCCCGCAATGTTCCAACTAATCAAAGTTATGGGTTTGGATCCCAGACATAATGCCGATTTATCAATATTTTTAAAAGGGGAAGTATCAAATAAGGTCTCACTTCCTTCCTGTATAGAATTATCATGGTCGTTGTCGGACAATAATCTCACCAAATTTTTGGAACCTGGGATTACGGTAGCCATGAGTCAATCGTTCTCATCAAGAAAATTGAAAACCAGGAAACGATTTCTGGTAGAAACGTTTACCTGTAATTGTGGCCTAACTGGGACCAGACTGTGATTACCTGAGTCAACAGTAGAACATTGTGGTAAAAGAGAATGGTCATAAAAATGGCACAGTGAGTGTATTTGAATCCCATTATCTGACCTATTACAATGATCAGAGTTAGCCAATAAATAGTCAACTGAACAGGGATTAGCAAAGTTTATTACAACACAGTCTCCATCACCCGCTTTTCTTAGGTAACTAACCCACTTCACTCCACGCGCCATAAGGATCTTATTGTTTGGATGATGATTTGATTTAAATTTAGATTTCAGCCAGTGAGCAGACTTCCTGATTAAAGTTTGTGTATCTTCTTTTTTGGAACTCTCCAAAGGAGGCACATTTGTTAACACCACAACACACAGAATACAATCAGGAGGTAAATGCAATAATTCTATGTGATTTATATATTTATTAGATGGAAGAATTTTTGGCCTGGAGGAATAAACTTCCTTAGACTTTTCTTGAGACAAATCATTCACAATATTACCTTGACCAAGAGTAACCAAGGAATTGGCAGAGGGTATACCAGCTCCTTGAGATGAAAATATAGGTGATAGATTGTCTTGTTTTCCCACTTCATGACTATGAGCATTTCCCACACTTAATGATCCTAAATTAAGTGACTGGGAAAGAGTGCTAATCACATTATTACAAAAACAGTCAAGTCTATCATAGTAATAAGTTTCTCCTCTAAAGTTACACAAAAGGATTTAAGTATGGAATCTACTGTGCCGGTAAAATCCCTGAGAACATCCTTGTTTGTAGAGCATTCATTGGTAAAAGCCAAAACAGCTGATTCACTGGCACTTATTGCTGGTGAAGTATAAGTTCTCATTTCAGGGCCCGGGACCTTTTTTGTATTCTTGGACCTTTTACCCGCTCTCCTCTTCTTCGGTGGGGGGGAATCAGCCTGAGAGCATTCCAAAGATGAATTAACACTTAAAACAGGAGTTTTAAGTAAATCTAGAGGAGGCATGTCACCGTGAACAGACTGTGTAATATTGGTAGACGAAACCAACGGGAATGACCCCGCCTTTGAAATTAGTGATTATGTGAACTGCAGGTTCCAGAGGGGGCCCAATCCTTTCTTCTACTCGCTCCAGTTTGGATTCAATAGCCCCAATTACAGAGGATAAATAACTGGTAATGGAAGGTTGGACTAAAGAGCCCAACCCACATTCCCCCTTTTGCTGACTGTTCTTTTTTTTCCCCATAATATATAATATTCACACACACCCCCTAGAAAAGGAAGGACAACAACAGAGCCTTCTGTCCTTGGCGTGTTCACCTCAAATCTGCATTCTCTTTTAATAATTTATGTTATAGCAAAAAATGGGGTAACCAAGCCCAGTCTCAAAAGGGCACGGACAGGCACAAACGGGACCACCCTTAACCTTCACCTCAGAGCAACGCGGCGCGCTAATGAGCACCCGTGCAATATTAAATTCCTCTCCAGAGAGGCACAATTGATCCTAAAACAAGGAGCCCCCCCTAACAGAATACAGATACCTCTAGATTAGTTTTCCTAGTGAGCACACAGTCTCTGGACCTAGCATGACAATAAAAATATCAGGGGGGTAGCCCAGCCCAGCCTCTTCCAGTCTATGACGGGGGCGAAGTAAGGGCCCGCCCTTGGCCCGGGCTTTGCCCGGTCACCGCCCACATGCGTCCCGTGAAGCGGGAGCGTGATGTTTGATTTAAAGGGGCTCAGGGTCCCGCCCCCAGCACCAGCCAGCCGAAAGTCCTGCGTGTCCCGCGAAGCAGGAGCACGATGTTTGATTTAAAGGGGCTCAAGGTCCCGCCCCCAGCACCAGCCATCCGAAAGTCATGCGCGTCCCGTGATGCGGTAGCGCGATGTTTGAAATAAAGGGGCTCAAGGTCCCGCCCCCAGCACTAGCCAGCCGAAAGTCCTGCGCGTCCCAGAATACTATAGAGCATACAATGGCATGTACAGAATACTATAGAGCATAAAATGGCATACACAGAATACTATAGAGCATAAAATGGCATGGGCAGAATACTATAGAGCATAAAATGGCATAGACAGAATACTGTAGAGCATAAAATGGCATATACGGAATATGAAAATACCAGAAAAAACACACAAGGATCACTTACACAGTAGTTGGAGATTGGAGAAGCCTACCACTAGGCACCAGGGATGAGGCACAGGCGGGAGCCTGCAGGTGGAGGAGGGCCTCAAACTGCTGTCCAGGCGGCAGTTGGGAGGGTCAGGGGCACTGGGGCAGGCTGGTGGAGCCATGTGGACTCCTGGCAAGAACCAGATCAGGGAGTCACACGGGACTCCGCGATCCAGTCACTAACTAAACAATGGGGCTACAACAGAACTTTGCATGCTGTTAACTTGTTAATGGTAAGTGTGAATTGTCCAGTATGTCCAAAATTAACTAGTGACGCAGCAAATATCCAGGCCCTGCCCCCGCTGAAATGGCATCCGCCTGTCCTGTGTGGAGGGACAGGTGGAAGTGAGGTAATTCCGCTGACGTTGTGCGCCGTTGCGGGAGGCAGTCGGGAACCGCTGAGCAACTCTTCATTGATTAACATTGGGCCCTATGGGTTACAGTGGCCAATGGTGATCTACGCCGGCGGTTCCGGTATGCACTGCCATGGAGGTGACTGCCATTTGCTATCTGATTTCTCACTTGCTACTTGATCTTCAACAGGAGAGGACCTACACTGCTATTGCTGCTGTGACTTGTGTCTTGAACCTACCATGGCCCGTGTGTCTGGTGAAAGGGACCCAGCCTTCACTTCAGCGGAGTTGGAGAGACTGGTGGATGGGGTCCTACCCCAGTACGGATTGCTGTATGGGCCTCCAGACCAACAGGTGAAAACACCAGGGGGCACGATGCATGTGACATGAATGCATGGAGTGGTGTGTGAAGGTCTCATGTAAGGGGGGGTGGGTGGAAGTCCTCTGGGCAGTGTATTGGCTGTGTGCTGGCCCGTGTGTGTGCAAATGGTGATGTGAAGGGGCATGGTGGGCCATAAGTGTAACAGGCAGGACTGTTTGTCTAATAGTATTTTCCTGTGTGTATTTCCTCAGCAGGTCAGCGCCCATTAAAAGGAGGGTATATAGCGTGCCATTGCCAAGGACGTGTGAACCCTGAAGGTCTACGGCAGGCGGAGCACCCACTGTCCCAAACGGTGGGAGGACCTGAGATGCTCGGCATTGAAGATGGCGGAGGCCCAGCTGGGGATGGCCTCCCAATGAGGAAGGGGTGCCTGTCAAACCCTGACCCCTCTGATGACCCACATACTGGCAGTGGCCTATCAAGGGCTGGATGGGCCCTGGAGGGCATCACAGCAGCCACAAGGGAATGAGTACAGTGCCCATCATTACAACTTACACCTGGTGTGGTAAATGTGTGTCAGTGGGTGCCTGTAGGCCAGGCCTGACATAGCAGCGTAGGTCCCCTGGTGGCTAGGGTTAGGAAGGGAACATCCTTGTACCTAGCTCGTTTGCATCCACTACTTGTCAGGGCTGCGTGGGTCCCAGGTGTGCTGCATTTGGCAGTGTAGTGCAATTCATAGTGCATAGTCCTGTTCCCTGTATGTGAGGGTGCTGTGTACACCAACGGTGCTGTTGGTGCAGCCATTGACCAAGTGTATCCTTTTTCTCTTCTGCCCCTTCTTGTTTTGTCACCCTGCCCTTATGTGCATTAGCATCATCTGACAGAGGAGCAGAGGTAACGGTGATGGAGGGAGCTGCATTCCACAGGACCCAGGAGGCAGAGTCCACCGAAGCAGAGGGCACTAGTGAGACGGAGGGCGAGGGGAGCACCATGGCAGAGACTGGAGGGGACAGTTCTGACACAGATATCTCCTCCGATGGAAGCTCCCTGGTGGTGGCGAACACCTCTGTGACCACCCCAGCTACAGGTACAGATGCCATCCCCGTACCAGCACCTCCCTCCCATCAGCCCCTCTTCGAGTTGCCAGTGCCCGCTCACCCAGGATGGTGGGCATCTCCTTCACCCCAGGCACCTCAGGCCCTTCTCCAGTGAGCCCTGCTGCCCTGAGTGAGGAGGCTATTGACTTCCTGAGATCCATCTCTGTAGGGCAGTCAACCATTGTGAATGCCATCCAGGGTCTGGCACCCCAGATGCAATAGACTAATGCATTCATGGAGGGCATTCACAGTGGCTTGGCGGCCCAACACAGATCGATCCAGGCTCTGCCCTCCTCTCTGATGGCAGCTATTGTGCTTGTTTCCACCCTCCAACTTCCTCTTCCCAATCCCATTCTCCTCAACCCCAACCTATACCAAGCACACAGGCAGACGAGCATGCACACACGACAACACACAAGAGTGGTACAGGCAAACACAAGCACCACACTTCATCCCACAGGCACTCACACAAACACCATGCAGATGCAGACATACCAATATCCAATTTCCACTATCTCCCCCTCCTACTCAACCTCCCTCCCAGTTCCATCTACACTCACACCTGCATGCACTACATTATCATACACAACCAACATCACCACCACACCAAGCAGAACACACACCTCACTGGCAGACACCTCCACAACAGACATGCAAGCGTCCCCTGTGTCCTCTCCCACTTTGTCTGTCCCCCCTCCTAAGGTACACAAACGTAAGCACTCAGACACCCAACAGCCATCCACCTCACAACTGCATGTAGCCCATGCACCTGCACCCAAAATCAGCATACAGACACCTCCTACAACCACTCCCCCTTCCTCAACTCCCAAACCTTCTCCCTCTTCCCACCCCAATGTCCCTAAAAATCTGTTCCTATCCACCATTGACCTCTTCCCTACCCCTCCCCTCCATCCTGCACATCTGGCCAGGGTGGGAAGAACCCAGCCAAGCACCTCAGCCACCCGGTCCATGGGCCCAGTCGTCACCACACCCACTCGTGGTGTAAAAGGATCCAGGGCAGGAAGTGTGACAGAGCCCCCACCACCAACCATGGTTGTGCAACCATCAGACATTGCAGGGGATGGGCAGGTGCCTCCCCCCACCACCAGCAGCACCACCACCACCAGTGAGAAGCCGTCTGAGGTTGCAGGGGATGGGCAGGAGCCTCCACCCACCAGAAAGAGCACCACCACCACCAGTGATCAGCCGTCCAAGGTTGCAGGGAATGGGAAGGTGCCTCAAGAGCACAGGGCACCATGCTCCCTCCAGAACCAGTGGGTAAGACACCCACCTACCACAGTCTCCCTGGGATCAAGAGCACAGGACACCATGCCCCCTCCAGAACCACTGGGTAAGACACCCACCTACCCCAGACTACCCAGGATCAAGAGCACAAGGCATGATGCACCCTCCAGAACCAGTGTGCAAGTCACCCACGCAATAGACTGTGACCTTGCACTCCCCAAGACCAAGCACAGGGCATGTTGCCCCCTCCAAAGCAAGTGGGCAAGTCACCCACTCAAGAGACACTGACTTCCGCCTGGCTGTGTCGTAGTTTAGACTCTTGCTCTAGGCAAGACTGCTGGTTTAAGGATGACAGTACTTTTGTTTGTAGGCGACTACGCCTATCCTACAACAAGTTGCAACTGTTGTCCCAACCTGACTGGCTCACTGGGATCACCTCACCAGAAACACAATAGTAAAAGGTGATTTGTTGCAGCCTTTACGCACGGACTCGAGAATAAGACATCTCAGGGAGTTTGTGTTTAAACGGAGATTACCCCTTTCTCACAGATATATTATGTCTCATAAAAACACAGGCAATGACAAAGATGCAGTAAAGTTTCAATAGTTTTTATTTAACACAACTGCAATTTGTGATATGTTGCATGGGTTGCAATGATTAGGATAATGGATAGTGCAAGAAACAGAATTGTGAAGACGAGAGTCATTATCAAAAAGACCCCCACCATCTTGCAATAGCATGTAAAGACATGAGAGGTGTATTATGCCCTAATTCCCTAATATGATAGGCCTAACCTCCTACCTAAAGGAAAGCTGGGTTTGTTCAACCTAATCTGCCAATGCCATGTCCATGAAAGGAGCCCCCAACCCTAGTTACCTTGGAATGAGGTCTCTATCTCAGACTCCGCATGGACACAAAGACTGGGTCAGCATCAAGAGGACGTGCAGCATCGATATCAGCGATGGTGGCGGTGCCCTTTGGTCGGAATCTCTCTGATTACCTGTCTAATGTGCTATGTATTTATAGAGATCTACCAGGACCCCTGACGTAGGTGTGTTCCCAAACGATAGATAACAGACATACAAAATCCCTAAGTGTGAAAACATACTGTTTGTTTGTCTTTGTTGCTTGATCTTGACGCCTTAGTGCGGTGGCACTGATAATGCAAAGCATAACAAATGGCCTAACTATCAACAAGGCAGCCACCTTAGATGAATTAAATAATGAAATGGGCTAAGACAGAGCAAGCTAAGTAGGTTAAAAGTCACAAGGTGACGGGGGCAAGAGTCTGCAAGCCAAAGGCTAAGCTAACTCCTGTAATCCCATTAAAACAAACTAGGATTGACTACAGGTGTAGGGGGCTACCACTGTGGTGCCTGTTGTTTAGGCCTGGCGGTCAGTGTGGTACATTGGCTGTCTATCAGAGATCTTTCCGCCATGGTAATAATTTGGCGGTAATTATCGCCAGCCTGTTCGCGGTTTTACTGCCACTTTTACACCAACCACCAGGGTTGTACTGAGGGCCTATATCTATTCTGAAGGGACTCCATGCGTGGAGATTCTCCCCTTTCTTTTTGAGGTGTTTGTTGTTTTTTATCCAGTGTTTCTTAGCACTCTCAGGAGCTTGCTTGGTTGAAGTTGATTCTTTATTAGAAGCACCCAGTAGTTGTGGTTTTGTGGGACTAGCCCCCAGACTATCTCGACCAATGCTAGAGTAGGTTTCCTCGATAATCTTTGGCAGCTCACATTCTTGATACTGTGGAGGAACGTCGGGGAGCCGCATGTGTACAGCTTCCCCTTTAAGGTTACTTAATGTAATTGAGGATACTGTGGCAAAGTTGCCCATAAATTGCATCCCCAAGTCCAGGACTGGGGCAGCCCCGTATTTATCTTGAATTCATTTAAGTGCTTCTGGTAAATTGGCAAGTGTTGGTGTACCGTATGCGGGAGTATAGAGCGTGGCAAGTACTGCGCCCCAGGTATTACAGTTATCTATAGCGGGAACCATCTCTAATGGCAAGCACATAGTTAATATTCTGTGTTTATCCTGAGGTCCCATATGGGGAAATACTGCTTCCAGTGCATTTATTTTTTAAGCTAACCAAAACAGAATTTCTTCTCATTTGGCGCGTACCTTAGCCATCATCGAATGTAAGTCGCAGGATTACTACCTGGTGGCACTGCATGTGGTTGCACCGGAGCAGCACGTGTTGAGTTTGTATTTAATGTTTGCATTACAAACTGTACTAATCGTCTGAGTATTGCCGTCAGCTCAGCATATAAGTGGCAGACTTCAGCTGCAGTTAAATCCGCTGCAGCAGGGTGAGGAGTATAGGTGGCCAATAAAGGCCAGGTAGGACCATCATTACTTAGCCTCTTAGCTGCTGGGCCATTTCCCCCCCAGTGCTGAGCCCTTTTTTGGCTATTTGGGGTAGTTTGCGCTTAGGCCTTCATAACGTTTTGTCCACATAAGTTATCCACACCAAATTTGTGTCATTTTTCTACAACATCCTAGGGATTCTAAAGGTACCCAGAGTTTCTGGGTTCCCCTGGAGGAGACCAAGAAATTAGCCAAAATGTTGTTTTTATTTTTTTAAAAATGGTGAAAAAGGGCTGCCGAAGAAGGCTTGTGTTTTTTTTCCTGACAATGGCACCAACAAAGGGTTTGCGGTGCTAAAATCACCATCTTCCCAGCTTTCAGGAACAGGCAGAGTTGAATCAAAAAAACACATTTTTCAACACAATTTTGGCATTTTACTGGGACATACTTCATTTTCACTATTTTTGGTGCATTCAGCCTCCTTCCAGTTAGTGACAGCAATGGGTATGAAACCAATACTGGATCCTGGAAAGCTAAGTTTTTCTGAAAAGTAGACCAAATTCTGAATTCAGTAAGGGGTCATTTGTGTAGATCCTACAAGGTTTTCCTACAGAAAATAACAGCTAAAATATAAAAATATTGAAATTGACCACCATTTTTCTCCACATTTTACTCTGTAACTTTTTCCTACAATGTCATATTTTTTAAAGCAATATACCGCTACGTGTGCAGTACTCTTCTGGTTGCAGGGATATATAGAACTTGAAGGTTCATCAAGATCCCTAGGTACCCAGAGCCAATAAATGAGCTGCAACTTGCAATGGGTTTTCATTCTATTCCGGGTATACAGCAATTCATTTGCTGAAATATAAAGAGTGAAAAATAGTTATCAAGAAAACCTTTGTATTTACAAAATGGCCACAAGATAAGGTGTTGAGAAGGAGTGGCTATTTGTACATCTCCGAATTCCGGTGTGCCCATACTAGCATGTGCATTACAGGCCAGTTCTTAAATAGATGTCTTTTTTACACACTGTCTTACATTTGGAAGGAAAAAATGTAGAGAAAGACAAAGGACAAGAACACTTGTTGTCCTATTCTGTGTTCCCCCAAGTCTCCTGATAACAATGGTATCTCACTTGCGTGGGTAGGCCTAATGCTCGCAACAGTGCAGGCAATATGGACACATCACATTTTTACACTGAAATCTGAAGTGTTTTTTGAATAGTGCCTAGCTGTAGATTTTGGCCTCAATCTCAGCCAACACCTAGGGAAATCTACCAAACTTGCACATTCCTGAAAACTAGACTCCTAGTGGTATCCAGGATGGGCTGAATTGTGGGGCTCTCACCAGGTTCTGTTACTCAGAATCCTTTGCAAACCTCAAAATGTGGCCAAAAAAACACTTTTTCCTCACATTACGGTGACAGAAAGTGCTGGAATCTTGAGAGGAGCCACAAATTTCCTTCCACCCAGCGTTCTCCCAAGTCTCCCGATAATAAAAATGGTACCTCACTTGTGTGGGTAGGCCTAGTGCCTGCGACAGGAATAGATCACACAACGGTCAATGTTGGTCCTTACATGAGGCAACTGTTGACCCTGGGGTGAACCATTCCTGACACAGGCACTAGGTATAGGCAGTCAAGTGGGGTAGCGTTTTTATCAGGACAGGTGAGGAATCACTGGGTGGCAGGAATTTTGTGGATCCCAGCATATTCATGTAGTTTGTGTGACAAAAATGCAGGAAAAATTTAGTTTTTATTTATCATTTTAGCTTTGTAGGGTATTCTGGGTGAGAAAACTTTGGGGAATCTGCATAAGTCACACATCTGTGGACTCCTCCGGATGTCTAGTTTCCAGAAATGTTTGGGTTTAGTATGTTTCCCTATCTGGCCACCGAACCCAGGACCAAAAACACAGGTGCCTGCTTTACAAAACCAGTTTTGTGATAGATAATTCTGATGTCTCCATAATACGATTTGGGCGGTGGAATTTGGAGCTGAACTAAATTGGGGAGCTCCCAAGAGACCACTCTCTCTCTGTGCTTGCCGCTGCATTTACCTGCTTTCTGGGTTGGGCTAACCCACTATTGCCCCATTGCACATACTGTGCTTGCAAAGGGACAGCAGGACTGTCCTCATCACCTCCCTCATAATTTACTGGAAGAGGAGTTATCCAATGGGACTTCTCCGACTGATAAATCCCTCCCAGAGTCTGCACCATTGTCCTATCCCTCAGATGCTGTCTCAGTATCTGCTGTCTCAGTCTCTGATCCTATGTCAGAGCTGTCCTCTTTAACCCGAGTGACAGAGTCAGCAGCAGTCATCCATCAAGATGCCATCTCTACTGTTATCTAAACTGTTGCTCTAAAACACTAGCCTACGTAGACAGTCACAAAACTGCTGGTGTGTGTGTGATACGTGCAACAGTAGAGGCCACCTTACCTGTACTATGTCCCTCAATCAGCACGTTCTTTCAAGACATTCAAATAACACCTTGTCACATACCATTCATCACAATATTTAGCACCTCCTGCGCCCCATCCAACAATCATTATTGGTGCTCCCACTCCCATGTCCTCCTCCTCGGATTCCCTCATTACCATCCAGCACAAGTGCCTTTCATCTCTCCATCCCTCACATACATTTCATTTGTAGTATAGTGCAGGAAATGGCTCACTTTACTAATGTACTCAGCTATTTACATAAAATACAAATGTGCTCTTTGTAGTAGGCATATAAACTGTGGTGCTTCTTTATGGCACTAAAACTGCCACTAGACAAAAGTCTGATCCTTTTGTAGCAGAAACATAATCACAAGACTTACTTGACTTTTTTTTATTGCTGCTCAAAAGCTACAGTTGAAACGCGTCAGATGAAGTATGTGCTTTGCTTTGAAGACGCAAGCTGCAACTGCAAGACAACTGGTGGTATATATCACTTTTATATGTGGGTCTGGTTTTCCTGAGGACCGATAGCAGCCCCCAGGGAAACCACACATGAATTGACAAAAGTGATCTATATATATATATATATATATATATATATATATATATATATATATATATATATATTCCAGAAATTGCTTCTTAACAAAGAAGAAGGCATCGCAGTCACTTACTTGCTTCAGTCCAAGGTTTATTCAATCAGGCAGAAAAACAAAAATGGCAATAATTCACTCCAATGCGTTTCAGGAGACTCTGCTCCTTTGTTCACAGAGATATTCAGAGCCCTTCTTCCATTTCCATTATAACTCCAACCACAAACATAAACATAGAAAACGGACTACGTCCCTTTCAAAATAATGGCGGCCATCTTAAAATGTGTTGCTATACTTCCCGAATCAATTTGTACAAACTTGTTTGTTGTTATCAAAAAACAATTATCATACATTTAGTAAATCCCCTTATCAAAAAATAATCTTATTCTATATTTATTTCTATATTATATATTTTATGCCAATATACTCACATACAAAATCTGCGGCTCTTCTCCATATAATTACTTCTTTAAGTAGTCCTAAAGTTCTCATAGATATAATAGCTCCTTTGCCTTTTATTTTGGCAATCATGCCTCTTATCAACAATGGAAATGAAAAAAAGAGACAGTTCAACAAAGAATAAGCAGAAACTTCAACAATTTCCTTAAAAGTTTGTAATACATTTTAAATCCATGTTTCATGACTTCTGTTTCTTGACTAAAAAATGTTCATACTAAAAAATTATAATCAATATAAATGCACAGATAATTCTTCATCCTTATTCATTCCACCTGGCTCCATTGTGTTACATCTTATAATCAACCGTGACTCAAGTTTTCTTAAGTCTAACGTCCTATTCCCTCCTCCCTCATTCAATTTGACCCTGTCCAGGACCATAAATTGTAGTTTATTAACATTTTTATCAGTGTATTCTTTAAAATGTCTTGCAACTGGGTGTGATTTATCTTCATTCTTAATTTCTCTCATATGTTCCAAAATTCATTTTTTAGCCATATGTATTGTACCAATACAAAATTAATTGCATGGACATTTTAAAGCAGAAACACTATAGTCTGAGGAGCAAGATACATGTTTCCTTATTATAAAAAGGTTTTTTTGTCCCTGGAAAATGTATCTCTTTGCAATTAGAACTATATCTGCAAGCTTTACATTTTCCACAAATAAAGAAACCTTGAATAGGTTTTACATTTTCAGTACATATTAAACTGTGACTCAACATGTCTTTCAAGGACCGACCCCTCCTAAAAGTGAAAGCCGGGAAATCATCCAATAGTTTACCTATCTTCTCATCTGTTTTAAGGGCTGGCCAAAATTATAAGAAGGCTTTCTTAATTTCCTTTATCTTATCATGATATGAGGTGATAAACCTTATCTTTATATTTTCATCTTTAATGTCATCTATCTTCTCGCCCAGAAGATCATCCCTTTTAATCTGTCTGACCCTCCTCACGGCTTTTATCAATTATAGCCTGCGGATAACCTCTTTCACTAAATCTTCTAGTCATAACTTTAACTTCATTCTCAAATGTGGCATGCAAGCTACAATTTCTTCTAGCCCGTAAGAGCTCTCCATAGGGAATACTATGGATCAAATTTCTTCGATGACTACTCATGGCATGAAGCAGACTATTACCTGCAGTGTCTTTCCTATACAATTCACATTCCAATTTCTTATTAATCACCTTAATTTTCACATCTAAAAATTCCAACTCAGATGAATTCATTGTGCAGCTAAACTTCAAGTTCAATTGATTATCATTCAGTTCTTCAACACAATTCATAGCTGATTCCTTATTGCCTTTCCAAATACAAAAAATGTCATCAATATACCTCACCCACAGGACTGCTCGGTCTTCATAGCCTGCATAGCTGGGAGCGAAACAGGTCCCCATCGCAGTCCCCTGGCGTTGACGGTATAATGTGTTATTAAAAAGATACTAGAGATTTTTTATGGATAATTAATGGAATAGGAATGGCCCCCAGGGAAACCCTACAACGACTAAAAAAAAGTATTGCCGCCACAGGTGGTGGCCCTGCCGACAGGCAACCCCCTATCAAATTCTTTCTTTTCTTTTCTTTTTTA
Organism: Pleurodeles waltl; assembly: GCF_031143425.1. Classification (NCBI taxonomy): domain Eukaryota; kingdom Metazoa; phylum Chordata; class Amphibia; order Caudata; family Salamandridae; genus Pleurodeles; species Pleurodeles waltl. The sequence goes on from NC_090445.1 coordinate 1,303,351,861, forward strand.
AATTAACCCCGGGTGGGCACGATCGAGCACAATCGCGACCCCTCCAGGTGCCACCTACCTCAATTTAAAAAAAGTATACCCAGGGGGGGCGGCCTGTTTTCCAAGGGGGCTGTTCTGTAAGCAAGGGCCAGGAAACGTGTTCAGGAAGGCCTCGTATGAAAGGGGAGAGTCACCCCTTTCATACAAGGCCTTCCCGAATGTGGGGAACGCCGTTTGGGGCCATTTTCCACATCGGAGCAGGAAGCGGCCTTACGCCCGCTTCCTGCTCCAATGGGAAAAATAACAATGTGACGTCAGTAATAAAGGGGCGCGGGGAGACACGGAAAAGCTTTTGTGTCTCCAGGGGAGTGAAAAAAAAAATCCTCGGGTGGAATGCACTCAAGGATTTTCTAACCCCCTCCCTGGTGTCAGCCACTCATCTGGATCTGCACCAGGGAGGTAGTGAGGGTATCAGCCAGTGGGCGACGGCCGCACTTAACGGTTTAGAGAACCTAATCTAACCTGTAAAATTGTGTGGGGTAGGGCACTATCAAGCCAATTATTATGTTCTTGATAAGATAGAGGTACTTCTAGATATGCATATGCTCTTTGTTGTGCAGGTGCGTTTGCAGGTGTGTAGTGATAAAATGTATTTGTGTTCCAAGCAGCTGCTGGAAATGTGACCCAAGAATAAAAAGTTCTGTACTGTCTGCTGGGTGAGTCTCAACAACACATGTGACTGGCCCCCCGGGCTGTTAGGCCATCTGCCAGTAAATATGCGGTAAGGGGTGGTCGCATATTGACTGCAATTGCTACCTGTTGTGGATTCACCATAATGAATGGTAGGTTTTTTTCAGAGATAAGCACACCAAATGGGGATTATCCTTTTAGAGTTCAAGCTTGAGCAACCTACAGCGTTAGTGAGGTATTCCCTACTTAGCTGAGGAGGAAAATCCTCAATACCACGGACATCTCCATATATAGTACTGAGGTGTCTTTGTATGTAGTGAGACAGAGATACTCAGGAGGACCCGAAAAATTAGAGCCTGTTTAAACATTGGGCGCCATGTCGCATAGGCTCTCATTATTCTAATGAGACTACTGGATTTGAGAGGCAAAATCGCCTGCGGGGTTGGGGGCTGAGTCTAACCCACTACAAGGTGACACCTGTCGGCCTAATCGGGTTTTGCTCCGGCTAACCAGCAGTGCCTCATCTCCACCCAAGAACAGGGATGATTGGGCAGCTGAGTGCATGACACAATTTACTCCTCAGGGAAATCGTGGTCACTAGATTGCATCCGTTTCTCTCAGTTGCATTAGTCTCACATATACAGTACAAGGACATTCAGAGGCAGTATATGTTTCAATAAGGTTTTAATGAAGCAACTGCATCCTATATCATAAAGCATGTAATACAATAACCAGGACAATGAAGCATGACAGAATTAAAATGATGAGAAGAGTAAAGCATAAAAATAACGCTACCATATTGTCACTAGAATCATTAGACTCATTCCTACCCAAGCTATATTGGAGCACAGCATGTTAAACTCTAGTTCTGTCCTTCAGGTTCCTCTGGGAAGACATCATCCCTCATACCTGAGCAAGAGGCCTAAGGTCTGCATAAACAGCTGTAGTGAAGTGTTCAGCAACCAGCATACAGTCATGGTAATCTGGCTGGAATCTCCCCCTCACTTGCATGGGACAGAGAAGTGTTTTTATAATAAAACAGCTACTGTTCTGAGAAAATGTCCCTACATAAGGATGTGTATGTTTCTATGAATACCAGAGACAAAGCATTACCACATTTAATGGCAAACTATCTTACTGCAGCCTTGAGAGAAGCACAGAGTAAAAGAAATTTTGTGTTTAAGAATGCAGTGCTGGCCTAGGCAAAGAACAGCTAGATAGAGAGAAATAAAACAAGACAGCAAATGTGGCTATTGTTAAAATAATAAACGAATCTGAATAAAATATATCTAGGTTAAAGTGCACAGCTGCAGGCCTGGTTTTGCTAAAGTAACGTTCATGGAGCTATAACTAAAATGGATACACAACAATAGGAAATGGTTTGAGTAAATTTGGTGAATAGATATATAATGTAGGTGGAAGTATTTTACAACTAATGACCATAATGATTCGTGCAATTGTTCTGTTTCCTTTATTAAAATGTTCACCAGGTTTATTTTAAAAGAGTGAATAGGAAACTAGTAATTTGAAGAAGAGAATGAGATGGAGGATATCAAGGATTACGGGCCTGATTTAGAGTTTGGCAGATAACTCATCCACTGCATTATTATTCTAATAGGTTATAACAGGATCATAGTATGGCAGGATATCCATCAGGTTTGTGATGGAGTAAGCCCCTCCACCAAACTCTAAATCAGGCCCTATGTCTACAACCAGCTAAAGATGATGGAAGAAAATTATAGGAAGAAGCAGAGAGTGATGCTGACTGATTGATTTCTTAAATAATAAAGTTGTTAATGGGTTTTTAGTGATTATAAAGTAATGCAAGGGGTGAATTGTTAGAGTGTTTTAAAAGTTTATATTTTTGTGCAACAATTATTATTAAGTATTAATGATTTTAATGTCAGATCCAACATGAAAATACTGAAATAATATGATAACAGTTAAAACACATTTATTTAAAACAATGTATGGAAGTGTGTTCATTGATGTGATGTAATTATGCCACATTTTAGTGAAAAACTCCAGTTTGTAAAAAATGGATGGTGCTGTTGTGTCAGTTTTCCCTCATGTATTCACCCCTCCCATCAGGTTCCACTGCACATCTTCTCTCCCCATAGACCTGTAGAATGAAGACAAGTTGATGGCCCTTGCCCTGGGTTTCCGCAGCTTAGTTCAGTGTTATTCATTTGTGAATTGATTTTGTTAAATTTTGTATATTTGTTTCTAACATCTTTGGCCTGCAGTGACATGGAAAAACCTGATACTTTCTTAGAAATGGGATAGTGGGGGCGTGGCCGGGCCACGAAACAAGATGGCCGCTTAGAGCGAGAGCTCCGTGCCGAGGCGGTCCCAGAGGGGCGACGGGGGCGAGAATACAGCCGGACACCACACCGGGTTCGGTGCCCCTCCACCCCTACAACAGCGGCGACACGGAATCATGTCCGGGGACCCCGTAGGAGCGGGACGCAAGGCAGGAAACTCGCGACTCGCCCCAGGCCGATAAGGCCTGGAAAAAGGGGCGGAGTCGCGTCTTCGGAAGACCGGGGACGGCGTGCCCGTAGCGGCAAGGAGCAAGCTGAACAGGCCGCAGGGACTGTGGGAGCCGTGACGACCCGCATCCATCTCCCTACAACGCCAACAAACACCCGTGGACCTTCCCCCCCCCCACAGGGAGACGGGAAGACGCAGCAAAGGGGTGCGGCCCCTTCGACAGCCGGGAGAGAAACCCAAAGAGAGGTAGGATCGAATCTCTTCAAAATAAGAACGGCATCGCCGGAGGCAGAGGCACGACTTCTCCCCTCTTTTCCATCACAGAGGGACAACAAAAACCCTCCCGCTGAGATAATAAACTTTCTCCCCCCCCCTCCAGACAACTAATACTGAGGAGGGCAGAGGGGCACGACGGGAGGCACGTGGAGGCGAGGGGACGAGGGGACGAGAGGGGTGAGCAACTGGAGGGGCACCGGAGATGAGGAGAGCCAGAGGGCGCCAAGAGAACAGAGATACAGGAGAAGGGAGTGGACTGACACCAGTGTAAGCCACCGAACATCTATATCCTTATCGGAAGCTACGGAGGGAATCTCGGGCCCCACGTGGTCAGACTCTGTAGACAATTGAGGCGATGCCCGGCAACAAACCGAACCATAAACCTGTCAGCAAGCCTGCACGACAACTATTATTCTCAGAAGCGCTACAACACAAACGCCTAACCCCCACAAAGATAAACCCTCAAACATCGCCACCTTTAAACGAGTCCACCACGATGTCTGATAAAGATCAATCCACAACTATGGACAGGATACTACAAGAGATCACCACCGTCAGCCGCCGCATAGAGGGGATGGACGCCTCTATAACTTCATTGACACTAGAAACCAAATCCATGCGATCTGACATTGCAGGCTTTCAATCTAGAGTGACAGGGCTAGAACAACGCATGGGATCACTAGAGACGCAGATCAACACGTCTCAGGTGCGAGAACAAGACTTCATCTACCTCAGGAGCAAACTAACGGACATGGAGGACAGGAGCCGGAGAGACAATATCCGCGTACTTGGGATCCCGGAAAACGAAGAAGGCTCGGATATGCAGACTTTTCTGACCTCCACTCTTCCAAAAATGATTTCATTGGACTTTGACCCGCCGCTAGAATTCCAACGGGCACACAGGATAGGCCCAAAACGCTCTGACAACTCCTCAAGGCCCCGCCCAATCATCGCATGCTTGCTGCGGCATAATCAAACCCAACAAATACTCCAAGTAGCACGCAACCACGGCCCTTTCCGAATAGACCAGCACGAGATCCGAATAACCGCTGATTACTCCAAGGAAACCAACGAACGTAGAAAGGCTTTCCTAGCCCTACGACCCCGGCTTCGCAAACTAGAGATGAAATACGGTCTCTTTGACCCTGCAAGAATGTGGGTTACAAAAAATGGAGTATCCAAGGACTTTTATAACCCCGACGAATTGAGACTCTTCCTTGACTCTTTCCAATCCCAGCCTATGGACTCTTACAACACAGACAGTGAGCATGACATTGTAGGAGGCAGTGATAGGGCCGAAACCCCCCACTCGGGAATAGAAAAGGTGAAGACGGCTCTACACGACACCGGAGCCAGTCATAGAGGTAGAGACATGGAGAGACTAACCAGATCATATGATGACAGGGGTCAGATTTTACACGCAGTAGTAACCCACACCTAACTATCGGAAAGAGACAAATCCCGCTCCCCTTTAAAGCCTACAACTGGGTCTTCTTGAGAAGGTAACGCGACAAGACGACTTATGGGACTATCGCCAGAGAGTCGAAAATAACAACTATAGACTCCGCGGAAGGATGAATACCTTTCCAGATCATATGTGTATTACTATTGTAATTGTCTAAGACTGCTAGTATCAATGTTAAAACCAGATACATGAAAAATCTATGCTCTTTATGACTAGAGCCGAGGCCCTATAATGGAAAACTACCAGTAAATCGTTATTTGCCCTCAGTACACAACAGATGATGATTACTAGAACAGGGATCAGACCCCACCAACTCACTGTATGTTGAATAAGGGCCCGGTCCCGACCCTATAACCCTATAACAAGGTAACAAGGTAACAGGGGCATTAAACAGATAACAAAAAATAAACACTAATTAACTATCATGGAACTTACCTTATATTCCACACACTGCAAAATATCTCATGGTAGTAAACAACAAAGTATGTGAAACTTTCCTAATACACACCACACTTGACCAGCGCCGACATTAGAACCGTTTAGCCCCCATTATCACCCCAAGGGATGGGACTAGACCACGTAAAGATAAATTAATTCCAATACAGGGACACACAATACGATATAACCTGAAACATATCAAAGCTCCCACTACTTGACTTTACTTTATTCTACAATAAGAAACTGGGGAAAAAAAATAAAAAATAGAACACGAGGACATAATACAACATAATAATGCACAACAAAGCGAAATATTATGACATTCTACACTGCCACTCCACACCACATTATAACATCACAATGTAAATTATAAACTATTAGCTATTCCTTTCCCCAGATGTTCGTACCTACCCCCATCCTAATCATTATTACTATCTTAAACTATCAACAACAGAACGACTATGATGGTGGCACATACCAAGTAAGAACTTAGTAGGTCAGTATTATGATGTAATAATACACGGCAAGGAGTTAGTAATAGGATGAGATACGCATTATCCTCGCGTAACCCGGGGCTCAGCTACACTCATTACCTATCCTACGATTAATAGAGAGACGTTTGGCATAATGGCTCCTAACATGATAATGTGATAAGATGGCAGGATATGTTATGTTGATCAACCTAATATGTCTTTGAACAGTTGTAAGGCGAGACGAGACGAGGCAGTGTTATAGTTGAAAAGAAATGCTCAGGAAGTATTATATTATACTGTATATTGGTATCTTTATGTACCCATGCATACGCGAGAACTATAATACTCTGTTTGAGCTCTCTCCCCCCCCTCCTCTGCCCTGCCCCCCCCCTCCCCTCGCCAGCCGGTCTCGGTCTTTCTGTCTGCCCAGTCCCTACTTTAATTTACGACCCTATCTTATGAACTCCTAAACACCCTACGATACCATACAACATCAAGTACTAGGCACAACATCCTAAACACCATACCCCATCAACACCCGACACCCCCCCCTCCTCTCCAGCGCCGCTCAGGTACTATAGTTATTAACCGATCATTACTTCTGCCAATATACACTTTAGTTATATAACTAATACACTAGCCACTAACCACCGATGAACAGACCCACTTCCCGATACATAAACATAAGCACTGCTGTGTGCCCCCCCCCACCCCTCCTTATCACCAACATATCGATAACTGGCTGTCTGCTGTTTCCCCCCTTTGCCCCCCCCGATCGAGATCGCCCGACGGCACAAGAGCTCCGAGAGAAATCGGTCCCGCCGTTTACAGACCTAACGAACGAAGGAGGTTGGACTCCTAACCTCCCTCATCCCTACCCTTCTCCACTTCTTCCCCCAAATTGCACGCTCTCTTGCTATACTCTCAATCTCAACTTCAGCACACGCATCCATCCCTTCCCCTTCTTCTCCCTCTTTTCTTCTCCCTCTCATTTCTCCTTGTCTTCTTTTTCCCTCATATTTCCCCTCCATCTGGCTCTCGTCCTACTTATATTGCCTCTCTTCCTTCACCCTCTCCTCTCTCTTCTCTTTCTTCTCCAGAGGATTCCCTTGGCCTCCACCAGCTACTAACCCCCGTATAAAATAAAATAAAATAAAACACCGTATCATATCGAAACACAACTCCCACTCTAACAACTAAGTCAATATCTCCCACCCTCCCTCCCCCACCCCACCAACACCAACCCCGGATCGAGGGTGCTTACTCACAATTATCCAATATGTCGAAGTCCCACCCTCAAGCGACGCGACCATTACGCATACTCTCTTGGAATGTACACGGCATGACGAGCTATGTTAAGCGGAAAAAGATACTGTCCTATCTTCAATCCAAAAAAACAGATATAGCTCTGATTCAAGAGACTCACCTTGACACTCTGGAATCCAGTAAACTTAAACGGGATTGGGTAGGGAGGGTTGCCTTCAGCTGCCGTCCAACGAGTCAGGAATCTGGAAGTAACGGACCCCGCAAATGTGGAGTGGTGATACTAGTGCGTAAATCCCTCCCGGTCACTATCATTAAAACCTGGAATGATACGGAAGGAAGGTATATATTTGCTAAATTAAAACTAGGGGACACTGTTTTATGTGTGGGATGCATCTACGCACCAACCGGCCCAAAACGCCCATTCCTTCTACAGCTAAATCGCCTCCTGACAGAAATCGGAACTACTCGATACATAATCGGGGGAGACTGGAATCTCGTCCAGGACGCCATAATGGATAGGACAGGCCCTGTCGATGTATGTAACAATCACGACAGAGCGCTTCTGACAGACCTGACCACCGACGTCGGTCTGGTGGACTGCTGGAGAATACAACACCGAAAGATAAGGAATATACTTTCTTATCCACTGTCCATGGCACCCAATCGCGTCTGGATTATTTCTTAGTATCACACACTGTAATCCCTCATATACAAGACACCTGTATCCTAGACAGCGGGCTCTCAGATCACTCCCCAATACTAATCCGGATCCAGGTGGGACTCTCCTTCTCTGGTCGTAAACCATGGCGATTGGCTGTACACAGATATCGCTCTCCACAAGGGAAGGAACAATTAAAAGCTCATGTAACCACATACATGGCCGAGAATTCAGGCACTGTATCCTCAAAAAGGATCCTATGGGCGGCAGCAAAAGCAACCCTAAGAGGGAATATGATGTGAGATGCAGCACTGGCCAACAAAGACAGAATAGCCCGCCAAACCACCTTAGAGACCACGATACAGGACCTCAATAAACAATATACCGCCCAACCATCCCCTAGGCTGCGACACGCCTTAGAACAGGCCCGCATGGCACACAATGAACTCTATACATCTCAGGCGGAATACGCACTGCAAAAATTGCGAGGCCGCCATTACGAACAAGGGGAAAAAGCAGGTCGCCTCCTAGCGGCGCAGCTCCGACAAAGAGAGGCAGCCTCTGCCATTGCGGCCATAACATCTTCTTCAGGAGCAGTGCTAACTCACCCACAAGACATTGTAAACGAGTTCGCCAAGTACTACCGACATTTGTACACTCCTGAAACAACAACAGATCAAACACAAATGGAGACATTCCTTGCCGCGGACAATCTACCCCGTCTGTCTGAGGCAGGCAGGGCCCTCTTGGACGGTAACATAAGCAAAGAAGAGATAACCCAAGTTATAACAAGCCTCCCCTACCATAAATCACCAGGAGAGGACGGATTCCCTGCGGAATTCTATAAATGGGCTGGGGAGGAGGCAATAACCGCAGTACATGAAGCACTGACGGAAGCATGTCAAGAAGGCTCCCTGGGCGCTCTATCCAATAAAGCCAGGATTGTCATCTTGCCTAAGCCAGGGAGAGACCCCCTTCTTTGTGGCAGTTACCGTCCTATCTCCCTTTTGAATGGGGATGTCAAACTCCTAGCCAGTGTTCTAGCAGCGCGGCTCCGCAAGGTGATACCATCATTGATTCACAATACCCAAGTAGGATTTGTACCAGGCCGTACCTCCAGAAATCATATGCAAACTCTTTGCCATACACTGTTAGAATCCATACAATTACCTGACGAAGCCCTAGCCCTGTCCCTAGACGCGGAGAAAGCATTCGACCGCATTGAGTGGTCCTACCATTTCACAACCATGAAGCATTTTGGCCTGGGGGAACAATTTATCTCTAAAGTACGTTTATTATACGACCACCCCACAGCACAGGTTAACTGTGGGGGCATCATGTCAGACCCATTCCCTATCGGAAGGGGCACACGCCAGGGATGCCCCTTGTCGCCACTTCTATTTTTATTGGCCATGGAACCCCTAGCTGCCACCATACGAAATTCTCACCAAATAAAAGGGATCCATATCACCGGGGGCATATCCAAAATATATCTCTACGCAGACGACATTCTGTTAACACTGTCCGATCTAGAAACCTCGCTCCCAGCACTACTTTCCACTATAGAAGACTTTGCCTCCCTATCCGGATATCGGGTAAACTGGGATAAAAGTGAGGCACTACCATTATCCCGCATAACGACGAGGGCAGCGATACATGGCCTTCAATTCAAATGGACCCCGACCCGCCTAAAATATTTAGGAACGTTCATTAACAGAGGTCTAGAACATATGGTCAGGGACAACATAGACCCCCTTATATCTAAAATGAAACAAGACTTTGCCAAATGGTCCCTACTAGGCCTGTCCATGTGGGGCAGGACACAGGCGGTCAGAATGGTCACCTTACCACGCTTCACATACGTGTTAGGCATGCTTCCCCTACAGATACCTCTTTCCTCACTCCGATTAATAGACGCATCCATAAGGGCCTTCGTCTGGGGCTCCTCACGCCCAAGACTGAAACCTGCAATAATACTGGCACGACGGCTCTACGGAGGATTAGGACTACCCTCGGTAGAACAATACTCTCTGGCCCTACAAGTCTCACAGCTAATATATACACTTCCGGATATAGCCGATCCACCGCAATGGGTGATCACAGAGAAACTCCTATATGGACAGTATACGGAGATGGGAGGAACATACGCCGACCACGTTCCCTTAACTAACCCCATCCTCAAGGCTACAAACACAGCGTGGTGCAGAGCCCATCGACTACTAGGAGTACACCCCTCCCTGCATAGTCAGGCTCCCATAGCAGGGAATAAAAGCATTAAAATAGGAGGGAATATTCTCAGATGGCCCCAATGGTCTGAGGCAGGTATCCACAATATATCTCACATAATAGATGGAGATAGCTTCCGCACATTCGCCTTCCTCCAGGAAGAATTCGGTATCCAAAGTAACCAGGAGTGGCGATATCTACAGCTCAAACACTGTATGCGGAGAACATTAGGAACCCCCCCGTGGATGCTCAAAACCTCACCCATCGTCACCTATCTTCAGAAATGGGGCCGACAAAAAGGCGTCTTGGCTGGCCTCTATGCCGAATTAACTAACCACCTTTACTCTCAGCCTTTACTTGAACGACTACGCTTAAAGTGGCAGGACATACTAGAGATAACCTACACGGACGAAGAATGGCCAGACATACTAGAAGACCTCGACAGGGGCGTACGTGAAGCACACCTGAAATTTTGCCTATTTAAAATCCTTCAGGGGTGGTACTGGACCCCCGTTAAACTCTTCAGGGCAGGGTTGATACCTCACGCGAACTGTTGGAGATGCACAGAGCCATATTGTGACCAACTTCATATTTTATGGCTCTGCCCAACGGTACAGTCACTATGGGACGCGGTACGCCTCGCCGTATCGGACTTCATACAGATACCAAAACCGACCCCACCAGCATTTATCATTCTACATGACATTCGCCCGTATCCCTCCCTATCGCGGGCACATAAACGATTAATCCACACGGCGCTAGCCACGGCCAAAATATGCATACTCCGGCACTGGAGATCTAGCATTGCCCCCACACCCATGGAATGGATGACGGCCATGTATCAAACGGCTACCCATGAACGAGTGATTTATAACCTACAGTACCAAGCAGAACAATTTGAGGAGGTCTGGCGCCGATTCTTGAAGAGACCATGAAGCTGCTGGTGGATGACCAACGGATGCTCAATGTTCAATGATCAATGATTAGGGAATATTATTTACCAATCACCCTCTGAGAATCCTAGACTCCGGAAACACATTTAATCTCCTACTGCCCCCTCTCTCTCTCCCTAGCTACGCTATCCTCTCTTCTCTCTCTCTTTTTTCTCTCTCTCTATCAATCCACAGGCCTCTAATTTTGTCATATGCCCGAGACCCTGAACTACCCAACATAGTAATACAAGTCGCTTCCTAACACAAACAAGGACTGAGAAATCAACTCATATAAGACGTAGACACTCTCTAACCGACCTTACCATATCTATCATACATACTATCTACCCCTAGATAATAACTTGCTACAGACGGAGAAGTACAGAACGATCTACTCTTAGGCCTGAACAAGCTAGTCTCAGGATACAAAGACCCCCTGCCTACCTCGAGTCTCTTCATTCTACATTCCCCCGCGATTACCCTTCCTCTTTCTCCCTCTTTCTTTCCCTTCTCTCCCCCTCCCCATTTCATATGACTATTAATCTCTCCCCTATATCAAGACCAAACCCTCCTACACAACCCTATCCTCGCTCCCCCTCCCCTTACCACCCCCCCCACCTGTTTTCCACTCTTCTTCAAAATAAGGGTACACAACTCAACTATGCAACTGGGAATTTTTACTTACCTGACAGTACATGCATATATGCTTACAATGGAAATAATTGTGGTAAACGAACAAAAACAATGTTTTGAAAGCTAAACAGTTTGTTTATATGCTGTATGTACCGCCTTATATACTCTTAATAAAACTTTTGAAACTTTAAAAAAAAAAACAAAAAAAAAAAAAAAGAAATGGGATAGTGTTAATTTGCAATGGCATTGAGGTCAATAACTCTGATTTGCTAAAGAATTGATTCATGGGATCATGCTATGCTGAAATTGTAGTTTTTACTAATTTATGCAAGGAATGTGTATAAGAACCCCTTGGTTCTGGGGGTGAGCCAGAAGATTTTGGGCTTTTCAGATGCTGGTGGTAGGAATGCTGTCCAATTCCTTCTGATTTGTTATTGCTCACTTGGGACTTTGACATTTCTAATTTTGACTACTTAGTTTAGCTCTTCAACAGAGCCTTCATTGTATTATTTTTCTGCATTGCTTGATTTTCAGATTTCTGTTATGAAACTCTTTAATTTGTTTCTTCAGCTCAAAAACTCAGTTACTGAGTGGTCTCAATTGCTACTGCTATCAATTAGAAAATTAAATGTTGGGAAGGGTGCTTTTACGCAAGAACAACCTAAAGCAGAACCCACTGATGTGAATTTTGTAGCGTCTTAAATATTAGGGTTTGAGGTTCTGCTGCCACACACACAAACTGGCAAATACAACATGGCCTATTCTGTGGCTGTTGGTTCCACTTGGCAGATGCATTCAGAGTGCGATGGTCAAAATAAAAAAATAGGATACCAGATACTCGTTGAGCAATCAGGGCAGGAGTCACAACTCAACTCCACACATGGTGCATTCCATTTTCAAGACCAATAACATAAGCAAAATTCCAGTACGAAAACAAGTCTGCAAACTGAGTCAACACCCCTTTGTGAATGGGACACTTATTGCACTCAATGAAGATAATTCCTTCACCATAATGGAAGCACAACTGAGCTCTTGGTGTTGGGTGCAATAGAAATAATAACTCCATCATGTCTATATGGACACAGGCCACTACATTGAAAGTAAGAAGCTTGAGAGCCGCTTTGTTGCAGAGCTTTTCTTCATCCACCTAGTTATTGTAGGTGGTTGATGGGAATCAACCAGAAACTCTACATTCTCAAAATAATTCTCCTGCTTCTCCTAGTAGACCTTTGGGTGCAATTGACAATAGCATTGCAACACTGCACTAGTGGAACATGTATTGAGCACCCCAAAATCTCATTGTTAGATGGCAAATGCTCCAAAAATAGTCAGCCGGCCTTTGCTTGAACCTGAAGAGTTGTAACCAAGCTTAGGTTATACATCTTACCACTGGATCGCTGAAGATGCCAGGATTTTCAGTACAGTATTTCCAATAACATAATTAAAACAAGCAATAAATTGTAAAGCAGTAAATCATGAAATACACCCGAAAATGCAAAACGTACAATTTCTCAATTTTGATATATTGAAATAGCTATAAATAAATGCACATTTAGGAACAAAAAAAGGAATCAAAATATTTTCTTAGTAAAGATAATAATGACAAATGCTCGTTATTTTGGTTACTACTTTTATACTACTGTATTTTATAGCACAAGTACATGTGTATAAATAGAATAGCAGTTGTCGCCTGACAAATGCAATATACAAATAGAAATAAAGGTAGGAACGAAACAAGCTGTGTCCTGAAAAAAACATGAGGCTGTCATATTGTTAAGTGATTTTTCATAAAAAATAGCACTGCGCACTCATTATTCTCTACGAACAGATAGATAACTTTGAATAACATTAGCTTTATATACAGCATATATACAGTGTATTATGTAAGCATGTACGAATACATTTTGCAATCAATCTAAAATAAGAAAGCAAACAACTATAAGAAAGAATAGAACATGAAAATTAGAAATCGTGGAGGTTTTCCCTGCTTAGAATTTGCCAGGACTTCCTGCCAAAGTTTTGGAAAGCAAAGAACCTAGGGTAAGTGTGAAATTACTGCATCACCTGGAATCGTAAATTTGCTACTAACATCGTAGGTGTTTGTGTCGCCTATTTTAGAGTAAATATCGTGCATTCATAATATTGGTAGTATGATTGGTGGGGGAGCGTGCTGCAGCACCGCCAAAATGTTAGCCTACATAAGATAAAAGAGAAATAAAGATACCTTTGAATTCTGTTTTCATCCTTCAGCCTCTGCTGAACTTTCAAAGATAAAGGTCAAATGTCAGGTTACTTTATTGGTCAAATTGCTGCTTATTCTATGGACACCGAGATAAGTGGTTTCTTTCTCTGACTGCAAAGTTTGTACGTTTTGTCGAGTGAACTATGTGACGATGTTGCTGGGGTACAGTGGATGTGAATGGAAAGGTTGGAAGACGTCAACTTTTTAACACACAACTCAATTGAAATACCTTTAAAAGTTTTAAATAAAGTGCACACATTATTCAAAGGTTATCAGTGATTAGAAAAATGAAGTCATTTTTTGAAATCCTGAATTTTGAGGGAAACACATGTTAAAGCAATCAAAACAAAATAAGGGACAGTTTTTGATGAAGGAGTGATAAATATTAATCAAACCTGTTTTCCATATATTATCATTTGTTTGAAATGTAGCTTTATCAGTAAAAATGCATCTGGGCAAATTTAAGGGCATACTTACAATAAAGTGGCTGCGTCACTTTAGAAACGCAAGGATGAGCCATATTAACAAGAATTCGGCGCACCCTTGTGTTTCTCCCTGCGCCAGTGCTAAATTGGCTGCTGAGTGCCAACGCAGCCACCCTTGGCCATGGTGCAAGGATGGCTGCGTTGCAGGTGATTCTGTTTTTGTGCAGGAAGGGACACGTTCCTGCACAAAACAAAAATCCTCAGTGGTGATTTGCTCTTTCTATACACGCTGCAGAATGCAGCACTCATAGAAACATCAAAAAACGAGTAGAAATGAAAGCATTTCTCCTCTTTGCTTCATGCTAACACCAGGGTGTTAGATTTTGGCGCTGTCTCAGATTTAGGAAATTTTCTAAATCTTGGGCAATGTCAAAAGGCAATGGGTGCTGCTATAGATGCCCATAGCAAAACTCATTGCACACCCCTTCCACGCACAGTGCTGCATGTGAAGGGGCCGTATTTACAAGGTGGTGTTATGCCACAAAAAGTGGCTTAATGTTGCCTTGTAAATACGGTGGTGCTAGGGGCTTGTAACTATGCCCCTTTAGTTTCCAATTGAATGGAAAATGTGCTGTCTGAACATGACTGTGTGCTTGCTCACCATCATGTAGTACTACATGTGTGCTCCAAAGTACACCACCAGCTATGTTCCACACCCTTATCACTCCTGCTGAATGGGCGTGGTTCATTCCATACACTTATCCTTAGGTTTAACTGGCCCTACTTGAGTCCCCTATGGGTGGTTCAGCTGCTGAGAGAGAAATTGAAGACCATACAACAACAGTAAATGGACAACGTCAGAAGCTGGGATTTTGTTTTTTACCTCAAACTTCTAACATTAGTGAAAACTGACCATCTAGGTGTATTTGCCACAGTACATTGTTTTTTTTGTTCAGATTACCTTCTATGATAAAGTGGTTAACCCGGTAAAGCATGTTAAACAAGATGATTTTAATTAGCTTTGTAACTGGATTTAACCATATCACTTACAGTGTGATGTGCATCTTTTAAATAAATCATAACCCAAATTTCCTGCAATATTGCATCTCAAGATAGAATTCTGTGTGGGGGACTGGGACAAGAATGTTGTTTTGTTGTCATCGTTAACACTAGATTCTTTGAAGTAGATGTTGTCTGACGGAAGCTGTTCTATTATAACAAAACATTGTAACAATATGATTAATATAAATAGTGTGTTGTGACAAATAATGAGTTTAACGTTTAATTGGAACATCAAAATGACCCCTTCTCCACAGCACTCTTTGAAAGCTTGAGTAACATCGGATTCACTCAGCTGGTCTGAGAACCAACACACTCCAGAGGACACACTCTTAACCACAAGTGACATTATCAAATACAACTCCACCAAACCCCTCACATGGATTGACCACTCAATCATCCACTTCCAAATCAACACATTGCCAGTCAACACCTCTACCAGGTTCAGCATTCCAAGTCACTGCTGGGGCAAACTCACAGAAGCAGACTGGCTCAGGGCTCTCAGCACGGATCAACCTAACCCCACATACAAACACGACAAGAACATCAACAACTTTAACAACAGGATCAAGAATTATACAGACTCACTCGCACCCATAAAACCCAATAAGCATAGTAGATCAAACAAGCAGGAAAGATTGTACACAGAAGATCTCCGAAACACCAAACTACACTGTAAGCAGCTAAAAAGGAAATGGATAGCCAGCTACCACACAGTTGACAGAACTACTTACAAGGCTGCACTCAGGAGCTGTCACCAGCAAATAAGAGACACAAAGAAAAAAGACAATAATGGAACTCATCAAAGGAAGCTCCAACAACTGCAGGGGGATCTTCTCTATTGACAAGGATTTCACTTCGCCTTCAGTTACTGTCAACGGCATTGCTGCCCTCCCAACAATTCTACAACAACCTATCCAACTTCTTCTGTAGCAAAATTGCAAGCATCTAAAGAAACTTTGCACACCAACCCAACTAGAGAGAACTTATCACTAACGTATCCACCACACACCTACATTGCCACCTGACCAAATGGCCAACCCTCATCAGAAATGACGTAGCAGCAATCATGTGGACCATTTACTCAGGGTCCTCAATTAACCCATGCCACCACCACATCTGAAACCTGGGAACATCACCAATCAGCACCAACCTGACCCACATCATCAACACTTCTGCCATCTCCACCACTTTCCCAGATAAATGGAATCTTGAAGAAATCAACGCCTTCCTTTAGAAGCCGACCTGAATGACCTAAGCAACTTTCAACTCATCTACCTGCTCCCCTAGCCAGCCAAAGTGATTTAGGATGCCATCAACAAGCAACTCACTAACCCACCTTGAACTTCACCATCAGGATTCAGAAAGGACCACAGCACCAAAACAGCACCCATTACATTCAAATCATCCTGGACCAAGGAGAAACAGTAGTCCTAATCCTGCTTAACTTCTCCACGACCTTCAGCACTGTCTCCCACAACACCCTCAACAAAAGACTCCACAAGAATGGCATACAAGAGACTGTTCTCAACTAAATTTGTTCTTTGCATATGGGCTGTCACTCTTCACTTCAGAGACAAAGAGACTTATATGTGGAGTCCTATAGGGATCATTAATCACCCCACTCTTACATGACACAACTCACCAACATCATCCAATCACAAGACGTCACCGTCATCTTTTATGCCAATGACACCCATCTCATCCACTCCCTGATGGAGAAGACAATCACCATCAGAAATAACTTCACAAACTGCATGCCCATAGTAGCAGACTGGATGTTCAACCGACTGCCTGAAGCTCAACTCCAACAAGACAAAAGTACTGGTCTTCGGCAACAAGACCTTCCATAGTACTCGACCCAATGGCCATTAGGCAGGTACTTGTAATCAACAGGCCAGACTACAGCAACACTCTCCACACCAGAATCTCCAAACAAGTTCTACACAGGCTCCAGACCATCAAAAACACTCATACTCAACCTCCCATGCTGCATCCACATCACACCAAAACTCAGGAAGCTTCATTGGCTCCCTATTCACGAGCACAGCCAAATCAAACTTCTCACACATACATACAAAGCCCCACACAACACAGGAACACAATATCTGCACAGCTGCATACACTTGCACCAACCCAAAAGACACCTATGCTTTGCTTCACACTCACTCCATCAAACCCCTGCATCCACAAAAGCAAAACTGAATGTCGCTCATTCCCCTACATTGTACCCAAGACATGCAATGACCTCCCTGAACATAACAGAAGAGCCTCCTCCTCACTTCTTGAGACTCACAAGAAGCTGAAGACCTGGCTCATGATATAAGCACCTTCGGGACCACATACCCACACACCTACCTAAGTGCCTGGATAGTCTCTCAGGTGATTAGTGCATTAAACAAATCAATATAACATAACAATGGCGGATGTCATACAAAAACAATAGCGTTTATGAAAAATCAATATGTAAACTGTCAGCATAATAGTAGACTCTGCAAAAATGAAACCAATTGAGATGATATGGACGTAGATGTTGAATACAAAGAATATTTAAAAAAAGCAACAAAATAGAACTTAGGCCCATATCTGCCCCTAGTCAGCCTGCCGTCATTTTACGCACAAGCAGCCACAAATTGACTCCTGCCTAAGTATAGACAGGAGTCATTGCCCCTAGCCCAATGCCCACCACAAGGGGAACAGTGTCCCCTGTTCAAGCCCTACATTCCCAGTGCCAGGCAGGGGGCCCCATGTAAGGGGCCCCCAATGGCATACCACACACACTCACAAACACTTACCTGGGATGGACTCCCTCTTCTTGTAGTGTCCCTGTGGTATGGGTGGTGGTGTTGCTGGGGGTTGGGGTGGGTATCTATGTGCCCATTCCATGGTTTTTCCCAATGGAAGTGGGCCTACCTGCACTCTAATGCCTGGTCTGACCAGGTGTTAAATACTGGCGCTAAACGGGCTTAGTGCCATTATTTAGGCCTGTATCCCAGTTGCACGTTGTTTCTGCTTTGGGAGTTGAATATGGAGCTTCGGGGGCTAGCATCATTTTTAGGAAGGAAAGGCCTACCTTGCATCTCATTGATGCAAGGTGGGTTCGTGCTTCCTAAAAATGCCGCTACCTCCAATATGTTGATGCTACATGAGTCTAGCATCAAAATATGCAGGTGGAGTTAAGTTAGTGCCACTTTAGCATTAAAAAAATGACACTGAGGTGGATCAAACATTTTATAAATATGGGCGTTAGTGCTGGGATCAATAATTTTTGTCCACCACCCAGGACCTGCCAATGCAACATATAATGAAAGTCTGAGTGATGTTAAGGAAGCAGACAGAAACATGTAATTTGCATCACTCCTCAGTAGCTGTTTTTCTGATCTGACATGGTGTTAAGCCTGTATTTCACAGCATTTCACCATTTCACCAAACTTGCATTTGCTGTGCCAAAGACCTGAGTCCCTGGGAAACTGTAAATTAGGCATGCAGGCGAGGGCACCACTGGGATGGTGGAGGAGGTTTTTCTGCTGCTGCAGCTCCTTCTTGGCAGGTCCATCCTACATTAAGGTCTGAATTCCAAAAGTTAAATCCATAGGTGAAAATTTCTGCACATAGATTTAGGACTATGATTATACATACATCTCTGCCTATATGAAATCCCCTAACTCCAGTCAGAGAATGACTTCTTATAATACATGTATGTGTCTCCATCCTCTTACATGAGGCAGTGGGGACACGTAAGACTTGAATGAAAAAGTATTGTAGTTATGGGTGTAGGTAACATAAACAAAGGTGTCTGCTTACACTATTTCAATATGCAAATTGAAAAGAATAAGGAACAGGTATCTCCTGAGGAAAATATTACACACCTGACAAATATTACTCATATTTAAATTGCCCATGGAAATAGAGTTCTTAGAGGAAGCGACAGTGAATTGAGGTATAACCGGGTAAAGATTAGCAATTTGAGAAGGCCAAAATCTGTTGTCAGTGTAATTACTCCGAGGGGAATGAAAGATATAGGGGATGAGGAATTGCATACTGATCTGTGAAATGCAGCAAGGTCAATCTATTTACCTGATTCCATAAACTAATAAGGCCCAAAATTATGGTGTTTTTAGGAATCAGGCTTGCTGACTCTCAAAGGTGGTGTGCTGCCCGTGCAGTTCTGTATAGAGCCAAACCTAAAATTGTGAATATTTCAATGCATAAAAACTGGGCCTGACGTGATTTTGACTATGAGAGAATAATAGGAACAATTTTGGTAATTCCATGTTATTCTTTGATGTGGAATTACTGCCAATAACTCAATTTCATCAACTTGCATAATTAAAGTAATTTCATGGAAAAACCTACAGGGAGAATTTACTTAGCAGCAGTAAGTGGCTGACTGAACTGCCTTTTATGTTCTGTTGCACTAGTGCTAAATGACAAGAAGAAGTTGGGGGAAATCCTACTTCAAGTAAACATTTAGCAGACACAAGCTGCCACTTGCTATACATGTTCTGTAGCATTTAGCACTATTTCTAAGCACAAAATACAACCTTTAGTCCATTTTAGATGTGAGGGGCCATTTTTGCACGGAGCTAAACACAGAGTTACTCTTCTCACATAGTTCAATGAGATCTCATGGAATTTGTTGGTAAATCAGAATGACTACCCTACACAGAATTACACAAGTTATCCCCACACCTAATTAAATGTGCTTGCAAATGTCAAGAATCTTTTTGAAACATGGAAAGACGGTTTAATTAGGGCCTCCAGACTGCAAATTAAAGACTTATTTCCAAACAATAGGTGTTGGACCTGGTCCCCTCTGCAGGATCACCCCCAACTTTTTGCTTTCACTCTTCCTGTTTTACTGAACAAGTTTTGTTGGATTTAGGACTTTGTGAACTCTACCACTGCTAAACAGTGCTTACATGCTAGTGCTCGCTCCTTAGGGCATGGTAAAATTGGCTTACACCCAATTGCACATTGAATTTAGATGTAAGGCTACATATACCCATAGCCAGTAAATTACATATTACTAGTGGGCCTGTAGCAGGAGTTATGTCACCTACTTAAGTAGCCCTATAAAACATGTCTCAGCCTGCATGTGTCATTTTAAACTGCAATTTCGACCTGGAAAAATAAAACTTTTGCCAGGCCTAAACCTTCATTTTTAGTACAAAAAAAGCCCATAGTGTAGGGTTTGTTGTATATAAAAAGTTGGACATGTACTTTTAAGTTTTATATGTCCTGGCACTGAAAAACTCTCAAATTGATACCACTATTGCAGTCCCACCTTTCACATAGAGTAACATCGGGTTACCTTATTACATTTAGTAACCCATTTATTCTGTGGGTTACTGGCTATTCTGATATCTTCAAACATGAATAGTACCTTTAGTAGTGCACCTACTCCTCCATTTTATTGATCCTGCAAACCACATCTAATGAAACATACTCAGAAAGACAGTCTTCACATCCATGGTATTTTTGTTAGCTCTTGATTTGTTGTATATTTTTGTTCAGATTTTCCAACTGTTGCTGATGGTTCCAGTTAATGGATTAGGGTGTTGCTAAATCATCAGTCTTATTCTATTTCTTTTCCATTTTTACCTAGATATTGTTCTTTCCTGTTTACGTAGTCCAGTTCAGCAGAATGTTTCCAGTTTTCATTTGAAAAATGCAACAAATTAGATGTTTTTTTCCAGCATGAAAAAGGAGCTACGCCTCATAACAGTATTCTAACGTTTATAATATCACCGGAGCTCAGGCTCTGATCCTGTAATTGAGACCTTAAGTAATGTAAACAACTGAACTGCCAGTAATTTTCTGTGGCGCGCATCCACTTCAACCACCACATTAGCTGGAAAGGAATATTTGTATGTCGAAATACATTTATGTGACTGAAAGTCAAATTCGTAGTAAACAATGTATATAGGACCTAATTTACAAGAATCTGATGCATCATCATGGATACATTAGATTTCTTGCACTTACCTCACTGCCCCAAACAACGCCATGGATGTGCTGTAATTACAATACAGAGCTCCATGGCGCACGTTTTCCCAGATTCATCAGAAATTCTGGGTTTCAATGAGTTTCATTGTTAAACTAATGCAACTCCACCAATGCAAGGAAAGTCCCATGGAAAAAGCCCTGCATCAGTTTTATGCCTGTTCTGAGCAGGCGGTAAACTTGTGACGCAGTGAAGCTGTAGAGTGACACAGTGGAAAGTTGTAAATTTCACTTGTCAGTTCTACCTGACTTTTCCGTTGGAACGTTTACCCTACAAAGATTATACCTGGTGCAGGTAAAATGTGATGCAGGGCTATACAAACGGACGCATTTGGCCCAATGTGGAAGTTTGTAAGCTTGGAGCAGTGTAGTGCACTGCTAGCACCGCTACTGCATAAAAAAAAAAAAGACAGCTGCGGCACAAAGGGCTTGTAAATGAGTCCCATAATTTTTATGACCCATTTTGAATATGCACTTGACAGCGGCGGCTGCACAAATATCAAGGGGCGGGGGATGACGGGGAGGGAATAAATACATAAATAAATAAAGGATTTACTGTTTGCTGCTGCCGTCCTCTCTTGCCGCCTCGCTAGTCCTTTTTTCCTGCTACGCAGTCCCAGCATTCACTGAGACACCAGAACAGGCTCCCCAGCAATCCTGGTGCTACTTTCATGCCAAAGCTAGCATGAAAACAGCATCAGGATCAGTCTGGGCAGCTTGGACTGCCTCTCAGACACAACCCTGGGGCCTGTGTAGTTTCTCCAGCTCAGCTGTGTATGCAGCTGGGATCAAGGAACCGAAGTCCACATGTGTGTTTGGCCAGTTGTCCACACACACATGCGCACTTAGTGCACTCAATTCCTCATCCCCACTCCCACCTCTTGAGGCGCAGCCCCACCCTTGCTCGCACCTCCTGGCTGAGCCAGCAGCAGAAAAATAAAACAATATTGAAGTATTGTTTTATTTTTCTACTGCTAGCTCTTAGCCAGTGGGGCAACACTCCTCCGTCATTGAGAAGAGAATACTTCATCCAGTCTGTCTGCTAAGGTGCCTTTCTTAGGAACTGGTGTGGGCTTCTCACTTGAGCAGCAGCAGATCTTAGATTTTTTTTTTTAGAATGGGACCAGTCCAAAACAAATGTCTTAATTACAAGGCATTCTTATAGAATTCCCCAAAAGCATAAAGTCTAGTGTCTTAAAACATATACCAGAAAGTGGAGCATGATATCACTTTCCATGAATCCCCACTGAGGCTCCAGTTACGGAACTGGTATCTCCATTTTCATTCACAAAACATCATGTAAGATGAGCACAATTAACCAGTTAGCAAGTTTTGAATAGAAAAATGTTGTTTATAATCTAAAGGACTGGTTTATCCTTTGGCTTTTGAGTTCACCTCTACGATATACCAGGTAGAAATCCATCAGTGCCAGTCTTAGGGGCAAACTTTTTCACCATGCTTGTGGCCACTATAAATGGCCTCTAATAATGAAATATATTGTTAGATCTCACATTCCACTTCCCATGGACATACTATGAGGAAGAAGATATGTGAGAGTGCATACATATGTTTATTTTTATTTTTTTTTACCATTACTTCCATATTTTCACAGCTGGCTTTTTCAGAGGTTAATCCACTGATATCCTGGACAGTGTTACTCTCCAGGTGCAGCAGATTCACTTCTATGGCATTTTTTGCCTCAGCACTTTTGAATCACACAATTTCACTGATTGCTATATCTCTAATTCAGTGGCCTTACAGATAGGTGGTCCATAACGACATTCCCTGACTTTCTCAGCAAAGTTCTATGCACCACACTTGTCTAGTCATAGCATAAGTCTGTAAAACTCTGTACAAAACATTGACCAAGATAAATATAAGTCTATAAAACTCAGATGTGGTAACTTAAAACTGTGAAAAGATAACAAAATATACATGTCCAGCCTTGCATAAGTTATGTGATAATGTTGCATAATGACACAGCATTTGGTCATGTATGAAAACCAGAAAAAGTTGTTCACAACACTGTGTGAGAAGTTTACAAAACTAGCAGTCAGATAGCGACTACATATTTTCATATATGAAACGTAAAATAAGGAGGTGACGTGCACCAGCAATTATGAATTCAGCATGCAACAAAGTGGATTGACCCTAATTGTGATATTGAGGTGCCACTGACCTGCCCAAGGCAAAACAAAGTGATCCATAAAATAGGTTTTGTCCAGGAATTCATAGTTCACCTTGGTAGCAAAGCTCAAGCAGCAAGGCTTTCCTTAGAGAAACTTGTTGGGCATATGTGGAACAATAATTAAAACATCCTTGCAGTGAAGAATTTTTTTTAAATTTCCTGAACAAATTAGATAAAAATGTTCACTGAGTAAAATGGAAAGTAGCCAGATGTAGGGATCAAAAATAATATGAAAAGATGGGAAGGTGAAAAACCCAATATTGGACTAGGTGGTGCTATATACTGACTTTCCACTGATTCCAGAAGAACTGCAGCTGTGTAAACTCTGGGAGTTTGTTTTGATTAAATAGTCAACCTTCAAACTTAAAAACTCTTCTTGAGGTCAAAATTCTCAACATGAAGAATATTTGCAAAAAAAGGCTGCATGTGGGCAGGTAAGTCATTTGAATGGAACTGCTGTATCCTCAAATTCCATGCTAAAAATCTTGGAGGAGGGAAAACTTTAAAGGTGAATAAAGCCACTGTGCCAGTATTTTAATGGGTAACTCTAGAATCTTTGTCCCTGTCCCAACAGAAGCAATTTGTTCTCACTCCCAGCTCTGGAAAATGTGCTGCAACTTCAGTGTTATAATTCCCAAAATTATCAGACTTTACAGGTGGGCTCCTGTGAATAAAGATTGTATTATAGGCCGACAAGCAAACGCCAAGTTCCAACTAATTTCTGGGAATTCTCTGCTGCAGCACCAGCTTCCTTTGCTCACAGAGGGTTCACAGGCAGGAGTAATGACAATTTGTAACTTAACTGATCTGCTCATTTTCTTCTAGAGAGTTCGAAGGACCTTTTTAACTCTTATACTACAGTAGACAAGCTCTATTGGGACAGGTGGGCTTCACTTTGAGGACATAGACAATGTATTCTTGGGTTCGTCAAGCTAGCTTTTGGAAAATCTTCCATTCCCAGACATTCAAGGCAAAGATAAAAGCAAACATTTCCAAATGCCTCTCTCAGCCATCAGGTAATCTTTAGTGCAACATTACTAAAGTATTCTCTATCAATTAGCTCTCAGCTGACAATAGACCTCATGAGCTATTTCAAAGTGTAACACTTGTTTGAGTTGCTGATGACCGTTACATTTTTCAAAATAAAGAACGTCTTATGGCAGATAGTCCTTTCTCCATGACCACCTCTTCTTCACAAATTCAACTGTAGGCCAGCCCTGTTAACCTTTCCAAAACAATCTGTCAGAACTTGGGTAAATAATTTGGTGGAGGTGACCCTAGCAATTTCAGAAAGACAATCTAGCAGCATTCAGACAAAATATAGTGGAATGACCATTGGGAGACACAAATATTGTGTCTAAATTGTCATGAGATGAAATATATTATGGTCCTCATTACAACCCTGGCGGTCGGTGATAAAGTGGCGGTAATACCACCAACATGCTGGCGGCAAGTACCACCAAAAAATGACCCTTGAGGTTAGATCTCTGAAAGGCAGCCAAAGTACCACATCGACTGCCAGGTTGGAAACAACAGTCACCACTGCTGTAGCCACCTACAACCAGGTGGAAGACAAAGTTCCGCCCACCATATTATGACAACACAATCCGCCAGCTTTTCCGGGGCGGTACCAACGCCATCAAAAGCCTGGCGTAAACACAACACACAAGTGAAAGGACTCACCATTGGAGACATAGGGAAGAACCATGCCACCATGGAACCAGAACAGCAAGTATTCCGGATGTTCTTCTACGTTATGGTCCACCAAGAACACCAACGCCGGCGAAAACGATGACAGTGAGTACAGCTGCATAGCACACAAGGGAGGGGGGAGGAAAACAAGACTGGCACACACACGCATCATACACCCCACATACACACAGACTATACACACAACCAGCTGCACAAGAAAGTAATTTATCCATGTAAATCGGCTGAATAATGCAAGTACAAGAGGAATTGACTAAAGTGATTGTAATAAAAGCAACACAAAATTAGTAATTTGATTTGGCAATGTAACAGATATGTACAAATGTACAAAAACTGGACACTGCCCAGTCCTAAGTTCACAGGAGCCACATGGCCCAGGACAAAGTCCAGGCCCCACTCGTTCCCTGCACCAATTCAGAAAGAACACTGTAGGGGCATTAGTTAGCAAATAAGCAGGCACCTCAGTGGGAGGGTGGACACCTCAGCTGGATGCGGAAACAAGGCCACTGGTTCTGGAGGGGGCAACATGCCCATTGCTTGGTCCTGGGGAGGGCAAGGCCACAGTCTCTCAAGTGGGTGACTTGCCCACTGGTTCTGGAGGGCGCAACATGCCCTGTGATTGGTCCTGGGGAGTGCAAGGCCACAGTCTCTTGAGTGGGTAAATACCCCACTAGTTCTGGAGGGAACAGGATGCACAGCAGCCCATGGAGGCTGGATCATATGGCGTTCGCCGGCGGTGACAGCTGCAATGTGGTGGTGGTAGTGGGATGCACCTGCTCAGACTCTGCACCCTCTGATGGCTGCACTGTGGTGGTGGTGGTAGTGGGAGGCACTTGCTCAGACTCTGCACCCTCCGACAGCTGCACTGTGGTGGTGCTGGTAGTGGGAGGCACCTGCTCAGACTCTGAACTCTCCGATGGCTGCACTGTGGTGGTGGTGGTAGTGGGTGGCACCTGCTCAGACTCTGCACCCTCCGATGACTGCACTGTGGTGGTGGTGGTAGTGGGAGGCTCCTGTTCAGACCCTGCACCCTGCGATGGCTGCACTGTGATGGTAGTAGGAGGGTCCTGCTCAGCCCCTGCACCCTGCGATGCTGTACTGTGGTGGTAGTGGGAGGGTCCTGTCCAGCCCCTGCACTCACTGATGGCTGCACAACCACGGCTGGCAGTCGGGGCTCTGTGACAGCTGCTGATGCAGGCTCCTTCCCCTTTCTGCTGGCTGGTGCAGGCTCTTTCCCCTTTCTGCTGGTTGGTGCAGGCTCCTTCCCCTTTCTGCTGGCTGGTGCAGGATCCTTCCCCTTTCTGCTGGGTGGTGCAAGCGCCTTCCCCTTTCTGCCGGCTGGTGCAAGCTCCTTCCCCTTTCTGCTGGCTGGTGCAGGCTCCTTCCTCTTTCTGATGCCTGGTGCAGGTTCCTTTCCCTTCCCCTTCAGTAGTTGTGGCCTGGAATCCTTTCCACCACGAGTGGGTGCTGATGGAATTGGGCCCATGGACTGTTTGGCTGAGGTGCTTGGCTGGGTTCTTGATACCCTGGCCATACATGCAGGATGGGGGTAGGGGTAGGGAAGAGGTCAATGGTGAAAAGGAAAAGCTTTTTAGGGACATTGGGGTGGGAAGAGGGAGAAACATTGGAGTGGAGGATGAGGGAGTGGTTGTTGGAGGTGTTTGTCAGCTGGATTTGGGTGCACGTGCATGGGTTGTATGCTGTTGTGAGGTGAATGGCTGTTGGGTGTCTGAGTGCTTGCCTTTATGTGCTGTAGGAGGGGAAGGCAGACACGGTGGGAGAGGACACAGGGGACATGTGCATGGGTGTTGTCGAGGTGTCTGTCAGTGAGGTGTGTGTTCTGCTTGGTGTGGTAATGATGCAGGTAGTGGATGATGGTGTAGTGCATGAAGGTGTGAGTGTGAACGTAACTGGGTGGTAGGTGGAGGAGGAGGAGGGGATGACAGTGGAAACAGTGGATGTTGTTGTGTCTACAACTGAATGGTGTTTGTGTGAGTGCCTGTACGATGAAGTTTGGGGCTTCTGTTTGCCTGTGACACTTTTGGGTGTTGTCCTGTGTGCATGCTCGTCTGGCTGTGTGCTTGGGGTGGGTTGCGGTTGATGAGAATGGGACTGAGAAGTGGTAGTTGGAGGTGGGACGGTTGAAGCAGGGACAATGGCTGCCATCAGAGAGGAGACGAGAGTCTGGATCGATCTCTGTTGGGCCGCCAATCCACTGTGAATGCCCTCCAGGAATGCATTAGATTGCTGCAGCTGGGTTGCCAGCCCCTGCATAGCATTCACAATAGTTGATGGCCCTACAGAGATGGATCTCAGGAAGTCAAGAGCCTCCTCAATCAGGGCAGCAGGGCTCACTGGGACAGGGCCTGAGGTGCCTGGGGTGAAGGAGATGCCCACCCTCCTGGGTGATCAGGCACGGGAAATTCGCTGTCGGGCTTCTGGGCGGACGGTGCTGGTATGGGGTTGGCGGCTGTCCCTGTACCTGGGGTGGTCACAGAGGTGCCTGCCACCATCAGGGAGCTCCCATCGGAGGAGGTATCTGAGTCTGTATTGTCCCCTCCAGTCTCTGGCGTGGTGCTCCGACTCTGCCTCCTGGTTCCTGTGGGATGCAGCTCCCTCTGTCGCAGGTGCCTCTGCTCCTCTGCCAGATGATGCTAATGCACATAAGGACAGGATGACAAAACAAGAAATGGGGGAGAGGGACAAAGGATACACTGGGTCAATGACTGCACCAACTCCACCGTTGGCGTACACAGTACCCTCACACACAGGGAACAGGACTACGCACTATATATTACACTACCAGTGATATTGCTAGCCACCAATGCATGAGGAGGATCACACAACACCAACTTCAGCATACCTGGGACCCACACCGCTCTGAAGAGTAGTGGATGCTAACAAGCTAGATAGGCAGTATTTTCCCTTTAGACCCTTAGCCACCAGAGGACCTAGGCTGCTATGTGTGGCCTGGTCTAGGGGCACCCACTGACACACAACCACCACCATGATACCAGCCATAAGTTGTAATGATAGCCACTGTACTCACCCCTTTGTGGCTGCTGTGCTGCCCTCAAGCATCCATCCAGCTCTGGATAGGCCACCGCCAGTATGCAGGCCATCGGGGGGGTCAGGGTTCCATGGGCACCCCTTCCTCATTGGGAGGCCATCCCCAGCTGGGCCTCCACGGTCAACTGTGCCCAGCATCTCAGGTCCTCCCACCGTTTCCGACAGTGGGTGCTCCGCCTGCCATAGACCCCCAGGGTCTGCACCTGTTTGGCGATAGCACACCATATACCCTTCTTTTGATGGGTGCTGACCTGCAGAGGCAATACAGACAGGAGTACACCATTAGACAAACAGTCCAGCTAGTTACACAAATGGCCCACCATACCGTTTACAGCACTATTGGCACACACATAGCCCAGCACTGAATGTGTACCCAGCCAGGAGTACATCCCTCCCCCCTTACATAAGGCCTTCACACACACCTACAGCCATGCATGCCACATGCATCGTGCCCACAGTGTACTCACCTGTTGGTCTGGAGGCCCATACAGCAGTCCGTACTGGGGTCCGACGGTCCCTGGTAGGTTCCAGACACAGGAAACAACAGCAGCACATGCAGTGTAGGTCCTCTCCTATGGAAAGTCAGGAAACAAATGAGGAATCAGATAGAACATGGCGGTCACGTCCGTGGCAATGCATACCGTCACCGCTGGCGAAGATCACCATTGGCCTCTGTACCACATAGGGCCCAATATTAACCAATGACGAATTGCACGGCGGTTCCCAACCGCCTCGCACCATGGCGCACAACGTCAGCGGCATTACCTCACTTCCACCTCTCCCTCCACACAGGACAGGAGGGCACCATTTCAGGGAGGCAGGCCTGTGGAATAATGCTGCGTCACAGGAAAACTAGGCACATACTGAACAGAGCACACTGACCCATTTCATGTATACAGATTACAAACTACACTTGTGGCTCCATTGTTCAGTTTGTGACAGGCTGCTCATTCTTTTGTCCCTTAGATTCCTACTGCTGTGGATGAATAGGAGATGGAGACATACCCCCGTGTACAGACCTCTGGTGGACCTGGCTACACTGGAGGACAGGCACATAATACTCACCTATAGACTGGACATGGCCACAATCAAAGAGCTGTGTGGCCAATTCCAGCCTGACCTAATATCTGCTATCTGTCATCCCACTGGGCTCCCCCCTCTTCTGCAAGTTCTATCAGTGCTCCATTTCATGGTAACTGGTTCTTTCGAAGTGACAGTGGGCTTGGCAGCAGGAATGTCACAGCCAATGTTCTCAGTAGTGCTGACAAGAATATTGTCTGCCCTGATAAAACACACATGCAGCTACATTGCATTCCCCCAGGATGAGGATTTGGCCGCTGTGAAGGCAGAGTTTTATACAATTGGACATATCCCCAATATAACTGGGGCGATTGATGAAACACATATTGCATTTGTCCCCCCGCTAGAATGAACAGGTGTTCAGGAATTGTAAGATTTTCCACTTTATGAATGTGCAGATGGTGTGCTTGGCGGACCAGTACATCTCCCAAGTCAATGCTAGGTACCCTTGGTCAGTGCATGATGCCTCTGCCCTGAGGAATAGCAGCATCCCAAAGGTGGTGGGCCAACTACAGAGGCACAGGGTGTGGCTAATAGGTGAGCCCTGGTTCCCGCCCAGTATATGTTGGTGTATGGGTATGGTGTGTGCCATATGGGATAGTGTGTGGCTAAATGCTGTCCCTCAATATTTACAGGTGACTCTGGTTACCCAAACCTATTATGGCTGCTGACCCCTGTGAGGAATGCCAGGACAAGGGCAGAAAAACATTATAATGAAGCACATGGGCGAACTGGAATGATAACTGAGAGAACCTTTGGCCTCCTGAAGGCCAGTTTCCGGTGCCTCCATTTATTTGGTGGATCCCTGTGCTACTCACCCAAGAAGCTCTGCCTGACAGTAGTGGAATGCTGCATGTTGCACAACCTGGTCCTCAGACGCCATGTCCCTTTTCTGCGGGCGGAGGAGAATGGAGATGCCTCTGTGGCAGCAGTTGACCCTGTGGGTAGTGAGGATCAGGAGGCAGAGTATGAGGATGAGGACAACAGAACAACTGTAATCCGTCAGTATTTCCAATGACACACAGGTGAGACGGTGTAACTTTACATTTCAATGACTTTGGTTGTATTCTGTGTGGCACTGGCATGCTGGTATTTCCCACCTCTGGCTATTCATTTTCCATATGCTGGTGATTTGATAAATACTTCTGGTGGGATCACAACAGCCAGCTACAGGTCATTAATTCTATGCTTATTCGATGTACAGTTATTTTGCACTGGTTGTACCTGTTTCAATCAGTACAATACATATTTGAAATACATGACATACTCAAAATCGTTTTTATGAAAGGGTGTTTATTGAAGTGCTAACATATAGGGGGAAAGTGCAATGGGATGGGGTGATGATTGAGGGAAGTCCAGGATATTATTCCAGTCTGTTTGTAGCACAGATGCATTGTTCAAGGGGACATAGGAAGGGGAGCAATGGTAGTTCAAGGTGGACAGGGTGACTGTGTGGGACACAAGGGGGGACAATCAGGAGAGTCTCATTTCCTGGCTGGGGTCTTGGCAAGTGTCTTTGGCTTCTGTCTGGATCACAAGGGAACGTTTGCGGGGTGGTTCATCTTCTGCAGGGGAAGAGGTGCTGGTGGCCTGTGAGTCCTGTGGCGGGGCTTCCTGGCCACGAGTGGCAGCAAAAGTGGAAGGCAGTTCAGATGACTATTTAGTGGCAGGCGCCCCCTGGTGTGAGATTGCCTCCCTCACAATGTTGGCCATGTCTGCCAGAACCCCTGCTATGGAGATCAGGGTGTTGTTAATGGCCTGCAAGTCCTCCCTGATCCCCTGGTTCTGTCCTTCCTGCACCCACCTGTTCTCCTGCACGTTGTCCAGGATCTGGCCCATCATGTCCTGGGAATGTTGGGAGAGTCGGTTCCCTGGGCCTGTCCTCCCCCTGGTGCTCAGCAGTCCTCCCAGTGTCCTTGGTGGCCTGTGTCTCTGTCTTCTGAACCGTGTGCCCAATGCCACTGACTCCAGGTCCCTGATTGTCTTGGGTGTGAGGTGTAGCCTGGGGTCCATGTACAGGTGGGCACACTGGTGATTGACGTGTCATGTGGACAGAGGTTTGGGGATGCTGGGTGGGTGCTGTGGTGTTGGATACTGATGGGGAGACTCTGTGGTGGTCTGTGACTGGGCTTGGTTAACTGCCTGTCCAGTGGTCCCTCATGGGCCAGGTAGATCGTCCAGATCCTGAAGTCCAGACTTACTGTTGTCACTGTGGGCCTCTTCTGTTGGGGGACTGGATAGTGCTGGCACCTCCTCTCCGGTGACATTGGCTGGGGTACCTGTGAGTATGTAAATGATGTGTTATGGTTAATGTGTATGACATATTGTATATCCCTGGCTTCCACTCTATGGTTGGTGTTGCCCTTCCAGCGTTTATTTGTGTATGTTGGTGTATGGTGGGATTGTTTGTTCTCCCTGCTATGCATCCTTTAGTGATGAGTGTCCATGCAGGGCTGAGAGGGGTCTCCATACATTGGTACAGCATGCAGGACTTGGCATTGGGATTAGTGAGATGTGATGGTGGAGTGTGTGGGATGGAGTGGAGAGATGAGAGTGAAGGTGGGGTGTGTAATGGCATGCAGGTATGAGGGGTGATAATTGTTGAAAGTTGACTTACCAGAGTCCAGTCCTCCTCTGGCTCCAGCAAGGCCCTCAGGATACAGTATTGCCAAGAGTTGCTCCTCCCATGCTGTGAGTTGTGAGGGAGGAGATGGGGGTCCACTGCCAGTCCTTTGTATAGCGAACTGGTGTCTTGCTGCTGTGGAACGTACCTTTCCTCATAGGTCGTTCCACCTCTTCCTGATGTCGTCCCTTGTTCTGGGGTACTGTCCCACGGCATTGACCATGTCCAAGATTCTCTGCCAAAGCTCCATCTTCCTTGCAATAGATATCTGCTTCACCTGTGCTCCAATTAGCTTTGGCTCTACCCTGACAATTTCCTCCACCATGACCCTTAACTCCTCCTCTTTGAAACGGGGGTGCCTTTGTGGTGCCATGGGTGTTATGTGATGTGTATTCGTGAGGGTGTGTTGGGTAATGTGTTGGGGTGTGTGAAGTGGGGTGTGTGAGAGATGTATGGGTGTATGTGGTGTGTGTATGTAGTTATGTCAGTGGTCTTGGTGTCAGTCTCATGCCAAAGAATTGTAATCATAAAGGGCTGTGGGTAATGTGAGTGTGGGTTTCATAGTGGTGTGGGTTTTTGGGTGTGGTGTGTGTATGGGTGTCAGGTGTGTGTTGTTTGAATTGTCCAATGTGGTATTGTTTTGTCTGTGGGTGTCCATGGTTAGCGCGGCTGTATTTACAGCCAATGGTTTACCGCCGTTGAATGTCCGCCATGGTGATTCGTGGGTCATAATGTGGTAGGCGTTGTTCTGTTGGCATAACGGTGCAGGTTTTGATACCGCCAGTTTATCACTGACCTTTGGTCTGGCAGATTTGTGTATGTGGCTGAATTCTGTCGGACTGGTGTGTGTGTGTCATAATATTGTGAATTGATATCCACTGCCGCCGCGGTGGGTTGACGGCCGTCACCGTGGCGGTAAGCGAGATTTACTGCCAATGTCATAATGCACGCCTATGTGTTTTAATATTGCAGCAAAAATATTCCTGGGTATATTTTTTAAAATATTTTTACTATCATTGTTAAAAATATTGTGTGTTCTAATGTTCTCATTTATGTCTTTCTAAGTGTTGTTTGTGTATCTTTTGGCTTTAATATATTTTATTTGTATATAAAATGTCTTTTTGTATGATTATTTTAGAGTTGATGTTCACTTTATAAGAGAATAGGAGTGGGAATTAATAATTTTTTAAAATTTATTTATTATGTTTAAAAAGGTAAGTTTTCATTTTAAACCAATTTCTGAATACATTACTTATATAAAGGTGTATCATTAATATTTTACTTTTTTGTTTTTTTTCATATGTAAAATTCATACATTTTATTATTATAGGTAATATTCTGAAATGTCAGTTTCATTTTTCTATTGTTTACATTTTGAATACTTGTTTGGAATTTAATTTATTGAAATATGTTTCGGTATTTTTAGTTACTTGATGATTTCAAATCATTTATTTTTTTAATGATTTAAAATGATACAATTTAATATATGTTCTGGTTTTCAAATAATGTGATTCTATAATATAGACTTTACTTACATTGGGAGTTTTATATTTATGTTATTTAATTTTATATTTTAAAACACTGTCAACAGTTTAAGCTATTTGTACAAACGTAACTTCTTGTAATTAATTATTATAGTTATTAATGGGAAATTTAGATTTAGAGTGAATATTTGTTACGTTTTTGGTGGAACTCTCAAATTCTCAAAATACTTTTTTATGTTGTCAGGTTTATTTTTAGATGATTTGAAGCAGATATCCAAATTTTTTTTTTTTTTGTGTTATGTCTGTTTAATGTTGTGGTTGTAGTTTTAAAATCTACAAATAAAGCATTTTTCCTACTGTCTTTCAGTTTGGAGTAGGAAAAAACACATTTGCCCCCCTTACCCAGTCCATCTTTTTCCCCATTGTAATTAAGTGGGAATGGAAAATTTGAACTCCCCCAGTGTCTAACATTTTCCCTACTGTGGTAACATTTGTAATTAATGCACTATTACAAGTCATTCAGGCAGAACCGCTGACTGGCAAGCAAAAAGAGGAGGCCACCAGCGGCACTGCGGCCTTGACATAGGTGGTCTGACCTCCAGTGCTGCCAGCTCTGTGGCCAACCACCGAGCAAATTACAATCACAAAGTTACCGGGGTAGTCCCCTCGTGGCAGTCAGCCAATGATGATTGACACATCGATTTGCAGTCAACAAAGTAACAGACAACTGCTCATTGGATGCATTAAAAAAAAACATAGCTGACACACATTGGCCAAGTGGACACCACTGCAAAGCACACTATAGAAATCACACTCCTTCACAGACCACAATATTTGCATTTCCACTGCAAGACAAAGAAGCCCGAGCACCTCTCTTTCACAGAGTACATAGATTAGGCACCCTATTTTTCACCATCCCATAGAACACTCTGCACTCACATTTGTCTATTCACACTCAATTGCACTTCTGTAAAGTAAGTCCCTGTCACCCTTATTTTTTTCACCATGTCATATTAAAACAAAATCCCAGTTTTTGCAAAGATTAGTTAAGAGTCATGGTGGACAAAATCATAAGAGTAGAGCCACAGTTGCTTGGAGCACAAGTCCAGCACACTCCTCTCAGTAGGAAAATGGAAATGTGGGACAGGATCATCCACAGAGTGAATGCTGTAGGCACCACCTTGTGCACAAAGGAGGACATTGTGAAGAGGTTGAATGACCTCAGGGGCAAGGTGCATTCCTTCATCTCAAGGCACCAGCTGAAGTCCGAGAAGACTAGCGGTGGCCCTGCCAGTGCCCTATTAATAATCTTTTCCTGGGAGGATAAAGTCTTGCCCATCCTGCATCCTGAGGGCTTGACAGCAATACCTGGGGGAGTAGAGTTGTAATGTAGGTTCTCATTTTTCTAATGAGGCTACAGGATTTGGGTGGTAGGATCACCTGAATTTGGGGGAACTGAGTCTACTCCCACACCATGTGAGATCTATCACCCTAATCTGGGTTTTCCGGCTAACTAACAGCACCTCGTCTCCACCCTAGAGCAGGGACGATTTTGGCAACCAGGCACATGACATATATGACTCCTCAGGGGAATCGTGGTCAGTTAGATCTCATCCTTTTCTCTCAGTGACATTGGTCTCACATATGTAAAGACAACAGAGGCAGACTATAGTTCAATAGGGTTTTATTGAAGTAGCTGCATCTTAGATAATAAAGCATGTATTGTAACAACGATAAAGCTAAATAGATGTAAAATTGTAACGAGGAGAGTGAAACCCCAAAATATTCCTACCATACCATACTGTCTATAAGGGTTATCTAAATATAGGTGTATTGATCTCCTACCTATGCTATGTTAGAGCAGAGCATGTTACGCTTTAATCCACCCTTCAGGCTTCCCCCTTTGAGGACATCATCCCTCATACCTGAGCAAGGAGGCCTGTGGTCTATGTAAACAGCGTTCCCAAATGGGCCAGGAAGCAGGTAGGCTAAGCAAGCAGCTGTAGCGGAGTAATCAGCAATCAGCATACAGTCGTGGTCATCTGATTGGAATGTCCCTCTAACGTGTATGGGACAAGGAAGTGTTTTTATAATAAAACAGCTAATGTTCTACCTAGGAGTGTGTATGTTTCTATGAATATTGGAGATAAAGCGTACCACGTTTGCCGGCAATCCTATCTTACTGCAGCCTTGAGGAAAGCACAGGATGAAAGAAATGTGTCTTTTAAGAACGTAGTGTTTTCCTGGGCAAAGAACAACTAGATAGAGGAAAATAAAATATTCACTTCAAATGCGGCTCAATAAATAAAATATCACTGGGCCAAGGTACACAGCTGCAGGCCTAATTAGCTAAAATAATGTGTATACAACTATGGCTAAAATAGCTATACAACACCCTCCCCTTGCCGGTTCAAAGGTGGTTTAAAGCCTAAATAAAAATCTTAAAAACAATGAAAAATTAAAGCAGACGTGTCCAAATGCAATGTCATTAAAGACAAGTTAAAAGACATTTGAGCATTTAATAAAAGGGGCAATGGTAAAATAGCAACAGTGGCACTAGTAAGACCAAATTCAAAAATCAGTGCCATGTTTAAAGTCACCAATTAAGTCAGGGACAATTGAAGCCAGGACATTTTCCACATCTGCAGGTGGTAGAACGGCCAAATCTTTTCCAAGGAAAGTCAAGAAGCAAACATGTTCCAAGGCCTGAGCTCCAGCAGAGGCAGCAGCATTCCGTGTTGTGCCCAATAATGTTTTAGGAGCTGCATGACCTAGGAAAAGCAACTCATACACAGCTTGCCATAGCAGATGCACCTTCAACACTCATGTCTGGTAATGAGCCCTCAGCAAGAACATCAACTGATCAGTGTCTAATGTCAGTATGCGTTCAGTGGAAAGGCAAACCTCCAGTGCACATTCAAAATGGCACCAAATGCATTGAAACACAGGCAGCACACAATCCAAGACTGGTCTGAATGACAGAGACGAGCCCCACTCCAAACCCTCTAGGAACGGTGCTCCTAAATACTGCATCATGCATTCACGACACAGTTGCGCTGATGGTGGCGCTTTCTGACCTCTTTTTTGTGAAGGGACAGCCATTGCGAATAAAAAATAGCAATAGCAAGATACCACCTAATGTAGCCAAAATAGTCGGAAGTACCCCGAAAACACTCCAAAAAATTGAATGTATGGCTGAAGATATTAAACAAAATATAGAGGTGAAGGTGTTACAGAAACCAGAAACAACAGCCTTAAAGAAGTACACAATTCCAGTAGTACTGGACGTGTTAAATATAAGTCCCACAAGTTCAAAAAGTGTCTCTGAAAATGTGTACTTAAAAGGGACTGTATCTTTGCTGATGACCTCGCAACCTGAAGTGCATAAGTCTTGTGTGCAGATGTAAGCGCCACATGTTTTTGAAACAATAAAGCCTTGAGTCTGCTCAACTTGTCAAAATTCACAATTGAAGTAGCAATATGAGGCAAATTTCTGCTACTTTCCTTTGCTGTGTAGGGGGAAAAAGGACATTCCCATAACACTTGACAATTTGGGAGACTGAAACAACATAAATTATTCCACCTCACATTCCACAACAGTTCTCCCTGTTAAGAAGCACATAGCTACCATTTGAGAGCACCTAAAATGCAGGTCTAATCATGGGAACTGGAACTCCCTTCAGATAGCAAGCCAAATACGCCTCCATGGCTTACATGCCCTGTGCAAGGACAGCTGCTTCCAAGCCATCGAATGGCTCATAAAAGTCTTGCATTCACTGCCGCTAAGAAAGACCTCTTTCATGCCATTGAATCATTTGTACGAAAAGGGAAGCTCCCACACCTTTTGTTTATAACTATCGCCCAGCTTTTCATATCTGCCTACTGGAATGTGTTTCAAGCAGGAAGTGAACTGAAGTGTAGAAATAGGCAGATTTATGTCCC
This sequence comes from Pleurodeles waltl, assembly GCF_031143425.1. Taxonomy (NCBI): domain Eukaryota; kingdom Metazoa; phylum Chordata; class Amphibia; order Caudata; family Salamandridae; genus Pleurodeles; species Pleurodeles waltl. The sequence continues at coordinate 1,303,389,218 of NC_090445.1, forward strand.
TGTGTATTAACCATTCAACAGATGGTATTTCAGCCACAGTAAAAGACAACTTTTCTAATTTCTTAATGTTAAGCATGACATAAGTTGCTTCCTTCTTAGCCATTATTTGTTGTTGGCGTGTTAAATTAAACATTGAAAATATATCCCTGATGCTCATATGTTGCCAGGGAACGCAACCTGCCTTCAGTGCTTTTAGTGTTCAACCTAGCAGCATTATGGATCTAAGTGATCTAAATTGACTGTCCATGATATAAAGAGGACATGTCACTCTATACTATGTCTATTGCTGAAGAAACAATGTTGTTTAATGTGTATATCTGGTCAAACAAGGTGTTAATCCCATTAACTACAACGGCTAATGCTTTCTGTAAGTATTCCAATCTATTTGTCTTGACTGGGCAGTGGCTTCTTGTTGGGAATGTTTCCAAATTTCATTATATACTGCAAATAAGAAGCGTTTTCTACGTTGTCTTCTATGGTCTGACAGGAAGTCCTGCAGATCTGTTTCATTAAACAGGCGACTGAGGTGTTCTTCAATAATATCTAGTGAGGAACTCTGTAACCATTGCTAGCACAATTTCCCTACACTGTATGTAGTTACTATACCCGAGTGTTCCGATGACACATAGCAAGGGTCTGGCCTATTTGTTCGAAAAACCCAAGTGGAGTTTACAAAACGTTTATGATACCCATTGATATCTATTGACCACAGGACGTGAAAGAGATGTGTTAAATGTTCCATTCAGAACCCACTCATCGAGCTGATCATCAGTTGCAGTTATATGTTTTTGCCATTTGTAAAGTTTTGCAGGAACAGGTATACTGGGTGTTTTCAAATCCTTAATTTTTACTAAGCCTAAAAAACTTTTCTGTTGTACAAAATTAATTTAAAGATTTAATTTGAACAGGTATCAGGCATGCTCTAAATAAACCTTGCTTTCCCTTATTTTGCCAATTTTTAGTTCCCCACACACTTTTTTAGGCAATCGACTTCAACCAATGTTCATAGCCTTCTATAGACAACCGGGAAACAAAGGAATCAGAATAGATCAATTTTGTATTAGTCAATAAAAATATATAGACTTTCCATCTCTGCCAATTTGAAATAATACGACTCAGCATTTTTGACATTTTACCCAGAAAAATAGGCAAACTTGTCAGAATACGTTTTTTAACGCCCCTCTAGTGGAGTCGGACAGCGTTCCCACTGCTTATAATTAAAAACAGTGTTTGGGGTACTGGCTCTATGAATGAAATGGTGTCCATAATAATTATAACAGAACTTGTCTCCAGAATTTTCTTTGGATTGATAAACATCCTCAGTTTCAAACACAGTAAAAACTTGCAAATTAGACATAATAGAATCAACTGTCCTCACATCCCAATCATCAGAAACAACTAAAGGTGTTATTACATCATCCATGGAAAATTCAAATAGATATGGAATTTGAATGACCTCTGTCCGGCCATACATGTCAAATAATACTTTATCCCAAACAATCTTATCAGGAATTGGTATAGCAGAAATGTCCACAAAGGACAAGTATGCTGATTTTGTGAGAAGAAAAATGTGGTTTTAGGACCTCATCCACCAGTTCAACTGCAGAGCGTTTAGGAAAGGAATGACCATGTATTAATAGGAAGAAAACAGTAACAAACCTAGTCCAAAGGAGGAAAGCAAGTATAGTCAATGAAAGCCACAGATAGTTCCATGGAAAAACAAAATAGGTAATTTTGAGCTAACTCATCATCTTACGTGCTCTTGACAATTCAATTGCAGAAGAGGCAGATGAGTCTGTAAAGGTGTCATTGACATCAACAAAATATCCAGAAGCAGTTTGTGCAAAAACTGGAGTTGTGTTTGGAAGAGGAGAACTATCAGAAGTCTCCCTTGGAGGTTCACAATAGACAATATCATCCATTTGTGTACAATTTGAATAAAATCGATCAACATTGTTGGCATTACTTATTGTAGACTAAATTAGTGGAACCAATGAAAGATAATTTTCCACCATCCCCAAGCTCAGACTTGTGTCAGCGTTGCTACCCAAACTTTGCAGAGGAACCTGTAGTGTGAGGGATTCAGGTACCACTAAGGAGTCCTCTAGGTCTGCTGTGCAGGATCAGCCACATGGTGTAGCTTGACATTGTTGATCGAGACACAGCAATTTTCTTTAGAACCAGGCAGCGGCGGTAGAATGACAGTTCTGGTACCATGTATTTCCAGGACTGGAAACGGTGCACGATAAGAAGGACTGTAGGAGGCTGGCTTGGTTTGTAGTGGGTACCATGGGTACTTACGCCTTATATCAGGTCCAGTTATTCCTTATTAGTGAAGTAGTAGTGTTCTGGCAGCTTAGGCTGATAGAGGTAGCTATAGCAAAGCAGCTTAGGGTGAACTAGGAGACATGCAAAAATCATGCAATACCACTTATAGTTGCACAGTACTTGCACACAAGTAAAGATAATACTCAGTGTTACCAAAAATAAAGTTATTTATTTGGGTAACACAGTACCAAATATATCTAAGAGACAATGGGGGTCATTCCGACCCTGGCGGTCCATGACCGCCAGGGCGGAGGGCAGCGGAAGCACCGCCAACAGGCTGGCGGTGCTTCCTGGGCTATTCTGACCGCGGCGGTAAAGCCGCGGTCAGAAAAGGGGAACCGGCGGTTTCCCGCTGGTTTTCCCCTGGCCCAGGGAATCCTCCATGGCGGCGCTGCTTGCAACGCTGCCACGGGGATTCCGACCCCCTTCCCGCCAGCCTGTTTCTGGCGGTTGTCACCGCCAGAACCAGGATGGCGGGAAAGGGTGTCATTGGCCCCTGGGGGCCCCTGCACTGCCCATGCCACTGGCATGGGCAGTGCAGGGGCCCCCTCACAGGGCCCCATACAGATTTTCACTGTCTGCTTAGCAGACAGTGAAAATCGCGACGGGTGCCACTGCACCCATCGCACCCCTGCAACTCCGCCGGCTCCATTCGGAGCCGGCTTCCTGGTTGCAGGGGCTTTCCCGCTGGGCCGACGGGCGGCCTTTTGGCGGTCGCCCGCCGGCCCAGCGGGAAAGTTGGAATGGCCGCCGCGGTCTTTTGACCACGGGGCAGTCATTCGGCGGTAACCGCATGGCGGGCGGCGACCGCCGCCCGCCGCGGTCAGAATGACCGCCAATATCCTTCTGGTCGTATTATACACAATATATACACTAGGCACCAAAATTAGACAAGTAAATAATCATAGAACAATGCAAACAATAAGAAATGCTATAGAATGCATGTGGAGAAAATAGGTATAGGGACAACACAAACCATATGCTAAGAAAGTGGAATGCAAATCACAAATTTCCCCCTAGACAAGTACAGTGTGTGAAGAATCGCTGGGAGAGTAAGAATACAGTAAAGGTAAGTAAATTACCCCACCCTAGAGCCCAGAAAAGCAGGAGTAAAGTACTGCAAGTTTCATTAGGACAAACTGCACCTCGTTTTTGTGATTTTGCAGCAGCCAACAAAGTCTGCAAAGAACAATTGCTGGATTATTGAACCTGAAGACCTGCAAAGGAAGGGGACCAAGTCCAGAAGTCAAACAAAGTTCAAGGAAAGACAGGAGCCCCTGCGAACCCAGAAGAGCATGCAAAAGAATAGTCCCCAGTTAGTCGAAGACTGCAAAAATGTACCCTAGGAAGAAGTCAGTGGGTTCCTGCATGATGCAAAAGTTGTCCGACGGTGTGAAGATTGTTGCAGATGAGATTTCGTGTTGGAAGGCGCCAACAAGCCTTGGCTATGAAAAAAGTTGCATTTTGCCTTAAAATGGTGCTGGATGGATCCAGGAGGGACCTGTGGGCCTCAAATCTGTGTGAGCAGGAAGAGGGGGCTCTTAGCACTTTAGAGAGCCCTCAGGATACCAGGCAGAACCCCCGGGAGCCACAGGACCCGGGTTCAAAAGAGGTACAAAATGCAGTTGATGCAGCACAACAAAAGAAGGTCCCACGCCGCCGGAGAACAACTCAGCGAGTTGTGCGTCACAGGATGGAGTGGTGGGGACCTTGGCCAGGCAGTGCATGAAGGAATTTTCCAAAGAGTGCTGGGGGGGAGAAGACCCAGTACACAGGGGTACCATTGTTTTGGGGAAAGCAAGGTCTTCCCTCCTCCAAATTGCATCAGCAGGACCTCAGGACAGTCTATGTTGATGATGTTCACCCTCTGTGTCCTTAGGAGCACGCTTGTCATTGTGAGAGGACTCGCAGGGTACCGGTCATCGTCTTGGAAGGTGCCTGCTTGGAGCAGGGGAGTGACTCCGTCACTCCACGGGATAATTCTTTGGTCCTTGTATTGCTACATGCACTACGTGTAAGGTGAACAGTGGTGCAGGGTATGGACCATTGGCCTCTGCTTCCATTTTACATTGGTTCACGACTCCATTTTGTCGAGTCTGGTTCTGTGCATAAAGCACTGTTCTGTGTTTTTCCACAAGCTTCGGCAAGCTGCAGGGTGGGGTGTTTTTCTGCTCAACTTCGCTCCATCTGCCTGATACGAAGGGCGCTATTTACATTCCACGAGCTATCAGTTAGGACAACAGGGGGATGCGCCTGTATTCAAGGAGGAATGCAAGCTTCACCTTGGAGCCCTCTTCTGGGAACCTGGCCCTTCCCAGGAGACGTCTTGAAGGGTGAACAAGGTACCGCCGATTGCACAATTTGTAAAGGAGGGGGTCTTTTTCTAGAAAAGACTCCTGGGCGTTAGTAAATACTATAAAGGTCAGGAGCCTGGATGGACTGGTTTAGGAACTCCCTTCTGGGTTGGACGCAACGCCAGGAGGACTGATTGTCCCGAAGGAGGCTCCCTGTGCCAGTCAATTTGGGTTCCCCGGCTTTGTGTACGGCGGAGGGATGTAGAATCTCTTTTCGGTGAAGCCTTTCAATTTATAAGCACTGAAGCATATTGTGTGTGCGTGTGTAATATACACTTATTCTTGCAGTCATTTTTGTGTTATTCTTCATGATATCACAGAGTGTTTATATTCTCACAGTTATTCTCATGTTATTTGTCATGATATATTAGTGTGGTCAGTTTTGCTATATGAGAACTTGCCCGATAAATAAACCTGATTATTCTACTTACTAAGGTGTGCAAGAGTGATTGTTTCACATTGTGCTCTAAACTATCCTGAAGTGCATAGTTCTGTTATTCTGAAGGGTGAAGCAACACAGTCCTCCTGGTGCAGGATGAAGACAGGGAGTCCCCAGAGCGTGCACACCATGGAAACTGTTGCAGTTGCTGACTTGGAGATGAGGTGGCTGAAGAAAAGTGTCTCTTGTAGACACTTTGTTGCAGTTACAGCGTTTCTTGGAGCAGGCTGCGGTTGATCCGAGGTCAGAAGAGTCTAAAGTTGTTGCAGAGGATTCCTGAAGGAAACTTGCAAGCAGAATCTGAAGAGAACCCACAGGAGGGACCCTAAATAGCCCTAAGAGGAGGATTGGCTACCTTATCAGGTGTTGACCTGTTAGGAGGGGTCTCTGACGTCACCTGTTGGCACTGGCCACTCAGAGGCCTCCAGAGTTCCCTCACACCTTGCAAAGCAAGATGGCTGAAGTCTGGGACACACTGGAGGAGCTCTGGGCACCACTCCTGGGGTGGTGATGGACAGAGGAGTAGTCACTCCCCTTTCCTTTGTCCAGTTTCCCACCAGAGCAGGAGCGAAGGGGTCCCTGAACTGGTGTAGACTAGTTTATGCAAGGAGAGCACCATCTGTGCCCTTCAAAGCATTTCCAGAGGCTGGCGGAGGCTACCCCTCCCCAGCATGTAACACCTATTTCAAAATGGAGAGGGGGTAACACCATGCTCTCAGAGGAAATGCTTTGTTCTGCCTTCCTGGGACTGGGCTGCCCAGACCCCAGGAGGGCAGAACCCTGTCTGTGAGGTGACAGCAGCTGTAGCTTCAGTGTAAACCTGAGAGAGCTGGTTTGACAATACTGGGAGTCCATGGTGGAGCCCCCAGGATGCATGGCATTTGCTCCCCAATACCAGATTTGGAATGGGAGGACAATTCCATGATCTTAGACAGGTTACACGGCCATATTTGGAGTTACCATTTTGAAGCTACATATAGGTATTGACCTATATTCAGTGCACGCGTGTAATGCATCCCCACACTCACAAAGTCTGGGGAAATGGCCCTGAACTAGGTGGGGGTACCTTTGCTAGTGCAAGAGTGCCCTTACACTTAGTAACTTTGCACCTAACCTTCAGCAAGTGAAGTTTAGACATATAGGTGACTTACAAGTTACTTAAGTGCAGGGAAAATGGCTGTGAAATAGTGTGTGCACTATTTCATGCAGGCTGCAGTGGCAGTTCTCAGTAAGGGTTTGCCTGAGATCCCGATGGGTGGCAAAAGAAATGCTGCAGCCCATATGGATCTCCTGGAACCCCAATGCTCTGGGTACCCAGGTCCCATATACTAGGGAGTTACAAAGGGGGTCCAGTGTGCCAATTGAATTGGTAAATGAAGTCACTGGCCTACAGTGACAAATTTAAAAGCAGAGAGAGCATAAGCACTGAGGTTCTGATTAGCAGAGCCTCAGTGACACAGTTAGGCACTACACAGGCATACACATTAGGCCACAAACTATGAGCACTGGGGTCCTGGCTAGCAGGATCTCAGTGAGACAGGCAAAACATACTGACATATACTTTTTTATCTATGAGTTCTCGGGTCCTGGCTAGCAGGATCCCAGTGACACAGTAAAAACACACTGACATACACTCACAAACAAGCCAAAAGTGTGGGTAACCATGCTAGAAAGAGGCTACTTTCTCACAAGGACCAAACTGTTTTTTCACGCACTAGATCCTCAACTTTAGGAATCCAGCTGGTAGATGTTACTGGTACATCCTTAATTCCCAAGGAGGCAGCACTGGCAGATGCATTGTCATCACAAAACTGTTGTAAGTCCTGCAAGACAGTGACACATTCATTTATCTCAAAAGCTGTTTCTGCCGCCTCCGTGCCAGAACCATCAAGATCTGGAAAATACATTGGTGTTCCAAACAGGCACTCGTATGAAGTATGCCTTCTGAGGGAACTTCTTGGCAGATTATTAAGTGCTCTATGGACTCCATACAGGTGATTAAGCCAGCTAAGACCCGTACCTAATACTCTGGCTGTCAAGGATTGCTTTAAATCTCGGTTTCATTGCCCCACAACACAATTCACTTGGGATGAAATGGAGACGAGTAGTACAGTTGGACCCTTAATGGAGCCATGGCTTCCCTGAATGCCCTTGAGGCAAAGGCAGGGCCTTGGTCCGAGAGGAAAGCTGTAGCTGCATATGTGGCTATAAAGACTTGCAAATCTTTAATAACAGTCTGAGCATCAGCCGAGTATTGTGGCTACACCCATAGGAATCTGAAGCAAGAGACAACACTGACTAAAATGTATTCGTATGAACTGTCAGGTGTCAGAGGACCACAATGGTCCAAATACACACATTGTAAAGGGTTGTTTGTAATAAGAGGGATGTTTGCGTTGGGAGTTGGACCCTTTTATTTGTTGGCAAATGTTACAGCACTGTACATACTGCATGGTCTGTTTATATAGAACTGGACACCAGTAACATGTTTGTAACAATTATATTGTAGCTCCCAAACCAGCATGATCAGAAGCAACTCCCTAGTGCTTTGCTTTGATCAACTCTGGTCTTTGATCTTTATTGGGAATTTCACTATTACCCACCCCAGGTAATACTACTAGGGCTCTAAATAAGCTTGCCATTCAGTAGGAGTATTTAGCAGGATATGCTTTTGACAGGGGCGTACCGTCAGCCGAAGCTTTTTACGGCAGCCAGTGTTCCATCATCCACTCTTGTTGCAGAATGAGTTACTGCAGCAACAGAAGCTGTAGTTACTGCTAATGTGGCTGCTTCATCAGCCAAGGTGTTGCCAGCAACATGTATTCCAACGCGCTGGTGTCCAAGTGTGTGTACAACATGGACAATGGGTAGCATTTCCTTCAGATCTGCTACTTTCCCCACAGAAGTCTGTGTTTGATGGTGTTACCTTTTGAGTCTCTGAACCCATTCTGGCTCCAGTAATGCAGGTATTCATTAAAGGACTAGACAGAGTAGAACGAATCACAGACAATTATTGTGAGAAAACAGGGCTGATTGCAGAGGCCCCCTAACTTTTTGCCCCCATTTTCCACTTTATGCTGGTGTTTTCCTGACTCTGATGGTGCCCTGGGTACTGCTAACCAGTCCCAGGGCCTATGCTCTGTGTAAAATCAATATGCAAATTAGGCTAATTATAATTGGCTAAGTTAACCTACCTATAAGTCCCTAGTATATGGTAGGGCATGTAGGTTTAGGGACCACAGCATAGGTGGTGCACACCTAGGTGCACTGCTGAGGTGCCCAGTGTCATTTTAAAGGCAGGCCTGCCTTGCTGGCTGCTTTTAAATTAAAGTTATATGCAAATTCGACTTTGGAATTAAAGGTAGTTCCAAAGTCTGAAACTACCTTATTTTTACATATAAGTCACCCCTAAGGTGTGCCCTATGTGCCCCTAGGGCTGGGTGCCATGTAACTATAAGCAGGGACTTTATAAAAATAGATTTATAAGCCCTGGTGAGGTAAAAACAGCCACATTTGTTTTCCCTCATTGAAGTAAATGGCCTTCATAGGCTAGAATGGGACGACTTTATTTTAAATTTTAAAGTCTCCTTAAATGTTGCATACCAAGAATTTGGTATCAAATTAATTGTTGTAATAAATCCCACAACTTCCAGTTGTTGGATTTAATATAACTTGTTCAGGTAAAAAGTTTAGACTTTACCTAAAAAGTTGCCAATTTCAGCTCTGCATTGTTTATGCTGCTGTGCTCTGATTGGCCAGCCTGCAGCAGCTTATTCAAAGCTGCCTTGATGAGGTGTGAAGTGGCCTGGCTTCACACAAAGGAATGTGCTTGGGGGAGAGAATCTCCCCTCAGCAGATGGTGAGGCAGGAAGGGGGAGGGCTGCCAAACTGGTCTTCAAAGGCAGAGAAGGACATCTGGAGCACCCAGCAACACCCCCACATCCTGCAACCCCAGACAACTAGGTGCCCCCTGATTAGATTAGGAGAGGGCAGGAGAGGGGTGTGTTTATGATTTTTAGCCACACCAGTGGGTGGGCTCAGCCAGATGTAACCTCCAAAAATCAGATTCAGCCATGTTGGATTTTTAGAGAATGTTGCCTTTTGGGATGGATTATTGCCACACTTCCCAGGAAGTGGTCATCACAGGGGGACGACCCTGTACCTGATTGGACCCCTCTGCTTTTCACCCAGGAGCAAGGATAACACTGGCAGACCTGCCCCCACACCTCAGATCCCCACCAAATTTCAAGAAGAAGGAACTAAAGGAGAAGAAGGACTGCCCTGCTGGACCCCTGGCCTGCACCTGGAACCTGCACTCAGAAGGACTGCACCAGCTGCACACTTGGGCTTCACCACAAGAAGGACTTTGCCTGGCTTCAACTGGTTCAAGGAGGGACTCCCTGTTTGCTACAGGTGAAAAATTGCTATCCAGAGTCCCCTGCACCAACTCCTGAAAAAGTGACCAGCTGACCACTGTCCAGTGGCCAAAAAGGAGTTTGCGCCAGGTGCATTCTGGGAGTTGAAGTCCACACCCCCCAAGGACCATCACAGAACTTCTGGACCCTTGGGGTGAGCTGTGGACCCCAAAAGAACCTTAAAAGAACATCTGGGTGAAGCCCCAGAAGTTTGGAGAAGATTTGAAAAATTTTGTAAAAAAGCTCCAGAGAGGGACCGACCCGCCGCGGAAATTCTAGCCGGCTTGCCTCAACCGCGACCCGGCCTGACTTCGTGGTTCGTCCCGGTAAAGAAAAACATCCGAAAAAGAGACTAAGTCCGAAGGTAAAAAGTTGACCGGGACCTACCAGCCATCGTATCCGAGAAGGGCTCCACGGTCGTCGGATCAAGATCCAGGTTTACCCCGGTCGAAGGATTTTCATCTCGAAAAAACGACTAAGTCCTAAGGTAAAAGTCTCCACCGAGGAAACCCACATCGCGTATCCGGACAAGGGCTCCAGGAGGTCGGATTCAACTGGCAGGTTCGTCCCGGTGAAGAAAAACTTCAAAATAAAGACTAAGTCAGAAGGTAACTTTTTAACCGAGGCCTCCCGCGACTTGTAGCCGAGCAGGGCTCCATCGCGGTCGGCCTGAAACTTTGACTTTGCCCCGGTCCTGGTGCAACCAGATGACCCGATTGGCGCTTTTTGTTTCTAAGCGCTAGAAAAATAATAATTCTTTAAAAATTAATATCTCCGGTTCCCCTGAACCGATTTTAATCGTTTTTGTGTCATTTTAAAGATAAAAATATAAACTATTTTTATAAATTGGTTTTGGATTTTTAAACTGTTTCCTGTGTTTTATTTAATTACTGTTTTGTGATATTTGAACGCTTTACACACTGTCTCCTAAGTTAAGCCTTGACGCTCGTTGCCAAGCTACCAAGGGTTGAGCTGGGATTAATTTACTGAGACCTAACTGTACCTAGGTGGAGGTTAGTGGCTTGTTGCTAGGTGTAGGTACCTACCTGCCCTTACCAATAACCCATTTTCCAACATTTTTGGTGGCAGCGGTGGGATCCTGTACTTGTGTTCAGTATCACGTTACAGTTTTAAGTAAAACAAATTAAAAATCCTTTAAATTGTTTTAGTGCAAAAAAAATTTTTTACATTTTTTTTATTTTTTTTTATTTTTTATTAATTTGGATTAATTTCAATTATTGAATTTTTGTAATTCTTCTAAATTCTTGTTACCAATTTTTGCAAAAAGTTTTTGTTGACACAAAACTAGGGAACCATGGAGCTTGATCTGGCTAGCCTACCCACACTGACAGTAGTCCAGCTTAGGGGGTTGTGTATTCAAAGAGGGTTGCCTGCAACCACTGATCTCAGGAAGCAAAGCCTGATTAAATCCCTGACAGCATGGGCTGAGGCCCAAGAGCTAGGCACAGAGGAAGCTCCAGAGGAGGAAGTAAAAGGGGAGGATGCTAACTCTAACCTCTCAGGGGAGGGAAGGCATCTGAGCCCAAGTGAGGATGAGGAAGAACGGTCCTCAGTAAATACAGTCACTAGGGGCAGATCCAAAGCTAGTGGTGGGAAGGGGGTCCTTTCAAGAGGAGAGAACCCATCCATCAGAGAAAGAGAGCTGGAGGCCCAGCTAGCATACATAGCTTTGGAAGCAGAGAAGCTGGCCCTAGAAAAGAAAAAGTGGGCAAACAAAGAGAAAAGAGATGGTGGCAGCGACAGAGAAGTTGAGGTGTCCATGGGTGGGGGAGTTTGCCCCAGATTACCCAAGGGGGTGGTTCCTGCTTATGTAGAGGGGGATGACATAGATAAGTGGCTGGGGGCCTTTGAGAGGGCACTCCAAATGAGAAGGGTTAGGCCTCAATACTGGGGTTCCCTTTTGTGGGAGTTGGTCCCCAACTCAGGGAGGGATAGGCTTCTGACCTTAAGGGGGGAGGAGGCAGATTCATACCCTAGTATGAAGAGGTGCTTAGCCAAGAAGTTTGGTCTGACCCCAGAGCAATATAGAATGAAGTTCAGGGACACCCAGAAGGTCAGTACCCAGTCTTGGGTTGACTTTGTGGACATTTCACTGAAGGCACTAGAGGGCTGGATTATTGGTAACAAAGTAGATACTTATGAGGGGTTATACAATCTGATCATGAGAGAGCACATCTTGACCAATTGTACCCAAGAAAGGTTACGCCAGCATCTAGTGGACTCTAAGCAGACCAACCCTAGAGAGCTAGGGGAGGCAGCTGATGAGTGGTTGAGAACCAGGGTGGTTGTTAAGTCCCAGGGGGGAGACTCCAAGAAGGGGGGGTCAGGTCCCCAAAAACCTAAGGAGGGAGGTGGTAAGCCCACCAGAGAGACTCCCTCTGTACCCCAGAACCCTAAGAAGGAGGAGAGTAAATCCCACTCCCACTCTGACAAGCAGAGACAGGGAGACCCAGGGTTAAAAAAGCTCTTGGACAGTAGGGCTTGCTTTGACTGTCAGCAGACAGGTCACTTCAGAGGAGATGCAGCCTGTCCAAAGAAGGTGGTTAGCATTGGGCTGTCCAGTGTAGCCATGGAGGAGGACTCCTCAGATGATGAAGTCCTCCTAGCATTGAGCTGGGAGACAGGACCAGATGGTAAGCTGGTGATCCCTGAGGGTGGAAGTAGGCACTTCCACCCCATTCAGGTGAATGGGATCCCTACCACTGGCCTGAGAGACACCTGTGCCAGTCACACTATAGTGAGTGACCGGTTAGTGACCCCAGACATGTATGTCCCAGGAGAGACAAGGCGGAAAGTCAGGATAGCCACAGGGGAGGTCACCACCAAACCTGTAGCCATAGTGCCCCTAGAGAGGGAGGGTATCCGTGACTGGTTTAGGGTGGTAGTCAGTGCTGACCTCCCCCTAGATTGTATCCTGGGCAATGACCTCCCAGAGGTGGGTCTGGTCCCAGATGGGGCGGTCGCCCAAGGCGCCCCCCCAAACCAAAGTCCTGGGGAGTCAGTCCCTACAGTTAGGAGACAGGGGTCCCCAAGAAAAGGAAAGAAGAAAAGGAAGGGTAGGCCACTCTTAAAGAGAGTTAAAGAGAGCCAAATGCCTTCGGCCCTAGTAGGGGGGGAGCCCAGAGTTGGCACTGGTGAAGCCTCCCCTGACCCCAAGGAAGTCCTAAGTAGTCAGGCAGCTGTCCAGATGCAGGGTGTTGTCCCTGCACTGACAGAAGGGAGAGTGGAAGGAGGGTGTCTGCCACAGGAAGTGGTAGCCCCCCACTCTAGACAGCAAGAGGGGTGCCAGGACCCCAAAATTGCCCCTAAAGCAGCTCAGCCACCTGTCAGTGGAGAGCTTAGGGTGTGGTTCTGGGTACTGACAGCTGTCAGTAGCCTCTGCTGGGTGCTAGCCTTCCTGGCAGCATTGTACTTGGCCTGGGAGGCAGACCCCAGGGCCAATAGCAAAGTAGGCCCCCTGACCCTATTGGTCATGGTGGGGTTGCTCAAGTGTTGGGTGACCTCTTTGGGTAAGCTAGGTGTTGCCCTAGCAAAGTTTGGAGTAGGGGAGGTGGGCACCTCACTACCCAAGTTGGCAGAGAGAGAGGAGGAAGACCCTCCTGGAGGGAAGTTTCAGTTTGAGATGGGTCCTTTCATTGTTGGGGTGGGATCACTACCCAGAGGGAGTGACCCTGACAGGAGGATGTAAGGCAGAGTAGGCCCTGCAAAGGGACAGCCAGTTTTCTTCACTGTCTTCCTCGCATAACAAGCCAGGAAGACTCTCCCAGGGTTGGGCTGAGTCTCCTCGGCGTGTGGGCTGGGGGGGGCTGTGTGAGAAAACAGGGCTGATTGCAGAGGCCCCCTAACTTTTTGCCCCCATTTTCCACTTTATGCTGGTGTTTTCCTGACTCCGATGGTGCCCTGGGTACTGCTAACCAGTCCCAGGGCCTGTGCTCTGTGTAAAATCAATATGCAAATTAGGCTAATTATAATTGGCTAAGTTAACCTACCTATAAGTCCCTAGTATATGGTAGGGCATGTAGGTTTAGGGACCACAGCATAGGTGGTGCACACCTAGGTGCACTGCTGAGGTGCCCAGTGTCATTTTAAAGGCAGGCCTGCCTTGCTGGCTGCTTTTAAATTAAAGTTATATGCAAATTCGACTTTGGAATTAAAGGTAGTTCCAAAGTCTGAAACTACCTTATTTTTACATATAAGTCACCCCTAAGGTGTGCCCTATGTGCCCCTAGGGCTGGGTGCCATGTAACTATAAGCAGGGACTTTATAAAAATAGATTTATAAGCCCTGGTGAGGTAAAAACAGCCAAATTTGTTTTCCCTCATTGAAGTAAATGGCCTTCATAGGCTAGAATGGGACGACTTTATTTTAAATTTTAAAGTCTCCTTAAATGTTGCATACCAAGAATTTGGTATCAAATTAATTGTTGTAATAAATCCCACAACTTCCAGTTGTTGGATTTAATATAACTTGTTCAGGTAAAAAGTTTAGACTTTACCTAAAAAGTTGCCAATTTCAGCTCTGCATTGTTTATGCTGCTGTGCTCTGATTGGCCAGCCTGCAGCAGCTTATTCAAAGCTGCCTTGATGAGGTGTGAAGTGGCCTGGCTTCACACAAAGGAATGTGCTTGGGGGAGAGAATCTCCCCTCAGCAGATGGTGAGGCAGGAAGGGGGAGGGCTGCCAAACTGGTCTTCAAAGGCAGAGAAGGACATCTGGAGCACCCAGCAACACCCCCACATCCTGCAACCCCAGACAACTAGGTGCCCCCTGATTAGATTAGGAGAGGGCAGGAGAGGGGTGTGTTTATGATTTTTAGCCACACCAGTGGGTGGGCTCAGCCAGATGTAACCTCCAAAAATCAGATTCAGCCATGTTGGATTTTTAGAGAATGTTGCCTTTTGGGATGGATTATTGCCACACTTCCCAGGAAGTGGTCATCACAGGGGGACGACCCTGTACCTGATTGGACCCCTCTGCTTTTCACCCAGGAGCAAGGATAACACTGGCAGACCTGCCCCCACACCTCAGATCCCCACCAAATTTCAAGAAGAAGGAACTAAAGGAGAAGAAGGACTGCCCTGCTGGACCCCTGGCCTGCACCTGGAACCTGCACTCAGAAGGACTGCACCAGCTGCACACTTGGGCTTCACCACAAGAAGGACTTTGCCTGGCTTCAACTGGTTCAAGGAGGGACTCCCTGTTTGCTACAGGTGAAAAATTGCTATCCAGAGTCCCCTGCACCAACTCCTGAAAAAGTGACCAGCTGACCACTGTCCAGTGGCCAAAAAGGAGTTTGCGCCAGGTGCATTCTGGGAGTTGAAGTCCGCACCCCCTAGGACCATCACAGAACTTCTGGACCCTTGGGGTGAGCTGTGGACCCCAAAAGAACCTTAAAAGAACATCTGGGTGAAGCCTCAGAAGTTTGGAGAAGATTTGAAAAATTTTGTAAAAAAGCTCCAGAGAGGGACCGACCCGCCGCGGAAATTCTAGCCGGCTTGCCTCAACCGCGACCCGGCCTGACTTCGTGGTTCGTCCCGGTAAAGAAAAACATCCGAAAAAGAGACTAAGTCCGAAGGTAAAAAGTTGACCGGGACCTACCAGCCATCGTATCCGAGAAGGGCTCCACGGTCGTCGGATCAAGATCCAGGTTTACCCCGGTCGAAGGATTTTCATCTCGAAAAAACGACTAAGTCCTAAGGTAAAAGTCTCCACCGAGGAAACCCACATCGCGTATCCGGACAAGGGCTCCAGGAGGTCTGATTCAACTGGCAGGTTCGTCCCGGTGAAGAAAAACTTCAAAATAAAGACTAAGTCAGAAGGTAACTTTTTAACCGAGGCCTCCCGCGACTTGTAGCCGAGCAGGGCTCCATCGCGGTCGGCCTGAAACTTTGACTTTGCCCCGGTCCTGGTGCAACCAGATGACCCGATTGGCGCTTTTTGTTTCTAAGCGCTAGAAAAATAATAATTCTTTAAAAATTCATATCTCCGGTTCCCCTGAACCGATTTTAATCGTTTTTGTGTCATTTTAAAGATAAAAATATAAACTATTTTTATAAATTGGTTTTGGATTTTTAAACTGTTTCCTGTGTTTTATTTAATTACTGTTTTGTGATATTTGAACGCTTTACACACTGTCTCCTAAGTTAAGCCTTGACGCTCGTTGCCAAGCTACCAAGGGTTGAGCTGGGATTAATTTACTGAGACCTAACTGTACCTAGGTGGAGGTTAGTGGCTTGTTGCTAGGTGTAGGTACCTACCTGCCCTTACCAATAACCCATTTTCCAACATTTTTGGTGGCAGCGGTGGGATCCTGTACTTGTGTTCAGTATCACGTTACAGTTTTAAGTAAAACAAATTAAAAATCCTTTAAATTGTTTTAGTGCAAAAAAAAATTTTTACATTTTTTTTTTATTTTTTTTTTTTTATTAATTTGGATTAATTTCAATTATTGAATTTTTGTAATTCTTCTAAATTCTTGTTACCAATTTTTGCAAAAAGTTTTTGTTGACACAAAACTAGGGAACCATGGAGCTTGATCTGGCTAGCCTACCCACACTGGCAGTAGTCCAGCTTAGGGGGTTGTGTATTCAAAGAGGGTTGCCTGCAACCACTGATCTCAGGAAGCAAAGCCTGATTAAATCCCTGACAGCATGGGCTGAGGCCCAAGAGCTAGGCACAGAGGAAGCTCCAGAGGAGGAAGTAAAAGGGGAGGATGCTAACTCTAACCTCTCAGGGGAGGGAAGGCATCTGAGCCCAAGTGAGGATGAGGAAGAACGGTCCTCAGTAAATACAGTCACTAGGGGCAGATCCAAAGCTAGTGGTGGGAAGGGGGTCCTTTCAAGAGGAGAGAACCCATCCATCAGAGAAAGAGAGCTGGAGGCCCAGCTAGCATACATAGCTTTGGAAGCAGAGAAGCTGGCCCTAGAAAAGAAAAAGTGGGCAAACAAAGAGAAAAGAGATGGTGGCAGCGACAGAGAAGTTGAGGTGTCCATGGGTGGGGGAGTTTGCCCCAGATTACCCAAGGGGGTGGTTCCTGCTTATGTAGAGGGGGATGACATAGATAAGTGGCTGGGGGCCTTTGAGAGGGCACTCCAAATGAGAAGGGTTAGGCCTCAATACTGGGGTTCCCTTTTGTGGGAGTTGGTCCCCAACTCAGGGAGGGATAGGCTTCTGACCTTAAGGGGGGAGGAGGCAGATTCATACCCTAGTATGAAGAGGTGCTTAGCCAAGAAGTTTGGTCTGACCCCAGAGCAATATAGAATGAAGTTCAGGGACACCCAGAAGGTCAGTACCCAGTCTTGGGTTGACTTTGTGGACATTTCACTGAAGGCACTAGAGGGCTGGATTATTGGTAACAAAGTAGATACTTATGAGGGGTTATACAATCTGATCATGAGAGAGCACATCTTGACCAATTGTACCCAAGAAAGGTTACGCCAGCATCTAGTGGACTCTAAGCAGACCAACCCTAGAGAGCTAGGGGAGGCAGCTGATGAGTGGTTGAGAACCAGGGTGGTTGTTAAGTCCCAGGGGGGAGTCTCCAAGAAGGGGGGGTCAGGTCCCCAAAAACCTAAGGAGGGAGGTGGTAAGCCCACCACAGAGACTCCCTCTGTACCCCATAACCCTAAGAAGGAGGAGAGTAAATCCCACTCCCACTCTGACAAGCAGAGACAGGGAGACCCAGGGTTAAAAAAGCTCTTGGACAGTAGGGCTTGCTTTGACTGTCAGCAGACAGGTCACTTCAGAGGAGATGCAGCCTGTCCAAAGAAGGTGGTTAGCATTGGGCTGTCCAGTGTAGCCATGGAGGAGGACTCCTCAGATGATGAAGTCCTCCTAGCATTGAGCTGGGAGACAGGACCAGATGGTAAGCTGGTGATCCCTGAGGGTGGAAGTAGGCACTTCCACCCCATTCAGGTGAATGGGATCCCTACCACTGGCCTGAGAGACACCTGTGCCAGTCACACTATAGTGAGTGACCGGTTAGTGACCCCAGACATGTATGTCCCAGGAGAGACAAGGCGGAAAGTCAGGAGAGCCACAGGGGAGGTCACCACCAAACCTGTAGCCATAGTGCCCCTAGAGAGGGAGGGTATCCGTGACTGGTTTAGGGTGGTAGTCAGTGCTGACCTCCCCCTAGATTGTATCCTGGGCAATGACCTCCCAGAGGTGGGTCTGGTCCCAGATGGGGCGGTCGCCCAAGGCGCCCCCCCAAACCAAAGTCCTGGGGAGTCAGTCCCTACAGTTAGGAGACAGGGGTCCCCAAGAAAAGGAAAGAAGAAAAGGAAGGGTAGGCCACTCTTAAAGAGAGTTAAAGAGAGCCAAATGCCTTCGGCCCTAGTAGGGGGGGAGCCCAGAGTTGGCACTGGTGAAGCCTCCCCTGACCCCAAGGAAGTCCTAAGTAGTCAGGCAGCTGTCCAGATGCAGGGTGTTGTCCCTGCACTGACAGAAGGGAGAGTGGAAGGAGGGTGTCTGCCACAGGAAGTGGTAGCCCCCCACTCTAGACAGCAAGAGGGGTGCCAGGACCCCAAAATTGCCCCTAAAGCAGCTCAGCCACCTGTCAGTGGAGAGCTTAGGGTGTGGTTCTGGGTACTGACAGCTGTCAGTAGCCTCTGCTGGGTGCTAGCCTTCCTGGCAGCATTGTACTTGGCCTGGGAGGCAGACCCCAGGGCCAATAGCAAAGTAGGCCCCCTGACCCTATTGGTCATGGTGGGGTTGCTCAAGTGTTGGGTGACCTCTTTGGGTAAGCTAGGTGTTGCCCTAGCAAAGTTTGGAGTAGGGGAGGTGGGCACCTCACTACCCAAGTTGGCAGAGAGAGAGGAGGAAGACCCTCCTGGAGGGAAGTTTCAGTTTGAGATGGGTCCTTTCATTGTTGGGGTGGGATCACTACCCAGAGGGAGTGACCCTGACAGGAGGATGTAAGGCAGAGTAGGCCCTGCAAAGGGACAGCCAGTTTTCTTCACTGTCTTCCTCGCATAACAAGCCAGGAAGACTCTCCCAGGGTTGGGCTGAGTCTCCTCGGCGTGTGGGCTGGGGGGGGCTGTGTGAGAAAACAGGGCTGATTGCAGAGGCCCCCTAACTTTTTGCCCCCATTTTCCACTTTATTCTGGTGTTTTCCTGACTCTGATGGTGCCCTGGGTACTGCTAACCAGTCCCAGGGCCTGTGCTCTGTGTAAAATCAATATGCAAATTAGGCTAATTATAATTGGCTAAGTTAACCTACCTATAAGTCCCTAGTATATGGTAGGGCATGTAGGTTTAGGGACCACAGCATAGGTGGTGCACACCTAGGTGCACTGCTGAGGTGCCCAGTGTCATTTTAAAGGCAGGCCTGCCTTGCTGGCTGCTTTTAAATTAAAGTTATATGCAAATTCGACTTTGGAATTAAAGGTAGTTCCAAAGTCTTAAACTACCTTATTTTTACATATAAGTCACCCCTAAGGTGTGCCCTATGTGCCCCTAGGGCTGGGTGCCATGTAACTATAAGCAGGGACTTTATAAAAATAGATTTATAAGCCCTGGTGAGGTAAAAACAGCCAAATTCGTTTTCCCTCATTGAAGTAAATGGCCTTCATAGGCTAGAATGGGACGACTTTATTTTAAATTTTAAAGCCTCCTTAAATGTTGCATACCAAGAATTTGGTATCAAATTAATTGTTGTAATAAATCCCACAAATTCCAGTTGTTGGATTTAATATAACTTGTTCAGGTAAAAAGTTTAGACTTTACCTAAAAACTTGCCAATTTCAGCTCTGCATTGTTTATGCTGCTGTGCTCTGATTGGCCAGCCTGCAGCAGCTTAGTCAAAGCTGCCTTTATGAGGTGTGAAGTGGCCTGGCTTCACACAAAGGAATGTGCTTGGGGGAGAGAATCTCCCCTCAGCAGATGGTGAGGCAGGAAGGGGGAGGGCTGCCAAACTGGTCTTCAAAGGCAGAGAAGGACATCTGGAGCACCCAGCAACACCCCCACATCCTGCAACCCCAGACAACTAGGTGCCCCCTTGATTAGATTAGGAGAGGGCAGGAGAGGGGTGTGTTTATGATTTTTAGCCACACCAGTGGGTGGGCTCAGCCAGATGTAACCTCCAAAAATCAGATTCAGCCATGTTGGATTTTTAGAGAATGTTGCCTTTTGGGATGGATTTTTGCCAGACTTCCCAGGAATGGTCATCACAGGGGGACGACCCTGTACCTGATTGGACCCCCCTGCTTTTCACCAAGGAGCAAGGATAACACTGGCAGACCTGCCCCCACACCTCAGATCCCCACCAAATTTCAAGAAGAAGGAACTAAAGGAGAAGAAGGACTGCCCTGCTGGACCCCTGGCCTGCACCTGGAACCTGCACTCAGAAGGACTGCACCAGCTGCACACTTGGGCTTCACCACAAGAAGGACTTTGCCTGGCTTCAACTGGTTCAAGGAGGGACTCCCTGTTTGCTACAGGTGAAAAATTGCTATCCAGAGTCCCCTGCACCAACTCCTGAAAAAGTGACCAGCTGACCACTGTCCAGTGGCCAAAAAGGAGTTTGCGCCAGGTGCATTCTGGGAGTTGAAGTCCGCACCCCCCAAGGACCATCACTGAACTTCTGGACCCTTAGGGTGAGCTGTGGACCCCAAAAGAACCTTAAAAGAACATCTGGGTGAAGCCCCAGAAGTTTGGAGAAGATTTGAAAAATCTTGTAAAAAAGCTCCAGAGAGGGACCGACCCGCCGCGGAAATTCTAGCCGGCTTGCCTCAACCGCGACCCAGCCTGACTTCGTGGTTCGTCCCGGTAAAGAAAAACATCAGAAAAAGAGACTAAGTCCGAAGGTAAAAAGTTGACCGGGACCTCCCAGCCATCGTATCCGAGAAGGGCTCCACGGACGTCGGATCAAGATCAAGGTTTACCCCGGTCGAAGGATTTTCATCTCGAAAAAACAACTAAGTCCGAAGGTAAAAGTCTCCACCGAGGAAACCCACATCGCGTATCCGGACAAGGGCTCCAGGAGGTCGGATTCAACTGGCAGGTTCGTCCCGGTGAAGAAAAACTTCAAAATAAAGACTAAGTCAGAAGGTAACTTTTTAACCGAGGCCTCCCGCGACTTGTAGCCGAGCAGGGCTCCATCGCGGTCGGCCTGAAACTTTGACTTTGCCCCGGTCCTGGTGCAACCAGATGACCCGATTGGCGCTTTTTGTTTCTAAGCGCTAGAAAAATAATAATTCTTTAAAAATTCCTATCTCCGGTTCCCCTGAACCGATTTTAATCGTTTTTGTGTCATTTTAAAGATAAAAATATAAACTATTTTTATTAATTGGTTTTGGATTTTTAAACTGTTTCCTGTGTTTTATTTAATTACTGTTTTGTGATATTTGAACGCTTTACACACTGTCTCCTAAGTTAAGCCTTGACGCTCGTTGCCAAGCTACCAAGGGTTGAGCTGGGATTAATTTACTGAGACCTAACTGTACCTAGGTGGAGGTTAGTGGCTTGTTGCTAGGTGTAGGTACCTACCTGCCCTTACCAATAACCCATTTTCCAACAATTATCATTAGCTGTTCCGGATCCGAATGTTCCAGTGCAATCACCGGAATTGCATAAAAGTATGTTGTGGATAGAATTCACCATCCTTCAGGTATCCACTCATTGTGCAAGCAGTGGAATATTGATGTTCTGTGTCTATGGCAGGTTGTGCTGAACCATCAGTGTACATAGCGCTTTGATACTGTTCAATAGGCAAAGTGTTTGCTGGAACAGTATATATTGCAAGAATTCTTGAGTTTGTAATTATGAATCATAAACGTAGTCTGCATCAGTAGGCGTCAGAGATGCTGCCCACTGAAACCAACGTGGATACAGTGCTTTAGCATTTGGAAAGCTGGCTTTGGTAACAGCCTCAAGGGCTGGAATTGGAGATACAACAATAATGCATTTCCCCTGGGCCAGTGGCCTTTCTTTAATGACAGCCATCTGAGAAGCAGTGAGAATTTTCTCAGTGGGAGCAAAACATTGTTCTGCAGTAGAGTACAAATGTGATTTGTATGCAATCGGGACAGTCCCAAACTCACTGAATGTTACATAGGTGAAACCGATGGCACCAGCAATTACTCTGATGACCAAGTGTTTTTTGTTGTCCCTTGTATGTAAGTGTTTTGCTGCAAGCATGCATTGTTTCAATGCTCTGAGAATACGTGTGTGTTCAATTGTCTAATGTTTACTAGAAAAGTCAGGACATATCAAGTCATATAGGGGCCCAATGCATTGCGCATAATCTGGAATGTATGTTCTGCCAACATTTCAAGCCCAGTAATGACTGGAGCTTCTTGATCGTATTTGGAGGTTGTAGTTGTGCCCACTTTTCTCAAAATTGTGGCGCTAGGCTCTTTCCTTCATCTGATAGTTCGTATCCAAGAAACAGGACACTCAGGAATGCTATTTTTGTTTTCTTGAAATTGAATTTGTAGCCTATTTCAACAAATCCCACATCAATGTTGGCTACCTGTCTTATATGTTGCAGTAGGTCATTGTCCGTAAGGTAAATATCATCTACATAGGACAATGCCTCAGGGTCAATGTCGTGACACAAGCTGCAAACCATCCTGGACTGCTCTTGTACCCTTGTGGTAAAAGACAGAAATTTTCTGAGAGCCCAAAGTGCTGAAACTTGTTAAGTTTCTACTTTCAGGTGCTATATTTTGGCAGAAGAACCCATTGGAAATATCCAAAGTAGCTTTATATTTTTTGCACACCATATTGCTGATAAGGGTTGTGCGGTGTAAATTTTGTATGGCATATGTGCAAGTATTATTATTCAAGTGTCTGTAGTCTAAGACCATTCTATATGAATGGTCTGGTTTGGCCACATGGATTGCTGAGACACAGGGTTCAATTACACCCTGTGGGAATTTCCCTCCCTGTTGCTTTAGCTTCATGTTTTATTGGAAATTGGGGTTGAGGTGGGGTTTAAATGAAATTACATGATAGGGGTAATCTTTATCCCACCCTACATGGTTGTGATATAATGCAGCTGCCTGTGCCAATGCCCAATCAATGGCATTGGATTCCATGAGTTCCCCTGGAACAAGAGGTGAGAAAGAATATTTAGCATCTTCTTTCCCATATGGGCAACTACGGACAAATTCAGGTGGCCAATCCGTCTCGGCCAACAAAATATCATAAATTTAATGACGCAATCCCAAAAGATAGTGTCAGTTGTGCATTCAATGTCCCCTTCTAACAGTGTAGTTATTTTATACAGCTTATCGGGCGCGGAGACACGCATGTCCGCAGTTTCAACTTGCAAGAAGCCATCAGTTGCTCTCACTTCCAGACGCTCTTGAAGATCCCGGGAAACTATTGTGACCTCTGCCACACTGTCAAGCAGTGCTAATGCCTACTTCCTCTTGTTCAGCAAAGCCCTCTTCCTCCAATGAGAGTTGTGAGTCCTGTTTCGGTTTTACGTACTCTGTTTTTCACTCTCACCACCCACCTCTCTCACTGCATTTTTCCGGTGAGTCCTGAAAGGAGTGAGATTGATATGTATCAGGATATTGATATCTGTCAGGTGTTTTTATGATATCCCTATTTCTAAGATGATAGTGATTTTTGGGGTTCTCCGTATGTGGAGATTCTCCCCTTTCTTTTTAGGTGTTTGTTCTTTTTTTGCCCAGTGTTTTTTAGCACCCTCAGGTGCCTGCTTTGTAGAATCTTTATTATATTTACCCTGGAAATTTGGTTTAATTGGTCTGGCCCTCACACTATCTCGACCAATACTTGAATAGGTCTCAGCTATAATCTTTGGCAGCTCACATTCTTGATCCTGTACTGGAATGTCCCTGAGCCACATACGCAGTGCTAATGCGACTGCTTCCCCTTTAAGATTACTTAATATTATGGAGGACACTGTGGCAAAATTGCCCATCAATTTCAACCCCACATCAAGGGCTAGGGCAGCCCCATATTCATCTTGTATTTGTTTCAACACTTCCGGAAGATGGGCAAGAGTCGGTGTACCATATGCAGTAGTATTGAGCGTGGCAAATACCGTGCCTCATGTATTGCAGTTATCTACTGTGGGAACAATCCCAAATGGCAAGCACATAGTTAGTGTTTTATGCTTAGCCTGAGATCCCGTATGGGGAATGACTGCTTCCAGCGCATTTATTTTTTGAACTAACCAAAACGGAATCTCCTCCTGCTTGGTGGGTACTTTACCCATGAGCGAATGTACAGTCGCAGGATTAATGCCTGGCACGGCTGCATGTTGTAGCACTGAAGCAGCTCGTGCTGGGTTTGTGTTTAATGTCTGCATTACAAACTGGACCAACAGTCTGTATACTGTTGTGAGCTCTGTATAGGCAGCAAACCTCAGCTACTACCAAGGTTGCTGCTTCAGGGAGCAGTGTATATGTGGCCAGCAAAGGCCAGGCAGGCCCTTCGTTGCTTAGAGGACCTAACCTAACTTGCAATATTGTATGTGGTAGGGTGCGATCAATCCAGTTATTATGGTCTTGATAAGAAAGAGGTATCTCTAAATATGCATATACTCAGTATTGTGCAGGTCTATTATCAGGTGTGTAGTGATGAAATGAATTAGTGTTCCCATCTACTGCTGAAAAGGTAACCCAAGAATAAAAAAGATCTGTTCTGTAAGCTGGATGGGCTTCAAAAACAAATGTAACAAGACCTCCCTGGCTTTTGAGGCCATGTGCCAATAAGTGTGCTGTGAGGGGTGGTTGCGTATTTACCGCAATTACTACCCATTGTGGACTTGGCATGATAATGGTAAAAGTATTTGTTCAGCGATAAGGACACCAAGTGGGAATCACTTTTAAGTTTCGAGCTTGAATAACCTACAGCATTAGATAGGTACTATCCATCTAGCTGAAGAGGAAATCCTCAATACCACAGAGGTCTCTGTATATAGTATTGAGGTGCCTTTAGCACATAGTGAGACAGAGATACTTAGGAGGATCCGAAAATTAGTGTCTGAAAAAACATTGGTAGCACCATGTCACATAGGTTCTCATTGTCCTAATGAGGCCACAGGATTTGGGTGGCAGGACAACCAGAGTTGTGGGGAACTGAGTCTACTCCCACACCATGTGACATCTGTCACCCTAATCCAAGTTATTCAGCTAGCTAGCAGCGCCTCATCTCCGCACTAGAGCAGGGATGATTATGGCAACCGGGCACATGACATATATGACTCCTGAGAGGAATTGTGGTCTATCAGATCTCATCCTTTTCTCTCAGTGACATTGGTCTCACACATGCAAAGACAACAGAGGCAGACTATAGTTCAATAAGGTTTTATTGAAGTAACTGCATCTTAGTTAACAAAGCATGTATTGTAATAACTAGGACGATAAAGCACAATAGAAGTGAAATTGTAACAAGGAGAGTAAAACACCAAAATAGAGCCACCATACTGTCACTGAGGGTTATATCAATAAAGGTGTATTTATTTCCTACCAATGCTATGTTAGAGCACAGTGTGTTTCGTTTTGATCTGCCTTTCAGGCTTCCCCCTGGAAGGACATCAACCGTCATACTTGAGCAAGGAGGCCTGTGGTCTATGTAGACACCATTCCCACATGGGCCAGGAAGCAGGTAGTCTATGCAAGCAGCTGTAGCGGAGCAATCAGCAATCAACATACAGTTGTGGTCATCTGGCTGGAATCTCCCTCTAACATGCATAGGACAAGGAATTGTTTTTATAATAAAACAGCTAATGTTCTATGAGAGATACCCATGCAAGAGTGTGTATGTTTCAGTGAATATTGGAGACAAAGCGTACCACGTTTTCTGGCACTCCTATCTTACTGCAGCCTTGTGGAAAGCACAGAGTGAAAGAAATGTGTATGCTAATAACTTGGGCCAGATGTTTCATCATCCCAGTTTGCATTTCCTAACAGCGATTTTCAAGAAATCTCCTGCTGAGCTGTATGGATCCTGCAACCCGGGAGGCCAGCCTCCTACACTTATCACTGCTCGTAATAACCTTATTCCTTAGGGACCTCCTTCGTGTGTTACTCATTCCCTCTGGTTTAATCCTGAAGCACTTACAATGTCCAATGGGAGGAGTATTCTGGACCATTGGTGTGGAATCTACTCCAGTCATTTTATTCACCATGACTAACCCCTTCACAGTTGGATGTTTGTTGAGTCATGTCACATATAATTTTGGTTAGTCACAACTGCACAATCAAATCACTTTTCACTGACTCTTTGTCTGCTGATTTTGATTTCATATTTAGCCATGTAGATATATTTGACCATGTGAACCATGCAATGATGATCCAGGCTATTACTCAAGATGGGATATGTTGCATGTACAGTGGCTAGCTCAGGGTTACAACCCTCCCACACAAACAAATACATACATACAAGAGTCGGCTCAAACTAAAGCTTGCATTAATGTGTTCAGCATATAGGCTGTCAATATGTCTGAACTATTGGAAATCAAGAATGATTGACTCATACTGAGAAAATGAACATGTTGACAGGTACATATCCCCAAACCACCTAAGGAAGGGATTTGTCAGACATTGTCCTATCGAATAATCAAACATTGATGTGCTTGATGTCAGCAGCTTGAGCCTCAACACATACCTCATCAAAGTAACTCAACATCACATAATCCAAGATACAGACAGGTGAAGGTACCTGTACAAAGAACAATAGATGCAGTATAGACTAGAAACCATGTATATATAACACTAGTCACATAGTAAGCATCTGGAAAACAAAGTACACTGCAAGGAAACTGACACAAACAAAGCAACATCATCAAGGTGGGGTTGTGTCAAAAGCTATCTTATCAAGCAGACTTTACCTGAATATTACAGAGTATCAGCTCCCTAGCTGTTTCCAAAACACTCAGCTCCACACATTCTCACAAATACAGTTCATTGTACAGTCACAGTCGGGACAGCACATGACATATTTACGCTCCTCAGGTGTAGCTATGGATGAGATCTTCTCGCAAGTTAACTCCTTCTTCTTCACCAGTGTCATCCTCAGTTGAAATTTCAGGATTCTCACCGGTGGCACAGCAGGCTCCTCCTGTTCTGGGATGTATGGGACATTCCTCTGCCGGGCGATGTTGCGGAGCATGCAGCATGCCACAGTGATCTGTCACACTTTCCCAGGAGAGTAGAGTAGGAATCCACCAGTCCTTTCTAGACATTGAAATCTGGCCGTTAGAAGCCCAAAAGCCCACTTCACTGCCCGCTGTGTTCTTCCATGGGCTTCATTTAAGCGGCGAGCCCCTGGCTTAGATGGGTTCCTCAGCCGTGTCAGAAACCAAGGATGGATATGCTGAGTCTCCTGTTAAGGAATGGGCCATAAGTACACCAATAAGTCACTCACTTCATGATTTTAGCACCTGACATTGCTCACACAAAATCAGGACAAACATGACTTACTAACCAGCCAGGCCCTCTCTGGGTGCAGCTGTGACATCAGTGGGGTATGGTGCTATTCAGCATTATGAAAGAATCATGGGCTGATCAAGTATAATGGGCACACACATTTGAGATGTGGAGAGAGCGGCCAAACAGACCACTTGTATGTTGATGGAATAGAAGTTATTTCTGCTGTGCTAGACCTATTCAGAGGCCTGAAGTGGCACCAACCCAACATGTGTTCTATCAATGACCCCCACCACATGTGGGAGGTGAGGAAAACCAAAAAATAACCTCATATAGCTGTCAATGTGTTTCATCTTTGCTGAGAGGAAATCCTTCAGCACCAGACTGAATATGTTTTGGGACATACCAGCAGATAGGGCCACTTTATGTTGGAAGGACCGAGTGGCCAGGAAGTGAAATACTGGTATGACTTGTGCAATGGGTGGTGTGCAGGTTGGATTACTGTTAGCGGGCATCAGATCTGGCTTCAACTGATTGCATAAGTCCACTATTGTTTGCCTATTCAGACGATATAACTAGATGACAAGGTGGTCTTCCATGGTCTGGAGGTCTGGCAGTGGATGGTAGACAGGAAGTTGTCACACCTTCCATCTCCCAGGTACCTATTTGTGGCAAGACATGATTTATAACATTAGTCAGTGTGCCCACAGGATCATACATAATGCATCTCAACAATATTATGTGACAAAGCATTTCTGACTGGATAGACATGACAGACTTTACACATCCCAGCTGGCAAGTAGACAATGGTCACATGTCCCTATCGATGACCTAACAGGTAAACGCAGTCACCTCTTCCTGCTGGCACATAACCTGCACCAACTCTGCAAAATCTTCTAATGAATCCCTGTCTACTGCCGCAAGATACTCACCCATGGCTTAGTCACAAGCAAGCCTGACTACGGCAACACACTTTATGCCGGCACCACAGCAAAGAACATCAGAAAACTTCAACTCATCCAAAATGCCGCTGCCAGAATTGTCCTGAACCTTCCCCACCAGGAACATATCTCCCAAAACCTGAGGGACCTCCATTGGCTCCCACTGGAGAAGCAAATCAATTTCAAACTACTCACGCACACCTACAAGGCCCTTCACAACATCGGACTGGCCTACCTGAACCATCACATCACCTTCCATAATCCCACCTGACCTCTCCTCTCTGGTTAGCAGGCACTGGCCGCCATCCCATGCATCAGGAACACCACCGCCGGAGGAAGATATTTCACCTACCTCACAGCTAAGAGCTGGAACAACCTGCCCACGTACCTCAGACAGAGCCCATCACTCACCATCTTCAGGAAGAACCTGAAGACCTGGCTCTTCAAATGAGGCACAGACCCAACACCAGCGCACTGAGATCCTCATGAGTGAGTAATTGTAGTCTATAAGAACTGATTGAATGATTGATGTGACCCCCATGGTTCTCAACACATGTGTCCATAACATGGATATTGGTGAAACCCAACTATCTGCTATACAATTGCCCCTCAAAATGTGACTATATTTTCCAACTACAAAAATACCATTGGCAATGGAGGCCTGTGCACCACTGTCATATGCCATCTATGCTTTGCAACACACTACACTGGTGGTTGTGTAGTAGGACCTACATAACAAGACAGAATAAGTATGTTTTTGATGATCCTACACATATATCGTAGGTGTGATTCAGTTTACAGAGCCATATACAGTTTTTTCACCGCTAAATTGGCAGATATATGATCTACTCTACCGGACATCAGGAACCACCAGCGGCCGTTGATGGAAGTCACCTGCATGGTAGGCGGTTCCAATCATGGCAGACACAGCCATAGGCTGATTTTGTTGTCTGTGGTCGTTGCGGCCCAATAGCTGTATCTGTAGGCAGTGATGACCACCTATGTGGTGTATGTGTCCGCCATGTTCTGCTAAATCATTCACTTTACTCCTGACACTACTGCCAGCAACACCTTCACTACTTCAGCTGCTGTGTTCCAACTCTGGGAGCAATCATGCCACATCCACCAGGTGAAAGGGCCCCTGCCTTCTCTCCAGAGCTGGAGAGCCTTGTGAATAGAATCATTCCGTTTATGGACAGCTCTATGGCTCATCAGAAGAGCAGGTGAGTACAATTGGCTCTCTTCAACACTATCCTTTCCCTCCTCACAGGCTACAATGTGCCTCTGTGGGCCAGTTAGACTTCTTGTGTTCCAGTTGATGCAGTCTGTGTGGAATCAATGGGATGTACTTGGTGCAGGTATTGGTGGCCAGTACTATATGTTGGGTTGATTCACATTGTATTGAATGATGTTTTTGGGGGGTTCTAAATTCTCCTTGTGTTGGATACACATACATAGGCAATGAGAATTTACTGCCATACAATGACATTTCTTTATGATGGTTCTAAATGTTAGACAACGTGTATGTGCATGACAGCATGAGCTGTGATTGCATCTTGTCTGAGCCATTTGAGGACCTTGTATGCAATGTGTATAGTTTCTCAGATCTTTCAATCCATATCAGGCCTTGCAAAACTTTGGTCTCAAGGATATATCATGACTCACTGTGCCCTTCAGGTTGCCACACAAACCACAAGCCATATTGCTGATGGCCACATGGTGTACTGTCATGCACGGAAGCGATGTAAATGTGAGTGTCTTGTAGGTTCAGCATGCTAAGCCTGCAGATACCGGGGCCTGTCAAATGTATGTCCCAGTGTGGGACATAGTTCAGGCTGTGGGAGAGTCAATGTAGCTGTGCAACTGTGGCACGATGCTCACTCCCTGTACACCAGCATATGCTATCATGTAGCCAATATGAGGCTCTAATTGCAGCACTCGCCCTGAATGTCTCAGTCCATTGACTACATTTGGAATGGGAACTGAGGTAAATCCCTGAACTAGTCCATATGTGCATTTCACACCATTGTCAATGTGTGTCTTTGACTTCTGACAGGTCCCTTACTCCCACATCTTTGTTGTCACCTTCACAGAAGTCATATTTGTCCTCTACATGCTTATTGTACAAACGACAGACCCACAGTGCAGATAGTGTATAGATTCCTGGGAGGCCATGACATGTAACTCAAAAGCTTGGTTACATAGCAGAAATTGTACAATGCATACATTTGTGTGTTGAATGCCCCTCTAAAGTTTAGACACATATGTCCAAAGGAATGTTCTGTCATACAGGTACATACCAGAATGCCCCCTTCCTGAAGTGGCATGAGTCTGCATTTGGTAGGCCACATGTCCATACATGCACAGGAAAGACACTTTCTGTATCGAACATGACAGCACCTTCATTGTCAAGAGTAATGGAGAAGTCTGTACTATAGAAGTTGTCTATAGGGACTGTATGCAGTGAGTCAATGTTGCAGAGTGCAAATGTGTTGGTCCAGTCAGGCCTAAGGAGTTTATCCTTCAGAAGCCACATAGGCGTGGAGTGTTTCATTGTGGCTGAAATAACACTACATGTTGCTGGAGCATGGGCTACCTGATGTCAGGGGGCTTCCTTAGTCAGGAGGCTGCGAGCAGGGTAGTGGATTAGTCTGCAGAGGGATACAAAAGTGTGTAATCATGTCCCTGTACTTATTGGCATGTGTGGTGTGTTGACAGATTCAACATTTTTTGCTTGGTGTTTCTGACGTGTGTGAAACAACCATTTTGTCAAAAACTTGTGATTGTAATCATTTGATATGTCTCTTGCATGCATACAGGTAACTGCCCATCAGAAGGAGATATGGAAAGCCATAGCCAGTAAGGTGCACACCCTGATGGTCCACAGCTGGCGGAACACCCACTGTTGCAAGAAGTAGGAGGACCTGAGATGATGGGCCTAGAAGATCACGGAGGTACAGATGGAGCTGGACCACAACCCCTTAATGTCCCTCATTTTGTCAGTGGCATAACCAGACCTCAGTGGGCATTTGACGGGAGCAGAGCAGCCAGAACGGGATGAGTACGGGGCAGATTCCTGCCTGTCACCTTGCCAAGTTAATGTGTTTTGACGTTTCCCCCTGACGATTAGGGATGAGCCATCCATGTATGACACAGTAGATGAGTAGCTGTATGTGAAGATATGTGATATGGTGCATACTAATGTGCCTTGACTATTCTCCCAGGGACCTACAACTCAAGTGTATATAATCCACAGACAATTTGTTCTCCAGGAACAACACAAGGCAATGTATATTGATTAATCAAGTAATGTTTGTTGTTGTAGTAGTTGTAACTTCCACACCACAGACCACTACTCCTCAGTGTTACAGGCCAAAGACAAAATAAGTGAATCACTGTCCTCAGCCATGTGTCTGGTCAAATTAGTAAATTGGCATCTGACGCCCAGATGCCACTTGTCCTCAGTGTGTGATGAGTGCTGGCACCTCACTATTGTCTGTAATGTGAGGATGGCCATCATACATGTGACAGGGCATACATTGTTCCTTGAGTGAACCTACAGATCAATACTTTCTCTTTGTAAGTGGGTAATGTGGGTAATGTCCATTGACATGATTTATGTGCCATCACTGTTCCCAACATTCCTTGTGCCAACATGTTAGCATGTGTCCCTTTCTCTTTTGAAAACATTTGTACATTTCTGTTTCATACATAGTCTAACTGTGTGGATGGGATGATATCTGTATTCCATCACATATGTGCATGACAACCTTGTTTGGAATAGGGCATTTTCAATGGGGCTATATTTCATGTGGTGCCATAAGCAGGAGTGTGTCTCCATTGACTGTTGGCTCACACATACCCTCACCCATCGTAGCATGTCATTTGCCATGTACATCTGTAGTAGAAATCAAGGACATGACAGGTAGGACTAGATTTTGTACCCACAATGTCCATTTCCATGCCATTTAAGTGGCATCATGTGGAAAAGTGCACTGCACATGTGTAATGGGGAAGGTGTGTTACCTGACTGTTGGCATACATCATGGAGTGGCTTGCAGTTATGTTGGAATTACATGTGTTTGGGGATCTGTGGAAATGAACCTGGCATTGGCCTACTATTGTTTGACAACAGGTAACTGGGTTATGCTCCATGAAGCAAAGCCTTGAAGGTGTTATGGCCCTCCACTTGTTCAAAGGTTACTGTGATTGCAAATCTTCAGCCAAGCAATTGTAGTTGTCTGAGATTCTGATTTTCCCGTGGGCAACTGTTGACAGTTCAAATGGCATGAATGTATATGTTACAGTACATGTATGAGACACTTTGATGTAGTTTATTGCTGGGGTTTACATGGCATCAGGGTAATGTTCGCTAATCACAGCTGTTGTTCAGCTGTGATCAGGACCTTGTGGTGACCCTTTTCCTCTTTCTATTTGTAGCATAAGCCCAGACAAGTGAGGGAGACAGGGCAGAAACAAGTGGGGAAGCATCTGCCCACTGTACATCCAGTCATGACACCACCGACACAGAGGGACCAGTGGCCTGGAGGGTGAAGGGAGTGCCACAGAGGAGACAAGATCAATGTCGTCATCATTGAATTCTTACACCATTGGCCACTGCCTAGTGGTGGCATTAGGACCTGCTTCTTCACCATCTTTGTCTGCCACCCCCAATTCCATTGTTCCCGTTGCTCCCCACCCAGTTGGCGGTGCCCACTCACCCAATATGGTGGGTGTCTCCTTTGTTGCAGGAGCCTCAGCCCCAGCCCCTGTTACGCCTTCTGCCCTGAGTGAGGAGGCTATTGACCTCCTGAGGAGTATCTCTGTGGGGCAAACTGTCATTGTGAATGCCATATAGGGGTTGGCCAGCCAACTTCAGCCGACCACTGCTTTCCGGGAAGCATAGTGCAATGTCTGGCCTACAGAGATCTTTTTAATCTCTGGCCTCCTCACTCACGGCAGCCAGTCATTCCCTACATTCCTCCCCTTTCACCTCCCTCTTCCCAATCTAAATCCCCTATCCCCCTATCTGTCACAAGCACACAGACACATCCTCATGCTTCCACTTCAACACACAAAAGCAGCAACGATCGACACAAACACCACAAGACACACCAGCAACATACACCCGCAAACACCATATCAACCACCACTTCACCAGACACCTCCACACCGTGTACTGACAAACATATACCCTAGCCAGCATACGGACAGATACCACCACAACAGCCAGTGATGCGTCCACTACACCCACCATACACCCAGACACCAGCACAACGCACACAGACACACACCCCACATCAACCTTACCTGCAGACACCACCCAAACATGCACAGACAAATCAACCATACCACAGACACCACTCCAACAGACACACAAACATCCACCACATCCATCATGCCAGCAGACACCACCCCAACAGACATAAACACTTCCCCCACTGTGACATCACCCAGCATCTCTCCCTCCCAGACACGCAAACACCCACACTCACACACTCACCAGCCACCACTCAAACAGGAGCATGCCTCACACACACCCAGGCCAGAGTTTCCTTTTGGAGCTTGCCCTTTTCCCAGTTCCCTCCACCCTCCATTCCAAACCCAAGAGACCCCTGCCCACATCGCAAACCATCCCTTTCACATCAAAGTCCTCCCCTGTCACACCACATTCCTGCAAGCACCCACACCCCTTCCCTCAAGAAGAATCTCACCCCTCCAAAGAAAAAGATCCCTCTCTCAAACTCAAAGCTACCCATCCCAAATCTAACCCCCACCACACCCCACCCAAGGATGACCCCTTAGGTGCCTATCTACCCAATTGCTGCCTCGTCCTGTAGAGGTTCGCTGGCAGTGATTGGAGTCAAGTGTGGGTATAGTAATGAGACTGGGCATTCTAATTGGACTGGCCAATGGTCTTTTCTCAAAATAATTTTGAGTTAATAAACCTAAATTTTTATTTTTAGGGTACACATTTGTGCTGCAATTCCTTTTCTACCTTTGTGTTGTTCTCCAGCAACTTGTGTTATATGCCTTGTGTGTGTTTCACCTTGCTTACTGATCCATTTGCTGTTGTTTGCAATATCTGTCTTTGTGGGCAGTGCTGGTCTCACCCAAGTCAATGGAAGATGTTGACTGTATTGATACATGTGTGTTAATTCAAATAGGGTGTAATTGCATTGCATTATGTTTGGTATGGGAAGGATTTCATCTTGTGCTGTGCAATGTCAGCATGTATGGTGTTAAACGTGTCACCCTGATATGGATTGGACATTCATCTCATGTGTCGAAGCTTGAGTTGTGTTTGTCCACAGATGGAGGGTGTTCAGTTATGAAAGCTTCATTTGCATTTGACTGTCCATGTCTCCATTTTGATGTGTGTGCTTTTCAGCTATTTCATCTAGATATATGGCCCATTCTGTTGCTGTTGTATTTGCTTTTCTGACTTACACCACCGCATTATGCAGATAGGCATGTCTCTTGGCTTTTCTATTGTTTGTCCCTCTGAGATACCTGAAGGGACAGTACCTGTGCAAAAGTTGTAGGGGCATGTGCAAAGTTTAATGTGTCCGAGGGCAGGGTTCTTCCACGGGTGCTCCTGATGCACCCATCCTTTTTGTGCAGGTATTGTTTTCATAGTGAGCTTTGGATATTTGTCCTTCCATTGTGTTGCAATGTGGCTGATGTGTGGGTCCATTGCAGGGCTGTTTCATGGAATGGGTGTTTGTGCTCTATGACATCCATATATATGTGTGTTCAATCTGACAACAGCCCATGGCATGTGTGCACTGTGAGGGTGCCCTTTGAATTGTCAGATGTGATGTTGCTGTGGCATTGCTGTTGTATGACACAATGTTGTGTACACTTCAATCTCCCAGTGGAGTGTTGCGGTCCAGTGTCAGTTACCTGATCAAAGGGGGCATTTTGTGGCTGTGAATGTGTAATTCTTTGTGAATGACTCCAACTGTGGCCACAATGACATGTGTTCTTGGTTCCCACAGCATGACCCCAATATCATACGAACGACGGCACGACAATCTGTTGTTGAGCTTAATGACATAGGCAGGCAGCACAGGATGAGTATTGCTGCCTGTGGGTGAGTTTCTCTCTCTATACTCTCTGTTTGGTCTGCTGATATGTGGCAGTTGGGGAGCTGCCCAGACCCCAGGGGGGCAGAACCCTGTCTGTGGGGTGGCAGCAGCGGTAGCTGCAGAGCAAACCCCAGAGAGCTGGTTTGTCAGTACCCGGGGTCCATAGTGGAGCCCCGGGGATGCATGGGATTGGCACCCCAATACCATAGTTGGCATGAGGGGACAATTCCCTGATCTTAGACATGTTACATGGCCATATTCAGAGTTACCATTGTGAAGCTACATATAGGTATTGACCTATATGTAGTGCATGCGTGTAATGGTGTCCCCGCACTCACAAAGTCCGGGAAAATTGCCCTGAACTATGTGGGGGCACCTTTGCGAGTGCAAGGATGCCCTCACACTTAGTAACTTTGCACCTAACCTTCACTAAGTGAGGGTTAGACATATAGGTGACTTATAAATTACTTATGTGCAGTGTAAAATGGCTGTTAAATAACGTGTGCGTTATTTCACTCAGGCTGCAGTGGCAGTCCTCTGTAAGATTTGTCTGAGATCCCTATGGGTGGCAAAAGAAATGCTGCAGCCCATAGGGGTCTCCTGGAACCCCAATACCCTGGGTACCAAGGTAGCATATACTAGGGAATTATAAGGGTGTTCCAGTGTGCCAATTAGAATAGGTGAAAATGGTCACTAGCCTATAGTGACAATGTTAAAGGCAAAGAGGGCATAAGCACTGAGGTTCTGATTACCAGAGCCTCAGTGACACAGTTAGGCACTACACAGGCATACACATTTAGGCCACAAACTATGAGCACTGGGGTCCTGGCCAGCAGGATCCCAGTTAGACAGTAAAAACACTCTGACACATACTCACAAACAGGCCAAAAGTGGGGGTAACAATGCTAGAAAGAGGCTACCTACCTACACAACACTTTCTCTAATGTGGTTAACTTTGTACCTGAAATAGTACGCTTGAATCCCCCCAAAGTACAGCACTGTTCCCAATGTGGATAAGTTTGGAAAGTCCATCACTTTTTCAATGTGCTTAAGTTTTTAGATGGAATAATAAATATGAACTGCCCAAAGTCCAACACTTTCCCCAATCTGATTTACAGCCTGATTCAGATGTCCGTGGAGGGAATATCTGTCACAAACGTGACGGATATCCGGTCCACTGTATTACAATCCTATAGGATAGAATAGGATTGTAATATGGTGGACGGGCTATCCGTTATGTTTGTGATGGAGTATTCCCCTCTGTCGACATCTACATCAGGCCCTAAGCTTGGAGTGGGAATAGGAAATTGTAATTCCCTTAATGTCCAACACTTTCCCCAGTGTGGCTTGGTTTGGAGTGGGTATAGTAAATCTACCCCCTCACAAAGTCCACCACACCCCTAATGTTATGAAGTTTGGAGTTGGAGTAGTGTATACGACACTTGCACACATTTTTAACACTTTCTCCAGTGTTATGTTTTTTTAACTGAGTATTTTAGATATGATATTATTAAACTACTAGCGTTTGTTTGTATTTTTTATATTGTACCTTAAAAAAATTATAGAAATGCATAGTATAAATTGTTTGTTTTATCAACATAGTTTTTCATTAGCCCTATCAGTGTGTGTGTTTGCCAATGGCAAAAACATGCACACCCTCTCTGGTGCGGCCAAGATCACTGGCCGATGCTAGGGAGGGATTTTAAAAATCCTCTGGGTTTTTTATCCCATTGGGAGGCACAGAAGAGTCCAGCGTCTACCCCCGCACACCTTCCCGCCCATTTGTGACATAATATCGAGAAATAAAAAAGTTATCATATATGAGTGTTCATTTTTAAAGGTTAAATAGTTTTGTTGTTTAATACATTTTTTTAAAGTGTTTTTTTGCTATTGAATCTAGACATGGCAGGCCTGTGTTGGTACAGAAGAGTCCTACTTGGTTTGAGTTCATGCATTAGTAGTATAAGGGGATACCTTCCATCAAGCTTTTGACAGGTACCATGCCCTGTGCTGACGTAGGCCCTGACGTAGGTGTAGGTGTGTCACATGGGTTGTGACATCAAAGGGTGACGTGTTAGTCATGTGCCAGGGTCCTAGCCCATATGTCTTGGTCTATGGGATGTGTAAAATGAGGGTCTTGCTTGTGGGCAACCTGTTCAGAGCCTAAGAGTGCATGTCTGGACATGTCAGACATTCAGGACCAAGTGGCTGCTTGGGGACCTCCTCACAGGGTGGAGCATTGGGAGTGTAAGGTCAAACCTCCAAACTGCTGGCAAATCCAAAAAGAGGGGCTGGGCACTTATTGATTGTGTTAGAGCCAGCCAATCAATTTAGAAATGCAAGCCTGAAACAGATGTAGACCTAAGAGTTGCCAGACACGGATTCAAAGGTGCTCAGCATATGTCAAAGTATAAAGTGACCAGGCAATTTAAAAAAGTTTTAAATAAACAGAAGACAGACAATGCTAGCCTAAAACAGATGTAGCCCTAAGAGTTCCCAGACACGGGTTCCAAGATGCTCAGCATATGCCAAAGTATAAAGTGACCAGGCAATTAAAAAAAAGTTTTGAAATAAACAGAAGACAGGCAATGCAAGCCTAAAACAGATGTAGCCCTAAGAGTTCCCGAACACGGGTTCAAAGGTGTTCGGCATATGTCAAAGTATAAAGTGTCCGGGCAATTTAAAACAGTTTTGAAATAAACAGAAGACAGAATGCCCCCTAAAACAGATGTCTATTTCTAAACCCAACCCCCGACAAAACCTGTGCACAATTAGCACAATGAGGGCCATGTAAAAACATCCACACTTTCACAGGGCTCTTTTTCTGAACTACATGTTTGAAGTTTTTGGAAAGCTTGGGCTTACAGAACCCCTCAAGGAGAAAAATATGAAGGGCACAGCACAGACTGGTAATACTAAACCTTTTCTATTTAAGGTCTATAACTATGTGGTGCCTGTATATGTTCTATTGTAGTTTAGAATAGGTGTTCCCCCAACTTTTTTTCGGTATACCTAGCAGAGCAAAATACATATGTTTTTGTATAGGTTATTTTGAGACATACATTTATATTGTGTTGAAAACAGTTGTTTAATTTGTAGAGGTGTTTCAGTATGTTTAAAGGCGTGAAGGTTGTGGGAAAAATAGAAGTGTCTAAATTCATAGGCTAATATACATGATGATTAAATGTTTTTAATATTGTAATCCTTAGCTATGTAGTTTAGGCCAACACAATTGTATTACTCTGTTGTTTGTTTTATAAAGTAGGTTTATCAGACCAGGTATGTTTTTAAAAGGCTATTAGCAGTGTCTGCTTTAGGGCTGGTGGTGATGTTGCTTGGCTACCGCTGGCCTCAAGGGGTAGCTATGTTTAGCAATAACTTATGAAACTAACAATGTAAAAACACATACATTAAATTGTCTTTAGGATGCATTTATAATGGTAAGATACAGCCTGTAATTAACGTTCATGCATGAGTTATGCATACAGGTTGCTTTGACTTCCAATAAAGTGGGGCAGAGTTTAATATGCATGCTGCAAAGAGCAGAACTATATAATTTATATGGACAGTAGTGCAGATTAGTAAAGACCGCATTGTATGGGCCTGCCAGAGCTCCTAACTGACCATCTGTAGTAGTGGCTGGGGGCCCCACCTATCAGTACATTGGTAATGGAGGGAGGGGACAGGGGAGCCTGTTTGGTCTCCGGCCCCCTGCCTCCATTACACACGTGTTGTTAGGAGCCAGGAGTTTCTACCCTGCCCCCAATGTTGCGGCTGCTGTGTTGACACTGGGGAGGGGGGCCGGGGCCCTGGCACCGGCCCCATTAACAGTACACTGGTAATGGCATTTGGGGCCAAGGGACCACGTTCGGTCCCTGGGCACCCACTGCCATTACGCGAGTGTTGTTAGGGGGACTGGGATCTCAACCTGGCCCCCCGATGTTGCTGCTGAGGTGTTGGAGGAGGATGGGTAGAGACCCCTGGTCCCTAACATCGATATTGGTATTGCCGGTCAGGGACACAGGCAGAGCACAGTGCGAGTCCCCGACCGGCATTACACATATAGATGTTAGGGTCATGTGGATCCTAACATTGATGTCTGAGACCTAACAACGTTATCTGTAATGGAGGTCAGGGGACTCGGTCCACGCGCGGCCCGAGTCCCTCTGACCTCCATTAGCCATAACTTTGTTAGGACAGCACAGTCCTAACAATGTTATTGGTAATGGAGGTCGGGGGACCCGGGCCGCCGCCGGCCATGGTCCCCATCCTCTATTAACCATAAAGTTGTTAGGACAGTCATATGTGTAATAGCGGTGGGGGACCATGGCCGTGCACAAACCGGACCCCAGCCGCCATTATAGACACATTTGTTAGAACCGCATAACGCTTACAGCCACAGACACACACCATCCTATACCCAGTAGAACCTCTGGTTGGGACCCTAACCAGTGCAATAAGCCTAAAATAAATCGGTTGTGCTTAAAGAACTGCAAGAAGAAGCTGCCAACCCCTGAGCTTCAAGCCTTGCCTTCAGACCTGTCTTTTAAAAATGTTGTTAAGGCTCAGACTGTTACACATAGCCCACCGCGTTCTAAATGTTCAACGCTTGAGGAGTCTAATATAGTTGGGTCTGTCAATGCCCTAGTACCGGCAGCCTGTATAACTCGCCATCCCTGTTTACATAACACATACATGGAAACAGATAGCCTCAAATAGGATCCATATTTTTGGTGTATAGGACTTCTAAAGGCACTAGCTGGTCTGCAAAAGAGTTCTGAAGCCTCAGCAATGCCTGTGCCCCTTCTAATACACTCCCTACGGGTCTCAATCACCGACACCCAGCCACAGCACATCATATGCATCAGAGGCCTTAAGTTATCATGACCAACATTTAACTTCCCCATCTCTGAAGTCATCAATTACACCCCCTGGAGCGTACGACCCCACCAGCATGACACCAAGTGCCTGCACACAATGGTCTTCACCATCCTCCTCAACATTCCCTGATAGCAATACAGGATATAGCGGTTCACAAATCAGAGTTTTGGAGTTTTGGAAGCCCATCTAGCGATGATCAGGCCTCCCAAGCACAGGGGTGTTCACACTGGGGCCCTGTTCTTTTGATCCGTCCCAACCTGCCCATTCAAAAATGGCTTATTGCAGTTAACAGTGACCAGACCCCTGGCGTGGTTATGGGTAATGTCCAGCACACGGCTAATCACACATGTAGAGGAACAAAATGTGGCGTCCTGACCCCCAACAGGGTTTTGGATACATACCTGAAAGAAATACAACAGGCCATTAGGAAGCTAAAATAACACCTGAAGCTCAAGACCTCAAAACTGGGGAAGTCCTCCAGCCCCACCTAAAGAGTGTCCATCCTATGGTTAGCAAGGTAAAGAAGGGAGGTGGTCGTAGCTTGTGAATCAGCCACGGCAGACATAGACAATATATTGGCTTGACTAGGAAACCATGTACTCCTAAGGAGTGCACTATCTGCTTTTTGTAAAATGGGTGTCTATAGGTCTAATTATAAAAAGAAGACCCAGGATGTACTCAGTAAAGCTGTATGTGTTTTATGAATACTTAAAACCAAAAAGCCGTGAGAGCCAGCCTCCAACTGTTTAAAACTCCTAGAAGCAGCACCCTCAACACCTAAAACACTCCCCATAACGCCTCAAAATATAAAGTAAGGAGAGAATATAGGCATTTTCAGGGCCTCAAGGGGTATAGTTCAGAGCTGGCTGAACCCCAAACATCCTGAAGGACCCGCATCCGTATTAAGTGAAATGGCAAGGCCGCTTCCTGTAAATACACCAACTATTGTTCTAATAGGCTGTGGTTGGTTGCCTAAAAACAGCTGGGCTTGTAAGAAACAGAATTGGGCTAGTACCGCTAGAAACTGTAAGCTTTTAATAAGAAAAATACAGAAAGCCAGAATAAGCATTACGAGGATGCTTAAGAATACCCTCTGGTTGGTTTTGGGGACCTGGGCCTCTTTAAGAACCATTTTGCAGTTATGATATAAGTTCTGTACCACAGCGGTTCTTGGAAGCACTTCACTACCGATGGCATGTGAAAAACAAAACAGTTTATGTGCTACATCACGAAAAACACTTTTACGGTAACTTGAACCTGAAGGGTTTTCTAGGAGCCAGGTACGTGTGCGAGCATTGTAACCACATATTCAACAACCGGAATAGACACCAGTGTGAAATGCACTGTAAAATGTGTCAGAGGGATGGGTGCATTGAGGAGGACGCTCAGAAGGTGAACTGATCGACGTGTAAGATGTTTGTCAGTCCCCAGGTGTAAAGCATATTTTATAGCCAGAACAGCACACAGGTGTTACATGCTCAAAAGCTTCCCCCAGAAAAAAACAGAAGACTAAATCGTATTCGATATAGAGAGACAGTTGTGCACCAGCCTAACTACATTTATGCCGATCATCTAACAGCCAAAGAAAAGTGGGAGTTTGAAGGCTGGTCATGCGTGAACAATTTCCTCAGCACATTCATACAGCCAAAATACTTGGAGTATACAATGCTGGCTCACAACTCGAAAGGGTACGACTCATTCGTTATTTTCCTGGACCTGATTCTTGAAAAGCTGATTGTGGAGCTCATCACCAGGGTCCCAATCTGATGCTGTTAAAGGTTGTGCCTTTTGAAATTAAGTTCATGC
Source organism: Pleurodeles waltl (assembly GCF_031143425.1). Lineage (NCBI taxonomy): Eukaryota > Metazoa > Chordata > Amphibia > Caudata > Salamandridae > Pleurodeles > Pleurodeles waltl. The sequence goes on from NC_090445.1 coordinate 1,303,430,840, forward strand.
CCATGAAGTTGAGCAAGTTGCCAAAATCCTTTGGTTTTGAAGGCTGTAAAGGTTATTTCCCTCACTTTTTCAACAGAGTATCACATCGGTCCTATATCTCCGCCCGACAGTTACAGCATCGAGTACATGATGTCATCTGAAAAAGAGAGCTTTCTACAGTGGTACACTGAAAACCGTGAAAATGGGTTTCCTTTTCAAACAGAGTTGAAAGCTTACTGTTAGGCAAATGTAGTGATATTGCGAAAAGCGTTCAACCTTTTCAGAGACGTTGTGGTGGAGATGACAATATGGGTCAGGATTATCAAAACCAAATCCCGTAATTAGAAAGAAATCGTGGAATCCCTAGACCCAATTTAACAACATCACTCTGGCTTTCATGTGCATGTCTATTTATCAGCACATGTTTTTAAAACCTGAAACCATAGCTCTAGCACTTGACCTCCATAACTGTAAACAGAAATGTTATTGTACCCCATCTATTTAGTGGCTCATGTACGTCTCGGAGAAAGAGAACATCTTCATTCAACACACGTTGCAGGACAGCAAATACCGCTTGGGCCGCTACTACCTAAATGGGTATGTGGTAATTAATGGGGTACCAACCACCTTTGAGTTCAACAGTTGCTTTTACCACGGGTGTCCGTGCTGTCACAAGTTTAATAGACTGCAGGGCACCACGCTTGAACATCTGCATGGTCGTACTCTGGCGAAGGCACAGCATATTGAAAACATCGGCTTTGTTCTGAGAACCCTCTGGGAACACGAGTGGTTAGAGGAGCTAACAAAAGATGGGGAACTCAGTGCTTTCATTAAGAACCGACAGTTACCAGCACCGTTAGAACCCCGCGACGCCTTATTCAGCGGTCATACAAACGCTGCACAGCTATACCAGGTCTCTTGTGAGGGTGAGAAAATACACTACTATGACTTCACCAGTCTGAATCTGTTTGTTAACAAGGTGAGGATGTACCCAGTGGGGCATCCTAGGATCATATATAGGAACTTTAAGTCCCTAGAAAAGTACTTTGGTCTCGTTAAGTGTCAAATCCACTCTAAAAAGGGACTGTTCAAAATGAACACATGGTTATCGCTCTAATGTAATCCTGACATTTGAACCATTGCACAGTTTTGTTAAAAGGTTTGGGTCTCAAAAGATTTATGTTTCATTTATTTCTTTACCCATGTACATGTTTGTGCTGAAAACTGTTTGTAATTAACACATTTAACTTTTCAACAGTTGTCAGTCGTCTTTTTTAAAATGTTTTTAAAATGTGTGGTGGGTGATTAAAAATATATAGTCTGAATTTGTGTATAAAATGTTTTTATTGTGGACAACCATCAGTACAATTGGAGGTGTTACAAGGCCTTACACTTTTGACAAACACCGTACTCTGTTTCAACAACGCTCGACATAGTCCTTGTGTTTTCATTCACATATTTCATAACAATACCATTGTTGTTTACTAGATCGGTGGAATACTGATTTAAACAATTTCTAAATGTCATACCGTCAGACATTTTTACTGATAAAATATTTTACTAATAAAATATATACAGTGTTCCCGGCATGTGATGGCTAGAGAATCCTGAACACTCAGCTTGTTATACTCAACAGTAGACCTTGCTTTTTTTACATATTTGAATATTGGTTTTGTATAAATGTTATGCTCGGGGAACTCCGCTCAACTGTCAAACATTATAACCTTGTTTACATCCAGAAACAAGTCCGCCCAATGTGTACCACCCTTGTAATTCGGGTCGATGTTAAAGGCTAGGTTTCGGGGTCTTTCTGGGCCTATCTCTCCCGGTAGCCCATCGCTAGGAAACACACCTAAAAATAATTTCTTAGCGTATTTATCCCTGCTTAAGAAGTCATGTATCTGCAAAGTGTCCATTTCACAATCTTTTAATGATAGTCAAACATAATTTGTCAGGCGTGATTGACTTGAATGCCGCTGTCGAATACGGATGTTCATGTTGGTAGCCAGAGCGTGTAAAGGGTATTTCAGCTTTTAGATTTCCGTTTTTGATCAAGTTGTAGTGGTCACCGTCTTCCATGTCAGGAGTCAGGTCGAACACAAACAGCGTGTTGCTGGCCCCATACCCTTCTCTTGAAACAACGACTCATGAGTCCCTCAGATGTCTTCCCATAATTGAGACCAGACAGAGATATTCCCTGACAAAATTGGATGTTCCAAAACTCAGAGTGAACGGTTTTGCAGGGATAACAGCTCCCTCATGGACCAAAGCTGTGTAGTTGATGTTGTAGTATTTAAAGCTGAAAGGGTTAGAGGTATAGAGCCCGCTAAAAGCTGTCTTGTACAAACCCTATGATGAAGAGTTTTGGGAGTTGCCCCAGAAATCGATTTTGCTGCTGCGTTAATCTACTACCTGCGGGGATGCTGAATATCTTCAGAGCCACTCTTTCAATGCTTGGGCCAGTCTGATGCTCGGTGACACTTTCACTCTCTTTACAAACAGGCTTGCGGACAATATAACCAGTTTATTGTAGGAAAGTACCATGTTTCTTGGCATTTTACACCCATTTTTACATGTGCGTCAGTTTGTTTTTGACTGTCTAACTGGGCTCCTGCTATCCAGGACCCCAAGGCTCATGGTTTGTGGCCTAAATGTGTTCCCTGTGTGGTGCCTAACTGTGTCACTGAGGCTCTGCTAATCAGAACCTCAGTGCTTATGCTCTCTCTGCCTTTTAAATTGTCACTGCAGGATAGTGACCATTTTCACCAATTCTGATTGGCACACTGGAAGACCCTTATAATTCCCTAGTTTATGGTACCTATGTACCAAGGGTATTGGGGTTCCAGGAGATCCCTATGGGCTGCAGCATTTCTTTTGCCACCCACAGGGATCTCAGACAATTCTTACACAGGACTGCCACTGCAGCCTGATTGAAATAACTTCCACGTGATTTCACAGCCATTTTACACTGCACTTAAGTAACCTATAAGTCACCCATATGTCTAACCCTCACTTGGTGATGGTTAGTTGCAAGTTACTAAGTGTGAAGGCACCCTGGCACTAGCTAAGGTGCCCCAACATTGTTCAGGGCAATTTCCCTGGACTTTGTGAGTTCGGGGACACCATTACAAGCTTGTACTACATATAGGTCAATACCTATATGTAGCTTCACAATGGTAACTCTGAATATGGCCATGTGACATGTCTAGGATCATGAATTCGTCCCCCCATGCCAAATATGGTATTGGGGTGCCAATCCCATGCATCCCCGGGGCACCAGCATGGACCCCGGGTACTGCCAAACTAGCTCTCTGGGGTTTTCACTGCAGCTACCGCTGCTGCCAACCCTCAGACAGGTTTCTGCCCTCCTGAGGTCTGGGCAGCCCAGTCCCAGGAAGGCAGAACAAAGGATTTCCTCTGAGAGAGAGTGTTACACCCTCTCCCTTTGGAAATAGGTGTTAAGGGCCTGAGAGGAATAGCCTCTCCTGGCCTCTGGGAATGCTTTGAAGTGCACAGATGGTGCCCTCCTTGCATAAACCAGTATACACCAGTTCAGGGATCCCCCAGCCCCTGCTCTGGCATGAAACTGGACATAGGAAAGGGGAGTGACCACTCCCCTGTCCATCACCACCCCAGGGGTGGTGCCCAGAGCTCCTCCAGTGTGTCCCAGACCTCTGCCATCTTGAATGCAGAGGTGTGAGGGCACAGTGGAGGCCTCTGAGTGGCTAGTGCCAGCAGGTGATGTCAGAGACCCCTCCTGATAGGTTCTTACCTGGTTAGGTGGCCAATCCTCCTCTAAGGGCTATTTAGGGTCTCTCCTGTGGGTTTCTCTTCAGATAATGAATGCAAGAGCTCACCAGAGTTCCTCTGCATCTCTCTCTTCAACTCATGCCAAGGATTGACCGCTGACTGCTCCAGGACGCCTGCAAAACCGCAACAAAGTAGCAAGACGACTACCAGCAACATTGTAGCGCCTAATCCTGCCAACTTTCATGACTGTTTCCTGGTGCATGCTCTGAGGGCTCTCTGCCTTCACCCTGCACTGGAAGCCAAGAATAAATCTCCAGTGGGTCGATGGAATCTTCCTCCTGATAACGGAGCACCAAACTTCTGCATCACCGGTCCTCTTGGTCCCCTCTCATGTTGACGAGCTTGGTCCCTAGAACACACGAGCTGGATCCAAGTGACCTCGACAGTCCAGAGGTCCTTCTGTCCAAATTTGGTGGAGATAAGTCCTTACCTCCCTAAGCCAGACAGTAATCCTGTGTACTGCGTGAACTGCAGCTGCTAGGGCTTCTGTGCACTTGTGCAAGAAATCCTTCGTACACAGCATAGCCCAGGTCCCAGCACTCCGTCCTGCATTGCTCAACTCGCTGAGTTGACCATCGACTTCGTGGGACCTTCTTTTGTAGTGTTGAGATGACCGCCATGCTAGAGTTCTTGAATGCCTGTTTCTAGTACTTCTGTGGATGCTGCCTGCTTCTGTATGGGCTCTCTGTGCTGCTGAGAACCCCCTCTGTCTCCTCCTCCAAGAGGCGACCTCCTGGTCCTTCCTCGGCCTGGGCAGCACCCATTTTCTTCAACTGCAACCTTTGCAGCTACTAAGGCTTGTTTGTGGTCTTTCTGAGTGGAAACAACTCTGCATCCTCCAGCATACCGTGGGACATCTTCTGTGTAAAGGAAAAGTTCCTGGCTTCTTTCGTTGTTGCAGAACCTTTGGATTCTTCTACCTGGAGGCAGCCCTTTTGCACCTTTATCCGGGGTTTAGTGGGCTCCTGCTCCCCCTGGACACTTGCGTGACTCTTGGACTTGGTCCCCTTCCTTTACAGGTCCTCAGGTCCAGGAATCCGTCTTCAGTGCTTTGCAGTCAGTTGTTGCCTTTGCAGAATCTCCTATCACGACTTTAGTGTGTTTCTGGGGAAGTAGGGTAACTTTACTCCTACTTTTCAGAGTCTTGGGGTGGGGTATCTTTGACACCCTTAGTGTTTTTGTACACTCCCAGCGACCCTCTACACACTACACTAGGCCTGGGGTCCATTCGTGGTTCGCATTCCACTTTTGGAGTACATGGTTTGTGTTGCCCTAGGCCCATTGCATCCTATTGTATTCGACAGTGTTCGCTAACTGTTTACTTACCTGATTTTGGTTTGTGTGCATATTTTGTGTATTTTACTTACCTCCTAAGGGAGTATATCCTCTGAGATATTTTTGGCACAGTGTCACTAAAATAAAGTACCTTTATTTTTTGTAACTCTGAGTATTATGATATAGGGGGTCATTACAACCCTGGCGGTCTTGTTTTGGAGGAAGCACCTCCAACAGGCTGGCAGTGCTTCCATGGGGGATTACCACCGCAGCAGAAGCACCACGGTCGCACCGCCGGGACCGACTTTTGCCACTTTTGTCCCGGCGGAAGTAATCCTCCAGGGCAGCGCTGCTTGCAGCACTGACCAGGGGATTTCGAGTCCCCCTGCCACCAGCCTTTTCGTGGCGGTAAGAACCGCCATGAAAAGGCTGGCGGAAAGGGGAGTCGCGGGGCCCCTGGGGGCTGCTGCACTGCCCATGCCACTGGCATGGGCAGTGCAGGGGCCCCCTGCCATGGCCCGTGCAGCTTTTCACTGTCTGCACAGCAGACAGTGAAAAGCGTGACGGGTGCAACTGCACCCGTCGCACAGCCTCAAAACCGGCAGCTCCATTTGGATCCGGCTCCTGTGTTGCGGCCGAGATCCCCGTTGGGCCGGCGGGTGGAAACCAGGTTTCCGCCTGCCGGCCCAGCGGGGATCTCATAGTGGCTGCGGCAGGAGTGCAGCCGCATTAGCGGCCGCCCGGCGGTCCAACCTTGGCGGGCGGCGGGTGGAAACCAGGTTTCTGCCTGCCGGCCCAGCAGGGATCTCATAGTGGCTGCGGCAGGAGTGCAGCCACATTAGCGGCCGACCGGCGGTCCAACCTTGGCGGGCGGTTTCAGCTGCCCACCAAGGTTGGAATGAGGGCCATAGTGCTATATGATATAAGTGGTATAGTAGGAGCTTTGCATGTCTCCTAGTTCAGCCTAAGCTTCTCTTCTATAGCTACCTCTATCAACCGAAGCTGCTAGAACACTACTAATCTACTAATAAGGGATAACTGGACCTGGCACAAGGTGTAAGTACCATCAGGTACCAACTATAAGCCAGGCCAGCCTCCTACATCGGTGGGGCAGCGGTGGGAAAAGTACTTGTAACTGCTTTACCACCTTGTCATTGGTGCTTTTCCTAAGGAAAACATATACCAAATACTTCAGAATATACACAGTTAACCTAAACAGTTTAACTTTCTTTCTCTAAACTTTCTAAAAAGTTTCTGAAAAGTTTTGAAAAGTTTTGAAAAGTTTGAAAAAGTTTTTTTTTCTTTTCTTTAAAAGTTTCTAAACTTTTCTCTCTGTCCTAAACCCTTTCTAACAGTCATGTCTGCAGTCGAACTTACTCCCACAGTTCTCCAGGCAACATATGGTAGTTTAAACTTTAAATGTTTGAGGGGTCTCTGCATTGAATGAGGTTTAAGCATTGGTAAGAATCCTACCAAAGATCTGCTCCTTAGCCTTCTCCTAGAAAGTGACCAGAACCAGTCTGGCCCATCCCAGGATCAGGAGGTAGAGAGGGTGGTACCCAGCTAGAGTCAGGTGAGTCCCCTGAGGATGCTGTGGAGGGTTCTTCCAAAGACCTGCCAGCTAACAGGCCATCTAGTGACACTGGCAGTGGGAGGGGGGTCACACACTAGTAGGGCACCTTCCACTCCTAAAGGCCAGGTTGCTAGAGTCCAACCAGTTAGAGACAGGTCTCACTCTGCCAATTCCCACATTTCTTCTGTGTCTCACAATTCCCAAGCCTCCCACCCTGAGGATAACATTATGGAAAGGGAACTCAGAAAGCTGAGGTTGGAAGAGGCCGGGCTGATGTTCAAACAGCAACAGCTGGCCTTAGACAGGGAATCTCTGGATGTAGAGAGGGAAAGGCAGAGGTTGAGTTTAGTTCCCCATGGTGACAGCAGCAGTGTTTTTGATAGCAATCCTGTGAGGGAACAAGATTCCAGAAACCTGCATAAGATAGTCCCCCCTTACAAGGAGGGGGATGATATTAATAAGTGGTTTGCTGCACTTGAGAGGGCTGTATGGTACAGTTGGTCCCTCAAAGGCAGTGGGCTGCTATCTGGTGGCTATCTTTCACTGGTAAGGATAGGGATAGGCTCCTTACTGTCAGAGAAAGTGATGCTAATAATTACAACGTTTTGAAAGATGCACTCTTGGATGGATTTGGCTTAACCACCGAACAATACAGGATTAAGTTCAGAGACCCCGGAAAAGAGTCCTCTCAAGACTGGACAGACTTTGTAGACTGTTCAGTGAAGGCCTTGGAGGGTTGGTTACATGGCAGTAAGGTGGCTGACTATGAAAACCTGTATAATCTAATCCTGAGAGAGCATATTTTGAACAGTTGTGTGTCTGATGTGTTGCACCAGTACTTGGTAGACTCAGATCTGACCTCTCCCCAAGAATTGGGAAAGAAGGCAGACAAATGGGTCAGAACAAGAGTGAACAGAAACGTTCAGACAGGGGGTGACAAGGATGGCAAGAAAAAAGATGTTAAGTCTTCTGTCAAGGGTGGGGACAATGATAAAAAACATCTTCATCAGGCCCAAAAACATCCTCTGGAGGTGGTGGGTCCAAATCCTCTTCCAACAATCAAATTTATGTAAAGTAAAAAGCCATTGGGCAAGTGATCCCACTTGTCCGAAGAAAAACACCTAAGCTCCCATTACCACAATCCCAACTGCAACCTCTAGTGCCCCTGGTAATAGCAGTGGTGGTGGGAAGTCTACTACAAATAGCCAGTCTAAGGGTGTAGCTGGGCTCACTATTGGTAGTGTAGTTGGGGTTGGTCTTGTTAGGGAGACCACAGAGGCTGTTTTAGTCTCTGATGGTGGTACTGACTTTGCCACCTTGGTTGCTTGCCCTCTTAATATGGGTCAGTACAAGCAACTTTCCGTAATAAATGGTGTTGAGGTTGAGGCCTACAGGGATACAGGTGCCAGTGTCACTATGGTGATTGAGAAACTGGTCCACCCTGATCAACACCTACTTGGTCAGCAGTACCAAGTGACTGATGCTCACAATAACACACTTAGCCACCCCATGGCTGTTGTGAATCTCAACTGGGTGTGGAGTTAATGGTCCAAAGAAAGTTGCGGTAGCCTCTGAGTTACCTGTAGAATGCTTACTAGGCAATGATTTGGAGACATCAGCTTGGGCTGAAGTGGAGTTAGAGGCTCATGAAGCAATGCTGGGCATTCCAGGGCATATTTGTGCTTTGACAAGGGCTCAGGCCAAGAAGCAAACAGTAAAGGGAAACTTGGATCCTGGAACAATGGACCAAGTGCTCCCAAAAGCTAGGGGTAGAAAGGGTAAATCCTTGCCTACTATCCCTCCCTCTACAGAAGATTCCCCTTTTGAGAAAGAGGAATCCTCTCCCTGTGCAGAACCTACACCAGATGAGCTGGCAGCAGACACTGCTGAGCTTTTGGGTGCAGGGGGGGTGCTGATATGGAAGAGCTGAGTGTGGCACAGCAGACCTGTCCCATAATAGAGGGTTTGAGACAGCAAGCTGTCAAACAGCAGATAGGGGATGCCAGTGATAGCCATAAGGTGTATTGGGAAGACAACCTCCTGTATTCTGAGTCAAGGGACCCTAAACCTGGAGCTGCCAGGAGATTGGTCATCCCTTTGCAGTATAGGGAGTTTCTTCTAACCTTGGCACATGACAGTCCTTTGGCTGGGCATTTGGGTCAAAGTAAAACTTGGGATAGGCTTGTTCCATTTTTTCACTGGCCTCATATGTCAGAGGATACTAAAGAGTTTTGTCGCTCTTGTGTGACCTGCCAGGCCAGTGGCAAGACTAGTGGCATTCCTAAGGCCCCCTTAATTCCACTTCCTGTGATTGGGGTACCCTTTGAAAGGGTAGGGGTTGACATAGTTGCCCCTTTGACCCTCCAACAGCTTCAGGCAATAGGTTTATCCTGGTGGTAGTGGATCATGCCACTAGGTATCCTGAAGCAATTCCCTTAAAGACCACTACAGCTCCTGCAGTGGCAAAGGCCCTCCTGGGAATCTTTTCCAGAGTGGGCTTCCCTTAGGAAGTGGTGTCAGACAGAGGTAGTAACTTCATGTCTGCATACCTCAAAGCTATGTGAAATAAGTGTGGTGTACCTTACAAGTTCACAACTCCTTATCATCCAAAAACAAATGGTCTGGTTGAGACGTTTAATAAAACTCTCAAAGGTATGATAATGGGACTCCCTGAAAAACTCAAAAGGAGAAGGGATGTCCTGTTGCGAAGCCTCCTTTTTGCTTACAGGGAGGTACCCCAAAAAGGAGTGGGCTTTAGCCCTTTTCAACTCCTCTTTGGGCACCCTGTGAGAGGTCCCCTTGCACTCGTGAAGGAGGGTTGGAAACAACCTTTAAAGGCTCCTAAACAAGACAATGTGGACTATGTACTTGGCCTAAGATCAAGAATGGACGAGTACATGAAAAAGGGCAGTAAAAACCTTCATGCCATCCAAGAGCTCAAAAGCAATGACATGACCAGAAGGCTGTCCTGACCCAGTACCACTCAGGACAGAAGGTGTGGGTATTGGAGTCTGTGGCTCCAAGAGCACTCCAGGACAAATGGAGTGGACCCCATCTCATTGTTGAGAAAAAGGGTGAGGTTACCTACTTGGTAGACCTAGGCACTGCCAGGAGTCCCCTTAGGGTGCTCCATGTCAATCGCCTAAAACCCTACCATGACAAGGCTGATTTAACCCTGCTCATGGCAACTGATGAGACACAGGAAGAAGAGAGTGCCCCTCTCCCTGATCTCTTCTCCAACATTGAAGCTGATGGCTTAGTGGAGGGAGCGGTGCTTGCTGATTGCCTTACTGCTGAGCAGAAGGACAACTGTGTAAATCTCCTAAGCCAATTTTCTGAACTCTTCTCACTAATACCAGGTACCACTACTTGGTGTGAGCACACAATCAATACTGGAGACAGTTTACCTGTCAAAAGTAAGATTTATAGGGAGCCTGGCCATGTCAGGGATTGCATAAAACAAGAGGTACAGAAAATGCTGGATTTAGGAGTTATTGAGCATTCAGAAAGCCCTTGGGCTAGCCCAGTGGTGCTTGCCCCAAAACCTCACAGTAAAGATGGTAAAAGAGAAATTAGGTTTTGTGTTAACTACAGAGGTCTCAATCAAGTAACCAAGTCTGATACTCAGCCTATACCCAGAGCAGATGAGCTTTTAAATACACTGGCTTCTGCCAAGTATCTGAGCACTGTTGATTTAACTGCAGGATATTGGCAGATTAAATTCTCCGAAGATGTAAAACCTAAAACTGCATTTTTTACCATTGGATGGCAATATCAGTTCACTGTGATGCCCTTTTGTCTGAAAAATGCACCTGCCACTCTTCAAAGGTTGGTGAACACAGTCCTGCAAGGGTTGGAAGCTTTTAGTGCAGTATATCTGGATGATATAGCTGTCTTGAGCTCCACCTGGGATGAGCACCTGGTCCACCTGTGGAAAGTTTTGGAGGCCATGCAAAAGGCAGGCCTCACTATCAAGGCTTCAAAGTGCGAGATAGGGCAGGGAAAAGTGGTTTATCTGGGCCACCTGGTAGGTCGGGAACAGATTGCACTACTGCAGGGGAAGATCCAGACCATTATGGAATGGGCTTCCCCTACAACTCAAACCCAGGTGAGAGCCTTTTTAGGCCTCACAGGGTCCTATTGGAGGTTCATTAAGAACTATGGCTCCATTGCAGCTCCTCTTAATGACCTCACTAGTAAAAAGATGCCTAAAAAGGTATTGGGCACATCTAGCTGTCAAAAGGCTTTTGATGCGCTCAAACAGACCATGTGCTCTGCACCTGTCCTAAAAAGCCCTTGCTACTCCAAGAAGTTCATAGTCCAGACTGATGTTTCTGAATTAGGGGTTGGGGCAGTGCAATCGCAGCTTAACACTGAGGGACAGGATCAACCTGTTGCTTTTATCAGCAGGAGGTTGACCCATAGAGAAAAGCGTTGGTCTACCATAATGAGGGAGGCCTTTGCTGTGGTCTGGGCACTGAAACAGTTGAGACCATACCTGTTTGATACTCACTTTATTGTTCAGACAGACCACAAACCTCTATTATAGTTAAAACAAATGAAAGGTGAAAACCCTAAACTGTTGAGGTGGTCCATCTCCCTACAGGAAATGGACTATAGAGTGGAACATAGACCTGGGAGTACCCACTCCAATTCAGATGGACTCTCCAGATATTTCTACTTAGACAATGAAGACTCATATGGGCAAGGTTAGCCTTATTGTCCCTCGTTTGGGGGGGTTGTGTAGGAAAGTATCATCTTGCCTGGCATGCTACCCCCATTTTCACTGTATGTATGTTTGTTTTTGCCCATGTGTCACTGGGATCCTGCTAGCCAGGGCCCCAATGCTCATAGTTCATGGCCTAAATGTGTTCTCTGTGTGGTGCCTAACTGTGTCACTGAGGCTCTGGTAACCAGAGTCTCTCTGTCTTTTAAATTGTCACTGCAGGCTAGTGACCATTTTCACCAATTCTGATTGGCACACTAGAACACCCTTATAATTCCCTAGTATATGGTACCTAGGTACCCACTGCACTTAAGTAACTTATAAGTCACCTATATGTCTAATCCTCACTTGGTGAAGGTTAAGTGCAAAGTTACTAAGTGTGAAGGCACCCTGGCACCATTTCTTCCCAATTCCTAAACTTCTTTCAATACAGAGACCCCCTCAAACTTTTAAAGTTTAGATTCTCATATGTTGTTTTCACAACTCTAGGGGTAGCATCTACAGAAGACATATTGAAAGAAAAGACATTCTGGGAAAGTGAGTAAAAAGTTAGTAGAATAACAGAGCTAACTTTTTAGAGAAAAAACAAAACTTTTCAGAACTTTGTAAAACCTTTTGCAAAGTTTAAAGAACTTTTAAGAAAGTTAGAAAATTGTTTCTAGATATATTATATATGCTCTAAGTAGTGGAGCAAGCTTTTCTTGTGAAAAGCACAGGTAACAAAGTGGTAAAGCAATTGCAAGTACTTATCCCACAGCTGCACCACCAATGTTGGAGGCTGGCCTGGTTTGTAGTGGGTACCTTGGGTACTTACACCTTATACCAGGTCCAGTTATCCCTTATTAGTGAAATGTAGTAGTGTTCCAGCAGCTTAGGCTGATAGAGGTAGCCATAGCAGAGCAGCTTAGGCTGAACTAGGAGACATGCAAAGCTCTTGCAATAACACTTATAGTTACACAGTACTTATACACAAGTAAAGACAATGCTCAGTGTTACTAAAAATAAAGGTAGTTTATTTGGGTGACACAGTACCAAAAATATCTTAGAGGCAATACTCCTTCTGGAGGTAGGTATTATACACAATATATACAGTAGACACCAAAATAAGGGGAGCAATTAGACATAGGATAGTGCAAACAACAGGAAATGCCATAGAATGCAATCAGAGAAAATAGGTCTAGGGGAAACACAAACCATATACTAAGAAAGTGGAATGCGAATCACAGATTCCCCCCTAGACAAGTGTAGTGTGTGCAGAAATGCTGGGAGAGTAAGAATACATTAAAGGTAAGTAAATTACCCCACCCCAGAGGCCAGAAAAGCAGGAGTAAAGTATTGCAAGTTTCCTTAGGACACACTACACCTCATGATTGGGATTATTGCAAGAACCAACCAAGTCTGCAAAGAACAAACAGTGGATTCCTGGACCTGAAGACCTGCAAAAAAGAAGGAGACCAAGTCCAGAAGATGAAAGAAGTTCCAGGAAGGACAGGAGCCCCTAACAACCTGGAAGAGGGGGTAAAAGAAGAGTCCCCGGTTGGACGAGGACTGCAGAAATGCACCCTAAGAAGATGCCAGCGGGTTCCTGCATGATGCAAAGGATGTCCCACATTGTGAAGTTGGATGCAGGTGAGTTTTGGCGCTGGATTCCTCCAACAAGCCTTGGTTCCGGCAAAGACGCGTTTTGAATCAACCAGGTGCTATCTGGACCCAGGATGGACCCGGGGGCCTCAGCTATGTGTGAGGAGGAAGAGGGGGCTCTGAGCACTTCAGAGAGCCCTCAGAGCACCAGATAGCACCCAGAGGAGTCCCAGAACACAGGGACAAAGGAGGTGCAAAATGCAGTTGGTGCAGCACTACACAGAAAGGTCCCACGCAGCCGGAGAACAACTCAGCGAGTTGAGCATCACAGAATAGAGTGCTGGGGACCTGGGCCAGGCAGTGCAGGAAGGATTTTGCAAATATTGCACAGAGCCCTCAGGAGGTGAAGAAGACGTGGTGCACAGGGGTACTGTCATTCTGGCAGAAGGCAAGGTCTTACCTCCTCCAAATTGTGACAGCAGGACCTCAGTTAAGTCTGTATCAATAGGGTCCACCCTCTGAGTTCCAAGGAACACACTCCTCATTGTAGGAAAGTACCATCTTCCTTGGCATGTTACCCCTATTTTTCACATGTATGTCAGTATGTTTTTACCTGTCTCACTGGGATCCTGCTGGTCAGGACCCCAGTTTCATACTTTATGGCCTAATGTGTATGCGTGTGTAGTGCCTAACTGTGTCACTGAGTCTCTTCTAATCATAACCTCAGTGCTTATGCTCTCTATGCTTTTAAATTTGTCACTGTAGGCCAGTGAATTCATTTACGAATTTCAATTGGCACACTGCCCCCCTCTTATAAGTCCCCAGTATATGGTGCCTTGGTACTCAGGGCATTGGGGTTCCAGGAGATGCATATGGCCTGCAGCATTTCTTTTGTCACCCATAGGGAGCTCAGACAAACCCTTACATAGGACTGCATTGCAGCCTGCGGGAAATAGTGCACACACTATTTCACAGCCATTTTCATTGCACTTAAGTAACTTATAAGTCACCTATATGTCTAACCTTCACTTGCTGAAGGTTAGGTGCAACGTTACTGGTTAGTGTGAGGGCACCCTTGCACTAGCAAAAGTGCCCCCACATAGTTCAGGTCCATTTCCTCGGATTTTGTGAGTGCAGGGACGCCATTACATGCGTGCACTGCTTATAGGTCAGTTCCAATATGTAGCTTCACAATGGTAACTCCGAATATGGCCATGTAACATGTCTAAGATCATGGAATTGTCCCCCCATTCCAAATCTGGTATAGGGGAGCCAGACCGGTAACATTGGAACCCCCATCTTTAGGGGCAGCCTCCTGTGCTTCATCATCCAACACCATTGGTGTTAGGGTCTGTTAATATCTATTGAAAGTGTTCTGGGCCCCTGAGGTGGTGGCTTTTCTGGTGAATGTACTGTATCTCTTCATATTGCCTTGAAAACCTATTTCAGCAATGGTTCACGGTTTGGCCTACTGCTCTAGCCGGCTCCTTATTTGTATTCAATTGTTCAAAAAAAGGGCATATCCCCTCTAAAACACATAGCGGTCACATACTCGTCTTGCTGGCGCTGATACGTTGAGGGGTTACACGTAACACTAATCATATGTCACAACCTCTGCAACATTTGCCCAGCCCCTCTTTTTGGATTAGCCAGCAGTGTGGACGTTTGGGCTTCCAAACCCAACGCTCCGCCCTGTGAGGAGGCCCCCAAGCAGCCACCAGGTCCTGATTCCTGACATGTCCAGAAATGCACTCTTAGGCTCTGAAACAGGTTGCACACCAGCAAGACCCTCCTTTTACACATCCCATAGACCTAGACACAGGGGCTAGGACCCTGACACATGACTTACACGTCACCCCATGATGTCACAACCCACGTGACACACCTACACCTACATCAGGGCCTACATCAGGGTCTTCGTCAGCATGGGGCGGGCACCCACGTCATTGCCTATGTTACCACAGGGTGTGGTACCTGTCAAAAGCTTGATGGAAGGTATCCCCTTATACTACTTGCATTTGTTTAATTTGGAACTTTTTGATTTTAAGTGGGTTAGGGATTGCTACGTTCTTTGGTCCTAGGAATATTAGTCTTTTTTTAAGTATTTCTAAGAATTGATAGAGTGCTGGATGGCTTCTTGCCAATACAGACATTTTATTGTGAAATGTTATACTTGGTTTGGCACTAGTAGCTTGATAGGTGCAGGAGACCAACCCAAGTATCCTCAAAATAATCCATTAGTGAAGCTAGTTTTTTTAATGTTGCTGGTAATAAGAGGATTCATGTAGCAAATCATTATTTGTAGTGAATTATGTATGAAATCTGTTACAGGGATGTATGCTTATGTGATTAGCTTCTATATTTCATGTGAAAATTCGAAGGGCCTCATCACAAATCTGGTGGTCAGTACAACCAACCGCCAGGTTCACGTGAGGTTTCTGCCAATCAGCCCAGTGGAAACTGTGCAGCAGCATTGGCCTCGGCTCGACAGGGAGCTTAATCCAACATCATTGCACAGGGGATCAACCAGCACCCTCAGAATATGCACTGTCTACTAAGCAGAAAGTGTGCATTCTGACAGTGCTAAGCAGGGGGCAACTGTGCTGCAAATGCCATGGGCAGTGCAGGGGCTCCCATGTGGCCCCCTGCACTTGTTCTCTGCTAGCCCTTCCACCATGAAAATACTTGTTGAGAACAAGGTTGTAATCAGAAGGGCAGTGCTGAGTTCATTGCTGTCCTGGTTGATTGCACCCTAGATCACAGTCACCCTATCAGAATCTGGGTTACTGACAGACACAGAGGTCTGATAAAGGTCAGAAGGCCAAACTTCTAATGTGGCGGTCAAACTGCCTAAGCCACAGTGGTCCGACCGCCACCGCGATGCTGGTGATCTTGTGACTACAGTGTGGACAGATTTCAAATTCTGTTATGATGATTTTTTTGGTTGGCTACCGTTGTTAGTATTTTTCCATGTATTAGAATTTCATTATGCACATTGTTTGTTAGGTAAGAGTGCACACTCTAATGGGATGTTTGTATTTTGTTGTTGCCCTTTTTAGGTATACAGGGGGTGATTCAGACCTTGGCGGACGGCGGAGGCCGTCCGCCAAGGTTCCGCCGCCGAATGACCGCACCGCGGTCGAAAGACCGCAGCGGCCATTCAGACATTTCCGCTGGGCCGGCGGGCGCTCTCCAAAAGAGCGCCCGCCGGCCCAGCAGAAATGCCCCTGCAACGAGGACACCGGCTCAGAATTGAGCCGGCGTAGTTGCAGGGGTGTGAAGGGTGCAGTTGCACCCGTCGCGTATTTCAGTGTCTGCAAAGCAGACACTGAAATACTTTGCGGGGCCCTCTTACGGGGGCCCCTGCAGTGCCCATGCCATTGGCATGGGCACTGCAGGGGCCCCCAGGGGCCCTGCGGCACCCCCTACCGCCATCCTGTTCATGGCGGGTTTCCCGCCATGAACAGGATGGCGGTAGGGGGTGTCTGAATCCCCATGGCGGCGGAGCGCGCTCCGCCGCCATGGAGGATTCAATGGGGCAGCGGTAAACCGGCAGGAGACCGCCGGTTTACCCTTTCTGACCGCGGCTGAACCGCCGCGGTCAGAATGCCCTCGGGAGCACCGCCAGCCTGTTGGCGGTGCTCCCGTGGTCGGTGACCCTGGCGGTCACCGGCCGCCAGGGTCAGAATGACCCCCACAATCTGGTAGAGTGAAGATGTTTGTCTGTCATTCTTTTTCAGAAACAATTCTGTTATGTGTTTTTGTGGCCTTTCATATTGCTTTTTAAATGGAAGAGTGGTTCTGTTTGTTAACTGGTTTTAAGTTTATTTTGTTCGGCGAATAGTTTGAATTTTTATTTTTATCAGTTATGGTAAACATGAATTCAGGTTTTCATTATTTATTTAATTTTTATTACCTTTATCTTGCCTTTGTGTATATATATATATATATGTATATATATATATATATATATATATATATTCAGACATATTTAGTGTAATATCAAGGGGTTTATAGAAAATTATGCAGATGATCAGGCGTTTTGTTTTTTGGTAATTGTTGTTATGTTTCCTTTGTTATATTGCTTTGGCAATATTTGTTTGTTATTTTTTATGATATTCTTGTATATAAAATATTTTTTACATATATTTGATGTTTACTATTTTTATATATAT
Organism: Pleurodeles waltl; assembly: GCF_031143425.1. Classification (NCBI taxonomy): domain Eukaryota; kingdom Metazoa; phylum Chordata; class Amphibia; order Caudata; family Salamandridae; genus Pleurodeles; species Pleurodeles waltl. The sequence goes on from NC_090445.1 coordinate 1,303,447,959, forward strand.
ATAGGGTCACAATGCATATGTTTTGATATTTTTTGGTCAAACTTGTGTATGTCGTTATTGTTTTTCTCAAAATAAAGACATAAAACAACCTCATCTCTGGCCTGATGTCTGCTCAAGTGCATGTGGTTAAAAAAACACACCAAACAGATGTAAACAACATTATGAACCACAACCTCAGTCCTATATTAGGCAAACATAGAAAACGTAAACTAGTCACACAGGAAGATAAGTGTTACACTGTCATAGTAAATGGAAGACAGTGCTTAGTTGTCTGTGTGACATCTTTAACTAATAGTAGCCCAAAAGCTACAACAATTTTTTTTCAATTTATTACTTGTCAGCATAGTGCTTAAACCACTAACATTACATCTGGTACTGTACATTTACCACTGAAAACCTGACTTCTTATAGACCTCAAAATGCATACTTCTTACCTCAAGAAATATCTTCATATCTCATGCAATGCGCCTCTTCACCTGGTGTTTGTGAATGAATGTGCAGAATTGGAGGTCAAAATTATTGTGAATACTAATATGATACAGGACAGGATTTATTACTTGGTGGGTGTAAGGGATGTGGCCAGGATGAGCATGCATATGACGTTGGAACATAGTTCACTCACATTGTCTAAACTTTCTACTGCTAATGCTTTAACAAGCCACAGCTAATGGTGCAGCCTCAAAAGACAGAGATGGTAAGGACAAATACACTAGTTTATGCTCAAGATTGACCCCACCTCTGATTCACCATATATACACCACAACAAGCATCAGCGGCTAAACCCAACCCAAGAATATGTGTGAAGCTATGTTTGGAAATTTTAACAGGGAAAGAGTTCTGATCAGTCCAAGGCATGACACCTGTAGATGGGAAAAAGGAATCCAAAACCTTGCAGCAGTATGATGTGATGCTTAATTCTAAAACAATCCGTGGGAGCTGTCTCTGATTCAAAGGCCTCTGACATCACTTGCACTACAATATGAGATTATTGAGGCACAAGTGGAGGAATGCTGAGTTGAGGCCTCTCATATTGATCACTCTTTCTTCATGGCACATTCAATTCTTATCAAATAATTGTCAGTGTGTAAAAAGGTTAGTAAAAACAAACTGCACAAATTTGCACTCAAAGGGCCTTATTTAAGAAAAGTGGTGCTGCATCCAACGAAGCGCCACTTTTCTTGCACGCCTTAGCGCCCCCTACCGCCACCATGTGTGCGCCATATTTACTATACGGTGCACCATGGCTCAGGGTAGGGACAATAGCATCTAAATATTTGATACTATTCATGCACTGTGTAGGATTAGCACCAACATTTTGGAGCTAATCCTTCCCAGTACATAGAGGCCCATTGAAAGCAATAGTGTGCCCCCTTTTAACGCCTGCTCCGTTCAGGCATTAAAAGTAGCCGCAAAAAATGACACAGTTGAATCTCTTAGACCTCTTAGCTGCACCATTTTTACTGCCCCCGTAATGGCATAATGTGGTGCAAGGGGTTAAAAAGTGGCACAATGCATGCCTTGCTCCACTTTGTAAATACACTAATGTGGTGAAAAGAGGTGCTAGGCCCTCTTAAATCCAGGCCAAAGTATGTTAGTATCTGTTGTAAGGCTGCAACACTGCCCCCTAAGACATTGTGACAAAAACATTACAGAGCATAAGGTAAGGCCACCAATAAGATCATGTAACAAAGCAGTAACACATTTTAAACAATGTAGTCCAGAGCAGAAAAGCAAGAGGAAAATTGCGTGCATTTCCAGCATAAATGTTGTTCACGAGATTAGTTAGGGAATAATAGAGAAAATGCAAATTAGAGAGATTCTAAGTGACCAGAGCATCTCACTCACAATCAGCATTCTGAAAAAATGTGGAGAAACAGATTGCTGGAATATGTATTATTTATTTCCTGTCCCATTCCTATCCTGCTTTCTCTTTCACCTCTGAGTTAATTTCTGTGTCTTTTGTGAGGGGGTGGGCCTGGGGGCTCATGCTGTGCTACTCTCACAGACTATTTGGATTCTGAAAACAAATATGCCAAACCACCTCACAAAATATGAAGAAGAGAGGTGAAATTATTGTTAAAAAAAGGACCAAATAAAATGATGAGTGAAATTAACAAACGGTTATGTGGAGAAGATCCTCCTCACCTTGGTAAGGTAACCTGTTACATCTGTTCTCATATAATCTCTTTGGCACTGGGAATATATAGAATCTCTAGGAGCACTACAACTCTGAGCTAATGAGGGTGATTTTGAACTTGATTACATGTTATGGTTTTGTGCTCATGGAAGCAGGTTGGACAAAAATCCCCATGAATACATTTGTGAAATCAGTATTAATCTGTTGTTCATTATTGTTATAAAGATTTCTCTATCCCTGAATTAGAAACTGTTGGGTCACCAGAGCTGGTGAAGCTGGTAGAATACTGGTTATTGGGAGGTTGATAGAAACTGTACTGCAATGGCCACAGGGATATCTTACCGTAATACAGACCTTTTCTCTCTCCTGGTCAAAGGGTTGTTCAAATGTATTCTCAGTGGTTTCTGAGATTGGAGAGCACATTTGCAAGGGTTCAAGGCACAGCAGCTATGATCCATGTTTCTTGGAAGTGACAGAACTCCACTGAAAAACAGAAGAGCTGGGTGATAAATGAATGTAAAACATCTGAACTTTATTTTTTAACACATTTTGAATTCCAAGTGATGTTTTGATCTTCTCAAAATATGGCTCATGAAACAAGCATCACTAGAAGTCCATGTTCAACAAATACATTTTTATATATTGACAATTTCTTGAAAATAATTTGGTCGCCTATGAAAGCAAAATTATACTTATGGTGCAAGAGATATTTATCTCAGCCTAGGATAAACGTTTTTATTGCTATTTATGGGAGATAACATTATCATACATTTAGATTCAAATACTATTGGGGTCACCTTCTGGCTTGCTTTTGGCTGGCGGTGTACTAAGACGTGTTACGATACAATTCAAGAGGATTACTAGTACAGAGTAAACACAAGAGGAAGGGGACACTTAAGGGTTAGCTGAGACTGAGCCTGTGGAAATATGACAAAAGTATCTAATATGAACTGTGAGAGACACCTTGAGTACCTGTTAAACACACCTCACTAACACCAATAACACTACTAGTTTCAATATTACTTGAAACAAGTATACTTGACCAATCTATGTGGGCTAAAAAGACTGGAACACATGTGATATAAATTCAAAACGTGAAGATGAAAAATAACAGTATATTTGCTTTAATTCAGTTTTGATGCAATCCTCTGTACAAAACAAGGAACAGAAAACAATATGCAGTGCCTAAGGGTAATATCCACATAGTTGTTTATTAATTTACTTCACTTCTAAAACCAATTAGATGGACACATCCTACAGCAATGGAAAAAAAACTAATGAAATCACACAAACTGAAATGATTTCCCAAAGAGCGTACTTTGCTCGTAATTCAACACTTCCTTAAAACGTAGCAAATTGAACATTGAAAAAATACAAGTAATGGTTCCCAGGACAAAAAAAACACATGGTTATTCTTTAAAACCAAAATGAAACACAATATATGTTGCATAATAAATACATCTTGAAAAAAGCTCCTAACTGGACTTTTTTCTTTACCTTTACACAAATTCCTTTGAATAGTTCTGACTTTTACCATTGCCTGTTTATAAATGTTTCTCCAAATATTTCTTTATCACAGCCTTGTTGATCCATGATGATTTTCTTCTCTATTTTCTATTTTGTTCTTCGTTTCTAAAGCACCTTGATATACTCTTTTCTTTTTCCGCATGCATTTTAATCACCCTGCAGCTTTAAATTTACAACTGACTGAAAGAATTAAAAAAGAAGCACAGAAAATGTCTTATTTCTTGATTTATTTTCTTATTAAAACATGCCATAATTCTCAACCAAACATGTTCTATGGTAACACAGATCACTTTTTTGAGGCCATACATTTTAGCACACACAGTACACACAGCAAAAGAAAACAATTAGGAATCCATCATTAACGAAGCACGAAACTTAAATTTAAATTTAAATTCTTAATGGTCTAAATTATTTCAGCAGTACTCTGCATTGTCTATTCACAATAATTGACCTTCATAGTAGTGTCATCTAGATGAAAAGGAAATAAGTGATATAGCATCTTGCAAACTGAATCAAGGTGAGCTTCTTTGTGTCACTAGTGAAATGACATTATGATAGAATTTGAAAAAAAACATTAAACAATTGTTATAGGAATAGTGCATTGTGGATAATGAACCGCCTGCGCATAGTCATGTTCCATGTGGTTGCCTCAGCATGTGATTAAACACAGAAAAATGTCTACACATTGGACATTGGATCTTGCCTCAGAACCCATTGGAAGTAGAGAAATTAAGTAAAAAACAGAATGTGCTGTCTATATTATCACCTGTTTGTGCACCCTCAAGCATGTTGATATGTTAATCCAGAAACTTGAAAAAGCTGGATTTAGTGTGCCAGGTTATATATCAAACTAGTTACACGTTTTTAAGAATAGGGCAGCTCCCTTCATGACTTTGAGTAGATCAATACTGATAAATTAATCTCTATCAGTGATCTTAGCCCTGCAATTAACCCTGCAGATGAGAAAATGTCAATGTGTCTATAGGCTCAGGACACCAGACTAGGGCCTAACTGATAGAGGCTGACTGAAATTGTATATAAATCTCTCATTTCCCTTTCACCTGTCCAGTTGGCATAACAACTAATAGCACCAAATAATGTTGCTCAAGTTCTCTGAATGACAGCAGAAGCAGTGATGTCGCATTAACACCTTTGTATTGTCATTATCATTTACAAGTGCCTCAGAGTTGTAAAAACCACCAGATAGAAAGTCTTCCCTATAATCACCCTTTTATGATTCTGACATCCAGGCCAACAAACAATAATAAGGGTTATCTGCTCTCATTCATGCAATTATTAAACATAAATAGGCTCCCTAAACATGAACAGAAACCACTTTGGTTTTCAAGCAGCCATCTGAGAAAGATAGTTTATTTTCAGTACTGTAACTAAAGCTTACTTGGGTCGAACCAGAGTTGTTGAAAAGCTGCTCTGACACCTAAGTTTCAGAGATAAGCAGCAGCACTTTTGGTAAGCGTAGCACCTTTCTGTATAATGAGGCTTTAACTTGGATTGGCAGACAGTCAGTGTTCATGCCTTGACTAAGGAGACACACAGAAGCACATTTGCTAGGTGCAGCTGTCTCCCCACATTAAAAGGTCATGCTTTAATTGGCCGGAAAGCAGCACTCCCACCTTGATTAATAAGGCACACAGCAGCAATCTTGGTAAGTCAACACTCTCACCATCTCTCCTGAAGAAAAGTGAAATATTTTCTGAACATCACATCATACTAAATTATACTTTGTGACATAATTATGGTGTCACCAGGTACACTGAGCCCATCAGCACACACAGGGTGTCACATCCAGTAGCTTTACAAATGCATGTTTTGTCTTACTCTCACAATCAAGAATTATGGGCCACAAGCGTGAAATTTCTATTCACAAAAAGTTGTTGCAAATCGTGCACCAACTTTTAATGAATGTAAAGGAATTTTACAAACCCATCTAAAAAGTCAGTGTACAAAATTCTGAATACTAGTGGGTGGTAATCTGACCTACCTCATCAGTATTCATTAATAGGTAATAAATTACAACTCACTATGATTTGATGGCATCAAAGCTATGGGGAACTGTTGGGGTCAACAGATCACCATGTATGTTTTAAATAAAATGATTTACTGTTTTCCAAAAAGGAAACTGGGCTGCAGTTGCAAAGAAAATGTTTTATTTTAATTTGTATGTTTAATACCTTCCATTGGTCCTGTGTACCACTTTCTACTCCCCCAAACATTTTGATAAAAGTGGAGGAATCCCAAGACATTTCTTTAGATTTGTGAATGGTTTGACACTTCTTTTGAGGTGTCAGTAAAATTAACAAAAATCCATTTTTGTGGTTGCAAACCCTATGATGTTGCGAATCACAGGTTTGTCAACTGCAAAGAGGCCACAAAATCAAGGACAAAAAAGTTGAGCTAAAAAATAAATGTACACCAATTTTCCAATTTTCACAAAATTTATGATTGAGAGAGGAGTAGTGTCTAGATCAATGACCTTTTGGAACTTCTAGTTAATCAATACAGTAGCTTAACGAATACACCTTAGAGCATCTTTTGCAATTTTGTAATCTGCTGGTACTCAAGTGAAACGTGAGCATCTCAGAATTACAAAAGTGAGTGGTCAGATATTTCTGGGTATTCAAGAAGAGCACCATGCAAAGTATAACAAATTACCTGATGTTGTTTAATGTTACATCTTGCCTATTTCAGTCTTTTTCTATACTTTATGTAGGCATGGGTTGTGTAAACTATGAATCTGGCTTAGATCTACAAAGTTTGCTTTCCCACACACTTATTTCAGTACATCATTGCTTGAATGTGACGGTACAAGTTGTTATAGCCTCACATTACCCCACTCAATAAATAATTGATCCAGTGTCTATGCTTTCTGGATTGCTAAAAGTTGTGTAAAAGTGGTTAGGAAAGCAGTGAGTGGAAATTCTAACATAATTGTGCTCTTAATAGTATCACGTACAAGTTCTGCAATAAGAGAAAATACACTTTGGGGAAGATGTATGATTAGATTGTGTTGCCCTTCCATCACACAAGGTGTAAACATTACATAATCAAGGATTAAACATAATCCATACACAGGATTTGCCAAGCCATGCAAGGTCACTCTGTGTGGCCCTTGGAGGCTTGGTAAATCTGGAGGAACACTAGGTAGCACAAGTTGCTGCCCTGGATGTCCTGCCCTAAGAAGGCATTCCATGAGTGGAGTGTGGGTGTTTCCACGCATCCACCCATGAAGTCTGAAGCATTCCCAGAACTGCCATTACTGATAGACCAGGGAATGAGTCAGAATGCTATGCCTTCCCAGAAGAGGTTCAACAAGGAGAAATATCTTTATTTCTCCTTGCTGTGTCCTTTTTTTAGGTGTGCTATACTGTACGGCACACTTCGAAAGAGAAAAAAGCCTGAGAGGATTATTTTTCTGCTAGAAGATGTCCCTCCCTACGCAAAAACAATCCTGCCTGCATTGCTGGCTCCCTTTCAAGCAGGGATGAGCTATATCTTAAGAGATATGATACATTCCCGCCCTTTTTAGCAACACAGCATGTGTCTTGATGTATTGCATTGCATGAAAAATTATAATTCAGTGCCTTTATTTCAACACTCTCATCTTGTAGAGTACATGTAAAATAACCTCACAAAATATTATCAAAACAGCACTGATGCATGTTCCTATAAAGGAGAATAAAACGAACATTTCTACCTTTAGCTGAAATGTCTTTTTGCAACCTAGCACCCTAAAGCTTTCTTCTGTGTGTTTTGTTATGATTGAATGGAATAGCTTAAATTGCATCTAAACTTTCTTAGAATGTAGTGCACTGCATACTCATTTCCTTTCAGGCTCGGATCAGCAACAACTGTCAGGGAAGGACTAGATGCGGCTACATTATGACAATCTGATGAATTCTGTCACTATGTGTGGTTCTGATAGTATCTTATGCAATAACCTGGGGGAAGGATCTGTCTAATCCAAAGGCCACTTGCTGAGCCTTTTATACTGTTGATAACCGACCTTATCGTAAATGAAGCCATTTTAAGGGATTTCTTACATAACCTGTGTACATCAATATACTATCCTTAGAGGCAGTAGTGTAAACAAACATGGTAAAATGCTTCAATTCAAACTGCTTTGTTCTTGTTGTTATTATTGGCTGACCTTGAAACACAGACACAATATACCTGTCCCCGACTGATATCACATTAGATGTCTTACCGATGTCAGTATCTGGATGACTTGACACCATCACAGATTCTTAGAAAGATAAGAAGGAATGCCTTTTACTTCAAAGGTAGACATGCCAATGATGAGGCAGAAAATAAAGTATTGGCCTGCTTAGAATGGAGACTGGCCTTAGGATCTTTGTGTTAACAACACCAACATGAGAAGTGGATGTGTGACCTTTAAAGAACACTCATAAACCGTCTGACTAAATATGAGCACTGGATGCATATGTAACCTGATCCAAATGCTGAAGAAAGCGCCAGACGTTGTGGACATTAAATCAGCACCTGCATATGTGCCCAATTTTTTTGTTCACATCAGTTATCAAGAGGTCTAACTTTCTTCTTTTTCCTTAGATACATTCAGCATCAGATGTGACCCTGCTACCTAATATTTTCTTCTGAAAGGAGTGACCTTTTTCACATGTGTGTACACACTAAATGATGATCTGTTGAAATAAAACTATTGTTATGTTTATATTCAGTGTTTAAAACGACATCCAAAATCTAAAAACAGCAAACTTGGAACTGGTAAACAAACACTGGACTATGGTATTTCTATTTAGTGTTTACTTTCTCGCAGAGCATCGTTCCTGATTTCAAACTTTAATGTAAATTCCCAATGTGCTACTTGAATGAAAGGCGCACAGGTATGTAGAAAACAAGACAGCTTCAATTAGAAAGAGTTATGCTTTTCTGAGACACTTTCTGGCCTCTGAGCTATTGGGATTAAACATAGATGAGTCCCAAAAGAAGTGTTGGATTTATTCCAGATACATAGAGCCTTGGAAGGGCTCTGAGGCGAATATTAAACTACTTAACAGTTTCCCTTACACAACTATTGAAGTGAAATAAAGTGTCTTGAATTTATTGCTTCAGTTTTAAGTTTCCAGGCAACTGCGTTATTTAGTTTAAAAAAAAAAAAAGAAGTCTGACAAATATTGTCAAAGTGCAAAAACAGCTGCATATTTTTTTTAAGTATAAACATTGTTCTACCAACTCTATTAGCACACGTTTCTAAATACAACTATCTGTCAGTAGAGATGCAAATTAAGTTTTTTAGCACATGAAACTAAAACAGCATCTTGGAAGTACCAAGGAATGATTAGCATTACATGATAAATGCACTAAAGTGTTCAACCAATGGGTAATAACGGAACAATCATCACAATTGACTGATGTGAGTCTGGCTTAACCTCCAAAGATGTGGTCACAAACCAACCTGGTTCTAAACGGCCACTCTGTAACTATCTTCCAAAATGCAAATTTTCCACAATGCCTCAACAAAGGGTCCCAGAGTGAGTAAAGGGCGCAGACTAGTCTTCCCCGGGAGTCTTTGTGCGTCAGGGAATAGGCGTATGCTTATCTGTGGATAGGTAGTTTGGTGGGGGGGGGCAGGATTTTGGAGAGGGTTATAAGGAGTCAGATGAGGCAGGACTAACCTCTTCCTGACTCCAGCACATCACCATTGGGAGCATAAAAGTTACTGAACGAATACAGGCTGTGGGACCTTAACTGATTGAGGGCAGTTTTTAATAATGTCGAAGGCAGCACAGGCGGAGGCCGTACAGAGCGCATGGCACACAATTGGCATTTTAGAAGAGGCCCAGGTCAGCATGTGTAGGGTGATGGACGTGGCTTCGAGCCGGATTGCAGCCACGATATCAGCATGTGCAACACCACGTGTCAAGACAACTGGTTAGTGGTGCGAGGCAGGTAGGGGAACGAGTGTGTTACCATCTGGTTTAGGGGATGAGAAGAAAAAAGGAGGACGGTTTCAGAGCCTTCTTACACCTTATAAGTAGGCCGAATCCGGTAGTGGTCTGCTTCTTTTGAAGTCAGCAGTGGATGATGGGCCTGAGCACACACTGGCGGAGGAGACAATTGAGGCTCAAGGGCTGTACAGTGCCGGTGACCCACCAGCAAATTTTGGGCACATTAATTTACCAGTGAAAGCAGGCCCCTGCAGGAAGAAGGCAGGGCCAGCGTACAGGCAGGGCAAGCAGCAGGCCAAAAGATCAGGGAAGGCCAAGCAAACAGGGAACAAGGAGGCTGGATGGCCACAAAGGCATAAAAGTGGAACTGAGGGGGCTCCAACAGGCCAGGAAAGCTGGGGATGAATCAGCTGGAGAACATACCATCGCATAGGCCAGTGGTACCAGGGGGCTCTATCAGTAAGTGGCAACATGTGGATATTAAGGCCCAAATTAAAGAACAAAGGAGGAAACTGAACATCGATTGCAGCAATTATCTGAAAACAGGTTTGGGAGTGCTGGGCAAGGTTACCAGGTAGGGAGGGAGAGGTGAACGGCAGGCCATGGTGAGGTGTGGGCCAGTGCGGGCTTGCATGTTGGTAGGAGATGTTGGCTTTGGATCCCAGATGAACGGCCACAGGTACATCCAGAGATGAGAGCTCATGCAGCTCAAGGGCCCGGTGGTGCACAGACACTCTTGGTTGGTGCATACAGGCAGAGGTAGGAGCAACCAATTCAGCAGGTGAGGCTGGCAGGCAGTTTGAGTCTCCAATGGGGCACAGGATGGCCCCAGAGAATTGACATGAACATACAGAGTGTATCTGGCAGCCCTCCCTACACCAAGGACATGTTCTCACATCAGCAGGGTAGATTCATCATCAGATGCATGTATGTCAGGGCCTGTGGTTAAAAGGGGCATGAGGTTGGTCAGGGGTATGCATGATGTGTGTCCTGAAGCAGATGAATTGGAATTGGATTATGATGAGGCCAGTTTTGAGTGAGAGGAAGGTGGAGTGAGCATGCCTGCGGCATTGGATGCCACGAGAGTGGGGCCGACGGAGTTATCAGTTAGTGTCTTTCAGTCAAGAGTGGGCTATTGATGCGCCACTAAGCAGAGAAAGGAGGTTTGCAGTAGACAACGCAAGGACAAACAGAACCCGGAACCTGTGACTTCAGGTTAGAGTTGCGGGGCTAGCAAAAAAGTGTGTAGATCAGTGGGTGTAGGAAAAAGAGTGATCAAAAGTTTTGGAGCAAACATGGGCACTGCGGAGGGAGGTAAGAACAAAGTTGGTATGTCCTATGGTAAGGGTTCATAGGACACAGGAGCTCAGACAGACTGTGATAAGGGAAGGAGGTGTAGGTGGAGGATGGTGGGGGGGTCATAGGAAAAAACTGCCCTACATGGGCCTGCCAATTCCACGGAGGTCTCATGTGTTAGACAAGACAAAAAACAGCTAAGCTAAGGAATGGTCCAAAGAGGAAGAGTGGTAGCTGGAGCAGTACCCAATGGTTACTATCAATATGGAGAACTGAAATTCAGTATTTTTGATGTACTGTGAGAAATACATAGATAAGGCCATTGCACTATTTAAGTACATGGACATTATAAGAACAGTGCAAGTGCATTTTGGGAGTTTTGTATGGCTCAGTTATGATGAGGAGTGTAGGGCCAGGATAAGTCTGAACCTGGATAAACATTTGGATGATGTTGACTCAGGACTATGGATGCAGTGGACTCTATCAATGACCTCAACCCATATGGCAAGTGGCTTTCCGATCACCTACAAGCCTTTTCAACCACAACCTGCTCAGCAAGGGGCAGGCGCAGTGTGACGGCTGGCAAACAATAACGCAGAGGCCTGTTGGAACTTTAATAAAGGCTTCTGCTCTTCAAGCATGGTTGTTCAAAGTGTGGGAGGAAGCATCCAGTGATGCAGTGCTTTACATTGACCAGCACCTCAGAACAATGGAGGGCCTCCAATGGTAGGGGGACAACAATATTTTTTAGGACAAATGGCTCACACACCAATTAAACTTGGGATCCTACTTCCATGGTTGTCACAATATCCAGACAGGGAAGTGGCCTTGAAGCTTGAGTAGGGGTTTCAGGAGCGTCTTTGAGTAGGTTACCAGGTCCCAGTGGACACAGGTGGGCCAACAATTTGTGGTTAGCCAAGGATACACCAGATGTAGTGCCAGCCAAAACTGAGAAAGAACTGGCAGAGGGCAGGATTGGTGGCCCTTCCTTTGAGTGGCCTCTTGAAAACCTGATTATATCCCCACTTGGGGTGGTGCCCAAAAAGGTGACAGGGCAACTTTGCCTGATCCACCACTTGTCATGGGCAGAGGGTGTTTCTGTGAATGATTTTAATGCAGCTGAGGATATGAAGGTGGTGTATGCTTCAGTGGACAATGCAATCAGATTGGTCAGTGTTTTCCGCTGTGGAGCTGAGTTGGTGAGGTGACATTAAGCTAGTTTTCCACCTGCTGCCAATTCATCCTGAAGATTTTTCTTTGCTCAACATGCAATTTGGGGCACCATTTAAATAGATAAAGTTCTGCCCATGGGCTGTGCAATTTCCTGTGCGCTGTTTGAAACATTCAGCACCTTTTTACAGTGGTTTTCAATAAAAAAAAGTGAACATCATATGCTGTTCACACTTAATATGGTAGCGACACTGGTGATGGCAAAAGTGCAGGAGATAGGGATGTTTCTGGAGAAGTTAATTGGGATGTGGCGTTTAGAGTTAAAGAAGGCGGAGCAACTTCTGGGTTCTCAGAATTTTCCATGTAGAGTGGAGAGAGGATGGCAGTCTTTTTGCAGGAGACTGAGTCTGGCCATATCTAGTGCCCATTTGCCACTTCATTGGGTGATGATTTCCATGGCATTGAGGGCAGATTTGGTGGTATGCTGCTTTTTTTGGATGACTTCAATGAAGTGTCAATGCATTTACGAGAAGAGGATACAGTCTGACAGATGCAAACCTTTTTGGATGCAGCAGGGTCTCAGAGGTTTGGCTTTTTCTGGGACAGGAAATGGTATGCGAGCTGTGGCTGACACAATGGGAACAGGATGACAAGAGCATAGCCTTTCTTGTGCTTTCCCCCTTTTGGTAGCATTGACCATGTTTGGAAAGGAACTGGCAAAAAGAACAGTGATGTTGAACATGAGCAATATGACAGTGTAGGAGTTGGTGAACATACAAAAAGCAAGGGGTTGGCGATTCCTGCGCTTGTTGCATCATTTCATGCTCCTGTGCTTAAAGTTGACTATTGGTTTAAAGGCTTAGCTTGTCCCCAAGGTAATATTGCTATAGGTGATTCATTATCTCATTCACAGTGGCAACGATATCATAGCCTGGCACCGGAAGCAGAGATGGTCAAGATGCCTGTTTCTGTAGAAATTTGAGAGTGGGGAGCATGAACGTCATTAGGCTGGTGGAACTGATTTAACCTGAGTCTACAAAGAGGAGTTATCACCTGGCCTGGGTTGAATTTGAACATTTTGTATGGCATCCAGGCAGGCCAGTGACACAGAATTAGTGTGACAGGGAAGGATGAGCATTGTGCTTTGTTATATTTCAATTTGATACAGACTTGTTGCCTGCCACCATTGCGAGCAAGTTGACAGGTGTGTCATTCTGTGGCTTAGCCATATTGGGGGTTTGATACCATTAACTATGATGTAATGGGACAGGTTTTGAAAGGTTGGAGCAGGAAAAGGAGTGAGAGGGGAAAGATTTTAAGGGAAGCAATCACATTTTATTTGCTCTTGGGGATTCTTCCACAATTGCCTGAGTGTTGTTATGAAAGGTTTGAGTTGGCGTGGTTCAGGATGTGCATGGTTTGGATGTTTTTGGGGGCGTTTAGTGGAGAGAGGGCCTCTTTTAGACATGGTTATCCCCCCACTTTTTGTCTGATGTTGATGTGTTCTAGAAATTGTAGTGCCCAGGGCCCCTGCTAATCAGGTTCCCTGGGCCAGAGCTCTTTCCCGAAATCTGTTGTGATGCATTGGCACAATTGGGTACACCCTTAACTACCACTATAAGTTGCTAGTAAGTGGATACCCATATACCCAGGACATGGGGCACTATGGGTAGGCCTCTGAGGGCTGCAGCACTGATTGTGCCACCCTCATACCACCCTCTAGGGCTATGCATTCATATGCGTCCAACCCTGCCATTGCAGGCTGAATGTCCTGGTGCAAACCTAGAATAAAAACTTGACGTGTGCGCTGTCCACCATACACTGCATTTACTATGGGTGAGTCACCCCTCTGGCAAGCCTTACATCCCTAAGGCAGGGTGCTTCTATTGGTATTTCCCATTGACAACAGTTGCCACTACCACCTGTGCGGTATGTGCAGGTCAAGTAGCCAATGGCAGTTATGTGCCCATGGATCAAACACACCCAAAATAGAGGGTTCAGGATGACGCTGTTATCAATCCCCTGTAATCACTAACAATGTGCATATCCTGTCAAATGCTCATGTCTATAGGCACTATAAACATCAGGTATTGTTATTAACATTATGAGGTTCACAGCAGTAAAGTCATACCCATGCTGCACATTTCAGGGTCTACCCTGTGCCTGTGTTACAATAGCTGCAAGGCCACCATGCAACATCTCAAGTGTCATGGTGCTAAGACAACAACATTGAGGGGGAGGACATATGTGTCTAGCTAGTGAAACACACCCATACAGTCATAAGAGGAAATGGAACACTGCTAGAACCATCAGTTCAATCCAATGTTGCATACATTCCCCAACACCAGCAGTACACACTACCAATTCTGACACCTGAATCGTGCCATGCCAATGCTATACATAGTATATGCTAGGTCTCAACAACATATAGGTGGATGTGAAATATCAGAGACTGGGTCAGTTCCAGATTGTTAAGTGTGGTGCAAATGCCATCAGAACACCCACAGCCAGTGCAAGGCCACACCATGATAATGGATGTCGACCGAGGGTTGAGTAGGACAAGAAGATGGAAACATACAATTTGGACAGAACCTACACCTAGAGGATGTGACGCAGACAATTCCCCAAACTGCCCACACTACATGTGACATGCAGATGGGGAATAGGCCTGTGAGAATGCTAATATTAGGGACAGGAACAATGAACAGGAACCAAGATCATAATGTTCAACTAATAGGAAGTCAGAAACGTCACATTACAAATGCCACAACACAGACACACTAATTGTACAATATCTCATTGCAGAGGCCAAAGGCTCTCCTGGGGATATGCCTGTCCTGGATTTCCCTGATGACACGGATGACGAGCTGACAAACATTAGCCAGCAGACCCTCCAAGATGTCCTTGGAACCCTCCAGACCCCACCTTCAGTCGCAAGGAGGAGCACGGAAGTAGCAGCCATCACAGAGGACCCACCCACCACCCCAATAGTACGACCTGCCAGCTCCAACCCAGCTGAGGACTCTGAGGACACTGTTACCACCTTTGAGAGGACTGTAGTTGGAGTACAGCGGGAGCTGGCCAAGGAGGTGCGGGTGGGGATGCAAAATATGGCAGCCAGCCTTGAGAGGATGCGTTTGTGCATGATGTCATTTGCAGAACAGGCAGAAGCCATGCAAGCACTAACATCCATCCTGCAAGGACTACAGCAAAGTGTAAGGGACTTCACCACTGCAGTATTGGAGTTGCCACAACACCTGGCACCCCAAACCTTTCACTGCGTGCACAAATGCAATCATGACCCCCTAGGGCCGACCTGGCTGCCTACCACAGTGATGTAGCTGCCATACTCAAGAACCAGCAGCTCCTCCTTGCTGTACTAATGTCCTTAATAGCCCCACAGTTGGCACCTACCGGGATTTCTGACTCCATGTCTTCAAACACTGAAGTGTGTGTTGACCCTTCAAACCCACCACCACCAAGGGCAGAGGAGATGACACACACATCAGAAGATGAAGATGTGGAACAGATCACCTTCACCCGCAGGAGTACCCAGTAGCACAAGTCCATGGCACATGGGCACTGATATCGTAGGTCCTGTTCTTGTTCACATTCCAGTCTTGCAACAGTTGGTCACATGCACTGTTCTCCAGCACACTGTTTACCTTGACACTATGCTCTGTGATTGTCTCTCACTACCTCATTGGCAATTCATGTTCCTCTGCACTGTATGATACTTTACCCCAACATGTCCAATGACATGTCCCTTTGCACTTGTGTAGCATCACAATGGAAGGGGTCGCACTAATGGACTCACAATCCTGGACTATGTAATTATTGCACTACAGCACTTTCAAATAAATAGCACTTACACAACCACTTTGTCTCTGTGTAATGTGACACATCAACTGTGCAGGAGATTAGTGATGTATGTCACATGTCAATGGCCATAGAATGTCAATACAACTGCGTTGAAAGATTGTGGGCTGATAACTTATCACTGGGGTCTGGATAGTATCATCATCTGCGCTTCCTGAGGCTTATTTCTGAAGAAAATTGAAAACGAACAGTATAATGCTGTATTAGACTGAAAAAGTCTGCTTTAAGGTATGTATAAGCTGAAAATCAATGTGGCCAATATTCCCTTCAAGACAATCTTTATGTATGTGACATCTGACTATAAACGTTCATCACACACACACATAATACAGCAGGAATGGATGTGTACGAGTGTATGGACAATTATGTAACCTGGGAGTACAATGTAAGAAATTATAAGTGTTACTTATGTATACAATACTCCATAAGATTATAACATCATTCAGCTTATCAGGGTTCACATGAACATCAGGCTGCAGGCAGACGCACCACAGTGCCCAAGATTTCAAGTCAGGTCTCAAACGATGACAGATTTAAAAACACATCCAAATTTCACAACACATTGGGAACCATAGTAACTTTGAGTGGTGGGTGCAATGGATGGCAGATGCATTGAGAAGTGGCTTTGGTGAAGCTGGCAATGTGCCAGCACAGTGGGAATTGTGAATAACCCTGTCAATAATGGGATTCGGATGCAGGATGGAACACAAATGCAAATACTAAATTGCCACTGTTTACCCATGCCAAAGCCCTGATCCCCAAGCATATGACACATACTGTAAAGGAGTACCTAAATATTTATTTAACAGTAAAAAAGGATAATAAAACTAGGGGAAACACCTTAACTAACCTAACCTATCCTAACTACACATTACCCACAACTTGCCCTAACTACCCTAATCTAAACTTACCTATCACATTTAACTAAACACTATAAACATCAACCGCCCACCCCCCTTATATGACGGAACACATGTAGGACAACATATACTAACCTAAATACATACTATCACAGCTAAACAAATAAATATTTTTGGGGTATTTATGTTTAAAAAAAAATATATATATATATATATATATAAATATTTTTATACACATAAACCCCAACATCATCTTCCACCCACCCACCCACAAAAAAACACATGTAATAATATAACCCCCTCCACCCCAACCCACTTATACTAACTAAACTAACAGCCTACTCTAACCTAACACTAAGCCCCCAAAACCCCCTAAAGATAAGAACCAGGAAAAAGGAGGGAGGGGAGGGAAATATGGCTGAGGGTCCAAAAGTCACAAATGTGCCCTCCGCACGATCTTCTTTATACCCCGCAGTCTCCTGCTATTGCAGGACACCTCCTTCTGCAGCCTGTCCATCCTGTGCAACATCTGTTGCATGTCCCGTCTCATAGATTGAAATTCAGCATTGTCTATCGCTGCAGCTGGGGTTGTCTGTGTGCCACTAGTGGATGGCACTGTTGGTGTTGGTGCCGTGCTTGGAGGGGAGGTGCAGGAGCTGCTGTCTGTGGTCCTGGAGCTGATGAGGTTGACGGAAAGGCAATGGTGGCTGTCATCCTTTGGGCGACTGTGGTCTGAGCGCTTGTGCTGGTGGTAATGGCTGTTGTGGGCAAGGATGGCCCTCCTTGGGCAAATGCCCTCCAGACCCCTGTGGCTTTCTCATGGCGATAACGCTGTGCCATATTGCAGAATCCAGACTCCACATCTAGTATGTGGTGGTAACGCATTGCCCACCTCTGAAATTCCCTGATCTCATGGGCATTCATGTTGGCAGCTGTAAAAATAGAGAAAGCCAAATATTAGTGACATCATTGTGTGATACATCTACAGATGATATTGTAACATTTCCTCAACAATAGCTGAAACAGTCCAAATCACAGTACAGATCATAGAATGTCCCTGAGGAATGGCAGGCCAACGCAGCCTACACATCTACTGTCTAACAGCACAGCAATGCTTAAAAAGGTGTGTACCTACTTAAATGATCTGTGCATCATTGTACTGCCATTAGTGACATAACAAATGCTGCAAGTACTCCACATGTGACAGGCCAACTAATGACTATCTTCTGGATGATAATCAAGGCCCACGAGATCTGTGATTTGTAAATGGAATTGCCTGGACGGTATGCAGTTGCTAATCATATGGGGGTATCCTAGTTTGGAACAAATGAATGTTGAAATTACATGTCTGTCTTCTACACTGGGATCCTCACACGTAGGTACACATATTTCATAACCCTAACCCTGTGCCTCAGGGGGTGATGGACATGCAACACATACTTTCAAACATCAAGGACAGCCAGGAAGCTTTGGACAGCTGTCTATGGGTTTAGGCAGTCCACCATAGGTAAGGAGGGCTGCCAACTAGGATTGACTCAAACATTGAACAATCACATCCACATTTATGTTCCTAATTGCGGACAATTGTCAACATCATTTGATCTCACTAATACCTTTTAAAAAACAAGCACATAGATGCAAGCACCCATCTGGGCTTGAGCTGCATGCACACCAATGACATTCTACTCAAGTGCCACATAAACGTAGCACAACATGTGGAGTTAGATGTTGCTTGGAAGTCAAACATACAGTCCAACATGTTCATTAGTTAACAGGGAGGCTCAAGTCTGTGGGTAATACTTCAGCATCACTGGTCTGTGTGAATCAGGGTATGAATTGCTGACTAAGGGGGTGATTCTAACCCCGGCGGTCTTAGATCGCCGGGGCCAGGGTCGGCGGGAGCACCGCCGACAGACCGGCGGTGCCCCGCAGGGCATTCTGACTGCGGCGCTTTGGCCGCGGTCAGTGCAGGAAAACCGGCGGTCTCCCGCCGGTTTTCCGCTGCCCCTTGAAATCCTCCAAGGCGGCGCAGCTTGCTGCGCCGCCGAGGGGATTCCGACCCCCCCTACCGCCATCCAGTTCCCGGCGGTCCGCCCGCCGGGAACCGGATGGCGGTAGGGGGGGTCGCGGGGCCCCTGGGGGCCCCTGCAGTGCCCATGCCACTGCATGGGCACTGCAGGGGCCCCCGTAAGAGGGCCCCTAAATGTATTTCACTGTCTGCTGCGCAGACAGTGAAATACGCGACGGGTGCAACTGCACCCGTCGCACAGCTTCCACTCCGCCGGCTCGATTCCGAGCCGGCTTCATCGTGGAAGCCTCTTTCCCGCTGGGCTGGCTGGCGGCCTGAAGGCGGCCGCCCGCCAGCCCAGCGGGAATGTCAGAATTACTGCCGCGGTCTTTCGACCGCGGAACGATAACCTGACGGCCACCTCCAAATTTTTCATTGGCATAAATGTAGCAACAAATATCACCCTGTTCACCTGCCCATGCCTATAGCACAGCACTAGAATCCCAAAATATGACTCCCCACCACTGATTGTCCGACTCAGACATGGAACAAAATGTCAAACTCCAGGCAAGTCACATATCAGATCATGTGCCAGCACATCATACCTTGCAATGTGTCCAGCACACAGAAGTCAATCACACAACAGCTGCAAACACAATACAGGGAGTGCAGAATTATTAGGCAAGTTGTATTTTTGAGGATTAATTTTATTATTGAACAACAACCATGTTTTCAATGAACCCAAAAAACTCATTAATATCAAAGCTGAATATTTTTGGAAGTAGTTTTTAGTTTGTTTTTAGTTTTAGCTATGTTAGGGGGATATCTGTGTGTGCAGGTGACTATTACTGTGCATAATTATTAGGCAACTTAACAAAAAAATATATATACCCATTTCAATTATTTATTATTACCAGTGAAACCAATATAACATCTCAACATTCACAAATATACATTTCTGACATTCAAAAACAAAACAAAAACAAATCAGTGACCAATATAGCCACCTTTCTTTGCAAGGACACTCAAAAGCCTGCCATCCATGGATTCTGTCAGTGTTTTGATCTGTTCACCATCAACATTGCGTGCAGCAGCAACCACAGCCTCCCAGACACTGTTCAGAGAGGTGTACTGTTTTCCCTCCTTGTAAATCTCACATTTGATGATGGACCACAGGTTCTCAATGGGGTTCAGATCAGGTGAACAAGGAGGCCATGTCATTAGATTTCCTTCTTTTATACCCTTTCTTGACAGCCACGCTGTGGAGTACTTGGACGCGTGTGATGGAGCATTGTCCTGCATGAAAACCATGTTTTTCTTGAAGAATGCAGACTTCTTCCTGTACCACTGCTTGAAGAAGGTGTCTTCCAGGAACTGGCAGTAGGACTGGGAGTTGAGCTTCACTCCATCCTCAACCCGAAAAGGCCCCACAAGCTCATCTTTGATGATACCAGCCCAAACCAGTACTCCACCTCCACCTTGCTGGCGTCTGAGTCGGACTGGAGCTCTCTGCCCTTTACCAATCCAGGCACGGGCCCATCCATCTGGCCCATCAAGACTCACTCTCATTTCATCAGTCCATAAAACCTTAGAAAAATCAGTCTTGAGATATTTCTTGGCCCAGTCTTGACGTTTCAGCTTGTGTGTCTTGTTCAGTGGTGGTCGTCTTTCAGCCTTTCTTACCTTGGCCATGTCTCTGAGTATTGCACACCTTGTGCTTTTGGGCACTCCAGTGATGTTGCAGCTCTGAAATATGACCAAACTGGTGGCAAGTGGCATCGTGGCAGCTGCACGCTTGACTTTTCTCAGTTCATGGGCAGATTTTTTGCGCCTTGGTTTTTCCACACGCTTCTTGCGACCCTGTTGACTATTTTGAATGAAACGCTTGATTGTTCGATGATCACGCTTCAGAAGCTTTGCAATTTTAAGAGTGCTGCATCCCTCTGCAAGATATCTCACTATTTTTGACTTTTCTGAGCCTGTCAAGTCCTTCTTTTGACCCATTTTGCCAAAGGAAAGGAAGTTGCCTAATAATTATGCACACCTGATATAGGGTGTTGATGTCATTAGACCACACCCCTTCTCATTACAGAGATGCACATCACCTAATATGCTTAATTGGTAGTAGGCTTTCGAGTCTATACAGCTTGGAGTAAGACAACATGCATAAAGAGGATGATGTGGTCAAAATACTCATTTGCCTAATAATTCTGCACTCCCTTAATAGAACTAACACATCAACACTTACTGGATATGTCTGGGTCCGCAAATCGAGCCACTTCTTCAATTATGTAGGGGGCTGGTCCACCTGTAAAACATGGAAGGGTCAAATGTGCTCAATGTCTGCTCATTGTACAAAACTTGAAACAACAAATCACTGTGTATGACATTTTATATGATAGAGCAGCACCTCAGGCATGTAGATACCCTAACAGACATACTACTGCAAATATGTATTGACCCTGTCACTCCAGTGAGTGAAAGACACACATATGCACACATGCACTAGCCCTAACAATCATGTGGTGCCAAACATGATTACTAAATTTTGTGCAGAATTCTTTCTAGAGTGTACTCCATTTCTTAATTTTTTGTTATGAGAGGCATGCAAAGCCAAATTGCTGGTGTACTGCAATACCAGTTACTCAAGTATTGTGGCTTGTGCATCAAGGGACAATGAGTTACTGTGTGATGCTCATGTGGGTTGAGTTTAGTTCAGGAATTATTGTGCTTTCAATGGCCCATTATATGTGTGCCTGTGTTGTATGTAGGTTACATATGCCACAATGAAAGGGCAGGTTCAAATTGCTGGTCTGCATGGAAGTGCTCACAGGTGTGTGCAGCTTCAGTCTCTCACAGGTCCTGGAGTTGAGAATCAAGTTCAAAGGGCCAACTGGACCTTTCACATGGGAAGCAATGGACAGCTGCTTACAGGTCCTACCGACTACCAGGCAGTGCATTATCGGACCTGAAGTCCATGAAGACTGATGAACTATGACTATGGCATGCCATACTGAAGAGGGAATCACACAGAAGTCAGAATGGGAGTCGGGCTTTGTGTAGACGAAGATTCTTAGGGTACATTTATAGGGCCCCCTAGAGAAGGGTGGGCAGAGACTGAAAACATGGCAGTGGCAGGACCTATTACCTGGGATGGACTGTGCAGGGCATGTCTTGTGAGCAATGCTTGTCAAATCTGGGGCACTCATGCTATCCATTTTCTGCTTAGATGGACTCCTTGTCACACATCCTCCTTGCTAAGATAGCTGATATCCCACTTACTGCTGTCAAGGGTCTGGTCATACATTCCTGTTACCAATGCAATAGCACATCCACTGCCTCATGTATGAAATACTCTTTTACCTTATGATTGATGGTGTCTTAGTTGTGTGTCATGTGCTGCAATGGACCATGTTGGCAACATGGATGTGTGTCATAGCTATGGTCCTCTGATATTGCCCTTCACATGTGAAATAGACAGGATATATGTTATTTACACTGTGTGTGATGTTGGCTGTACATTCATACCCATCAAATGTGATGTGGCTTTTTCAGAATCCTAATCTGTATTTCTGCAATGCCCCATGGGGTTAAACTCTGATTTTGATTCCTAGGGATCATGTGATGCATAAAAATTACCCAGAGCATGATTGAGTGATGAAGGTAGGTGTTTAATGACATAGTTAGTTAGAAGAAGTTTCGTATAATGTATTGTCTCCAACGCAATCCTGCTGCAGTGTTTGGATGGTCCCCCTCATTTTCACGAACAGCATCCTCGTCTTCCTCCTCTTCAGGCATTTGTGGGTCTGGTTCATGGAGGGGAATGTTCCTCCTTACCAGACCGGAATCTGGACTTCAGGATGCCAAATGCCTTCTCTACTATGGTGTGTGTCCTCCGATGTGCCTCATTATAGGCTGATCAACTGAAAGAAAAAATGAGTGTAAATATTTGGATGTTGGTTGCACCTTGATTATCACTTCGCATGGCAGTTGTTATCTTGTGTCGTGTGTGACTCATCTGTGTTGTGTTACTGTGGGGGATCCTAGGCTTCTAGGATGTTCTTTCTGCATTGGGTTGTTTAATTATCAAAACTGGGGTTTGGCCGATTGACCCTGATATCAGCGGTATATTTGTAAACTTGCTGTTCATTGTGTATCTCCCATGCATTATGTCATGTGAAAGAAGTGTCCATGTGCCTTCACTGGAGGTGACATGATACTTCCACACATAAAATCGATTCCACTGTGGTGGTAACAGGGTTGCACTATATGGCCTGAACATCCCATCCAATTCAACATTTGTAATAGCATGTGAAAAACAACGGTGAGGTCCTTTGATTTGGCTAGGTGACAATGTACAACACATCTCCATAAGTTGGCAGCACTAAAGTTCTCACAATTGACAATGTGCAAATATCCCATGTGTGACAAGTTCTAGGCAAACCTATTTTTGTGCCCTCACTGGGTTGGCTTATGTGCAAACGTATACCTATACTACTGAACCTGCTCCAGGTAAGCTGGCTAACTTGGTTGTGGGGATGAAGGTTTAAGTGTCAGAAGGTCCATGTGCCTGTACATCTGTTATGTATATGGGGAATTGTCTCAATCCGTATGTGTAGCAGTGTGCACTTTTCATTATTGTCACATCAATATGTGTTCATAGCACAGTCCGCTTCCTTATTGCCAGCTGGCAATGTCACCCCAGGAGTGATGTGAAATGTTGGTACTGCCTCAATGATTCCATGTCACCTTCGTTAGAGTCAGCGTCATCATGCTATGTGTCTCATGGTATTTGACCTGCAGCAAAACACATTCCACATCCCTTACACAGTACGTATTGCTTGGAAAGGTGTGCAATTGAGTGTTATTGATGTGATATTGTAAGATTCATCTTCCAAGTTGTACTGCCAGTTAAGGCCATGTCATTGTCACTGTGTGGTTTTAAATTAGTCACTTGTGGCTCTGGAGTGGCATCTGTTGTTATTTGCATCTGTCATTTTTCCATAGGTGTGTGTCCCATTGGCTCAGGATATCAAACATGATTAGCAGTGTCACAACCTCAGTGTCTTACTGGCCACGTGTCAATGTAGTGGTGTATGTGTTGTGTATGTGTTGTGTGTCCTACAGGGTTGCTGTGCAGTGTGTGTATAACTAGGTTTCTGTACTTACCAACAAGTAGGCCATTTCCATATCATCCATCCTGGAAGTGTTGATTGATGGTGCTGTGGCAGAAGATGAATGAATCATGTACACTCCCAGTATACTTTGCCATGATGTCGGTGATCAATCCCCGGTGATCCACAATGGCCTGCACATTGACGGAATGTGTGCGCTTCCTGTTGCAGGACCTCTGACCTGATTTCGGTCTCGAGCTCGCTCCCCCACGTCCGCAGCACCACCTTGCTGTGCCCGTGTCCCTGACCACCGCCCACGCTGCTGCTAGCGTGTTCGAGGCCCATCTAGTGGGCTCTGGTAAGCTTCGCTGATCCCGTGTGCATTGTGCCGCTTTTACTGTAGTTGTGACTGTATTTTGTGCCCTGTTTTTCTCTGCCTTTTGCCCCATTTTGCGCCGCTAGACTCGTGTGCATGGTGCCGTTTTCACTGTGACTGTGACTTTGTGACTATATTCTGTGCCTTGCTTTTTGTGCCTTTTGCTCCATTCTGCTTCCATTTATGCCATTTAGACTGTTTTTGCTCCTTGGGCGCTCCCTCTTGCCGCTTTACCCTGCCGCTGCCTCCTTGCGGCCCCGCCCCCCTCGCGCCCCCATTCGCCGCGCCCTCCCGCCTCCCAGCTGCTCCTCCCTCCCCCCCTCCCTTCTTAATGGCTGGCGCTGCGCGTCGAGGGTGAGCGACCGTTGACCTGATTTCGGTCTCGAGCTCGCTCCCCCACGTCCGCAGCACCACCTTGCTGTGCCCGTGTCCCTGACCCCCGTCCACGCTGCTGCTAGCGTGTTCGAGGCCCGTCTAGTGGGCTCTGGTAAGCTTCGCTGATCCCATGCGCATTGTGTCGCGCCTGGACCGCGCCCAGCACCAACCCCCCGGTCCGCACGACCCATGCATCACCAGACGCTACACGGCCAACCAGCTGATCGCCCTCAACCCCGGCCGCTCCACTACTTGCTTGCAGTCATCCCCAAAGACCACCAAGGGACCATTCTCCTGCCACGCCTGCAAGTTCACCTGCAACAGAACAAAGAAACCTGCAACAACCACAACAAACCACCTCCACTGCATACTCCTCAACACACGCTCCGCACGCAAGCACGCCATCGAGCTCTGGGACCTGCTCGACACCACCGCCCCAGATGTAGCCTTCCTGACCGAAACCTGGTGGAACGACTCCTCAGCACCAGACATCGCCATGCCGGACGGCTACAAGATCACCAGAAGAGATCGCCCCAACGGAATCGGAGGAGGAAAAGCCATTGCCCACAAATCCACCCTCAAAATCCACACCCACACGGACGACACCCTCAAGAGCGCCGAACACCTTCACTTCCGGATCCACACTGACCCCAACACCACCCTCAGGGGAACGCTCATCTACCGACCCCCAGGACCACGAGCACCCATCAGCGACTCCATCGCCGACCTCACAAGCACCCACGCCCTCGCCTCTTCGGACTACATCCTCCTTGGAGACCTCAATTTCCACTTGGAGAACAACGCCAACACCACTTCCCTGATCGACAACCTCTCCAACCTCGGCCTCAGACAACTAGTCAAAACACCCACCCACATCGCCGGCCACACGCTCGATCCGATCTTCTCCGCAAGCAACCACGTCACCTTTAGCCACACCACCGAACTCCACTGGACCGACCACCACTGCGTCCACTTCACATTCAAGAAGCACATCAAACACCACCGCACCCAACTACCACCTCTCCGCCGCTGGAGCAAAGTCACCAAAGACCAACTGACCAGCACCCTCGCCCAGAACCCGCCCACCGACCCAGATTCCGCTGCCCTCAACCTACGACAGTGGATCTACAACTGCGCCAACACCCTCGCACCCCTCAAAAAGCCCACCGACAACCAAGGACAGAAAAAAGACGCCTGGTTTATGGACAAACTCCTCACCTCCAAACGCACCTGCCAGAAACTAAAGAAGAAATGGAGAGCCTGGCAGCCCACAAGGAAGCCACCCGCAAGCACCACCAGCTAATCCGACTCGCCAAACGTTCCCACTTCACAGAACGCCTGAATAACAACGCACACAACAACAAAGAACTCTTCTGCATCGTGAAAGAGTTATCCAACCCCAGCGCCAACGCCAACGACATCACCCCCTCCCAAGAACTCTGCGACGCCCTGTCCACCTTCTTCTATCAGAAGATCGCCGACATCCACGACAGCCTCAACACCACGCCTCTGTCAGACCCCACCTCCGTCAGCTCCCCCTACACCAACCGCCTGACCGCCTGGACCCACGTAAACGACACGGAAACTTGCAAGATCATGAACTCCATCCACTCAGGATCCCCCGCAAACCCTTGTCCCCACCACGTCTACAAAAAAGCCGACTCTACCATCGCCCCCCAACTTCGGAAGATCATCAATTTATCCTTTGAAACTGCAACCTTCCCGGAAAGCTGGAAGCATGCCGAAATCCACGCCCTCCTCAAGAAACCCAAGGCTGACCCCAACGACCTCAAAAACTTCCACCCGATCTCCCTCCTCCCCTTCCCGGCGAAGGTTATCGAGAAGATCGTTAACACCCAGCTCACCCACCACCTCGAGGACAACTCCATCCTGGACCCCTCTCAGTCCGGTTTCAGATGCAACCACAGCACCAAGACTGCTCTCCTCGCCGCTACAGACGAGATCAGACAGCAAATGGACAACGGCGAAACATCACCCCTCATCCTCCTGGACCTTTCCGCACCCTTCGACACGGTTTGCCACCACACCCTACTAACACGCCTCCACGAAGCCGGAATACAAGATAAAGCCCTCAACTGGATCTCCTCTTTTCTCTCCGGCAGAACCCATAGAGTCCGTCTCTCCCCCTTCCGCTCCAGAGCCACCAACATCATCTGCGGCGTACCCCCAGGCTCCTCCCTAAGCCCAACGCTGTTCAACGTCTACATGGCCCCTTTCGCACAACTGGCCCGTCAGCACAACCTCAACATTCTCTCCTACGCCGACGACACCCAGCTCATCCTCTCCCTCACCAAAGACCCACTCACGCCAAAGCCAACCTCCACGAGGGAATGAAGTCCATCGCCGAGTGGATGAGAAATAGCCACCTGAAACTGAACTCCGACAAGACGGAGGTCCTCATCCTTGTACGCCCCCCCTCGGCCTGGGACGACTCCTGGTGGCCCACTGCGCTGGGACACCCCCCCCAACACCAACCAACCACGCACGCAACCTGGGCTTCATCCTCGACTCCGCCCTCACCATGTCCAAGCAGGTCAACGCAGTTTCCTCCTCCTGCGACCCCCCTGCGACTGACCCAGGACCTTCTCACCTTCAGGAGACTCCTCAAGACCTGGCACTTCGACCAGTAGCAGAAGCCCCCCCCCCCCCAGCGCCTTGAAACCCTAACGGGTACGTAGTGCGCTTTATAAATATTGTGATTGATTGTGATTGATTGATTGCAGTATAGATGCTCTGTTGCAGCAGGTGGCACAATCCGTACATGTGTGCAGTCAATGGCACCAAGCACGGGTGGGAAGCCATTGATTTGATAGAAGCCCTGTTTGGTCTCCTGCTGCTTCTGCTGTGTGTTGGGCAAGCTGATGTGGCGGGGTGTGCGGGAGATGATGGCATCCAGTACATTGGGAAGGAAGGCAGAGAATGAGGGCTGTGAGATCCCAGCAACTAGGGCTCCAGTGGTTTGAAAGAGTCACTTTCCAACATGTGCAGGACAGCTAGCACGTTGGTCTCTGGTGGAATGATGTGGGGTGTCTGCAAGCTGGGTGCCAACTGTGGCTCAATGTGGCACAGCAGCTGTTGTATAGCTTGCCAGTTTAGTCTGTACCTCTGGATGATGTCATGCTCCCTGAGGCCCTGAATGATTGTCCGGGTCCGGAATATCCTCTCCTGCCTCCGGCATTGCCTTTGGGGTCCCTATTGGTGTGGTGAAAGCTGCTGCTGTTGCTCCTGTGCTTTGTGTCTTCGTGCATGCTGGATGAATAGCACCTCCATGTCTTCCTTTTTGAGCTCTGATGTTACTTCTGTGTGTTTTCCTTAAGTACTGATGTGTTTGCCCCATTTTAACACCTGCCCTGACCCAGGCGTAAATTTTTGGCGCAAAGCGGGATGTGCACCATTTTCCTACTCCGCCTCCCAGCCGTGCAGCATTTTTGCACAGTTGGATAAATAATGTG
The DNA here is from genome assembly GCF_031143425.1 of Pleurodeles waltl. NCBI lineage: Eukaryota > Metazoa > Chordata > Amphibia > Caudata > Salamandridae > Pleurodeles > Pleurodeles waltl. The sequence goes on from NC_090445.1 coordinate 1,303,476,122, forward strand.
CATGGGTGTTTAAGTCATTTTTGGGACGGGAACACCTACCTTTTATCTTATTAACGCAAGGCGGTTTCACGCATCCAGAAAGTGACGTACACTGAGATATTTTGACATTAGATGGGTCTAGCGTCAAAGTATAAATATGGTGTTAGGTTTGTGCCGAATTTGTGTCAAAAAATTTATGCAAATCCAGCGCAAGCAGAGTATAAATATGGGCCTCTGTGCCTCTGTAGCTGTGCCATCAGCTGTGGGACACTGCTATTCCTCAGGACAAAGGCATCATGCACCGATTCAGGATACTTGGCAGTGACGTAGGAGATGTACTGGTCAGCAAGGCACACCATCTGGACATTGAGTGATTGGAAACTCTTCTGATTCCTGTACACTTGATCATTGGCACTGGGAGGGTTTGAGGCAATATGGGTCCCATCAATGGCCCCAATTACATGTGGTATATGTCCCATTGCTTAGAATTAAGCCTTCACAGCGGGTACGTCATCTACCTGGGTGAATGCGATGTAGCTGCACATGTGTTTGCACAAGGCTGCCAAAACCCTCGCAAACACAATAGAGAACATTTGCTGTGACATTCCTGCAGCCAAGCCCACTGTCACCTGGAAAGAGCCAGTTGCCAGGAAATGGAGCATTGGGTACCTGCACAAGAGTGGGTATTACTGTGGTGCAATGGATAGCAGGTAGCAAATCAGGCTCCAATTGTGCACACAGCTCTGTGATTGTGGCCCTGTCCAGAAAATAGGTGAGTATTATGTGCCTGTCCTCCAGTGTAGCCAAGTCCACAAGGGGTCTGTACACAGGTGCTTGCCTCCTCCTCCTATTCCTCCACAGTGGTGGTACCTAAGGGACCCAAAAGTAAGAAAGGAGTGACTACAGGAACCATGAACACACTAAAGCAGTGTACACAGAGCATGCTTGTATGTTGGACCCTGGAACTGTATAGGTGAGAACATTCGACTACAATGACACACTTACCAATCTGTACATGTGTACCAGCATTAGAAAATTGCGCCTGCCTGTCCTGTGTACAGGGACAAGTGGAGGTGACCTAACTCCGCTGGCGTTTCCATCATGGCAGGAGGCGGTCTGCGCCACTGTGCAATTCCTTATTGGCTAACATAGCCCTTTATGGAGTATGGGAGCCAATGATGATCAACGCCGGCGGTGACGGTGCTTACTGCCACAGACGTGACCACCATTTTCTTTCTACCACATCACTTGATTCCTGTCTTTCCACAGGATGCAATCTTCACTGCGTGTGCTGCTCTGATGTGTGTCTGGAACCTGCCATGGCTTGTGCGACAGGGGAAAGGGCCCCAGGCCTTTACGTAGGAGGAGTTGGAAAGACTAGTGGATGGTGTCCTACTACTGTATGGGGAATTGTATGGGCCTCCAGACCAATAGGTGAGTACACCATGGGTACATTGCATGGAACATGGCTGCATGGAGATGTGTGTGTGTGCTGGCAGTGTGTCACAGGTGTGGTATAGCTGGTGGCAGCGCTATTGCAGGGGTCGAGTCATGTGTGTGCCTGATGAGGGGATAAGGTTTTTTGTAATCCACACGTGTGAAAGGCTGGATTGTCTGGTTAATGTCGTCCCTCTATTTGTCTTACCTCTGGAGGTCAGCACCCATCAGAAGAAGGGGTTGTGGGGTGCCATCGCCAAGGACATGCGGACCCTGGGGTTCTATAGCTGGTAGAGGACCAACTTCAGGAAATGGTGGGAGGACCTGAGATGTTGGGCCAGGAAGACCGTGGAGGCCCAGCTGAGGGAGGGGTGCCCATCGGAACCTGACTGCCCTGATTGCCCGCATTCTGGCAGTGGCCTGCCCAGAGCTGGATGGATGCTTGAGGGCATCACAGCAGCCACAAGTGGGTATGTACAGTGTGTTTGACAACTGTCTCTCTTGCCTGACATGGGATTTAGGAGCAGGATACTAGTCAGTGGATGCCAGAATATGCCAGTTTAGATATTGCTGTGTGGTCCAGCTTAGGTTAATAGGGTGGAATGCATGTTTTTGATAGCTATGTAGGTGGCTTCCCATGGCAGACAGGGCTTAGCTGGTTCCAGGTGGTGTGTTGCTGGCAATGTTTGGCTCCTAACTGCTGTTGTACTTAGCCAATGGTATTCCAGTGTGTGCCACACTGCTCATTCTCAGTCTCAATGTGTGACAGTGATGTGTGTGCCATTTGTGCTCTTGATGCTGTGATTGACCCTGTGCTCCCTTTCTTTCTCCCCTCTCTCCTTTTGTCATCCTGTTCACATGTGCATTAGCATCATCTGGTGATGGAACAAGGGCACCAGCGAGTGAGGGAGCTGTAGCCCAAGGGAACCAGGATGCATAGTCCACCGACGCTAAGAGGACCAGTGGGACAGAGGGCAAGGGGAGCACCACGGCGGGGACAGGAGGTGATACCACTGACTCTGTTTCCCCCTCCGATGGGAGCTCCCCATGTGGTGGTGGACCCCTCTGGGACCACCCCAGCAACAGGTTCCACCGCCATCCCCTGTACAAGCACCGCCCTCCCAGTAGCCCCCTACCGAGTTGCCCATGCCCACTCACCCAGGAGAGTGGGCATCTCCTTTGCCCAAGGCACCTCAGGCCCTTCCCCAGTCAGCCCTGCTGCCCTCAGTGAGGAGGCTATTGACCTCCTGAGATCCATCTCTGTAGGGCAGTCAACAAAACTGAATGACATCCAGGGGCTGGCATCCCAGATGCAGCAATGCAGTGCCTTCCTAGAGAACATTTACGGTGGATTGGCGGCTCTACAGAGATCATTTCTGGGACTGGCCTCTTCTCTGACAGCAGCCAGTGTCCCTGTTTCATCCATCCCCCCCCCAACGACCACTTCCAAGTCCCAGACTCCTCACCCCAACCCATCCCATGCACACATGCTGACAAGCATGCACCCAAAACAACACACAAGACTCGCACAGAAAAAGACAGGCAGCACACTTCCGTCCACAAGCACTCACACAGTCAGCACCTAGATGCACACACATCATCCACGGCTTCCACTGTCTCCCCCTCCTCCTCCTCTCTCACAGTCACATCCACACACACACCTGCATGCACTGCATTAGCAGTCCCTGAACCTGCCAACTGCACAGCCTTGCCCACAGTCACCACAACAGCAGGCCTACAGACATGCACCCCACACACCACATGCGCAGTCACCATCACCACCTCATGCAGCACACCCACCTCACTAGCAAACACTACTGCAACATCCATCCACACGTCATGTTTGTCCTCCCCAACCCTGTCTGACCCCCCACAGACACACAAACGCTCACACTCAGACCCCCAACAGCTATCAACCTCGCGCATGCACACTGTCCATGCACCTGCACCCAAGTCCAGCATACCTCCTCCTCCCTCAACCACTCCCTCAACCTCCACTCCATCCCTCCTCCCCATCCTGCCCCATTCTCCCTAAGAAGCTTTTTCTTCCCCGCCTGGACCTCTTCCTTGCCCCTCTACCCACACTCCTGGTTGTAAGAGGAAGGTCCCACCCCAGCCCAGTGCCTCGAGCAACCAGGCTGACACTGCTCCACCCCCAAAGTGTCCAGCTGCTACTTAGGGGCACATGAGTGAGACACCGGCCACCCACACCAAGGACACTCTTGCCCCAAGAACAGAGGGCTAAAGTGCTTCCCCCTCCCAAACAGACTATCAAGACCATGGAGCCACCTCCAACACCTAGGGCCAAGGAGGCCCCACCCATATCCAAAGCCAAGGAGGCCCCGCCTAGATCCAAGGCCAAGGAGGCCCCAAGCAAATCCAATGCAAAGGAGGCCTAACCCAGTTCCAAAGCCAAGGTTGCCCCACCCATATCCAAGGCCAAGGAGGCCCCACCCGAATCTAAGGCCATGGAGGCCCCACCCAAATCCAAAGATATGGAGGACCCAGCAAAAACTGAGCCCAAGGATGCCCCGTCCAGATCCAAGGTCAAGGATGCCCCAGCAAAAGCTGGGCCCAAGGAGGCCCCAGCTAGATCCAAGGCTAGGAGGCCCAAGCCAAAACCAAGGACAAGGAGGCCCCAGCCAAAACCAAGGACACGGAGGCCCTAGCCGAATCAAAGGACATGGAGGCCCCAACCAAAACTGAGCCCAAAGAGGCCCCATCCAAAACCAAGGACATGGAGGCCCCAGCCAAAACTGAGTGCAAGGAGCCCCATTCCAAATCAGAGCCCAAGGAGCCCCATCCCGAACCAGTGCCCAAGGAGCCCCCCTCAGTAACCAGTGGGCAGGGAGCCCCCTCCAGCACAAGTGGGCAAGTCATTACTGCCATCGCCGGTATGGCGGTAACCTGACCACCAAGGTCATAATGGCCACCATAGTAAGGGGCTTAAGACCATGTTGTGTATTTGTCGGAGTGCATAGCACCACCGGAGCCTCACTAAACGTGAGGCTTGTGTGGCAATGGGGCCTTTTGATTTTGGGCCTATGTATCACGATGCAACCCTTTTGCATTCATTCAGTGTGTCCTATGTGCTTCCCCCTTCTGCAATTTATGAAATTCCACATAGTCCCCCCCTGCAACTTACCCTACATTTGTGGTAGTTCTTGGTAGTCTGCCCTGTCCTGCGATTCCAGTGACCGGATCCTTCGGGATGACTGTTGCCACCATCTCCTCCAGCTCATCTAGGTCCTTCTGGGTGCAATACTTTCACCTCTGGTCTGTATTGCTTCCTTTTGGTTCCAGGCCAGTTTCTCCTTAGTTCTGTGCTTGCAATCTTGCCAGCACTTCTTGCAGTTGGTGACAGTCCTCTTCACCTCTGCAACGCTGTTGACTTTATCTGCTATTGCCTGCATTACAGCCTTTCTCCTACCTATTGGCAAATTAGAGGTGACGAACACCTGGTATTGATGCTTCATCACCTCTCAGACCAAGATGTCATTCTCCTCCTCACTAAAGCGACACTTCTGCTTTCTCTCCTCCGTCTCCTAGGATTTTGCGGGCCTCTCCTGGCTGGTACTAGGCTGATTGGGATCTCCCTGGGGTTTCTCCTGGCATGCATTCTCCATCTTGTCTGCCATTTGTTTTTTGTTGCTTGCGTGTTTTTTTTTAATGCTGTTAAGTATGCCGCAAAACATTCTAATGCCGCTTTTGCAGCATTAGTGTCATTATGGGCAAGCAAAAAGTGCTCCGTCCATTCTGTAATCTCTCTTTGGGCTTCAAACCACGCCCATGTCACGTCAGTCACTTACATTGGTTCATAGACTTGCTTCCATTTGTGAAAGGCATGCATACATCATGCCTTTTCCGGTGTTTAGCCCACCTACACAGCTACACCTAACCTACTAAAAACATAAGAGGCTCGATGTTTTCAGCCTGGGTTCTGGACTAATTTGTCTGTTTTTTTTCCACACAGCATGATCGCACTGCATTTTACGTAGCCTGATTGCTCTGCGTTTATTTTGCTTTACAATGCTAATAGCTCTAACTCGAGCAAATACGAGACCCATTGCATTGAAAATGCTTGTTTTTACTTACAGCATGTCACAGAGGCTAGCGTAGTTGTTTTTACTCTACGTTTTCCTTAGCGCCAATGTGCGTTATTTTATAAATATGGCGCACAGATGGATCTAGGGCATGACATTAGCTCACAGTAATTTATTTGATGCACAACTGCGCTAGCACAGTTATGCATCACTTTTTATGGGCCTAGCTTTGCCATCTTGTGAGTAGGTCTGACAGATTTCCACCAAAAGCTGAATTAAATAAAATAGAACGGGTGCTCCACTAAAAAAGTAGGTCCCAATCTTACCTCTTTCTCCCTTTAATCGGCCCATGATCCTTCGTAATGACTGGAGGCATCTACCTAATCATATGACCTAACTACATCTTTCTGAAGGGTCAATGTCCTGCGACACTTTGCCTTCACGTGTCATCAGTCATTCTGTATGGATTATAGTTTATTTCAAGAAGTCCACATGCTCCCTATCCAAGATAAAGGACTTTCTGAGGTTTGTAGTGTACATGCAAGCCTGCCTGCCTAAAAGCCCCAAGGAACAAGCTTCACTTAGGGCCAGATGTACGACCTCGATTTTTGCGACTCTCAATTTGCAACTCGTTTGCAAGTCGCAAATTGCAAGTCGCAAAACCTTATGTACAACAGTGTACTGTACACTGTTTGCGATTCGCAATGGGGTCTCATAAGACCTACCTCATGAATATTCATGAGGTAGGTCGCAATTTGCGACCCCATTGGGAATGGCCACCCTCACAGGGATGGTGGCCTGCTGGAGACAGCAGACAACCATGTCTGTGACTGCTTTTAAATAAAGCATTTTTTTTTTTTTTTTTTAAATGCAGCCCGTTTTCCTTAAAGGTAAAAGAGATGCATTTAAAAAAAGAAATGAAAAGTTTTCCTTTCATTTTTTCAGAGCAGGCAGTGGTCCGTGGTGCCAATGCCTGCTCTGAAAAAGTATCTTCAATGCCATTCACAAAGGGGAAGGAGTCCCAGCGGGATCCCCTCCCACTTGCAATTGGGTTAGTGTAGGAGGCTGGCCTAGTTTATAGTGGGTACCTTGGGTACTTACACCTTACACCATGTCCATTTATCCCTTATTAGTGAAATGTAGTAGTGTTCTAGCAGCTTAGGCTTTTAGAGGTAGCTATAGCAGAGCAGCTTAGGTTGAACTAGGAGACATGCACAGCTCCTGCCATACCACTTATAGTTACACAGTACTTATACACAAGTAAAGACAATACTCAGTATTACCAAAAATAAAGGTAGTTTATTAGGGTGACACAAGGCCAAAAATATCTTAGAGGCAATACTCTTTCTGGTGGTAAGTATTATACACAATATTTACACTAGACACCAAAATAAGGTAAGTAATTAGACATAGGATAGTGCAAACAGTAGGAAGTGCTATAGAATGCAATTGGAGAAAATAGATCTAGGGGCAACACAAACCATATAATAAGAAAGTGGAATGCGAATCACAAATTCCCCCCTAGACAAGTGTGGTGTGTAGAACATCGCTGGGAGAGTGAGAATACAGTAAAGGTAAGTAAAATACCGACCCCAGAGCTCAGAAAAGCAGGAGTAGAGTACTGCAAGTTTCCTTAGGACACACTGCAAGTTGTGATTAGTTATTGCAAGAACCAAGCAAGACTGCAAACAACAAATGGTGGATTCCTGGACCTGACGACCTGCAAAGGAAGGAGACCAAGTCCAGAAGTAAAAAGAAGTTCCAGAAAGGAAAGGATCCCCTGCCAACACAGAAGAGGGTGCAAAGGAAGAGTCCCCAGTTGGACGAAGACTGCAGAAATGCACCCAAAGAAGATGTCAGCGGGTTCCTGCATGATGCACTAAATGTCCCTCAAAGAGAAGTTGGAAGCAGGTGAGTTTTGGTGGTTGATTCCTCCAACAAGCCTTGGTCCCGACAAAGTCGCGTTTTGCGCCAAAGTGGGGATGTCTGGACCCAGGATGGACCTGGGGGCCTCAACTCTGTGTGAGGAGGAAGAGAGGGCTCTCAGCACTTTAGAGAGCCCTCAGAACACCAGACAGTACCCACAAGAGGCCCATGACACGGAGGCAAAGGAGGTGCAAAATACAGTTGCGCAGCACTACAAAAGAAGGTCCCACGCTGCCAGAGGTCAACACAGTGAGTTAAGCATCACAGGATAGAGTGCTGGGGACCTGGCCCAGGCTGTGCACAAATAAATTTCGTAAATATTGCAGAGAGGCCTCAGGAGGTGAATAAGATGGGGTGCACATGGGTACTGCCGTTCTCAGGGAAGGCAAAGTCTTACCTCCTCCAAATTGGGACAGCAGGACCTCAGGACAGTCTGTGTTGAAGGGGTCTACCACCTGTGTTCCAAGAAGCACGCCCGTCACCAGGAGAGGAGTCCAAGAGAACCGGTCATTGAAATAGAAGGTGCCTGTTTGAGCAGAGGAGTGACTTTGTCACTCCACAGGAGATTTCTTTGGTCCTTCTGGTGCAGGGTGAAGACAGGGAATCTCCAGATCATCACTCCATAGAAACTGTTGTAGTTGCTGGCTGGAGCTGAAGTTTCAGAGGAAAGGGAGCCCTTTTGGATACTTTGGGGGTCATTCCAAGTTTGGCCGGCGGCGGTTGCCGCCCGCCAAACTTCCCCAGTCAAAAGACGGCTCCGCGGTCAGAAGACCGCGGGGGCCATTTTGACTTTCCCGCTGGGCCGGCGGGCGCCCGCCAAGTGAGCGCCCGCCGGCCCAGCGGGAAAGGCCCTGCAACACAGGAGCCGGCTCCGAATGGAGCCGGCGGTGTTGCAGGGGTGCGACGGGGCAGTTGCACACGTCACGATTTTCACTGTCTGCTAAGCAGACAGTAAAAATCATGCTGGGGCCCTGTTAGGGGGCCCCATGACACCCTTTCCCGCCATCCTGTTCCTGGCTGTAAAAACCGCCAGAAACAGGATGGCGGGAAGGGGGTCAGAATCTCCATGGCAGCGCTGCAAGCAGCGCCGCCATGGAGATACAGCCCAGCCAGGGGTAATCCGGCGGTTTCCCGCCGGATCCCCTTTTCTGACTGTGGCTTTACCACCGTGGTCAGAATGGGCAGGAAAACACCGTCAGCCTGTTGGCGGTGCTTTCCGTCGATCACGGCCCTGATGGTTTTTACCGCCAGCGTCGGAATTACCCCCTTTGTTGCTGTTACAGCGGTTCCTAGTGCAGTCTGCGGTTGATGGGAGGTCAGAGGATGAAGTAGTAGTTCCAAAGGATTCCTGCTGGAAACTTGCAAGTAGAATCTGAATAGAAACCCACAGGAGAGACCCTAAATAGCCCTGAGAGGGGGATTGGCTACCTTATCAGGTATGGACCTATCAGGAGGGGTCTCTGACGTCACCTGCTGGCACTGGCCTCTCAGAGGCCTCCAGAGTGTCACCACATCTTGGAAAACAAGATGGCTGAAGTCTGGGACACACTGTAGGAGCTCTGGGCACCACCCTTGGGGTGGTGATGGGCAGGGGAGTGGTCACTCTCCTTTGCTTTGTCCAGTTTTGCACCAGAGAAGTGACTGGGGGTCCCTGAACCGGTGTAGACTGGCTTATGCAAGGAGGGCACCATCTGTGCCCTTCAAAGCATCTCAGACCCAAGGAGGGCAGAATCCTGTCTGTGAGGTGGCAGCAGATGCAGCTGCATTTCAAGCCTCAGAGAGCTGGTTTCGTAGTACTGTGGGTCCATGGTGGAGGCCCTAGGATGCATGGAATTGGCTCCCAAATACAAGATTCGGATTGGGGGGACAATTCCCTGATCTTAGACGCCTTACATGGCCATATTACCATTGTGAAGCTACAAACTACATGTAGTGCACGCATGTAATGGCATTACCACACTCACAAAGTTACGGGAATTGGCCCTGAACTATGTGGGGGCACCTGTGCTAGTGCAAGGGTGCCCTCACACTTAGTAACTTTGCACCTAACCTTCAGTAAATGAAGTTTAGACATATAGGTGACGTATACGTTACTTAAGTGTAGTGAAAGTGGCTGTGAAATAGTGTGAGCACTATTTCATGCAGGCTGCAATGGCAGGCCTGTGGAAGGGTTTGTCTGAGCTCGAAATGCTGCAGCCCATAAGGATCTCCTGGAACCCCAATGCCCTGGGTACCTAGGTACCAGATACTAGGGACTTATAAGGGGGGTCCAGTGTGCCAATTGAAATTGGTAATTGAAGTCACTAGCCTATAGTGACAAATGTAAAAGCAGAGAGAGCATAAGCACTGAGGTTCTGATTAGCAGAGGCTCAGTGATAAAGTTAATCACTACTGACAACACATACATTAGGCCACAAACTATGAGCACTGAGGTCCTGGCTAGCAGGATCTCAGGGAGACAGGCAAAACACACTGACATATAGGTTTTTATCTATGAGCACTGGGGTCCTGGCTAGCAGGATCCCAGTGACACAGTAAAAACACACTCACACACACTCACAAACAGGTCAAAAGTGAGAGTAACCATGCTAGAAAGAGGCTACTTTCTCACAGTTAGCACCATTGTGAAACTGGTGTTAACTGCGATTGTTTTGTGACCGCATTCACAGTCACAAAACAATGCTACATCACGCTGCGACTCACAATTAGGAAGGGAATGGCACTTCCTAATTGCTACTTGCAAACCTATTTTGCGATTCGGTAAATAGATTACCGAATCGCAAAATAGGATCTGTACATACCCAAATGCTTTTTTCTGTCTCAAACGGTCCGATTCTGCAAATCGGGCTGTTTGGGACAGGAAAAATGGAACGTACATGTGCCCCTAAATACTGAGGAGAACTCTGTCTGGTCCTAACTCAAGCCTCCCTCTATTTCAGAGAAGTCCAGTATTGTAGGACTTCTGTCTTTCTCCATCCAGGTGGTATTTTTGTATCCCATACACTAAAACTGTTCAACTGTGGGAGACCCTACAACTCTGCCAGAGTTTCTCTTATCCTCTGAGATTGTTGTGGATAAGGACTCTTAGAAATAGATTGATTAGTATGGAAGGTCGGAATGGCAAAGCCATTTTTGGCTTTAATCTGGGGCTGATCTCAGGATAAATCTTTTGTACAAAGCATACTCTGCAGAAATCTTCAGCATCCATAGCTCTTGAAAATTCCAATCAGTTACGGATGTGTTTTTCCATCATTTTTGTATTTTCAGTCAATGGATGTTAAGTCATCACTTTTTTGGAGATCACGTCTCCCTGGGGTCCATTAGAAGTGGATTGCTTCATCTCTTACCTTCGTTAACAACCCCAGAAGTGTGGGAGCTGGTGCCCAAACCAAGAATCCTAGACTGTGGATGCTTTTTTCCACGACTTGAACCCCCCTTGTTAGGTAAGCCTTTCTGCCATTCTAGTTTGTCTCTTGCATTTTTCTTCATGTTTATCATTGGCAGGCTCTCATGGTCTTATGCCTCCCTTCAGATCCTCCCAGACCTACATTACTTATCACTTAAAATGTGAGATAGATCTCTATTGACTCCTCCCAGCACTTCCGGGCTTTCTATGAGACATTTGCTGGAATCCACAACCCTTCTCTCACAACAGGCACCTCTTAATCCGTTTGTGGCTGGTGTTAGGATTGATGGTTCACAGATCAACATTTTGTGTGTCACTTCAGCCTACTGGATAATTTATGGGTTTTTGGAGCTAAAGAGGTCGATTTTTCAAAATTCAGATTCTTGGTTTTTGGGTTTGGGGAAAGGAAATTGGACCACCTTCATGCTTCTTCTCACTCTCTCTCCAATCTCGTAGCTTCATTTTGGAGGAGGTTCTGTCCTATAGGACACTTTACATTTTCAATTTTGCAGTTTCCGCTGGATACCCCTCCTTGGATTCCTCCCCCATGTTTAAGAGCCCCCTTACCTGCAGACACATGGGAAGTATTCATATAATCCCATCCTTCTTCCTTACTATTCTTGAACATTTGACATCAACAGCCACTTAACCAACTGTTAGTCAAGCTGACTGTCCTCCTCTGTCTAATCTTGATGAAACTAGTGTCTGATGTGAAGGCCCATCCTGACTGTAAAAGGTCATTTACCTCCAAAGGATTTGTGTTTTCATTTTCGGTAGGACCAAGCTTGGTTGGTTTCTCAAATCCATACTGATAGACCTTTCAGCTCTTGGTGTGGTTTTGCCTGTCTTTTTGGCTTCTAACCTCCTGTTTTGGTCCTGTGCTGAATTTCATTTTCACTGGTTTTAGGATTCTGGGCACTTTACCTTTGCTGATCAGTGCTACAGTGCAAGTGCTCCCTGTCTAAATGGTATTTGTGATTGCTTTATCCGTGATTGGCATATTGGATTTACTTGTAAATCCCTAATATAGTGCTCTGTGTCTGCCCAGGGCCTGTAAATCAAATGTTACTAGTGGGCCTGCAGCACTGTGCCATCTTCATGAGTAGCCCTGTAAACATGCCTCAGACCTGCTTTTACAGTGTCTGTGAATGCAGTTTAAAACTGCCAGTTCAACCTGGCAAGTGCACCTACTTTTCAGGCCCAAACTCTCCCTTTTACTACGTGTAAGTTACTCCTAAGGTACCCCTAAGGCAGCCCTATGCTCAGGGTGTAGTGTATTTAAAAGGTAGGACATGTACTAGTATGTTTTACATGTCCTGATAGTGAAATAATGTTAAATTTGGTTTTCAGTACTGCAAGAAAAATCTCTCCAATAGGTTAACCTGGGGATTTCCTTAACATATCTTTTAAGTGTGCTTTCCCATTGGGAGCAGATAGAGATTTAGAGTTTGGGATATCTGAACATACAATTGAAACATGCATCTTTTAGTGGTTAGTTTTTGAATTGTAAGTTTAAAAATACCAGTTTTAGAAAGCGGGCATGTTCTTGCTTAACCATTCTGTGCATCTGCTTGTCTGTGGAATACATGTCTGGGCCAGGATGACAGTTAAGCTGTTTGTGAATTCACTCTAGACAGTCACACAAAGGGAGCTGAGATGTGCCCTGCATATCTTGATGGGTCTTCCTGGGCTAGAGTGGTGGGAGGAGCTGACACTTGCACCTGAAAAGGGTTGTACCTGTCCTTACACAAAGCAATTTGATGCTACAACCCATATGGGGATACAGTTACCCATTTTGCTTAACCAGATTCTCTTGAAAGTTACATGAACATCTGCATACCAACCTTACAGCACTACCTTACTATCTGTACCAAGGGACTCAAATTTACAAGCACTCCATTCCCAAATCTCAACCCTGCATTAGAATCCCACAGGCAGTGTGATGCAGAGCAACCACTGCACTGGCATACTCGTCACTACACTAGTAACGTACAGTACCAAATAAGTACCAGTCATCCATGTACTCTCATTTCCACCACACCTCTACCTTTAGCAAAGTATTGCCACCTCTACAAACATCTTATAAGCACATTATCATGCCACAACACTGGATTACCACTCCAAAAATAAAATTGCCAGCCCAAACTTTTCCTTTCAACCTCCAGCAGTGTATTTTTATCCCAGAAATCTACAACAAATCACAACACAGTTCATCTTCTTCCAATGAACTGAGTCGCTATTATGGCTTTATCAGCCCATAATACCACACCACTACCTCTAATCTTATGCATACCACTGTAGCTTTACCACACCAGGCAACAGTCCTTTCACCTAAAAGCTGTGTACTACTACCTAAACACTGAACTACTTCTACAAGCCACACTGCTAGCACCGCTGAACTACCACACCAAAGCACAGCACTACCAGTATCCAGTACAATAGCAGCACCCCAACCATGAAATTAACATTTTGTCAGCAGCACACTACCACTCCGACTGTGACTGAGCTTCCATACTAATCATCACACTTCCATACCAATTATCACACTGCAAGTCTCACCCCCACATCACCACAAAATCAGACTCTAATACAAAACAACCTGAAAAATTCTACTCAGCTACCACCATGCACAACCACAATCACATTATCATTCTCACCACTACACTGGAAAGTATAATGCTGCCACCTACATCCTCATATCCAGTACTATTGTATGCCAGTAGTTGCTGGTTGGGGCCATCAGCACTCTTTCTTGGGGACTGGCACTTATTTTCCCCCATTGGACATTTACCAAGAGCAAGAGATGGAAAAACAATCAAGGGGGAATGAAGGAGAAATAAATAAGAGGCAAAACTCAAAGGAAAAAGTAGGAATCAGCAAGAGTGAGATAAAGAAGGTGCCTGGTAGTCAAATAAAGAGGCTTGAGGTGTTTTCAGGGCTTTGCATCATTGGTACTTGGTGTACTGATATTTAATAATAATAGCGCTGGATGTGGGGTTCTAAGCAGAACTTCGAGCACCAACACTATTTCTTTTACAAATCAAGCACTGACTATATCAATACTCATTACTGCATTGCCATCCCAACACTGCTATTCTTTAACCTCTATACCACTGCAATACCAATGCCATATTCCTACCTCGCTGATGCCTAGTAATGTACAATTATCTCCCAATAACTAAAAAGCACAGCCAAATATGATTTATGCTCAGCAGCATAAATATTTCTCAACTAACATAATTATATTCTCTATTCCTGTACTAATACCTACTTCTTTTGCACTTACTTATTTGCACTCGTATCTGCCACAAACATGTTATAGCATGCATACAAATCCCTGCAGCTACACTGTTCTAAATTTATAGATTATTACCAAACACCAGAACACTGATCGTACCATCTCCCTCTAGGGTGAACCATCTCCCTTCTCCCACCAGTGTGAACTATTATAATTTTCAGAACTGTAATTCACTTATATACACATCACTATTTCACCACTGCTTGTCAACTCCTCCACTACAGTATTACCTCACAGATCTGCACTAGCGCACCACTGCTACATTAAAACTGACTCATGCAAATAATTGGTGTCATCACATTATTATCACTTCCAAAACGGTACTATGTCAGAGCATCACATTATGCATAGCACTTCATTTGGGCTGAAAAGAACAGAGGGACAAATTTATGAGAGAGGTTGCACAACTCTTTTACCACTCAATGTGGTGCATGCACAAATGTGATTTGTTAAGCCCAGCAAGACTACCATGCATGGCCCTCAGTGGCTTGATTAGACCAGATTAAGGAAACACAGTGCAAATCACTGCGTTGAATTACTCTGCCCAGGGGAGGCATTCAATGGGTGTTTCCTGGATGTTCCCACACAACACCCATGGAAGTTGATGTATTCCCAGATTTACCAAAAGTGGTAGACCTGGGAATGCGCAAAAATGCTTCGCTTTCACAGGTGAGGCTTAACGAGGAAAAATATTTGTATATCTCCTTGTTACTTCATCTTTCTATGTTTGCTGCATTCCGCAGCACACATAGAATGAGGAAATGCCTCAGGGGATTTTTATCTGTAGGAAGATAATCCTTCCCGCACAAAAACAATCCTCCTTCCAACCCAGGCGCCCATGCTCCATGGTGCAAGGGTGCCTGCAACGGCGATTGGCAGGCAAAAAGGTGCCAGAAGAGGGATTCCATCTTTCATTAGCAAGTTTTCCATTTTCCCTTAGGTTAATCAAGTTTCTTGAGCAGCATGTCTAGATCACACATTTTCACTGCCAAAAATACATATTCATGCATTCCACAGCAAATGCACATTTCTTGCTATCTATATAATTCCACTTTCAGCCACTCTGAAAGAATATTTTGTTTAAGGAGCCACTTCTGACTACAGTTCCTATAATGCTTTTTGTATGCCTGTTTCGAGCACTGTTTAACAACACCTCTCCATATCGGTTCATACAACTTCAAAATGTCAGACTCTGTCTGCGTGAGGCCTACCCTGACCTGATGGCCTTCACAACATTTCAGAATTTTTCTGTTGCTCCAAATAATCCAGTTATTAACCCCTCGGGTGCTGTGGACATAATGGTTACGTCCTGAGCAGCCCCGCTCGGGTGCCCACGACATAACTGTTACGTCCAGACAGGGGCCCACAGGGGAAGTGCTAGCGCTCCCCCTGGGGGCCTGGCACCCCCGCCACAGGGCAGGGGTGCAACGGGAATCGCTTCCCATTCCACCCTCAGCCCCCCGACCCCTCAGTGGTGTCTGATGACATCAGCGCGCAACTGCGGGCTGATCTCATCAGCGGCTGCGCCGCGGATCGGAGGAGAAATGCAAAAGCATTTCTCCTTCGATCATGTGGACGGGGCGAGAGAGGCAAGAAAGGAGAGGAAAGTCCTTTCCTCTCCTTTCATGTCTCTCAGCATTTCTGCTGCCCGATGGCGATGCGATCAGGCAGCAGAATTGCCACTAGACACCAGGGAATTTTTTTTGTTTTGTTTATGGCATAAGGAAAGCAGCCCCTTGGGCAAGGGCTGCTCCCCAGGGGGGCAATTTATTTTGATATCATTACTCCCGCCTCCAGGGGCAGATTGGTCTATTATAATTAGGCCGATCTGCGCCCAGGGGGGCAGAAACCGCTAGACACCAGGGATCATTTTTTTTGTGTTTTTTGTTTTTGTTTTATGTATGTGGGGAGCCACCCCTCAGGCAAGGGTTGCTCCATTGGGGGCAAATTTACTTTGAGGCCATTTATGCCCCCCTTGGGGGCAGATCAACCTATTTTTATTAGGCCAATCTGCCCCCAAGGGGGGCAAAAAACACTAGACATCAGGGATTCTTTTTCACATACTTGCGCATAAGAGGAGCGACCCCTTGGGCAAGGGCCGCTCCCTAGGGGGGCAATTTATTTATAGGCCATTTCTGCCCCCCTGGGGGCAGATCATCCTATTACAATTAGGCTGATCTGCCCCTAGGGGGGGCAGAAACCACTAGATACCAGGGATAATTATTTATTTATTTTTTGTTTCTTTTATGTATGTGGGGAGCGACCCCTTAGGCAAGGGTCGCTCCCTTGGGGGCAAATTTACTTTTAGGCCATTTCTGCCCACCTTGGGGGTAGATTGGTCTATTTTTATTAGGTCAATCTGCCCCCTAGGGGGCCAGAAACCACTAGATACCAGGGAGTTTGTTTTTTATTTATGTTTATACATAAGGGGAGTGGCCCCTTGGCAAGAGCACTCCCCAGGGGGGCAAAACATTTTTAGGCCTTTTCTGCCCTCACCTGGGGGCAGATCAGCCTATTAGGGGCAGTAACCCCTAGACACAGGGATATATATTTCTTTTATGTTTACTTTTTTATATATATATTGGGAGCGACCCCATAGGCAAAGGTTGCTCCCAATGGGAGAGTTATTTTAGGCCATTTCTGCTCCCCATGGGGGCAGATCTGCCTATTTCTATTAGGCCGATCTGCCCCCAGGGGGCAGAAACCACTTAGGCACCAAGGATTGGTGTGTGTATTTTTTTGTTTGGAGGGGCAGACCTTTGGACAAGGGTCACTCCCCATGGGGAGCTCATTACTGTTGTCCATACCCGCGTGCTGATCGGCCTATTTTTGGAAGGCCCATCTGAAGCCCACCAGAGACCAGGGAAGATATTTTTCCAAAATAAGAGGGTGGGGTAATGCCAAACCCCCACCCCAAATAATTGGGGCCAAAGTTGCTCTGCCCACTGGTGGGCAGATGGGGCAATTACCCTTGATCCACTCCCCTGGGGGGCAGAAAGCATACTAGATGCAAGGGAATTAAAAAAATATATAAAATAGTGGGGTGGTGGCTACCAACCAGTATGGGCCTGGTTATGCCGCCACCCCAACTGAAGGGGGTAACAGTCTTTCAGCTCTCCCTCCACACACTAAAACATCTTATCCCATGGCACGCAAATGGACATTTGATTATTCTGTGTTTTGGTTTGACATTTGGGCCATGAGAGCTTGGCTAATTCTCAAAATCGTCCTTCTTGGACTGGTGAGGGCTGGACCTTTTGGACTTTGGGTCCCTGTCATGTAGAAAAATCCACAAGACCTAGACACATCTTAAAACTAAAAATCTGGGTGATTCCAGGGTGGTTTGCTTCACACCATTTTCTTACCCACAATGCCCTGTAAACCTCCAACTTTGCTGGAAATCACGCATTCTTCCCACATTTTTGTGATGGAACCATCCGGAATCTGCAGGAATCCACAAAATTCCTACCACCCAGCATTGTCTCATCTATACGGATAAAAATTCTGCTACACTTGTCAGCCTAAAAATGTTTATTTTCAAATGGCCCTTTTGGACCCGCTTTGGTTCCCCCTCAATTTTGACATGTTTTTGGGTCTTCCCTGTCACAGACACTTGGCCCACCTTCACAAGTGAGGTATCATTTTTACTGGGAAACTGAGGGGAACGTTGGGTGGTAGGAAATGTGTCCCTGTGCCATGATCCCAAAGAGAAACGTGGGAAAAATTTGATTTATTTAGCTAAATTTGAAGTTTGCTGAGGATTCTGGTTAAGAAAACATTGGGGGATCCACGCAAATCACACCTCCCTGGCCTCCCTCGGGTGTCTAGTTTTCAGAAATGTCTGGGTGTGGTAGGTTTCCCTAGATGGCTGCTGAGCCCAGGACCAGAAACGCAGGTGCCCCACCCCCGCAAAACAGGTAGTTTTGTATCTGCTAATTTTTATATATCCAGATAGTGTTTTGGGGCATTTCCTTTCGCAGGCACTAGGCCTACCCACAAAAGTGAGGTACCATTTTTATTGGGAGTCTTGGGGAAATGCTGGGTGGGAGGAAATTTGTGGCTCCTCTCGGATGCCAGAACTTTGTGTCACCGAAATGTGAGGAAAACGTGTTTTTTGAGCCAAATGTTGAGGTTTTCAAAGGATTCTGGTTAACAGAACCTGGTGAGAGCCTCACAAGTCACCCCATCTTGTATTCCCCTAGGTGTCTAGTTTTAAAACATGCACAGGTTTGGTAAGTTTCCTTAGGTGCCAGCTGAGCTAGAGGCCAAAATCCACAGTTAGGGACTTTCCAAAAAATAACTCTGTTTTCATGGGAAAATGTGGTGTGTTCATGTAGTGTTTTGGGGCATTTCCTGTTGTGGGGGCTAGGTCTACCCACACAAGTGAGATACCATTTCTATCGGGAGACTTGAGGGAATACTGGGTGGAAGGACATTTGTGGCTCCTCTCAGATTCCAGAACCTTCTGTCACCAAAGTATGAGGAAAAAGTATTTTTGGGCCAAATGTTGAGTTTTTCAAAGGATTCTGGGTAACAGAACCTGGTGAGAGCCTCACAAGTCACCCCATCTTGGATTCCCCTAGGTGTCTAGTTTTTAAATATGCACAGGTTTGGTAGGTTTCCCTAGGTGCCAGCTGAGCTAGAGGGCAAAATTCACAGCTAGGCACTTTGCAAAAAACAGCTCTGTTTTCTTTGGGAGAATGTGATGTGTCAACGTTGTGTTTTGGGCATTTCCTTTTGCGGGCGCTAGGCCTACCCACACAAGTGAGGTACCATTTTTATCGGGAGGCCTGGGGGAATGCTGGGTGGAGGTAAATGTGTGGCTCCTCTCAGATTCCAGAACTTTGTGTCACCGAAATGTGAAGAAAAAGTATTTTTTTGCCAATTTGAGGTTTGCAAAGGATTCTGGGTAACAGAACCCTGTGTGAGCCCCACAATTCACCCCATCTTGGATTTCCCTAGATGTCTAGTTTTTAAAAATGCTCAGGTTTAGTAGGTTTCCCTAGGTGCCCGCTGAGCTAGAGGCCAAAATCTACAGCTAGGCACTTTGCAAAAAACATGTCAGATTTCAATGTGAAAATGGGATGAGTCCATGTTGTGTTTCCTGTCGCGAGCATTAGGCCTACCCACGCAAGTGAGGAACCATTTTTATCGGGAGACTTGGAGGAACATTAAATAGCAAAACAAGTGTTATTGCCCATTGTCTTTTTTTACATTTGTTCCTTCCAAATGTAAGACGTTATGTAAAAAAGAAGTCTATTTGAGAAATGCCCTGTAGTTTGCATGCTAGTATGGGCACCCCGGAATTCAGAGATGTGCAAATAACCACTGCTTCTCAACACCTTATTTTATGCCCATTTTGGAAATACAATGGTTTTCTTGATACCTATTTTTCACTCTTCATATTTCAGCAAATGAATTGCTGTATACCTGGTATAGAATGGAAACCCATTGCAAGGTGAAGCTCATTTATTGGCTCTGGGTACCTAGGGTTCTTGATGAACCTACAAGCCCTATAAGTCCCGCAACCAGAAGAGTCCAGCAGATGTAACAATATATTGCTTTAAAAAATCTGACATTGCAGGAAAAAGTTACAGAGTAAAACGTTGAGAAAAATGTCTGTTTTCTTCACCTCAATTTCAATATTTTTTTAATTCAGTTGTTATTTTCTGTAAAAAAAATCTTGTAGGATCTACACAAATTACCTCCTTATCTTAAAACTAAACATCTGGGTGATTCCAGGGTGGTTTGCTTCACACCATTTTCTTACCCACAATGCCCTGCAAACCTCCAACTTTGCTGGAAATCACACATTCTTCCCACATTTTTGTGATGGAACCTTCGGGAATCTGCAGGAATCCACAAAATTCCTACCACCCAGCATTGTCTCATCAATACGGATACAAATTCTGCTACACTTGTCAGCCTAAAAATGTTTATTTTCAAACGGCCCTTTTGGACCCACTTTGGTTCCCCCTCAATTTTGACATGTTTTTGGGTCTTCCCTGTCACAGACACTTGACCCACCTTCACAAGTGAGGTATCATTTTTACTGGGAAACTGAGGGGAACGTTGAGTGGTAGGAAATGTGTCCCTGTGCCGTGGTCCCACAGAGAAATGTGGGAAAAATGTGATTTATTTAGCTAAATTTGAAGTTTGCTGAGGATTCTGGTTCTTAGCAAAGACAGGAGTCATGCCGCCTAGCCCAATGGCCATGCCCAGGGGACTTCTGTCCCCTGAGCATGGTGATTGGACACAGTGGCATATAGGAGGGCCCAATTAGGACCCCCTATGCCACTTTAAAAAAATAAAAATAAATACTTACCTCAACTTACCTGTACTTACCTGGGATGGGTCCCCCCATCCATGGGTGTCCTCCAGGGGTGGGCGACGGTGGCAGGGGGTGTCCCTGGAGGCAGGGAAGATCACCTCTGGACTCCTTCCATGGTCAGAGACCATGGAAGTGAGCCCACAGGTCCCTTAACGCCTGCCCTGACCCAAGCGTTAAAAAACGGCGCACATCAGGCTGTGCGCCATTTTTTAAGGCCTGCCCTCTCCTGTGCATCAAAATGACGCAGGAGTATAAATAAGGCGCACAGGCCTTAAAGTCATTTTTTGGGCGGGAACGCCTACCTTGCATGTCATTACCGCAAGGCAGTTTCCTGCATCCAAAAAATGACTCACACGGAGGAATTTTGACGTCCGCGGGCGCCAATGTTTAAATAAGGTGCACAGTTTGCGGCGAATGTGCATCAACATTTTTGACGCACATTCGCCGCAAACAGAGTATAAATATGCCTTGCTCAATCACCACTTATCACTTTTTTCAAAATCCACTGAGGTTACAATTTTTCCTATTCAGCTGCACCAAGTGTTACAAAGTTGCAAAATTTCCTGCGGGTTCACCCAGTCCTGGTGGGCTTGTATAATTTCACCCATCTTGGCTCTGACACACCGTGACTGTGGTCCACTCCATGGCCCTGAAGACGTACACATATAGCTTTCCTGAAGATCTCTGATCCCCATAATGTTTTGTCCTTTTGCTCAAATTACATATGGATGCATAACAATGATTCATCAGCTTAGTTAAGATTTTTTAGTTACGATGTGCACGGCTAGCACACTATTGCAATATAACCATGGGTGAATAAACAGTGCACTTTCGGTGAACATGATGGCTTCCCATAATTAAGTGAGAGCCCCTACAGAAAAAAAATCCCACTGTGTATTCCCCATCTCAACGAGAATGTTTGATACATGCATGTTTTTTGTGTTTATTCTTTCTTTCCGATTTAAGCAAAGCACCGATGCTTACCACTCTTTATATAATAATGGACATGATATCTTAGGTTGAACACAAAACAGAAGTAAGTTGAAGAGTGCAGTACACTCTCGTGATTTTGTCAAGCCCACTGGTAATTGTTGCACAGAATTAAGTTTCATCCCTTGATTTGTTTCCTTTATGTAGAGTCCACCAGTTCCGTTCCCTGAGGAGAACCCTGAATTCAGTGTGGTGTTCAAAACGCGTTAACAGTGTTTTAATCCAGGGAGTGCTATAGAAGACATTAAGGCAAACTGGGAAACAGACAGTGAAATATGAAATAGATTGCATCCCTGTCCAGTATTTACTTGAACAATTCTTTGGTACCCTCTGGTCACGGCCCATTGGACAGGGGCTACCAATTACCATGGACAAGTGATAAGCCCCTTGTGGGTCTTGAACTTTAGAACTTGGACACTCCATTGCTTTGTATTATTTCCATTGGTTTGTTGTCATGTTATGAAATTATGTCTCAGGTATGCTTAGTCGGCAATTCCAATACAAAATGGTACTGTATTGTTATGATGCGTTTTTGCTCTTCTGTATGACGATTTAAATTGTAAATATGAATGAACAGAGCATGGACTAAGTAGTAAATAAATAGTGATCACATTAATTTAATAAAGTGTTCATGCATGTAAACGAACGTTCTCTTAAGTTAGGTCAGTACTGGCATTTTTCTTAGGTTTGAAATAGCATAGGGACATGTGCCGTATTATTATAAATACGCCGCATTCCCACTCTTTCCCTGTTGCATAACACAGAGCAGCAAGCTGACTTGCTGCACTGCATGACTTTGTTATACATATGCCCCAGAGTGTGCACGTAGTTCAGTATAGTTTGCTCTGTACAGTTAAATTCTCCAATCAACATCACTTCTACATCCACAATGACAGCTGTGGGCAGGACCAATAAAAAAGGTCTGGGTCTCGGTTAAGTACTAGCACAGATCTGCAGACAGATTTCACATAGGAGGAGAGGCAGCAACGTGCATGCAGAACTTAAGCAAACTTTCCATAATGGCGATAGTCAAGGAATAGAACATGTCACAGGGATATATGCTAGAAGCATACCAATTTAAGAGGCTTGATGGATTTGAAGCAAATCAGACAAGACAAAAACTAAGAAACTGGAACAAGCAACATCTCATGCAAGAAAAATGTGTGGTACAGCACAATTATATTTGGGAATTCATAAGCGTGAACACTGCAGTAGTGAATTCCCCATGTTGAATTGACCTACAATCCACAGTCTCACAAAACTATCACCTCAGTCATAACACTACCTTGTCACAAAATGTCTTTATGAGTTAATAATCCCTACATCAATCACCGAACATGCCATCTAATCAGTATTAAAATCAGTATGCCCCTTCCAGTCTTTACAAACAGACTGCCACAATCAGCACGGTACTATGATGGTAAGAATGAACTGTAACTCTCACAAATGGATTGCCACCTGATAGAGTCAAACACTTCCCCACTATTTTGCCCATCACAAGACAACCTGCCATGTGTTGCAGGATTTGTGTATAATGAAAATGCATGGCACATAACAGAAACACCTTGTTGCATATAAACAAGGCTGCACTTTGAGCGTGTGCGCAATAGGCACACCCTTGAAGGTTTACAAAAGGCATGTATGTGTCTGTCAGATCATAGTGGTATTACATGCTAAGATGCAAGAGTCTGTGAAAGTTCTGTGTAGGTCCTGTCGTAGTTTGGACTCTTGCTCTAGGCACGACTGCTGGTTTAAGGATGACAGTACTTATGTTTGTAGGCGACTATGCCTATCCTACAACAAGTCGCAGCAGTCGTCCCAACCCTTCCCGCTCACTAGCAGCACCTCACCAAATCCCAAATAGTAAAAGGTGATTTGTGGCAGCCTTTACGCATAGACTCAAGAGTTTGACATCTCAGGGAGTGTCATGGTTAAACGGAGATTACCCCTTTCTCACAGATATATCATGTCTCATCCAAACACAGGCAATGACGAAGATGCAGTAAAGTTTCAATCGTTTTTATTTAACACAACTGCAATCTGCGATAACTTGCATGGGTTGCAATGATTAGGATAATGAACAGTGCACGGAACAGAATTGTAAAGAAAAGATTCATTATTACAAAGACCCCCACCATCTTGCAATAACATGAAAAGACATAAAATGTGTAATGTGTCCTAATACCCTATCATGATAGGTCTAACCTCCTCCCTAAAGGAGAGCTGGATATATTAAACCTAATCTGCCAATGCCATGTTCATGAGAGAAGCCCCCAGCCCTCGTTACCTTGGAATGAGGTCTCTATCTCAGACTCCGCAGGGACACAAAGACTGGGTCAGCGTCAAGACGACGTGAAGCATCGATATCAGCGATGGTGGCAATGCCCTCTGGTTGTAATCCCTCCGATTATCTGTCTAAAGTGTGATGTATTTATACAGATCTACTTGGACCCCTGACATAGGTGTGTTCCCAAACAATAGATAACGGCATGCTTGGGGCGGTAATTAATATAAACAATTCCCTCGAAAGCATGAAGAGGGAAAGTCCCTAAATGTGAACACCTACAGTTTGTTTATCTTTGTCACTTGATTTTGATGCCTTAATGCGGTGGCACTGATAATGCAAATCATAACAAATGGCCTATAAACAAGGCAGCTATCTTAGAAGAATTAAATAATTAAATGGGCTAAGACAGAGCAAGCTAAGTAGGGTAAAAGTCACTAGGTGACGGGGGCACGAGTCTGCAAGCCAATGGCTAAGCTAAATCCTGTTATCTCATTAAAGCAAACTAGGATTCACTACACCCTCCCTATTGCCGTAACAAGTATGACGCCATAACCGGACACCACCGAAGGTGAATGAATCCAAACGCTAAAATTGCTCTCGACTAAAAAGCTAAAAGCATAAAAACTAGCTAAAAATGTTGTAAAAATTTGTTAAAAGGTAGTAATTTAAAATATTAAAAAATACATACAGATAAATTTAATGTCAACCATGACAAGCACAGCAGGCCAAAGTAAAGGCAATTCGAATGCATACGTTGAATCAGGAATGGCAAGCCAATTCATCAAATTATTTGCTATAGTCATGATCTTGAAGAGTGTTATCGAAGTCACCAATCAAGGACCTCAAGAATGGGTCCACATCGTAAGATGTTAGATCAATCACCGGCCGGGCAAACGGATTCACAGAGCAGTAGTGCATGTCAGTCTCTTGTGCAGGTCCACCTGCAGCAGTGCCATTTTCCATAGTAGATAGTTGAACCGAAGGCTCATAAGTGGCCACGCGGAGCAGCCTTAGTCTCAAGGGGCACGACCGTGAATGAACCCTCATCGGGGACATCAGCAGTTCTTGGTCCACAGGAGATGCCGCTGCAACAGCAAGACACACCATAGGCAGGTGTTCAAAGAGGCACCACACACAGCGAAAACCTGGTTGTACGCTCCAGAGAAGTGGCCGAAATGACAACGACCAATCACGCTCCAATTCCACCAGCAAGGAGGCATCGAAGATCCGAACCATGCGTTCACGGCACAGTTGAGTTGGTGGGAGCGGCTCCATTGCTCTGCATAGCTGGAGAGAAACAACCACTGTGAATCAGAAGAAATAGCAGTAGTAGTCTGCCAATCAATGACAAAATAAACAGAAAACCACCAAACACGCTTGAAAAGAGTGAATGGATGGCTGATGGGATGACTCCAAAAACAGTCTGGAAGTTGGACACGAATCCAGAGCTGACAGCCTTAAAGAAATGGACAATCCCAGCAGTGCTCGAAGCATTGAATATTCTGGATACCAGTTCTCCAAAGAGCTTGGGGAAGTTGGTATTTAATAGGGATTGTATCTCGGCTGATGATCTCGCTATCTGGAGAGCATACGTCTCTCTAGTGGATGTCAACGCGACCTGTTTTTGAAACAGTAGCGCCTTTAGTCTGCTCAGCTTGTCATAATTTACATTAATAGTATCTATGAGGGGCCACATGTCAGATACTTTTATCTCTCATGTGGGGGGGAATTAAACATGTCCGCAACACGTAACGACCTTCGAGACTGAGATTGCGCAGACAGTTCCTGGACGCATGCCACAACAACTTTGATCGCTCAGTAGCACATAACTTTCATTTGAAAGAACATGAAACACCGGTCGAATCAAAGGGATGGGAGTACCCTTTAGAAAACAGGCCAAGTTTGTGACCCCCACATTGCAAAGTCCATGAAGGGACACCTGCTTGCATATCATTGAATGACTAACAGAAGTCTCACATTTGCTTCCACTTAGAAAAACCTCTGTTTCGCCGTTCAAACATTTATACTCAAAGGGCAGCTCCCACTCTTCCTTGTTATAGCTATCGCCTAGCTGCTCAAACCTACCCACTGCAAGGTGTTTCAAGGAATTCGAGAAACTAAAGGTCGAGATGGGCAATTTAAGTATGCCATATAAGAGCCAAATTGTTGAACGACTCTCTGCTACCGTGAAAGGCAACTTATCTAACTTTTCAATGTGAAGCATGGTGAAACTAGCTTCCCTTTTAGCCATTGTCTGCTGTTTCCTTGAAAGATTAAAATCAGTGAACAATTCACTACCGTTAATATACTTCCATGGAATGCGGCCATTTTTCAGTGTCTGTAATGTCCAACCTAGCTGCATGATGGAATGCAGTTGTGTTTGTCCATGATATAACCGGGACAAGTCTGTCTGAATGATATCAATAGCAGACGACACAATGTTTGATAGTGAATAAATTCTGTTGGACAGAGTGGTCATCCCATTGTGGACAACTGCTAAAGCTTTTTCCAAGTTTTCCTTATCTAATTGCCTTAAACGTGCAGCAGCTTCTATCTTTGAATCTTTCCAAATTTCATTATACATAGCATACAGGAAGCTTTTAGAGCACTGGTTCCTAGGACCTAGCAGAAAATCTTGCAAGTCTACATCTTCAGAAAGAGTGTTCAGATGTTTTTTTTGTTTTTTAACTGCGGCTAACATGTTAGTCTGTACCCACTGTTGGCACAGTTTACCCACACTGTATGTTGTAATTATACCTGTATGTTGACCCGATACAAAGCGAGGGTTCGGCCTGTTACTTGAAAAAACCCCTGAAGAGTTCCAAAAACGTGGTTGACACCTATTGGTGTCAGTTGGCCATATTACCCACCCACCAGGACTGGAATGTGAAGAATTACAGGTACCAGCCTTAACCATTGCATCTAGAGTTTCCTCAGTGATATTAAGGAAATATTGCCAATCATTAAACTTTGCCAGTGTGGGGATGCTGTTGAATCGTGTCATTTAAAAATATCATTTGCACAGGGATCGGGCATGCTATAAATAAAGCTGGTTTACCCTGTATCTGCCAATCTTGTGTTCCACATACACTTTTTAGGTCAATAGTGTTCTTCCAGTATTCATAACCTTCAACTGCGAGCAGAGAAACAAAGGGATCTCAATAAATCAGTTTTGTGTTTGTTAGCAACATTTTCCTAATTTGTGACGGAGGTAAATTGAAATAATATGACTCTGCATTTTTGTGCCATGCCCAGTGAAATTTGTAAATTTATCTGTATAGTGTTTTGGAGTCCCCACTGGTGGTGTTGAACAATGTTCCCACTGTGTATAGTTCAATACTGGCCTCTGTCTGTGGCACAGTGTAGGTAGTAATGTCCCCAGTTGTTGTAACAGAACCCCATCATTCATTGTATGTCCATATACATCATCACTTTAAAATACGGAATAGTCCTTCATTTCAGTTAGCATGGAATCAACTGTTTGGTCATCCCAATTATCAGATACAACATCAGGTATAATCACATCTGTCATAAATATTTTGAATACAAATGGAATTTTAATGACCTAAGTAGGCCCGTATATATCAAAGGGAACATTGTTCCAGACAATCCCATCAGAAATCGGTATTGCTGTAATGTTCACAAGGGTCAAGTCTCTTCGGACCTTATGTGAGGAATGATATGGAGTTAAGACTTCATCCACAGACTCAACAGAGGAGCGTTCAGGAATATAATGACCATTTATGAGCAAAAAGAAAACAGTCACAAAACCAACCCAAAAAAATAATGCAAAAAATGTCAAACAGAACCATAAATAGTTCCATGGGTAAATGAAATAGTTCTTTTTAAGCCATTGAAACAGCTTATGTGTTTTCAAAACATTGTCAATCATAATAGTGGATGAGTCTAAAGAAAAATCATCAATGTCCATGAAATAGCCAGAGGCAGTCTCTGCAAATGCTGGAGGCGGTGCATTACTAGTAGATTGGTCCACTTCACGTGGAGGCTCATGGTAGACCGTGTCATCAGTCTGTGTAGTGTTGGTGTAGAAAACAGCCAAATCTTGGACAGGTGTTGTCATTGAGGTGGTAACTGGAACTAGCAAGAGTTCATTTTCCACCCTCCCCATGGTCAAGGAGGTCTCTGTGACAGCGTTGGACATTGTTGCATAGTCTGTAGTAGTGTTGTTCATTCTACTATGTTGAGGTATGTCCTGTTGGGTAGTGAAAGGGGATCAGGAACTACCTAAGGGACCTCTTGGTCTACTGTGAAGGATCAGCCACATGGTGTAGTTTGATGTCATCAATGGAAATTAATCTTTTTGTTCTGGAACCAGATAGTGGTGGTAAGATCACAGTTTTGGTACCTTGAATGCCCAAAACCGGGACAGGTTCTCTGTATGATGGACCGAATTCCTTCTTCACAGTGATCTTCTCATGAACCAGATCCCCAACTTTAGGAATCCAGCCAGTCGAAGTTTTCGCTAAATTCTTTATTCCTAAGGTGGCAGCACTGGTAGATGATTTATCATCACGAAATTGCTGAAGCTCCTGTAAGTCAGTGAGACATTCATTGACGTCAAATGGTGTTTCTGCTGCCACCAAACCAGAGGCATCAAGATCTGGGACATACATAGGTATTCCAAAGAGAACCTCATAAGGAGTGCGTCCCCCCAAGGACCTTCTTGGCAGATTATTCAGTGCTCTCTGGACCCCATATAGGTGATGAAGCCAACTGCGGTATCAACCTATTACTCGAGCAGTTAAGGACTGCTTTAGATCACGATTCTGCCTCTCCGAGACCGAATTTCCCTTGGGATGGTATGGTGAGGAGTAATGCAGTTCAACACCCATCGTCCCCATGGTGTCCCTGAATGCCTTGGAGGCAAATGCAGGGCCCTGGTCTGAATGGAGTGCTGCAACCGCATATATCTACCAATAAAGATAAGCAAGTCTTTTATAACAGTTCGAGCGTCAGCTGACCGCTGCGGCCATACCCACAGGAATCTAGAACATGAATCCACAGTGACTAAGATGTATTTGTATGCACCATCTGGTTGGAGTGGACCACAGTGGTCCAGGTACACACATTGTAGTGGCCTGCTGGACAATAAGAGGGATGTCTGCAGTGGGCGTTTGATATTGGAGCCATTTATTTGCTGGCAAATCTCACAACAAAGCACATATTTCTTTGTCCGTCTGCATAGACCAGACCACCAGAAGTGTTTCTGTAAGAGTGTTATTGTGGCTGATATACCAGCATGTGCAGAAGTGACACCCTTATGCACTGCTTTTACTAGATCTAATCTCTGGTCTTCATTGGGGATCATTCGCTCTCCAACCCCAGGAATTGTTGCGTAGGCAATATTCTGTGCACTGATATAGTATGAATAATTTGTAGGGTATCCTTTAGGTAGAGACTTGCCTGCAACCAAAGCTTTCACGGCAGTCAGTATTTCATTATCCAATCTAATTTGTGAACGAGTCACTGCAGCCACAGAAGCTACTAAAGATTTGGCTGCTTCATCAGCCAAAGCATTGCCGGTAACGTGTACTCCTACACATTGGTGGCCCAATGTATGTACTATATGGACACACAGTAGCTTATCCTTAAGATCAGCCACCCTCCCCCCCAATGTCTTCTGTTTAATGGTGTTCCCTTTAGAATCTCTAACCCCTTTCAGCTTCTAATGATTAAGATAACCATTGTATGACTGAACATAGTAGTATGAGTCACAGACTATTAAAGTCAGGTTTTCTGGCTCTGTGTGTTCTAGCTCTAATTTAAGAGCTTTAAGTTCATCCAACTGAGCTGTGCAGTCTCCTAGGGTCTGCGTGTAGGTATTGTGACGGTGGAAAGTTCCATCCTCCATCACTCCGCTCATGACTGAGTATTGATGTTTAGTACCTACAGCTGGTTGCACTGAACCATCAGAGTAGATGACAGTGTGCTATCTGTCAAGTGCAAGATATTTAGAGGAGCGGGGTACTCCTGTTTGTACTCGAGAAACTCTTGTGTCTGAAGTTTTGGATCAAAGATGTAATCAACATCTGTTGCGGTCAGAGACGTTGCCCATTGAATCCAACGTGGATGTAATGCTTTAGTGTTGGGAACGCTTGCTTTGGTGACAGCCGCTAAGGCTGGCACTGGGGAAATGACAATGATGCTTTTCCCTTGGGCAAGTGGCCTCTCCTTTATGACGGCCATTTGAACTGCAGTCAGAATCTTTTCTGTAGGTGCAAAACGTTGTTCAACATTTGAATATCAAAGTGATTTATATGCTATTGGTACTGTGTCGCCTTCATTGTAGGAATGAAATCTGATGATTTTTTCCTTTTCAGCTGCACCAAGTGTTACAAAGTTGCAAAATGTCCCGCAGGTTCACCCAGTCCTGGTGGGCTTGTATAATTTTACCCATCTTGGCTCTGACACACTGTGACTGTGGTCCACTCCATGGTCCTGAAGACGTACACATATAGCTTTCCTGAAGATCTCTGATCGCCATAATGTTTTGTCCTTTTGCTCAAATCACATATGGATGCATAACAATGATTCATCAGCTTAGTTAAGGGGAAGCACGCTTGAGAGGAGAGGAGAGGGCAGGAGCCCTTTAAACTTGGTTCGCGCTCCCACCGTCGCGGGAAGCGCGTTTGAGAGGAGAGGAGAGGGCAGGAGCCCTTTAAACTTGGTTCGCGCTCTCGCCTCACGGGACGCGCGCGGGCCCGTCCTTGCCCGTCATTGCCAGGAAGAGGCAGGGCTGGGCCACCCCCCTGATATTTCTCCTAAAAGCCTTCTGGACTTCTGGACAAGGCATTTTACAACCGTATGGCTCCCTGAAGGTACTGTGCTGATGATCTGTTTTCTCTTCTTTCTTTCCTAATTTCCTCTCCCATCTGTCGCGTTGCATTCTGCCGAGAGGGCAGGAGCCCTCCAAAACTTTGTCATCTCGATTAGTCTGGACGTGAGGCCTATCTCACGAAGGAAGCTTCCATCCTTCGCCTGTCATTGACTGTCATTGACTGGAAGAGGCTGGGCTGGGCCCCCCCTCTTTAACGTTGTGCCCTAAGCTGGTCCCCTAGTGACTAGAATCCTTTTCCTTTCTGTGTATCAAGGAAACTTGTTTTATACATACGAATACAGCCCCCTGAGTTATCGGCCATTACCTAAAACATGGGTAAAAGGAAACATTCAAAATTAAATAATTCAACAAATCTAAAAGACAGTTCATCTATATTAAAATACATCTCTGGGGCGATGGGAATGATTGATAAGCAAATCGCCACCGTTGAATGGGAAAATGTCATTACCTGAAGAGCAACCTCATGAATCATTAGTGTCTGTACCATCACAACATAATTCCCCATCTAGTGAACTTGGGGATGGACACTCAAGAGTAAGGCTTACAAATGGTTGTATTAAAGACTCTTCGAATTTAATTTATTCCATGGATGAAATATCCCCTGCTGCTAAGCGACCAAGGAAACCAGAGGCGGGCCTGATGGACAAGACTTTAAAAAAAAAGCCAGTGGTAGACCTAATAACTACCCCAATTAAAAAACACTCTAAAAAACTAACGCAGAAGAAACCCTCAAACTTAACAGGAGACACTATTCGATCGCTCCTTATAAATCTTTACGAGATAGTAAATTCATTGAAATCATCTATCGGAGCCACTCTGCTATGTCGGAGCATCTAAAGGGGGTGGAGTGTAGCCTTGAGGCAGGTCTTGAAATAATAAAGTCCTTAAAACAGGAAAACACGCATTTTGAAAGTAAGGACCCCAGAAATACATTGAGGTCCTCGGAACATGAGAATAACACACAATTTATCCCGTATAATAGGCCAACCAGTATACATCGGAACGTTAACTTCCAGAACGAGTCACAATTTCAACCAATAGCTCCTTCTTTGAACCGACCAATATACCCAACCCTTTTTTCCACCTATTATACCACATAATTTTTCTCCTGATAAAAAAGTTCCAAATCCCACTCTACGCAAGACAGCAAGTAGTACTATGCGTAGGGCAGCGACTCCCTATCCCCATTTAAATCCAGGGATAAACACAACTAGCAAGACTAGATCCCCAAATCCTGTTTACCTCCCTAGTGACCTGTTACATCTCCCCCCGGAGGCTACACCATATGTTGTGGTCTTGGCCAACGTCCCACCGATAGATGGTCAACAACGAGAAACATGGACGGCCTTGAGAAACAAGGCCCTCAATTGGATCGGGGCCCGAATGGGCCCTGGTACGGTGATGACTCTTTTTGATGATATAAAAATGGTCAGGAGAATTAAATCGATAGGAAACAGCAGGAAAGTGCTGATTGGAGATTGTGTGGTCCTTTCTTTTGGTTCTCCAAATCTAGTGAGTAGGATTATTCATGACTTAGGAGCCAGACAAGTCACCTTACAAGGAATCTCGTTACTACCCCTGGGTTATTTCTATCAAAGACCAGCGGGTAACTACTCCATCGATCCACAGCGAGCTGTAGCACCCTCATCCAGCCCAGACTTATCTATAGCAATAGATTCTACCCTCTTTCAATGCTGGAAAATATAGACTGACTGGATATGAAACAGTTAGTTCTCCCTGATAGAGTAGCCCAGATAATACATACACCAGGGACGGACCCACAAAAGGTAGACATAATACAGACAATGCTTCCTATAAGGAATAAGACATTATCTCACTCAAGGCAGTGTGATGATTTCAGAAATATATCAAATACAACCTACGGCGATATCCTCCCTCATTCCCTAAAGGACCAGCACTGCAACTTTAAACAGAATGTTAATCAGAAATCAGAAATAGTTTTACTATTTTGGAATATTGCAGGTCTAGCTAATAAGTTAGGCAATGAGATCTGGGCTAACTTTTTGGAAGACTATTCATGTGTTTGCCTACAAGAGACATGGCTTTTAACTCCTGTCCATCTAAATGGCTACAAAACATTTCATACCCCCGCCGAGCAGTCCAGGTATGGTAGACCTAAAGGGGGATTGTGCACATATATTTCCAATAAGTTATTTTTACAGAATCTAGTGATGCAATTTATGAGTCCATACTATCAAATGATAGAGAGTAACCTAGATCACAAGACCCACTTAGTCATTATTAATTTTTATAACAATATCGCTCCAGGAGAATTCTCCAACATTTTAGTGGAAATGGAAAATGACCTAAATAAAATACATGAAAAAAACAACCACAAGATCATATTGATTTGGGGTGGTGATTTTAATGTCCATCCGTGTAAAGAAACTTCTGATAAGATATGTGGCTGGGTCTCGGAAGGTGTAGATGTAAGCCTCCATTTCTCTCATAACATGCAAGGTGATGAAATGAATCTATTGGCTCAAACCTATAACCTATCGTTTGTAAATGAATTATTTGTGGACGAATCACAGTTTAAACCAACATATAACGGAAGGGGCGTAACTACTGTGATCGATTATGTCCTAATGTCAACTCACTTTGCAAACTATCTTACAAATTACACCTTGCATGACATCGCAGTTAGTGATCACTACCCCCAGAGTATGAATCTCCTTCTATCCCCCCTTTCAGCAGCTAGGGAAGATAGCATTGAAGGTTTACAAAAGGCATGTATGTGTCTGTCAGATCATAGTGGTATTACATGCTAAGATGCAAGAGTCTGTGAAAGTTCTGTGTAGGTCCTGTCGTAGTTTGGACTCTTGCTCTAGGCACGACTGCTGGTTTAAGGATGACAGTACTTATGTTTGTAGGCGACTATGCCTATCCTACAACAAGTCGCAGCAGTCGTCCCAACCCTTCCCACTCACTAGCAGCACCTCACCAAATCCCAAATAGTAAAAGGTGATTTGTGGCAGCCTTTACGCATAGACTCAAGAGTTTGACATCTCAGGGAGTGTCATGGTTAAACAGAGATTACCCCTTTCTCACAGATATATCATGTCTCATCCAAACACAGGCAATGACGAAGATGCAGTAAAGTTTCAATCGTTTTTATTTAACACAACTGCAATCTGCGATAACTTGCATGGGTTGCAATGATTAGGATAATGAACAGTGCACGGAACAGAATTGTAAAGAAAAGATTAATTATTACAAAGACCCCCACCATCTTGCAATAACATGAAAAGGCATAAAATGTGTAATGTGTCCTAATACCCTATCATGATAGGTCTAACCTCCTCCCTAAAGGAGAGCTGGATATATTAAACCTAATCTGCCAATGCCATGTTCATGAGAGAAGCCCCCAGCCCTCGTTACCTTGGAATGAGGTCTCTATCTCAGACTCCGCAGGGACACAAAGACTGGGTCAGCATCAAGACGACGTGAAGCATCGATATCAGCGATGGTGGCAATGCCCTCTGGTCGTAATCCCTCAGATTATCTGTCTAAAGTGTGATGTATTTATACAGATCTACTTGGACCCCTGACATAGGTGCGTTCCCAAACAATAGATAACGGCATGCTTGGGGCGGTAATTAATATAAACAATTCCCTCGAAAGCAGAAAAAGGGAAAGTCCATAAATGTGAACAAACACTTGTTTGTCTTTGTCACTTGATTTTGACGCCTTAACGCCGTGGCACTGATAATGCAAATCATAAAAAGTGGCCTAACTATAAACAAGGCAGCTATCTTAGAAGAATTAAATAATTAAATGGGCTAAGACAGAGTAGGTTAACAGTCAATAGGTGACGGGGGCATGAGTCCACAAGCAATGTCCAAGCTAACTCCTGTTATCCCATTAAAACAAACTAGGATTCACTACAGTCCCTGGGTGGAAGTTTAGGTGAGCAATTCTGTAGTTTGCCATTTGGGTCTTTCCTTTTGTGATTCTTATCCATAACAATGACCTACTCTGCTGTGTCATAGACTCCCCTCGAAGCAGCCCTGTCATATTTTCTTTCATCATACTCACAATTATTGAGAAAATCTGTCTTGTGGTGGTTCTCCTAATTTATGTTTGGTAAATACATTTAGTTAAGATACGAGCCACTTAGACCACATTCCCATGTCCTATGAGCACCGGCTCAGAGGCAATCCACGGGGAGACTTGGGGGCATATTTATACTCTGTCTGCGCCGAATGTGCGTCAAACATTTTGACGCACATTCGGCGCAAACCTTACCCCATATTTAAAGTTTGACGCCCGAGCCCGCGGATGTCAAACTCCTACTGTGTGCATCATTTTCTGGATGTGGGAAAGCGCCTTGCGTTAATCATATGCAAGGTAGACGTTCCCGTCCAAACAATGACTTAAACGCCCGTGTGTCGTATTCATGCTTCCGGGCAAAAATCCCGCACGGCCGGGTGGCGGAGTCGGAAAATGACGCACAGCCCGACTTGCATCAAAAATTAACACCTGGGCAGGGCAGGCGTTAAAATGGGGCAAACACACCTGTATTTAATCAGAACACACAGAAGCAACAGCAGAGCAGCAACAGGGAGACATGGAGGTGCTTCTCATCCAGCGTGCACGCAGACGCAGAGGACAGCAACAACAACAGCAGCTACCACAACACCAGCAGGGACCCCAAAGGCAACGCAGAAGGTAGGAGAGGATATTCCGCACCAGGACAATCCTTCATGGCCTCAGGGAACATGACATCATCCAGAGGTCCAGGTTGAACTGGCAAGCCATTCAGCAGCTGCTGCACAATATTGAGCCACAGTTGGCACCCACCTTGCTGACACCCAGCACCCTCCCAACAGAAATCAAGCTGCTAGCTGTACTTCACATGTTGGCAAGTGGCTCCTTTCAAACCACTGGCGCCCTGGTTGCTGGGATATCACAGCCATCATTCTCTTCCTTCTAGCCGGAAGTACTGGATGCCATCATTGGACTCACACCCCGCCACATCTGCTTCCCAAACACACAGCAGAAGCAGCAACAGGGGTTTTACCTCATAAATGGATTCCCACACATCCCTGGTGCCATTGATTGCACACATGTATGCCTTGTGCCACCTGCTGCAACTGAACACCTATACCGCAACATGAAGCATACACACTCCATCAATGTGCAGGCCATTGTGGATCACCAAGGATTGATCACCAATATCGTGGCAAAGTACCCTGGGAGTGTCCATTACTCATTCATCTTCTGTCACTCTACCATCAATCAACACTTCCAGGATGGACGATATGGCAATGGACTACTTGTTGGTAAGTACAGAAACCTACGTATATACACACTGCACAGCAACCCTCTACGACACACAACACATACACCACAACAGCAAAATGTGGACAGGAACACACTGAGATTGTGACACCGCTAGCCATGTTTGATAGGTCTGCAGTGAACGTGTCACACATCTTAAATTAGTGTACAGTCTAATGTCAATACGTCAATGATCACAAAGTATGGAGAGGTTTGGCTAATTGTCACCTTGCAAAATGTAAGCGTCTCACTGATGTTTAAATTAATCCATTGCATATGTCTAAAGGTATGGGATGTCCAGGGTACATAGATGCTAATGTGTTACCACCACTGTCAATTTGAATCTGTGTATGGAACTATCATCTCACCCCCAGTGAAGACACAGGGACACCTGTATCCCAAGTCACAATGCTATGGAGTGCATACTGTACTGTAAATCCCAAAACATACTGCTGACAACCGGTCATCAGGCAAACACCTGTTCAGCCAAGGAAACAACCAAATGCAGATGTTACATCCTAGAAGCCTCTGAATCAACACAATAACACAAAAGAGCCACAGACAACACAAGACAACTAGTGCCATGCAAGGTGATATGAATGGGGCAAGATACGTCAACATGATCCCAATCATTTTCTCTTTCAGCTGATCAGGGGTATGGGATCCAGCCATGGATTATGACACCATTTGGCAACCCAAGCACTGCAGCAGAGCGTGCCTACAATGAGGCACATAGGAGGACACGCACCATAGTGGAGAGGACATTTGGCATCCTCAAATCGAGATTCAGGTGCCTCGACATCACTGGTAGCAGCCTCCTATATTCAACAGAAATGGTCTGTAAGATCATTTTAACATGTGCCATCCTGCACAACATTTGTATACAAAGGAACATTCCCCTATTAGAACCAGAGCCACAAATGCCTGAAGAGGAGAAAGAGGAGGATGCTGGCCTGCAACATGAGGGGAAACAACAAAACACAGCTGCTGGATTGCGTAGGAGCCAACATATTGTGAACAATTTCTTTTGAAACAACTCACTATCACCACTGTAGCAATAGATGTAAATAAACACCAATAATAATCACCATATCATGGTCTGGGTAATCATTTTTGCTCACCTTTATCTCTAACTATCAGAATAAGAGTGTAGCCTCATGGAGAATTGCTGACATACCGATCAGGACACAGAACATTCCAAAGCAATTGTGATGCGTATTATACAACAGTCACATACACACACACTGTAAATGACATATATCCTATACATTTCACCTTTGAAGGGCAATAGCAGAGGACCACACCGATTTCACACATACATGTTGGCAACATGGTTCATCGCAGCATATGGCACACAAGTAAGACACCATCAGTCTATAAGGGAAAAAAATGCCTCATACATGAGGCAGTGGATGTGCTATTGCATTGGTAACAGGAATGTATGACCAGTCCCTTGACAGCAGAAAGTTGTACAGCACCTATCTTTGCAAGGACTATCTGTGACTAGAGTTTCATATAAGCAGAACATAGACAGCACAAGTGCCACACCTATGACAAGCATTGCACGCATGACATTCCATGTACATGTCCCATGTCCTAACTCCTGACACACCCATGCTCCAGGTCTCACCCCACCTG
Organism: Pleurodeles waltl; assembly: GCF_031143425.1. Lineage (NCBI taxonomy): Eukaryota > Metazoa > Chordata > Amphibia > Caudata > Salamandridae > Pleurodeles > Pleurodeles waltl. The sequence goes on from NC_090445.1 coordinate 1,303,513,620, forward strand.
TCTGAAGAGGTCCCTGGAATGGTAATATGTGTACCCAGATATTCCCTCCTCTACACACACAGACTAACAATAGTAATCCAGTGTGCTTCACCCTTTCGTATGGTATGCCATTGTCGTAGTACATCTGACTGCATGGACGTCAGGTCAATTAATACCATGGCTTGTAGTTTCTAAGCCCTGTTATCACCTGTAGATTGCTTCCCATGTGAAAGGTACTGTTAGCCATTTGAACTCAAATCTCACCTACAGGACTTGTGAGAAACTGATGCAGCACACAGATGTGAGCACCTCCCTGCAGACCACCCATTTGAACATGCACTGCCCTTGCAGATGCTTGGAACAGCACAGAAGCTGCCATTTTGTCGATTACACTGTTATGCATTGCTAGAAAAATAAGCCGTGTAACACAGCCCTTGGGTTTATGTGTCATCTTCCAAAACACAGGACAAGCACAGTCTTCCATGTCAACAGTCTTGTTCTTCCTCCGACCAGTGTAAGTCAGACCACTGAGTATGTACCTTGTGAAATTGCTGGATCCTGATTGACCCTGCATCCTGTCAGCCTGACTGGCACCTGTCTGTGCATTACCCTAAAGGTTCCTTGTGTCTACATATGTACCACATTTGCTTTCCCAACCCTCACATTCCTCTGGGGGTATTTTGTCAGGTGCTTCCTCAATGCATACTCAAATACATTGTATAGCATAATCTGCTTTTTTATTGTACCATAATTGTAAACTTGTCTCCAAATACCCAAATCATGGTCTATCCCTTGTCTGGGTCTCATGTATGCATGAACGACAAAGTGTGACAGTGTACCAGGGCTGTATGCAGGGATTGGGTATGGTGCCTCCAGCAGAACCAGCAACCTCTGATAATGTGCATGAAAATTCCACACATGTTAGGACCCTGACAGTTCACACGCTGAATCAGATTGCTCACAACATATTGATGGCCTGTGCGTGCTGAATAGCTGCAAGATTAATCAACACAGAGGCTATGATGTTCCCAGATGCAGTGGGAACTTTACAGGCCAACCTGTGTACAAATGTTGTAATGACACTTACAGGAATATGACTCCTGAGATATGATCTCACTCAGCACACCAAGGTTGCCCTGTTGACAGTCTCATAACACGTCTGCAGTGACAGGGTGGGACCATCCCCATGTAGGTTCTCATGTCCTCATCGACTTTACTTCCATTGATCTCGGAAGGATACTCAGTAGATACAGGAATAGCCGCCACTGACTCCTGATGAGACCTGGACGTAACTGTGACAACATAGACCCCTAAAAATATACAGGATCAACATTGGACCACACACATGAACCAGACTCCTCTGTGCAATTGATCACTGGAAATATGTGGCCACGTGCTGCTTCGTATGCTGGTCCACCACTGCCATAGGAGAGTTGTGGCTCAGTCATATCACCACAACTGTGGGGTGATATTACATTTGTGGGTCACCTTTGGCTTTACGTGTCAATAACATGGTACCCACTTAGTCTGTACATGTGCCTGACTCACGGTGGGTTCACCAACAAGTGCCTAGGAAGCAGTATCCAAATTTCCAGGACATGTGATGGGCAACTTTGGACCATTGACATGAACAAGCGCCTGCTATCTATCCGGTGCACACTTTGTCATTTGTGGTGTCTATGTTACCCAAAATCTTGGAAGTGCACACAACAGATGTTGCTACATGTATGACTAACACATGTCCTCTCTCATTTCCACACTAACTTGCATCTAAGGTTTGGACACATTGACTTCACATTCATACAAGCATATTTGCAATAATGCATCTTGTGATGCACACACACTGGGTCAACAACTACATTAGTAGTCAATGCACACACATTGAGCCATAGGCATGGAGGTATTGTACTTATGTGCGTCACATTGCTATCCTCTCCTGACGCCAAACATGCCCAATTTGTGCAATACATATATGTAGGCCACACATATGGCCATCTAGTGCGTCAGCGAAGAATGAAAGTCCTGTTAATGAAGTAGCGGATCATGGTCCGCAGCAGTATGATGTCTCACATGTCCCATACACCGTCAAGACCAAAATGGGTGAAATCAGCCTATCTCAGTTGTGTCACAAATGTTACATAACATTAAAATGGTAAAATGACCCAAACCCAGTTAATGCCCTGAAATTTTGACGCATACGTGTCAAAAAATGACGCTTATGCCCGAAAAATGACGCATAATGTCCTGAAAACACCATTGACTCTTCCACACTGTACCTCAGAAAATTGGTTAAGTGTTAGACTATTTCCAAATATATGGATGCAGGCTCATTTTTACTCCTGTGAGTAGAAAAAAATGACACCCAGACTGTATGCATAAACATTTTAGGCAGGAAGTGATGTAATAGGATATCCTGTTTACAGATTATGTACAGTGGGTGTACTTTCACTTTCACTTTGCAGTCTGTGATTCTTCTAGACTGTGTGGCTGTATTGAGAGTTTTGTCTGGTTAAATTGTGCTTTTGTCTCCTGTGTCGTCCATTACTTGTCATTTTGTGAATAAAATATTGCTGTAGTATCCTTTCTGAGTGTTTATTGTGTACAATTGTCTAGTATTGTATTGTCTTTGTTGTTTTTGGGAGTCTGTTGTGGGTAGTGATAGTTTGGGGATAGTTGGGCTATTTTAGTTGTTTGGTTTACATTTTTCATATTCTACTTTCCCCCTATTCTCCTTTGTTCCCCTTTATGCCCTACTTCCCTTATTTCTGCTAAGATGTTGGGTAGGCCTCGTCTTGGCAAGATGGGTGAGGAGGAGCTTGGGGATTTCATATGGCTGGTGTGCCATTTCCTCCCCCTTATGATTGAGGCAGGTGGGTGGGTGATAAAGGTGTATCACACCGAGGCACGGGGGCTCCGGTGGGGAAAGGTATTGCATCACCTGCAACGCATCTATTGGACCCCAAGGAATGGCCACCAGCTGAAGCACCGCTGGGCTGACCTCATCTCCATGGAGCAAGATCTGTTGGACCACCTGGCATTGTGATTGGTGGCCCTGTTGGTGAGTACAAATCATGTACATGTGCACGATTTAATGCTCTGTAGTGACATCAGATGATTTGTACAATGTCTGCAGGCAATGTTGTTGAGTGTGTGGAATGCTTTGGAAACATACAGGGTTCTTTGTGTACTATGTTAAGGACCACATTTGTTAGCTGTTAGGAAGCAAGTGCTCTGCAAACTTACTGAATACTTTTGCTTAATGTAAGTTGGTGCCACCTTTGTGTCAAACAGTAACACAAATCAGGAGCCAATTATGTATAGACATAGGTCACATTTGCGTGTGAGGTATAGATTTTCAAAATCATCACCAACATTTGTTGACGCAACAGCTAGACTGACTTTCGAAACACTACATGAGGCTGAAAATGAGTGCAGGCTTCACGTCAATTGATGATAGCAATGTGGCCCAAACATATGTCTCATGTGTGTCTGGTGACTGTGTAAGTAAAGCGATCACGGAAGTTCTATAAAACCTAGGGATTATTGCGGCCCTTCATCATTTCGGATACATGTCAGTTCTGGATTTGGAGACATAGGGGACAAGTTCAAGCTGTCCTCAGCTAACATCTTTGACTGGTATTTGGTGTTTGTTCTTCCACCTATCGTTTACGGATGGCTGGGCAAAGGTATGCACATGGGTTCATATCTCTATTGTTGGTGCAACTCATCATAGCTGGGCCACATCAAATAAAGAAACTGTAACAACATGAGGGCTTACAACTGTCCCTGCCTCTCTGTACATTGTACCTGTGTATCATGAATTTGTCATGGGCACAATGGCTGGTTGACTGGTAATGCACTCCTCAAGGAAAGTGGCTTTGGATTTCTCCCTTGGATACACATGATGAGACGAATACACTATGGGGGTCATTCTGACCTCGGCGGTAAAAGGCTCTTACCGCCAGTCAGAAGACCGCCATTCTACCGCTGCGGCCGCGGTAAACCGCCACGGTCATTCCGACCCACAACTGCCAAGCGGCCAAAAACCCGACATCCACGGAAGGCCGCCTCATCAGCGGTCAGCGATAAACTGGAGATGACCAAACCTCCACCGTCACGCCAACACAAACACGCCCATGCCATTATGACCCACGAATCCACGCGGCGGTCTTTCAACCGCGGTATTCCATTGGCGGTACACACCGCCGCTGTCAAAATACACACCCAGCTCCAAAACACAGCCACATTGGACAATTTGAAATACACACACCTGATACACATACAAACACCACTCCCACACATCCAATCAACTATAAAACACACACCCACATCACCCACAAACCCCCACTACTAGAAATTCGGAGAGAAGGCGAGAGAGAGAGAGAGAGAGCACAGCTATCGAAAACCGCAACACACACAGGAACACAACATCATCACCCACACTACATCCACGCACAAAACACCACACACCACCACACACACCACACTCATCACCACAAACACCACCCCACACCACCCCATGGCACCCCAAAGATATCCCAGGTTCTCGGACCAAGAACTCAGGGTCATGGTGGAGGAAATAATTAGGGTAGAGCCCCAGCTATTCGCCACACAGGTGCAGCACACCACAATAGCCAGGAAGGCGGAGCTATGGCAAAGGATCGTCGACAGGGTCAACGCTGTGGGACAGCATCCCAGAAACCGGGAAGACATCTGAAAGCGCTGGAACGACCTACGGGGGAAAGTGCGGTCGATGGTGTCAAGACACAACATCGCTGAGCAGAAGACTGGCGGCGGACCCCCACCCACTCCACCCGAATTCACAGCATGGGAGCAAGAGGTCTTGAACATCCTGCATCCTGAGGGCCTCGCTGGAGTAGGCGGAGGAATGGACTCTGGTAAGTCTAATCTCAAATACCTTACCCCCCCAACCACCAGCATGCCAACCCACACCCCCACACTCACCCCCAACCCCCAGCACACATCCTCTCTGCCAATGTCTCACCAGCACAACCCACCCAACACAACACCAATCCCTGAATGCCAACACAAACCATGGACACCCATCACCTAAGCATGACCACTGCACATACCCATCCCCCCCACAAACCACCCTCACAACTCCTCCCACAAGGGAATGCCAGCACTGGGGGACAAGGGCACCCCCAAATCGCACGCCATGGCACACATAGAAGCAATAACCATACTCTTTTACCCCTGCAGGGCCCGAACGCCAACACACCGGCCAGGAGGGTCCAGATTTGTCCATCCCGCCCCCAGTGATGACAGCAGCTCTGTCGACCTAGAACCTGATGACCAGCCCGGACCATCGGGGACCTCTGGACAGTCGGTTCCCCACACACAGACACAGGCCACAGCAGACCCAACCCCCACTGGGAATACCAGCACAGCTCCCACCCAGCGGGCCCATGCTTCTGTCTCCAGGACGCGTCAATCAGCGGTGTGTCCACCACTACAGGGCACCCAGGCTGACCCACCACCCCAACAACAACAGGGACCTGGGGGCAGTGGTAGTGGGCACACCGTCTAGGGGACAGAGGCCCGGGGAAACAGGGGAACTGGGAGGGCTGCAGTGCGAGAGGGGGTGGACCGGCCCAGGGAACCCACTCTCCAAGAGGCCCTCACCACCATCATGGGAGCATACCACCACTCCCAGGAGACGATGGCGACGGTGCTGGTCAGGTTCCAGGAGATCCAGGCACAGCAGGAGGAATGGTACATGGGGTTCAGAGACGAACTCAGGAACATAGGTTCCGCAATGAGGACCATCGTCCTGGCCCTCAACCAGATAGTCACCACATTGCGGGACCTTGTGGCACCCCAAAGGGCCCCTGTCACTAGCCCGGACCACAAACAGCCTACCACCTCCGCCGGCGCTAGTGGACAGGAGGCCCCCACACAACGACAGGCCACCAGAACCCCACCTCCTGCTGAAGATCAACCACCCCGCAAGCGGAACCTGAGATCACACATGAAGACAGAGTAGGATGCCAAGACCCCCGCTAGCATAAGATCCCCCCTGATGTCATCCCACTGTCCCACATTGTCACCCTGTCCAACCTTGAACTGCCCCTGCTCCATCCTTCCACAGGCATATGGACAATGCACCTGTGCGGCTGAGAACTGGACTCTGCCATGGACATTACTCCACCCGCACCCATCACTGTTTTACTATCATGGACCCATATGCAGCACTTAAAATAAATCACCAATTGCACTTCAAAAATCAGGAGTCTGCTTGTATTCTTTACAAATGTATTACACATAACGGTGCAATAATGTTCAGTCACATTGTGATGACAACATACCAATGTCTATAAGCATTAGTCCATGGGCAAACAAAGCAGCAGTCACGCTGTGGGTCATACAGCTCTGAAAAGGGAAGGGAAAGTCAAAAATCAGTTAAAAGGAACGGGGGGAAACACAGAAAGTAGAGATGCAGGAGGGCAGAAGTAAATGTAAAAAGGCGTGGGTGATTCTTACCTGTGTGCTACTGAAAATACTGTTGTATAACTGTGTCCCTGTTGTCCGTGTCGTCCCCGTCGTCTTCCTCCTCTTCACTCTCCACAGGCTCCACAGCTGCTACAACACCACCATCTGGACCATCCTCCTGCAGGAAAGGCACCTGGCGTCGCAATGCAAGATTGTGAAGCATACAGCAGGCCACGATGATATGACACACCTTCTTTGGTGAGTACATTAAGGATCCACCTGTCATATGCAGGCACCTAAACCTGGCCTTCAGGAGGCCGAAGGTTCTTTCTATAATCCTCCTAGTTTTCGCCCATGGGCCTCATTGTAGCGTTCCTCTGCCCTGGTCCAGGGATTCCTCACTGGGGTCAATAGCCAAGGCAGGTTGGGGTAACCAGAGTCACCTATTAGCCACACACGGTGTCTCTGTAGCTGTTCCATCACATAAGGGATGCTGCTATTTCGCATGACATACGCGTCATGCACTGATCCAGGGAACTTGGCATTTAGATGGGAGATGTACTGGTCAGCCAAACAGACCACCTGGACATTCATCGAATGGTAATTTTTTCGATTTCTGTACACCTGCTCATCGTCTTTTGGGGGTACTAAAGCCACATGGGTCCCATCAATGGCACCAATGATGTTGGGGATATGTCCAAGGGCATAGAAATCACCCTTCACAGTGGCCAAATCACCCTCCTCAGGGAAAACAATGTAACACTCGGGACAAAACCTTAGAAAACATAGGCTGAGACATCCCTGATGACATGGCCACTGTTGCCTGAAAAGACCCACTTGCCAAAAAATGGAGTACTGACAGAACCTGCACCAGAGGGGGAATCCCTGTGGGTTGGCGGATGGGGGACATCAGGTCAGGCTCCAGCTGGGCACACAGTTCATGTATAGTGGCTCGGTCAAGTCGGTATCGAAGTATAATATGTCGTTCTTCCATTGTCGACAGGTCCACCAGCGGTCGGTACACAGGAGGATTCATCCTTCTCCTTGCAAGTCCCAGCGGACGGTTCCTAGGAAGGACAACATGGAGCACAGAGTCAAGCAACCCACAGGTACGTTCACCCAGCTTGCACAGTACACGAATCGCTATGCATTGAAAGGCTTGTATGAGTGGCAATGCAAGGCCTAGGCCTGTGTGACGCAGTAGCAATTAAGCCATGTGGGCCCTTGTGATGGCGGCTGCCTGACCTGAGAAGTGTGACAGTGGGATATGAGGTCAACGCGCTGGCGTGGCACACCGTGGCGGTAGGCGGTCGAAGACCGCAGTGCGAAGGCGCATTGGTTAACATTGAACCCTATGGGTCTTAGGAGCCAATGACGATGTGCGCCGGCGGTCGCAGTACGCACCGCGGCGGTACGCACCGCCGCGGGCATGACCGCCATTTTCTATCTGCTTAACCACTCGAGACCTGACCATCCACAGGAGAGGACCTATACTGCAAGTGCTGCTGTGACCTCGGTCTGGAAGAGACAATGGCTGCTGCGACTGGGGAAAGGGCCCCTGCCTTCACTTCAGAAGAGTTGGAGAAACTTGTGGATGGGGTCCTGCCCCAGTATGCGCTACTCTACGGTCCTCCAGACCAACAGGTAAGTACACTGGGTGCACGTTGAATGGGCTATGCCTGGGTTGTGTATGGTGGATGTAAGATGGTGGGGTGGGGAGCGAATGAGGAGTGCAAGGCACGACAGATGAGAGCATGTGCCACATGGCAGGGTTGGGGAGGGGGGGCAATCACATCTAACATGCAGCAAAATGATGAAAATTCCTTTCCCACCCTGTACATGTCAAATAGGTCAGCGCCCATCAGAAAGTCGACATTTGGCGTGCCATCGCCAAGGAAGTCCGGGCCATCGGAGCAATGCATACCTGGAGGGCATTCATTCGGGTCAGGCTGCCCATCAACGATCGTTCAATGCTCTGGCCTCAGCACTGACGGCAGCCATTGTCCCTGTTTCCAGCCTCCCTCTTCTAACTGCCTCCACCCTGTCTCTGTCTCCTGTTCCTCAGCCTATCCCCTCCACACCATCAGACCAGCCTGCACACACCTCAACACCCAAGGGCAGCTCATCCAGACATAAGCACCACAGATCACACAAGCATTCACCCAAGCAACACCCAGATGCAGACATGCCAACAGTCACTACCACCTCTGTGTCCCCCTCCTCCTCGTCTCCCTCCTCCCTCCCTGTGACGTCTCCACTCACACCTGCATGCACACCACCATCAGCCAGTACTTCCATCACCACCACACCCTCCAGTACAGTCCGCACACGTGCAGTCACCACCCCCACTGCCATTTACACGTCCCCTGTGTCCTCTCCCACTGTGCCTGTCACCCCCTCTTCCAAGACACACAAACGCAGGCAGCCACCCACCCAACAGCCAACCACCTCACGACAGCCTACGTCACAAGCACCTGCACCCAAAGACAGCACACCTGACTCTCCTACAACCACATCCTCTTCCTCCACTACCATACCCACTACACCTACCATTTACATTGGTCCTAAAAAACTTTACCTCTCCAAACTTAACCTCTTTGCCCCACCTGACCCACCCCCTCCATCTGCTAAGAGTCCCAAGAGCACCTCAGCCACCACCAGCCCTGCTTCAAGTGTCACCATTGTGCACGGGTTTTGGAGTCCACCCTTTCCCAGCACTGATACATCGGCCAGCAGCAAGGGGACAGCCAGCCCCCCCCCTGGAAAGAGGACCCGTAAAATCAAGGGCCGCCGCGAGAAGACTGACACGGCTGCCCCCAAGGAGCAAAGTCCTGGGCCGTCACCTGCCACAACATCCAGGGGAGGCAAGGGCCAGAGAGCCTCATCGAAGGAGGGCAAGGGCAGCAGGGCGGAGAAGTCAGCCGGGGCGCGGACCAGGAGGGCCCCACAAGCCCCATCCAGGGTGTGAGGGAGGACACCCACGGGCCCAGGACTCCGTCACAGAAGGGTCCAGCAACTGCACGGTCGGAGGGCGACTAAGCAGGGAGTCCTGGCCAGGTCTGGCTCCCTTGAATGACTGGACAAGCACCGCTGAAGAGGGCCCCGCCGTACAGAAAGGCACCGCTGGAGAGGGCCCCGCCGTGCAGAAAGACACCGCTGAAGAGGGCCCCGCCGTGCAGAAAGACACAGCTGAAGAGGGCCCTGCCGTGTAGTAAGGCACCGCTGAAGAAGGCCCCGCCGTGCAGAAAGACACCGCTGAAGAGGGCCCCGCCGTGCAGTAAGGCACCGCTGAAGAGGGCCCCGCCGTGCAGAAAGGCACCGCTGAAGAGGGCCCCGCCGTGCAGAAAGGCACCGCTGAAGAGGGCCCCGCCGTGCAGAAAGGCACCGCTGAAGAGGGCCCCACCGTGCAGAAAGGCACCGCTCCGCTGGGCCCCGCCGTCTCAAGCACCGCTCCGCTGGGCCCTTCCTGTCAAGCACCGCTCCGCTGGGCCCCGCCGTCTCAAGCACCGCTCCGCTGGGCCCTTCCTGTCAAGCACCGCTCCGCTGGGCCCCGCCGTCTCAAGCACCCCTCCGCTGGGCCCTTCCTGTCAAGCACCGCTGGCCCATTGACAGTGCCGGTTCTGTGTCGAGCTAGTGTTCACTCTGCACTCGGAACACCCTGCCTCCTCCATTACCTGTGGAGTCTGTAATCCACCTGATGGCCTGTGTCTCTGCACTCCCCAGGATGGCACAGTGGGCAGACCACCCACTGTAGAGACTTGTGAGACTGTGGCTTTGCACTCCCCAGGATGGCACAGTGGGCATGGTGGACCCTTCGTGGATCTGGCGTCGTGGACTCATGTGGCTGAGGTGCCCCCCCTTCCCTTCCCCCTGAGGTGCCTGTAGTTTTGTCATCTGATGCCCCAGCAGTGTTCTCTCCAACGGACTCAGGTCTCCTGTGTGGGCTTTGCCCATGTGTTGATACACTTTGGCCCACGGACAATGGAAATTTAAGTGACTGTGCAGGACTTATTGCCTATGTTTATCGGTTTCGCAATGTTCTTACTTGATTTTTTACAATTCATATTGCTATTTTACCATGACTTCAAAGAACCTCTTTTATACATAAATTTTGTTTCTCACTTTAATTATGTCTTTGCATTATTCCGGGGGGTTTGGGTGGTGTCACTGTGACTTGGTGTGTAGATAGTTGGGGGGGGGGGTCGCATATGTGTGTGCCCGTAAGCTTTCCTCCTCCCCCCTCCCCTGTGTCATAGGTGCAGTACTCACCGTTGTAGTCTGCACCGGCGTTCGTACTCGTGGTAGATGAGCAGGTAGACAATAGCTGGTAGGATGTTTAATTCGGGTTCCATGCTGTTCTCCGTCCTCGTGGAGTGTGTATAGGTGAGCGTTTTCCCGTTCGTAGTCTGTTTCCGCCGTGTTTTTATCGGCGGGGCTCCCGCCCTGGAAAAGGTGGCCGATTGGTGAGTTGTGATAGTGTGGGCGGTACATTGTCTGCCGCCTGCCTGTTGGCGGTGACCGCCGCGCTGTTTGTGTGTCCCGCCGTGGCGGTCGGAGTGTTAAGGTGGCGGGCTGTGGTGGCGTTTCCCGCCAGGGTCAGAATTCCATTTTTTGGACCGCCTGCCTGTTGGGGGTTGGCCGCCGCTTTATCACCGACCGCCATGGTTGGAATGACCCCCAATGTCTGCTCACTAATGAAGGAACATGTTTGCCACCACATGATAGTTAGGGCCACTGCATGTGTGCAGCTATGTGTGTAAAACTCACGGGTGACCCATGTTATGTACATGTTAGCTGTGCTATATCGGATGCAGTATCGTCATGTCTGAGTGGCTTTACTGACTTATGTAATCTTACACATTGTATTTGTCTTTGGAATTGTTGGCCAGTGCACAGATTTTGAGCACATTTCTCCCTTCCATGCCTTACAGGTGGACTCGCACCATACACTGTTGGCGAGGTGGCTACATTCGAGGACCCGGACAACTCCAGTAAGTGTTGATGTCTGTTATATGTTGTGTTTGCTGGTGATGTGTGATGGACTCCTGTTTGTTTAACACATAGCAAGGTGTGATGCACTGCCCAATCATTTGTTTCCATGAGTGGGTTTTCTTTTTATCACCATCTTTGAGTTGGCCAATCTTTATCCTATTGTCTTATTTAGGAATTCTAGGTCAGTCCTGTAGGCCCCGCAATGTGAATGGATGCAAGAGTTGAACTGGACCTAATCTGTGATTTAGTCAGCCTGTCAGACCCACATTCTCCCAGAATGTGGCTGCTAAATGCTTATCCACAGACTTCTGCTTCCCAATTCACAAATGTACTTATTAAACTGTAGCTTCCTAGCAGCATGTAGCTCCACATGTAGTGCTACGAGTATGTGGCACTTGAGTGCAATGACCCAGGTGATCATGCAACTCATGGCCACGGGTGTTCTTGCATTTCTGTGTTTGTTGTAAGTCATGACTTATTGGAAGTATATGATGTGGACAAAGGTCTGCATTTCCAAACATGTGTGGCACTGGGATTGGTCAAGGGTTTGCTGTCTCCTATTTGTAGATACACCTTACCTGTGGTGTGTGTGTAGAGCCAAACACATGTCCAGCTTTCCTAAGCTTCCTGGGTGTCCAGGTTGTTTGCAATTGTTAGTTGTTACTCCACCCCCCCACCCTCAAACACAGGCATGGGTTTGTGAATAGTGTACCTAGGACTGATGATACAAGTTTGGTACACAGACATGAAAATCAGTGAATCTTTTGTCTGAACCTAGTATACACACTCATTTTTCCCACATGAGTACTATACTAGCAAGTCCATTTACAACTTGCAGATCATATGGCCCTAGATTTCCATCCCGTATAATGACATTTGTAGCCCTGGCATTGGCCGAGGCAGTGCTGCATGATTGTTAGCTGACAACTGGCAGAACTATGATGCGAAAACATGCCAGTTGTTACTCATCTTGTAGGGTTTGGATGTGCTATGTGTGATAGAACCTTTGTAGGCTGGCCTGCCGTGTACTTCCTCAGGGACATTCAGTCATCTGTATAATGATATGAGCTGTTACAAGTACAGTAGATGTATTGTCTGATGTACTTCTTGTGCCATTTCACACAATGCAGTTCCTAATGTTATTTATTCGATTTGTCTTCACAGCTGCAAATATGACACCCATCCAGGTGCGGGAATTCCAAAGGCGGGCAATGAGGTATCAGCATATACTTCAGGTAGAGTCTGGGTAGAAGAATGGCCCTCAGATACCGGAACGAACGGGCCTCTGGAGCCTGGAGGGCATTCCCACATGGCAGCCCTTCTTTGCTCACCACAGCCACCACCAGCACCACCACCTTACCACCCAGATGGCACCAACAACAGCTGGGACAGTTGCGGCAACCGCATCAGCAAGTGCTCCAGACCCTAGCACAGCACCACCTGCAGGGCAGCCCACAGCCATGGACACTACACAGCCCCACACTTCCTCAGCTGGCAGCCAGACCACCCCAGCTGCAGCTATTGACCCTGCTGCTTTTGTTGAGATGCAGTGTAAATTGGACAGTGTCCTGCGAAAAATGAGTCACCTGTGGCAGGATGTGCGACATATAAACCGGCGGGTGCGGTCAATCAAGCGGAGCCTCCGGAGGGCCAACCTATAGACATGTTGACGGACATTATTCCCTCCCCTCCCTCCTCTTTCCTTATTCTTATACTTTGTGGGTTTTGGGGGCTTAGTATTAGGTTAGCATAGGCTGTTAGTTTAGTTAGTGTTAGTGGGTGGGGGATGGGGGGGGGGCCCTGATTATTTCTACTGTTTCTTTTTGAGTGTGGGGCTCCAATGTTGGGGCTCTTGTGTGTTTAAAAATAAAAATAAAATAAAAAATAAAATAAAAAAAAATACAAAAAAATATATATTTGTTTAGTATAGGATAGTATGTGTTTAGGTTAGTATCTGTTGTCCTCCATGTGTCCCGTCTCATAAGGGGGGTGGGGGATTGATGTTTAGAACATTTTGTTAAATGTGATAAGTAAGTTTAGCTTTGGTTAGTTAGGGACAGTTGGGGTTATGAGTAGTTAGGGTAGATTAGGGTAGGTAAGGCTTTTCCCTGAGTTTTCTCTTCTGTTTTTACAGTTTAATAAATATGTAGTAAACCCTTTACAGTATGTGTGACATGCTTGTAGATCAGGGCCTTGGCATGAGTATACATGATTTCTTTTGTATTACAATTTGTGTCCTATCCTACAAACAAATCCCAAATTAGCTGTAACATTGGCAGCTACCCCAAAGCAACCTTGCAAAGATTAGACCATTCATTGCAACCACGAATCACAGTTACAATGGATCCCAACTTGTTTTTTTCAATAAGTATGTTTTCAATGTCACATACAGTGCTTCCAGATTTGGTATTGGGGACACTGTGTTATGTCTGACTGCAGTCTGAAGTTCAAGGAAACCCTTATAAGCTGAGTGGCAGTAAGCACTCTTGTAGTATCGTGTTCATGACTCACATAGATCATTGGTTACACCGTTCAGCATGATTACTTATTGGGATGTAAACTCAGACACCTCCATTCATGCAGTTTGGTGACTGTTCGCTTAGATTTGTGGGCAATGTTATATGTGTTAGTTTTACATGGAGGCAACATTTTGCAGGCACTATTTTTATGGCTTAGATATCCCTTGAGGAAGCATTATTCTGTCCAACACAGTATTATGGTGTATAGTTTCTATTTTCATCAGATATTACCCACAGGAAGGGCAGAGTATGGTAGAATCCAGGCCACTGTGCACAGTTAGCAGACTACATTATTTCAGGACAGTTGTGTTGACAAGCTATGTAATTTGACAGGAGGCAAAATTCAGTGGTCTACTGCACGGTTGATGTGTCACAATACACAGGGACACAGTGGTTGTGGAAGAGCTATTTATTGAAAAGTGCTGTAGTGCTATATGTACATTGTCCATAATTGTGAGTCCAGTATAGTGACATCTTCCATTGTGATCCTACACAAGTGCTAAAGGACAATGCATTTGCCATGCTGGGGTGGTGTGTTAGACAGTGCAGAGGGACAGGATTTGCCAATGAGTAAGTGAGAGACAATCACAAGGCAGGCTGACAAGATATGCAGTGGTTTGCAGAACAGTTGTTGAGTACAGTTGTTGCAAGACTGGAATGTTACGAAGCACAGGACCTTGGTAATAGGTGGCCATGTGGCCGGGACTAGTGCTTCCGGGTACTTTTTCGTGTCAAGGTGATCTGTTCCATGTCTTCTTCTTCTGATGTGTGTGTTGCCTCCTCTGTCCATGGTGGTGGTTGTGAAGGGGCAACACACACCTCATTGTTTGAAGATGTGGAGTCAGACATCCTGTTAGCTGCTACCTGTGAGGGTCTTAAAGGCAGTACTGCTGCAAGGAGGATCTGCTGGTTCTTAAGAATAGCAGCCACATCACGGTGGTAGGCAGCCAGGTCAGCCCTGAGGGGTTCAATGTTGCATTTGTGCACGCTTTGACAGGATTGCTGTTGTAGGTGTTGGGTCAACTGTATTACGTCTGTGCTGATTTCCTTCAGCCTTTTTTCTACTTTCTGCAAGATAGTCGTTCTCCCTTGCATAGCTGCTGCCTTTTTTCAGTTTACATCATGCACGAATGCACCCCCTCTAGGCTGGCTGCCATAGTTTGCATCCCCACCGCACCTCCTTGGCCAGCTCCCGCTGTACTCCAACTACAGTTCTCTCAAAGCTGGTGCCTGTGACATATGAGTCCTCATCTGTATTGGAGCTGGCAGGTCTTACAATTGGGGTGGTGGGTGGGTCCTCTGTGATAGCTGCTTGTTCTGTGCTCCTTGTGACTGAAGGTGGGGTCTGGAGGGTTCCAAGGACATCTTGGAGGGTCTGGTGGCTGATGTTTGTCAGCTCATCATCCATGTCATGAGGGTAGTCCTGGACAGGCATATCCGCAGGAGATCCATCGTCCTCTGCAATTAAATTGGGTACAATTAGTGTGTCTGTACTGTGGATCTAGTGATGTGACATGCCTGCCTTGTGATGATTTCACATTGTGATCTTGTTCCCTGTTCATTGATCCAGTCTTTCAGATGGGCATTCTCCCAGGCCTATGCCCCACCTGCATGTCACATGTATTGTGGTAAGTTATTAGACTTGTCGGCATCATCTCCTCTAGGTGTTGATTTTGGCCAAATAGTGATTTGCCACCTTCTTGTCCTACTCAATCCTCCGTCTACATCCATTCTCATGGTGAGACCTTTCACTGGCTGTGGGTGCTCTGATAGCACTAGCAGCACACTTAACAATCTGGACCTGCCCCATGCTCTGATCTTTCACATCCACTTATATGTAGTTGAAATGTAGCGTATACTATGCATAGCATTGTTATGGCACGATATGGATGTCAGCATTGGTAATGTGTACAGTTGATGTTGGGGAATGTTTGGAGATTGGATTGCCCTGATTATCATAGCAGTGTCCTATTTCCTCCTCTGACTGTGCAGGTGTATTTCAGTGACCAGTGTATTTCAGTGACCAGTTACATGTGTCCTTCCCCTCAATGCTGTTGTCTGAGCAGTATGACATTTGGGATGTTGCATTGTTACCCAGGCACAGGATGGACCCTGACATATGCTGCATGGGCGTGACCTTAGCGCTGTGTAGCTCCTAATGTTGATTATATTGGCTGATGTTTGCGGCAACTATAGGCATTCACAATTGACAGGACTGGAACATTTGTCTTCTTTCAGGGGATTGTTAAAGTTGTCATCCTCAACCCTCTAATTTAGGTGTGTATGATCCATGGGGACGTTACTGCCATTGGCTACTTGAGCTGCACACACAGCGGAGGTGGTAGTGGCAAATGTTGTCACTGTTACATTCCAGTTGTCGGTTTGGCTAGAGGTTGTTAATTGGGCCCTAGTTAATGTAGGGGGTATAATGGCTGATGTGTGACAGGATGTCAGTTTGACGTTGTGCTCTTCCCTCCTGGCGTGGCTTTACCTTTGCTATATCATTGGCATGGCAGCATACTACCATGGAACTGTTGTTGGTGCTGTGTTATGGTGTGCCCCAGCTTTTCTCTGTACAGGCCATGCCCCCGTGCCGTACCCCTTTACCCATGACACTCCATGTATATGATGACTTCCATGCATTTTGTATTCGGTATCCCCCCCCCCCGGTTGTAGTTGACATTAGTGCATTTTAATTCCCCATGCGACTTACCCTGCATGTGCGTTGTCTCCTGGTAGTCTGCGCTGTCCTGTCCTTGAATCCCTATGACGATCTCCTAAGGGATGACGGCTGCCACCATCTCCTCCATGTGGACCAGGGCCTCCTGGTGTGCTGGACTCCCACCTCCGTCTGCAGTGCTGCCTTCCTGTTCCTGGCCATCTTTTCCTTGGTCCTGCGCTTGCAGTCATGCCAGCGTTTCTTGCACTCAATGACTGTTTTGTGTACTTCTGCCACATCTTGTCAACAATTTGTTGCCACATTGCCTCTCTCCTACTGATTGGCAACTTTGAGGTGACAAACAGTTGGTGCTAGTGTTCCGTCACCTCTTTTACCAGGATTTCCTGCTCCTCTGCACTGAAGCAACACTTTCTTTTCTTCCTCTCCCTGTCCTGGTTCTTGTGTGGGTCCTCCTGGCTGGTTCGTGGTCTGTTGTCATCTTCCTGGGGTCTGTACAGGCATCTGGAATCCATTTTGGCTCTCCTATGCTGAAATGGCTGTGTTTGCGGGGAATTTTTACGCTATTGCGTCAAAAAACGCCAAATATCCAGTTAGCGGTGTCGTAAATCGCCCACAGTCATTTTCCTTTACGACGTGACGCTGCGGTGAGCGTCCCAAAAAATGACTTACACCTGTGGTTTGCGTCGCTTTGCATCAAAGTATAAATTTGACGCCCGCACGGTGCAAAGAAATGGCGTTAGCCGGCGGTAATATTTTTGACGCAAAACTGCGTTGTCTCAGTTTTGCGTCAAAAAGTATCAATATGGGCCTATATCCGCTGCAAGAAGGCAATCTTTATGCAAAGAATATCGGGAAAACATGAGGAATTTGGTAGAAATTATTATTTTTGCACGATATTTCCAAAAAGTTGTAATCTCAGTCATTTTCTCCCTTCCAAACTTACTGGAATCTCCTGTAACAGTAAATCAACAGGAGGGAAATAGCAACTTATTGTGGGCCACTTGTAGTGAGGTTCTAAATATCTTAACAGCTACTTAGAGACCCTCATTGTTGTAGATACAGCTTTTTTATTATGAGTAGCCTAATTAAATATTAGCATGTTCTTAGTGGAAATCGTCATAGGTTTGTAATTTCAGAGAAATGTTTTCGTATTTTCACTTTCTTACTGATGATAACAGAAATCCTATAGTTAACCTAACACCGATAGCACTTCTTGTTTCATTTTGTCTCTCTGCTCTTTCTTCAATGAATATTTCCAACAACATGGGTTCCACAGCTCATTACG
This sequence comes from Pleurodeles waltl, assembly GCF_031143425.1. Taxonomy (NCBI): domain Eukaryota; kingdom Metazoa; phylum Chordata; class Amphibia; order Caudata; family Salamandridae; genus Pleurodeles; species Pleurodeles waltl. The sequence goes on from NC_090445.1 coordinate 1,303,531,528, forward strand.
TGAAGTTTACTCTGGAATATCCCATATTTCGGAACATTTGTAAGCTTCTCACTTCTACATGCATTTATTTCATCATATAGGGTCATTCAATTCTCTCTCCAAATTCCTGGACTCACTCGTCCCACGTCATTGTTAAAAGCTGCTTCACTTTAGTGGTGAGTTTGAGGAAAATATATCATATCACTCGAATTCTTTTCTCTGGAAGATAGCTTTCTGTTATTTAGAATGTTTAAAATCCTAATTTAAATTGGGATTCTGGCTATACCTGGAGAAAGAACTCGCTGTTGAGCAGGTTTTAACTTTCTTGCCAATGCGGTGTGTTATTGCAAATGGAAATTTCTACCCGCTGCCAAATATAATATGGTAAGGGATCCTTTTCTGTGTCATCCCTGTTCCATATAAAGAGCCCCTGATCTACTTACATTTCTTCAATTGATGAAAACAATTGTAAACTGACATCTTTTATCTGACACTAAGGCCCATATTTATACTCTGTTTGCGCTGGATTTGCGGCATTTTTTTTTCCCAAATTCGGTGCAAACTTAGCTCCATATTTATACTTTGGCTCTAGACCTGTCTAGTGCCAAATTTATGGAGTTTGAGTCATTTTTTGTACATGAAAACCTACCTTGCGCTAATGACATGCAAGATAGGCGTTCCCGTGCAAAAAATGACTCTAAGGCATGTGCGCCTTATTTATTCTCCGGCATCAAAGTGGCGCACAGGAGGAGGCAGGCCTTACAACATGGCACCCAGCCGGTTTTGCACTGTTTTTTAATGCCTGGAGGACACCCATGAATGGGGGGGACCCATCCCTGGTGAGTGCAGGTAAGTATAATTTTTATTTTTTCAAGTGGCATAGGGGGGCCTAATTGGGCCCCCTTACATGCCACTGTGCCCAATAGCCATGCCCAAGGGACAGAAGTCCCCTGGGCAGGGCCATTAGGTGGGGTGGCATGACTCCTGTCTTTGCTAAGACAGGAGTCATTTCCATGGGGGTTGTGCATACAAAAATGGGCCAAATCTGGTTAGTGCCAATATTTTTTACTTTAACCTTACTTGCACCATTCTTTGGCGCACATCCCCCAGTCTTCCCTTCGCCTCTGCTGCCCGGTTAGAGTAATTTATTTTGAGGCTAACCAGGCCGCAGCGCTGGCTAACGCCATTCCATAAATAAGGCGCCCGGCGAGCACGTTGGAATGACGTTAGCCGGCGGTAATCTTTTTGACGCAAATCTGCCCAAGCGCTGATTTCTGCCAAAATGTATAAATATGGATCTAAGACCCTTTAAGTTTTCTAAAAATCCACGCAGTTTGCAGGCGATTGGAATCGTGAGGTGTGCTGAAAATTGAGACCTCTCTGATTTTTCAGGTCACATTGCACCAAAGAAATTTGGGTAGAATTTATTGAATGAGTTGGGATGTGAATGAGGAAACCACTGAAGAAACTGGTGCGCAAGCATCTATTTCCACAGGTATTCCTCATTCAAGTGTCATAGCTCATAATGGTATAGTAATATCTCACCCAACCATTCCCCTACTCCATGATCTTTTGATGTTCTGTTCCTTGGTATCACACTGGAGCACATAAATTTGAGTCATTCTCCTCTTTGCTTTCCACTGCTATGCACTAGTTGCATTTTTATTTCATGATTGATTTCTTTAATTACACATATTATTACACTGTTTCGAACATTGTGCTTTTGTTGGTTGTGCCATGCTTCTCCACCTTTCAGATGAAAGTCTGGAGACTACGCCAAGCTGACTACCTCCAGAATGCTGTATTATGATGCTCCTGCAGCGCTGGTGGGACAGTCGGTCCAGTGCCACTGGCTTTGCCTCTGAAAGAAAGCCGAGGCCAATGCCAGCTGCACTGACTGTACTGCCAGCACAGTCGGAATGCGGACTGTCTGCCATGGCACACAGTGCGCATTCTGATTGCGATAACAGAGGGGTCTCTGCGCTGCCCATGACTTTGGTGGTGCAGGGGTCCCCCTGTGGGCCCGTCTTTGCCTTTTCACCAGCCTTTTCATGGCAGCATCCCTGAATGAAAAAGGCTGTGGGAAAGGCAAGTCGTGATCAGCACAATGGTGTCGACATTGGCACCATCACGCTTGAACAAGGCTTTCATCGGCATCAATGCATCAGGATCCATGATTCTGGCAGTGGGGGCAGTCTTTTGGCGGTCCAACCATCAGCTTCATAATCTGGCACTCAAATTTCCAAGGTTGTGCGGTAGTCTTATGACCGCCGTACTCGTAATCAGGCCCATAGTTCTTAAAAAGCACAAAACAAATACATGGTAATCATAAACAATAGGAGAACTGAGTCAGTTTCTCTTTAGTACCAATGATACATTTGAATCTACCTTTATTAATTTAAATAATAAAGTTAATTTAATTAAAAGTGATCATTTTTAAATAAATTAGAATAGCGATTGAAAGGTTGAATCCATTTTTAAGAATGGTAAAGGTAACTAACAGACGTCTAGGACTGTGGCCTACTTATCAAACATTTTATGTGATGGATCTGTGAGGGAGCAGAATGTGGTGTGCAAGAATTTTCTTGAAGACTTGCCTTGGCATTGTAGAAAATACAGCCCCTTCAGGGATTTGAATCAGACAAAGTCATTGATTGATTGATTGCTTTCTAACCTAAGGGCCATATCTATTAAGTTATCTTAGGTCCATTAGCCTGAATGTTTAGAAGTTCCAGGTGGTCTTCATGATCCTTTGTTCTGTCATCTTCAGTAGAGTCACCTGACAAGGTCAGACTATGAATAGGGCTATCTTTATGGAAAAGAAAAATAGTTCTCTGATATAAATTTGATGTTTCAAAAATAATTTTGAATTAGATTTTCAGAACTGAAGTACAATAACAAAGATTTAATTTTCTTTTAAGTGTTTTATAAAGTGTGAATCCCAGCTCCAAGGAATGGAAAATAATTTTCTTAAGAACAGATTTATTGCAAAGGAAACATCTTGAATATTAAATATGAGGCTTCCTTAAATAAGGCGCCCGCATGGCGCGTTAGAATGGCGTTAGCCAGCGGTAAAATGTTTGACGCACAACTGCGTTGGCGCAGTAGTGCATCAAAAATTATAAATATGGCCCTAGATGTCTTCAGTTGCCGCTTTATCATTTAGGCACTTGTTTTTACCTTAAACTTTAAAAATTCATAACTCCTGTTTTAAGGATTGGAGCTTTTGTCATTTTTCAAATGTACTCTATTTTCTGACATTGGTGTAAGAAAGTTCTTTAACTTTGTAGTGTTTGTGTGCTGTATAAATCCTTCACATATATTGCCTCTAAGTTAAGCCTGAGTGATTTTTGCCAAGTTACCACATAATGAAGCACAAGTTAATTTAGTGACTTTAGTGGTTCACCCAGGGATTGTGGGTGTGGACTTAGCTTTTGAGATGGATGTAGAATCTAGAGAACAATATGGATCAAATTGCTCAAACAATTGGTTCTCTAAAAAATACCGTAGCCCCAGGTTATGAAGATATTTCTGAGTGACATGATTAAAAAATTAAAAATAATGCTGTTTGGTGGGTTCAGCTTTACCTACACCCATTCAAATATGTTGTTTAAACTGAATAGTGTTAGAAATGGGGTTTCTTTTTGGCAAGGGTACGCACCTCAGCCAGGCAGAACCTACCCACTCTAGTCAGGGCAAGAGAGTTACACGTCTAAGATAACCCCTGCTCATCCCCTTGGTAGCTTGGCACGAGCATTCAGGCCTATCCCAGGGGCAATGTGTAAAGCGTTTGCACAACACACACAACACACGTGACGCAGAATGTACACCAAAAAGTAAACACAACACTAAGCTATGTAAAAATAATCTGTATTGCACAAAACATAATTAGACCAACATTACACGTAAGTAATACCCTTCTACCTTAGCAGTTGTCAGATCGTTACACAAGTTACTAATACTCTGCAAGAATATGCAGTTGTCACATTAGAACACGTAAGTACTCAGGATTCTGCAACATAAGCAGTATATGAAACAAAGAACTTTGGATTGCAACTATTATTGGTCCCTTAAAAAGTACCTGGTTGGATGAAGAGGCACTTCCAGTGCCTAGAAGACGAACAATGGGGCCCCCGGCGCTCCTATGCGCAAAACGGGGGCCTCGGATTTCCTTCGGAGGAGAAGAGGGCAGCATCACTTCCTCAATCCTGTTAACGGGCCCCTCTGGGGACCGGGATTACTGGGGGGCCTCCCTAGGCCACCACCAGCCCTCACAAGGGGGGCCCGAGTCAGAGAAAACCTTTGAGGACCCACGCACCCCCTCCGATTTGAAAACAGGCCCCTCCAGGGACCCGCAAACTCCTGGGGTCTCCCTGGGCCTCCGTCGGCGCTTACGCAGGGAGAGACCCCTACCACCAATGCCACTGGCCCACAAGGGGGCAAACCAGGGAGCCGGCGGTCCGGGCGAGCCTCCGGTGAGGCTTCCGTCTGACCCACAATTACAGGAGAGTCCTCTGGGACTCCCACAGGCGAGGGAGAGGCGTCCTCCTCTCCATCAGAGTTCCAATGACGTCCTGGCCCAAGGCAGGGCCTACCGGTGCCCCGGGGGTGCTCCACGGAGCAGTCCTCGCCCCGGGGGCACCAATAGGAGCACGCTTGCTCCAGATGAAACGACTGAGGTTTTCTTCGTGCCCTGGGGGCACCGGTAAGCGCACTACACTTGCGCTTTACCAAAATAACTTCCCTGGGCTACGGCGGTGATTCGGGGAGCAGAAATAAAGCGCTTTTCAAAGCGTTAGAGCAAATCTGAGGCCCGGGCTGCGGCGGTGATCTTCTGCAGCAATTTTTTAACAGTGAGCGCTTTTCCAGAGCGCTAAGACAAAACTGTAGAGATCGTGGCAGGGGTCAGGGGCCACAGTACCCTGCCCCTGGGAACAACACAACAAGAAAAAGCACAGGGCTGGTGGGCCCAGCTACAGGCCAGCACAAGGGGTGCAGATGGTGGCAGTTCCTCCTAGTGACCAGGCAGGTCACAGGACAGCACAGCAGCAGCAGTCCAAGGTGGTTTCCTGGTGACTCCATTCATCAGCGTTCTGTGTCCAGTTTCAAGTTCCAAGAATGGTCAAATTGTGGGGAAAATTCCTCTGTACTTATACTAGGGTTACAGTGTGTTTTACAATGGTAGGGAGAGGAGGTTCCAGCCAGCTACAACTGGTTCTGGGAGTGCCCCCTGTCTCCTTTCAGCACAGGCTTCAAACATCGGTGGGGGGTTAACGACCCTATTGTGTGAGGCCAGGGCACAGCCTTTACAAATGCAGGTGTGCCCGCCTCTCCCTTCTCTCAGCCCAGGAAGGCTTTACAATATGTAGATGCACCTCTGTGACACCTCCACCCTCCCTGTGTTCAGGCTGTCTGAGAACTATGCACAAAGCCCCAACTGTCAGTCTGCCCAGACATGGATTGGAGACAAGCTGCAAAACACCAAAGTCATAAGCATAGACAAATGAGCACTTTCTAGAAGTTGCATTTCTGTGATAGTAATAAAAAATACACCTACACCAGTAAGCAGCATTTCTCACCACTATCACAACCATTCCAAACATGCCTACGCTACCCCTCATAAATCAGCCAATACCCCTTACACATAAGGCGGGGCATTTCCAATGCAATCCTATGAGGAGGCAGCACTCACAGCAGTGAAACACCAAGTTAGGCTGTTTGTCACTACCAGGACAGGCTAAGCAACATGGAACCAGTCCTGCCTTCTACATACATGGCACCCTGCCCAAAGGGCTAGCTAGGGCGTACCTTAGGGGTGACTTACATGTAGTGAAAGGGGAGTTCTGGGCCTGGCAAGTAAATTTAGATGGCAGGTCCCTGTTGCAGGAAACTGCGCACACAGGCTCTGCACTAGCAGACCTTAGATAGGTTTGACAGGCTACTTCAGTGGGTGGCGCAAGCAGCGCTGCAGGCCCACTAGTAGCATTTAATTTACAGGCCCTCGGTATGGGGATACCACTTTACAAGGGACTTATAGGTAAATTATATATGCCAATCAGGTATAATCCAATCATACCACATTTGTAAGGGAGAGCACATGCATTTTAACACTGGTTAGCAGTGAAAAAGTGCTCAGAGTCAAAACGTCAGCCAACAAAGTCAGAAAAATAAGGAGGCAAAAAGCAAAAAGCAAAAAGTCTGTGTAAAAGGGCCAGGTCCAACAAATAGCTTCTTGTATCATGGAATTAATCCAATCCTCAAAAAATGAAATCACTCATACACTGCCACATATTGTTTGACCTCTATTTCATATGTTGGGAGAACGATCTTTGCCAAACTTCTTCACTTGCAATTAGGATATTGGGAAATACAGAAAGGCTTAATCCATGGGGAACAAGAAGGTTTTTGGAATGTGTTACAGGGCACAAATCTGTACTTTTGTTTTATAATGTGCATTTTGACACTTGCTATTCCAAGCATTAAAAGACTCCATACATATTTGTGAATTTTCAATTAGGAGTTAACACAGTGGAAGAAGTTCTCAACTGAAAGTACTGAGCATCTCCCCAGTGCTACTGTATTTAATGAAAAAGCTTCATGATTCAACCTGGGCACAGGTGCAGCTGGACTGCCCCAGAGATCTCTCAGCAGACATTCATTCTAGATATTGAATTAAACAGGGATGTGTGCAGCCAAATCTGCTTTCTTCATTTTTACAGGATCTTCCCTGCTCCAATCTGGGGGGGGGGGGGGGGGGGTGTGGAGGGGGTTAAGAAATACTGCCCCCCACCCCACAATTTTTTGTTTCATTTTTTTCATGGGTCCTGCAGTCTTTAGCAGGCTTGCAAAGGGTAGCATGGAGATACCAATAACATGCAAACATTTCTTAAAAATTCTCCTGGGAACTCTGCACAAGGACTAGGTGGTCAGGGTATCACTATACTGTCCCTTTTATATTTTTTTGTTTTATTTATGAGACCTGAGAAGCTGAGTCTCAAAATGGCCCCCAATACCTCTTCTGATTGTGGGATCACCCAATCAGATAATTATTTTTTTTCTTACGGCCCACAGGAGTCCTGTAAGGCTAGATATCTGTAATTTTTTAACCTCAATTTCTCGAAAACTACTGATGTAATTCTGTTCAGCCAATTTGACGGTGGCACTGTTGAAGATTCTCTATAGAAATTGAATAGCAAAATAAATTTTGGGGACTCCCTGCCTCCATTTTTCTTGGCCACCCTTCAGAGGAAGGAGTTTCGGTTGATGAAGTTTTTTTGGTTGCCACTGGGTAGTTATAGTTAATCTTGGGTTAGCCCAGGAGCTGCAAGCCAGCTTGCTGCGCTGCGTCATTTTGAAAGTGTAGGGATGTGTCATCTTTACAGAAATATGACACATCCATGTACTTTCCTCTGCACTGGCCCACAAACTGCTGCCTAGCACCAACGCAGACACCCTTACACTATGGTACAAGGGTGTCCGCGTTGCAGAGATGATTGTTCTTGTGCAGAAAGGGACACCTTCCTGCACATAAACAATCATTATTGGCATTTTCCTTTTTCTATGTGTGCTGCAGAATGGGGAGAAATAATGTTGGTTAAGAGTCCCCTTATATGCAGACTCATGGGAAGTGTTAATTTTTTCCCATCCATACTATTCCTGAACATTTGACATCAACACATTCTCTTAAACAACTGTTGGACAAGCTGACCGTCCTCCTCTCTCTAATCTTGATTAAACCAGTGTCTGATGTGAAAGCCCTTTATGACTGTGAAAGGTCATTCACCTCCAAGAGTTTTGTGTTTATATTTTGGTTAGGACCAATCTTAGTTGGTTTTCCATGCTCAAATCCCTACTTTTAAGATTGCCGTCTTTTTTCCTTGTTAGCTACCTAAAAGTTTAAAAGAAACATATAAAATTGCATAGGCCTCCTGCTGTATCTCAGCTCCTCATCTCTTTTGAGATGCCACACTTTACAGTGAGCATTTCCACCCTAGTAGGAGGGATTTGCTATAAGGTGTCCAAAATGGGATTTGATATTTCCAGGTTTTGTTCATGTTCACCTTCAATTTGTGTGGCAGTAGTCTCCAAGGGTGCCATCTAATTTAGGTTTTAGCCTGGACAACTGTGTGAAGGTTGCAGACTGGTTCAACAGCTCAATGTTTCAGAACTTTTACTTCACATCGATTGAATATGAAAAAAGGACTGGATGAATTGAACATGTCATGAGACAATTTTTGCCTGCTCTAAAATGGATTTTCCTAGATTCGAAAAAGTAAAACTACATTGTTATTAAAGACAGCGAAGCAGAAATCTTATGCCCTCCTTCCCTTGGCCTGGCCTTGTCTCTGGCAGATGGTATATTACACAACATTAAATAGCCAAAAGTCGCGTTCATTAACAGTTTGCAATAAAATGCACGCAACAAAGTTCACCTCTGCTTTCTCTCCTTGACATATTGCATTCTTAACCTTCTACTTTTCCCTCTACCCTTTCCTCTACTTTTGTTTTGTTTTCTTTCTTCTAGCCTGATAATTCCTACCTATTTCTTGTTGTCTCTTTGCCTTCATCTGTGGACTTAGAGTCTTCCCTATTGTTTGCACTAGATGGTAGTATGATCTTGTTGGCTATTTTTGATTTGCAGAGGTTGCAAAAAAGAATAGGAACATGATGCAATAGAAATTGGGAACATACTATTAAACATCTATGCCATATAATTTCCACCCCATTGTTTACAATAACTGACAATGTACATAGATTGTGTTGTCACTAGCTGTGAAAAACATTATTTCTATTCGACAGCACAGTACCACTCTTTGCCCTACTCACAATACGCTACTGCCTCCCTTAAACCCATTTTACAGACTCATGATCACTTTGTAGAATTCATATATCACCTCTTCCCATTTTTAACTGTGAATATTGTGCATTATCAAACCACCTATCCTTCACATCTATTTTTGATACTATAGCCCACATGGAACTATAGTTACCCATTTTACCTAAGCAGATGCACTTGCACAGGCACAACTGCATTCCAAACTTAGAGCACTACCTTACTATCTGTACCAGGTAACTCCAAGTTACTAGCATTTAATTCCCAATTCTAAACCTGCATTACAATCCCACAGGCAGTGCACCAGCAACACTGCACTAACATACTCAACACTGCTCTATTAATTCAGAGTACCAAATAACTATCAACCATCTCTGTACTCTTATCTTCACCACACCTCTACCCTTCAGCAGAGTACTGTCACCCATCCAAAGCACTATGGTGGTGAAGACCGCCCTATAATGACCACGGTGGTCATCCTTCCATATATAGCCAAAGTACCACCGAACCGCTAGTGCCTGACCACAGCGGACTCCATCTTCAGGCTGGCGGAACACTACACCCTCTCCACCATATTATGACATAGCAGACAGCCAGGATTTCTGGGGCGGGACCTCCGCAATGAAAAGCCTGGCGGAAACAAATCATATAAAAGGAGACATTTACCTCCAAGGACACAGAGGAGTCCGCGGCCACAATTGAACCTGAACTGGAAGTCCTGCCGATGCTGAACCACATGCTAGCAGTCCGGGAGCAGCAACGCCGAGGGGGACGGTGAGTATAGCTGCCTAGCACCCAAGGGAGGGAGGTGAGAGGGACACACCCACACGCACAACACACACCATACACACAAACCACACACTGAGAACTATTTGCTGAGAAATTCAACAACAGCATACGCCAGGAGCACAGAAAGCCAGGACACGTACCTTTAGTCCAACTATTGTAATTCAATGTGAACATCGACCACAGTAAAATTTATGAAGTATATACAGAAAGTGCCATTGGTCAGTTCAATGTTTATGAAACCCATTGGGCAATGTCTAAGGCCCAACTTGGCTCCTGACAGCCCAAGTCACTCCACTGGGCAGGGGCATCATGCTGATGGTAGGCAGGCACCTCAGGGGCAGGGAGGGTGGGGGAATGGTGGTTTTTTTGCTTGGGGGGGTCCTTGGACTTGGGTTTGGGGGGTCCTTGCTCTGTTGCTTAGGGGGCAGAGGTGTTGGCTTAGAGCAGGGGGCCAGAGTGCCACTCTTGTGCCCCTTAGTGGCAGGTATAACTTCAGGAGGAGGGACATGAGTGGTCTGGGAGCTGGAGGTACTGGGCTGGGGGAGAGAGAGCTTCCTTTTACAGGCAGGATGGGGAGGAGGAGAAGGGAAGAGGTCAAGGCGGGAAAGGAAAAGTTTCTTAGGTCCAATGGGGCAGGTTGTGGGAGGAGGTTTAGGATTGGAGGTAGAGGGAGTGGTTGCAGGAGGAGTAAGTATGTTGGACTGGGTTGCAGGTGCATGTACAGTGTGCATGTGTGAGGTGACTAGTCGTTGAGCATCTGAGTGGGAGCGTTTCTATGTCTTTGGAGGATGGTGGGCAGACAGGGTGGGAGAGAAGAAACAGGAAGTGTATGTATGTATGTATGTTGTGGTGGTGCCTGCAAGTGAGGTGGGTGTGCTGCATTAGGTTGTGATGGTAGTGGTGACTGCACATGTGGTAAATGGGGTGCTAGTCTGTGTGTCTGCTGTTGTGATGACTGTGGACAAGGCTGTACAGGTGGCAGGATCTGGGACTGAAGATGCAGTGCTTGCTGGTGTAAGTGTCGATGTAACTGTGAGGAAGAAGAAGGAGGGGGAGACAGTGGAGGCAGTGGCTGTAGTTATATGTGCTTCTGTGTGTTGGCTGTGTGTGTGCTTGTGGAGTGAAGTGCGGTGCCTGTGCTTGTCTGTGCGAGTCCTGTCTATCTCTTGTCTTGGGTGCATGCTGGTCTGATTGTGTGCGTGGGATGGGTGGGGGGAGATGGCTTTGGGATTGGGAACAGGTAGTTGAAGGGGGAAACTAAAGAACCAGGGACGGACAATGGCTGCCTTAAAAGAGGAGGCCAGAGCCTGAAACAATCTCTGGTAGGACAGCCAAGCCACAGTGAATGCCCTTCAGGTAGGCATTGCATTGCTGCATCTGAGATGCCAGCTCCTTGATGGCATTCACTATGAATGACTGCCCTATAGAGATGGATCTCAGGAGGTCAATAGCCTCCTCAGTGAGGGCAGCAGGGCTCACTGGGGCAGGGCCTGAGGTGCCTGGGGCAAAGGAGAAGCCCACCCTCCTGGGTGAGCAGGCACGAGCAACTAAGTGTAGGGATGCTGAGAAGGCGGTGCTGGTACGGGGGTGGCAGAAGATGTTGTAGCTGGGGTGGTCCCAGAGGGATCCACACCACCAGGGAGCATCGATTGGAGGAGAAATCGGAGTCAGATGTCGTAGCTCTTGTCACCCCGTGGTGCTCAACTTTCCCTCCAACCCACTGGTCCTCTCGGTGGACTCTGCCTCCTGGGTCCCTTGGGCTGCAGTTCCCCCACTCATCAGTGCCCCTGCTCCTTCACCAGATGATGCTAATGCACACAAGGACAGGATGAGAAAAGAAGAGAGAGTGGGGGAGAAAAAAGGGAGAACAGGGTCAATTACAGCAACAACAGCACAAATGGCATACACATCACAATCACTCACTGGGACCACCACTGTGCAGTATGAACCACAATGAGGAACTATTACCTGGGAATAACTGCAGAAATTAACCCAAACACTACCATCTGTACACCTACTGGGACTCACTAAGTCATGGTATGCCAGCTACTTGCCAATACCAAATAAAATACCACCTTACGTTGCTAAGCAGAACTCCACAAGATTAGCGAAATTGTCAGATTGGGGCATCCAGTGACTAGAACCTGGTACCCAAACACCACGGCAGGCAACAACAAAGAATACAACCCAGTGTCTACTCACCCACTTGTGGCTGATGTGCTGCCCTCAAGCACCCATCCAACTCAGGGTTGGCCATCGCCAGTATGCGGGCCAGTAGGGGATCAGGGTTCGACAGGCACCCCTCCCTCCTTGGGAGGCCATCCCCAGCTGGGCCTCTGTGGTCTTCCGGGCCCAGCGTCTCAGGTCCTTCCACCATTTCAAGCAGTGGGTGCTCCGCCGGATATGGACCGCCAGGGTCCGCATGTCCTTGACAATGGCACGCCACAACCCTTTTTTCTGTTGGGCTCTGACCTGCATGGGGGAACACAGACAAATGGAGGCCATGAACTCAACACTCCATTGTGTATCAGAAATGGCATACATACTGCATAGATCCCACATTGCATGCAGCACAAATACATTCCCCAAATGACACACTGCCAGCACACACATATATCTTCATACAGCCATGTCGCATCCAAAGAACCCATAAGACTCTCAACTGCTGGTCTGGAGGCCCATACAACTGCCCATACAAGGGTTTGACTCCATCCACAAGCTTCTCCAACTACTCTGATGTGAACGCTGGGGCCCTTTCCCCTGTAGCATGGGGCATCACAGGTTCCAGACGCAGGACACAGCAGCACATGCAGTGGAGGTGTTGCCCTGTAGAGACTCAGGAATCAAGTGAAGTGGGACAGAGAAAATTACAGTCACGTCCACAGTGGTGAAAACTGTCACCACCGGCGTTAATCATCATTGGTTCCTGTGCTCCATAGACCGTCTTCCGCCATGACTCCAAATGCAAAAAGAACAAATGATGTATGGAATGCTGAACAATATCAAACATTCACCCCCAGTACAGAGATCTGGGCCTAAATCCATCATTTTTTTGCCACCCATGCTGTTCTAGTTTGGACCGAGCTATATGCAAATCTGTCTTGACCCTGTTCCCCATGGGAACAGTCTAGCCCGAACTGCCAAGCCAGGTCCTCCCTGGACTGGAACCAAGCATCCTAGGATCGGTTACAGGGTATCACCCTTCATCAGCCAGGTTAGTTTGATTCCAGTGGCATGGGGAGCACGGGACCCACATCTGGGCATACCCTTCCACTCGGGGCAACAAATGCAAAAAGAACAAGTGATGGACGGAATGCTGAACAATGTCAAACATCCACCTCCAGTACAGAGATCTGGGCCAAAATCCATTGTTTTTTGGCAAACGCCAGCGGAGTGAGTTCACTTCTACCTACCCCTGCATACAGGACGGGCGGTTGTCAATTCCTAATGCTGGTACTCATGGCGGACAATTTAATGTGCTTCATAAGTACTGATGGTACACACCAAGAAAATTCCAGGCTGCTACATACATACATGTTTTGTGTACTGTGATATTGTGTGTCCATACTTCCTGTAGTCACACACATATCATGTTTGGTTTACTTAGATACCTATCACTGAAGAGGAGGAGGCAAGCACCCGTTTATAGATCCCTAGTGGACTTGCCTACACTGGAGGAAAGGCACATCATTATCACCTATTATCTGGACAGATCCACAATTAATGAGCTGTGTCAACAAATGGAACCAGATCTGATTCCTGTTATCTGTAGCACTACAGCAATATCCCCTGCAGTACAGGTACTGTCAGTGCTCCACTTCCTGGCAAGTGGTTCCTTCCAGGTGACTGTATGCTTGGCTGCAGGAATGTCACAGCCAATGTTTTTGAATGTGCTTGGAAGAGTGTTGGATGCCTTGCTAAAACACATGAGCAGCTCCATCTCATTCCCCAGAGTGAAGATTTGCCCACTGTAAAGGCTGGATTCTACGCCATGTGATACATACCACATGTGATTGGGGCCATTGACGGGACCCATATTGCCTTGGTCCCTCCAAGGACAAATGAGCAGGTCTACAGGAATGGGAAGAGTTACCACAGGATAATGCAGTTTAAGACATTGCATATTGTTGTATGATAAAGCACAAATACTTCAGTTGTGTTCAAGGGTGTTTATTGAAGTGACAAAAAGGATGGTATTGTGCAATAGCGTGGGGTGATGGCAGATGAAAACTTCAGTATAGTGGGCCAGTTGGTTTGTTGCACAGGTCCAGTATCCACAGGGCCATAGAAAAAGGAGCAATAGCAGTCCAAAGTGAACAAGGTGTCTCAGTGGCACATGAGGGAGACATTCAGGAGGGGCTCATTTCCTGGTGGTGATTTGGGTCTTGGCAAAGGTCTCTGGTGTCTGTCTGGGTCACAGGGAATGTTTGTGGGGTGATTCACTTTCTTCAGGGGAGGGGTTCTCGTGGCCTGTGAGCGATGTGGCAGGTCCTCCTGTCGATTAGGTGCAGCAGATGTTGTTGGCTGGTGAGTACACAGGCTAGTGGAAGGGGCCCGCTGGTGTGCTGTGTACTCACGCATTGTGATGGCCATGTCAACCAGCACCCCTACAACTGAGGCCATGTTGACATTTAAAACCTGTAACTGCTGCATGAACTCCTAGTGGTGTACCCCCTGCAGCCACTGGCTCTCCCGCAAGATGGTAATCACCTGGCCCATCCTGTCCTGGAATTCTTACTAGGCCAGGAGGACATATGTGAGTGCCTCATGGGCAGTCAGTTCCCTGGGTTGGGCCTCCCCCAGGTGCACAGTTAACATCCTACTGGCACTGACCCCCTGTGCCTGTGATCTGTGAATGGTGTGCCCACTCCCACTTACACCAGGGCCTTTTATCTTCTTACCTGTGTGATGTCAACTCGGGTCCCTGTACAGGTGGGCACATAAGTGATTGACATGTCCTGGGGACAGAGGTTTGGGGACATTGGGTAGCTGCTGTGGTGTTGGAGTCAGATGGAGGGTCCTGTGGTGGACTAGGTGTGGGATGTAGAAACTGACTGACCAGTGGTCCCAGATGGGCCAGGTTGATCATCCAGATCGGGACATCCAGAGTTGCTGTCATCAGTGAGGTCATCTTCTGGTGGCACATGCTTACACTGACATTGGCTGGGGTACCTGTGGACATGTAATAGATTTGTTACAATCATTGTTAGTCTTATATTCAGCATTTCTGGGTTTCCCTATTGGTTGGGTGTTGTCCTCCCACCTTTGGTTGGTGTATGATAGTAGATTGTGGGATTGGTAGTGCTACATGCTGCCCATGCATTACTGTTGTGCGTGCATGCTGAGCTGTGAGGGGTGTGCTTGTAGTTGATAGGACATGCAGTGGTACACAATCGAGGGTGGTTATGGGGGTGGTTCACTATATGGGATGGAGTGGGGTGAAGGGAGTCAGGGTTAGGGGGTGACATGCCATTCAGGTATTAGTGGTGGTAGGGTAGTAATGGTGACTTACCAGTGTCCTGCCCTCCAGTGACTCTAGTGAGAGCCTGAGGATGCAGGATTGCCAAGACTTTTTCCTCTCATGCTGTTATCTGTGGGGGAGAGGTGGTGGTCCATTGCCAGTCTTCATGATGTCAACTTGGTGCCTGGAGGCCACTGCACACACTTTCCCCAGTAGGTTTGTCCACCTCAAGCGAATGTCGTCACTTGTGCGTGGAGATGTTCCCACAGAGTTCACCCTGTCCACAATCCTCAGCCATAGCTTCATCTTCCTGGTAATGGATATCTGCTGGACCTATGCACCGAACAGCTGTGGCTCTACCCTGACGATTTCCTCCAACATCACCCACTACTCCTCATCTGTGAAATGGGGATTATTCTGTGGGGATATGCCTATTTAGTGGTGGGTGTAGTGTGTCTGTTGTGCAGAGTGTGATAGGTGTTGGGGTATGGTGTGTGGTGTGTAATGCATGAAAGGTGAATGGGTGGCTCTGTTTTGTGTGTGCAGTTCTTGCATTATCTTTTGCTGGCAAGGTGTAGTTTGTTTTTTTCATTTGCAAAGGATTGTGTGTTGTGTGGGGGTGTGTTTGATAGTGCTGTTGGTGGATGTGAACATCTGTGTATTTGTGTCAGGTGTGGGTCTTTCAATCTGGCCAATGTTGGCTTCTGTTGGTTTTGGGTATCCAAATTTACGGCGGCGGTCTGCACCGCCAATGGATGACCGCCGTTGAGTGTCCGCCGTGGTGATTCGTGGTCCATAATTTGGAAGGCGGTGTATTTCTGGCAAGGCAGGGAGGTTGGTGGTTCTGACACTTTTTTGCCTCCATTCGGTCTGGTGGAATTGTTGTTGTGACTGGCTTCTGTCGGTTTTGTGTTTGTGTATCATAATCTGGTGGGCGGATTTACGCCTCTGTGTTGGTCTGTTGGTGACCGTCACCACTGTGGTATTCAGAAGATACCGCCAATGTCATAATGACCACCTATGTGTCTTACAACTACATTACCCTGTCACAACACAGGATCACCACACCATAATAAAATTGCCAGCCCAAACTTCCCCTTTCAACCTCCAGCAGTACATTTTTATTCCAGAAATGTACAACGAATCACAGCACATCTTATTTCAATGAACTGAGCCACCATTATGGCATTATCAGCCCATAATGCCATACCACCACCTCCCGTCTGAAGTATTCCATCATAGCTCCACCTCTCCAGGCAACAGTAATTTCACCTAACAGCTGTGTACTACTATCCTAACACAGAACTGCTCCCACAAGCTATACTGCTAGCAGCACTGCACCATCACACCAAAGCACAGCAATGTAGGAAAGTAGCCTCTTTCCAGCATTGTTACTCCCACTTTTGGCCTGTTTGTGAGTGTGTGTCAGTGTGTTTTTACTGTGTCACTGCGATCCTGCTAGCCAGGACCCCACTGCTCATAAATAAAAACCTATATGCCAGTATGTTTTGCCTGTGTCACTGGGATCCTGCTAGCCAGGACCCCAGTGCTCATAGTTTGTAGCCTAATGTGTATGCTTGTGTAGTGCCTAACTGTGTCACTGAGGCTCTGCTAATCAGAACCACAGTGCTTATGTTCTCTCTTCTTTTACATTTGTCACTGTAGGCCAGTGACTTCATTTATCAATTTCAATTGGCACACTGGACCCCCTTTATAAGTCCCTAGTATATGGTACCTAGGTACCCAGGGCATTGGGGTTCCAGGAGATCCATATGGGCTGCAGCATTTCTTTTGCCACCCATAGGGAGTTCAGACAAACCCATTGCAGCTTGCGTGAAATAGTGCACACACTAGTTCACAGACATTTTCACTGGACTTAAGTAACTTATAAATCACCTATATGTCTAACCTTCACTTGCTGAAGGTTAGGTGCAAACTTACTAAGTGTGAGGGCACCCTTGCACTAGCAAAGGTGCCCCCACATAGTTCAGGACCATTTCCCCAGACTTTGTGAGTGCAGGGCCACCATTACACACGTGCACTACAGATAGGTCAATACCTATATGTAGCTTAACAATGGTAACTCCGAATATGGCCATGTACCATGTCTAAGTTCATGGAATTGTCCCCCCATTCCAAATCTGGTATTGGGGAGCCAATTCCATGCATCCTGGGGGCTCCACCATGGACCCCCAGTACTGCCAAACCAGCTCTCTGAGGCTTGCACTGCAGCTACAGCTGCTGCCACCTCACAGACAGGGTTCTGCCCTCCTGGGGTCTGGGCAGCATCCCAGGACGACAGAACAAAACATTTCCTCTGAGAGCAGGGTGGTACACCTCTCCCTTTGGAAATAGGTGTTATAGGCTGGGGAGGGGTAGCCTCCCCAAGCCTCTGGGAATGCTTTGTAGGGCACAGATGGTTCCCTCCTTGCATAAACCAGTCTACAACAGTTCAGGGACCCCTTGTCCCCTGCTCTGGCAGGAAACTGGACAAAGGAAAGGGGAGTGACCATTCCCCTGTCCATCACCACCCCAAGGGTGGTGCCCAGAGCTCCTCCAGTGTGTCCCAGACTTCAGCCATCTTGCTTTGCAAGGTATAGGGGCACTCTGGAGGGCTCTGAGTGGTCAGTGACAGCAGGTGACATCAGAGACCCCTCCTGATAGGTCCATACCTGATAGGGTAGCCAATGCCCCTCTCAGGGCTATTTAGGATCTCTCCTGTGGCTTCTCTTCAGATTCTGCTTGCACGTTTCCTTCAGGAATCCTCTGCAACAACTTCAGCTTCCTCTGACCTCGGATCAACTGCAGCCTGCTCCAAGAAATGCTGTACTGCAACAAAGGCCCATATTTATATTTTTTTAGTGCAGCATTTGCACCCCTTTTTAATCCAAAAATTGCACTAACTTACAAAATTCAATTGTAGTTTGCAATTATGTGCCACTTTTCCATCACAAATTATGCAAATGCAGGGCTAAAAAATGTATAAATTTGGGCTAAGGTGCCTACAAGGGACACTTTTCTTCAGCAATCTCAGCTCCAAGTCAGAAACTGCAACAGTTTCCATGGTGTGCATGCTCTGGGGACTCCCTGTCTTCATCCTGCACCAGAAGGACCGAAGAAGTCTCCTGTGGAGTGACGGAGACACTCCCCTGCTCCAAGCAGGCCCCTTCCAAGACGACGACCGGTACCTTTGGACTCCTCTCACAGCAATGAGCATGCTCCTAAGGACATAGAGGGCGGAAATCATCAACAAAGACTGTGCTGAGGTCCTGCTGATGCAATTTGGAGGAGGTAAGACCTTGCCTTCCCCGAGAACAATGGTACACCTGTGTACTGTGTCTTCTTCACCTCCTGAGGCCTCTGTGGACTCTTTGCTAAATTCCTTTGTGCAGAGCCTGGCCCAAATCCCCCGCACTCCTTTCTGTGATGCACAACTTGCTGAGTTGTTCTGTGGTGGTGTGGGAGCTTCTTTTGTTGTGCTGCATCAACCACATTTGGCACCTCCTTTGTCCCCAGATCCTGCGACTCTCGGGGTGCTGGCTGGCATCCTGAGGGCTCTCTAAAGTGCTGAGAGCCCCCTCTTCCTCCTCACATAGAGGTGAGGCCCCCAGGTCCCTCCTGGGTCCATCCAGCCCCATTTTGACGCAAACCTCACTTTTGTTGTAGCCAAGGCTTGTTGGCAGCTTCCGACACAAATTCTTGTCTGCAACGATCTTCACGTTGTGGGACATCTTTTGCTTCATGCAGGAACCCACTGGCATCTTCCTATGGTGCATTCCTGCAGTCTTCGACTAACAAGGTACTCTTCCTTTTCACCCTCTTCTGGTTTGGCAGGGGCTCTTGTCCTTCCTGGAACTTCTTTCAACTTCTGGACTTGGCCCCCTACCTTTTATAGGTCTTCAGGTCCAGGAATCTACTAGTTGTTCTTTGCAGACTTGGGTGGCTGATGAAAAATCACAAAAACGAGGTGTAGTGTGTCCTAAGGAAACTTGCAGTACTTTACTCCTGCTTTTCTGGGCTCTGTGGTGGGGTAATTTATTCACCTTTTCTGTATTCTTACTCCCCCAGCAATTAAGCACACACTACACTTGTCTAGGGGGGAATTCTTGATTCACATTCCACTTTGTTAGTATATGGTTTGTGTTGCTCCAGACCTATTTTCTCCCATTGCATTCTATAGGATTTCCTACTGTTTGCATTGTTCTATGACTATTTACTTGTCTAATTTTGGTGTCTAGTGTATATATTGTGTATAATACTTACCTCCAGAAGGAGTATTGTCTCTAAGGTATTTTTGGTACTGTGTAACCCAAATAAATACCTTTATTTTTGGTAACACTGAGTATTGTCTTTACTTGTGTATAAGTCCTGTGTAACTATAATTGGTATTGCATGAGCTTTGCATGTCTCCTAATTCAGCCTAGGCTGCTATGCTATAGCTACCTCTATCAGCCTAAGCTGCTAGAACACTACTACATTTCACTAATAAGGGATAACTGGACCTGGTGTAAGGTGTAAGTATACAAAGTACCCACTACAAATCAGGCCAGCCTCCTACAGTTGGTGGTGCCCCTGCCCCGCCTTAGGGCACCATGGAGACCAACAAATATACCACTGAGGCTAACTCAGGGCAATAAGTGGCTCTCCCCAGTGAGGATTCATTAATATTAGAACAGTGGGAGAAGTTGTTTGTGTATGAGGCATTACACTGTGTGTCCCCCCCCCCTTTTGGTTTGCCCTGGTCCCACCTGGGGAGCCCACAAACTACGAGGTCTGTTGGTAGCCAACAGGGTTTGCCCCAAGTACCCTCATGGCCCCAGTGGCACCCTGGCACAACACCCATCCTTTTGTCGTGCGTGTGAGTGGGCTATAGTACTTTGCACTTTGCGGAAAAGGAGCAACTTGCCATTCTAGCTCCCGACCATGGTGGGAGTTCTGCTGCTGAATACCTCGGCTTGCAAAAAGTGTTGGCAGGGCAATATATGATTGGTGTGTTCCATCCCCCACCAGATAGCGAAACAAATGATGAGCAACACGCCAAGCAGTATGACTCCTCAGATTCTATGCCATGGAGTATGATCTGTGGACATATAATGCAGTGGGCCAAAGAAAATGGGGTCCCTGGGCTCAAAGTTGGTGTGAGGTGGAGGACCCACAAAAGCCCATCTCCCCTGAATAATGAAAAACATTAAGAAGAATCAACCCCCAGGCCCTGCTCCGCTTCGGGGGAATTTAAAGAAATAATGGCTCCCAAAATATTCGTATTTACATTTTTTTCATGGTCCTGCTGTACTCCACAGGACTGCAAAGGGTAGCACTGACAGACCCATGGCAAGTTAACATTTTTTTAAAACCCCTCTGGGAACCCCTGCACAAGGGCTGGGTGGTCAGGCTATCACTATACTGAACTCCTTAATTGGTTTTAGTTTTACTTTTCAGGACACAAAGACTGAGCAGCTGTGTCTTAAAATTACCCCCATTTTAAGATTAATGTTGATGTTGAGGCCACCCAATCAAATCATTATTTTTTTATCTTGTGGTCCATCCGGAGTCCTCCAAGACAAGATATCCATAACTTTTTTAACCTTAATTTCTTTAAAACTACTGATGTAATTCCGTTCAGTCATTTTGGCTGTGACACTGTCTAAAATCCCTAAAGAAATTGCATGGGAAAAAATGTTTTGGGACTCCCTGCCTCCATTTTTGTTGGCCACCCTTCATAGGAAGGAGCTTAAGTTGATGAACTTTTTTGGGTTGCCACTGAGTATTGATAGTTAAGTGTGCATTTCAATAGGAAATGCTTTTATTGGTTTGCTAACAACTTTGGTGCCATATGGCGAATCTTCATAAAACTTTTAAAACACTGTTCTTTTTTGGGTAGTTTCTTAATGGAATGATACGTGGTGATTCATCAAGCGGGGTTCGAGAAAAATGAGGGTCCCTAAATGCAAAATTCTCCTTGGATTTTCCATACCTGATTAAACTCTAAGGGCCAGAGGTGCAAAGCATTTTTTTGCGACCGGAAAAATGCTTTTTCCAATGTATCAAAGGCAAAGTGCGACTCAGTAACTTGTTACCGAATCGCATTTTGGGAGTCAGAATTAGGAAGGAGCATATTTAGGGGCATTTTTACAAGCCCCTTGCACCTCCATGCACCACACTACAGTAGTTCACTTTTTTACACCAATGTGGCATTAAGGAGACAATTTTCCAGCATCAAATTTACAAAGTGACACAATGTATGCATTTTGCTACTTTCTAAACCCTTGCACCATATCATGCCTGCGTTAGGCATAATGTACATAAGGGAGCGTTCCCATGCAGGGAGGCCCAACAAAATGCTGCAGTGAAATTTACAGCCTTTCACTTTGCCATTTTTCCCGTCATTTTTAACTCCGGCTCAGAGCATGGGTTAAAATGACACACCCATATTAATCTATGGGCCTCCCTGTGCTTTGCTGGACTAGCATAATTTTTTTTAACGCTAGTGCAGCAAAGCACCACAATAGTGTCAATTATTCTGATGCTATTGTGCTAACGACCGATATGATGCACCGCATAATAAATATGGCACAACTATGGTGTTGTTAGGTGGTAGAAGGAGGATGCAAGATAGTGGCGCATCGGACCGATGCACTACTTTCTTGTAATTCTGCCCTATAAGGTGAATAAAAGTGGGGCTAAAATACACCCTTGTCTCATCCCTATATACACTTTCACAGGTGCAGACACACTGCCACCCAGTTATCTTTCACTGACGCCAAGAGATCAAAGTTAAGCATCTGTAAAAAATGTGCAATATTTCTCTCTACTCCCAGCTTAATGAGCGTGGCCCAGAGATTTGATCTATTTACTTGATCGAAAGCTGACATAAGATCCATAAAAGCCAAATATAATTTACATCTTTTGGCAAACATGTATTTGCTAGCGTTCATTTGTAAATGCATACATTAGTCTGGGGTCTCCTTACCTGGTCTAAACCTATATAGTAGGTTTGAAATAAGAATATTTTGCTCCAGCTATTCAGTTAATCTCACAAGGACCACCCTCCCCATGATTTTCATAGAGGTATCTATCAGAGAAATAGGAATAATGATGGATCGGGACCAAGAGGGTAGAAGGCATTTTGTACAGGCAGCATTAAACAATTGCATTAGGATTTTGCCTCAGAGTATAGGGTCCACTTTATGTAAGTCATCAGGGACACCATCCAGCCACAGTGCTTTGTCTCTAGGTATGATTACAATGGCATCACAAACCTCGTCTTCCTTTAATGGCAATGTAATGAATTCTCTAGTAGATACTAGATCCAAATTTTATCCGTCTACAGCTACACTCCCATACATACTCTGCTAGTCCCTGACCGTGCAAAATTGGTCAATTCACTATTTCCTTAATGTTGTCACTATTGTTTAACACACTTGTCTATAGGAGATCATTCCAAGCCTGTTATTTGATTTCTTGTTTATGGGCTACCAAGGCAAGTTTGTATGCTTTCCCGCACATGTGTATTTCAGTCCTTATCTTTGTATTTTGGTTTAAGGCTGTTAGCAATTTGTTATGGGCCTTTGTGCATTAGTCATCAAACCATCCGACCCCTGTTTTGTTTGTTCTCAATGGGCTCCTAAGATTTTTGGGGATCTGCCTGCATAAGCTCTTAAAAGCAGTCAAAATCTCCTCATCATGGAGAACATTGTACAAACATGCACTAATGTCTTGGACATTGCCAGTATAGAGGTTATAAGCAAACAATTTGGGTACCACCCTACTCCTTTTTAGACCTCATCCTTGGGGGTAGTTTCAGTGTTCTTGGGCCAGCCTTCCAGTTATCTACTGATCCCGTTCCCCATTCCATTTCCAATGTAAGAGGTTTGTGACCATTAAGATTGTTCCACTTGACCTTCAGGTGTTTCCATTGATAGGCCAGGGAGGTAAATAAGATGATAAAATCAACTTTAGAGTGAGAACTTTTTCCCAGTGAATGATGGCATGACTTCATCCTCAACATGCTGATCAATGGGGTGCAGATTAGTGGCTGATATAATGTCCTCCATCAAACCCACCCACATGTGGAATGTTCAGAATGGGCGCTATTGGTGCTTTCACAATTAACATTTTCCTCATATCCTTCCAATTTTTTTTTAACTGTAACAGGTGCCCAAAGTGTTCGCCCGCACAAAATAGTTGTATAAAATTAACAGTCATCAAATTTGGGGCACTCTTGAAGTCCAGCTGCACCACCAGTATATTAATAGAGCCTGTCTCCACTAAGTGGGGGTACATGAAAACCCCAAGGGAGACTAAATAGGTAAACTCTGTTTTGCTCTTCTTGAGTTTGAGGGTATCCCTGCAGTGAAAAAAGAGGAAATCCTGTCCATGTAGAAATAATTATCAGTGTCACCTTTCTTGCATCACCAGCATATGCTGGTCAAATCTAAAATAGAGCCACCTTCCATCACCTTTTTATTGTTGAATCCTACAATTTTCCAGATGGTTGTTCTAAATGTAGAACCCAGTCCATGGCTCACCTGAGCCAAGGGACTGCTCCTATCATGTTCCATACTGTCACTGATCTGTGTGGGACTTGTAGGGGAGAGGTTCAGTCAGTCATTACTACACAACCCGCTCAGCGGCTCAAATCAATTTAATATGGAGATGAGCCTAAGCCGATCCCCTCCCAACACTTCTGTACTTGCTCTCAACAGTGAGGCACACTTCCGTAAGGGATAAACATTTCTGGGGGATAGAAAAAGTTCAGAGGCAGGGCACTTATCTCTTTGGCAGGTTTACAGTCATTTAGTCTATGTTGTCATAGCTCTCTTACGTACCTGTGGTGCCTATTGTTAACTACTGTACAATCCCCTTCATCACTTTTATCTTTAGGACCTACCCAATCCAATCATCTCATCATAATTATATGGGGGACAGAGAGGCTCCATCCTCCAGAGCATTGTCTCAACAATGTTTAACTTTGCGCATTATAGACTCCACCACTCCTACTTTCAGAGGTGGCACACCCATTAGAACAGCAACTAGGGGATTGAATCAGGTGGGAGATGCAATCTACAGAGCAGCCCATCCAATCTTTGTGCTTTATTTTGGGACCCCACAAAGACACCCGATTAACCCAATAGTTCGGCTCAAAGTCAATTTAGCAGAGCTCAGATCACGAAGGATGAACCCTTCTCCCTTCCTCCCCATTTGGGATTATGTTGGTCCAGTGGGGTGTTCATGTGGAACAGAAATGAGCCCTTGCATTTCCTCCTGACCTTCCTTAAAGTGCTGTTCCCAAAGACCTGCTGTCTGGAATATAAGTCTTGGGGGTAATACTTGCTTCATCATGACCGCCAGCGTTTCGCATCCTGCTAGGCATTTTGGGTTAACAGGCTCCCTTTAATCAGTACTTTCAGATTGGTACCTGAGGATACTAAAACCTTCAGCCGCGCTTGTAATCCCTCCATAGCTGTTTATATAAATTTCATAGCATTGTCACACAGGCTTTTCAGCATAGGTTCCAGGACAATTCTTAACTGGTGCCCCCGCACTACTAGTCCTGATAATTCTACTGAGGTGGAAATAGATAATTTACCAGGTAATAACCCTTGTTAAGTGCTTGTGCCATAACACTGTTTACGGGGTCAGACCTAGCGCACTTCTTTTTCTTTTCAGTCCCACTGTTTGATGCTTGATTAACTGAAAATCATGCTCAAAGGTGGCCTTATCTATGATGTGCTTCTCAGTGATGCCTTTGCCATCTTTTGGCCCCAATTGGTCTGTATCCCATGGATCTACCAATTCTGCTCCCGGCCCTGGGCCCGGGCGCTCACTTGATTCAATCTGGCCAAGAATGAGTGAAGTTTTATCTGGTCCCAGACCCAGTTTTTCCTCTGCATTTTGTAAGTGGGCCCACTTCAGATGTTAAGTATGAAATAATAGCGGCCAATTTATGGGGGATTTTTGAGGTGCCTGGATTCTTGCTGCAAGTTGATTTATGCTTGCGCATTTTATAATATCAAAAGTCAAAGTAAAGAGGGGTGGCCCAGCCTAGCCTCTTCTAGGCACTAACAGGTGCAGGATGGGCCTGTCCTTGGCCTGGGATTCACTCAGGTATAGCCCGCACGTGTCTTGCACAGCAGGATGCAGCAATGCCCTTTATATCCCTCAGGAGCTTGGGTTCAGGTGCAAGCAAGTCTTTACTTTAAAATATATGGGGAGGGTGTGGACAAAGGAGCCTCCTACTCCAGCCACTCCAAGCCAAGGGACCTCATCACCTGGGCCAAATGCACTTTCAAGGAGAGGGGGGGCATGTGGACCCCTCTCTGAGCATCTTTTTGGTACCAGGGACCTCACTCCCTCATGGTTGAATAGTTGATAGAGGGTAGGGGAAACCCATCCCCCATCCCTGAGGCACTAATGTGCCCTGGGGCCCCATTCCAGTGGTTGATTTGTAAAACCTAAGGAGGAGTGAGCATATGTTGGGCCCTGCCGACACAATCACACTAGACCAAAAATGTTGATGCAAGTCCAACAAAGCGCCTCAATTGCATCCGAAATTCAGATGCATCTCTGCTAACAAGCACCATGATTCGCTATATTCTAAATAAAGCACTATCATGGCATTGTTAGGGGGCGAAGGGCAGCACAAGCAAACTGGCACATCATGATCAATGCGCCAGTTTGTTGTAAATGAGGCCCATAGTGTTTTGTGGGTGAACTGGTTATGCACTGGGACGCCCACCTGAGCCAGTGTCTCTGGGGTTGTAAAGGCTCAGGAAGGGGTGCATGCTGGCCCCTCTCCTTAATGCGACCTCAGAGAAAGAGGAATTTGGGGTCCGTTACAGCTCAGGGAGAAGGGGAGAGAGGCTACATTCCCTCTCCATTCAATAAAAATATATGTCCCCCAGGGATTGGGTCCCCAGGGACTGCAAAGTCTTGGGGAGAAGACATGCATGCCCCCCTCACCCAAAGTAAATTAAAAATGTCAACAATAAATGAGTGGCAGGAGCCCTTCACGTATTATTTCCTGCTTCTAGGAAGGAGTGTCCCATAATACCAAAGGACATTATAATATACAATAGTTTTATGTTTGTGGTGCCCCTAGAAGAGGAAGGGGCACTATCAAGTGTTTTTATTGTTATAGGGGGGAGGGCTGCAGGAAGTGAAGCAGCCTCACAGTAACATTGAAAATAACATTAGATCTTCTGTGCCATTAAATTCATGACCGCAGGAGAGCTTATCATATTTTTTAAAAGCTCTCCAAGCTGGAGCTCTATGGTCTTTAGCTGGAGTGCAAGGTCCTCTTGTGGTTGTTTTTATGAT
Source organism: Pleurodeles waltl (assembly GCF_031143425.1). Taxonomy (NCBI): domain Eukaryota; kingdom Metazoa; phylum Chordata; class Amphibia; order Caudata; family Salamandridae; genus Pleurodeles; species Pleurodeles waltl. The sequence continues at coordinate 1,303,557,909 of NC_090445.1, forward strand.
TGCATGTTGCAGCCTAAAAATATTTAAAAGAAAGACTCTAAGACATGTTGGTTTTATTTTTTTTAAATGTGTCTGAATCTTTATTTTAATATTTTTCAGCCTAATAAATGAAATGATAAAAACAATGTTGAGAGAAGAAATCACAGACATGTTTCATTCTTTTTTTTATTAAAACTTTAAGCATTTATATAATAATCTTAACTATTAAACATTGCATTGTGTCAATTGCTGACATGCACTTTATTAAAAATATTGGTGATTTTAGGAGAAAGATGATAGACCTGCGCTATATATATTGATATGTTCACCCCTTAAGAAAGCAATATGCTCACTTTTGACATTTTGGTGCTGTTACTTTTTGACAAAGTCCGTCTAAGTTTGGCCAGGACCTTTGATACTGACTGCATGCTCACAGGAGGCTCTGCATGACATGGAGTCGGCTGTTCACAATGAGTCACTGCAATGTCACTAGAATTTTCACCAAGCTATGCTGCCTTTGTTTTTTACTGAATTTCTAGGGTTTCTCTCAATAAAAAGTAATACTTTATTACCATAGATAAAGCCAACCTCTTCCTCCGGTGGCCAGACCTTGAGGCCAGTACCATGCGGTGCATGGACAAATGCCGTGCTCAGAGTTGGGTTTTTGCCTGTGAGGAGTTGGCCATGGTGCCTGGCCACAGGGGGGTTGACCTTACATTTGGTGATGAAATACTACTTTATGTTTGAAAAAAAACCTAGAAATTCACTGAAAAAAACTAAAGTTGAAGTGAAGTTATAGTTAGATAAAAATTCCAAGGACAATGTAACTTTTAAACTAACAAAAGGATTGAAATTCATATTCAACAGTTATCTCAAGTAGCTATAACCTACCTTAAAGTAACTATACCTCGCACCCTTATCATACACAGCTCATTAGCCTATATATTACATCACATATTACACGTTGTATGACACCATTGATAATATCACTGCAACATCTGACATTACTTCATTTATGAATGTACATGGTGGGGTGCATGTTATAGTATAACTAGTGAATTTAATTGTTCTTTGAGTTTAAAATATTACTTTGTTACTGAAAGTTTCACCCAACTATAATATCACTTTAACCAATGGTATATACCAACCTTTAACTTTTGCTATATACCAGTCCCCTACACATACCCACTTAACCCCTTATCAAAACTCGTTCCCCATAACCCATTCCCTTTAATTTCTTCCTCTTCCCCTTTAATTGCTCAACTTTTTACCCTTGTCACCATCCTCTTTCCCTTAGCCCCATACCACTGCTTTTAATCCCTTAACCATAGTTTAACCCTTACACCTAAACCCTGCCACTAAAGCCCTTTGCTCCTTAGTTGTTTGCCTTCTTGTCACTAAACTATTTGTCTTAAACCTTTAGGCTTTAAACATTAACCCCTTATTCATCACCCTCATCCTTTACCTCTTACTCTCAACCCCTTAACTGTATCCTCTGGCTCATTACTATTTACCCTCTTTTTCTTTACCCTTGAACCATTGTATTTACCCTTATTTCCTTATTCTATAACCCCTTGACTTTAACATTATCTTGATGTCCTTTGATGTAACCTTGCAATCTTTTACCACTTACTCCTTAATCTTCTCCTAATTTGTTCTATCTATATAGTAGTACCTAAATGATTTTTCATTGTAAGATTTACAGTGAAATAATAAACTATGACATGGTCCAAGATGGAATTGTATTCTATGAGAAAATATTCAAAATATTTATGCAAACAAATGGTATGTTCCTAATATAAGATGCAGTAGGAAGACATTCAGGCCCATATTTATACTTTCTTAGCGCCGCATAAAAAGATGAAAGGGTTCCTGAGGTCTCCTATGACAATGATGACCATGACCATCCAGTGACTATATTTTGTTGAACTATAATTTTGACAGCATTGGAGAGCCTTTGGTCTTCCCACCTTTACTGCAGTAAAAGCACTTCCAATCTTATCCTTAATGCTTTAAGAATTGGAGTTACCATTAGTTAATGTAACAGCTGAGACTCTATCTATTTTATCAATCATTAATCTTATTAGGAATGCAGCAGCTACAACAGGCGGGCCTGCTTCACTAAACTCTGTAGTGATAGTTTAAGTAGACATAACCATTTTGTAAAAAAAAATGCCTGAAGTAACTAATGGAAATCCTGAAATTAATTTACATTTTCAGGGGTCGCAAAATAAATATTAATAAGGCAGGTCATTTTATGACCTGCTGCAGATGCAACTTCGCAACCCATGTGAATGTGTGCAAAAGCAAGAATGTTGGCCTGCTAGTATTGGAAGACCACAATCCTTGCATTTGCTTTTTCAAAGATGAAGGTTTTTTTGAAAGCAGTCCATAGTCTTTAAGGGACAATCACTCCTTGAAAAATGAATAGTCCCCATTTGATAACATGAGGGGAGCCTGCAGTGGTTCTACGCCCCAATGTCAGCTCCCCATTGGTTACCCATCACAAATTACAAAGGGGAAGCTTTCTCATATAAACGGCTTCCCATTGGCTAATCAGATAGCAGGTATCAGGCAACTGGTTTTCAACAGCAATCACAGTTGCAAAGCATTTATAAGTTCATTTGAGACCCCCTGGCAAGAGGGAGACCTACCCCTTCCACTACCCTACGATTTTACAAATTGTAAAGAGTAGGAAAACTCTTTTTACTGGTTGGAATAACTTGACAACAAGGTTGTTCTGGACATTGGGCGTCTATTTAGCGCTACAAGGTAATCTAGTTAATGAAAACAGTGCAGTTTCTATGAGGTTATTGTGTAATATGGGCCTCATTTACTAGAAAATGGTGAAGCTCTGTACAGCAAACAATTTTGCTGCGCTGAACTGTGGTATTTCCAGAATGCAGGTATGCACCGTATTTACAAGAATACGATGCATCCCTGTGTTCTCCTCTGCACTAAATTAGCTGCCTAACGTCAACTCAGACACCCTTGCACATTAGTGCACAGGTGCCTACATTGCAGGGAATGATTGAAGGACACCTTCTGTAGGAGGCTGGCCTGGTTTGTAGTGGGTACCTTGGGTACTTACACCTTACACCCGGTCCAGTTATCCCTTGTTAGTGAATGTAGTAGTGTTCTAGCAGCTTAGGCTTATAGAGGTAGCTATAACATTGCAGCTTAGGCTGAACTAGGAGACATGCAAAGCTCATGCAATACCACTTATAGTTACCTATAGTTATACACAAGTACAGACAATACTCAGTGTCACCAAAAATAAAGGTATTTATTTGGGTGACACAGTGCCAAAATATAAGTAAATAGTTATAGAACAATGCAAACAGTAGGAAATCCTATAGAATGCAATGGGAGAAAATAGGTCTAGAGGCAACACAAACCATATATGAAAAAAGTGGAATGTGAATCATGAATTCCCCTCGAGACAAGTGTAGTGTGTGCAGAATTGCTAGGAGAGTAAGAATACAGTAAAGGTAAGTAAAGTACCTCACCCCAGAACCCAGAAAAGCAGGAGTAAAGTACTGCAAGTTTCCTTAGGACACACTACACCTTGTTTTTGGGATTGTGCAGCAACCAACCAAGTCTGCAAAGAACAACTGCTGGATTATTAAACCTGAAGACCTGCAAAGGAAGGGGACCAAGTCCAGAAGTCAAAAAAAGTTCCAGGAAGGACAGGAGCCCCAGCCAACCCTGAAGAGGGTGTAAAAGAAGAGCCCCTGGTTAGTAGAAGACTGCAGAAATGCACCCTAGGAAGATTGCAGTGGGTTCCAGCATGATGCAAAAGATGTCACACAGTGTGAAAATTGTTGCAGACAGGATTTTGTGTTGGAAGGCGCCAACAAGCCTTGGCTATGACAAAAGTGTGTTTTTCATCAAAATGGCGTTGGATGGACCCAGGAGGGACCTGGGGACCTCAACTCTGTGTGAGGAGGAATAGGGGGCTCTCAGCACTTTAGAGAGCTCTCAAAATGCCAGCCAGCACCCCCAGAAGCCACCAGATCTGGGTTCAAAGGAGGTGCAAAACATGGTTGATGCAGCACAACAAAAGAAGGTCCCACACCTCTGGAGAACAACTCAGAAAGTTGAGCATCACAAGGTGGAGTCCTGGGGATCTGGGCCAGGCTATGCATTAAGGAAGTTTGCAAAGAGTGCACAGAGGCCTCAGGAGGCAAAGAAGACTTAATACACACGGGTACTGTCGTTCTTGGGGAAGGAAAGGTCTTACCTCCTCCAAATTGTGTTGGCAGGACCTCAGGACAATCTATGTCAATGATGTCTACCCTCTGTGTCCTTGGGAGCCTGATTATCACTGTGAGTGGAGTCCCGGGGTACCGATCGTCTCCTTGGATGGTGCCTGCTTGGAGCAGTGGACTCCGTCACTCCACTTGAGATTTCTTCGGTCCTTCTGGTGCAGGATGAAGACAGGGAGTCCCCAGAGCATGCACACCATGGAAACTGTTGCAGTTGCTGACTTGGAGCTGAGGTTGCTGAAGAAAAGTGTCTCTTGTAGACACTTTGTTTCAGTTACAGCTGTTCTTGGAGCAGGCTGCAGTTGATCTGAGGTCAGAAGAGTCTGAAGTTGTTGCAGAGGATTCCTGAAGGAAACTTGCATGCAGAATCTGAAGAGAACCCACAGGAGAGACCCTTAATTGTCCCGAGAGGGGGATTGGCTACCTTATCAGGTATGGACCTATCAAGAGGAGTCTCTGACGTCGCCTGCTAGCACTTGCCACTCAGAGCCCTCCAGAGCGCCCCCACACCTTGTAAAGCAAGACGGCTGAAGTCTGGGACACACTGGAGGAGCTCTGGGCACCACCCCTGGGGTGGTGATGGACAGGGGAGAGGGTACTCCCCTTTCCTTTGTCCAGTTTCCCGCCAGAGTATGGGATAAGGGGTCCCTGAACCGGTGTAGACTGGTTTATGCGAGGAGGGCACCATCTGTGCCCTTCAAAGCATTTCCAGAGGCTGGGGGAGGCTACCCCTCCCCAGTCTGTAACACCTATTTCCAAAGGGAGAGGGTGTAACACCCTGCTCTCAGAGGAAATGCTTTGTTCTGCCTTCCTGGGACTGGGCTGCCCAGACCCAGGAGGGCAGAACCCTGTCTGTGAGGTGGCAGCAGCTGTAGCTGCAGTGCAAGCCTAAGAGAGCTGGTTTGGCAGTACTCAGGGTCCATGGTGAAGCCCCCAGGATGCATGGAATTGACTCCCCAATACCAGATTTGGAATGGGGGGACAATAACATTATCTTAGACATGTTACATGCCCATATTCGGAGTTACCATTGTGAAGCTACATATAGGTGTTAACCTATATGTAGTCCACGCGTGTAATGGCACCCCCGCACTCACTAATTCCGGGGAAATGGCCCCCAACTATGTGTGGGCACCTTTGCTAGTGCAAGGGTGCCCTCACACTTAGTAACTTTGCACCTAACCTTCATCAAGTGAAGGTTAGACATATAGGTGACTTATAAGTTACTTAAGTGCAGTGAAAATGGCTGTGAAATACTGTGTGCACTATTTCAAGCAGGCTGCAGTGGCAGTCCCGTGTAAGGGTTTGTCTGAGCTCCCAATGGGTGGCAAAGGAAATGCTGCAGCCCATATGGATCTCCTGGAACCACAATGCCCTTGGTACCTAGGTACCATATTCTAGGAACTTATAAGGAGGTCCAGTGTGCCAATTGAAATTGGTAACTGTAGTCACTGGCCTACAGTGAAAAATTTAAAAGCATTGAGAGCATAAGCACTGAGGTTCTGATTAGCAGAGCCTCAGTGACACAGTTAGGCACTACACAGACATATACATTAGGCCACAAACTATGAGCACTGGGGTCCTGGCTAGCAGGATCCCAGTGAGACAGGGAAAACACGCTGACATATAGGTTTTTATCTATGAGCACTGGGGTCCTGGCTAACAGGATCCCAGTGACACAGTAAAAACACACTGACACACACTCACTAACAGGCCAAAAGTGGGGGTAACCATGCTAGAAGAAGGCTACTTTCTTACACCTTCCGGCACATAAGCAATCAATAATGGTGATCAGTAATGGTGCAGAAAGCAGCACATATAAAAGTAGCAAATCGTCATTATTTAATTATTGATTTTGTGCAGGAAGGGACACCTTTCTGCCCATAAACAAACATTCCAGCCTACACAGGTACCCATTTCTAGTAACTCTGGGACAGTGTAGAAAGCAATGGGTGTTGTGTGGAAACGCCAAAAGCAATACCCATTGAAAGCCCCTCTGTCACAGACAACTGTGCTGGGGGGTCCATATTTACAAGGCGGTGTGAAGCAATGCCACTTACTGCCACCTTGTAAATATGGAAAAGGGCAGAGGGCCACTTGAGCTTCTCTAAAAGTGATGCTCCTGTGACACAAAAGCCTCGTGAATGAGGCCCTATGTGCAACTTTGTTGCTGAGGTTTGATTAGATTTTTTTTTAATGAATCAATTGGTTTATTTTAATGTTTGTCACGCTGACACTGAAAGCTGTTGCTGTGGGTATGTGCAGTCTGTCAATGATTCCAGCTGCAGGTGCATCATTTGTCCTTCTCAATGAATTATTGACACATTGAGGACCAGATTTAATGGAAAATTATGGTGCATGGTGCCGTGCCAAATTTGGAAGCGTCGTGCACCATCATTTTCACAACGCAGGGATGCACCGTATTTGACAGAGTATAGCACACCCCTGTGTTTCCCCCTGCGCAGGCACTAAATTTGCTGCCATGCCCCAATGCAAACATCCTTACACACTAGTGCAAGGAAAGCCGGTTTAGGGGGAAGATTGTTTTTGTGCAGGAAGGAACACCTTCCTGCATAAAAACAATCTTAAATGGCAATTTGATCTTTCTATGTGCGCTGCAAAATGCAGCGCACATAGAAAGAGCAAATAATGAGGAGAAATAAATGCATTTCTCTTCGTTGGCCACTCTAATGCCACCCCTGGGTGGCGTTAGATTTTGGCGCTGCCTCAGGTTTACGAAAACAAATAAATCTGAGACAGCATCAAAATGCAATGGGTGTTGCTGTGGCACGCCCCCAGCAACACCCATTGCACGCCCCTTCCACGCAAAGTGTTGCATATGAAGAGGCCTTATTTTCAAGGTGGCTTAATGCCATCTTGAAAATCGGGAGCAGGATATAGCTCTAACGTGGCATCACGAAAAGCGACACTTTGGTGGCACTAGGGGCTCTTAAATATCCCCCTAAATATCTTATTGTCAAGGTTATGCATCTCTGGTATAGAAAAAATAATATGCATAAATAGTTAAACTGCTTCGATGAGAAAGCAATTGCATTTAGACAAATATAATATTTTCTGTTTGTAAGATTAGGTCGAGGAAGAAAAGCAGATACGGTTGTCCCTATGTTTTTGCCGAACCGAAACAAAGTTATTTAATGGCAGAGGTGAGTCAAAGACTCAACGTTTAATTCAAAGTTTTTCCTAAAAAGGTAGTCGTATGTAGTAAACTAAAAGTGGCACACAAAATGAAAAACAATGCATATCTAAAAGATGTAAGCCTGAAAATATAATAAGCTAATAACTATAATACAATCACTGGTTAATAGTTAAAAAACAATGTTGAATGGAAAATAAGTGTTGAGCAGCCTAATGATAGATTAATCTTGTGATCCATTTACGGCCATAGTGGTAAAAATAGGTTGTGAAAATACTGTGAAATTCTCTAATATGTTTCAGTGGGATGAGGTTCAGTTGTTAGATCTGAAAGAGAGAGCAACTGCATTCAATAGAGCAATTACCTACTAAACAGAGAGCCAGAAGTATCAACCATTTTTGCATTCGTAATCAGTGCGAATGGCCGTTTGCGAATGCAAAAATGCCTTTCATTATGTATGAAAGGCATTCGCAATTCAATTTTAAGGAATCGCTAAAATAGTGATTCCTTAATATTGCGACCCCATTTAGAGAATTGCAAATTGCGATTCCATTAATAAGGAATCCTTATTTGTGATTTCTAAAGTACATGTAACAAGCAATTCCTTAATGAGAATTGGGCATTAAGGAATCACTATGACCACCAAGTTGAACTTGGTGATAACCATGTGCAAATTTAAAAAATGCATTAAAAATGCATTTTTAAAATTGACATGTAACGCACACATGCCCCTTTGGCATGTGTGCGCCTTACATGTCTTTTAAAATGTTCTTGGGGTGCAGCAGAGGGGGCCTTAGGCCCCCAGCACCCTGGGGTTTGCATTTCCCAAAATTGCGAATTCCAGTTAGTAATTCGCAATTTGGGAAATGCAAACAATTCGCAAATATGGACCTACAGGCCCATAGGTGCGAATGGGACCGGTATCGCAATTTGCGATTCGGTAATAGCATTTGCAATTTTTAAGAAATCGCTATTACTGAATCGTAAATATGAGACATACCATTTTGCGACTCAGAAATAGCGATATCTTAAAAATCGCTATTATCGAATCACAAAGGGTTTTTTGATACATCTGGCACAAAATGCTTTTAGAATTAGAACTCTTGTGGGATAATTTCTCTTCTCTTTAGTATGTGTTTATTTCTGGCAGCGTGAGTGGATATCATTAAGTCATTGATTGAGCCTGGCAAGTGCCTGTGTGAAAGATCCTTTATAAGGTTACATTTTCCATGAAGTGTTATGCATTGCTAGGATGCAAAGGTCAGGTGCTTGAGGGTAATAATTATGTGGGCAAGACTAAGAGCTGTTCGAGGCTAAAACAGGTTGTAGAGTTTTTGGATCAAACTTGAGTTTGCCCTGAACTCATTCTTTTGGGGAAATTGTTTTGACCTGACTGCTGATGAAAGAAGTGTTCTAATGCCACAATGCGTTGGCTAGTCTCAACAAAATGACTCTCAGAAGAACTATACTTTTTACTTTAGTGTTGTGCTTTGGCTTCTGTGAACTATACCACAAAATGCCAAACAAGGAATGGTGGTTGTCCTATCACCTGAACTCACTAATGTAAACCTGATTTCTCAAAATTGTCTTTAGTAGAGTTCAACTCGACTCAAGCTTGAAGAGGCAAATAATGGAACCTTGCTTTGAAGATCAGTATTTGGGAAAGACAATATTTTTACACACGATTAAAGGCTTTAGTGAACCACAGGTACCAGATACTAATTTCTTCACCAGCTACAGGTTTCCGATGGATTCCAATCTTGTTTCAGCGGTAATCACATTGTTCTTGCATACCTGTTGAAGACAAAGTACAATTTCACCAATATTCTGTTTGCCTTATGCAGCAGGGGTATTTTCCATGGAATTGAAACTCATGTATTCATGTGAAGTCTGCATTGCGTTATATCAAAACACCTACCCCAAGAGCCATGGTGTCATTGTATTAGTTTTCTAGCTTGATAGGAAAACTTGTTTCTATGAATTTTATAAAATGTAAAATAAAGTATATAACTCACACTAAACAACATAAATGGTTCGCACATTGTTGAAATAACTATTTTTTATGCAGACCTTTCAACATGATACCACGGTCTTGCATTTTTTCCGAAGGGTACATTTCAATTTAAGACAACCCTACAAAAGACACATTGAGCATCCCCTCTTCTACCATCAGAAAAGGACGTTACTTTCAAAGATTTGCAGTAGATGTATAATACAGCAATTAAGAAATGTTTCAAAAAGCAATTTATAACTTTACGGCTGGTGCTTTTAAAATGCGAATCAACAAGAATGACTGCTGCCTTAACTACTACTTACGGCTACGAAGTATGCCTGGACCAAAAAATCAATTACACAGAGTAATCAGAGTAATTTCAGTAGTTCTGTGTTGCTCTTTTATGGCGAATTACTAATATTAATGCAAATACTCCTCCTCTTGTAATTAAGGACCACATGTAGCAAGCTTTTTGCATGTCACAAACAGCGAATTTAGCTGTTTGAGATGTGCAAAAAGCACATTGTAATGCACAAACCCCGTTTTGCGATTCGCAAAACGGGATTGTGACTCGCAATTAGGAAGGGGAGTTCCCTTCCTAATTGTGAATCGCAGTGCAATGTAGGTTTGGTTTATGACCGAAAACGCTGTCGCAAACAAATCGCACTTAGCACCCATTTCAAATGGGTGGTAACCCATTCGCAAAAGGGAAGGGGTCCCCAATGTGAATGGCACTGTAAAGAAATTTCAGAGCAAATGCCTGCTCTGAAAAAAAGAAACAAAAATGTTTCAGTTCTCGTTTTTGTAATGCATCTCGTTTTCCTTTAGGGAAAACGGGCTGCATTACAAAAAATAAAAAAAACTGCTTTTTTGAAAAGCAGTCACAGACATGGTGGTCTACTGTCCGCAGCAGGCCACCATTCCTGTGAAGGCCACCATTCGCAAGGGGGTCACAAATTGTGACCCACCTCATGATTATTCATGAGGTGGGCATTTGCGACCCCCTTGCGAATCGCAGATGGTGTCAGGCACACCATCCAACATTCGGATTTGCGAATCGCAAATTGCGAGTTGCTCTGACGCGCAGTTTGCGGGTCGCAATTCTGAATGTTGCTACATGTGTCCCTAGGTGTAATTTGGGGGAAATAAATCCTACCACAAGAACAATTTACCTAGCGCTATTCATGTTTTGCTGCATTTAGCACTGTTTCTTGGTTCAAAATGCATCTTTGCATCTATTTTATAAGCCAGGGTGTATTTAGAACTAAGAAAATAGTGCTAAATGATGGTAGTAAGTTGGGGGAAAATCATACCCCAAGAGCATATTTAGCGAGCATGAGTGGCTGCTCATCCTTGCATTTTGCGCTTGGTCGCATGTTACGCTATTTATTATTGCAAAATGCATCCTTGCATTCAATTTGGATGAGAGAGGGTATTTTTGCACTAAGAAATCATGCTAAGTGCAGAATTAATCTTCTCACGTAATTCAAGCTTAATCTTGTGTAATTCTTAGTTAATTTTGCATGATTATGTTGCACAGAATTTCGCAAGTTACATCCACCCTACTAAGAAGGTGTAATCACTATACAATTAACATTTTATAAGCTCAAAAAAGAGAGATGGATGGACTCATTACATATGTTCCCTATTTCAGTTAATCTAAATGCAAAACATACATGCATTCACTTTGTTTCTTTTCTGAATTCAAATAATTTGTTAAATTCATTACCCTCACATTTATCCCGGAATGCGTTGTTCTTCTGGATATACAGAATCGAACGATATTGTTTATAAAAGAAAATCTTACCAATAAACTGTTTAGAATAACACTGCAACATACTATGAGCAGCATTATCTCACTCCGGGACTTGGGGCCAGATGTAGGTAAGTACGGGATTGCGACTCGCAAATTGCGTGTCGGAGCAACTCCCAATTTGCGACTCACAAACTCATATGCAGGATGGTGTTTCTGACACCATCTGCAAATCGTAAGGGGGTCGCAAAGACCCACCTCATTAATATTAATGAGGTGGGTCGCGATTTGCAACCCCCTTGCGATTCCCTGCACTCACAGGGATGGTGGCCTGCTGGAGACAGCAGACCACCATGTCTGTGACTGCTTTTTTAATAAAGCAGATTTTTTTTTTGTATTGCAGTCCGTTTTCCTTAAAAGAAAACGAGTTGCAATACACTTGAGAAAATGAAACCTTTTTGTTTCATTTTTTCAGAGTAGGCAGTGGTCCATATTTTCAGAGCCATTCACTAAGGGGAAGGGGTCCCATGGGGACCCCTTCCATTTTGCATATGGGTTAGCACCCACTTCACATGGGTGCTAACTGCGAATTGCTTTGCGACCGCTTTGCGATCGCGAGGGGAGCACCCCTTCCTATTTGCGAGTCGCATTCCCATTTTGCAAGTCGGTAACCAAGTAACCGACTCGCAAAATGGGAATGAGCATCTCGATGCGTGTTTTGCATGGCGCAAACTGCGAATTTCGCTGTTTGCGCCAAACAAAACGTTTTGTACATCTGGCCCTTAGTCTCATGCATATCTGGCTCAAATATGATGATAATTTCATGCCACTGCAATTTGTTTCCTTTATGATCTCTAGCAAGAACCTCTCCATCTTCCAAATATTTGCCATTTGGGATTTTTTTATTTTAATATGATATGCCAGATTGAGCAGTGTGAGAAATTGGTTTGTTGGTTGATTGGAGTGTGACCTCTGGCTAAACAGCAACCACAATTCCTGTCAGGGTAATGGTAGCTTGGCACAGAGCAGTCAGGCAATGTGCAACACTTCAAAGAGTAAACCATTAAAAGACCACACAAAAAGAATCCCACACAAGGTTAGTAAAATAGAACTTAACAAAAATCCAATCCCTAGAACTGGAGTCATGCATTTTAAAGAATAAACTGTAGTAGAGTGCATAAAAGCAAAAAGTGCTAACCAGGGATATCTGGTCCCGCAAGACTGGGGCAAAATCAAAAGTCAGGATGAATGTGATGGAGCGCGGGCCGGCTACAGTGACTCTGTTAGGCCTATGGACAAAATACCTTAATCCTGTTTGTGGAGCGTTGAATTGAACCGACTCGAAAATGTGTCATGCAGCTAATGAGATGCATTGGTTCCAAGCCGTGGCAAGACTGAGGTGTGAGGTCCTGTTGCAGAGATAATGAGCATTCCACTGATAGAGCTTGGAATGTTAGTTTTGGGGTGTGTTGCTCAGCTGAGGCGATGCATTAGTTCTTTTGAGCACTGAAGATGTAATGGAGGGATTGGAATCGTCATCAAGGCTGCTGTGGATTAGGGAATGCAAGGATCTACTCCAGGGAAACTTAGCACAGTGGCATTTCCGAAGGTGATGCATCGCACCCAAGATGCGGGATGCAACGGTTATGCAAGCCTTCTGTATGTGGTCCAACCCACGCAGCAGCAGTGATGCATCGTTTCTGCTCGAGGATGCGCAGCTCAGCAGAGAAAACATGTTGGTTCCGCTGAGAAGTACATTAGGCCCAGTTCCAAGAGTCCAGGACTGGAATGGTACTCCTTGGCAGGATAGACTCACAGATGACAGAGCCCAGGTGCAGAAGAAGGGTGGTTGGAAGTTTTTATGTCCCAGAGACTTCAGATCAGAAGGCAGGTCAACTAGCCCTTGGAGTCACTCTTAGTTAAAGAGATGCAGGTCCAGTCCTTCTCACTTCCAGGTCAGCAGGCAGCAGGTCAGTACAGAAAAGCAGAAGTACAGCAGAGGGAAGTCCAGTCAAGTGACAGTGCTTCAGCAGCAGAGCAGTCCTTCTTCCTTGCATAGTATCCACATGTCCAGAAGTGTACTGAGGTGGTCGTGTCTGAAGGCCAGTCTTATACTAAGTGGTGCCTTTGATTTAGAGGAGTCTTCATTGACATGCCTTTTAAGTGCACAGATATCCTGCCCTCCCTGCCCTGGCTCCAGACTAGCTACATGGGGTATGAAGCCCTTTGTTTGGGGACAGGGCACAGCCTATTAAGGTGTAAGTGAGGCTGTGTCCAGCTCCTCCGTCCCACCCTGCTCAGGATGGCCCATCAAATCACATTCAAGCTTCTATTGTGTGCGGCTGTCTAGGGAGAATACACAAAGCCCAACTGCCAGCTACACCCAGTGATAGCTAAGCCATGAAAATTCCAACAACTTTCTAAAAGTGGCATTTTCAGAATTGCAATTTAAAATCCAACTTCAGTATAAGTTAGGATTTTAAATTACGATTCAGGAGACACCAAACCCGAAGGGATTATCTTTTCCAATCTGGATACTACAGTTATAAAGTGTAGTAAGGCACTTCCAATGTTAACCTATAGGAGAGATAGGCCTTACAGTGATGAAACATTAGTTTAATAGTTTAACAGTTTTCACCACCAGGACATGTAAAACCTAAAAGGACATGTCCTACTTTTTAAATACATTGCACCCTACTCTCTGGGCTGCCAGGGCCACCCTGGGGGTGAAATATGTATATATGTATTAAAAAAGAAGAGTTAGGCCTGGTGAAAGGTTTATTTTGGCAGATCGAAAGGGCAGTTCAAAACTGCTCACACAGGCTCTGCAACAGCAGGCCTGAGGCATGTTTAAAGGGATACATAAGTGGGTGGCACAAGCAGTGCCTCAGGTCCAGTAGTAGTATATATTTTACAGACCCTGGGGACAGGTAGTGCACTTTACTAGGGATATATGAGTAAATTAAATATGCCAATCGGGTATATGCCACTGTCACCATATTCTAGGGAAAGAGTGCAAGCACTTAGCACCGGTCAGCAGTGCTAAAGTGTGCAGAATCCTAAGACCAGCAAAAATGAAGTCACAAAAACTGAAAGTCTGAAGACAAAAGGTAGAGGAAACTACGTCAAGGATGCCAAGTCTAGGTCTACCAATTAACAACCTTTGAAGGCCAATTGATGTTGTTTTGTCCCACATTAAGTCAGCTGCATAGGCCATCAATACTTTACTAGTTCATCAAATTTTGGAGGAAAGCGATGTGAGTTTGTCATCTGAGTTAACAGACATATACATATCAAAACATGTAAGTGCAGCGATGCAGGCTTCTTTAAAGCCATTTACTACAGAGGTTTGTCATATGAAACAATTGTCGATGAGTATTTAGAATTCTACTCCAGATTTTTTTATTTTTTGTTATATTTCTAAATAATGTGTCATAATCTTGAATTGAAAGCAAGCATATTCACTCAACTATTCTCTCTGTAGATTCCATAAAAATGCACGCTAAATATATATTTATGTACATTATTAGACCTGACACCCTTGGTAGGTAGTCCGCCAAACTTTTTGCTTTAAATAGGGCAGATATATTGATGACTTTATAATGATCTGGACAGGTGATATATCAAAGCTTAACAGTTTAATTGAGTACTTAAATTCCAATGATCTCAATATTAAATTCACTTGGGAACACAATACTAATAGTATTCCTTTTCTGGATGTGGAACTGTTTATCTGCAAGGACAAAATTGAGTCGTCTATACAGGAAGAGTACAGCTTGTCATTCTATACTTCATGCGACGAGTTCACACCTCAGACATCAGATAGAATCTATCCCTTATGGTGAAATGGTGCTTGCAAGACGAAACTGTAGATTGGAAACTGATTTTTTAAAATGCATTGATGATATGGAAAATAGATTCAAACAACGTGGCTATGCACCACACATTCTTATAAAAGCTCGCAATAGAATTATGAGAACTGTTAGAAGCAATACTCTCAGACACAAATCCAGACCGAATAACAACAATATTGGTTGTGTAGTCAATTACTCGCAGACCTCTGCACTGCTACGCAAATGTATGACAAAACACTGGCATGTGCTATTAGCAGATGTGAACCTAAAAGGATTCATTTCAGATACTCCATTATTTACATACCGTAGAGGTAAGACCCTAAAGAACACACTATGTCCTAGCTATCCCAATAAACAATGAAATGAAGATTGGCTTACCAGCCGCAATAAAGGATTTTATAAATGTGGTCACTGTGGAATGTGCAAATAGGCAAAATCTGGGATTTCCACTTTCAGTAATCAGATTGGTGACCATTTTCCGATCACATCTAATATTACCTGTAATAGCAATTATGTCATATATATGATTGTTTGCAAATGTGGAATGTACTACGTGGGTAGTACCATAAGATCATTTAAAACAAGAATAAGTGAACACTATCGGGCTTTGAGACAAGGTGACAGCCGCTATCCCATAGTAGCACATATGAAACAATGCCCTGCACAAGGCCAAACTAAAAGTTTTGAATTTTTTGATTTTGAATATATATGTAAGGATCCCAGAGGGGGTAATAGGGAATTGTCTCTTAGGAAGCGTGAATGTATTTGGATCCTCAAATTGAGAGCAGTGGAGGAGGGTCTGAATACGAATTATGAAATGGAATACTTTCTTGGTGACTAATCGTGTCCTAACAGTAATCTCTATACTTACGATCTTTTGTAAATTCACCTTATTAAGGTATTAATTGGGCTTAATAGATGATGTTTTCAACACTGTTGGAAAATGGACAAGTATGTTTAAAGTAGTAACAGCATCAATGTATTTTATTCCGAAAAGTTATCAGATTTTGGTTCACGGTTTTGTTTGCTTGCAATCTTAAATTATTCACTATTTCATTTGCTTGTTATTTCAAATTGTACACATTCGATAATAATATATATTCCAGATCTCGGTTCTATTAAGATTCTATACATTATACACTACAGATTACCTTATGCTTCCAACTAGTTTTATCTATACAACCATTTATATTATAGCCATCATGACATACAAGTGAAATTGTTCACTATGAACTGCTTTGAATTTGCTTTGAACCAAATATATTAACACCGATCCTTGCACGTTAGAATGTAAGGTTTCTTTACAAGCCTGTCAATTTGTTGGCTGGGCATAATACCTGTGTGACCAATAATCATGTACAAACAGCTCAAACTAATACTTTTCTTCTCCTAATGGCGTTATGATTGGGGACCTTTTGTTCTTTCCCCCTTTTTTCTTCTGCTGATCAAGTAACTTCCAATATTTACCTTATTCTCCTTTTCAATACGGTACCCACAACTAATAGGGACTTTAGTCCCTTTTCTTTGTTGTTAATCTAATGTAAATCACCATTAGTAAACAAGGATCCTAATGCTCCTTCAAGATAGCGCTTGCAGCCTTAAATTTACAGTCCCTTTTCTCTTTCTGGCTTTTTTACTATACCAGTGAATAAAAGATGGACTTGCATATATGGGGGCTTGCTTACATGCTGAGCGGGGAGCGAGATTCATAACTCCCGACACGTTATTCTGTGTCAATATTTCATTCCGGTAAGCGGGGTATTCTACATCTGCTAGTTAGCGGTGGATATTCACGATAGTATCCTCACAATTATATATATTTCTCTGTCACTCTTACTTAAGATGCTCTAAAGGGTTTATTTCCTCACACGCCTTAAGGTGATTACACGATGAAACAGGGAGTGCAGTACTAAACTCCCGATACAGATTTCCAGTCTTTTCATGTTGGTAGGTTGAATTTTAGATCTTTCGTAGCAGATTGAGTGATAAACCAACAGGCTTCACTACTTATCACTAATCTTAGCGGTTACTAATTTTTTCAGACTATTTTCAACAGAACCTTTGGGAAGTATAAAAATTAAATACTTTCACACCGTTATCTGTAATCGACTATAAATCGCTATCTGAGGTATGACTCACCACAACTTCATTTAACCTCTTTTGTCACTTGGGATCCAACTGTCTAAAATCTTGAGGCATTTGGGAGCATGGCTCTATTTGATATTTGGTTATTATCTTGGATTGTGGGGTTTTCTCTTTCATTATCTGACCTATTATATCCAATTTATATTATTTTGTACGTGTGTATCATGACCGGCTATTTTTATGTAGATCCTTACTTGACAATCTTGATAATATTAAGACACTTTTTGCATATTTACATTATTCTAGTTTATATTCATAATGCATCAGTGTTGCTCCATGCACGGATGACACTCTTAATGTTGTCACATTTTTCAATTCGGGTATTTATATAATACTGTTCAGTACAAATGTCACTTGGTGTTGGTGATGGAGTTTGGCTATTAAACTTGCCAAATGCTAATTATCAGTATAACAATGGAAAAATGCTTGTAAATTGGTCATAATTATATCTTTCATAGCCCTGAAGAAGTCAATGAGATTATTCTCTCAAAAGACGAAACACGTGTTGGCTGTTGTTTTGTTGACCATTTATGGAAAAAAAATTAAAGAATAAACCAAACATGGATGCAAAACACTGACTTTGGACTATGTGACTTACAGTGAAACTGAATAATTGAAGAAACAAACTCTATCATACTTAAATACGGACTTTTGAGTATATATAATTCCACACGTGCCTTGGTTTTTGTAATAGTGGTCCATAGGACCACTGCCTGCTCTGAAAAAATGTTTGCAGTTCCATTCACAACGGGGAAGGGGTCCCATGGGGACCCCTTCCCTTTTGCGAATGGGTTACCACCCATTTTAAATGGGAGCAAACTGCAATTGCTTTGGGACCGCGTTCGTGGTCACAAAGCAATCCTGCATTGGACTGCAACTTGCAATTAGAAAGGGGACACCCCTTCCTAATTGCGACTCGCAAACCCGTTTTGCGATTCGGTAACCAGGTTACCAAATCGCAAAACGGGTTTTGTGCATTGCAAAGTGTATTTTGCACATCGCAAACAGCAAAAATCGCTGTTTGCGATGTGCAAAATGCTTCCTACATCTGGCCCTAAATGTAGAGATTTCTGTTACAGCTGGAATCCCACAGAACTCCCATGAGAGTTGCTCAGACCCCGCAGGAAAATCATCAGAAAAAAAATCTGACTGGTTAGTCCTCCTGGAGTGCCACAGGACTGACGTACCTGTTTGGTGGCCATAAGATAAAGGAAAATGTTTTCAACTGTTGTTTTAGGTCTTGGGTACTCGGTCCCTGAATTTTGAAAAATAAAAAAAAAGACATAAGGGGGCAGGGCAGGGCACATTGATCCCTGTAGCCTTTATGAGTAGGCCAAAATCTAGAAAAAAAAGTTGAGATGGTTCTGGACGAGTCCTGTGGGACCAGGTGAGACTCAAAAATATGTTAGCACTGTCTTTGGGCTATGAAAAGCTCTTTATGGAATGCACACTCCCAGTACACTATGATGTGCCCCATTTTGTGGGAAAGCCTCTACTATGCACAGTCTGCCCTCTGTGTGCAGACTGTGTGCAGAGCCAGCACCCTCCTTGGAAAGGCCCTACTATACACATTTGGTGGTCAGTGTGCAAACTGTGTTTAAAGCCCACTCCCTACAGACACTCAAGTGCTATTAGGTGGGCAACCCCCTACAATGCACAGTGAGTGTCTAGTGTGCAGTGTGAAGACTGTGTAAAGATCCCACTCCCTCTATAGTGCTAAGTCCCATTAGGTGGCCATGTCCCTACTCTGCGCAGTCAGCACTCAATGTACAGACTGTGGATGGAGCCCACTCCCTCCAGAAAAGCTAGCACTAATAGGGAAGCAAGCAGTTACTATGCACAGTCAACAGTGAGCATGTAGACTTTATCTACTCCCTCCAGAGACCTAAGCCTCATTACGAGGGCAAGCCCCTATTAACCAGTGTCAGTACTCAGACTTTACATTGAGATTACTCCCTGATGAGACCGAAGCCCCCTTAGGTTGGCAAGCCCCCATTACCAACAGACTGCACTCAGTGCTTGAACTGTGCATAGAGTCCACTCCTTTTCAGCAAGCTCCTCCATAAGGCAGGCAATCTCATGTCCATGGTCAGTACGCCTGCCAGAGACCTAAGCCTCATTAAGAGAGGAAGCCCTTACTATACACAATTTCTGGTCAGTTTGCAGAATGTGTATAAAGCCTCCTTCCTCCAGGGATTCAAACCTCAATAAAAGGG
This sequence comes from Pleurodeles waltl, assembly GCF_031143425.1. Classification (NCBI taxonomy): domain Eukaryota; kingdom Metazoa; phylum Chordata; class Amphibia; order Caudata; family Salamandridae; genus Pleurodeles; species Pleurodeles waltl. The sequence goes on from NC_090445.1 coordinate 1,303,577,271, forward strand.
AAGTCCTCATTGAACAGACTGTACATAGAGTCCACTTCCTCCAAGCAGCTTAGGTGGGCAGGCCACTACTACACACAGCCTGTGCTTTCTGCACTTCTCTTCATGGAGGCACAATCCCTTCAGAATCCCAAGCCCAATAATGTGGGCAAGCCATCACTACAGAAAGGCTCTCAGTGCAGCTCCTCGTGGAGAGCTCACCTCATCCTCATCCAATATGTTTGACTGTGTGCTATAAGCTTCTGACATTGAAAGATATTTAATGAGACAAATCTATAGAACATTTTCAATAGCTTCAGCACTGACAATAAGTGTAACTTTTGCATAATGCTCGCTAAGGGGGTTGAGATGTGTGGATGGTGTTGGCTCTCCATGAAACTTAAGTTTGTGCAAAAATCTCTACACAAGAGTACAAAACAGAGCACAAACAGCTGATGGCTGCTGTTATTCCTTTTCTGTTGCAGTTAGTTTTATTTTCATAGCACAAAACGCATCCTTTGGTTTAAAGTCCTGTTAGAAAAATGAATGGGTAAACATATTTTGGGACCCCACTTTCTTCTCAGTCTCCACTTGACAGATTACCCTGAAACTTTCCCATGGAAGCAGAGACGGAATGATATTTTTCATACGTTTTTGTGAAGACTCATGAAATGGCACGAAAGGGTATTATCAAACCAAAAAATGCTTTTCCTATTAAAATATGGTCCGAGCTATAACTCAGAAAGGAGACCTCCACTAAGTAATATATATATATATAGATTTATTAATCACCCAGTCACCACTAGGTAGATATATCTAGTTGACAAAAATCACTCTAAACTCTAAAAACCACAATTCATCAGTTAACAATAGTAATTATAAACCCTCACCATGCACTACTTATGATCTCACATACTATATCACTAATAACATAGGCCTTCATTATGACATTGGTGGTGAATCCCACTTACTGCCATGCTGACTGCTGCCAGCATATTGCCGCCGCCGCATATATCCGTTCACCATATTGTGACACACACACACCAATTTGACAGAATTCAGCCACATCCACAAATCCGCCAGACCAAAGGTCAGTGATAAACTGGCAGTATCAAAACCCACACCGTTACGCCAGCAGAACTATGCCCATCACATTATGACCCACAAATCAACAAGGCGAACATTCCATGGCGGTAAACCATCTGTGGTACATACCATAGCGCTCAAAATACACACACTAAAACAAAACAACACCACATTGGTCAATTTAAATAACGCACACTTGACACTCATACAAACACCACACCCATACCACTATAAAACACACACCCACATTACCCACAACCCTTTACCATCACAAACAATTGACACCAGAGAGAGACAGCAAGACCACAGACAAGACCAGAGCCACACGCCATCACCAATACACCACCCACGCACCTCATAACACACACCCCAAAACATCACCCTACACACCCTCACCCACACTACTCATGCAACACCCATCACACCACAACAACACCCCAGATTATCTGAGGAGGAGCTAAGGGCCATGGTGGAGGAAATCGTCAGGGTAGAGGCACAGCTATTTGGAGCACAGATGCAGCAGATTTCCATTGCTAGGAAGATGGAGCTATGGGGGAGGATCGTGGACAGGTTCAACACCGTGGGACAGCACCCCAGAACAAGGGATGATATCAGGAAGAGGTGGAACGACCTACAGGGGGGTTCCATTGCAGCAAGACACTAACTCACTGTACAGAAGACTGGCAGTGGACCCCTACCTCCTCCCCCACAACTAACAACATGGAAGGAGCAAGTCTTGGCAATCATGCATCCTGAGGGCCTGGCAGGAGTAGGAGGACCGGACTCTGGTAACTCAACTTTTTACTACTATCACTCCCCTACCTGCATGCCATCACATACCCTCGCCCTCACTCCCATCACTGCACCACTTCCCACACACCCAACCATCACATCTCACTCATCCCAATGCCAAGCCCTGCATGCCATTCCAATGCATGGACACCACTCACAGACCTGCATGGACACCTATCACCAAAGCATGCACAATAGAGAGAATCAGCTAGCCCACCACATACCAACTCACACAAGTGAAATCTGGCAGGGCAAATACAACCAAAGAGGGCAAGCAACCCATGCACAATATGTCACACACAGAAACAATAACATTGCATTTTCAACCCCACAGTTATCCCAGCCAATGTCAGTGGAGAATATGTGCCAGCAATTTCCAGTACCACCACAGAAGAGGCCCACGGTGATAACAGCAACTCTGGTGTTCAGGGTCTGGACATCCTACCTGGCTCATCAGGGACCTCTAGACAGTTGGTTACTGGAAGAGGCTAGTCTGGTTTGTAGTGTGTACCTTGGGTACTTACACCTTACACCAGGTCCAGTTATCCCTTATTAGTGAAGTAGTAGTGTTCTAGCAGCTTAGGCTGATAGAGGTAGCTATAGCAGAGCGGCTTAGGCTGAACTAGGACACATGCAAAGCTCATGCAATACCACTTATTGTTACACAGGACTTATACACAAATGAAGAAAATACTCAGTGTTACCAAAAATAAAGCTATTTATTTGGTTGACACAGTACCAAAAATATCTTAGAGACAATACTCCTTCTGGAGCTAAGTATTATACACAATATATACACTAGACTCCACAATAAGGTAAGTAATTAGACATAGGATAGTGCAAACAATAGGAAATGCTATAAAATGCAAAGGGAGAAAATAGGTCTAGGGGCAGCACAAACCATATGCTAAGAAAGTGGAATGCGAATCATAAATTCCCCCTTAGACAAGTGTAGTGTGTGCAGAATTGCTTAGAGAGTAAGAATACAGTAAAGGTAAGTAAATTACCCCAATCCAGAGCCCAGAAAAGTAGGAGTAAAGTACTACAAGTTTACTTAGGACACACTACACCTTGCGATTAGGATTTTGCAGTAACCAACCAACTCTGCAAACAACAACTGCTGGATTCCTGGACCTGAAGACCTGCAAAAGAAAGGGACCAAGCCCAGAAGTCGAAAGAAGTTCCAGGAATGGCAGGAGCCCCTGCCAACCCAGAAGAGGGTCCAAAAGGAGAGTCCCTTGTTGGACGAAGACTGCAGGAATGCACCCTAGGTAGATGCCAGCGGGTTTCTGAGTGATGCAGAAGATGTCCCACAACATGAAGGATGGATGCAGATGTGGTTTCGTGTTGGAAGTAACCAACAGCCTTGGTTATGACAAAAGTGTGTTTTGTGTCAAAATGGTGCTGGCTTTACCCAGGAGGGACCTGGGGACCTCAACTCTGTGTGAGTAGGAAGAGGGGTCTCTCAGCACTTTAGAGAGCTCTCAGGATGCCAGGCAGCACCCACTGGAGTCCCAGGACATGGTGCAAAGGAGGTGCAAAATGCAGTTGGTGCAGCACAACAAAGGAAGGTCCCCCGCTGCCGGAGAGCAACTCAGTGAGTTAAGCGTCACAGGATGGAGTGCTGGGGACCTGGGCCAGGCTGTACACAAAGGAATTTTCAAATAGTGCACAGAGCCTCAGGAGGCGAAGAAGACACAGTTCACAGGGGTACCGTCCCTCTCTGTATTCTGTCAGCAGGACCTCAGGACAGTCTATGTCGATGGAATCCACCCCCTGTGTCCGGTCCTCATCTTTGAAGATGTCTGCGTGACCAGGGGATTGACTCCATCACCCCACGGGAGATTTCTTTGGTCCTTCTGGTGGAGGATGAAGACAGGGATTCCTCAGAGCGTGCACACCATGGAAACTGTTGCAGTTGCTGGCTGGAGCTGAAGTTGCAGAGGAAAAGCATCCCTTGTGGATATTTTGTTTCTGTTACAAGGGTTCCTGGTGCAGGCAGCCGTTGATCTGAGGTCAGAGGATGAAGTAGTAGTTACAGAGGATTCCATAAGGAAATTTGCAAGCAAAATCTGAACAGAACCCACAGGAGAGTCCCTAAATAGCCCTGAGACGGGGATTGGCTACCTTATCAGGTATGGACCTATCAGGAGGGGTCTCTGACGTCACCTGCTGGCACTGGCCACTCACAGCCCCCCAGAGTGTCCCCACACCTTGCAAAGCAAGATGGCTGATGTCTGGGACACAATGGAGGAGGTCTGGGTACCAATCCTGGGGTGTTGATGGACAGGGGAGTGGTAGCTCCCCTTTCCTTTGTCCATTTTCCCACCAGAGCAGGGGAGAAGGGGTCCCTGAACCGTTGTAGACTGGTTTATGCAGCAATGCACCCTAGGAAGATGCCAGCAGGTTCCTGTGTGATGCAGAGGAAGTCCCACAACGTGAAGATGGATGCAGACATTATTTTGTGTTGGAAGTTGCCAACAAGCCTTGGTTACAACACTAGTGTGTTTTGTGTCAAAATGGTGCTGGCTGGACCCAGGAGGGACCTGGGGGCCTAACTCTGTGTGAGGAGGAAGAGGGGGCTCTCAGCACTTTAGAGAGCCCTCAGGATGGCAGGCAGCACCCACTGGAGTCCCAGGACACGGTGCAAAGTAGGTGCAAAACGCGGTTGGTGAGGCATAACAAAGGAAGGTCCCACACCGCCGGAGAACAAGTCAGCGAGTTGAGTGTCACAGGATGGAGTGCTGGGGACCTGGGCCAGGCTGTGCATGAAGGAATTTTCAAATAGTGCACAGAGCCTCAGGAGGCGAAGAAGACGAAGTTCACAGGGGTACCGTCGCTCTCAGGGAAGACAAGGTCTTACTTCCTCCGTATTGCGTCAGCAGGACCTCAGGACAGTCTATGTCGATGGGGTTCACCCTCTGTGTCCGGTCATCATCTTTAAAGATGTCTGAATGAGCAGGGGATTGACTCCATCACCACATAGGAGATTTCTTCGGTCCTTCTGAGGGAGTTCTCAGAGCGTGCACACCGTGGAAACTGTTGCAGTTGCTGGCTGGAGCTGAAGTTGTAGAGGAAAAGTATCCCTTGTGGATACTTTGTTGCTGTTACAGTGGTTCCTGGAGAAGGCTGCAGTTTATCCGAGGTCAGAGGATGAAGCAGTAGTTGCAGAGGAATTCTGAAGGAAATTTGCAAGCAGAACCTGAAGAGAACACACAGGAGAGACCCTAAATAGCCCTGAGAGGGGAATTGGCTACCTCATCAGGTAAGGACCTATCAGAAGGGGTCACTAACGTCACCTGCTGGCACTGGCCACTCAGAGCCCTCCAGAGTGCCCCCACACCTTGCAAAACAAGATGGCTGAAGTCTGGGACACAATAGAGGAGCTCTGGTCACCACCCCTAGGGTGGTAATGGACAGGGGAGTGGTCACTCCTCTTTCCTTTGCCCAGTTTCGCGCCAGAGCAGGTGACAAGGGGTCCCTGAACCGGTGTAGACTGGTTTATGCAAGGAGGGCACCATCTGTACCCTTCAAATCATTTCCAGAGGATGGGGGAGGCTACCCCTCACTCAGCCTGTAACACCTATTTCCAGAGGGACAGGGTGTAACACCTTACAGTCAGAGGAAATACTTTTGTGTGCCTTCCTGAGACTGGGCTGCCCTGACCCCAGGAGGGCAGAACCCTGTCTGTGAGGTGGCAGCAGCTGTAGCTGCAGTGCAAGCCTCAGAGAGTGGATTTGACAGTACTGGGGGGCCATAGTGGAGCCCCCAGGATGAATGGAATTGGCTCCCCAATACCAGATTTGGAATGGGGGGACAATTATATGATTTTAGACATGTTACATGGCCATATTCGGAGTTACCATTGTGAAGCTACATAGGTATTGAACTATATGTTGTGCACACATGTAATGGCATCCCTACACTCACAAAGTCCCGGGAAATGGCCCTGAACTACGTGGGGGCACCTTTGCTTTTGCAAGGGTGCCCTCACACTTAGTAACTTTGCACCTAACCTTCAGCAAATGAAGGTTAGACATATAGGTGACTTATAAGTTACTTTAGTCAAGTGAAAATGGCTGTGAAATAACTTGTGTGTTATTCCAAGCAGGCTGCAATGGCAGGCCTGTGCAGGGGTTTGTCTGAGCTCGCTGTGGGTAGCAAAAGAAATGCTGCAGCCCATGTGGATCGACTGGAACCCCAATGCCCTAGGTACCTAGGTACCATATACTAGGGACTTATAAGGGGGTACATTGTGCCAATTGAAATTGGTAAAATAAGTCACTAGTCTACAGTGACAAATTTTAAAACAGAGAGACCATAAGCGCTGAGGTTCAGGTTAGAAGAGCCTCAGTGACACTGTCAAGCACTATACAGACACACACATTAGGCCATAAACTATGAGCACTAGGGTCCTGACCAGCAGGATCCCGGTGAGACAGGCAAACACATACTAACATACAGGTAAAAATGGGAGTAACATGCCAAAGAAGATGGTACTTAACTACACAACCCCCACCCCAAACGAGGGGCAATAAGACTAACCTTGCCCAGATGAGTCTTCATTGTCTAAGTGGAAATATCTGGAGAATCAATCTTCATTGGAGTGGTTACTCCCAGATCTACGTCCCACTGTTTAGTCCATCCCCTGTGGGGAAATGGTCCACCTAAACAATTTAGGGTTTTCACCTTTCATTTGTTTAAGCCGTAATAGAGGTTTTTGGTCTGTCTGAACAATGAAGTGAGTCCCAAACAAGTAGGGTCTCCGCTTCTTCAGTGCCCGGACCACAGCAAAGGCCTCTATCTCTATGGTAGACCAAAGCTTTTCTCTAGGGGTCAACCTCCTGCTAATGATAGCAACAGGCTGATCCTGGCCCGCCGAGTTCAGTTGTGACAGTACAGCCCATACCCCTAATTCAGAAGCATCTGTTTGAACAATGATTTTTTTGGGAGTAGTTTGGGCTCTTTAAGACAGGTGCAGAGCACAATGCCTTCTTAAGCTCCTCAAAAGCTTTTTGACAACTAGGTGTCCACAATACCTTTTTAGGCATTTTCTTACTGGTGAGGTCATTAAGAGGTGCTGCAATGGAGCCATAGCTCTTAAGGAACCTCCTGTAATACCCAGTGAGACCTAAGAAGGCTCTCACCTGGTCTGAGTTGTAGGGGGAGCCTAGTCGTAATGGTCTGAATCTTCCCCTGAAGTGGTGCAATCTGTTCTCCACCTACCAGGTGGCCCAGATAAACCACGGTCCTCTGCCCTATCTGGCACTTTGAAGCCGTGATAGTTAGGCCTGCCTTTTGAAGGGCCTCCAAAACTTTCCAGAGATGGACCAGGTGATCCTCCCAGGTGGAGCTAAATACAGCAATATCATCTAGATATGCTGCACTAAAAGCTTCCAAACTTTGGAGGACTGTATTCACCAACCTCTGAAAAGTGTCAGGTGCATTTTTCAAACCAAAGGGCATCACTGTGAAGTGATAATGCCCTCCTATGGTAGAAAATGCTGTTTTATTCTGTAGCATCTTCTGACATTTTGATCTGCCAATGCCCTGCAGTCAAGTCAAAAGTGCTTAGATACATGGCAGATGCCAGTTTATCTATTAGCTCATCTGCCCTGGATATAGGGTGAGCATCTGTTTTGGTTACTGTATTGAGACCCCTATAGTCCACACAAAACCGCATTTCTCTGTTTCCTCCTTTGCTAAGTGGTTTGGGGACAAGCACCACTGGGCTAGCCCAGGGGCTATCAGAAGGCTCAATAACTCCAAGGTCTAACTTTTCCAGAACTTCAGCTTTTATGCAATCTCTGACATGGTCAGGTTGCCTGTAAATGTTACTTTTGACAGGTAAACTGTCTCCAGTGTCAATTGTATGTTCACACCAAGGCGTTGTACCACGTGTGAGTGAGAAGAATTCAGAAAACTGATCAGGGAGATTTTTACAGTCTTCCTTCTGCTCAGCAGTAAGGAAGTCTGCTAGAACCACTCCCTCCATTAAGCCATCAGCTTCAGTGGTGGAGTAGAGATCAGGGAGAGGGTCACTCTCTTCTTCCTGTGCCTCATCTATAGCCATGAGCAGTGTTAAGTCAGCCCTGTCATAGTAAGGCTTCAGGCGAATGATATGAAGTACCCTAAGGGGGCTTCTGGCAGCGCCCAGGTCCACCAGGTAGATGACTTCACCTTTCTTTTCTACAATTAGATGGGCCCCACTCCATTTGTCCTGAAGTACTTTCGGGGCCTCAGGCTCCAACACCCACACTTTCTGTCCTGGGTGGTACTCTGTCAGGACAGCCTTCTGGTCAAAACATTGCTTTTGGAGCTCTTGGCTGGCATGAATGTTTTTGCTGGCCTTTTTCATGTACTCAGTCATTCTACTTCTCAAGCCAAGTACATAGTCCACAATTCCTTAGGGAAACCCGCCCTGGAAAAGATTCCCAGGAGGGCCTTTGCCACTGCAGGAGCTGTAGTGGTCCTTAGGGGATAGCTTCTGGGTACCTCGTGGCATGGTCCACCATCACAAGGATGAATCTATTGCCAGAAGCTGTTGGAGGGTCAAGGGGGCCAGCAATATCAACTCCTACCCTTTCAAAGAGCACCCCAGCCACTGGTAGTGGGATCAAGGAGGCCTCTGGGGTGCCACCAGTCTTGCCACTGCCTTGCAGGTGACACAGGAGTGCCAAAACTCCATTGTGTCTTCTCACATATGGGGCCAGTGAAAATGTGGAACCAGTCTGTCCCGTGTTTTACTCTAGCCTAAATGCCCAGCTAAAGGGATGTCATGTGTCAGAGTTAGGTGGAATTCCCTGTACTGAAGGGAGGTGACCAGTCTCCTGGTAGCACCAGGTTTAGGGTACCTTGCTTCAGTACAAAGAAGATTATTGTCTCAATAAACTCTGTGTGTGTCAGTGACATCACCATTTTGCTGCTTGACAGCTTGCTGTCTGAGGCCCTCCAATGTGGGACAGGTTTGCTGTGCCACACTCAGCTTTTCCCTGGCAGGCCCCCCTGCACCCAAAAGCTCAGCTGTATCAGCTTTCAGCTCCTCTGGTGTAGGTTCTGCACAGGGAGAGAATTCCTCTTCCTCAAAAGGGGAATCATCTCTAGAAGGAGGGATAGTGGACAAGGGTTTGCCCTTCTTACCCCTAGTTTTGGGAGCACTTGTTCCATTATTCCAGGATCCAAGTTTCCCTGTCCTCTTTGCTTCTTGGCCTGAGCCCTGCTAAGAGCAAAGATGTGCCCAGGAATGCCCAACATTGCTGCATGGGCCTCCAACTCCACATCAGCCCAAGCTGAAGTCTTCAAATCATTGCCTAGCAGACATTCTACAGGTAAATCAGTGGCTGCCATAACATTCTTTGGACTGGTAACCCCCCCACAGCTGAGATTCACAACAGCCATGGGGTGGCCTACAGTGCTGCTATGGGCATCTATCACTTTGTACTGGTGACCAAGTAGGTGCTGCACAGGAGCAACCAGGTTTCCCATCACCATGGCGACACTGACACTTGTGTCCCTGTAGGCCACAACCTGAACACCATTAATCAGGGGTAGCTGCTTGTGCTTATCCATATTAAGGGGACAAGCAACTAAAGTGGCTAGGTCAATCCCACCATCAGAGACTAAAACAGCCTCAGTGATCTCCCTAACTAGACCAACCCCAACTACATTATCAATGGTGAGCCCAGCTACACCCTTTTTTTGGCTATTAGTAGTGCTTTTCCCACCACCACTGCTATTACTAGGGGCACTAGTGGTTGCAGGTGGGGTTGTGGTGGTGGGAGGTTTGGTGTTTTTCTTTGGACAATGACTGTCAGTTGCCTAATGGCCATTGGCTCCACACAATATCACCAAGGTTTCTTATCTTTGTGAGAGGAGGATTTGGACCCAGCACTCCCAGAGGATTTTTGTGGACCTGATGAAGACTCTGATAAGTTTGTATCTTTGTTCCCACCCTTGTCATGTGACTTACCATCCTTCTTCTTGCCATCTTGTCACCCCTGTATGAACTTTTCTGTTCACCCTTGTTCTGACCCATTTGTCTGCCTTCTTTTCCAATTCTTGGGGAGCGGTCAGATCTGAGTCCACAAGATACTGTTGTAACAAGTCAGACACAATTATTCAAAATATGCTCTCTCAGAAACAAGTTATACAGGCTTTCATAGTCAGTCACCTTACTGCCATTTAACCAACCTTCTAGGGCCTTCACAGAAGAGTCTACAAAGTCTGTCCAGTCCAGTGATGACTCTTTTCTGGTCTCTCTGAACTTAAGTCTGTACTGTTCAGTGGTTAAGCCCAGACCATCTAAGAGTGCACCTTTAAGAATTTGATAATTATCTGCATCATCCTCTCTGACAATAAGAAGTCTGTTTCTCCCCTTGGCAGAGAAGGATAACCAAAGGATAGCAGCCCACAGTACACGAGGGAAGCTCTGAACTTTACAGGCCCTCTTAAGTGCAGCAAACCACTTGTAGATGTCATCACCATCCTTGCCAGGGATTCCCTGTCTAAGGCCAACTGCTGCAGCATTAGCCTCAGTCTGGCCTCCTTTAACCTCAGCTTTCTAAGTTCCCTATCTAGGGACTGGTCCTCAGGGTTAGAATTATGTGAAGCCTCTGGAACAGAGGTAACATTAGAATGTTCAGACGCACATCTGTCTCTAACAGGGGCCACTCTAGTGACCTGGCCTCTAGGGGTGAAGGGAGCCTTACATGTGTGTGAACCCTTCCCATTACCAGTTACACTAGGGGGCTTATTAACAGATAGATCTGTGGAAGGACCCTCTTCAGGATTGTCAGTTTGCTCCCCTGAGCCTTCCTGGTTGGAGTCATCCTCTACCTCCTGCCCTTTCTGATCTGGACCAGTGCTGAGTCACTGGTCCTCTTGGAGGAGAAGATTTAAGATGAACTCCTTATTGGCGTTCTTCCCAATCCCTAAACTTTTTTCATTGCAGAGACCCCTCCAACTTTTAAAGTTCAAATTCTTATAGGTAGTCTTGACAACTCTAGGGGTAGCTTCTACAGAAGACATCGAAATAAAAACGTTTAGGAAAAGTGAGTAAAATGTTAGTAGAATAACAGAGCTAACTTTTTAGAGAAAAGAAGAAAACTTTTCAGAACTTTGTAAAGACTTTTGCAAAGTTTAAAGAACTTTTAAGAAAGTTAGAAAATTGTTTCTAGGTATATATTATGTATGCTCTAAGTATTGGAGCAAGCTTCTCTTGTGAGAAGCACGGGTAACAACGTGGTAAAGCAATTGCAAGTACTTATCCCACAGCTGCACCACCAATGTAGGAGGCTGGCCTGGTTTGTAGTGGGTACCTTGGGTACTTACACCTTACACCAGGTCCAGTTATCCCTTATTATTAAAATGTAGTAGTGTTCTAGCAGCTTAGGCTGATAGAGGTAGCTAAAGCAGAGCAGATTCGGCTGAACTAGGAGACATGCACAGATCATGCAATACCACTTATAGTTACACAGTACTTATACACAAGTAAAGATAATACTCAGTGTTACCAAAAATAAAGGTATTTATTTGGGTAACACAGTACCAAAAATATCTTAGAGACAATACTCCTTTTGGAGGTAAGTATTACTCACAATATATACACTAGACACCAAAATAAGGCAAGTAATTAGACATAGGATAGTGCAAACAATAGTAAATGCTATAGAATGTAATGGGAGAAAATAGGTCTAGGGGCAACAAAAACCATATACTAAGAAAGTGGAATGCGAATCATGAATTCCCCCCTAGACAAGTGTAGTGTGTGCAGAATCGCTGGGAGAGTAAGAATACAGTAAAGTCCCCAGAGCCCAGAAAAGCAGGAGTAAAGTACTACAAGTTTCCTTGGGACAAACTACACCTCGTGATTGGGATTTTGAGGTAACCAACCAAGTCTGCAAACAACAACTGCTGGATTCCTGGACCTGAAGAACTGCAAAAGAAGGGGACCAAGTCCAGAAGTCAAAAGAATTTTCAGGAAGGGCTGGAGCCCCTGCCAACCCAGAAGAGGGTGCAAAAGAACAGTCCCCGGTTGGACGAAGACTGCAGGAATACACCTTAGGAAGATGCCAGCGGGTTCCTGTGTGATGCAGAGGATGTCCCACAAAGTGAAGATGGATGCAGACATTATTTCGTGTTGGAAGTTGCTGACAAGCCTTGGTTATGAAAAAAGTGTGTTTTGGGTCAAAATGGCACTGGATGGACCCAGGAGGGACCTGAGGGCCTCAACTCTGTGTGAGGAGGAAGAGGGGGCTCTCAGCACTTTCGAGAGCCCTCGGGATGCCAGGCAGCACCCACTGGAGTCCCAGGACATGGTGCAAAGGAGGTGCAAAATGCAGTTGGTGCAGCAGAACAAAGGAAGGTCCCACGCCGCTGGAGAACAACTCAGCGAGTTGAGCGTCACAGGATGGAGTGCTGGGGACCTGGGCCAGGCTGTGCACAAAGGAATTTTCAAATAGTGCACAGAGCCTCAGGACGCGAAGAAGACACAGTTCACAGGGGTACCGTAGATCTCAGGGAAGACAAGGTCTTACCTCCTCCAAATTGCGGCAGCAGGACCTCAGGATAGTCTATGTCGATGGGTCCACCCTCTGTGTCTGGTCGTCATCTTTGAAGATGTCTGCGTGAACAGGGGAGTGACTACATCACCCCACTGGAGATTCCTTCAGTCTTTCTGGTGCAGGGTGAAGACAGGGAGTCCTCAGAGCATGCCCACTGTGGAAACTTTTGCAGTTGCTGGCTGGAGCTGAAGTTGCAGGGGAAAAGTATCCCTTGTGGATACTTTGTTGCTGTTACAGCGGTTCCTGGAGCAGGCTGCCGTGTATCCGAGGTCAGAGGATGAAGCAGTAGTTGCAGATGATTCCTGAAGGAAACCTGCAAACAGAAATTGAAGAAAACCCACAGGAGAGACCATAAATAGCCCTGAGAGGGAGATTGGCTACCTTATCAGGTAAGGACCTATCAGGAGGGGTCTCTGACGTCACCTGCTGGCATTGGCCACTCAGAGCCCTCCGGTGTGCCCCCACACCTTGCAAAGCAAGATGGCTGAAGTCTAGGACACACTGGAGGAGCTCTGGTTACCACCCCTAGGGTGGTGATGGACAGTGTAGTGGTCACTCCTCTTTCCTTTGCCCTGTTTCGCGCCAGAGCAGGGGACAAGGGGTCCCTAAACTGGTGTAGACTGGTTTATGCAAGGAGGGCACCATCTGTGCCCTTCAAAGCATTTCCAGAGGATGGGGGAGGCTACCCCTCACCCAGCCTTTAACACCTATTTCCAAATGGAGAGGGTGTAACACCCTGCTCTCAGAGGAAATGCTTTGTGCTGCCTTCCTGGGACTGGGCTGCCCAGACCCGGGAGGGCAGAACCCTGTCTGTGAGGGGGCAGCAGCTGTAGCTGCAGTGCAAGCCTCAGAGAGCTGGTTTGGCAGCACTGATGGTCCATGGTGGAGCCCCCAGGATGCATGGAATTGGCTCCCCAATACCAGATTTGGAATGGGGGGGAACAATTCCATGATCTTAGACATGTTACATGGCCATATTCTGAGTTACCATTGTGAAGCTACATACAGGTATTGATCTATATATAGTGCAGGCATGTAATTGCGTCCCCCCAATCACACAGTCCCGGGAAATGGCAATGAACTATGTGGGGGCACCTTTGCTAGTGCAAGGGTGCCCTCACACTTATTAACTTTGCACTTTACCTACAGCAAGTGAAGGTTAGACATATGGGTGACTTATAAGTTACTTAAGTGCAGTGAAAATGGCTGTGAAATAACGTGGGCGTTATTTCATGCAGGCTGCAATGGCAGGCCTGTGCAACGGTTTGTCTGAGCTCCCTATGGGTGGCAAAAGAAATGCTGCAGCCCATATGGAACGCCAATGCCCTGGGTACCTAGGTACCATATACTAGGTACTTATAAGGGGGGTCCAGTGTGCCAATTGAAATTGGTAAATGAAGGTACTAGCCTAGAGTGACAAATTTAAAAGCAGAGAGAGCATAAGCACTGAGGTTCTGGTTAGTAGAGCCTCAGTGGTGACACAGTCAAGCAATATACAGACACACACATTAGGCCATAAACTATGAGCACTGAGGTCCTGACCAGCAGGATCCCATTGAGAAAAGCAAAAACATACTGACATACAAGTAAAAATGGGGGTAACATGCCAAGGAAGATTGTACTTTTCTACAGTTACCCAGCCAAAGTCACACACCACCACAAAGCCTCCCCCTCAGGAAACACCACCAGAGCACCCACCCAGCGTACCCATGCCTCTGTCCCCAGGACACTCATTCAGTAGTGTGTCCAATCAGGGACCTGGGGTCAGTTGCAGTGGGCACACGGTTCAGGGGACAGAGGAACAGGACAACAGGGAAACTGGGAGGAGGGCTGTGTGCCAGGGGGGGACAGGCCCAGAGAATTGACATGGCCAACATTAAGAGGGAGGCAGTCTTACAACAGGGGGGTCCTTCCACTAGCCAGACTACTGAACTTCCCTCCGCCTCCGCTGCCGCTAGTGGACAGGAGGACCCGCCACAGGACCAACAGGCCACCAGCACCCCTCCCCCTGCAGAAGGAGAACCACCCCACAAATGTTCCCTGCAATCCGGGCAGAAGCCAGAGACTATTGCCAAGACCCCCGCCAGGAAATAAGACTCTCATGATTGTCACCCTTGTATCCCACCCTGTCACCCTGTCCACCTTGAACTGCCATTACTCCTTCCTATGTCTCCTTGGAAAATGCACCTGTGCTACAAACAGACTGGAACAATACCCTGGACTTTCCTCCGTCATCACCACAGACTATTGCACTTCCCCCTTTTCTTCATAGCACTTCAATAAACACACTTTTAAAAAATACAAATACGGAGTATATCAAATGATTTTAGTATGTATTCGTTTAACAAGGTTCAAACATTGCAAATCAACTGTAGAGTAATGTGCACATAGGATAGACCTGTAGTTGGCTGCAGTGAACACACCATGAGCGATAGTGGGGCACCAACATCTGTAAAAACAGTGACCAAAGGGTACAGTGAGTGGGCATAGAAGTGGGAAATCACAGCGTGCCAGTGACAGTGTGAAACAAACAAATAACAATGAAATGTGAAGTTATACTGTCTTACCTGTGTGTCATTGGAAGTATTGTCGAATCATTGCAGTTCTGTTGTCCTCATCCTCATCCTCTGCCTCCTCATCTTCACTGTCCACAGGGTCCACTGCTGCCACACAATCATCTCCAGCCTCATCCTCCTGCAGGAAAGGCACATGGTGCCTCAAGACATGGTTATCCAACATCTAGCATGCCACGATCATCTGGCAGACCTTCTTGGGTGAGTAGCACAGGGATCCACCTGTTAGATGGAGGCACTGAAACCTGACCTTCAGGAGGCCAATGGTATGTTCAATTATCCTTCTTGTTCACCCATATGCCTCATTGTAACGTTCCTCTGCCCTTGTCCTGGGATTCCTCACAGGGGTCTGTAGCCATGATAGGTTGGGGTAACTTGAGACCCCTGCAAATATTGAGGGACAACTTTAGCCACACACTATTCCATATGGCCCACACCATACTTATACACCAACATCCACTGGGTGGGAACCAGAGCTCACCTATTAGCCACACCCTGTGCCTCTGCAGTTGGGCCAGCACATTTCGGATGCTGATATTCCTTAGGATAAAGGCATCATACACAGACCCTGGCTACGTAGCATTGACGTGGGAGATGTACTGGTCCAAAAGGCACACCATCTGGACATTCATTGAGTGAAAACTCTTTCGATTTCTGAACACCTGTTCATTTTGACGGGGAGGAACAAATGCAATATGTGTGCCATCAATTACCCCAATGATGTTGGGGATATGTCCCATTGCATAGAAGTCAGCCTTCACTGTGGCCAAATCCTCCACATAAGGGAAAACGATGTAGCTGCAAATGAGTTTAATTAAGGCATCTAGCATTCCTGTCAGTACTGTTGAGAACATTGGCTGTGACATTCCTGCTGCCAAGCCCACTGTCACTTGGAAAGAACCAGTTGCCAAGAAATGGAGCACAGATAGGACTTGCACAAGAGGGGGGATCCCAGAGGGGTGACGGGTAGCAGATATCAGGTGAGGCTCCAGTTGGGCGCACAGCTCTGTGATTGTGGCCCTGACAAGTCTGTAGTTGAGGATAACGTGCCTGTCCTCCATTGTTGCCAAGTCTACCAGGGGTCTGGCTACGGGGTATGGCTCCATCTCCTATTCATCCGCAGCGGTAGCAATCTATGGGGTAAAAGCATGAGGAGCTGGTCACAAGATGTACATTTTAGCCACAACAATACAATGCATGATGTTAAATTGAAATGTATAAGTGCCATCTGTCCTGTATGTATAAGTGTAAACTATGATGCAGTTATAATCGAGGGCCTCCCACCCCACCTGAAATGGCGTCCGTCTGTGCTTCTGTGGAGGGACAGGTGGAAGTGAGGTAATTCTGCTGATGTTGTGCGCTTTTGAGGGAGGTCGCCTCATTGGATAATTTTGGGCCCTATGGGGTACAGTGGCCAATGATGATATACGTCGGCGGTGACAGTATGCACCACTGCGGACGCTACCGCCATTTTCTATTTGTTCACTCACTTGCTACCGGACCTTCAACAGGAGAGGACATACACTGCATGTGCTGCTGTGACCTGTGTCTCAAACCTACCATGGTGCATGTGACTGGGGAAAGAGGCCCTGCTTTCACCTCAGCAGAGTTGGAGAGACTGGTGGATGGGGTCCTACCCCAGTATGGACTGCTGTATGGGCCTCCAGACCAATAAGTGAGTACACAGTGAGCATGATGCATGGAGCATGAATGCATGGAGTGGTGTGTGTGAAGGCCTCATGTTGGGGGATGGTGGATGTCCTCTGAGAGGCGTGCAGCTTGTGTGCTGGACCAGGTCCGTGCAAATGGGGATGGGAAGGGGTTTGGTTGGCCATCAGTGTAACAGGCAAGACGGTCTGACTAATACCTTTCCCTGTGTGTATTTCCTCTGCAGGTCAGCGCCCATCAAAAGAAGGGTATATATCGTGCCATCGCCAAGGACGTCTGGACCCTGGGGGTCCACGGCAGGCAGAGCACCCACTGTCGGAAACATGGTAGGACCTGATACGCTGGGCACGGAAAACGGCGGAGGCTCAGCTGGGGATGGCCTCCCAACAAGGAAGGGGTGCCATCGATCCCTGACCCCCCTGATGGCCTGCATACTGGCGGTGGCCTATCCGGAGCTGGATGTGTGCTTGAGGGCTTCAGAGCAGCCACAAGGGGGTGAGTACAGTACCCATCATTACTACTTAAGCCTGGTGGGGTGGTATCCGGGTGGGGGTTGTGTGTCTGTGGGTGCCCCTAGGCCAGGCTTGACATTACAGAGTAGGTCCCATTTTGGCCAGGGTTCTGATGTGATAGTTCTCCTACTAGCTTGAAGGCATCCACTACTGGGCAGGGCTGTGTGGGTCCCAGGTATGCTGCAGTTGGCCGTATGTGTCCCTCCCCATTCCCTGGTGACTAGCATTGTTACTGGTGGTGCATTGCATAGTTCGTAGGTCTGTTCCCTCTGTGTGAGGGTGGTGTGTATGCCAACGGTGGTGTTGGTGCAGCCATTGACCAAGTGTATCCTTTGTATCTCACCCCCCTTATTGTTTTGTCATCCTTTCCCTATGTGCATTAACATCATCTGGCGAAGGAGCAGAGGCACCGGCGACGGAGGGAGCGGTATCGCACAGGACCCAGGAAGCAGAGTCCACCGACACTGAGGGCACCAGTGGGACGGAGGGCGAGTGGAGCACCAGGCAGAGACTGGAGGGGACAGTTGTGACACAGATACCTCCTCCGATGGAAGATCCCCGGTGGTGGCGGACAACACAGTGCCCACAGCTACAGGTACAGCCGCCCCCATACCAGCACTGCCCTTCCAGCAGCCCCTCATCGAGTTGCCAGTGCCTACTCACCCAGTGAGCCCTGCTGCCCTAAGTGAGGAGGCTATTGACCTCCTAACATCCATCTCTGTTGAGCAGTCAACCATTGTGAATGCCATCCAGGGGCTGGCAGCCCAAATGCAAAAGACCAATACATTTCTGGAGGGCATTTACACTGGCTTGGTGGCCCAACAGAGATCAATCCAGGCTCTGGCCTCCTCTCTGATGACAGCGTTGGTCCCTGTTTCCACCCTCCCCCTCCAACTTCCTCTACCCAATCCCATTTCCCTCAGGCCCAACCTATCCCAAGCACACAGGCAGACCAGCATGTACACAAGACAACACACAAAAGTGGCACAGGCAAACACAAGCACCACACTTCATCCCACAGGCACTCACACAAACACTATCCAGATGCAGACATAGCAACATCCACTGCCTCCATTGTGTCCCCCTCCTCCTCCTCCACCTCCCTCCCAGTTGCGTATACACTCTCACCTGCATGCACTACATCCACATCCACTACTGCCATCAACAGCACACCTATCAGAACACACACCTCACTGGCAGTCACCACCCCAACAACCATGCACACGTCCCCTGTGTCCTCCCCCAATGTGTCTGTCCCCCTACCCCCAAGGTACACAAACACAAGCACTCAGACACCCAACAGCCATCCACCTCACAACAACAACCAGCCCATGCATCGGCACCCAAACACAGCAGAAAGACACCTCCCACAACCACTCCCTCTTCCTCCACACCCATACCTTCTCCTTCTCCCCACCCCAATGTCCCTAAACAGCCTTTCCTCTCCATCACTGGCCTTTTCCCTATGCCTCCCCCTTGTCCTTCACATCTGTCCAGGGTGGCTAAAATCCAGGCAAGCACCTCGGCCATCCAGCCCACGGGCCCAGTAGTGTCTACACCCACTCGTGGTGGTAAAGGATCCAGGGCACCAGGCTCCCTCACGGAAAGGGTGCCTGCCCAAAGTGCTGCCAGAAAGGGCAAGGAGCCATCCCCAACTGCTGCCAGGAAGGACAATGAGCCAATCCCAGCTGCTGCCAGGAAGGGCAAGGAGCCATCCCCAGCTGTGCCAGGAAGGGCAAGGGGTCTGCACCAGCAAGAAGGGCAAGAGGCCTGGTGCAGGGGCTCAGTCAGAGCCCCCACCACCAACCATGGTTGTGCAGCCATCCAAGGCTGCAAGGGATGGGCAGGAGCTTTCACTCACAACCACCAACAGCAGCAGCACCACCACCACCACCAGCAGTGGGCAGCCGTCTGAGGCTGCAGGGGATGGGCAGGAGCTTCCCCCCACAACCACCAGCAGCAACACCACCACCACCAGCAGTGGGCAGCCGTCCGGGGCTGCAGGCGATGGGAAGGAGCTTCCCCCCACAACCACCACCAGCAGGAGCAGCACCACCACCACCAGTGGGCAGCCATCACCGCCAGTGGACATTCTGTAGACATGCCTCCATGGGCTGTTGTGCGGCCTGCCCCCTGAAAATCCTCTGGATATGACACCCAGTTGAGAGTCTGTGACCTTGCACACCCCAAGATCTGCATCACAGGGCACAATGCCCCCTCTAGAACCAGTGGGTAAGCCACCCACTCACCCCATCCTCCCCAGGATCAAGAGCACAGGGCAAGATACCCCCGCCAGAACCAGTGGGTAAGCCACCCACTAACACCCATCTTTCCCAGGATGAAGATCACAGGGCATGATGTCCCCTCCAGAACCAGTGGGGAAGCCACCCACTCACCCCATTCTCCCCAGGATAAAGATCACAGGGCAAGATGCCCCCTCCAGAGCCAGTGGGCAAGTCACCCACTAGAGAGACTGTGGCCTTGCACTCCCCAGGACAGAGCAATGGGCATTTTGCCCCCTCCAGAGGATGTGAAGAAGTCACCCACTTGAGAGACTGTGCCCTTTCACTCCCCAGGACCAAGCACAGGGCATGTTGCCCCCTCCAGAACCTATGGTGTGGTTCCATCTGCAGGCTGAGGTGCCCCCCGTTCCCCATCCCCCTGAGGTGCCTGCATATTTTCCAACTGATGCCCCAACAGTGTTGTCTCCGTGTTGTTGCAGGAGACAAGTGGGGCCTTGGACTTTGTCATGTGGCGCTGTGACCCACGCACATTGAGTACTGGGCATTGTCCCTTGAATTGTACATATGTACATACTTTTAGATGGGATGTACGTTATTTCTACTGTATTTATACTATTACACTCACTTTCATCTTTTCATGTTGTCCTTGCATTATTCCAGAGGGGTTAAAGGGTATATCTGTTTTCTTACTGCAGCAGATTGTGTGTATGGTGTTGGGGGTGGGTGAGTGTGTTGTGCGTGTGTGTGTGTCACTCTCTTTTTCCTCCCCCTCCCCTGTGTGCTAGGCAGCTGTACTCACCGTGATCATCTTCATCCTCATTGGTGTTCAAGGTGGAGCAGGACGTAGAAGATCATCAGAAATATTTGTAGCTCGGGCTCCACGGCGGCGTGGTTCTTCCCTTGTCTCTAATGGTGAGTCCTTTCCCTTCTGTGCAGTGTTTCCGCCAGGCTTTTGATGTCATTGGTACCACCCTGGAAAATGTGGCGGATTGGGCTGTCATAATACGAAGGGTGGAACATTGTCTTCCACCAGGCGGTAGGCGGCTACCGCCATGGTGCCTGTTGTTTCCGCCCTGGCAGTCGGTGTGGTAAAGTGACTGTCTATCTGAGCTCTTTCCGCCATGGTCATAAGTTGGCAGTAATTCCCCCAAGCCTGTTGGCGATATTACAACTACTTTATCACCGACCGCCAGGGTTGTAATGAGGGCCATAATCTATGACAGCATTGATAGCAGTACTAATGGCATCTGAAATTACATTATTGATGAGTACACTATGCATAGGGGGGGTGTACATTACTTGAGCATTCAGCTTTTTCAGAGAATTTGCAAATATTTTTTTTATTTTTATGTAAAGGAAGATATTATTACCAAACCTTACTATAACAGCATTTTAACCTTTGCTGTTTTTCAGTGAATGTTTGGTATTTTTTCAGTGTATTTGGAAAGTTTTGTTTAATGTAAAATAAATCTTAGTACTCAACCTAACTGTAAAGCCATGCTAACCTTTGTTTTTTTCATTGAATCTCAAGGGCATTTTTTAAACCTACAAATTATTATGAAATCTAATTATAATTTCACTGGCCTGTGGCAGACAAGGCATGGACCCAACCCCAACAGGGGCAGCTAAACCCCTCCTGCACAGTTAGTTAAGGAATGTGCTCTTCAGAATATAAGGGGGTGTAATTTTAAATAATATAAGTCTACTACCTTTCTTAAGTGGTCATTACACCAATATATTAAAGGCAGACATGTTAGCTTTGTCAAGGGTGACCACATCACTATACAAGGCAAACCTATAGGGTTTGTCAAAGGGCCACTACATCAATATACGAAAACAAGCCTACTGGCATGTCAACAACTGAAAACACTATCAGAGTATTTCTTTTACAATAATCAGGCCTCATCATAATTCAGCTGTAAGACCAACCACAATGGGTTCCTGCAATTCTCAGTGGAATTATGTATCAATATATGTTGAGTTTGAGTAGCACTGTGAGTGGGTGCGTAACTGTCTGAGTGGGTCTGTGAGTGGGTGCATGAGGGTATGAGTGGGTCTGTGAGTGGGTGCATGAATGTCTGAGTGGGTCTTTGAGTGGGTGCCTAAGTGTCTGAGTGGGTGTGTGAATGGGCGAAAGAGATTAAAAGGTAAGACAGAGAGAAAGTTTGAGAGAGAGAGAGAGAGAGAGATAGAGATTAGATAGTTTTTTAGGTTTTGATTGATGATATACTTAGAATGAGCTATTTCTGCATGAATTGAAAAGAAAAATGTAATTGTCAATGGAAAAGAGTAAGATCACCTTTCAGTATGACCCTTAAACATTTGGATTAAAAAAAAGAGTGAACGGACCGGGGACATATCTGGATTCAAACCCTCAACACTTATTGTGAAGGTCTGAGACCTTCACACTTGAGCTATGTAATTTAAAAAAATAGCCCTATATGGGCTATAAGAGACTGTAGGGGGAGCCTCAAGGCCTCCCCCTTGGTCACTCACTGTTTTTTAAATGTATTTTGTAATATGTCCTTACGGGCTGTCAAGGACAGCAGGGGAAGCCTCAAGGCCTCCTCTGTGGTCCCTCACTATCTTTTTATTTTTTTTATGCTAAACCTTTTATGGTCTATCTGGGACCATGGGGGAGCTTCAGCTGCCTGGTTGCTGGAGCAATGCTTTTATATCAGTTCCCTTTACACATACCTGCGTGAAGGGAACAGAGTTGAAAAGTCTGCTTTCTGACAGGGGACCTGTTTGACAAAGCGGACTTTGTTTGCTGTGACTTGGCTGCAGCTATTGTGGAATCACGTTCTCCTGGATACATTTTGGGCCTAGTAGGCCCTGTGATACACAATGAAAATACAGGCCTGTTTCTGTCAAACACCTTACAATGTTGAATTAGCTAGGCCTTGAAGAAATGTCTATTGTGCTTGAAACGCATTATGTTGCAAGGCTTGCTAAACTGACGGCCATCACAAGACACCACCGCATGCTAGCTTGCGAAATCCTCACTGCTAAAAGTACTAAGGTATGCACTTATTGTTCCTCTTTCTCCACATATAGATGTATCGCACCGTCCGCCAAGGTACCGCCGTGAAATGACCGCACCGCGGTCAAAAGACTGCGGCGGCCATTTAAACATTTCCGCTGGGCCGGCGGGCGCTCTCCGAAAGAGCGCCCGCCGGCCCAGCAGAAATGCCCCTGCAACGAGGACGGCGGCTCAGAATTGAGCCGGCGTAGTTGCAGGGGTGCGACGGGTGCAGTTGCACCCGTCGCGTATTTCAGTGTCTGCAAAGCAGACACTGAAATACTTTGCGGGGCCCTCTTACGGGGGCCCCTGCAGTGCCCATGCCGTTGGCATCGGCACTGCAGGGGCCCCCAGGGGCCCCGCGGCACCCCCTACCGGCATCCTGTTCAGGCCGGGTTTCCCGCCATGAACAGGATGGCGGTAGGGGGTGTCTGAATCCCCATGGCGGCGGAGCGCGCTCCGCCGCCATGGAGGATTCAATGGGGCAGCGGTAAACCGGCGGGAGACCGCCGGTTTACCCTTTCTGACCGCGGCTGAACCGCCGCGGTCAGAATGCCCTCGGGAGCACCGCCAGCCTGTTGGCGGTGCTCCCGTGGTCGGTGACCCTGGCGGTCACCGGCCGCCAGGGTCAGAATGACCCCCTTGATTCAGAGGACATTGTGCAAGCTTCTTGTCTATGATTCTAACCCTTATATGGAGCATTACATGTGCTGTATAGAAAAAAAATAATCATATGTCAATATCAAGAACCAATTAAATGTGTTAATGGGTCTGCGGTTTAATGCTATAAAAGATCATGCATTACTTCCTTGTGCAGACTGTTCGAGCTGGATTTAGGCTGCTCAGTCTCCATGTACATGTATTTCTTATTATGTCTTATTATTTCTTATTAAAAGTTATCTAAGGAAGAGCGGGCTGGTCTTGGTTTGTTTCCTGAATTGTCTGGATCTGAAATACTCCGACTTGGCTTCAACACTACCAAAGCTGCAGCCAAAAAAGTTGTTTTTTCCATGTTAATTTCAATAGGAACTTTGAACATGATTACAGCTTGAACTGATGGACAGAATTACACCATATTTGTCAGAAAGGTAGCTGGTGGTACACGGATTGTGCTGTTGGGTATTTGGTGTAAATTTGTTCAGTAGTTTTTGAGAAATTTAGGGAAATCCAAATTTGTACATGTCTGGCAGCGGGCTGGTCTTGGTTTGTTTCCTGAATTGTCTGGATCTGAAATACTCTGACTTGGCTTCGACATCTGGTGGAGGATTGCGGTTGGATTTACGGTTTCGCCGGCATGGCGCCTGCCTCTCTGTGGGGGGGGGCAACAGCGCTTTGGGCTGGTCGGGCCCCTTCCGGGGCAGGGTGCTGGTGCTGTCGTGAGTATCTGTCATTTCCTCGGTCCCGTCTGTTAGGAAAGGGTGTTTGGCTTGTAAAGGGGGGAGGTGGTGGGGTGATTTACGTCTGCATTTCTCAATGGAGTTGTGGATAATTGTAATATATGCTATACCTATTAGCCTGCTGTTCTTTCTTGTTATATTTTTTCTTTATTTACGCTGGCATGCGGATGTGCCTGTCCCCATTATTCCAGGCTCCTCTACAGTACCTCGCTCAGACATTCAGATGGTGGCCTATAGTTGTACACCGCGTGCTGGAGTTTTGTGTTAATATTATCGTTTCTGCCTTATTGCGCCATTTCCTTCTCTCTTCTGTTCTCAGTGCCTAACAAATTCATGGTTCAGTAGTCGCTGTAAATATTAGCCAAGGGTTTCTCTTTATCCAGCGAAGCTACATGTGTGAGACTGTTGATGGTATGGTCTCTGATACACAGCGGGAGGTGCTGTGTGGCCACAGCTTCCAACCGGAAAGGGTTGGTGCGGCATTTCCCAGCCGGAGTGGCTGGGGAGGAATACTCTGGGCGGAGGGGATGGTGATTGTCCACCTCAGCAGGAAGGGCAGGTGGTGCCCAGTGATCATCGATTATCAAGTGGTAGTTGTCCACTCCAGTGGAGCAGGCAGGCAGTGCCGTGTTCTCTCATATTTTTCTGCTCTGATAGCGTTGAAGTGTTGTGTTCAATGGGGGTGTCATATTGATTTTTTTTCTCCTGCTGGTTACATGGAGAGTTGAGTGAGATGAATGGATGAGGTGTAAGAAAAGGGTGTTGGAGAAATCGACGGTGTGCATGACTTCTGTGTCAGGACAGTAGTGAGAATACAGTGAGGTAGGAGTGTGGGGTACGTACTGATAAAAAATAAGAGGGGTGTACTGACATGTGTATTAACTGACTGACTTAAGCTGCTATTCTACCAGAACTCAGGAGAAGTACATGCCAATACCATTACAGTGACTGATTACTACAACTGACAGGGTCTGCCTGTGCACCACACTCTGCTGTCACCACGCACCAGCACAAAGGGTGGGAGGCATGACCATCACTTAGGGAAAGTACCTGTTTTTGTCATATTGTTATCGTATTGTCCTATATGTGATTGAGTGCACTGTCCACCATTGTTGCATTACCTGTGTGTCACCCGCCACGGATCTGGTCTGGGTTCTAATCCCATACAGCCGCACCCTGCTTCAGGGCAGGAAAGCAAGGGTGTGGGATTTTTGCCTTTCTCTCTTCACATTTCTGTCATCTTTTATTCGCTAAAAGGACGCTGGTGTACGCCGTCACCAGCACCTTGTCACTGTTTTCATTCCAACTTGTGCATGCTTGCGTTGGACAAGGCTGCGTGTACTGTTGAGTGATTGCAGACAAGCTCTCCGCTTCACTAAGAACAAATGCGGTTGGCAGTGCTGATATGAGTACAGGTTTTCCTCATGTGTCATTTGATATGAGCGGCAAAGATGGCCAATTCCCTGGTGTTTCCTGGTGTGACCGAACTGTTTGCGTGAAGTGGTAAGGGAAAGCGGTGACCTTTTATTTAGCTATGGGGAACCCCTTTAGCAAGGAACATTTGAACACACACCAAAACACACCCCCTAGGGATAGTCCTGCCTACCAAGTAGCCATTAAGCAAGGACTACATGCATTAATGTTTCTTGACAAATAGCATAGACTGACAGCCAGGCGACCCGACTGTCAGTTTCCAAGTAATGGCACATATGACATGAACAAGTTGTCATACTTGAGAAAAATGCTGATTCTAAAGGGACGTAAGATACGTAACCTCGAATCGGACTCTTTCTATTCCTGGGACTTTTGCCTAATGGAACTCAGAGCAACAAATTATATCAAAGCTAAAGTGTGCAAGAAATTGGTCGTGCTGAAAGACGGATTTTATTCTGAAAGACAGAGGAATGACAAAAGGATGAAGCGGAGGGATAAAATGCTCGAGTTGGTAGGAACATTCCCATGTCTTCCTGTGGTAGGTGCACCATCACAGGAACACAGTATGCAGGGAACAACGAAGGAAGAGACCGAGGACGCACTCATTGAAGACATAGTGATGGGGAGGTTAGGTAATGAGAATAAAACAGTGAGGTCGGAGGAAAAAGTGCACGTTGAGCACTTAGTGACAGGCACATAGCCTCCTGAGCTATCCCTGGCTCAGAAGGCTGCAGCCCGTGAGCTCGCACATGGTTTAATAAAAGAGGAACTAACAAAAAGGAACCTTGAACGAGTGACAGACTTTCAAATGCTGCAGGAAGTCAGAGAGGAAGTGGCCCACATTGCTCAGAAAACGAACAAGGAAAGTGATAGTTTGTTGGCGCAGGCTACAAAGAAAGGAAATGGACCAAAATTGTTGAATACACATTGGAAAAAGCAGTTCCAAGATGCCTCCAGGGACAGTGGTGCAGGGACAAAGGGATTGCATGAGACAATATGGGAGATATGTGTTTTCACACACCACACTAAGCATAACATTTATATTATGACATGGTTTTTAGACGGAAGTCTATTTGAAAGGAGAAACAGCCTCACAGGGGCACAGGCGAAGAGGAATTCACCATACGGTACACCGAGTGCTTCCCCCAGCACACTAAGAAAGACTAGGGGCCAGATGTATCATACAACCGATTTGCGATTCTCAAATCGCGTTTTTTATGAAATCGCTATTTCAGAAATGCCAAAAGGTATGTATGATTTTTGCGATTCGGTAATAGCGATTTCTTAAAAATCGCAAATGCTATTACCGAATCGCAAATATAGAATCTGTCCCCATTCGCACCTATGGGCCTGTTGGCCCATATCTGCAAATTTTTTGCATTTCCAAAATTGCGTTGTAGTGGAATGAAAAACCCACTGGGTGAGGCGATGCCTGCGTTTGTGACCAACTTTGTATATGGATTACAGCAGCCTATACAAACTCATTTACAGACGTCTTTTGTGTGCTGGCAACAAGAATCCATTGACAAAGTGTTAGCAGCAGCAAGGTATTGTGCAGACTATCAAACAAATATCCAAAAGGCATGAGATGAGAAATTGAAAAAGGATAAGGTAAAGCTAATGGTGGCACAAGAACGATTTTACAACAATAATCAAAGCAGGGGTAGGGGAAGGGGCAGGGGACAGGGTGAACGGGTACCTTTCACGCCCCCACCAGGTACCACCTGTTTCCACTGTAACCAACAGGGAAACTGGAAGGCAGGTTGCCCCCTTTTAGCCAGGGGACAAAGAGGCAGGGGCCAGCAGAGACAACAACAGGGCAGTATACAACACGGGACACAACAGTTACCCCCACCTTATACTAACAATGCATATGATGCAGCCATTGTAAATGACCCGGCTTGTGCGGGTTGGTGTACATATCAAGACATACCACATGCACCTCAGGGGGGGCATGGGTTTCCATATCCACCTCCTGTGGAGACACATTTCACAGGCCCAGTACTGTCGGTTGATTAAGAAGGTCCATACGTAGATGGAACAGTGCTAAGCAGAACTGTGCCCTTCTTAGTTGACTCTGGGTCAATGCTAAAGGCCTCGGATGTACCCAGCGCACCATTATCAGCAACTCAAATAACAGCCGTAGGTTTGACAGGACAACCTATGAATGAATACTTAAACAACCATTGAAATTCAAACTATGGCCCTATTACTGTAAATCACCAATTCATTTTTGGGAGACACTGTCCAGTAAATTTGCTAGGAAGGGATCTCCTATGTAAATTACAGTGCACCATCAGCTGCTCACCTGAAGGGATCTTCCTGGAGAGCAAGGAGAATGGGATAGCATTGCAGGCTTTCATGAGATGTGACTCCGGAGGCAAGGGACAAGAGCAAAGTCTCCCACAAGATTTACAAGACTCGGTCCCCAGTGAAGTCGGGGCAAGGGGGTCAAATGATGTGGGAAGAATATTAGACTGTTCCCCTGTGCGAGTGACACTGCGCTCTGGTGCCCGTCTACCACAGTTGCCACAATACAAAATAGCCAAAGAGGGTGAGGAGGGGATAGCTCCAGTAATAGAAGAGCATCTAAAAAAGGGAATACTGCAGGAGGTACGACACAGCCCCTGCAACTCTCCTATTCTCCCGTGAAAAAGGCAACGAAAGGGCCAGATGGGTCCCCGGTATACCGATTTACTCAAGATCTTAGGGAACTGAACAAGGCAGTTATACCATCATTCCCTGTGGTTCCCAACCCGGCCACCATTATATCAAACATTCCCAGTACAGCTACGCACTTCACAGTCTTGGATCTCAGTAATTCATTTTTTTCAGTGCCTCTTCATAGGGAATCTCAGGGTCTATTCTGTTTTACATTCAAAAATAGAAAGCTAACATATACTTGTCTTCCCCAGGGGTTTGTAGACAGCCCAACATTATTCTCGGACGCTTTGAGAGCAGACTTGGCATCACTGCACTTTGCAGGAGGATCAACTTTGATACAATATATTGATGATTTGTTGCTAGCCTCACCATCACGGGAAGCGTGTGTCCAGGACACCGTGGCCCTACTCTGTCACCTTGCCATAAAAGGACATAAGGTCTCCCCAAAGAAGTTGCAGTTTTTACCAATCAAAGGTGAGGTACCTAGGGCACAAACTGTCACCAGGGTCCAGGAGATTGCTATCAGATAGGATAGCAACAATAACTCAGCACCCCAGGCCACAAACACAGAAGGAGGTGAGGGCTTTCCTTGGGGTGGCAGGTTACTGCAGGCATTGGATACCGAATTTCTCCCTGATTGCACAACCACTTTTGAATTTAACACACAAGGATGTGCCAGACAAAGTATCATGGTAAAAAAACTGTGAAGAGGCTTTTCAGAAATTAAAGTTCGCATTGTGCTCAGCACCAGCATTAGGCCTCCTAGATTACACTAAAGATTTCCACTTATTTTGCCATGAAAAGGGTGGTTGCTCCCTAGGGATTTTAGCACAAAAACACAGCACCTTCTACCGCCCAGTGGCTTACTATTCGGCCACTCTGGACCCAGTAGCAGCAAGTCTTCCCCTGTGTCTGAAGGCGGTAGCAGCGGCCGCCTTAGCAGTGGAACAATCAGAGAACATTGTCCTAGCTCATACTTTGGGGTTACATGTCCCACACGCAATTGACACATTACTAACTACCATTAAGACCCAGCACCTGACAAATGCTCACCTCTCACGCTATGAGTTGACACTTTTGGCACCACATATAAGGATAAAGAGATGCACAACATTGAATCCCTCCTGCTTGTTGCCTACCGAAATGGATCACGATGATCCCACCATAGATAATTCTTTCCACGATTGTATTATGGCAGTCAACACACATACCAAGTTGAGGCCAGATCTCAGAGACACCCCATTCCCTGAGGGCGAGGGTGATTTGTTTGTGGATGGTTCATGCATTAGGGACCACACTGGGATGCTACAAGCAGTCTCTGCCGTGGGGACGGCCAAAAGACTACTTGAAGGAGGAAGGCTACCAAAGATTAAAAGTGCCCAGGCAGCAGAATTAGTAGCACTAATCAGAGCATGCAAGTTGGGAGCAGGAAAGACAACGAACATTTACACAGACAGCCAATATGCTTTTGGGATCACTCATGATTTCGGTCAACTGTGGGCGATGAGGGGATTTCTCACTTCAGCAGGCCAACACATACAACATGCTTCATTGATTGTTGCCTTGTTGCAAGCTCTACTACTGCCCAGAAAAGTTGCAATTGTAAAATGTGAAGCCCACACTTCTGCTAAGGACTATGGCGGTCAAAGACCGCCAGGGCGGAGGACCGCGGGAGCACCGCCGACAGGCCGGCGGTGCTCCAATGGGGATTCCGACCGTGGCGGTAAAGCCGCGGTCGGACCGGCAACACTGGCGGGCTCCCGCCAGTGTACCGCCGCCCCATTGAATCCTCCAAGGCGGCGCAGCTAGCTGCGCCGCCGAGGGGATTCCGACCCCCCCTACCGCCATCCAGATCCCGGCGGTCCGACCGCCGGGATCCGGATGGCGGTAGGGGGGGTCGCGGGGCCCCTGGGGGCCCCTGCAGTGCCCATGCCACTGGCATGGGCATTGCAGGGGCCCCCGTAAGAGGGCCCCTAAATGTATTTCACTGTCTGCTGCGCAGACAGTGAAATACGCGACGGGTGCAACTGCACCCGTCGCACAGCTTCCACTCCGCCGGCTCGATTCCGAGCCGGCTTCATCGTGGAAGCCTCTTTCCCGCTGGGCTGGCGGGCGGCCTGAAGGCGACCGCCCGCCAGCCCAGCGGGAAAGTCAGAATTACCGCCGCGGTCTTTCGACCGCGGAACGGTAACCTGACGGCGGGACTTTGGCGGGCGGCCTCCGCCGCCCGCCAAGGTCAGAATGAGGGCCTATGTTTCTATGGGAAATGCTTTTCTTGACAAAGAGGCACGAAGAATAGCCCTCATTGGGTGTGAGTATGTAATGGTCCAGGTTAAGCCCACCACAATAGCTAAGGAGGAAAGTACATATTTTTATCCAAAATGTGTTAAACAGCAGGCTGATGGGTCAGAACTAATAGATTGGGAAAAGGGCGGTTGCAAGACAGTTGGGGAGGGTGTTTGAGGTGCTATTTGGGTGCCCCATGAACATTCCAGGCCACATGTCATTTGCCCCATTGGCAATAACAGATGATCTTTTGTTTCAATATTGCAGGAAGATAACAGAGATGTTACTCTGTCTTCACCGCCAGGTACTGCAGGCCTTGCCAGAAGGAGGAACGCCACCAGAACACGGACTACTGCCCGGCAACTGGGTTTGGGTCAAGGCCCACACTAGACGCCATTGCCTTCAACCACGGTGGAAAGGGCCTTGCCAAGTCCTACTGACAACAGCCACAGTGGTCAAATGTGAGGGTCTCAAATATTGGATCCACAGCTCACACACCAAGAGAGCCATTGGACCTGAGGACATCCAGCCACCACCTGCGGTACCCACAAGGATCACACCTGCACCGTAGGGGTACAACCTTCGATCAACAAGCAACACCATACAACACTGACAGGACTGCTCGTGGGGCACTCCTACAGGAGTCAGAAGGTGCAAGCGGGTCCTGCGGTGAGACTACTAGGGACTGCTCGTGCTGCGCTCCTACAGGAGTCAGGAGATGCAAATGGGTCCATCAAGCAGTTCTTCATAGACTGCTTGTGCTGCACACCTCAGGAGAGGGATGGGTGCAAGCGGGTCTTACCTGAATATCTACATATATCACACAAGTGGTTTCAAGTGCTAATAACCTCTGACACCACTCTGTGACGTGCCAACAAGAAGATGCAGAGAATAAGAGAGTAACAGACAAGGACTAAACAGTGCAATTTGTGACACCTGGAGTATAATAATGCCTAGAAGAAAAAGAGAGGAGAAAAAGTGGACTATGGTACTAACTGCCATTTGTACCCCGGTTCCAGCATTAATTATCACCATAGTGATTATTATATATCAAAAAGAAATAAGAATCCCATATCTGGACCAAGAACAGTATATCGATAACAATGTAAATGAAATAGGGATTACCATTGCTGTGAAACAAGAACAAGGGGAGAACTCTAGTGTGGTAGAAAGGGGGGAGGGACAGGACACAGTGGATAAAATATACCAAATGGGAGGAAGATGGGAACAATTGCAAGGATAATGCATTTGTGCAAATGGTTAAATTTTATAAGGAATTGGCAAATGTGTTGGATTGCTATATTTGTACACATTTACCAACCTCCGCCCAGGGAAGGACAGATTACGCTCAGATTCATCTTCCCCAGTATGTTTCATGTCACATACTAAAAAGCATGTTTGCAAATGAAGTGAATGGGACTATGTGACGGGTCGGACAGGGCCGACCCGCACACCAGGAGGACTTGTGCTGTCGCTGCCATGAACAGCACGGAAGCATCCCAGAGAGCTGTTCTCTCGATTGGCTCCCTGCCAGAACTGCGCAACTCGGAGACAGTTAAAAGAGTGGGACCGCCCACTCATAAGGAGAGAGGAAGGATTCCGTGGTGGAAACCGAAGGAAATGGAGAGGGAATCGAGAGAAGAACAGCGGAGGACGAGGACGATCAGGAAGACGCCAGGACCTGTCTCCGACAACCTGGGGAGGAGCCGAAGTCCGGAGTCGTGTGGATTCAACAGCGTGGACAGGATAACTGGCCCCGGGGAGCATACAAATGAGCCTGCCAAGCTTCAGGAGAAGCGTGGCCAAGCCAGGTACGGGAACTCAGGACGGGGAGGAAGGAGCAGGAAGAGGGAGGAGGACGGGGAAGGAAATCATGGGCACTGCACAAAAGGGGGGGTGAGGGAAGGAAATCACGGGCACTGCACAAAAGGGGAGGTGAGGGAAGGAAACCACGGGTATTGCACAAAAGGGGGAAGGGCGAGGAATCAAAATAAACAGTAGCACAGGAACGAGGCGCACAGAAAGCCAAGAAGCTGAGCTTAGGAAATAATAGGGAAGAGAAAAGACAAGGAACCGACCCACGAGGAAGGAAGGAAAGAACAGTAGCGAGACGTGTATGTCACAAATAGAGCAGACCAAGAAAAGTAGAGGAGATAAGAAGTATACGAGGGAGAAATATAGGAAAGAAAAGAAAGAAGCCCGCCAGCCCAGGACAGAGAGATAAAAACAAGGGAAAACTAAGGGACTACAGGCATAACCAAAAGGCTGAAAGGACAGAAAGTGGAAGAAGCTCAAAAATAGAGAAATCCACGTGTTAAAGACAGAAGAGTGGAGAGGAGTAGTAGAGAGGAAAGAAATAAAGAAGGGTAAACAAACACTTACCACACCTATTTCTTCTTCTATCCCCACACGCTTCCCGCGAGGCCCCTGGAAGAGGAAGAAAGAAGAAGACAAGCTCATTGGGAAGAAGAGCAAAGAGAGTCACCAATAACTACCTACAAGCCAACCACCCACAACTCTGTTTAACTTGTATAAAGAGTAATAAAAGCACTTTACGTATCACTCAAACCGGGCAGTCTGGTGTATTCGTTCGGCCAACCTGGTACAGACTTTAAGAAGAAGGCCATCTAAAAGGAGGAGGAAGGTTGGAAAAGGGAGATTAAAGCAGAGAAATAGTAGGGGGGTAAGAGAAAGTAAAGGAGGAGGTAGGATAGGTGTGTGTGGACAACTAGTACCGGAAAAAGGTGAAACAGAGCTGCTGGAAGCATTCAACATAGGAAGAGATAAGGGT
Organism: Pleurodeles waltl; assembly: GCF_031143425.1. Lineage (NCBI taxonomy): Eukaryota > Metazoa > Chordata > Amphibia > Caudata > Salamandridae > Pleurodeles > Pleurodeles waltl. Next base: position 1,303,610,277 of record NC_090445.1, read on the forward strand.
TATACACAGGGGGAGAAGAACATAGATATATCACAAATGTCCCTTTCTATACATAAGGAGAAAAAGGGGTCATGGTGTTTTCGATACCTCAACGCAGCATCCCAAGGCCAAACACATTTTATGATGAGGTGTGTCAAATGGTTACACCAGTAATGAAATGCCCTAGCATTCACCTCCCCGACCATAATAATAGCAGCATAAAGGTAGGAGATAGCACCTCCTCCAAATACTCTGATTTGGATAACATACGGAAGGGCCCCGAAGGTTTGTCTATAGGTCTCTCAGCTCCAAGGGGAATATACATAGTATGCAGGACATCTGCATATTTTAGACTGCCTGCAGGTTGGCAGGGCTCCTGCTACATGGCGTTTGTACTACCCCGAATGTTGCATATAACCAATTTGACCAATGCAACAAAAGGGTCACCCGGAAGGGTACGAAGAAGGGCACCTCCTTGGTTGGATAGGTTCATAGCAGTGGAAGGAATACTTGTGATGCCAGTAGGAATAGCGCATTCAGAATATCAAATACACAAATTGGCAGAATTGGTGGAAACATCAGCAAGTTCTACCCTAGGTACCCTAGTGCTACCCTAGGCAGCCCTAGGTAACATTACTGAAGAACTTACAGACTTAAGATCTGTTGTAATACAGAACAGACTTGCATTAGACATTATTTTAGCAAGATCCCGTGGTGTATGTAACGTGATCTGTAGGAGGCTGGACTGGCTTGTAGTGAGTACCAAGGGGTACTTTCACCTTGCACCAGGCCCAGTTATCCCTTATTAGTGTATAGGGTGTCTAGCAGCTTAGGCTGATAGATAATGGTAGCTTAGCAGAGCAGCTTAGGCTGAACTAGGAGACGGGTGAAGCTACTACAGAACCACTTAGTGTCATATGCACAATATCATAAGAAAACACAATACACAGTTATACTAAAAATAAAGGTACTTTATTTTTATGACAATATGCCAAAGTATCTTAGAGTGTACCCTCAGTGAGAGGATAGCAAATATACACAAGATATATATACACAATAGCAAAAATATGCAGTATAGTCTTAGAAAACAGTGCAAACAATGTATAGTTACAATAGGATGCAATGGGGAAACATAGGGATAGGGGCAACACAAACCATATACTCCAAAAGTGGAATGCGAACCACGAATGGACCCCAAACCTATGTGACCTTGTAGAGGGTCGCTGGGACTATTAGAAAATAGTGAGAGTTAGAAAAATAACCCTCCCCAAGACCCTGAAAAGTGAGTGCAAAGTGCACTAAAGTTCCCCTAAGGACAAAGAAGTCGTGTTAGAGGAATAATGCAGGAAAGACACAAACCAACAATGCAACAACTGTGGATTTCCAATCTAGGGTACCTGTGGAACAAGGGGACCAAGTCCAAAAGTCACAAGCAAGTCGGAGATGGGCATATGCCCAGGAAATGCCAGCTGCGGGTGCAAAGAAGCTTCTACTGGACAGAAGAAGCTGCAGTTTCTGCAAGAACAAAAAGGGCTAGAGACTTCCCCTTTGGTGGACGGATCCCACTCGCCGTGGAAAGTCGTGCAAAAGTGTTTTCCCGCCAAAAGAATGCCAACAAGCCTTGCTAGCTGCAAATCAAGCAGTTAGCGTTTTTGGACGCTGCTGTGGCCCAGGAGGGACCAGAAGGTCGCAAATTGGACCAGGAGAGAGAAGGGACGTCGAGCAAGACAAAGAGCCCTCTCACTAGCAGGTAGCACCCAGAGAAGTGCCAAAAACAGGCACTACGAGGATGCGTGAAACGGTGCTCAACCGAAGTTACACAAAGGGGTCCCACGTCGCCGGAGACCAACTTAGAAAGTCGTGCAATGCAGGTTAGAGTGCCGTGGACCCAGGCTTGGCTGTGCACAAAGGATTTCCGCCAGAAGTGCACAGGGGCCGGAGTAGCTGCAAAAGTCGCGGTTCCCAGCAATGCAGCCCAGCGAGGTGAGGCAAGGACTTACCTCCACCAAACTTGGACTGAAGAGTCACTGGACTGTGGGGGTCACTTGGACAGAGTCGCTGGATTCGAGGGACCTCGCTCGTCGTGCTGAGAGGAGACCCAAGGGACCGGTAATGCAGCTTTTTGGTGCCTGCGGTTGCAGGGGGAAGATTCCGTCGACCCACGGGAGATTTCTTCGGAGCTTCTGGTGCAGAGAGGAGGCAGACTACCCCCACAGCATGCACAAGCAGGAAAACAGTCGAGAAGGCGGCAGGATCAGCGTTACAGAGTTGCAGTAGTCGTCTTTGCTACTATGTTGCAGGTTTGCAGGCTTCCAGCGTGGTCAGCAGTCGATTCCTTGGCAGAAGGTGAAGAGAGAGATGCAGAGGAACTCGGATGAGCTCTTGCATTCGTTATCTAAAGTTTCCCCAGAGACAGAGACCCTAAATAGCCAGAAAAGAGGGTTTGGCTACCTAGGAGAGAGGATAGGCTACTAACACCTGAAGGAGCCTATCAGAAGGAGTCTCTGACGTCACCTGGTGGCACTGGCCACTCAGAGCAGTCCAGTGTGCCAGCAGCACCTCTGTTTCCAAGATGGCAGAGGTCTGGAGCACACTGGAGGAGCTCTGGACACCTCCGAGGGGAGGTGCAGGTCAGGGGAGTGGTCACTCCCCTTTCCTTTGTCCAGTTTCGCGCCAGAGCAGGGCTAAGGGGTCCCCTGAACCGGTGTAGACTGGCTTATGCAGAATTGGGCACATCTGTGCCCAACAAAGCATTTCCAGAGGCTGGGGGAGGCTACTCCTCCCCTGCCTTCACACCATTTTCCAAAGGGAGAGGGTGTAACACCCTCTCTCAGAGGAAGTTCTTTGTTCTGCCATCCTGGGCCAGGCCTGGCTGGACCCCAGGAGGGCAGATGCCTGTCTGAGGGGTTGGCAGCAGCAGCAGCTGCAGTGAAACCCCAGGAAGGGCAGTTTGGCAGTACCAGGGTCTGTGCTTCAGACCACTGGGGTCATGGGATTGTGCCAACTATGCCAGGATGGCATAGAGGGGGCAATTCCATGATCATAGACATGTTAGATGGCCATATTCGGAGTTACCATTGTGAAGCTACATATAGGTAGTGACCTATATGTAGTGCACGCGTGTAATGGTGTCCCCGCACTCACAAAGTTCAGGGAATTGGCTCTGAACAATGTGGGGGCACCTTGGCTAGTGCCAGGGTGCCCTCACACTAAGTAACTTTGCACCTAACCTTTACCAGGTAAAGGTTAGACATATAGGTGACTTATAAGTTACTTAAGTGCAGTGTAAAATGGCTGTGAAGTAACGTGGACGTTATTTCACTCAGGCTGCAGTGGCAGGCCTGTGTAAGAATTGTCAGAGCTCCCTATGGGTGGCAAAAGAAATGCTGCAGCCCATAGGGATCTCCTGGAACCCCAATACCCTGGGTACCTCAGTACCATATACTAGGGAATTATAAGGGTGTTCCAGTGAGCCTATGTAAATTGGTAAAATTGGTCACTAACCTGTTAGTGACAATTTGAAAGAAATGAGAGAGCATAACCACTGAGGTTCTGGTTAGCAGAGCCTCAGTGAGACAGTTAGGCACCACACAGGGAACACATACATATAGGCCACAAACTTATGAGCACTGGGTCCTGACCAGCAGGGTCCCAGTGACACATAACAAACATACTGAAAACATAGGGTTTTCACTATGAGCACTGGGCCCTGGCTAGCAGGATCCCAGTGAGACAGTGAAAACACCCTGACATACACTCACAAACAGGCCAAAAGTGGGGGTAACAAGGCTAGAAAGAGGTTACTTTCTCACACAACCCCCCCCCCAAACGAAGGACAATAAGGCTAACCTTGGCCAGTTGAGACTTTATTGTCTAAGTGGTGATAAGTAGAGAGTAGCTCTGCAATAGACTGGTTACTCCCTTTATCATCCACTAAATGGTTACTTCCCTGTGGGGATGTAAACCACCCTGTTTGAAGTTTTTTAGCTAAGCAACAATGTGAAGATGTATTTTCAGAGTTTCTATCAGTAAGTTTTAGTTTAGATCAGTGGGAATTATCCACTGAACCTATTTGTAATGATGGAAATGCCAGACAGGGATGCTGTCTCAGTAAAGCCATAGCTGGGCAAAAACTTTGTCCATATGGCTGGAAGAGAGAACAGGGATGTTGTTTCTCTTGAGTTGGAGCAGGGCAGGGATGATGTCCTATGAGCTCCACACTAGGGCAGGGATGCTGTCCTAAGTGTTGTGAGGCAGTGCAGAGTTTCTGCACTAAAGTTTCTCTGGGAGGGTTGGAGGGATGCTCCATGTTAACTAAAATGGTGCTCTTTTTCTCACCAATGTTAGTTATCCCACAGAGAGGTACTTCTACCTCAGGGAGTCGAGCTTTGCCAGCTGATGATTCCCTTGGAACAGGTGCCACCCCAGGAGAGGTTTTTCCCACCACAGGAATGGTATCCTGAATGGTAGGGTGGTTAGGGGATACTGTGATACCCTTTTAACCTGTTGATGGAGAGGGATCCTGAGTTTTCAGGCCTTCTCTCCTTTGCTTTTTCATTTCAGTAGAAATGAGAGGGAACAATTCCTCAGGGATGCCCAGCATGGCTGCATGGGCATAAAACTCTACATCAGCCCAACCTGAGGCCTCTAGGTCATTACCTAAGAGACAGTCTACAGGTAAGCTAGGTGATACCACCACCTGCTTAGGGCCAGTAACTCCACCCCAACTAAACTGAATTATAGCTAAGGGGAGAAACTTAGTGGAGTTATGGACATCAATAATCTTATACTGTTGTCCAATGATGTGTTGATCAGGGTGCACTAGGTTTTCAGTCACCAAAGTGATACTGGCACCTGTGTCCCTGTAGGCCAAGGCCTCAACACCATTTATTGAAACTGTCTGCCTGTACTTATCCATTGTAAGGGGACAAGCAGCCAGTGTGGCAAGGCCAATGCCACTAGGTGTGACAGAAACTGTCTTGGGACTGACTACCCCAGTTTCTACTATGGACCCATAAGTGAACCCAACTACACCCTTAACTTGACTGTTGCCAGCAGTCCCACCACTAGTACCACTACTGCTAGGGGCACTAGAGCTTGATGTATTAGTGGTGGTAGGCTCAGGGGGTTTACCTGGACAGGACTTATCCCCTGGCCTATGGCCTCTATTTTTACACACAAAGCACTAAGGCTTTTTAAATTGTGTAGGTTGAGAGGAAGAGGATGAATTTGTTTTATCCCCACCCCCTGAAGAGTGTTTAAGATTTGAAGTGGGATCTTTGGTTTTACCCTTATCCCCATGCTTATCTTGAGATTTTTCACCATCTTTCTTCTTATCGTTCTCTTTGTCACCCCCTGTATGAACTTTTCTGTTCACCCTTGTTCTGACCCATTTGTCTGCCTTCTTTCCCAATTCTTGGGGAGAGGTCAGATCAGAGTCCACCAAGTACTGGTGCAACAAATCAGACACACAATTATTAAGAATATGCTCTCTCAGGATTGTGTTATACAGGCTTTCATAATCAGTAACTTTACTGCCATGTAACCACCCCTCCAAGGCCTTCACTGAATGGTCAATGAAATCAACCCAGTCTTGTGAAGACTCCTTTTTGGTCTCTCTGAACTTTATCCTGTATTGTTCAGTGGTTAAGCCATAACCATCCAGGAGTGCATTCTTAAGAACTTGGAAATTATTAGCATCATTTTCTTTCACAGTAAGGAGCCTATCCCTACCTTTTCCACTAAATGATAGCCATAGGATAGCAGCCCACTGCCTTTGAGGGACATACTGTACAACACAGGCCCTCTCAAGTGCAGCAAACCACTTGTTAATGTCATCCCCCTCCTTATAAGGGGGAACTATCTTGTGCAGATTCCTGGAATCATGCTCTTTTGCAGGATGACTATGGGGAATACTGCTGCTGCCACCATGGGTTTCTAAACCCAACTTCTGTCTTTCCTTCTCTAGTTCAAAAGACTGTCTATCCAAATCCAGCTGTTGCTTTTTAAGCTTCAGTCTGGTTTGTTCCACCCTCAACTTATTGAGTTCCCTCTCTAACATTCTGTCATCAGGGTTGGTGGGAGGGACATTCCTAGATACAGAGGTATGATGGGAATGAACAGAAGGAGACCTGTCCCTTACAGAAGCCACCCTAACAGCTTGGCTGACAGTGTAATGTGAGAGCACATCATCTGGATGATGTGACTCCACCTCAGTACCAACTATGCTAGACTGTCTAGTAATGGGCAGGCTAGGAAGTTTCTTTCCTGGACCTTTTCCTGGGGAAGTCCCTGGATCAGATTGGGAACCATTTGCTACTTTTCCAACAGATGTGGCCCCTTTGGCCTTATCTTGTTCTCTAAGCATATTAAGCAACAATTCCAAGGAAGGATTCTTCCCTACACTCAAACCTCTCTCTATGCAGAGACTCCTTGCTCCTTTCCAGCTAAGGTGATCATATGCAAGTTTGGACAGATCAACATTTTGGCCTGTGCCAGACATTTTTAGAGAGAGTTAAAGTGATAGGAAAAGAGAAAAAAGTTTTCAGAACTTTTTAGAAAGACAGAAAAAAAATACTTTTTAAACTTTTAAGAACTTTTTGAAAGTTTAGAAGTACTTTTCAGCACTTAGAAAAGAGTGAAAAGAGGAAATGCTAAACTTTTTGGCTATGTGTATATACACTGACCTTGTTTTGTATATTTTTCTCTTATGAAAAGTACAATGACAAGAGTGGTAAGTAGTCTCAAAGCACTTATCCCACCACTGCACAACCAATGTAGGAGGCTGGACTGGCTTGTAGTGAGTACCAAGGGGTACTTGCACCTTGCACCAGGCCCAGTTATCCCTTATTAGTGTATAGGGTGTCTAGCAGCTTAGGCTGATAGATAATGGTAGCTTAGCAGAGCAGCTAAGGCTGAACTAGGAGACGGGTGAAGCTACTACAGAACCACTTAGTGTCATATGCACAATATCATAAGAAAACACAATACACAGTTATACTAAAAATAAAGGTACTTTATTTTTATGACAATATGCCAAAGTATCTTAGAGTGTACCCTCAGTGAGAGGATAGGAAATATACACAAGATATATATACACAATAGCAAAAATATGCAGTATAGTCTTAGAAAACAGTGCAAACAATGTATAGTTACAATAGGATGCAATGGGGAAACATAGGGATAGGGGCAACACAAACCATATACTCCAAAAGTGGAATGCGAACCACGAATGGACCCCAAACCTATGTGACCTTGTAGAAGGTCGCTGGGACTATTAAAAAATAGTGAGAGTTAGAAAAATAACCCTCCCCAAGACCCTGAAAAGTGAGTGCAAAGTGCACTAAAGTTCCCCTAAGGACAAAGAAGTCGTGTTAGAGGAATAATGCAGGAAAGACACAAACCAACAATGCAACAACTGTGGATTTCCAATCTAGGGTACCTGTGGAACAAGGGGACCAAGTCCAAAAGTCACAAGCAAGTCGGAGATGGGCATATGCCTAGGAAATGCCAGCTGCGGGTGCAAAGAAGCTTCTACTGGACAGAAGAAGCTGCAGTTTCTGCAGGAAGGAAAAGGGCTAGAGAAGTTCCCTTTGGTGGACGGATCCCTCTCGCCGTGGAGAGTCGTGCAGAAGTGTTTTCCCGCAAAAAGAACGCCAACAAGCCTTGCTAGCTGCAAATCATGCAGTTAGCGTTTTTGGATGCTGCTGTGGCCCAGGAGGGACCAGGAGGTCGCAAATTGGACCCGGAGAGAGAGGGGACGTCGAGCAAGAAAAGGAGCCCTCTCAGAAGCAGGTAGCTCCTGGAGAAGTGCCAGAAACAGGCACTACGAGGATGCGTGAAACGGTGCTCACCCGAAGTTACACAAAGGGGTCCCACGTCGCTGGAGACCAACTTAGAAAGTCGTGCAATGCAGGTTAGAGTGCCGTGGACCCAGGCTTGGCTGTGCACAAAGGATTTCCGCCGGAAGTGCACAGGGGCCAGAGTAGCTGCAAAAGTCACGGTTCCCAGCAATGCAGCCCAGCGAGGTGAGGCAAGGACTTACCTCCACCAAACTTGGACTGAAGAGTCACTGGACTGTGGGGGTCACTTGGACAGAGTCGCTGGATTCGAGGGACCTCGCTCATCGTGCTGAGAGGAGACCCAAGGGACCGGTAATGCAGCTTTTTGGTGCCTGCGGTTGCAGGGGGAAGATTCCGTCGACCCACGGGAGATTTCTTCGGAGCTTCTGGTGCAGAGAGGAGGCAGACTACCCCCACAGCATGCACAAGCAGGAAAACAGTCGAGAAGGCAGCAGGATCAGCGTTACAGAGTTGCAGTAGTCGTCTTTGCTACTATGTTGCAGGTTTGCAGGCTTCCAGCGCGGTCAGCAGTCGATTCCTTGGCAGAAGGTGAAGAGAGAGATGCAGAGGAACTCGGATGAGCTCTTGCATTCGTTATCTAAAGTTTCCCCAGAGACAGAGACCCTAAATAGCCAGAAAAGAGGGTTTGGCTACCTAGGAGAGAGGATAGGCTACTAACACCTGAAGGAGCCTATCAGAAGGAGTCTCTGACGTCACCTGGTGGCACTGGCCACTCAGAGCAGTCCAGTGTGCCAGCAGCACCTCTGTTTCCAAGATGGCAGAGGTCTGGAGCACACTGGAGGAGCTCTGGACACCTCCCAGGGGAGGTGCAGGTCAGGGGAGTGGTCACTCCCCTTTCCTTTTTCCAGTTTCGCGCCAGAGCCGGGCTAAGGGGTCCCCTGAACCGGTGTAGACTGGCTTATGCAGAATTGGGCACATCTGTGCCCAACAAAGCATTTCCAGAGGCTGGGGGAGGCTACTCCTCCCCTGCCTTCACACCATTTTCCAAAGGGAGAGGGTGTAACACCCTCTCTCAGAGGAAGTTCTTTGTTCTGCCATCCTGGGCCAGGCCTGGCTGGACCCCAGGACGGCAGATGCCTGTCTGAGGGGTTGGCAGCAGCAGCAGCTGCAGTGAAACCCCAGGAAGGGCAGTTTGGCAGTACCAGGGTCTGTGCTACAGACCACTGGGATCATGGGATTGTGCCAACTATGCCAGGATAGCATAGAGGGGGCAATTCCATGATCATAGACATGTTACATGGCCATATTCGGAGTTACCATTGTGAAGCTACATATAGGTAGTGACCTATATGTAGTGCACGCGTGTAATGGTGTCCCCGCACTCACAAAGTTCAGGGAATTGGCTCTGAACAATGTGGGGGCACCTTGGCTAGTGCCAGGGTGCCCTCACACTAAGTAACTTTGCACCTAACCTTTACCAGGTAAAGGTTAGACATATAGGTGACTTATAAGTTACTTAAGTGCAGTGTAAAATGGCTGTGAAATAACGTGGACGTTATTTCACTCAGGCTGCAGTGGCAGGCCTGTGTAAGAATTGTCAGAGCTCCCTATGGGTGGCAAAAGAAATGCTGCAGCCCATAGGGATCTCCTGGAACCCCAATACCCTGGGTACCTCAGTACCATATACTAGGGAATTATAAGGGTGTTCCAGTAAGCCAATGTAAATTGGAAAAATTGGTCACTAGCCTGTTAGTGACAATTTGAAAGAAATGAGAGAGCATAACCACTGAGGTTCTGGTTAGCAGAGCCTCAGTGAGACAGTTAGGCACCACACAGGGAACACATACATATAGGCCACAAACTTATGAGCACTGGGGTCCTGACTAGCAGGGTCCCAGTGACACATAACAAACATACTGAAAACATAGGGTTTTCACTATGAGCACTGGGCCCTGGCTAGCAGGATCCCAGTGAGACAGTGAAAACACCTTGACATACACTCACAAACAGGCCAAAAGTGGGGGTAACAAGGCTAGAAAGAGGTTACTTTCTCACATGATCCATCAGGAATGCTGTGTTTATATACCGGACAACAGTGGGAATGTGAGGATGGCAATAGGGAAAAGAGAGGAGGTAGAAGAGGGAGCAAGGAAAGTGGCAGATGTGACGGAAGTAGAAGGAATACCAAATGACATTGCAGCATGGTTCCGTGGTTGGGGATCCTGGCTGATAGAAGTACTGGTGGTGGGAACAGTGGGATTAATAACGCTATGGCCCTCATTCTGACCTTGGCGGTCGGCGGAGAGGCGGCGGTCGGACCGCGAACAGACCGGCGGTATTAAAAATGGCATTCTGACCCTGGCGGGAACCGCCAACACAGCCCGCCAACTTAACACTCCGACCGCCACAGCGGTACAAACAAACAGCGCGGCGGTTCCCGCCAACAGCCCGGCGGCAGACAAAGTACCGCCCACCCTATTACGACCCACCAATCTGCCACCTTTTCCGGGGCGGGAGCACCGCCGATAAGAACACGGCGGAAACAGACTACGAACGGGAAAACGCTCACCTCTACGCACTCCACGCGAGATTCCGGCAGTATGGAGCCAGAGTTACAGGTCATCCCCGCACTCCTATTCCTCCTCATATACCAGGAGCACGCCCGGCGGCGCGGAAGACATCGGTGAGTACTGCACCTACGACACAGGGGAGGGAAAAGATTACCGGCACACACCCACCCACCCACACCCACTACAACACACACATCAATGCATTCCCACAGATCACTGTCACAACCCACAAACCACCCCCCTCCGAAATAATGCAAAGACCAAAAGAAGAGATCATAAACGGCCAGATATATTGAAATATGGACACCAGTAATCCAAATAAATAAATAAACTATGTACAAAATATATACAGCTACTAAATGTAGTCCAACCACTGTCCGTGGATCACAGGGGTCCTGTGCAAAGGGGCAAGGCCCAGTCCCACGACAAGAACTCCACGGAGAGAACACTGCAGGGGCATCAGAAAGAAAATAGGACAGGCACCTCAGGGGGAAGGGAAGGGGGGGCACCTCAGCCACTTGAGTACACGACGCCAGATCCACGAGGGGACTCCATGACCACTGGCCCATCCTGGGGAGTGCAAAGCCACAGTCCATACAGTCCATACAGTGGGTGGCCTGCCCACTGGGCCATCCTGGGGAGTGCAAAGCCACAGTCCATACAGTCCATACAGTGGGTGGCCTGCCCACTGGGCCATCCTGGGGAGTGCAAAGCCACAGTCCATACAGTCCATACAGTGGGTGGCCTGCCCACTGGGCCATCCTGGGGAGAGCAAAGCCACAGTCCATACAGTCCATACAGTGGGTGGCCTGCCCACTGGGCCATCCTGGGGAGAGCAAAGCCACAGTCCAAACAGTCCATACAGTGGGTGGCCTGCCCACTGGGCCATCCTGGGGAGAGCAAAGCCACAGTCCATACAGTCCATACAGTGGGTGGCCTGCCCACTGGCCCATCCTGGGGAGTGCAAAGCCACAGTCCATACAGTCCATACAGTGGGTGGCCTGCCCACTGGGCCATCCTGGGGAGTGCAAAGCCACAGTCCATACAGTCCATACAGTGGGTGGCCTGCCCACTGGGCCATCCTGGGGAGTGCAAAGCCACAGTCCATACAGTCCATACAGTGGGTGGCCTGCCCACTGGGCCATCCTGGGGAGTGCAAAGCCACAGTCCATACAGTCCATACAGTGGGTGGCCTGCCCACTGGGCCATCCTGGGGAGTGCAAAGCCACAGTCCATACAGTCCATACAGTGGGTGGCCTGCCCACTGGGCCATCCTGGGGAGTGCAAAGCCACAGTCCATACAGTCCATACAGTGGGTGGCCTGCCCACTGGGCCATCCTGGGGAGAGCAAAGCCACAGTCCAAACAGTCCATACAGTGGGTGGCCTGCCCACTGGGCCATCCTGGGGAGAGCAAAGCCACAGTCCATACAGTCCATAACAGACCCCACTGCCACTGGAGGAGGCAAGTTGGCCAGAGGACATCCTGCAGCCCTGCCCGAGATAGATCCTGCCCTGCCACGTCTGCCAAAGGGCCAGCGGTTCTTGCCCTGAAGGGCCCAGTTCAGCGGTTCTTGAGACGGCGGGGCCCAGTTCAGCGGTTCTGGAGACGGCGGGGCCCAGTTCAGCGGTTCTGGAGACGGCGGGGCCCAGTTCAGCGGTTCTTGAGACGGCGGGGCCCAGTTCAGCGGTTCTTGCCCTGAAGGGCCCAGTTCAGCGGTTCTTGAGACGGCGGGGCCCAGTTCAGCGGTTCTGGAGACGGCGGGGCCCAGTTCAGCGGTTCTGGAGACGGCGGGGCCCAGTTCAGCGGTTCTTGAGACGGCGGGGCCCAGTTCAGCGGTTCTTGCCTTGAAGGGCCCAGTTCAGCGGTTCTTGAGACGGCGGGGCCCAGTTCAGCGGTTCTGGAGACGGCGGGGCCCAGTTCAGCGGTTCTTGAGACGGCGGGGCCCAGTTCAGCGGTTCTTGAGACGGCGGGGCCCAGTTCAGCGGTTCTTGCCTTGAAGGGCCCAGTTCAGCGGTTCTTGAGACGGCGGGGCCCAGTTCAGCGGTTCTTGAGACGGCGGGGCCCAGTTCAGCGGTTCTTGAGACGGCGGGGCCCAGTTCAGCGGTTCTTGCCTTGAAGGGCCCAGTTCAGCGGTTCTTGAGACGGCGGGGCCCAGTTCAGCGCTTCTTGCCTTGAAGGGCCCAGTTCAGCGGTTCTTGAGACGGCGGGGCCCAGTTCAGCGGTTCTGGAGACGGCGGGGCCCAGTTCAGCGGTTCTTGAGACGGCGGGGCCCAGTTCAGCGGTTCTTGAGACGGCGGGGCCCAGTTCAGCGGTTCTTGAGACAGCGGGGCCCAGTTCAGCGGTTCTGGAGACGGCGGGGCCCAGTTCAGCGGTTCTTGAGACGGCGGGGCCCAGTTCAGCGGTTCTTGAGACGGCGGACGGTCTATGGCCAACTGCTAATTGCCTGGTGGTGCCCTCCTGGGCAGCGGGGATGGTGCTCCTTCACTGCCCACCTGGGCTGTGGGTGGTGGGGCCCTCCTGGCCAGCTGGGCTGGGTCCTCCCTGGGCAGCGGCTATGGGGGTGGTGGGCTCTCCCGGGGCAGCTGTGCCGGTTCCTCCCGGGGCAGCGGCTATGGGGGTTGTGGGCTCCTCCTGGGCAGCAGGCCTGCTGCCTGATCTCTCCAACTTGCTGCCCTTGCCCTCCTTAGTCGTCGGCCTGTGGCCCTTGCCTCCCTTTGGAGCTGTGGCTGGTGACTGTCTCTGGGTGGTGTCCGGGGGGGATGTAGAAGGCGGGCTCCTGCGGCGCCCCTTCCGCCTTCTGCTCCTCTTCCCAGGGGGTGGGCTGGCTGTCCCCTTGCTGCTGGGCGAAGATCCAGACATGCGGGCTGGCGGGCTCCAATACCCCTGCACCCTTGTCAAGGGGGCTGCAGGGCTGGTGGTGGCTGAGGTGCTCTTCTTACCCCGACGAGAAGGAGGGGGGGGCTCAGGGTCAGGAAAGAAGTTAGTAGTGGCGAGGAAGAGCTTCTTGGGACAATGGAGAGTGGTAGGTACAGTGGGAATGGGAGTGGAGGGAGAGGATGTGGTTGTAGGTGAGTCACGTTTGCTGTCTTTGGGTGCAGGTGCAGGAGGGATAGGCTGTCGTGAGGTGGATGGCTGTTGGGTGGGTGGGTGGCTGCGTTTGTGTGGTGTGGAAGAGGGGGTGACAGACACAGTGGGAGAGGACACAGGGGACGTGTAAATGGCAGTGGGGATGGTGACTGCACGTGTGCGGACTGGAGTGGAGGGTGTGCTGGTGATGGAAACACTGGCTGATGGTGAGGTGAATGGAGGTGTGAGTGTAGACGTCACAGGGAGGGAGGAGGGAGACGAGGAGGTGGGGGTCACAGAGGTGGTAGTGACTGTTGGCATGTCTGCATCGGAATGTTGCGTGTGTGAATGTCTGCGTGATCTGTGGTGCTTATGTTTGGATGAGCTTCTCTTGGGTGTTGAGGTGTGTGCAGGCTGGTCTGATGGTGTGGGTGGGACAGGCAGAGGAACAGGAGACTGGGAGGAGGGAGTTAGTAGAGGCAGGCAGGAGACAGGGACAATGGCTGCCGTCAGTGCTGAGGCCAGAGCCTGGAACGATCGCTGATGGGCAGCCTGACCCGAATGAATGCCCTCCAGGTACGCATTGCTGCGATGAACCTCCCTCTCCACCCCCTGGATGGCATTCAAAAGGGTAGTCTGCCCAACAATGAGCGTTCGGAGGAGGTCAATGACCTCCTCACTGAGGGCAGCGGGGGTAACAGGGGCAGGGCCTGAGGTGCCTGGGGCGAAGGAGATGCCCGGCTTCCTGGCAGAGCGGGCACGGGGCGAACGCGGAGGGGCTGCTGGGAGGGCGGAGATGGTGCGCTGGGTGGCGGCTGTACCTGTAATGGCGGGGGGCACGGATGGTGCCACCCCCGCAAGGGAGCCCCCTTCCGAGGACGTGTCCGTGTCGCTGCAGGCTCCAGTCGTCCCCGTCGTGGAGCTCCCCTCGCCCTCCGTCTCACTGGTCCAGTCTGACTCTGTGGCATGGCCCTCCTGGGCCATGTGAGATGCAGCTCCCTCCTGCCCCGATGCCACTTCTCCTCCGCCTGATGATGCTGATGCACACAAGCACAGAAAGACAAACAAAAAGGGGGGGGGAGAGAGAAATAAAGGGATATTGAGTACATGGATCTCCGGTACAGTTAGCGGACATGACAGACACAGATGCCCCCTGCACTAAGTTGCGCACTTGGGGTACGCTACGCATTCCGTGGAACATGCCCTACACGCCTAGAGTTGTCAACTGCACCCATGGATGACACGGCCCAGGGATGGCTGTACTGACACACTACTGAGGGTGGTGGCTGGGGACACAGGGGCTTACGGGGGTGCCCAGCCTACAGATATCGCCCTGGCCTAGGGGGACCCACAGCCCTCCTCCCCCACCCAGACACCTCCACTGCACGACAACAGAGTAGATGATGCTTGTACTCACCCCCTTGTGTCTGCTGTGCTGCCCTCACGCGCCCATCCAAATCAGGGTAGGCCACCGCCAGGATCCGGAACATCAGGGGGCTCAGTTGACGGCAGGCACCCCGCCTACGTTGGGAGGCCATCCCCAGCAGAGACTCGGCGGTCTTCTTGGTCCCGCGGCGGATGTCCTCCCACCTCTTGCGGCAGTGGGTGCCCCGTCGATGGTGGACCCCCAGGCCCCGGACTTCCTTGGCGATGGCACGCCAAATCCCGATCTTCTCATGGGCGCGGACCTATGTGACACGTACAGGGAGGGAGAAATACCACGTTCAAGTTACTCAGCATTTTCCTTTCCAGTGGCCCAACGCCCCCCATCCCCGCCAGGCCCCCCGCCAGCCCCAACATGCACCCCATCCCCGCCAGGCCCCCCGCCAGGCCCCCCGCCATGCCCAACATGCCCCCCATCCCCGCCAGGCCCCCCGCCAGGCCCCCTGCCATGCCCAACATGCCCCCCATCCCCGCCAGGCCCCCCGCCAGGCCCCCCGCCAGGCCCCCCGCCATGCCCAACATGCACCCCATCCCCGCCAGGCCCCCCGCCAGGCCCCCCGCCATGCCCAACATGCACCCCATCCCCGCCAGGCCCCCCGCCAGGCCCCCCGCCATGCCCAACATGCCCCCCATCCCCGCCAGGCCCCCCGCCAGCCCCAACATGCACCCCATCCCCGCCAGGCCCCCCGCCAGGCCCCCCGCCATGCCCAACATGCTCCCCATCCCCGCCAGGCCCCCCGCCAGGCCCCCTGCCATGCCCAACATGCCCCCCATCCCCGCCAGGCCCCCCGCCAGGCCCCCTGCCATGCCCAACATGCCCCCCATCCCCGCCAGGCCCCCCGCCAGGCCCCCCGCCATGCCCAACATGCACCCCATCCCCGCCAGGCCCCCCGCCAGGCCCCCCGCCATGCCCAACATGCACCCCATCCCCGCCAGGCCCCCCGCCAGCCCCAACATGCCCCCCATCCCCGCCAGGCCCCCAAGCCAGCCAGTGGCCCCAAATCCAGATAGAATTAAACTCACTTGTTGGTCTGGAGGACCGTAGAGTAGCGCATACTGGGGGAGGACCCCATCCACAAGTTTCTCCAACTCCTCTCCAGTGAAGGCAGGGGCCCTTTCCCCAGTCGCAGCAGCCATTGTCCCTTCCAGACCGAGGTCACAGCAACACTTGCAGTATAGGTCCTCTCCTGTGAAAGTTCAAGTCGCAAGTGGATAAGTAGATAGAAAATGGCGGTCACGTCCGCGGCGGTGCGTACCGCGGCGGTGCGTCCCGCCACCGCCGGCGCCCTTCGCCATTGGCTCCTGAAACCCATAGGCTTCAATGTTAACCAATGCGGCTTCGCGCCGCGGTCTTGGCCCGCCGCCCGCCGCGGTGTGCCACGCCAGCGCATTGACCTCACATCCCATTGTCACACTTCACAGGTCAGGCAGCCGCCATTTCCAGGGCCCACATGGCTCAATTTCAACTGCGTCACACAGGCCTAGGCCTTGCATAGCCACTCATACACGCCATTCACTGCATAGAGAATCGTATACTGTGCTAGCTGTGAGTACGTACCTGTGGGTTGCCTGACTGTGTGCTCCATGTTGTCCTTCCTAGGCACCGTCCGCTGGGTTGGGCGAGGAGACGGATGAATCCTCCCGTGTACCGACCGCTGGTGGACCTGTCGACAATGGAAGAACGCCACATTATCCTGACCTACCGTCTTAACCGTGCCACTATCCATGAACTGTGTGCCCGGCTGGAGCCCGACCTGATGTCCCCCATCCGCCAACCCACAGGGATTCCCCCTCTGGTGCAGGTCATGTCAGTACTCCATTTCTTGGCAAGTGGGTCATTTCAGACAACCGTGGGAATTGCTTCTGGGATGTCTCAGCCCATGTTTTCAAAGGTGTTATCCAGAGTGTTGTCTGCCCTGATGAAATCCGTGAGGAACTACATCATTTTCCCTGAGGTGGGCGAACTGGCTACAGTGAAGGGTGATTTCTACGCCCTTGGACATATTCCCAACGTAATTGGTGCCATTGATGGGACCCATGTGGCTTTGGTTCCCCCAAGAGACAGGGAGCAGGTGTACAGGAACAGAAAAAGTTACCATTCAATGAACATCCAGGTGGTGTGTTTGGCTGACCAGTACATCTCGCATGTAAATGCCAAATTCCCAGGGTCAGTGCATGACGCCTACATCCTCAGGAATAGCAGCATCCCTTACGTGATGGAACAGCTACAGAGACACCGTGTATGGCTAGTGGGGGACTCTGGGTACCCCAACCTGTCGTGGCTACTGACCCCAGTAAGGAATCCCCGGACCAGGGCAGAGGAACGGTACAATGAGGCCCATGGGCGTACTAGGAGGGTGATCGAACGCACCTTTGGCCTCCTAAAGGCCAGGTTTCGCTGCCTGCATATGACCGGTGGATCCCTAATGTACTCACCTAAGAAGGTGTGTCACATCATCGTGGCCTGCTGCATGCTTCACAACCTGGCTTTGCGCCGCCAGGTGCCTTTCCTGCAGGAGGATGGTCGAGACGGTGGTGTTGTGGCAGCGGTGGAACCTGAGGAGAGTGACGAGGAGGAAGACGACGGGGCTGAAACAGACAACAGGGACAGAATCATTGAACAGTACTTCCAATAGGACACAGGTAACATTTCAAAGATAATTTAGTAAAAGTTAACTACTCTGCAGCATCTCTGCTGCCTGTCTATTTGCCCCAGTGTATGATGACTGAGTTTTGGCTTTTCCCTCCCTATTTCAGATCTGGGGTCCCCACTACGAGTCCTGTGCTTCGTTTCCCCATGGACTACAGCTTTGTGGCAGCTGTTTGTTGACTTCACCATGTACAAGGACATATTTGCACTGTCATGTCAATTACAATCTATTGAAATCACAGCCAGACTCCTGATATTTTGGTGCAAAATAGGTGTTTATTGAAGTGCTCAAAATGGGATGGGTGGTTTCAAGTGGGTGGGGGCTATGGTGAAGGAATGTCCATGGCAGAGTCCAGAGTAACAGTCACACAGGTGCATTGTCCAGAGGCCTGTGGAGAGATGGAGCATGGGCAGTTCGAGGATGGACAGGGTGACAATGTGGGACAGTGGGATGACATCAGGTGGTATCCATTGCTGGCGGGGGTCTTGACATCCTACTCTGTCTTGCGAGATCTCAGGGCTCTCTTGCGGGGTGGTTCTTCTCCTGCAGGAGGTGGGGGTCTGGTGGGCTGCTGCTGTGCGGGGGCCTCCTGTCCACTAGCGCCGGCGGAGGTGGATGGCTGTTCTTGGTCCCGGCTAGTGGCAGGGGCCCTTGGGTGTTGTTCAGTGTCCGCCCTGCTGTTTACGAGGTCCTGCAGCAGCCCTACCATGGTAACCAGGGTGGTGTTGATGGCTCGGATGTCCTCCCTGTACCCCCGATAGTGTTCCTCCTGCAGCACCTGGATCTCCTGGAACCGGGCCAGTACCGTCGCCATCGTCTCCTGGGAGCGGTTGTATGCTCCCATGATGGTGGTGAGGACCTCGTGGAGAGTGGGTTCCCTGGGCCTCTCCTCCCCCCCCTGTCGCACAGCTGCCCGCCGAGTTGCCCTGTTTCCCTGGGCCTCTGCCCCCTGGCCGGTGTGCCCACTACCACTGCCCCCAGGTCCCTGTTGTTGTTGGGGTGGTGGGTTATCCTGGGTGCCCTGTAGTGGTAGACACACCGCAGATTGACGCGCCCTGGAGACAGAGGCATGGGCCCGCTGGGTGGGAGCTGTGCTGGTGTTCCCAAAGGGGTTAGGGTCTATAGTGGCCTGTGCCTGTGTGAGGGGAACCGACTGTCCAGAGGTCCCCGATGGTCCGGGCTGGTCATCGGTGTCCAGATCGACAGAGCTGCTGTCATCGCTGACGGCCTCTTGGGTGGGGGGTGTGGATAATTCTGGCCCCTCCGCCGCGGTGTGTTGACGGTCGGGTCCTGCAGGGGTATAGAGGTATGGTTATAGTTTCAATGTGTGGCATATGGGTGTATCTGTGGGTTCCCGTGTCCCCAAGTGCTGGCATTCGTGTGTGGGGGCTTTGGTGAGGGTGGCTTGTGGGGGGGATGTGTATATGCATTGGGCATGCTTTGGTGATGGGTGTCCATGCTTAGTGGACGCATGCAGGCCTAGGTTTTGGGATGTGTGGGTTGTGATGGTGAGACATTGGCGGGGAATAGGTGTGCTGGGGGTGGGGGTGAGGATGGTGGTGGGGGTGAGGATGGTGGTGGGGGTGAGGGTGGGGGTGAGGATGGTGGTGGGGGTGAGGGTGGGGGTGAGGATGGGGGTGGGGGTGAGGGTGGGGTTCGAGGATGGGGGTGAGGGTTGGGGTCTGATTTGGCATGCAGGTGGGGGGGAAGCAGTATTGAAGCTTCAACTTACCAGTATCCATTCCTCCGCCGACTCCTGCGAGGCCGTCAGGATGCAGGATGTTCAAGACTTCCTCCTCCCATGATGTGAATTGTGGGGGTTGAGGTGGGGGTCCTCCGCCAGTCTTCTGCACGGCGATGTTGTGCCTGGATACCATGGAACGCACCTTCCCCCGTAGGTCGTTCCATCGCTTCCTGATGTCTTCCCGATTTCTGGGGTGCTGTCCCACTGCGTTCACCCTGTCGACAATCCTCTGCCATAGCTCCGTCCTCCGGGCAATGCTGGTGTATTGGACCTGTGTGCCGAACAGCTGGAGCTCTACACGAACGATTTCCTCCACCATAACCCTGAGTTCTTCGTCTGTGAAGCGGGGTTGTCTTTGGGGTGCCATGGGGTGGTGTGTATGATGTGTGGGGTGGAGTATGTGTATTTAAGTGAGTTGAGTGTGGTGGTGTGTGTTGTTTTGTGTGTGGATAGTGTGTGGGTGATGGTGTTGAGTGGCTGTGGCTGTTATGTTTTGGATGCTGGTGTCTCGCTCTTGCCTTCTTTACGATTTTGTAAGCGTAGGGGTTTGTGGGTGATGTGGGTGGGTGTTTTATATTGTATTGTGTGTGTGGGAGTGGTGTGTGTATGTGTATCAGGTGTGTGGGATTCAAATCGTCCAATGTGGGTGAGTTTTGTTCGTTGGTGGGTATTCTGACCGCGCCGGTGTGTCCCGCCAATGGAATACCGCGTTTGAATGACCGCCGCGTGGATTCGTGGGTCGTAATGGGATGGGCGTATTTCTGGTGGCGTGGCGGTGGAGGTTTGGTCACCTCCACCTTTCCGCCGACCGCTGGTCTGGCGGTCTGTTGTGGCGGTCGAATTTTCGGAGGTTTGCCTTCTGCGGGTCAGAATGACCGTGGCGGGTTTCCGCGACCGCGGCGGGATTATGGAGGATTTCTGACCGGCGGTAGGCGCCTTTTACCGCCGAGGTCAGAATGACCACCTATGTGTGTTGATAAGAGTGTGCCCTTCCTGTTAGAGTATGTTAATAAAGAAAATGTGTCATAAGGACACTGAGCACCATCGTAAGAGAAGGCATGAGGATGAGGCCAGGAATGATGATGCTATTGAAATGACACCTGTCCATCAGGATAATTAAACTGTCAATGAGTGTTTTCATTGGGTATCAGAGGGCAGAATGTGGAATCACGTTCTCCTGGATCCATTTTGGGCCTAGTAGGCCCTGTGATACACAATGAAAATACAGGCCTGTTTATGTCGAACACCTTACAATGTTGAATTAGCTAGGTCTTGAAGAAATGTCTATTGTGCTTGAAACGCATTATGTTGCAAGGCTTGGTAAACTGACGGCCATCACAAGACACCACCGCATGCTAGCTTGCGAAATCCTCACTGCTAAAAGTACTAACGTATGCACTTATGATTCCTCTTTCTCCACATATAGGTGAATCACAAGACATTTGATTCAGAGGACATTGTGCAAGCTTCTTGTCTATGATTCTAACCCTTATGTGGAACATCACGTGTGCTGTATAGAAAAAAATTAATCATACGTCAATATCAAAAACCAATGAAATGTGTTAATGTGTCTGCGGTTTAATGCTATAAAAGGTCATGCATTACTTCCTTGTGCAGACTGTTCGAGCTGGATTTAGGCTGTTCAGTCTCCATGTACATATATTTCTTATTGTGTCTTATTATTTCTTATTAAAAGTTATCTAAGGAAGAGCGGGCTGGTCTTGGTTTGTTTCCTGAATTGTCTGGATCTGAAATACTCCGACTTGGCTTCAACACTACCAAAGCTGCAGCCAAAAAAGTTGTTTTTTCCATGTTAATTTCAATAGGAACTTTGAACATGACTACAGCTTGAACTGATGGACAGAATTACACCATATTTGTCAGAAAGGTAGCTGGTGGTACACGGATTGTGCTGTTGGGTATTTGGTGTAAATTTGTTCAGTAGTTTTTGAGACATTTAGGGAAATTCAAATTTGTACATGTCTTGCAGCGACGACTTTGTGAATAATGACGAGCGCCTGCAGGGAAATGCACAGCTCTGATTAACTGCCAATACTTCAACCAGGAAAGGCCATCTTGGGACACAGCTTTAGCCGAGTCCCTCAAAAAAACTTTTTTAAAAAGAAAAGGGGCCATGGTAGAGACACCCTGACCCCTTATCTCTAGTGCTGAGGTCCCAGATGGACGTCGCCAGGGCAAAAAAAACATTTTTTTTTTTTAATATTGCTGCGAAATTTGTGAATTTGCTGCAATTGCTTTTTTTTAAATACCCCGAGTGGGACACGTCCCTGGGACAACGTAAAAAATAAGGAATGAGACACACAGGCCCCTCTCTGGGGCTTTTCATTGCTTCCTCATGGAATTTTTTTTAATTGATTGTGGGGGTAGCCGGATGGCCCACCCCCATTGCCCCAGGCACTGCCACCTCCATTGTATTTGAATGCTGGGGGCCAAGCAGACCCACTGCAGCTCCGGGAACCACCATCTCTCCGGAGTATGACTGAAATTGAATGCAGTGGATGCATGCCGCCCAACTACCTTCCAGGGCTTGAATGTGTTTGAATGCAGCCACCATGCAGCACATGGGCCAATCACCTCCCCTGGGTTGGATTGTATTTGAAAGCAGGGGGCCACATCTCCCCAGGGCTTGATGGTATGTCATTGCGGAGGGGGTGCGTGGCTAGATTTTATTTAAATGTGGGGGGGACCACCACCTCCTCAGGGCTTCCATCTATTTCAATGCAGTGGTGTACCAGCCCCATAGCACCGGGGACCACCACCTCTCCAGGACAAACATGAAAAAAAAGAAAGGGGATCTGTTTCGTCCCCACAGCCCTGGAGACCACCACCTCCCCAGGGCTAAATTCACAGTTGGACGGGCCGCATGCCCCCCTCAAGGAGCCAAAGATGGCCCTGGGGTTCACCAACCCCCACGGCTAGCTCCTGCTTTGTACGGGGGTGCCTACCCCCAGGACATAGCAGTTTGCTTTTGTTTGATCAGAGCTGACAGCTCCCACCAAGCAAAAGCAAACAAAGTCCACTTTCTGCAAGTGAGAGCTGTCAACAGTTTTCATCTGTTTCCCTGCATTTAAATATGTGTCAGGGGAAACATATGAAAACATTGCTCCCACAATCAGGGAGCTACTATTAAAAGCAGCTACTTGCTTGGGAGAGCATTGCCGGCTCCTGCAGGATGCGGGGAGCCTGCTGGGAGGTTCAAGCTCCACCCCCGCAGTCCTGTCACTCTCTCTTTTTCTTCCATCCCATAATGGGATGGAAGAGAGAGAGAGATTGCCATTGTGATGGTTTCTCCATCCAATGATTTCAAAGGGTCAAACTAGCAAGATGTTTAGTACAAATGTATAGTTACATTTGGATGCAGAGAGGAACAGAGTCACTTCTGGCCTGATGCCTGATGGCTGTCTTGTGCTGTCACTCAGTATGCTGAAGGTTCGTATCCTAGTATTGCTTGGCAGTGTGTCTGTTTGTTTTCTAGTGTTTTCACTGGTTAACATTTCTAGTAATATAACTTTCAAGCCTTTTTCCTCACAAAATCTATGGGTTGAATGTTATGGCTAAGTCTGGAGACTGTTCAATAAGGAGTCACTTCTGGCCTAGTGGTTAAGGTCTCAGACATGTATGCTAAAGGTTCTAGTCTAGGTGAGTGTGTGTATTCATTTCCTGCTTTAGCTTCTTTTTAACTTTAAATATTTATGTTACACACTGAAAGATGATCTCACTCTTTTTATTTGACAAAACATTTTTTCTTTCCAATATGCCCAGAAATATCTCATTCTAAGTATAACATTCATCAAATCCTAAATCACTCCCTCTCAATCTCTTTCTCAGGGTTGGGTAGTTTGGGGAGTGGACCGCAGGGACTGGCCACAGGCTAGGCTCTGTGGCCAAGCCCACAACACCGCCAAAGGCTGTGCATGGCACAAGGTTTCGTGGTCATAGGGTTTGGCTCAGAGCCTTGCCACAAGCCAGGACCTATGCTAACCGCCGCCACCACGGCCAAAGGCTGTGCATGGAAGTGGTTTTATTACCTTATAGTAATGAAAATGACTATACGTTAAACAAAGGTGACATTGACAATATAGTTAGGAAATAGAATTCTAAAAAAACATAGGAATTCACTTAAAAAGCTAAAGGTTACAGAGGCTTATAGTTAGGCTCACATTTTAAACATACCAAACCATAAAAATTCACCTGTCATAGTTAGAGTTATCTCAAGTTATAGTTACCTTAAGGCACGAGTTACAGTTACTTGAGATAACTCTAACTTTAACTGATGAATTTCTCAAGTTTTGTATATTTAAAATGTGAGCCTAACGTAATGTCCCTGTAACCTTTGGTTTCGTCAGTGAATTTCTAGTTTTTTTTAAAAAGTATAATAAGTTTCATTATCATATGGTAATCCAACCACTTTTGCCCACTGCCTTCGGCCAATCCCTATTATCACCCAACCTTACACCGTGCACAGCCATCACCCTTCTGCAGTGGAGGTTGCACACAAAACCTGGCCTGCGGCCAGATCATGCAGCCAACATCCCTAACCCCCCAAACCCATGCTGCACATTGACCTTTGGCCGAATGTGATGGGAGTTGTCCTGAGGGAGATAGGGACCATAAAGGGCTAAAAAAGTGTGAAGGTTATAAAAAAAATAGTAAATAGATTTTTGGATTTAAGTTTTACCCAAATATCTCATTCTAAGTGCATCAGACATCAAACCCTAAATAAATTCTATCTCACTCCCTCACTTTTTTCTCTCTTTTCGTCTCTATTTCACTCAGTTTCTCCCACTCAGACACTTACACACCCACTAAGAGACCCACTCAGACACTCCCATACCCACTCACAGACACACTCAGATACTCATGCACCTACTCAGACCCTCATGCACTCACTCACAGCCCCAGTCAGACCCTCAAGCACCCACCCACAGACCCACTCAGACCGTTATGCACCTACTCACATACCCACTCAGACTGTCACACACCCACTCACAGACCCAGTGATCCCTCAGGCACCCACTCACAGACCCACGCACACACTGATGTACCCACTAAAACACTAATACATGCACTCTCACACACTCTCATCCCCAGATACACCCTCTCACACATATTCTCACACCCAGAGATGCCACAGCCAACTGCCACCTTGCATGGCCAAAGGGTTGTGCACAGCATGGGTTGGGTGGTTAGGGAGTTTGGCTGCAGGGACTGGTTGCGGTCTACAGGCGCGCAGCACGGGGCAGGTGAACTGCGACCATGGAGATGATAGAATAATACCTCCTTGGTTGAGGCTAGTGCGGTCCTAGGGCTCTATCTCGAACATGGGATGGGCGACTGATTGACCAACTGACTTTGACAAATTGTCTTCAGTTTGTAAGTGACACTCCAGCACTTCATGATTATATATTTTTTTGAATAGGAGAAGTAGTTTTCTGGGTCCTGACAAAGCGTCACGGGATCATTTTTTGACCAAAAAAAAAAAACGCGAAACATGTTGACCATAAATAGAAAGGATTAGGCATACTACCCTTCCTTCTTTATAGAGTACAGCAGGACATTATTCCCGCTAAGACTCTGAATGATTTTAATCTTGGCCTGAACCTTTCCTCTGATTCATTAAAATTATGTTTTAGGCTCAGAGCCAATTTTATCTTATCCTCACTCTCCTTCACTCACTCATCTTTCACTATCTTTTTAGTCAGTTTTCATTCCAGACCTCCACTTGGCAAATTGCCTTCGGTTAAGTACCATCCCAATTTGTGGGTGGTCCGCCAGACATTGCATCACCGGTCTGACAAGGAGATAGCCCAGTGATGAAACCTGTCACCCTAGTGGGTGCTTGTGGGCTCTCCTGATATCAATTGTATCTCTGGCTCCCTTGCTTTCCTATACATTAAATAGGTTTGTCGTCTTTTGGAACAGTATAATTTTTCTATATAACAGGTCCTGGTTGCAGGCCAGCCCTTGCTGTCAACCACTATTGCGCATGGGTGAAGGCCATGCATGGTGCAAGATTGGGTGTTCATGGGGGTTTTTGGCCATCTGCTGCCGACCGCGGCCAAAGGCCGTGTGTGGCAGTAGTTGGATTATATGATAAAAATACATAGAAATTCACTGAAACAAACAAAGGTGACAGGGACGTTATAGTTGGGTTCTGAATTTCCCTGTACAAAACCAGAGAAATTCAGCAGTTATAGTTATAGTTATTTCAAGTAATGGCAGGGGCGCACGCTCTAGTTACCTAAGGGCACAAATTATAGTTCCATTAAATCACTCTAACCATAACCGCTGATTTCTCTAGTTTTATATATTATATACATAAAAAGAAAAGCAAGGAACCCAGGCTAGTTTCCAAACAAAGGTTAGGTGGAGAGCAGCACAATATAGGATACCCTACAATACTAGAAACACTCTAAATCTGCACAACTCAAATGTCTGTTTTCTAGCAAAGTTTTTAGGCATAGGATTAGCACAGTGTCATCCATGATGAGCTAGAAAGTTACAATGTCTCTTGCCATTTTTACAGCAAAGTCTTTAGGCAAAGTTTTGACTAGTGCCATCCAGCCCAAACTGAAAAACAACAAAAGTCTTCACCACTCCAGGCACAGTGTTACAGCATTGGGTTGGTAAAAACCATCCAAGCCAAACAGCTTGAATTATTGAAAGCAACTCTTGACACATGTTTCAATCTTATTATGAGCTCTTCAGAGACATATAGCTTTGTCCAGACATAAGGGAACACCCAGTACAAGTCAAAACAATATCCTTTCAGGCTTAGAGCACTCCATAAGTTATGCAAAAAAGAAAGCAAGGAACTCTGGGTAGTTCCCAAGTTTCTGTAGAGAGTAGGTCCTATATGGAGCACCCTGAAGCCACCACATTTCAGAAAGCATTAGCAATCACCCCACTCTACACCACTCCCCACTACACAACTCTACTCCATACTGATACATTTTGCATCACTCCACTGTCCTCTGTGCTACTGGACTTTACACTACCCCCGTCTATGCCACTCTGCTGTGCGCTTCTCCACTCTCCCATACTACATGCCAGGATACTCTATACCACTCCACTCTACTCTATGACATGTTACTCCATAGTACGACACCCCAGGCTATGTGACTCCACTATAGTGTATTTGCCACTCTACGCTACCACCACTCTCCTCTACTGTACTCCACTGTATGCAACTCTATTATGTTCTACTCCATTCTACATCACTCTCCTCTATGCTTCTGCACTCTACAGTATTCCTTTGTACACCACTCAATTCAACACAACTCCACTCTACGCCACTCCTCTCTATGCCACTCAAAGCTATACCACTCTCAGCCACTCCACTCTTTGAAACTCCACTGTACTCTACTCCAATGTATGCTATTCCACGTGATGCCACTCCACTCTACTCCTTTCCTCTCCACTTTACGCCATTCAACTCTATCCTATTCCACTGTACACAACTCCACTCTATGCCACTCCACTCTCTGCTATTCCACTCTACGCCACTCCACTCTCTGCCACTCCATTGTACACCACTCCACCATATGCTAGGTCATTGTGCACCAATCCACTTGTTGCTACTCTACTCTACGCCACTCCGCTGTACACTATTACACTTTATGCCACGCCACTCTATACCACTTCATTCTATAGTTTTTCATTCTACTGCACTGTACTCTACTGGCTTTACATGCTACTTGACTTAATGGCACTCTACTCTACAACATGTCACACCACTACACTTCATTCCACTATATGGACTCCACTGTATGCAATTCAACTCTACTCCACTCTACTCTATGCCACTCCAGTGTACATAAATCTTTTCTATGCCGTTCCATTCTATGCACTCCACTCTATGCCACTCCAGTCTACTCCACTCTATGCCTTTTCATTGTACGCCACTGCACTCTACCCCATTCCACTCTGGCGACTGAGTACACAGCTCTACAGCTAGATGTGTCTGAGTTATAATAATTTGAATGTGGTGCTTAAATGATAAATTTAAGGTATTACTATAACTTTGAAATTTGTAATATGTGTGTAGTTTGAGTTTTGTTTGTATAGAAAGAATAAAAAAACTTTTCCTAACTAAACATAGATGAAACTTTTTTTTTTTTTCAATGTTTTTCTAAAATAAAAATGTGTTTAAAATCTTAGAGTCTAGTGTTGTCTAGTGGAGTGGTGTTAAGTGGTGTGCTGTACAATACAGCAGCAAAGAGTATTATATAGGTTAGTGTCATACAGTGTAGTGTCGTAGAGGGAATTAGAGAGTAGTGTCATAGAGTGAAGTGGCATAGCGTACAATGGAGTAAGGTGCCAAAGAGTGGAGTGGTGTGTCACAGAGTCAAGTATATTGACATAAATTGGAAAGTCGGTCAATAGATTGGAGTGGTATGTCGCTGAAGGATGAAAAGTGTCATAGAGTGTTGTACAGTAGAGTGTAGGTGCATAGAGTTCTGTACAGTGGAGTGTAGGGGCAAAGAGTGGAGTAGAGTTTGTAGAGTGGCATAAAGTGTAGTAAAGTCTTGTAAAGTGCAGTTGTATGCAGTGGAGTAGTTTTATGCAGAGGAACGGTATAGAGTGGAGTGTTATACAGTGCTATAGTGTGGAGTAAAGTATACAATGGAGTAGAGTAGAGTGTAGTTGAGTGGAGTGGCATAGCATAAAGTGAAGACAAATATCACAGAGTGGAGTGTTATGTTGTAGAGTAGAGTGGAGTAGATTGGAGTAGAGTGGACTAAAGTAGCATCCAGTGGAGTAAAGTGTCATAAAGTGAAGTGTCATATTGTATAGTGGAATAGACAGGCATGTCGTACCATGTTGGAAACTGTCATGGAGTGGATTGCCATGGACTGTAAGACACTGTTGTAGAGTGGAGTGGTGTGGAGTACAGTAGATTGCGCTACAGTGTGGTAGAGTGTAGTAGCATATAGGCCCTCATTACAACCCTGGCAGTAAATCCCGCTTACCGCCGTGCTGAAGGCCGCCAACATAGCGTGGCCGTGGCGGAAATCTGCTACAGGTATTACGACAGCTCATAATCCACCACAATTCAAACACCCACACAAGTCCGCCACACCAAAGGTCAGTGATAAACTGGCGATACCAAAACCCACACCGTCACACCAACAGGAATACGCCCACACTATCACGACCCACGAATCAATGCAGCGGTCTTTCAACCGCGGTAATCTATTGGCCTTACACATCGCCGCGCTCAAAATACACACACATTTATAAAACACAACCACATTGGACAAATGGAAATACACACACCTGATACACACACCACACCCACACACCCACACCACTATAAAACACACACCCACATTACCCACAACCCCTTACAACAACATTTTTTGTGAAGAAGCAGAGAAAGAGAATAGCAAACACTACACCAGCATCCACAAGCACACAACACCATCACTCACACAACATCCACGCTCCTCAAACAACACACACAAACACAACACATCACACAGCACAACAAACAGCACCTCACACATCACCCACACCACATCATGGCACCTCAAAGATACCTCAGGTTTTCTGAGGAGGAGCTCAGGGTCATGGTGGAGGAAATCATCCTGGTCGAGCTACAGCTTTTCGGATCACAGGTGCAGCACACCTCATTGCTAGGAAGATGGAGCTATGGCGGAGAATCGTTGACAGGGTCAACGAAGTGGAACAGCATCCAAGAACACAGGATGACATCAGGAAGAGGTGGAACGACCTACGGGGAAGGAGCGTTCAGTGGTTTCAAGATACCAGATCGCTGTACAGAGGACTGGCGGTGGACCCCCACCTCCTCCCCCACCTCCTCCCTCACAACTAACAACATGGGAGGAGCAAGTCTTGGCAATACTGCATCCTGAGGGCCTTGCAGGAGTATCAGGAGGACTGGTCTCTGGTAAGGCAAATCTTAACTATTATATCCCCCACCCTATCTGCATGCCATCACATACCCCCACCCTTCCCCTCACCCCCATCACTCCAACACCTCACATATGCCCCACTATAACAACACACCCATCCCAATACCAAGCCCTGCATGCAACACCAATGCATGGACACCCATTACCAAAGCATGTCCACTACAGATACCTACACAGACCCCAAAACACCCATCACACAATGGCAAACACAACATTGCAAGCACAGGAGTAGAGGGTAACTCACCCAATGCACAATATGGCACACACAGATACAATAACTATGCATTTACGCCCCAACAGGACCCATACCCAGCGTCACCGGACAGAAGGTGCCAGACATATCCAGTTCCCAAACAGAAGAGGCCCACAGTGACAACAGCAGCTCTGCACGCCTGGATCTGGATGACCAGCACGGTCCATCAGGGATCTCTGGACAGTTGGTTCCCCTGCCACAGTCACAAACCACCACAGAACCTCCCCCCTCAGGTGACACCACCACATCACCCGCCCAGCAGGCCCATGCCTCTGTCCCCAGGACATGTCAATCAGCAGTGTGTCCACCACTACAGGGACCCCAGGCAAACCCACCAACCAAAGACAATCAGGGACCTGGGGTCAGTGGCAGTGGGCACACGGTTCAGGAGACAGGGCCACAGGATAACAGGGAAACTGGGAGGACCGCTGTGCGACAGGGGGAGGACAGGCCCAGGGAACCCATTCCCCACGAGGCACTCTCCAACATCATTGGAGCATACCATCATTCCAAGGAGACCATGGGCACGGTACTGGACAAGTTTCAGAGACCCAGCGGCTGCAGGAGGAGCACTACCTGGGGATCAGGGAGGACTTGAAGTCCATCAACACCACCCTGGTCACCATTGCAGGGGTGCTGGCAGACCTGGCCAACACCATAACGGACACAGAGGCACACAAACGGGCCCCTGACAATAGCCTGAACGATGAACAGCCCTCCACCTCTGCCGGTGCTAGTGGACAGGAGGCCCCGCCACAGGACCAAGAGGCCACCAGCACCTCACCCCCTGCAGAAGGAGAACCACCCCTCAAATGGTCCCTGAGATCCAGGAACAAGACAGATAACATTGTCATGACCCCCGCCAGGAAATATCACTCTCCTGATCATCCTTTTGTACCACTTTGTTACCCTGACAACCTTGACCTGCCATCACTCCACTTTCTATGCCCCCTTGGACAATGCACCTGTGAGACCAAGAGACTGAACTCTACCATGGACATTCCTCCATTACCCCAGCCCATTGCACAGCCCCCTCCACTTATTAGCACAGAAATAAACACCCTTGAATCACAAATCAATCTGGAGACAGTCTGCACTTTTACAAATATGTAATTGCAACCTCTCAGAAATATAGCAACATAGATGTTCATGTTCACATACCAATGTTACAAAGTTGTTGGGCAGCAGTAAACAAAGCAGAGGGCACAAAGTGGGACCCAGATCTGTGAAATGGAAAGGCAAAGTGACATGTCAGGGTCCATACACAGAGGTAAAAAGGCAGATGTATGCTATGTCCTACAGTAGTATGAGATGCGAGAAGCAGTGCCATCCTCTTACCTGTGTCTCACTGGAAGTATTGCATGATGATGTTGTTTCAGTTGTCTAAATCTTCTTCTTCTGCAACCTCTTCTTCACTGTTCACAGGCTCCACAGCTGCCACAAGACCAGCATCAGGCCCATCCTCCTACAGAAAAGGCACCTGGTGTCGCAAAGCCAGGTTGTGCAACATACAGAATGCTACGATGATCTGGCACACCTTCTTCGGGGAGTAGTATAGGGATCCGCCTGTCAGATGGAGGCACCGGAATCTGGCCTTCAGGAGGCAGAAGGTGCGCTCTATTATCCTCCTAGTTTCCCCATGTGCCTCATTGTATCGTTCCTCTGCCCTTGTCCTGGGATTCCTCACTGGGGTCAGTAGCCAAGACAGGTTGGGGTAACCAGAGTCACCTGCAAATATCGAGAGACAACTGTTAGACATCCTCCAACCATTAGGGACTTTCCCATACCCAGACACCTATTTTAACTGTATGGGGACCTTGGGCTCACCTATTAGCCCCACCCGGTGCCTCTGGAGTTGACCCATCACATAAGGGATACTGCTATTCCTCAAAATGTAAGCGCCATGTACACAGCCAGGATACTTGGCATTCACATGGGAGATGTACTGGTCTGCCAAACACACCATCTGCACATTCATAGAATGATAGCTTTGTGCTGTTTCTGTACACCTGTTCATTCCTGCGGGGGGGACAAATGCCACATGCGTACCATCAATGGCACCAATAATGTTGGGGCTATGTCCAAGGGCATAGAAGTCACCTTTCACTGTGGGCAATTCCTCCACCTGAGGGAACACAATGTAGCTGCGCATGTGTTTCAGCAGGGCAGATAACACTCTGAACAACACGTTAGAGAACACTGGCTGTGACATTCCTGATGCCATGGCCACTGTTGTTTGAAATTAACCACTGGCCAGGAAATGGAGCACTGACAGGACCTGCACTAGAGAGGGGATTCCTGTGGGATGGCGCAGAGCTGACATCAGGTCTGGCTCCAATTGGGCACACAGTTCCTGGATTGTGGCACGATCAAGTCTGTTTGTGATAATGATGTGTCTGTCTTCCATTGTCAACAGGTCCACCAGCGGTCTGTACACCGGAGGATGCCACCATCTCATCACCTGCACCAGTGGACGTGCCCTATGGAGGAGAAGGGTGAGCAGAAGGTCATACACCACATAGGTTTCACAAAGCTGTTTAGCACAATCGTAATATAATCATTGTGTGCCTTTGTCTGTCCGTATTCCTGCCCAAAAGTGCTGTGACGCAGTTAGTTAGCCTTCCATGTGGCCCCCTGAAATGGCGGCTGCCTGACCTGTAAGGAGGGACAAGGGGAAATGAGGTAACTGCGCTGGTGTTGTGCAGCGTCGCAGTAGGCGGTCGAAGACCGCTGCGCAATTCAGCATTGGTTATCATTGGGCCCTAAGGGTCCCAGGAGCCAATGACGGTGTACGCCGGCGGTGACTGTACGCACCGCCACGGACGTGACGGTCATTTTCTAGCTGTTCATTCACTTGATACCTGACCTTCAACAGGAGAGGACCTACACTGCAAGTGCTGCCGTGACCTGTGTCTGGAAGCGACAATGTCTCATAGGTCTGGGAAAAGGGCCCCTACCTTCACTGCGGAGGAGTTGGACAAACTGGTGGATGGGGTCCTCCCCCAGTACATGCTACTCTATGGTCCTCCAGACAAACAGGTGAGTTAACTGTGTACATGGTTGATGGCACATGATTGTATGGGGTGTTGTGGATGGAAAGACGGGGGTACACAGGTCAGCATGTGAGGATGGTGAGTGTATGTTTTTGTGGGCCAGGGTGGGAGGTTTGTGGGCAATGAGTGAGAAGAACCGGACGGGGGAGTAACATCCATTTTGTCTTCACTATTCCTCTAGGTCAGCGCCCACCAGAAGAAGGGTATTTAGGGTGCCATCACCAAGGAAGTGCGGACCCTGGGGGTCTGCCAGAGACGGAGCACCCACTGCCGGAAAATATGGCAGGACCTGCGCTGCTGGAGCAAGAAGACGGCGGAGGCCCAGCTAGGGATGGCCTCCCAATGTGGAAGAGGTGCCCGTCGCACCATGACCCACCTGATGTACAGGATCCTGGTGGTGGCATATTCTGAATTGGATGGGCGATTGAAGACATCACAGCAGCCACAAGGGGGTGAGTACAGTCTCATTCAGCTGACTCTGCCCGCTTTACGAGGTGTCTGGGTGGGGGAAGTGGGCTGTGTGTTCCCCTAGGCCAGGGCAGAAGTGCCAAGGTAGAATCATTGTTTTGCAGGCTCAGTGCTACTCCAACCCCAAAGGTGGTAGTTACCCTTCACACCTAGTTAGGCTCCTGTGGGTTCCAGCTGTGCATCAAATGGGTCTAGGCAGAGTCCCCCATGGGCAAGTGCTTTTCCCCTGCACTGTTAGTTCATGCGCTAGTGCATAGGGCTGCTCCCTGTGTGTTGTGTCCGCCAACGGTAGTGGTGTTGCAGGCATTGACCATGTGTCTATTCTGTCTTTCCCCTCCCTTTTTGTTTTGTCACCCTGTCCTTGTGTGCATTAGCATCATCTGGTGGAGGAGCATTGGCACCGGAGCAGAAGGGAGGTGCAACCCACATAGCCCTGGAGGGTGAATTTATGGAGTCTGAAGGCACCAGTGGGACGGAGGGGGAGGGGAGCTCCATGACGGGGACAGGAGCAGACACCAGCAACAGCGACTCCTCCTCTGATGGGAGCTCCGCAACAACAGGTACAGCCACCACCACCCTACCAGCACCGCCCTCCCAGCAGCCCCTCATCGAGTTTCCCGTGCCCGCTCACACAGGAGGGTGGGCATCTCCCTCGCCCCAAACACCTCAGCCCCTGCCCCAGTAAGCCCTGCCCTACTGCCCTCAGTGAGGAGGCTATTGACCTCCTGAGATCCCTCACTGTTGGGCAATCAACCATTTTGAATGCCATCCTGGATGTTGAGAGGGATTTGCAGCAAACAAATGCATACCTGGAGGGCATTCACTCTGGCGTGGCGGCCCAACAGAGAGCATTTCAGGCTTTGGCCTCAGCACTGATGGCAGCCATTATCCCTGTGTCCAGCCTCCCCCCTCCCCCCTCCAACCTCTACTACCCAGACCCAATCCCCTGTACCTCAGCCTATCCCAAGCACACCATCAGACCATCATGCACACTCATCTACACACAAGAGTGGACATGGCAAACAGAAGCACCACACATCCCACAGGCACTCACACAAGCACCATGCCCATGCAGATACACCAACATTCACTGCCTTCACTGTGTCCCCCTCCTCCACATCCCCCTCCTCCCTCCCTGCCTGCTTACACTACATCCTCAGCCACTACCACCAGCACGCCCATCACCACACACCGCTCATGTGATATCACCACCCCACTACCATGCACACGTCCACTGTGTCTTCTCCCAGTGTGCCTGTGAGCCCTCCTCCCAAAGTACACAAACACAGGCACACACCCACCCAACAGCCATCCACCTCCCAACAGCCTCCGGCCCA
The DNA here is from genome assembly GCF_031143425.1 of Pleurodeles waltl. Lineage (NCBI taxonomy): Eukaryota > Metazoa > Chordata > Amphibia > Caudata > Salamandridae > Pleurodeles > Pleurodeles waltl. Next base: position 1,303,644,604 of record NC_090445.1, read on the forward strand.
TGCACCTTCACCCAAATTCAGCAGACGTACACCTCCTACAACCACTACCTCTTCCTCCACTCCCAAACCCCCTCCATCTTCCCGTCCCAGTGTGTCTAAAAAACTTTTCCTCGCTAACATTGACCTCTTCCCTACACCTCACCCGCCAGTCCTTCCCCTAGGGCCAGGATGTCCAGGTCCCAGCCCAACACCTCAGCCACCAAATCCTCCAGCACTGTGGTCTCAGCAAGTCCTGTCACATCGCAGGTGGCACCCATCAGGGCTGCCAGTGTGCCACCTAGTGTGGCCAAGGATCAGCCCATTCCGCCACCTGCCAAGGTGAAGAAGGTGCCCACATGCCGTAGAGAAAAGCCGCACCAACCACCCAGCAAGGCCTCTGCCAAGCCAAAAGGGGACAGTGCCAAGGGCCCAGCAACGACATGCAAGGTGGGGAAGGGACACAAGGCTAAGGGGAAGTCAGGACAGGGCACGGAGTCTCCAGCTGAGGGACTAGAGTCAACCCTTCTGGCAACCAGTACAGCAACCTGTACGGCAGTGGACACCGCCACCTGTACCGCCACCTGCACTACTACCTGCACGGCCGCCTGCATGGCCACCTGCACCGCCACCTGCACTGCCACCTGCACCTCTGCTGCCTCAGCAACAGTCCCCAGCATCATCCCCAGTGGGCAGCTCTCCGAGGCTACAGGAGATGTCCTGCTGTCTCCCTCCACAGGTGCTGACACATTCACCACTGGCAGCATCTCCGCCACAGACACTGCCTCAGCCACCGCCACCAGCCGCTTGACGTGCTCGGACAGTGCCACCAGAGCCGACATGGCAAACATTCCCAGTGGACAGCCATCTGAAGCTGCAGGCGGCCTCCTGGACCCTGCACAGTGTACATGAGGCACGACACCCAGCACTGTCAGTACCAGCAGGTGGCAGGCAAAGTCGCAGCAGCGTGGAATGTGTCTCTGCCTCCATGGGGTATCATGCTACCTGTTCCCAGGCAATCTCATGGCACACACACCCAGGTGAGGGAATGGGACCTGCCACACTGCATGTGGAGCACTCTGGGCACAAAGCCCCCTCCAGAACCAGTGGACAGTCACATCCACTCCCCTAATCCTTGGCAGGATGAAGCACTCTGGGCACAAATCCCCCTCCAGAACCAGTGGAGAATCACATCCACTCACACAGTCCTTGGCAGGATGAAGCACTCTGGGCACAAAGCCCCCTCCAGAACCAGTGGAGAATCACATCCACTCACACATTCCTTGGCAGGATGAAGCACTCTGGGCACAAAGCCCCCTCTAGAACCAGTGGAGAATCACATCCACTACCCCATTCCTTTGGCAGGATGAAGCACTCTGGGCACAAAGTCCCCTCCAGAACCAGTGGAGAATCACATCCACTCACACTGTCCTTTGCAGGATGAAAGTGGAGAATCACATCCACTCACACAGTCCCAGCAGGATGAAGCACTCTGGGCACAAAGCCCCCTCCAGAACCAGTGAAGAATCACATCCACTACCCCAGTTGTAGGAAAGTACCATCGTGCCTGGCATGTTACCCCCATATTTCACTGTATATATGTTGTTTTAGTTGTATGTGTCACTGGGACCCTGCCAGCCAGGGCCCCAGTGCTCATAAGTGTGCCCTGTATGTGTTACCTGTGTTATGACTAACTGTCTCACTGAGGCTCTGCTAATCAGAACCTCAGTGGTTATGCTCTCTCATTTCTTTCCAAATTGTCACTAACAGGCTAGTGACCAATTTTACCAATTTACATTGGCATACTGGAACACCCTTATAATTCCCTAGTATATGGTACTGAGGTACCCAGGGTATTGGGGTTCCAGGAGATCCCTATGGGCTACAGCATTTCTTTTACCACCCATAGGGAGCTCTGACAATTCTTACACAGGCCTGCCACTGCAGCCTGAGTGAAATACCGTCCACGTTATTTCACAGCCATTTACCACTGCACTTAAGTAACTTATAAGTCACCTATATGTCTAACCTTTACCTGGTAAAGGTTGGGTGCTAAGTTACTTATTGTGTGGGCACCCTGGCACTAGCCAAGGTGCCCCCACATTGTTCAGGGCAAATTCCCCGGACTTTGTGAGTGCGGGGACACCATTACACGCGTGCACTACACATAGGTCACTACCTATGTGTAGCTTCACAATGGTAACTCCGAACATGGCAATGTAACATCTCTAAGATCATGGAATTGCCCCCCCAATGCCATCCTGATATTGGGGAGACAATCCCATGATTCCCCGGGTCTCTAGCACAGACCCGGGTACTGCCAAACTGCCTTTTTTTCTGGGGTTTCACTGTAGCTGCTGCTGCTGCCAACCCCTCAGACAGGTTTCTGCCCTCCTGGGGTCCAGCCAGGCTTGGCCCAGGAAGGCAGAACAAAGGACTCCCTCAGAGAGAGGGTGTTACACCCTCTCCTTTTGGAAAAAGGTGTTAGGGCTGGGGAGGAGTGGCCTCCCCCAGCCTCTGGAAATGCTTTCATGGGCACAGATGGTGCCCATTTCTGCATAAGCCAGTCTACACTGGTTCAGGGATCCCCCAGCCCTGCTCTGGCGTGAAACTGGACAAAGGAAAGGGGAGTGACTACTCCCCTGGGAGGTGCCCAGAGCTCCTCCAGTGTGCTCCAGGCCTCTGCCATCTTGGAAACAGAGGTGCTGCTGGCACACTGGACTGCTCTGAATGGCCAGGGCCAGCAGGTGACATCAGAGACTCCTTCTGATAGGCTCCTCCAGGTGTTGCTAGCCTATCCTTTCTCATAGGTAGCCAAACCTCCTTTTCTGGCTATTTAGGGTCTCTGCTTTGGGGAATTCTTTAGATAACGAATGCAAGAGCTCATCAGAGTTCTTCTGCATCTCGCTCTTCACCTTCTGCCAAGGAATCGACTGCTGACCTCGCTGGAAGCCTGCAAAACTGCAACAAAGTAGCAAAGACGACTTCTGCGACCTTGTAACGCTGATCCTGCCGCCTTCTCGACTGTTTTCCTGGTGGTGCATGCTGTGGGGGTAGTCTGCCTCCTCTCTCTACACTAGAAGCTCCGAAGAAATCTCCCGTGGGTCGACGGAATCTTCCCCCTGCAACCGAACTGCATCACCGGTCCTCTGGGTCTCCTCTCAGCACGACGAGTGAGGTCCCTTGAACTCAGCAACTCTGTCCAAGTGACTCCCACAGTCCAGTGACTCTTCAGTCCAAGTTTGGTGGAGGTAAGTCCTTCCCTCCTCACGCTAGACTGCATTGCTAGGAACCGCGTGTTTTGCAGCTACTCCGGCTCCTGTGCACTCTTCCAGGATTTCCTTTGTGCACAGCCAAGCCTGGGTCCCCGGCACTCTAACCTGCAGTGCACGACCTCCTGAGTTGTCCTCCGGCATCGTGGGGCCCTCTTTCGTGACTTCGGGTGAGCTTCGGTTCACTCCACTTTGTAGTGCCTGTTCCGGCACTTCTGTGGGTGCTGCTTGCTTTTGAGAGGGCTCTTTGTCTTGCTGGGTGCCCCCTGTCCCCTCACGCAATTGGCGACATCCTGGTGCCTCCTGGGCCACAGCAGCATCCAAAAACCCTAACCGCGACCCTTGCAGCTAGCAAGGTGTGTTTGTGGTCTTTCTGCACGGAAACACTTCTGCACAACTCTTCACGACGTGGGACATCCATCCTTCAAAGGGGAAGTTTCTAGCCCTTGTTGTTCTTGCAGAATCCACAGCTTCTACCATCCGGTGGCAGCTTCTTTGCACCCACAGCTGGCATTTCCTGGGCATCTGCCCACTCCCGACTTGATCGTGACTCTTGGACTTGGTCCCCTTGTTCCACAGGTACTCTCGTCAGGAAATCCATTGTTGTTGCATTGCTGGTGTTGTTGTTTCTGGCAGAATTCCCCTATCACGACTTCTGTGCTCTTTGGGGAACTTAGGTGCACTTTGCACCCACTTTTCAGGGTCTTGGGGTGGGCTATTTTTCTACAGTCCCAGCGACCCTCTACAAGGTCACATAGGTTTGGGGTCCATTCGTGGTTCGCATTCCACTTCTAGAGTATATGGTTTGTGTTGCCCCTATCCCTATGTGCCCCCATTGCATTCTATTGTGACTATACATTGTTTGCACTGTTTTCTATTGCTATTACTGCATATTTTGGTATTGTGTACATATATCTTGTGTATATTTGCTATCCTCATACTGAGGGTACTCACTGAGATACTTTTGGCATATTGTCATAAAAATAAAGTACCTTTATTTTTAGTATATCTGTGTATTGTGTTTCTTATGATATTGTGCATATGAAACTAGTGGTACTGTAGGAGCTTCACTCGTCTTCTAGTTCAGCCTAAGCTGCTCTGCTAAGCTACCTTTTCTATCAGCCTAAGCTGCTAGACACCCCTTTACACTAATAAGGGATACCTGGGCCTGGTGCAAGGTGTAAATACCCCTTGGTACTCACTACAAGCCAGTCCAGCCTCCAACACCAGTCCTTGGCAGGATGAAGCACTCTGGACACAAAGCCCCCTCCAGAACCAGTGGCACATGTCACCAACTTGAGAGACGGTGGCTTTGCACTCCCTAGGAGCAATCAGTGGTCAAACCACCCACTTGAGAGACTTGAGAGACTGTGGCTTTGTACTCCCCAGGACCAGTCAGTGGGCAAACCACCCACTTGAGAGACTTGAGAAACTGTGGCTTTGCACTCCCCAGGACCAAAATGTGGGCATTGAGCCCCCTCATGGAGCAGTGGCATCATCCGTTCAACCTGCTGAGGTGCCCCCCTCCCCCTGAGGTGCCTGTTTATATTCCCCAGCAATGTTCTCTCCGTTTCGCGTCAGGTATCATGTGTGGGCTTCGCCCATGCATTTTGGTACCGCTGTACATATTTGTATATACTGATGATGTAAAGTTATCTTGGCCTATCTGATTTTTCGATGATTACACTTGTTACAATCATTTCATTTTGTCCTTGCATTCTTCCAGGGGGTGACGGGGTGTAAATGTAATGTTGTTGCTTGTATTTGTGTGTATGTTGTTGTGGGTGAGGGTGAGGGTGGGGGTGGGGGCGTTGCATGTGTGTCACACTGTCTTTCCTCCCCTGTCCCTTGTGTGCTAGGTGCAGTACTCACCGTGGTCATCGCCAGCGTCTTTGCTGCTCCTGGTAGAAGAGGAGGTAAACCAACATGTGCAGGACCTGTAACTCGGGCTCCATGGCATCCTGGTTCCTCGTTGGGTGTCAAGAGGTGAGTGGTTTCCGTTCCAAGTACTGTTTCCGCTGTGCTTTTGATAGCGTTGGTACTGCCCCAGAAAAGGTCACGGGTAAGCCTGTTTTAATACAGTGGGCGGTACATTGTGTTCCGCCTGTCTGTTGGCGGGTACCGCTGCAGTGTTTGTTTCTACCACCGTGGCGGTCTGAGTGTTAAAGTGAATGTCTATGTTGGTAGTTTCCGCCATGGTCGTGATTCCACTTTTGTTACTGCTGCCCTGTTGGCGGTATTACTGCCACTTTAACACAGGCCGCCAGGGTTGTAATGAGGCCATAATGTCAAAGAGTTCAATAGCATAGAGTAGCATGGAATGGAGTGGCATAGAATGGAGTTTTGGAGTACAGTAGAGTAGAGTGAAGTAGTGTGTCATAGAGCAGAGTGAAGTAAACTGGGTGGGGTAGCATAGAGGGAGTTGGGCATAAAGATGAATAGTATATAGCGTAGTGGCATAGACTCGAGTAGTGTAGAGTGGAGTAGTGTGTCATAGAGTAGAGTAGTGTAGAGTGGAGTGGTGTGTTGTACAGTAGAATTAAGTTGTGTACAAAGGAGTTGCATAGAGTAGAGTGTGTATTTTGGATTAGGCTAGAGTGGGATGGTGTACAGTGGATTAGCACACACCGGACTAGCATGTAATGGAGTGCCAGACAGTGGAGTAGTATATAGTGGAACAGTGTGGAGTGGAGTGGGGTAGAATGGAGTCACAGAAGGGGGAGAATTAGGAAAGTGGCCCTCATGCACTGTCCAAAAGTGCTTTAACACAGGTTCAATATACTAGAAGTGCTTAAAAGGGAGGGATGTCAGCCCTGTATACCCTAAACCCTAAACCTTTCTTTATTGTAAGTGCCTAAAGCAAGCCAATCTCATGATCCACTTTGATTCACGTCTTCTAAGAGACAGTTCCCTACTATCATCTCTGAGGACCCTGGGCACATGGTCAATGCCAATGAATGTGACATTTTAGGCAGCCCTTGTGATTGGCCTTTATTCACATGAACCCCTACTGGATATTTGGCACCACTCGATTTCACTGCCCTCATATGTTCACTCACTCCATTTTAAGAGCTCAAATTGAGCACCCTGCATGCAAACAATGACATATGTTAAAAACTTAGTGTAACAGGTAATATTTGAACATCTATTGTATTCTTTCATGTCCCTGTTTCTGAAACATTTTGTTTTGTCCACTGCCCATCTACACATCCTACAGTGTCACATTTGTAGAAACCGAATGTTTGTTGTGTAAGACAATTACCCCGTGATTGCTGCTTTGGGTAACTGAAGCTCAGTAGACTCCTTAGTGTTTGAACTCTTCAAAAGTTAATGCTAGGTCTCATAGATACACAATCATTCAATAGTTTCTCTGTCTGTAGTAAATACCAATGTCACTTCAAGTATTTGCATGGATTTATAATCCATGATAATGCAAACCTGCTTTGAATTACTCCTTGTATTAGTGCGTGCATCCAGTGTTTTCTTCCTGCCTACCCTCAGTATCCTGTTACTCGCTGATCTGATAACCTGCATGGTGCAATGCCTCTTAAGAAACCTGGGCCCATATTTATACTTTTTTTTGCGCCGATTTTTGACGCAAAATCGGCGCAAACTTACAAAATACAATTGTATTTTGTAAGTTTGCGTCGATTTTGCATCAAAAAGCGGTTAAAAAAAAGTATAACTATGGGCCCTGGTCCCCATGTCCTGTAAGCACTTTTGGAACTCATGTTCCTCACTGCAGTTATGCCTTTCACGCATCCTCTCACCAAAGGTTATTGCATTAATTTGACAATCAGGAGGTGAAATAGAAGCATGCAAAATTGCAATGTAAGATGTTGGTTTACGATAAAGCTTACCATGTAGCATGCAATTCAATATCAAAGCAAACATTTTTTTCCTTACTATATTGCAATTGTATGTTGTCATCATTATTATTCAGGGGAGCAAAGAATAGTTTGAGGTGTATTTCATCACCCGTCCATATCATGAGACAATCATCTACATATCGCTCCAAATAAAAAATGTGTTAATTCTATAGTGCTCCTCTTGGGCCCCAGACATGCCCCTCTTCAAGCCCACCCATGAATAGGTTTGCATAGGAAGGTGCAAATCTGGAGCCTCTAGCGGTACCCTGTAACTGTCTGTATGAGGTATCATTATAAAAAAAAAAACATTGTTTTCCAAAATTAGTTCTGTCATTTACATCACACCATCTGTATGTTGTACTAATGCTGCAGGTCTGGTGTTTAATGTACGTCTCATTGCTGATAATCCCTTATCATGTGTAATACTGGTATATAGAGATACTGCATCAAGTGTTACCATCAGCATGCCAGGTTCCCAAACTATATCATCCAAAAGATTTAAAATATGTTTGGTGTCAAATATATGTGATGTCAAATTAATAAACAAAATTGCAAAACAAATCTATGTACCCTGAGAGTTTTTCTGTGGGTCCACCAATACCTGAGTCAATGGACCCCCCTGGTGGAACAGGTAAGCCTTTATAAACGTTTGGGAGTGTATGTAGGCAAGGGTTGACCTGGGATGATCTATGCACAGTTAATGGTATTCTTCTATGCTTAGGAGACAAATATAATACCAAGTTTCAATTTATCATTAATCTTTTTGGTCATTTTAAATATTGGATTAGCATTGAATTTCTCTTAACATGAAACATTTCTAAGTTTACAATAATTTTTGGGGTTCTAATCAGGGCGGTTCATTACCACAATATTTCACCCTTTATCAGCTTCTCTGATTACAACGTTTTCATCATTTTGTAATATCTTAAGCAAAATGTGTTCTCCAGTGCTAAGATTATCAGTAACCATACTTTGTCTCCATATGTTATTTGTATTCAACTTGTCAAGGTCCCCAGAGAGTAACTCATTGAACATGTCTATATTATTACCACTGGCAAACTGAGGTGTCCAGCGTGATTTGTTCTTAGGTGCACTATCTACACTCACATCAGTCTGTATGTTTACACCCTCTAACACACTATCTGTTTGTACAAGGTCCCCTTCCATATCGGAGACTAAAAGCAAAGCCACCGTATTATGAATACCTTGTATAGATAATTCATTAGATAACACATCTGTCTCTCATGTATCTGAACCCTTATTGGACTTAGGGTTCATATAAAAAAAAATATTTAGCTTCAACTTAGGTTTTTGGGGACCTGACCCCTCCTTCTTGTAGCCTCCCCCCTTGGACTTGAAAACCACCCTGGTTCTCAACCACTCATCAGCTGCCTCCCCCAGCTCTCTGGGATTGGTCAGCTTGGAGTCCACTAAATGCTGACATAACCTTTCTTGCATACAATTGGTCACAATTTGCTCTCTCATGATCATATTGTATAACCCCTCATAAGTAGTTACTTTGTTACCATGTATCCAGCCCTCTAGTGCCTTAAGTGAGGTGTCTACAAAATCAACCCAAGACTGGATATTGACCTTTTGGGTGTCCCTGAACGTCATCCTATACCGCTCTGGGGTCAGACCAAACTTCAGGGATAAGACCCTGTCAATACTAGGGTATGAATCTGCCTCCTCCCAATTCAGGTCAGAAGCCTATCCCTCCCAGAGTTGGAGTCAAACTCCACGGAAGTGAACCCCAGTATTGAGACTTAACTCTTCTCATCTGGAGGGCCTTCTCAAAGGCCCCCAGCCACTTGTCTATGTCATCCCCCTCTACATAGGCTGGAACCACCCCCTTGGGTAATCTGGGACAAAACCCCCCACCCATGGACACCTTCACTTCTCTGTCGCTGTCACCATCTCTCTGTTAAATTCTTGCCCACTTCTCATTCTCTAGGGTCAATGTCTCTGCCTCCAAAGCAATGAGGGCTACTTGTCCTCAAGTTCCCTTTCTCTGAGGTCCAGGTCTGCTTCTTCTTAGTCTTATGCCACAACCCCCCCCCCCACTAGCTCTGGATGGAGCCCTAGCTGCCAAGATTACAGTGAGACAATCATCCTCCTCCTCCTGGAAGTTGGAGAGGACATCGGCCCTCTCCATTCCTACCTCTGAAGCTTTCTCTGTCTCTTTCTGCATTACCCAGGCTTCAAGGAACTTGACCATCACAGCCTTCCTAAGGTTGTTAGCAGCAGGTAATCCCCACTTTCTGCAGAACACCCTACTCTTAGTTGCAGTGAGTGTGGGTAGGCTAGCCAGATCAAGCTACATGGTCTCCTTTACGTTTTGTGTCATCTAAAAAAAAAAATATATATAACTTTGGCACCAATTGATCAGAACAATTTAGAAAAATAAAAAATGAACTCTTTAAAAAATTGGTCCACATTTGAAAAATCAAAAATACTTTTGCTCTAGGTCAATTTAAAAGATCCCCAGGGCTCAGGGGCCTATGCTGCCAGCCTCTGTGATCAAACCCCGCTGTGCATGCCCGAAGGCCCAGCGTGTCACAGAGTTGGGTGGTTACAGGGGGGGGGGGGGTTGGCTGCAGGACCTAGCTTGAAAGCTAGGCTCTGCAGCACACCCTCGCCATGCACACCCAAAGGCTGTGCGTGGGTTGGTGGTTGTAGGGGGTTGGCTGTAGGCCAAAGGCCCTGCACAGTGGTGGTTGTATTAAAGTATCATAATTAAAATTAAAGTTAGAAAAGTTTAGAAAAACATAGAAATTCACTTAAAAAAAAAACAAAGGTTACAGGGAAGATATAGTTAGGAAATCGAATTTAACAATCATGGAAATTCACTTAAAAAAAAAACATATCTATAGGGGAGATATAGTTAAGCTCACATTTTAAACATACAAAACCATAGAGATTCACCTGTTATAGTGTTGTAAAGTGAAGTGTAGTACAGTACAATGAAGGAAAGTGTTGTAGATTCTAGTGTTGTAGGGTAGAGTACTACAGAGTGAAGTAGAGTGGGGTAATACTTTATACAGAGCAGTGGTGTGATGTGTCATATAGTGGAGCATAAAAGGGTGGATGGGGTGTTGTACAGTGTAGTGGTGTTTTGAACAGTAGAGCAGAGTGTTGTACAATAGAGTGTTGTTGACCAGAGTGTCATAAAATAGAGAGTGGTGGAGTGGAGTTTCATTGAGTAGAGTGTCGTAGAGTGGCAGAGAGTGTAGCAGAATGTTGTAGAGTATAGTGGCATAGAGTGGAGTTCAGTAGAGTAGAGTGTTGTATAGTTCAGGTTTGTCAAGTGTAGTGTCCTGCAGTAGAGTGGGAGAGGGTCTCATACACTGTAGTTTTGTACAGTGGACTGTCATTATTTGTGAAGACACAGTGCATAATAGAAAGATGAGTTATGGTTATAGTTGTCTGGTTAGCAAGCTGAAGTGAGTGTGTAACAAGGTCCCCTACTTATAATAATTTGAAGGTGGTAGATAAACTGTAAATCAAAGTTGTAACTATAACATTAAAATATTTAAAATGTGTGCAGTTGAAACTTTATTTGTATAGGGAAACTACATTTTCCTAACTACAACTAAGCCCTCATTTTTTTTTCTCATTTTCATTTAATTTCATGTTGCAAGTGGAGAATTGGTATGCGGAGAGTTGAACAGTATAGTGGAAGAGACTGTTGTAAAGTATAATGTCATAGACTGGAGTATTGTAGATTGGAATTGAGCGAAGTAGAACAGTGTGTAGGAGAATTTTGTGCAGTGTAATAAAGTATTAGATAGTGTAGTTGCATGGTGTTTCATATACTACAGTCAAGTATCATAGACTGGAGCAGTGAGTTGTACAGTCCAATGGCATGTCAAACAGTGGAGTAGGGTGTCACAGACTGTCATGGAATGGAATAGAGTGTTTTAGAGTGAAATAGGGTGAAGTAGAGTATCATAGAGTTGAGTATTGTCAAGTGGAGTGTTGTAGAGTATGATGTATCATATTATGAAGTGGCATATCATAGACAGAAGTTGAGTGGCATGACATCAAGTGTCAAAGTGTAGTACAGTGGTGTAGAGTTGATAGGCATAGAGTGAAGTAGAGTGTCATAGAGTGGTATAGAGTAAAGTACAGTGTTGTAAGAGGAGTTGCATACAGTGGAGAAGAGTGTCAGACAGTGGAGCAGTGTAGCGCGGAATATAGTACAGTGGTGTAGAGTGGGATAAAGTGTAGTACAGTGGAGCATAGGTGAGTGGAGTACACAGGAGTGGGATAGTGCAGAGTAGAGTAAAGTTTCATAGAGTGGAGTGGGTAGCATGTTGTAGTCTATAGTGGCGTGGAGTGCAGTGGAGTGGAGTAGCATAACATACATTTGAACAAATTGTCATAAATTGGAGCACAGTGTTGTACAGTTGAGTGTAGTGCGGTTTTACATAGTATTGGAAAGTGATGTAGACTACGGTAGAGTAGAGCGGCATATAGGGGGTCATTCCTACCCTGGCGGTCCATGACCGCCAGGGCGGAGGGCAGCGGAAGCACCGCCAACAGGCTGGCGGTGCTTCCTGGGCTATTCTGACCGCGGCGGTAAAGCCGCGGTCTGAAAAGGGGAACCGGCGGTTTCCCGCCGGTTTTCCCCTGGCCCAGGGAATCCTCCATGCCACGGGGATTCCGACCCCCTTCCCGACAGCCTGTTTCTGGCGGTTGTCACCGCCAGAACCAGGATGGCGGGAACGGGTGTCGTGGGGCCCCTGGGGGCCCCTGCACTGCCCATGCCACTGGCATGGGCAGTGCAGGGGCCCCATCACAGGGCCCCATACAGATTTTCACTGTCTGCTTAGCAGACAGTGAAAATCGACAGTGAAAATCGCGACGGGTGCCACTGCACCCGTCGCACCCCTGCCACTCCGCTGGCTCCATTCGGAGCCGGCTTCCTTGTTGCAGGGACTTTCCCGCTGGGCCGGCGGGCGGCCTTTTGGTGGTCGCCCGCCGGCCCAGCAGGAAAGTTGGAATGGCCGCCGCGGTCTTTTGACCGCGGGGCGGTCATTCAGCGGTAACCGCATGGCGGGCGGCGACCGCCGCCCGCCGCGGTCAGAATGACCGCCATAGTCTAGTTGATCTTTATAGACTGGAGTGTTGAACAGTACAGTAAAGTGTTGAGGAGCAATGGATCGGCATATAGTGTTATCGAGTACAATACTACTGAGTGGTGTAAAGTGGAGTGGTGTACAGTGGAGTAGTGGAGTAGAGTGGAGCACTGTGTCACTGTAGAGTGGAGTAAAGTGGGGTGCAGTAGCATACAGTGGGTTGTGTACAATGTTATATAGTGGTCTAGAGTATCATAGAGTAGAGTGGAGTAGAGTGTTGTACAGTGGCATACAGGATACTACAGTCTTGTACAGTAGAGTGGAGGGGTATAGACAGGAGTAAAGTTTTGGAGAGTGGCATACAATGTAGTAGTATGTTCTTCAGTGAGTTGCATAGAGTACAGTAGTGTGTGAAACAGCGGGGTTATGTAGAATGGATTGTTGTATAGTAGTGTAGAGTGAGATAAATTCTCCTACAGTGGAGTAGAGTCGAGTGGAGTGATGTAACATTGTCTGTAGTATAGTACAATAGAGTGTATTGATGTTCCATAGAGTAGAGTAGCAGGAGGTGGGGTGTACTGGCATAGTGAAAGTAGTAATTGCTATAAATTAGAGTGGGCTTTACCTACTTTTATTTCTGTGGCCCTGGTAGGTGTTGCAGTTTCAGGAATTTGCTGTTTTACCCTTATTACTATATGCTCTAGGTAAAATTAAAGAAGCCAATTGAATTGCTATTGATCAATTTTTATCACAAAATGTTTGATACAGCAGTAACTGATGTTGAGGATGGAGCAGAGGATTTACTGCACAAAATCCAGAATGAGCACATGAAGGAGGTTTTTATAATATGGGGGGGGGGTTAATGTCTAGCTATGTAATTTCACAATGTTTGAGTCCTGTTGTATTAATGATGCGTTTGAACAGCCTTTTATGCATTTTAGCCCATATGGAGATGTCCTATATAGAGTTGTAGTTGCCAATTCTCTATCATTTGTGTGAGATCCTCTATGCAAGTAGTTTAAGCAAATTCCAACACAGATAGGGGCCAGGGCAAGCTCCAATAAAGACTACGTCTGAATCTTGAAGGACCTCCAATCATTCTTACAGGGCTATAAGAAATTGGCAAGCTGCTTAAGTGACCATAACCCTCTAACAATTGGCGTAAAACTGAGCTCGGGTAAGGGTCCTAATGGAGATGCTTGGCAGTTCATAGTAGGTTTTAGTAGAAATAAGCACCTAAACATCAAGTGGGGGAAGACTGATAAAGGTAAATTCCTGAGAAATCTTATTATGAATATCCAAACGTAAATAACTGGCTTTACAGGATTACACAAAACCAGTAGATATTATTCAGGCCTATTCTTCCAGCAAAGCAAAGAATCTAGTAATAGCCCCCGGTTGTTTAATAGGGAATGCGTGCAAACCTATAGCGCTCTCAAGCAAACCCTTAAAGTCCAGCCGTGAGATTATGCAGGAATTTTGATGGCCAAGAAGGCCTACAAGCAAGTAATTGCTATCAGAAAGCCTGGAATTAACTTAAAGCAGTAAGTGCCCTGAAAATGTATTTGCCTTTTGGTGAGTAGCTCACTCTCCAAAATTGGCAGCAGATGAGCTGTCAAAAGTAGAAACAGTCATACTAGCTGAAAAATGGGTAGAATATGTCTCTACATTTTTCAATTCTGGTGCCCAGGCCATCTTTGAGGTGGGAGTAGAGGAAAGTGTTTCTGGACAGGATCTGGTGTCTGCTATTACTCTCAGCGGATCAATTGAAGTTTCAAATGTTATTCTGGTCATGCAAAGTATTCCTTCACATAAAGCCCTGGGCCCAGTTAGAATTCAATCCAATTTAAATAAATAACTGCCGCATTGTGGGCTCCATCAATCACCAATGTCATAAGATCTGCAATAGTTGGACCTCTAGTTAAAACATGACAGAAATAAATTATTGTCCCTATTTGTGAAAAAGGGGACAAGGGAAAGCCCCATTCTATTTTCCTATCTACCTATTAATTAGCTCACTGAAGATCTTATCAAGAATAATTCTAGCAAAACTAGAAAACTGGGCAGTGGAAATATGGTGCCTCTTGGATATTCAATTTGGGTTTCGTCCTGGCCTAGGAACAATACAGCAGACAACAAAACATTTCACTTATTGTCCAAAGGTATACCAAGGCAAAAACAGGATGTATTCATCTTGATTTTATGTCCTTAACCTGTGCCTTCGACACAGTGGATTGATCAAAACTCTAGGATATTATAACAAAGTTAGGAGTTGATACGGCAATTATACCACTGCTACAAAGGCTCCATGCACACGCTGTAGCAAACGTACGATATAGCAAGGAAGGAGATCTGGCAGGAGAATTCACATTGGCAATGGGAGTAAGGCAAGACTGTGTTTTAGCCCATTTTCTCATATATATCAACAGCCTTGAGGACCATTTTTGAAGTACTGGGAAAGATTTACCATTAATTAATTCTCGTTACCTCACTGTCCTACTTTACGCAGATGATGTGAACCTCATAGCAAGAACAGCCAATAGCCATCAAATCCTGCTTGGCGCTTTTAGTAGTTTCATGACCCATGTGGGTATGAAGACAAACAGAACAAAATTATTCGGAATGAAAAGTTTGTACTTGGTGGATGTGAGATCTCAAAACTCTTCCATTTTGTTTACCTATGTGTACCTAAGTATTTTGATTGTAATTGGAATTCCTAAGTGAGCCTCAGAATTTAACAATTTCAAAGGTCTGCTGATGCTGTTTTTAGATTTTCTAAAAGGCTGGGTCACAAGCCTTTGAAAGAGCTACTTTGTGTTTTAGGAGTAAGTGTCTATCCATTGGGACTGGTGTCTGGGGCTAGATTAACAATAAATATCTCCAACCTGTAGAGTACATTTTTAAGATGGCTGTTGGCAGTTTCACAATCAACCTCCACATTGTTCTGCAATACAGATGCTGGTCAAGGGTATATAGAAGATTATATCAAACTACAGCCTTTGTAACTCTGTCTCAAAATTTGGAACATTTGGAAGCCCACTTCCGTGGGTCAGTTTTGGTTGACTGCATAGCCTTGGATAAGGCCTTAAATAGTTCTGCCGTATCAAAATGAGATGTAGCAGAAGGTATGTATAGTTTCAAGCACCTCGTCAAATGGACGCAAAGTTATAAAAGGACAAAATTCTGATCCCTATCTCTGGTCACACTAACTATAAATACTATAAATAATAAATACAAACTATGTGTGTATATATATATGTATATATATATATATATATATATATATATATATATATATATATAATATATATGTGTGTGTGTGTGTGTTTGTATATATATATGTTTGTATATATATATATATATATATATATACTATGAAACAGTTATTTTTAACTATAAATAATAAATAAATACAAACTGTGAATATATGTGTGTGTGTGTATATATATATATATATATATATATATATATATATATATATATACATATGTTTGTCAAATGGATGCAAAGTTATAAAAGGACAACATTCTGAAAAATCCCTATCTCTGGTCACACTACACTATAAATAATAAATACAAACTATGTATATATATATATATATATATATATATATATATATATATATCAACACTTCGTTTGGCAATTCCCTCTCTGCACCTGAACGCCAAAGGTGCTGGAATGGGACGCGCGCCACCGCGTCTTATATAAAACACGATACCTTGAAAATCATTAAGGTCACCAGCACTCCGCGATGGGCAAACCAAAGGTTTTATTTACACAAAACAGGAATGCGTTTCGGCGTGACCGCCTTTATCAACCTGCAGGCTGCCATTTAGACCCCCTTTATATACCCTGTGTGTTTGGCTGAACTTAGTTCACATTAAAGCAACATCATGCATTGAAATCTAATGTGTAACTCTAATTACAAATACATAATAAATACATAGTCCATAAATCTCGGAAACAACTTATATGAATGCCATTTAACAAATGAACAGTATCTGAATGAAATATTGGTCATCACTTAAAACTGGGTGAGAAAAATCACACAGAAACTTAAATCTTGACTCTTAAACTTTGAAATTATTCTGAAAAAATTTTTTTAGGAGATTTATGGACTATGTCTTTATTATGTATTTATTATGTATTTGTAATTAGAGTTACAGGGTCGTTCCTAGAAATCCAGTAGTCTCATTTAGGATAATGAGATCCCACGTCACATGGCACCGCCAACGTTTGGTCTGGCTCTAATTTTCAGGTTCGGCTGACTCTCTCGGTCTCATATATATATTGACTCCTCGGTTCCGTTAAGGGAGACGTCCGTGGCACTGAGGATTTCCGCCACCGCGATATAGGTGGATCATAATGATAGCGGTTGGTTGTTCAAGCTTGAACTCTGAAAGGAAAACCCCATTATTGGTGTGCCTTCTCTGAACTAGCGCTGTTTTCATAATGGCGAATCCCCAAGTAATGAACATAGCAGTCAATATGCGACACCCGCTCACAGTTCATTTGCTAGCACATGGTCTAACAAACCAGTGGGGGCCGGTCACATTTGTTGTGGACGCCCATGCAGCCTATAGAACAGAACTTTTTTAGTCTTGGGTCATATTTCCAGCAGTTATTGGGAATTCAAACACATTTCACGATTACACTCTTGCAAACGTCCCTGGACAATACAGGGCATGTGCATATTTAGAAATACCTCTATCTTATCAAGAACATAATAATTGGCTTGATGGCACCCTACCCCACACCATAGCATCAGTTAGGCTAGGTCCACTAAGTAATGATGGTCCTACCTTGCCTTTATTGGCTACATATACACCACAACCGCAATATCCTATTAAATATGAAGCAAGGGCATCGGTAAGGAACATACTTACACAATTGGAGAACCAGGGAGTTATTGAACCCTGTGTCTCGCCGATGAATAATCCCTTATTCCCTGTAGTTAAACTGGACCATTCTTATAGAATAGTGGTGGACTACAGACATTTAAACGAACATGCACGCACATATGCTATACAGAATTCACATAGCGCAGCACTCATGAATAATATTGTGCGTAAGAAATACAAAACAACATTGGATATCTCAAATGGTTTCTTCTGCCAGAATATAGCACCCGAAAGTAGGGATTTTACGAGCTTTAGTGCTTTTGGCTCTCAGAAAAAAAAATGTCGTTTGCCTCAGGGGTATGAGAATAGCCCGGGACTGTTTTCGGCTCATGTGACTGAAATTTTGCACAAGTTGGACCCTGAAGCTTTGTCATATGTTGATGATATATATCTCACAGATGACGAGTTGCAGCAACATTTAAGGTGGGTAGCCCGCATTGTTGTGAGATTTGCCGAAATTGGCTACAAATTTATCTTCAAGAAGTCGAAAATTGCCTTCCTCAGTGTCATTTTCCTGGGATATGAGCTGTCGAACAAGGGTAAGAGCTTAGCGCCTCACTTTTTAGAAAAATGTGCACAGTTGCAACCTCCTAATACGATTAAGAAACTCCAGTCGTTGTTGGGATTTCTAAATTTTGGCAGAACTTACATTCCTGATTATGCTACACGTATAAAACCATTATACGAGTTGATTCGCCCAGATTTTTCGAGTAGATTTTGGACGATTGAGCATTCACATACTCTACAAGACTTGCAAAATGATCTCTTAGCTGAAAAGCATTTACATACACGGGACAATAAGACACATCTGGTCATCAGGGTTATAGCTGGGGCCGTTGGGTTTACGTATGTCACCTTTAATGAGGGTGAGACAGTCCCGATCGGATACAAGTCCCACGTGTATTCGGCTGCAGAACTGCGTTTTGCACAAACTGAGAAAATTCTCACTGCTGTACAGATGGCTGTGATTAAAGAACGACCTCTTGCCCAGGGCCAACGCATCATTGTCGTTTCCCTGATTCCTGCCTTAGAGGCTGTTACAAAAGCGAGTGTTCCTAATGCGAAAGCATTACACCCGGGATGGATACAATGGGCTACGTCTTTAATAGCCACTGTTGTAGATTACATTTTTGACCCAAAACTGCAGACACAGGAATTTCTCCAATATTAAATGGAATACCCGGTTCCCGCTGGCACGTTGCCTATTGATCAATATCAGGTAGTCATGTTCACCAATGACTCTGCGCAACCTGCGGTGGGAACTAAACAACAGTATTCTGCTGCATGTGCGGTAGTGAGCGGCTATATGGAGGGGGAGAAGTTCTGCCCCCAACATACTTATACACAGGCGTTGGGAGACTGTACAGCACAGTTGGCTGAGCTGAAGGCTCTGTTATTAGCATTAGAACATGCAGCACAGTTTACAGTGCTTGTTTGTGATTCCTATTACTGTGTTCAGTCTTTCAATGAATATTTGCATTACTGGAGGTTAAATGGGTTCAGAGATTCCAAAGGTAACACCATAAAACACAGGTTACTGTGGGGGAAGGTTGCAGATCTAAAGGAGATGCTTCCTAAGGTCCATGTTGTACATACACTTGGACACCAGCGCGTTCGAATACACGTTGCTGGAAATACTTTGGCTGATGAAGCCGCAAAGTCGGCAGTGGCAGTTGCCACTGTGGCCGCAGTAACTCGTTTGAGTTCCAAACCAGACACAGCGATTTGGGCAGCCATAAAAGCTACGGCTGATGGCACGCTATATCCTAAAGGATTTCCGTCTAAATATCATTACTCAATGGGTGGTATGCTGAACGCTGAAGTTAAAATCCCAGGCGTTGGTGTACGTGACATGCCCAATAAAATTGTGCGACCTCAATTAATTAATGCAGCACATGAGGGGGCTGCATCTGCACATTATGGCGTGGCTGCCACAATTTCGCTGTTACAGGCCCGTTATTGGTGGCCTGGTCTCTATAAAGAGACGAAGCAGTATGTCCTTTGTTGTGACATCTGTCAACAAATTAAAGTTTCGACGGCTAGACGCCCGCAGCAGACACCCCTTCTAATATTGAATAAACCATTACAGTGTGTGTACTTGGATCATTGTGGTCCGCTGACACCAGATAGTGCATACAAATATATATTGGTAGCTGTAGATTCATGCTCCAGATTTGTTTTGGTTTGGCCACAGCGCTCGGCTGACGCTCGAACTGTTATTAAAGATTTGCGCATCTTTATCGATACATATGCAGTTGCAGCGTTCCATTCGGGCAAGGGTCCTGCTTTTACCTCTAAGGCATTCAGGGACGCCATGGCTTCGTTGGGGGTCCAGCTCCAGTTCTCGTCTCCATTTCATCCCGAGGGAAATTCTGTTGTGGAGCGATTAAATTGTGATTTAAAGCAATCCTTAACGGCGAGAGTTATAGGTACGGGTCGTAGTTGGCTAACCCACCTGTATGGAGTACAGAGAGCACTGAATAACTTGCCTAGAAGGTCCCTGGGGGGTCGTACTTCATATGAGTGCCTGTTCGGAACACGAATGTTTGTTCCAGATCAAGATGGTCCTGGTGTGGAGGCGGCGGAAACACCGTTTGACATAAATGATCATGTCACTGTTTTGCAGGATTTACAACAATTCCGTGAAGATAACTCTTCAACAAATGCTGCCTCCACAGGAATTAAGGATGAGCCAGTAACGCCTACTGGTTGGATTCCCAGAGTTGGGGATCTTGTGCGTGAAAAGGTTGCAGTGAAAAAAGAATTTGGCCCTTCGTATCGAGCGCCAGTCCCTGTACTGGGGATCCACGGCACGAGAACTGTGATTTTGCCGCCTTTGCAAGGAGCCAAAGGAAATCGCTTTGTCTCCATCGACAATGTCAAGTTACAAAATGTGGCCAATTCTGCACAGCAGACCAAGAGGAATGCCCAGTAGTTCCCAAATCTCTCTCACTACTGAGGAAGATGTTCCGCTGCATGTGATTTGCATCAACACTGTTTCCTCTCCGAGCTTGGGGTGGGTGGAAGCTGATCTTGCGATTGTTCCACTAACGGCAAATGATTTGGAATCTTTTGATCAATTTGCTGTGGCTACTGATGTTGCTGAGGGTGTTATCTACAGCGTACCACGACGAGAGACACAAACTGCTCCTTTGTTTACGGTGGCACCTTTTGCGAGGACTGCCTCCGGCTGTTTTAATAACAATGATGATGACATGTCAGACTCCTTGTCCTCTTCAACACCAGTCCCGGGTCCACGTAAGCTGATGTATTGGCTTAAACATACGTATTGTGTTTTTCCTTGGAACTATCTGTGGCTTTTCACGACTGTGATGGCTTTTTTTCTGTGGCTAGGGTTTGTTGTTACCTTTTTTCTGGTAATACATGGTCATTTTTTTCCTGAACGAACAGAAATTGAGCAGGTGGAGAAGGTGTTGAAACCACATTTTTAATCGCATATGGTTTGAAGAGACTTGTCCTTTGTGAACATTTCTGCTGTACCTATTCCGGATGGGATTGTGTGGGATAGAGTAATGTTTGATATATATGTTCCCACTGAGATAATTCAAATACCGTATGTTCTAAAGCTATCGATGAATGATATCGTTGTACCAGGCATAGTATCTGATGATTGGGATGTGAAGACAGTCGATTCTATGTTAACAGAATTGCAGTATTATACTGTCTATGAAAATGAAGATGCTTATCAGTTTAGGGATAATTATGGTGACATGTTTTGTTACAACTATTATGGACACCACTTTATTCGTAAAGCCAGTAGCCCTAAGTCGATATTTGATTATATGCAATGGGAACATTGCCCGACTCCTCCGCTGGGGAGTTCTAGGACATATTCTGACAAATTTGCATATTTTTCTGGGCATCATCAAAGAAGTGCTAAGTCGTATTATTTTAAAGTTACTCCGCATACTAATAAGCAAATGTTGTTGACTGATACTAAATTCCTGTATTCAAATTCATTTGTTTCCCAACTATCTATTGGAGGGTATGAATATTGGTCCAAAACTGTTGATTTGAAAATTGTTTGGGGAACAAAACTTTGGCAAAAGCGGGGTAGGGAAACATTGTTTAGAGCATGTATCATTCCCGTCCAAATGATTTTCTTAAATGACACTGTACAACAGACTAGCTGTTTGGGCTTAGCTACATTTAGAGAATTGAATTTGCCTGGCATCCATGTCCCTTCCAAAATGAAAGATTGGCAGCAATATATTAATGCCACGTTTAGTGAGCTTACAGACTGGGTCCAGAATGGTACATTTAACACTTCATTAACCCGTCCAGGCGGGTGGTTATTGTGGCCCACAGACACTAATGGGTGTCATCAACGTTTTGTCACCTCCTCGGGGGGTTTCAGAACCAGCAGGGCAGACCCTCGCTACATATCACCAGAACATGCTGACATCATTACTACGTATAGCGTGGGGAAACTTTGTCAACAATGATTAAAATCATCCACACTAGATGCAGTTAAAACACATCTCATGTTACTGTCTAATTATACTGACTTGCAAGATTTTTTGTCAGGCCCAAGAGTGCCCCGGAGGAAACGTTTTTTGTATGAAGTGTACAATGAGACATGGAAACTTTCCCAACAGGAGGCAGCGGCCCGGTTGAGGCAGATAGATCAGGAAAATTTGAAACAAGCATTGTCTGTTGTGGATAATGGAATACATACCCTGTCCGACCGTGTATATACGATTGACAACATTGTTTCCTCTGCTATAGACATTATTAGATCAGATATGTCTTCTTTATATCATGGACAGAGTCAAACGCGGTCCATTATGGAGTTGGGTTGGACACTTCAGACATTGAAGGCGGGTCGCGTTCCGTGGCAGCACATCAGAGCCAGGGAAATATTTTTTCCTTTAATTTGACACGTCAACAACAACTGATGGCTAAAAAGGAGGCGACATATGTAATGTTGAATATAGAGAAGTTGGAGAAGTTGCCTTTTACTGTGGTTGGGATTCCGTCAGCTGAATGGTTGATACACGGGGTTATTAATTTGCCTTTTTCCACTCTGCAATTCACTTCTTGTTTGAAACATATTCCGGTGGGCAGATATGAGAAATTGGGAGACAGTTACATACATGAGGTGTGGGAGCTTCCCTTTTTATACAGATGTCTTAATGGTATGAGGGAGGTTTTTCTTAGCGGTAGCGAGTGCGAAACTTCTGTCAGCCATTCGTTGGTTTGTAAGCAGCTGTCCTTGCATGGGGCGTGTAATGCCTCGGTTGCGAATTTGGCTTGCTATCTAAAGGGAGTTCCAGTCCCCGTGATTAAAAACACATTCCAGGTGCTTTCAAATGGCAGCTACGTCCTTCTTAACAGTGAAGACTGTCGTGGCATGCGTGCCAGAATAGTTCATGTGGTCGTGGTCACCATGGCCGTTACGTGCTGCGGGAATGTGTTGTTTCCCCCCACTAAATTAAGGGAGGTAGCAGACATCTGGCCTCACATTGCTACTTCCAAGGTGAATTTCGACAAGTTGAGTCGACTGAAGGCTTTATTGTTTCAAAAGCATGTGGCCCTTACATCTCTGCAAGAGACCTACGCTCTTCAGGTGGCGAGGTCATCAGCAGAAATATAGTCCCTGTTAAATACTAACTTTCCGAGCCACTTTGGTGAACTCATGGGACGTATATCTAATGCGTCCAGCACTGCTGGAATTTCACATCTTTTAAAAGCCGTTGGTGCTAGTTTTGCTCATGCCTTCTCTTCCATTTTCGGTTTGATACCTTCGGCTATTCATTCGATTTTCGGAAGCATTTTTGGGGCATTTCCGATAACTTTGGCTTTATTGGCTGGTGTTTTGCTGTTGCTGTTGTTCTTCCGCAAAGGCTGTCCCGCTGCAACAAGATCCAATGTGGGCGCTCCCATCGGCGCAGCTGTGTCATGAGCGCATGATGCAGCATTTTGAAGCAACACTCCTGGGACATTTGGAGTGTGACTGGTCCCTGTCATTCCGACCAGTTTTGGATTGTGTGCAACCCGTGTTTCGGTGCCTTTGGTGCTCGTTTGAACATGCCATGGCTCTCTGTCTCTCACTGCAGTGCCCCCCAGTGGTTGATACTAATCTGTTGATGTTCCCGATTAGGGCTCATTCCCAGACATGTGACCTGTGGCTGCGTTTGCTTTGTGAGGCAGTTTATGAGATTCCCTTCCTGGAGGAAGATGGTATTGTCTCGTTCATAGGCCCTGCACGGGATGGCGCCTTGGATGGTTCTGGGGTTTTGGAATACACCTGCTCCATGATAGTGTTTGGCGTGGATTTTCCGGTGTTGACATCTGCCGAAGTAGAGGATATCCTGCTTTCCGTGGCTTCCATTTGAAATTGGGTTTCTTCAAAATTGACATTGTAACGATTTGGCTCTTAAGTCACATGCTTACAAATTTAAATGTAGGCATATTCATACTTTTTAGCGCAAAAGCAGCGCAAATTTATAAAATCCAATTGTATTGCACTAAAAAAGTATAAATATGGGCCTTAGTTTTGTGCTTTGGTGTCCTCTGGACTTGTCGAAATGTGTTTTGTATATTTTTATATCTGGGGCATATTTTTTTTCGTTTTTATTAGAACCACTTTCTAACGACAAGGGGAGGGTGTAGTGTGGTCATTTTTATGTATTCTTTGCACGTTTGCTTCAGGCATTAGGCCTTCATGCACTTTGCCCTGGATGTATTTTATTCCTTTGCTCGCAGCATAGGGCCTTTGTGCACTTTGCTCTAAAAGCATTTTATTCAGCTTCGTACTGTTATTTTTCAAATAGCCAGTTCTACGGTCTTGTTTTATTTTTATATCACACTGTTTAGCCTACTTCAGCACTGGAGTTCTCAATAACACATTCTTGCTCACCCTGTACTTCAGTCAAGGATACAGTCTGGTACATTGCCGATAGACGTGGTAGGAGTTTAGTCTTTGAGTTGCAGATATACATTCTTGCGTAGTGAGTTTTGCTGTCACACTGACATGTTAGTTATAAAAACACTTCCTTGTCCTAATACACGCAAGAGGGAGATTCCGACCAGGGAACAACAACTAGACGCCGACTGCCCTGTTGCAGATGCTGATCCCGATCACAGGCCTTTGCTCAGGTATGAGGGTTGATGTCTTCCCCGGGAATCTGAAAGGCAAGCTTATAGCTTAACATGCTGTGCTCGAAATAGAACTTACTTAGAGAGAACTGAATCTGTTAACACTATGATAGCGTTGTTCGTATGTTTCACTCTCATCGTGACTATTTCAATCCTACTGTGTTGTATGGTTCTGGTTATTGTGGCTCACACCTTAATATCTAAAATGCAGTTGTTTTATTAAAAACAATCTATAAAACTTAAACTGCCTTTGTCATTGGTATATGGGATCATACTGTAAATGAGAGAGCTGGTTGGGACCTGAGTGACCACGACTTTCCTGAGAAGTTCTAAAGATGTCATGCGCTCGGCTGCCCAATCATCCCTTCCCCGTGAGAGAGATGAGGCACTGCTAGTTAGCCGGAGCAAAACCGGATGGAAGGTGGCAGAGGTCCTTCTAAGTGGGTAAGACTCAGTCCCCCACACCAGGAACGACCCTGCTACCTAGAAATCCAGTAGTCTCATTTAGGATAATGAGAGCCCACGCGACAACTCCCTGTTACACCTTTTTCCCAGCGGGCTAGTATTACTGGAAATAAGCAGGTAGCTGGGGGAAGACAACTTGCAGAAAAGTAGTTTGTGCTATCAACATGTAATAGATTTGAGGCTTTGAACTTAGACAGGGTGAACTGACTCTTTTATTCTTGGGGAAATAGCTCATCCCCAAGGGGCAGTCTGTGCATGTGCCTGATGGTTCCTCAGCTGAGTCTTTTAGTTCAGGGAAAACGTCGACTGATGCCAATGATATTTTTTATGCATAGAATAGAGTGTTTAGCGACATAAGCATTAAACTTGTGGTTCATGATGATGCCAAAGGGTTGGTTTTACCCCAGGCTCCAAAAGAAAGTACTGCATCATTAGGCTTGGTTTCCTTAACTGGTTTGGCGCCATAGACATAATGGTTAATTCCATGGCTGCGCCCATGTGGCGCCATGGACGTAACCATTACGTTCAAGTAACGGCCCTCGTGGGGGAGCGCTGGCTGCCCCTCCACCCCCCTAGGTCAGGGCTAGAAGGGGAATTGTTTCCTCTTCCACCCCGACCCCCCCGACTCCCCCGACTCCCATGTTACGTCTGATGACGTCAGCATGCGAAAGCGTGTTGACCTCATCAGAGGTCACCTCCCATCGCGCTGAAAGCATTGTGGAAGAGAAATGCTTAGCATTTCTCTTCCACTCAGGAGGAGGGGGCCAGCAGAGACATGAACCCTTTCATGTCACTGCAAAAATTTCTGCTGCCCGATCGCGATGCAATCGGGTAGCAGAAATGCCCACTAGACACCAGGGATTTTTTTTTTTTGACAATGAAATAGGGGGAGTGGCCCCTTGGGCAAGGGCTGCTCCCCAGGGGGGCAAATCATTTTCAGGCCATTTCTGCTCCCCCTGGGGGCAGATTGGCCTACTATAATTAGGACGATCTGCCCCCAGAGGGTGCAGAAAACCCCCTAGACACCAGGGATTTTTTTTCTTTTTTCTTTCTTTTATGTTTAGGGAGTGACACGTTCAGCAAGGGTTCCTCCCTGAGAGGGAAAATTGTTTCTAGGCCATTTCTGCCCCCCGGGGGCAGATCGCCTAATATAATTAGGTCTATCTGCCACCGGGGGGGGGGCAGAAAACCCCCTAGACACCAGGGATTTTTTTTTCTTTCTTTTATGTTTAGTGAGCGACCCCTTCAGCAAGGGTCGCCCCCTGGGGGGAATAGTTTCTAGGTCATTTCTGCCCCCCTAGGGGCAGATCGGCCTAATATAATTAGGCTGATCTGCCCCCGGGGGTCCAGAAACCACTAGACACAACTGAATTTTTTTCTTTTTTTGGAAATGAAGATAAGGGGAGCGGCCCCTTGGGCAAGGGCCCCTCCCCAGGGGGGCAAACCCTTAGACACCAGGGATCATTTAAAAAAAAAATGTTCTTATATGTGTAGGGAGCGACACCTTCGGCAAGGGTCGCTCCCTGGGGGGCCAAATTGTTTTTAGGCCTTTTCTGCCCCCCGGGGGCAGAAACCACTAGACACCAGGGATTGGTGTGTGTGTATGTGTGTGTTTTGTTTGGGGGGCTGCCCCTTGGGCAAGGGTCGCTCCCCATTGGGGGACATTAGTGTTGGCCATATCTGCCCCGGCCTATTTTTGGAAGGCCCATCTGCTCCCAAGGGGGGCAGAAAGCCCACCAGAGACCAGGGAAGATTTTATTTCAAAATAAGAGGGTGGGGGTATGGCCATGCCCCTACCCCAAATAAATGGGGCCAAAGTTGTTCTGCCCACAAGTGGGTAGATAGGGCAATTACCCCTGATCCACACCCTGGAGGGGCAGAAAGTCTACTAGGTGGCATGGAATTATAAAAAAACTAAAAATTGTGGGGTGCTGGCTACCAACCAGTATGGGTCTGGTTATGCCCCCACCCCAACTGACGGGGGTAACAGTCTTTCAGCTCTCCCCCTGCACAATAAAACATTTTATCTGGCGGCAAGTAAGAAGACATTTGATTATTTTGGGTTTTGGTTTTACATTTGGGCCATGAGAGCTTGGCAACTCTCAAAATCGTCCAACTTGGAATGGTGAGGGCTGCATTTTTTTGACTTTGGGACAATGCCATGTAGAAAAATCCACAAGACCCAAACACATATGAAAACTAAACATCTGTTTGAATCCAGGGTGGTGTGCTCCACATGCACCCCGCACCATTTTCTTACCCACAATGCCCTGCAAACCTCCAACTTTGCTGAAAATCACACATTTTTCCCATATTTTTGTGATGGAACCTTCCGGAATCTGTAGGAATCCCCAAAATTCCTACCACCCAACATTGTCCCATCTAAACCGATAAAAATTCTGCTGCACTTGCCAGCTTAAAAATATTTTTTTTCAAACTGCCCTTTTGGACCCGCTTTGGTTCTCCTTCAATTTCAACATGTTTTTGGCTTTTCCCTGTCACAGGCACTTGGCCCACCTACACAAGTGAGGTATCATTTTTACTGGGAGACTGAGGGGAATGTTGTGTGGTAGGAAATTTGTCCCGGTGCATCGATCCCACAAACAAATGTGGGAAAAAGGTGATTTTTTTAGCTAAATTTGAGGTTTGCTGAGGATTCTGGGTAACACAACCTGGTCAGATACCCACAAGTCACCCCATCTTGGATTCCCCTAGGTGCCTAGTTTTCAATAATGCACAGGTTTGGTAGGTTTCCCTAGGTGCCGGCTGAGCTAGAGGCCAAAATCCATAGGTAGGCACTTTGCAAAAAACAGCTCAGTTTTCTTTGGGAAAATGTGATGTGTCCATGTTGTGTTTTGGGGCATTTTCTCTCACGGACGCTAGGCCTACCCACACAAGTGAGGTATAATTTTTTATCAGGAGACTTGGGGTAATGCTGGGTGGAAGGAAATTTGTGGCTCCTCTCAGATTCCAGAACTTTCTGTCACTGAAATGAAAGGGAAAAAGTATTTTTTGGCCACATTTTGAGGTTTGCAAAGGATTCTGGGTAACAGAACCTGGTCAGAGCCCCACAAGTAACCCCATTTTGGATTCCCCTAGGTGTCTAGTTTTCAAAAATTTACAGGTTTGATAGGTTTCCCTAGGTGCCAGCTAAGCTAGAGGCCAAAATCCACAGGTAGGCACTTTGCAAAAAACACCTCTTTTCTTTGGGAAAATGTGATGTGTCCACGTTCTGTTTTGGGGCATTTCCTGTCGCGGGCACTCAGCCTACCCACACAAATGAGGTATCATTTTTATCGAGAGACTTGGGAGAACGCTGGGTGGAAGGAAATTTGTGGCTCATCCCAGATTCCAGAACTTACTGTCACCGAAAGGTGAGGAGAAAGTGTTTTTTTGCCAAATTTTGAGGTTTGCAAAGGATTCTGGGTAACAAAACCTGGTGAGAGCCCAACAAGTCACCCTATGTTGGATTCCCCTAGCTGTCTAGCTTTCACAAATGCGCAGGTTTGCTTGGTTTCCCTAGGTGCCGACAGAGCTAGAGGCCAAAATCTACATCTAGGCACTTTGCAAAAAACACATCAGATTTCAATTTAAAAATATGATGTGTCCATGTTGCATTTCCATTCGCAAGCATCAGGCCTACCCACGCAAGTGAGGTACCATTTGGATCGGGAGACTGGGGGGAACACAGAATAGCAAAACAAGTGTTATTGTCCCTTGTCTTTCTCTTCATTTTTTCCTTCCAAATGTAAGACAGTGTGTAAAAAAGACGTGTAATTGAGAAATGCCCTGTAATTCACATGCTAGTATGGGCACCCCGGAATTCAGAGATGTGCAAATAACCACTGCTTCTAAACACCTTATCTTGTGCCCATTTTGAAAGTACAAAGGTTTTCTTGATACCTATTTTTCACTCTTCATATTTCAGCAAATGAATTGCTGTATACAAGGGTATAGAATGAAAACCCATTGCAAGGTGCAGCTCATTTATTGGATCTGGGTACCTAGGGTTCTTGATGAACCTACAAGCCCTATATATCCCTGCAACAAGAAGAGTCCCGCAGACGTAATGGTATATTGCTTTA
Source organism: Pleurodeles waltl (assembly GCF_031143425.1). Taxonomy (NCBI): domain Eukaryota; kingdom Metazoa; phylum Chordata; class Amphibia; order Caudata; family Salamandridae; genus Pleurodeles; species Pleurodeles waltl. Next base: position 1,303,673,375 of record NC_090445.1, read on the forward strand.
AAAAATCTGACATTGTAGGAAAAAGTTACAGAGTAAAACGTACAGAAAAATGGCAGTTTTTTTACCTCAATTTCAATATTTCTTTATTTCAGTTGTTATTTTCTGAATGAAGCCCTTGTAGGATCTACACAAATTACCAATTGCCGAATTCAGACTTTTGTCTACTTATTCAGACATGTTTAGGTGTCTGGGACCCAGCATTGGTTACATACCCATTTCTATCACCGACTGAAGGAGGCTGAAAGCACAAAAAAATCATTAAAATGGGGTATCTCCCAGTAAAATGCCAAAATTGTGTTGAAAAATTGGGTTTTCTGATTCAAGTCTGCCTGTTCCTGAAAGCAGGGAAGCTGGTGATTCTAGCACAGCAAACCCTTTGTTGATGCCATTTTCAGGGAAAAAGCCACAAGCCTTCTTCTGCAGCCCTTGTTTCCCATTTGTTTGAGAAAAACAAAATGATCACTGTATTTTGGCTAATTTCTTGGTCTCCTTCAGGGGAACCAAAAAAGTCTGGGTACCTCTATAATCCATAGGATGTTGGGAAAAAAGGACGCAAATTTGGTGTGGGTATCTTATGTGGACAAAACGTTATGAGGGCCTAAGCATGAACTGCTCCAGATAGCCAAAAAAGGCTTGGCACCTGACGGGGAAAAGGCCTGGCAGCGAAGGGGTTAAATCACATTGGGCTGTATTTACCCCAGGTCCCAATTATAGCTTTTCTTTCCCCTCAGACTCTAGATCTGTATAGGGGAGCTTAAATTGGCCTCATGGAATATAGCAGGGGTTAGATCTAAAACATAATCCGGAGTGGTTGGCTTTTCTCAAGATCTTCGAGGTAATTTGTAGGCAGGAGAAATGAGATACAGAGAATATTATATATTTAGATGGGCTTAAGTAATTTTTCAATCCTGCTAGAGCAGAGGTCTTCAAACTGGGGGTCAGGCCCACCTAGGGGGGCCTCAAGTGGTCCCGGGGGGAGCGCCAGACTCTGGCCAAAAGAACTATTGTACAGATTACAGGCCTTTGTTTTAAGCAAAAGCATTTTAATACATTTTTAAAAAGGTAACAGTACCTAACTACAGTGTTTAAATAGGTCTAGACATATTTAAACATAGCCATCTTTTTAAAATATGTGTGAAAAATTCTTGGGGGGGCCCACAGATTTTTATTTTTCAACTGGGGGGCGCGGCATTAAGAAGTTTGGAGACCACTGATCTAGAGGGAAACCCATAGGTGGCTCTGCGTTGTAAACCTGCTAAGATAGGTACTTTTGTGTTAGTGAATTTTTATAATGCAACTAATGGACAATATTTTTGTGGCTCTCTTCAGTTCTTGAGGTCCCATATAATGGAGATTGAAAAGAAGGAGCATGCAAGTGCTGGTTTTGTTTGGGTGGGGGACTTTAACTTACACCCCTGAACTCGTTCATTTTTGTTCTGTGATCAGATGTGTGGTTATAGTGCTCTGCACGTTGAGCATAGTTGGGCGGGTGACTTTTTAAATAGTATTTTGACGAAGTTCAATTTGGAGTGCATTGTGACCGAGGTGCAGCTAGAACAAGAGGGCAATTTCTGACCAGCTTTTGTTGGTAATGGTGAAAAAACCATGTTAGATTATATTTTCTGCTCAGCCCCATTAAGTGATTGGCTTAGTTCTTACAGGATTAGTGTTTCTCATTTTAGCAATCATTTTTATGTTTATGTGAATGTGGGAATTTTTCTCGGTTTTACTTCTCCATCACAAATTATCTGTAAGTTGGCCCTTAAAACGACGGACCAGGATAGGAGACTTAAACGGGATAAATCTCTTGTTATTGGCAAAAAGGGAGAGTTTTAAATCTGTCTGAGGGAGCAGCCTGTTGTTGAGTCATTTTGGGGTGCATATCTGGCCATAGTGGAGGAGGCTTGTGTCAGTTTGACTCTTCCTCCTGGGCGATGCGCCAATGTTAACCCAAGATGGTTTAACAATATCTGTTCCAGTTGCCAAAAGTTATTATTGAATGCCTTTAAGACTTCTCCTAAAGACCATGGTTTAATTTGTGTCAGATGCTGAGCCTACAAATAGGTGATTGAGGATAGGAAGCGTACTCTTAGAGAGGCAGTGTGGTACGATTTATTGGAGGCATCTAATAATGGAGATAGTGGCAAGTTTGGGGAGTTAGCTAATCGTCCTTTGTTTGAAGGTGACAATATACAATATGTCCTCCAATATTACCCCAGAAGATTAGATTAAACAATTTGAAGGCATTTATGGGGGGTACCTGTGGCTGGTCAAGTTTCAGCTCATGTCTAGGTCCCTGCAGCTGTTAAGTCCCGTTTGTGTTTTGAGGTTACCAAAGTGGAGTGTGCAATCAAGGGCTTATCCAGTCATAAGGCTCCTGGTCCGAAAGGAATACCTGCTGATTTATTTAGGGCTGTGCTAGGGCTCTGGGCCCTGAATCTAACTTGGATCTTTACTTAGCTGTGCAGACTGGATTGCCACATTCTTTGTCTGATTCCATTTACTATCCCTATTTATAAGAAGGTCTCTAGGGACCTTCCTAGTTGTTATATACCCATTTCTTTGATAGTCTCTTTTGTTAAATTGATGGGCAGGGTGATTCTTGAGAGGGCTTTGACCTGGGCAGGGGAGGGACCCGTCTTGTCCTTTTGCAGTATAGCTTTCGACCTGAACTTGGCAATTGTGATCAATGCCTTAATTTTTATATGTTGATAAACAAGTATACTGTTGCTAAATCAGGGTCAGATTTTTTATAGCATAGATGGATCTCTCCTCTGCCTTTGATAAGGTAAACAGTATTGGAAAAGGGTATGGACACAGATATTTGGTTTTTTTAGCTGACTTACATCGGAACATAAGGGTAGTAGTTTGTTATACTGCAGAGGGGGCTTATACGAGCTCTTTTAATTTACCAGCTGGTGTTCGACAAGGATGCACACTGGACCTATTGTTCACTTTGTACATGAATGACCTTGGGACCACACTACTTGGTAAGCCAGTGGTTTGCCCACGCATAGGTGGATGGTCAATCCCCGCATTAGTATATGCAGATGATACCGTATTGATGTCTATGACTGCTATGGGGATGCATACTTTATTGGATGGTTTTGTGCTTTACATTAATAATTTAGATTCTTCCACATATTATATCAAATTCCAGGTGATGGTGCAGGGCCCAAAATCAATGAGTGTAATATATTTTCAAGTACAGAATAATAAGTTATTGAGAGTCCAAATCTATTCTTATTTGGACGTGGTATTTGATGCTCACATGACGTGGGCCCCCCTCGTGAAAGCGAAGAAGCATACACTTCTAGAAACCATTAGAGCTTTGTTCTCTTTTTCAGCAAGAATAGGTAGTAAGCCTCTGAGGGCTTTGTTGAAGGTGTATCAAGCGAAATCTGTCTCTGTGGCCACCTATGGTAGTGATATTTTGGGATATGCCAAAGCTAATAATTTAAAGCTGCTGAAAATAGCTTTTGCAGCTGCTTAGTCTTGACATCTACCCCAGCATTTATGCCCCATGAAGAACTGGGCTTGCCAAACGTTTCAGATCTCATCGCATTACGGCCTCTGATTAGGTGGTTGACTATTTGGGTACGTGCTGAAAATATCTTGGGCAGGGAGATCCCCAAGGACTGTTTGGGGTTAAATATCTGGAGTTCGATTGGCTAGTTAAAATATGTTAGGGACATTTTTGCTAAAATTGTTAGACCAGCCCTGTTTGAATTGCCTACCTCTATTTAAAAAAATGACATTGTGTGGACTAAGGACATTTGTTTACAGTTAAGAAAACTGGAAAGGAAAGCTTCAGAACAGAAGAAAGCTTCTGTCCACACACACTCTCTGTTGGTGGCTAGCCCCTCCTATGAACCTTATTTGACCTATACTTTTAATCTTCATCATTGTTATATTTTAACCAGTTTTAGATTTAACCAGTTCCACAGCTTACTAGCACATCTAAAACCTGTATCATAGAATAATGATCTGTTACCCTGTATGTGTGATATTTTTTCCCCACAGAATTTATTGCATTTTGTATTTTTTGTAGTGTTTATGAAACTCCTCCTCGTATGTTTGTAATTCCTCTGTTGAAACATTCTCAATTTGTCCAAGTCAGACCTGCTCTTATGTTTTTACAGCTACGTTCTGTTGTACTTACTACTCATTTGCAGTTGCACGTTTTTTAGCCTCCTCTCTGAGATTGAGAAAACTGTGAGATGTTGAGAGTGTCTGAATATGAAATTGTTTTTATTCTGTATTATGCACTTTATTCTATGATTAACTTGCTGTAAGGTCATTAGGGGGGATGGCTGAAAGTATATGTTTTTGCCACACTAAATTTTACTTTGGGATTTGTTATGTGTTTGTTATATATTTCCTAATGTGATGTTTGTTTTTATTCTGTTTGTGTGCAGTTGTGACCAAATAAAGTATTTTAATACTACTACTACTACTACTACTAATGAGAAGAGTTTCTGGTGGCAAAATTGCACTGTTTTTTACATTTTAAGCTCTCAGGTGTCTTATAGGTTTCCCGCCTGACTCCAGTGAGAGCCATGAGCCAATCTGGATTAAATAGAATGACTATCAGCTTGTCTTTTTAGGACGTTGTAACCCTTTTTATCTCATTCATTAGTTCAAGGGAATTCACATATTAGTGTCTGCTACTGCTGGCACCTAGAATTCTTTTCTTGTATTTTTGCAAATGTTCATTTATTCATGGTTTCTGGTGATTTAAAGGAGGAGTAATAAGAGCAGGCAGATTAACTTCATACTGCTGACCAGGGGATGGAGTAATTTGTGTTGCAGTTCTTCCTTCTTCCATCAGGAGAGAAGGTGTCTTCCCAAAGTAATTTGTAATATGTGCAACATTTATTTTTTCAACAAGACATTTTCAAGAGATAATCAACAAACATACTCCTATGGCACCACAGAGAGGTGGTGCCATATGAGGGCAATACACTCAAAACATAAAGATAGGTCTAAACAGCAAAGAGTATCATAACATACCTCAATATCTGCCTCTGCAGTTCTTATTTTAGCTGATCAACCAGCTCCATCCCAAGCACTCCAATGCAAGCAAGACTGGTAATGGTGAGCTGGAAACTCAAGTTAGAGAAAAACACATCAAGGACCATACATGTCACAAGAAGCCTTGGATTTGTTTGTTTTACGTTTGCTTTGTGTCCAAGTTAATCTTCCTTATTTTTTCCCAAGTTCACTCTAAAAAAACTGTAACTAATACGAAAAATGTAAATGCTTTAACAAACGGATTCATTTTTAGGGCCATCTTTTCTGGTAAAATAAAAAAATAAAAAGTTTATGTTGTATGTAATGTGCATATGTGTGTCATTGTGTTATTATATTCTACTATATCTGTATGTAAGAGTCTCTGTCTATGTAAGCGTGTGTGCTCATAAATGTATGACTCTGTATGTACGTGTTTGTGTTACAGTGAGCATGTGCGCATGTGAATACATATGTGTGTGTAAGAGTCTGTCAATGTGTGTATGCAAAAATGTATGTATATATGTGTATATGTAAGATTGTGCATGTGTGTTTTAGTGTGTGTGTTTGTGAGTGTATGGCGGTATGGGTGTCTTTGTTTTAGTTGTATGTCAATGTGTATTTGTGTGGACATCACTGTGATTAGGTGTGTTTGTATACATGTGAAAGTGGGTGTGTCTCCCTTTGCATGTGAGTGTGCTTGCATGTGTTTGTGTATGTGTGTGAGAATATGTGAAGAAGTGTATTTGTGTGTGTGATTGTGTATGTGTGTGCATGTCAGAGGGTGTATGTGTGTATGAGGGTGTGTGTGACTAGAAGACTGTGGATGTGAAAATGCATGAGTTAATATATATGTGTAACTGACTGTAGGAGGCTGGCCTGGTATATGGTGGGTACCTGTGGTACTTACATCTTATACCAGGTCCAATTATCCCTTGTTAGTGTAGTTTAGGTAGTGTCTAGATGCCAAGCTCTCTAGAGGTAGCCGTGGATCAGCAGCCAAAGTTTATCTAGGAGACATGCAAAGCTCATGCAATACCACTGTAGTCACACAGTACTCACCCACATGAAAGAAAATTCTCAGTGTTACCAAAATAAAGGTACTTTATTTTGGTGACACAAATACCAAAAATACCATAGAGATTATACTCCCTTAGGAGGTAAGTAATACACAGATTATATACACTAGTATGCAGAAATAAGCATACAACCAGTTAGAAAACAGCACAATTAGTAAAAATCACAAAAGTTAAAAATGGGCCTGGGGGAGCACAAACCATATATTAAAAAAGTGGAATACGAAAGTCGGTCCCCCACCTAGGCAAGTGTAATGTGTGGAGGGGATCTGGGAGTACCAGAAAAGCCCAAAGGTAAGTACCACAACCCACTCCAGCTACCAGGAAAACAGGATTAAACCACAGTAAGTTTCCCAGATCACACAAAGCAACAAGAAGAATTATGCAAAACCCAAAAGAGACTGCAAGACTCCAACAGTGGATTTCTGGACAAGAAGACCTGTGGAAGAAGGGGACCAAGTCTAAGAAGCACAGAAGAGTCTGGGAAGAACAGGAGCCTGTGCTAACCCAGATGAAGGTGCAGGAACCACTGGTGCAGAAGAAAAGTAAGTACTGCACCCAAGAAGATGAAGTCGGGTTCTTGGAGAGTGCATGTGATGTCCCATGCTGGATGGAGGATTTCAGTCGGGTTTGCATTGTTGGAGTCCACCAACAAGCCTGGGCACATGCAAAGCTCATGGTTAGGGGAAAATGGCACTGCCAGGAACCAGGTGGCCTCTACCCAGGAGGAGAAGTCAGAGGGGGCCCTCGGTGACACAGAGAGCCCACAGAACACCAGGCAGCACACACAGGAGTGCCACAGGATGGGTACAGAAAAGTTAAAGAGGCCCACGCAGCACTACGACAAAGGCTTTCACACCACTGGAGAACCACTCAGGAAGGTGTGTGTTGCAGGATAGAGTGCTGGGGGCTGGAGCTTCAAGATGCATGAAGATCTTGGAAGAAGGATGCCAACACGCCTTAGCAGCTGCAAAAGGGGCGATGCATGAGGGTACTGTCATGCGTGGGGAGGCAAGGTCTTACCTCCACCAAAGTTGGACAGTTGGAAGAGAGGACTGTCAGGACCACGGCAGTCCACCACCCGTGACACAGGATCCACGCAGCTCAGTAGGAGAGGCGATCCACACAACTGGTCATCGTTGCAGTTGGTGCCTGCAGAAACGGGAGTGACTCCTTCACCCCAAGGAAGATTCCTTGTTCCTTCTGGTGCAGAAAATGCACGACCGGGGAAATGTTGCAGTTGCTGGAAGGAGCCAGATATACAATGTTGCAGGAGGCATCTTGCTTCTTTGTTGCAGCTTGTAGATTCCTGAAGAGTCCAGATGCAGTTTCTTCGATCAGAAGTCAAAGTGGAGGAGGCAGAGTATTCCTGCTGGAATTTTTCAATCCCATCTGAAGAAACACCCAAAAGAGAGACCCTAAATAGCCCTGAAAGGGGGATTGGTCACTTAACTAGGTAAGCACCTATCAGGGGAGGGCTCTAATGTCACGTGCTGGCACTGGCCACTCAGATGCTCCCAGAGTTCCCTGCCAACCTTGAATCCAAAATGGCAAAACCCAGGGACCATCTGGAGGGGCTCTGAGCACCACCCCTGTGGTGGTGAAGGACAAGGGAGTGGACACTCCACTTTCCTCTGCCCAGGTTCACGTCAGATCAGGGACTGGGGGTCTCTGAACCGGTGTAAACTGGTTTATGCAAGGAGGGCACCAAATGTGCCCTTAAAAGCATTTCCAGTGGCTTGGGGAGGCTACTCCTCCCAAGCCTGTAACACCTATTTCCAAAGGAGAGGATGCAAAACCCCTCTCCCAAAGGAAATCATTTGTTCTGCCTTCCTCGGCTCCAGCTTTTTGAGCAACAGGAGGGCAGAAACCTGTCTGGGAGGTGGCAGCAGCTGGGGCTGCCTGGAAACCTTCAGAAAACTGAAATGGCAATACCGAGGGTCCTCTAAGGAGCACCCAGAGTGCATGGAATCATAAAAGCCTTGGGATATGATTTTAAGATGTTTCACACCAAGCATGCCTATGTTCTAAGTTACCATTATGTAGCTGGACATAAGTAGTGATCTATGTCCATTATGCACGTAATATGGCGTCCCCACACTGACAAAGTCCGGGAAAATGGGCCTGGAGTTCATGGGGGCACCTCTGCTAGTGCAGGGGTGCCCTCAGACACAGGTACTATGCACCCTGCCCTCTGGGCTGGAAGGCCTGCTATATGGGTGACTTATAAGTCACCTGGTGCTTTAAATACGGCAGTGAAAGTGTGCTTGTACCTTTTCACCCAGACTGCAATGGCAGTCCTGCAGAACCCTTTTCATGGGCTCCCTATTGGTGTCAAAAGGTAGGCTGCAGCCCATAGGGATCCCCTTGAACCCCAATGCCCTGGGTACCTAGGTGCAATATACTAGGGTCTTATAAGAGGGCACCAGTATGCCAATTGTGGGTGAAATACTGTGATAACAGTAACCAACAACCAAATTTAAGGGAGAGAGTATAAATACTGTGGTCCGGGTTAGCAGGATCTGAGTAGACACAGTCAAACACACTGACAAACAGGCCAAAGTTGGGGGTAACCAAGCTAGAAAGAGGCTACTTTCCTACACTGACTATGTCTATATGTGTGTATCTTTCTTAAAGAGAGTGTGAGTATAAATGTGTATATGAGTCTTGGAGTGAAAGCACATCTGTGAGCATGTGTATATGTATAAGTGTAACAGTGTATGACTTGCATGTATGTTTCTATCAGAGTGTGTGTGTGTGTGTATGTGTGACTGTGTGTGTATATTTCAGATTGATTGTATGCATGTCTTCTAGATTATCTGTTTATGGCCCTCATTATGACATTGGCGGTAAGTACCACTTACCGCCGCTGCAGCAGATTACCGCTACCCATATTATGAGCAACACACAGCAATCCGTCACTATACAGCCACACAAATAATTCCACCAGCCCAAAGGTCAGTGATAAACTGACGATTGCAAAACCCACACCGTTACGCCAACAGGACTACGCCCACAGCATTATAACCCACAAATCACCTCGGTGGACATTCAATGGCGCTAAACCATTGGCGGTTCATACTGCCGTGCTCAAAATACACACACTCAAACAAAACAACACCACATTGGACAATTTGAATAACACACACCTGACACACATACACACACCGCACCCACACACACACAACACTATAAAACACCCACCCACATTACCCACAACCCTTTACGACTACAAACAATTGCCACAAGAGAGACAGCAAGACCACAGAAAAGACCACAGTCACACACCACCATCACCTATACACCATTCACGCACCTTACATCACACATCCCAACACAGCACCACACACACCCTCACCCACACCACTCACACTACACCCATGGTACCACAATGACACCCTAGGTTCTCAGAGGAGGAGATAAGGGTCATCGTGGAAGAAATCATCTGGGAAGAGCCACAGCTATTCGGATCACAGGTGCAGCAGACATCCATTTAGGAAGATGGAGTTATGGGAGAGAATTGTGGACAGGGTCAATGCCGCGGGACAACAACCCAGAACAAGGGATGACATCAGGAAGAGGTGGAACGACCTACGGGGGAAGGTGCGTTCCCCACCCGTCCTAATACCCAGCCCTGCATGTAACACCAATGCACGGACCCCCATCACAGACCTGCATGGACACCCATCACTAAAGCATGCACACTAGAGAGAATCACCTAGCCCACAAAATAACTACTCACAAAAGGCGAAGCTGACAGGGCAATAACAACCATACAGGGCAACACACCCATGCACAAGATGACACACACAGAAACAATAACACTGCATTTACATCCCGACAGGTTCCCAACCCAACATTACAGGAGAGGAGGTGCCAGCAACATCAAGTCCACCCACAGAAGAGGCCCACAGTGATGAAAGCAGCTCTGGACACATGGATCTGGATGGCCAACCTGGCCCATCAGGGATCTCCCCACAGTTGGTAACCCTGGGACAGTCCCATACCACCACAGAGCCTCCCCCCTCAGGAAACACCAGCACAGTACCCACCCAGCGGGAGCATACCTCTGTCCCCAAAACACGTCAATCAACAGTGTGTCCACCACTAGAGGGACCCCATTCAACCACACAAACACAGGATGATCAGGGACCTAGGGTCTGTGGCAGTGGGCATACAGTTCAGGGGACAGAGGCACAGGACAACAGGGAAGCTGGAGGACTGCTGTGCGACAGGGGGAGAACAGCCCAGGGAACCGACTCTACAGGAGGCACTCACCAACATCCTGGGAGCATACCACCATTCCCAGGAGATGGTGGGCCAGATACTGGACAAGTTGCAGGAGACCCAGCAGCTGCAGCAGGGACAGTACCTGCGGATCAGGGAGGACTTGAAGGACATCAACACCAGCCTGGTCACCATTGCAAGGGTGCCTGCAGACATGGCCAACACCATGAGGGAGGCAGTGGCACACCACCGGGCCCCTGACACTAGCCAAACCGATGAACAGCCTTCCACCTCTGCTGCCGCTAGTGGACAGGAGGCCCCCCCACAGGAACAACAGGCCACCAGGACCCCATCACCTGCAGAAGGAGAACCACCCAGCAAACGGTCCCTGCGATCCAGGGAGAAGCCAGAGACTACTGCCAGGACCCCTGACAGGAAATAAGACTCTCCTGATTGTCACTCTTGTGTCCCACTCTGCCACCCTGTCCACCTTGAACTGCCATTGCTCCACTTCCTGTGCCCCCTTGGCCAATTCACCTGTGATACAAATAGACTGGACTCTATCCTGGACATTCCTGCACCATCACTCCAGCCCATTTCACATCCACCTCTACTTATAAGCACTTAAATAAACACTATTTGAATAAGTACAAGTATGGAGTCTGTCAAATGATTGAACTACGTATTCGTTTAACATGCTTTAAACACTGCAATACAACTGTACAGTAATGTATACATAGGAATGGCCTGTAGTTGGCTGCAGTCAACACACTAGGAGTGATAGTGGGGCACAAATATCTGAAAATAGAGATGACAAAGGGTACATTAATTGGCCATAGAAGTGGGAAAATCAGCCTGCCGGTGACAATGTCACACACAAAACTGTCAACTTAAAATGAAATTACAGTGTTTTACCGGTGTGTCATTTGAAGTATTGTCATATTATTGCACTTCTGTTGTCATCATCCTCTGCTTCCTCATCTTCACTGTTCACGGGATCCACTGCAGCCACACGGCCATCTCCTTTCTCATCCTCCTGCAGAAAAGGCACCTGGCGACATAAGGCAAGGTTGTGCAACATACAGTATGTCACGTTGATCTGGCACACCTTCTTGGGTGAGTAGTACAGGGATCCACCTTCAGGAGGCCAAATCTCTTTCTATTATTCTTCCTGTTCGCCGATGTGCCTCATTGTAACGTTCCCCTGCCCTTGTCCTGGGATTCCTCACAAGGGTCAGTAGCCATGAGAAGTTGGGGTAACCAGAGTCACCTGCAAATATCGAGGGACAACTGTTAGACACACACTAACCCTTAGTGCCCACACCATTCCCATACACCAACACCTACTGGGTGGGAACCAAGGCTCACCTATTAGCCACACCTGGTGCCTCTGGAGTGGAGCCGTCACATATGGGATGCTGCTATTCCTCAGGATAAAAGCATCATGCACAGACCCAGGTTACTTTGCATTGACATGGAGATGCACTGGTCCGCCAGGCACACTATCTGCCCATTCACGGAGTGAAAGCTCTTTCGATGTCTAAACACTTATTCATTTCTCTGGGGGGTGGGGGGGCAAATGTAGTATGTTTACCATTTATTGCTCCAATAATGTTGGGGATATGTCCCGTTGCATAGAAATCAGCTTTCACTGTGGCCAAATCCTCCACCTGGGGAAAATGATGTAGCTGCGCATGTGTTTAATCAGAGCAGACAACACTCTGGTCAGCACTATTGAGAACATTGGCTGAGACATTCCTGCTGCCAAACGCACTGTCACTTGGAAGGAGCCACTTGCCAGATAATGGAGCACTGAGAACACTTGCACAAGAGGGGGGATCCCAGTGGGCTGACGGTTAGCAGATATCAGGTCACGCTTCAATTGGGCACACAGCTCTGTGATTGTGGCCCTGTCCAGTCTATAGGTGAGGATAATGTGCCTGTCCTCCATTGTTGCCAAGTCCCCCAGGGGCCTGTACATGGAGGGATGTCTCCATCTCCTATTCATCCTCAGCAGTTGCAATCTAGGGGGAAACGGTGAGCAGCTGGTCAGTATCCCATATTTCCAAACTCTAAACTGCATTGCAAGTTGTGACTGTAGCAGTATATTGTTGGGTCGGCCCAAATGGTGCCTATGTGTACTGTTACACACTTAGGTGGCATGGCCTGCCCCCCCTGAAATGGCTTCCACCTGTCCTGTATGGAGGGATATGTGGAAATGAGGTAATTCCACTGACATTCTGCGCCGTTGCGGGAGGCAGCCGAGAACCACCATGCAACTCCTCATTGAATACCATTGGGCCCTATGGGTTACAGTGGCCAATGGTGATGTACACCGGTGGTGACCGTACGCACCGCTGTGGATGTCACCGCCATTTTCTATCTGTTCACTCACTTGCTACCTGACCTTCAACAGGAAAGGATCTACACTGCAAGTGCTGCTGTGACCTTTGTCTGGAACCAACCATGGTGCGTGTCACTTGGGAAAGGGCACCTGCCTAACTGCTGCGGACTTGGAGACACTGGTGGATGGGGCCCAACCCCAGTACCGAATGCTGTATGGGCCTCCAGACCAACAGATGAGTACACTGTGAGCACAATGCGTGAGGCATGAATGCATGGGGTGCTGTGTGTGAGGGCCACATGTAGGGGGGTTGGAGGAAGGGCCCTGGGCAGCGTGCTGCATGTATGGTTGACAATGTCTGTGCGTAAGGGGATGTGAGGGCTTTGGTGGGCTATGAGTGTAACAGGCAGGATAGTCTGACTGATACCTTTCCCTATGTGTATTTCTCTGCAGGCCAGCGTCCATCAAAAAAAGGGTATATGGCGTGCCATTGCCAAGGACGTGCGAACCCTGGGGGTCTACGGCAGGCGGAGCACCCACTGTCGGAAACAGTGGGAGGGCCTGAGATGCTGGGCACGGAAGATGGCGGAGGCCCAGCTGGGGATGGCCTCCCAACAAGGAAGGGGTGCCCATCGAACCCTGACCCCCCTGGTGGCCCACATACTGGTGGTGGCCTATCCGGAGCTGGATGGACGCTTGAGGACATCACAGCTGCCACAAGGGGGAGAGTACAGTGCCCCAATATACTACTTGTGTGTGGTGGGGTGGCATTGGGTGGGGGATGTGGGCCTGTGGGTGCCCCTAGGCTAGGCTGAACATTGCAGTGCAGGGCCCATGTCTCAGGTATGCTGCAATTGGCGTTAGGTATCCCTGTCCATGGGCTTGTGACTAGCATTGTGACTGTTAGTGCATTGCCTAGTGCGTAGGGCTGTTCCCTGTGTATGTATGTGCTGTGTCCACCAACGGTGATGTTTTTGCCGCCATTGACCAAGGGTACCCTTTGTCTCTCCCCCTCCTTTTTGTTTTGTCACCCTGTCCTTATGTGCATTAGCATCATCTAGTGGAGGAGGAGAGACACCGGCGATGGGGAGAGCTGCATCCCACAGGGCCCAGGAGGCTGAATCCACCAACGGTGAGGGTACCAGTGGGATGGAGGGCGAGGGGAGCACGACGGCGGAGACAGGTGGGGACAGATCTGACAGTGATACCTCCACTGAAGGAAGCTCCCTGGTGGTGGCAGACACCTCTGTGCCCACCCCAACTACAGGTACAGCTGGCACTCCCTGTACCATCACCACCCTCCCAGCAGCTCCTCAGTGTGTTTCCCGTGCCTGCTCACCAAGGAGGTTGGGCATCTCCTTCGCCCCAGGCACCTCAGGCCCTGCCCTAGTTAGCCCTGCTGCCCTGAGTGAGGAGGCTATTGACCACCTGCGATCCATCTCTGTTGGGCAGTCAACCACTGTGAATGTCATCCAGGGGCTGGCAGCCCATTTGCAATAAACAAATGCATTCCTGGAAGGCATTCACTCCGACATGGCAGCCCAAGATAGATCAATCCAGGCTCTGGCCTCCTCCCTGATGGCAGCCATTGTCCCTGTTTCTAGCCTCCCCCTCCAAACTCCTCTGCCCAGTCCCATTCCCCCCAACCCCAACCTATCCCAAGCACACAGGCAGACCAGCATGCACCCAGGACAACACACAGGAGTGGATCAGGCAAACACAAGCACCACACATCATCCCACAGGCACTCACACAAACACCATCCAGATGCAGACATGCCAACATCCACTGCCTCCACTGTGTCCCCCTCCTCCTCGTTGTCCACCTCCCTCCCAGTATTGTCTACACTCTCACCTGCATGCACTACATCCTCAATCACTACCACCATCATGCATATCAATAGTCACGCCTGCACTGGCAGTCACCACCCCCACTTCCATGCACACTTCCCCTGTGTCCTCTCCCACTGTGCCTGTGCCCCCTCCTCCCAAAGTACACAAACGCAAGCACTCAGACACCCATCAGCCATCCACCTCACAACAGCATCCAGCCCATGCACCTGCATCCAAACACAGCAGACACCTCCTACAACCACTTCCTCTTCCTCCACTCCCAAACCTTCACCATCTTACCGCCCCAAAGAAGCTTTTCCTCTCCACCGTTGACCTCTTCCCTATCACTTCCCCCATCCTTCTCATCGGTCCTAGGTGGTCAAAACCCAGGCGAGCACCACAGCCACTCAGTCCACGGCCACAGTAGTGTCAACAGCTACTGCAGGTGGGAGAGGAGCCCGGGCACCAGGCAGCAACACTGACGGTGCCTGCAGCAGGTGATTCAAGGAAGGGCAAGGAGGCACCACCAGCTGTGGCAGGGAAGGGCAAGGAGGCACCACCAGCAGCATCTAGGAAGGGCAAGGAAGCACCACCAGCTACAGGAGGGAAGGGCAAGGGGCATTCCCCGGCTGCTGACAGGAAGAGCAAGGGGCCTGTACCAGCAGGCAGGAAGGACAGGAGGCCTGTTGCTGGGACGCATTCTGAGGCCCCACCACCAACCATGGTGGTTCAGCCGTCCGAGGCTGCAGGGGAAGGGCTGGAGCCTCCCACCACCACTGCCAGCACTGCCACCAGCACCGCCGCCAGCACTGCCACCAGCACCGCCACCAGCACCGCCACCAGCACAGCCACCGACACCACTGCCAGCAGCAGCAGCCCCAGTGGGCAGCGTCCAAGGCTACAGGGGAAGGGCTGGAGCCTTCCCCCACCACTGCCAGCACCACTGTCAGAAGCAGAAGCCCTAGTGTGCAGCATTCCGAGGCTGCAAGGGAAGGGCTAGAGCCTCCCCCCACCACTGCCAGCACTGCCACCAGCACCACTGCCAGCAGCCGCAGTGGGCTGCTGTCCGAGGCTGCCGGGTATGGGCTGGAGCCTCTCCCCACCACTGCTAGCACCAACACCAGCCCCTCCACTGCCACCATTCAGCAGCCGCCCCCACCGGAAGACAGTGTGTAGTCCTGCCTCCAAGGGCTGTTGTGCGTCCTGGCCCCTGCAAATCCTGTAGGTCTCACACCCAGGTGAGAGACTTTGACCTTGCATGCCCCAAGATCGGCATCATAGGGCACAATGCCCCCTCCAAAACCAGTGGAAGAAGCCATCCACTCACCCCATCATTCCCAAGATGAAGCACACTGGGCACAATGCCCCCTCAAGAACCAGTGGAGAAGCCATCCACTTGAGAGACTGTGGCCTTGCACTCCCCAAGATCTGCATCACAGGGCACAATGCCCCCTCCAGAACCAGTGGAAGAAGCCATCCACTCACCCCATGCTTTCCAGGATGAAGCACACTGGGCACAAGGCCCCCTCCGGAACCAGTGGAAGAAGCCATCCACTCATCCCATCATTCCCAGGATGAAGCACACTGGGCACAAGCCCCCCTCCAGAACCAGTGGAGGAAGCCATCCTCTCACCCCATCCTTCCCAGGGTGAAACACACTGGGCACAATGCCCCCTCCAGAACCAGTGGAGAAGCCATCCACTTAAGAGACTGTGGCCTTGCACTCCCCCAGATCTGCATCACAGGGCACAATGCCCCCTCAGAACCAGTGGATGAAGCCATCCACTCACCTATCCTTCCCAGGATGAAGCACACTGGCCACAAGGCCCCCTCTAGAAGCAGTGGAAGACGGCATCCACTCACCCCATCCTTCCCAGGATGAAGCACACTGGGTGCAATGTTCCCTCCAGAACCAGTGGAAGAAGCCATCCACTCACCCCATCCTTCCCAGGATGAAGCACACTGGGCACAAGGCCCCCTCCAGAACCAGTGGAAGAAGCCATCCACTCACCCCATGCTTCCCAGGGTGAAGCACATTAGGTACAATGCCCCCTCCAGAACCGGTGGAAGAAGCCATCCACTCACCCCATCCTTCCCAGGATGAAGCACAATGGGCACAGGGGCCCCTCTAGAACCAGTGGAGAACCCATCCACTTGAGAGACTGTGGCCTTGCACTCCCCATGACCAAGCAGTGGGAAAACCACCCACTAGAGAGACTGTGGCCTTGCACTCCCCAGGACAGCACGCAGGGCATTTAGCCCCCTCCAGGACTGGTGGTGCTGTACCATCTTCTTTCTGAGGTGCCCCCCCATTCCCCATCCCCCTGAGGTGCCTGTGTATATTAGACCTGATGCCCCTGCAGTGTTCTCTCCGTGTTGTTGCAGGAGTGAGGTGGGGCCTTGGCCTATGTGATGTGGCCCTGTGGCCCACAGACATTGAGGACTGGGCAGTGTCCCTCCATTTGTAAATATGTATAAATGTTTGTATTTTGATGCACTTATTCATGTTATTTTTATTGTATTACACTCACTTCCTTCCAATCATTTTGTCCTTGCATCATTCCTGAGGGGTACTGGGTGGATATGCAATGTTACTGTATCGGGTTGTGTGTGTGGTGTTGGGGGTGATGGTGTTGCATGTTGCATGTGTGAATCACTCTCTTTGCCCTCCCCCCCCTTGTGTGCTAGGCGGCAGTACTCACTGTGGTCGTCTTCATTAGCGTTGGTGTTCATAATGCAGGAAAAGGTAAACGAGCATGGGAAATATGTGCAACGCGGGTTCCATGGCATCGTGGTTGTTCCCTGAGTCTCCAGAGGTGAGTCCTTTGAGTGTGTGTTCTGTTTCCGTCGTGCTTTTGATGTCGTTAGAACCGCCCCGGAAAAGGTGGCGGATAGGCCTTTCATAATAGTACATTGTCTTTCGCCTGGCTGCTGGCGGTTACCGCTGTGGTGCTTGTTGATACCGCTGTGGGGGTCGGTGTGTTAAAGTGGCTGTCTGTCTGAGTGGTTTCCGCCGTGGTCATAATTCCATTTCTGTCACCGCCGGCCTGTAGGCAGCATTACCGCGGCTTTATTACCTACTGCCAGGATTGTAATGAGGGCCTATGTCTTTTTCAGAGTGTGGGTATGTATATGTTTATGTGAGTATATGTAATTGAGCATGTGCAATCTGCATGTGACGGTGCATATATGTTTCAGTTTATGTGCTTATGACTGTAAAGACTTCTGTAGATGGTGAAGACTATGTATAGTAGGGTTTGGTGAGAGCCTGGCTCCAGCTCAAGACCTCTGTTTCTGTAGAGGACAAAGGCTGTGCGTAGGGGGGTTTGGTGAAGAACTGGTCTCTGCACAAAGACCTCTGTGGAGAGAGAATGGTGTATGTAGAAGAGTTAGGTGAGGGACTGGAATCTGATCAAAGAGCTCTCTATCGGTCGAAGGCTTCACATAGAATGAGTTTTGTGACAGACTGGCCTCTGTGTAAGTGTAGGATGCTGGCCTGGCTTATAGTGGGTATCTGATGGTATTTACACCTTGTGCCAGGTCCAGTTATCCCTTATTAGTAGATTAGTAGTGTTCTATTAGCTTAGGCTGGTAGAGGTAGCTATAGTAGAGCAGCTTAGGCTGAACTAGGAGACATGCCACTTATATCATATAGGTACTATATCACAAGAAACACAATACTCAGAGTTACTAAAAATAAAGGTACTGTATTTTAGTGACAATGTGCCAAAAATATCTCAGAGGATAGACTCCCTTAGGAGGTAAGTAAAATACACACAAAAATATATAAGTAAACAATTAGAAAAGTAGTGCAAACACTGTAGGGTACAATAGGATGCAAAAGTCCTAGGGGCAACACAAACCATATACTTTGAAAGTGGAATGCGAACCATACATGGACCCCTAGGCTAGTGCAGTGTGTGGAGGGTCGCTGGGAGTGTAAGAAAACACTAAGGGCCAGATGTACCAAAGGATTTTACCCATTCTGTGTCTATGGGAAAAAGCTTTCGTACATATGGCCCTAAGGCCCATATTTATACTGAATGCTGGGAACCTGGGCTAGGCTGTGCTGTGCATGAAGGATTCCTTGCAAAAGTGCACAGAGGTCCTAGCAGTTGCAGTTCATGGGGTGCACAGGATTACTGTCTGGAGAGGGGAGGCAAGGACTTACCTCCTCCAACTTTGGACAGTTGGACCACTGGACAGTCTGGGTCACTTTGGTCCCCCACCTGTGTTCCAGGGGCCATGCTCATCAGGATGAGAGGGGTCACAGAGTACCGGTGATGCTGAAGTTTGGTGCCTGCTGGAGCAGGGGGAAGATTCCATCAACCCACAGGAGATTTCTTTGTGGCTTCTAGTGCAGGATGAAGGCAGGCAGCCCCCAAAGCATGCACCACCAGGAAACTGTTGATAAAAAGCCAGCAGGATTAGGCACTACAATGTCACTGGTAGTTTTCTTGCTACTTTGTTGCAGTTTTGCAGGCGTTCTGGAGCAGTCAGCGGTCGATCCTTGGCAGAAGTCAAAGAGAGAGGTGCAGAGGAACTCTGGTGAATTCTTGCAAGTCGTTATCTGAAGAAAAGCCCACTGGAGAGACCCTAAATAGCCCTCAGAGGAGAATTGGCCACCTAATGAGGTAAGCACCTATCAGGAGGGGTCTCGGACATCACCTGCTGGTACTGACCACTCAGAGCTCTCCATTGTGCCCGCACACCTCTGGATTCAAGATGGCAGAGGTCTGGGACACACTGGAGGAGCTCTGGGCACCACCCCTTTGGTGGTGATGGACAGGGGAGTGGTCACTCCCCTTTCCTTTGTCCAGTTTTGCACCAGAGCAGGAACTGCGGGTTCACTGAACCGGTGTAGACTGGCTCATGCAAGGAGGGAATCATCAGTGCCCTTCAAAGCATTTCCAGAGGCTGAGGGAGGCTACTCCTCCCAGGCCCTTAACACCTATTTCCAAAGGGAGAGGGTGTAACACCCTCTCTCAGAGGAAATTCTTTGTTCTGCCTTCCTGGGACTGGGCTACCAGGACCCCAGGAGGGCAGAAACCTGTCTGTGGGTTGGTAGCAGCGGTAGCTGCAGAGAAAACCCCAGAGAGCCGATTTGGCAGTACCCAGGGTCCATAGTGGAGCCCCGGGGATGCATGGGATTGGCACCCCAATACCAGATCTGGCATGGGGGGACAATTCCATGATCTTAGACATGTTACAGGGCCATATTCGGAGTTACCATTGTGAAGCTACATAAAGGTATTGACCTATATGTAGTGCATGCGTGTAATGGTGTCCCTGCACTCACAAAGTCCAGGGAAATTGCCCTGAACTATGTGGGGGCACCTTGGCTAGTGCCAGGGTGCCATTACACTTAGTAACTTTGCACCTAACCTTCACTAAGTGATGGTTAGACATATAGGTGACTTACAAGTTACTTAAGTGCAGTGTAAAATGGCCGTGAAATAACTTGTGCGTTATTTCACTCAAGCTACAGTGGCAGTCCTCTGTAAGATTTGTCTGAGCTCCCTATCGGTGGCAAAAGAAATGCTGCAGCCCATAGGGATATCCTGGAACCCCAATTCCCTGGGTTCCTAGGTACCATATACTAGAAAAATAGAAGGGTGTTCCAGTGTGCCAATTAGAATTGGTAAAAATGGTCACAAGTCTATAGTGACAATTTTAAAGTCAAAGAGAGAGCATAAGCACTGAGGTTCTGATTAGCAGAGCCTCAGTGACACAGTTAGGCACTACACAGGTATACACATTCAGGCCACAGATTATGAGCACTGGAGTCCTGGCTAGCAGGATCCCAGTGAGACATATAAAACTCACTGACAAATATGGTTTTTACTATGAGCACTGGGGTCCAGACTAGCAGGATCCCAGTGAGACAGTAAAAACACACTGACACATACTCACAAACAGGCTAAAAGTGGGGGTAACATTGCTAGAAACAGGCGACCTTCTCACAGTCTGGACCACTGTAGAGGGTGAAGGCTGTGCATACTAGGCTTTGATGATGGATTGAACTGTGGGCAAGCTGCTCTGTAGTGGATGAAGGCTGATCAAGAGAGGGTTTGGTGAGCGACTGCCCTCTCTGTGAACATCTCTGTAGATTACAAAGTCTGTTTGTAATAAGGTTTAATGAGGTGCTTGCCTTTGCGTGAATACCTCTGTACAGGGCGAGGGCTATGTGTAGTTGGGTTTGTGTGAAGACCTCTATAGGGGACTAAAGCTATGCATCACAGGATTTACTGGCATCTGGATAAACACTTCTGTAAAGGACAAAGGCTGTGCATAATGGGTTTTGTGAAGGACAACCCTCTGCACAAAGACCTCTGTTAAGGGCAAAGGCTGTGTGTGGTAGGGTTTGGTTAGGGGCAAGCCTCTTGGCAAACACCTCTGTAGAGGATGGAGGCTGTGCATAATAGGATTTGGGAAGGGGCTGGCTTCTGTGCAAAGACCTCTGTATACAGCAAAGGCTGCGCCTAATAGGGTTTGTTTAGGAACTGGCCTCTGTGCAAAGACCTCTGTAGAGGGTGAAGGCTGTGCATAATAGGATTTGGTTGGAGATCAGACTCTTCACAAAGACCCCTCTCCAGAGCAAAGGCTGTGTGTTGGACCTGACCCTTTTTGCAGGGCCATCCCCAAACATGTTGCCTCCTTCTTCCTGTTTTTTCTCTCCTCTTGCTGTTGGCTTTAGGACTCTGAACACTTTATCACTGCTGATCAGTGCTAAAGTGCAGTTGCTCTCCCTACTAAAGTTAGTATGATTGGCTTACACCTAATTGGCACATTTAATTTACCTGTGAATCCCTTGTACAGTGGCATCCCTATACCCAGAGCTTGTAAATTTAGGGGCATATTTAAGGAAAGTGGTGCTGCACATAGTGCAGCGCCACTTTCTTTGCACCACTTAGTAGCCCCCTACCACCACCATGTGTGTGCCGTATCTATGATACGGCACACCATAGAGAAGGGTAGGGGGCAATAGCATAATTTGTAATGAAGCTATTGATGTACTCAACAGGAGTAGCACCAAACAATCTGTTAGATTTCCTTGCATCATTTTTTCACCCTCCCTTAACGGGGGAACGCCCCCTTTGCATACATTTTTCCTGGCTCAGGCATAATGTAGCGCAAAGTGTTATAAAGTGGCACAGTGCATGCATTGCGCCACTTTGTAAATATGGCATAAGGATTTTGGCCTTGTTGGGTCACCTTAGCCTGAAAAGAATGACGCCAATATGATACAAGGTGGTGCTAGGGGCTTTTAAATATGCCCCAAATGCTACTAGCGGGCCCGTAGCGCCCTTTGCGCCACCTACAGAAGTAGCCTTTCAAACCTGTCTCAGACCTGCTAGCCTGTGTGCACAGTTTACTGCCACAGGGACTTGGCATCTAGATTTACTTGCCAGGCCCAGAACTCCCCTTTTACTACATGTAGGTCACCCCTAAGAAAGGCACTAGATAGCCCTATGGGTAGGGTGCTATGTATGTAGAAGGCAGGGCATGGGCCTGGTAGCGTGGCCTGTCCTGGTAGTGACAAACAGCATATTTGGTTTCTCACTGCTGTGAATGCTGCCTTGTTCATACGATTGTATTGGAAATGCCCTACCTTATGTCTAGGGGGTATTGTCTGATTTATAAGGGGTAGTGTAGGCATGTTTGGTATGGTTGTAATGGTAGTGAGAACTGCTATTTACTGGTGTAGGTGGATTTTTTTATTACCATTGTAGAAGTGGCACTTCAGGAAAGTGAGCATTTCTCAGTGCTCATAACTCTGGTGTATTACAGCTTGACTCCAATGCAATTCTGGGCAGAGTGACAGCTAGACTGTGTGCATATATTTCAGACAGTGTGTACACAGGAAGGGTGGAGATGGCACAGACGTGCATTTGCATAGTCAATGGTCTTCCTGGGCTGAGAGAAGGGAAGGCATTTGTAAAGGCTGTGCCCTGGACTCACACAAAGGGCTTGTTTACCCCCAACTGATATTTGGACCCTGTGCTGGAGGAGTGAGGGGACACTCCTGGAACCAGTTGTAACTGGTTGGAACCTCTTCTCCCCCTCTTTGAAAACTTGGCAAAACTGAGTATAAGTACAGGGGATTTTCCCCATAAAAGTTGCACAAGATACATACTTGGAATTGGCCACAGAATGCTGCTGGAGGGACTCACCACGAACCACCTTGGTCTGCTGCTGGTGTGGTGACCTGTGACGTGCTGGGTCACTAGGAGTAATTCCCACTGACTGCATCCCACTTGTGGCAGCCTATTTCTGGCCTCTGTAGCCCTGTGCTTCCTTTTGTATCTCCGGAGGCTGGGTACTGTGGCCCCTGTCCTCTGCAACCTTTGAGGTTCCAGTGTTAAGAGTGCTTTCTTTTGTCTGCTGGAGCGCATGGAGTAGCGCTCTGCTGGACATCCATGTTGCTCCATGTGAACAGCCTTTTCTTTTAAATTACTGGATCTCAGTGCCTGGTGAGTGCTTTCCTTTGATTGCAAAGCACCTCATTAGTGCCTTGTTCCTAATTACCGGAGCGCTCCCTTCATCCCTGCTGCCTTAATAACCACTGCTGTGGCCTTGGCAGCTCGTATTTTCACGCCATGCCAGGAGCAAGCTGGGTTGTGTGCCCCCGGGGCACGTGGAAGTGTAGGCAGGAGCCGGAGCGCTCCTGGTCGTGCCCCCAGGGTGCAGCATATCGAGAAAGTGCCTCTGGGCACAGGCTGGCACCTGCTTTGTTGCACTCACCACCATGACCCGGGGCCCGGGAGAAAAGTAGGCAGCTGGCCAGTTTCCTCTCATTGCCAGAGGCAGCGGCCTTGGGTGACGGAGCAGAGCTGCCCGCGGGACTCTGGAGGGCCCAGGCGTGCCCCGGTTTGCCACCGCCAGAGGATCCCTGCCAGCTGGGTAGAGAAGTGAAGAGTCTTCAGGCCAGGCGGTAGTGCTGGGTTTTGTGACCCCAGAGCCAGGAGGCTCAACCCGTATCTCTAGTGCCCCTGACTGGGGGAGCCAGACATCTGCAGCCACAACGTGAGGAAGCAGGCAGCTGTCCTGACAGCATCAATGTTAGGCCTGGCATGGGAGACCAAGGGACGCCTCCTGGTGGGCTAGGGAAGAGCACAAGTGCCCTACCAGGGCATGTTGGAGAGGCACTACCACCCCGCATGCAAGGATCATAGCGTGGATGTTTTCCCTCATGCGTTTGATGATGGGTTGGGCCCTCCATTCTGGTGTATTGATCTTGCCATGTGCATTTTTAAGGATTTTGCCTCTTTAGTACTTATGTGATAATGTCCTGACCATCTTTAGAGAACCAATGGCCTGATTCTAACTTTGGAGGACGGTGTTAAACCGTCCCAAAAGTGGCGGATTTACCACCTACCGTATTACGAGTCCATTATATCCTATGGAACTCGTAATACGGTAGGTGGTATATCCGCCACTTTTGGGACGGTTTAACACCGTCCTCCAAAGTTAGAATCAGGCCCCAAGTCTGTGCATAGTAGGGTTTGGTGAGGGAGTGACTGTGCATGAATACCTCTCCATAGAGTGAGGGCTGTGTGTAGTAGTGTTTGGTGAGGGACTAGGCTCTGGACAAACACCTCTGTAAAGGACAAAGACTGTACATAATAGAGTTTGATAAGCAGTTGGCCTCTTCGCAGAGACCCCCGTAGAAGATGCAGGCTTTTTACAATAGGGTTTGTTGAAGGACTATCCTCTGCACAAACACCTCTGTTGAGAGTGAAAACATGCATAGCAGGGTTTGGTGAGGGACTAACTTCTTCACAAAGACTTATATAGAGAGGGAAGGCAGTGCATAGTAGGAATTTGTGAGGGAATGGACTCTGTATAAAAAGTTCATTAGAGGATGAAGGCTGTGCAAAGTAGGATTTGGCTACAGACTGACCCCTGCACAGAAACCTCTTTATAGAGTGAAGGCTGTGCACAGTTCGTTCTACGCTTAGACCTCTGTAAGAAGCAAAGGCTGGGCATATTAGGCTTTTGTGAGGACTGGCCTCTGGATGAACACCTCTGTAGAGGACAGACTATACATAATAGTTTTTGGTGAGGGACTGGCCTATGTTTGAAGACCTCTCTGGACTGTGAAGCTTGTGCATATTAGAGATTGGTGATGGACTTGCCTATGAGTGCAGATAGCTCTACAGAGGAAGCGTTCTGTGTAGTAGGGTTTAGTGGGTGACTGGCCCCTGCGTGAAGAACTCTGTAGAGTGCAAAGTCTCTGTATAACAGGCTTTTGTGAGGACTGATCTCTGGATGAGTGACTAGCCCCTTACCAAAGACCTCTGTGGAGGGCAAAGGCTGTGTATAGTAGGGTTTGTTGACAGATTTGCTTCTGTGTGAAGAAATACATCCCTACAGAGCAAGGATTGTGTGTAGTAGAGTTTAGTGAGAGACTGGGCTCTGAGCAAAGACTTTGAAGAGGGCAAAGGCTGTACATATTAGGATTTGAAGAGGGACTGGCATGTGGGTGAACACATGTATAAAGTATGAAGGTTGTGCATGATAGAGTTTAGTGAGTGACTGGCCTCTGCATGAAGACTTCTCTGCATTGTTAAAGTTGTCTGTAATATGGTTTGTTGAGGGGCTGGTCTTTGAGCAAACGTCCTCTGTAGAGGGAGAAGGCTGTGCATAGTAGGTTTTAGTGATGGACTGTCATCTCAGTAAACAACTCTGAAGAGGTTGAAGACTGTGCTTAATAGGGTTAATGGACTCTGCAGTGGGCAAAGGTTGTGCTTAGTTGGATTTGATGAGTGACTGTGTCTGCATGAAGATTTCTGTATAGAGTGAGGGTTGTTTATAGTAGGGTCTAGTGAGGTACTGGCTTCTAGCCGAAGACCTCTTTAGAAGACAATGACTGTGTGTAATAGGGTTTGGTCAGAGGCTGGCCTGTGTGCGAAGACCTCTGTGGAGGATGAAGGCTGTGCTGATGATGGAGTTGCATCTCGCTGAATGTTTTTGGTGAAGGACTGGCCTCTGCATGAAGACCTTTATAGAGGGTGAAGGCTGTGCATAATATGGTTTGCTTAGCAAACACCTTCGTAGAGGATGAAGGTTTGCATAGTAGGGCTTGGGGAAGGATTGACCTCTGGGTGATCACCTCTATAGGGGATGAAGGTTGTGAGTAGTAGGGTGTAGTGAGGGATTGGCCTCTGTGTGAAGACCTCTATAGAGTTTGAGACTCCTGAAGGAGAATGCACAACCACAGGGGGAGTCACTCTGGCTCCAGTGATACTCCTGTAGGATTGCAGCAACCCAAAAAACATTTATTTTTAAATTTGATCCATGTGGTTCCTTTGTGATGCCTCCAAAATATCCAGTGAGTCACAGCACCCCTAACCTACCCCCTTCCAAATGTTTTATTTTTATTTTCCAATACTCTTCACCGAATCCTCATATCCTACAATTCGGGCCACAGCATTGTTCTTTGTGCTGCAGCTGCCAATCACATTGCATGTTTTTCTGTTTTGGAAATTGCATGGAAAAACAGCATTTTGTGACCCCTTTTTTATTAAAACCCACTTGATGTTCCAAAAAGAGCGAATGTGAAAGTCTGATTTAACTATGACTACAATATGGCAATAGATAGATAGATAGATAGATAGATAGATAGATAGATAGATAGATAGATAGATAGATAGATAGATAGATAGATAGATAGATAGATAGATAGATAGATAGATAGATAGATAGATAGATTCTGGTAATCTTCATTACTAGTCTTCCTTTTCAAAGTCCTCATGAGGCTATTAGCACTTTCCCTCTCAGAACTTAACTATCTAACCTGACAAAATAGTTCCTCCAATATGGCCATCATATCTGAGCACACACAAAAGAGTAACCTAGGATATCATCAGATAGCAAGATTAATAAAAAATATCAATAGTAGAGGAAATAAATGACCAATCACAATAAATAGGTTGAGGTTGGGAGGGGTTCACAACTGTGAGAAGGAAGAGCAGAACTTGGAGTAATGACGATTACCAGTAAGTAACAGGGTCATTATCCTTTTTTGTCTATCTTCCTGTCACAAATCTTACAAGGTGAGATAATACCTTAGCACAACATGATTGAATATTGTTCCTTTGCCTTAAGGTTTAGAAGAAGAATGAGACCCCCCCTCGCAAAATTGATGCTACGCCCCTGCGTTTATCATAGGGTTCTGAAACAATAAATTCAAGATGATGAATAAAAGATGACACACTAGTACCAAATTCTGTGGCTGCCCTGCAAACCAAGTGGAGACAGTATTGCAACATCAAAGTATGAGGGAATGCCAAAGCAGAGATGCATCAAATGTCATTCAGTGAGGCCCCTTAAAGGCTACCCATAAGAATGATATCTCTTTGGTTGGTTTGCCATTGACATGAGTTGGTAAATCCATATTTGCTATCTCCTTAGATTAAACTATTGTCAACATTATCCAGCATGACAGAGATGATGTAGTAGGGCAAAGGCCTGTTCCTGACCAAAAGTGATGAATAGAACATCTGGTTTCCTAAAGAGAGATGTAGTATTTAGATATAGAGAGATACGTCTGTGACTATCCAATGCACAGACAGTTGTCACCTTTTCTGTTGAGGGTTTGAGATAAAAACAGGTAGAGAAATGTATTCCTCACAATGGAACCTAGAAGCTATTTTGAGAAGAAAAAGTGTGCTCAATCTCAGGAATACCATGTCTTCACAAAACCTTAAGAACAGAGAGAATAGAAGTAAAGCTCCTATCTCCTCTATCTTATGACCAGAGCTGATGGCCTGCAAGAATAACACATTGGCCCTTAGAAACTTGAGGTTTGAGTATTCTAAGGTATCAAAGGGGGGGAACCCATCAAGGTATGAAGGGCATGTGGGAGATGCCAGGATTAAATAAGACAATAGGTAACCGGTCTGCTAAGGAAAAATCTCCTAAGTAGACAAGAAGCCAAAGGTGAGACTAAAGACATATTAGTACACATAAAGGCTTGGACTTCTGTCATTGGGTTCTAATAGTGGATGGCGCTAAACCCAACATGGAGGCATCTCTCAAAAGGTTTAGAGTCGTGATAGAGTCACATGAATTCAGAGACAAACCTTTGTCTCTACACTAAGATCCAACGTTCTACCAATGGCAACAGTAGGATATTAGTATAGAGGGTTTCCTAGAGAGTTGAATGTTCTTGCAGCCATGGACGCCATCCGTACCCTACTCGATGGAGGAGAAACAGCACCCCTGATCCTCCTCGACTTCTTGGAAGCTTTCAATACCATATCCCAACATGTGCTAATCAAAAGACTCCACCACTTCTGCATTCAAGGGGACACACTCAGATGGATCGCCCCTTCCTCATCACAATAACCCAGAGGACTCACATACCTCCTTTCACCTTCAAACCGAAAGACACCTGCAGGACCCCCGAGGTTTATTCCTTAGCCCCATGCATTTCCACACCTATATGATCGTGCTAGCTACCATCGTCAGATCTCATGGCCTCAACATAATATTCTATGCAGATGACACTAAACTCTCTTGTTCATCGATGACCCCAACACCACCAAAACCAATTTCCACAGATGCAAAACAAGTGTTGCCGAGTGGATGAAAGAAAACTACCTGCAGCTAAATACAGACAAGACTGAAATTCTGATCTTCTGTAAGAGCAGCATCACATTGAGTGATTCCTGGTGGCCTTCAGAATTAGGACCCGTACCCACTTCCTCCGAACATGCAAGAATCCTCGAAATCATAATTGGCAAAAGGGCTTACCATGGAATCATAGATTAACACCATCTCCTCCGCCTGCTTCTTCACTCTGCACATGCTACATAAGATCTTCAAGTAGCTACCCTGCATACGAGATGACCGTGACACAGACCCTAATCACCAGTGTACTAGATTGTGGCAGCTCCCTCTTCATAGGAATACCCTTGCAACTCCTACAAAGACTTCAGACCTTACAGAACGCCAAAGCCAGACTCATCCTCGACCTTCCCTGATAATCCCACATCACACCACACCACAGGCCATTTCTTGGCTCCCCTTGCAGAAGAAGTGCATATTCTAGCTGCTGACCCACGCTAACAAAGCTCTGTATGATCAAGGGCCCGCTTACATTAACCACCGCCCCAATATTCCTCCAGCCATCAAGAAAACTACTCTCTGCCTCCCTATTCTTTGGATACCCTTGAGGGTGATTAGTTGTGCTTTACAAATCTTGTTTGGATGATTGATTGATTGATTGATTGAGTATTAGATTAGTGCATCTTTGGGCTAACTGAGCTAGACTTTCAGGAGCCATACCCCCAGCTTTAGACATTGGAGCAAATCCAATGTCAGAAGGGATAGCCTTAATGAATATGCAGAATGGGAAACTGCCAAGGAGGAAACATCTTGGTCTGTAGAAACAGGACAAACTATGGTCTCCTGGACCATTCTGGGACAACCAGAAGGACTGTGACACAATCTTCCTTGACCATTCTCAGGACTCTGTGGATTAGCTAAAATGGGGAACAACCTTACAAGAGTACAGCCAATAGATAGACGGTCTGTCATCCATGCTCTCTTAGATTTGATCAGCCTGCAAAATTGTGGTAGGAGATCATTGTCTTTAGTAGGAAATACATCAAAGCAGGGGGTGCCAAATGTCTGAACAATCTGCTGGAAAATCAGGGGAGAGAGACATAGGGACACTGAGGGTAGGAATTTCTGACTCAGCAAATCTGATTGTCCATTTTTACTACTTGGAAGATACACTACAGAGAGAGAGAAAAATAAGAGATTTTTGTCAGCCCAAAGACAAATTTTCGGGAAAAAGAGAAATAAAGGGCACTGCATCTCCCCTGCCTGTTTATGATGCTCTCACCATCTTTTGTTGGAAACATACAGCATTTGCTGGGAGGTAAGCAGAATCCAAAGTAGGACAATTCTTATTGTACCTAGATCTCCCCAATTGGTAGACTGGGATCATTCTAGGCTGTCCCATCTGCCCAGGGCTTTTTTTACCCTTGAAGACAGTTCCCCACCCAATTCTATCGGCATCTCTTGATATGACCATGAGAGGTGGAGAGATTAACTTGTGTCCATTATCCATGTTCCCTCAGGTCAATGCCTTGTAATCCTGAGGCAGCAGGTTCCAGTTTTGAGGAAGGTAATAAACCAATTGATACAGATGGAGACAAGCCAAGGGAAGAATTGCCAACATTGAAGCTATCTCCCCTTGGGTCATTAATAAAAGTCTTGGAGAGGCCCAGGTGTTTGCTAGCAAAGCAGTTAGAAAAGATGCCATGCTGGACTTTCATTTGTCAAATAAAGATCCTCCAAGTCTGCTTGAAAAAGGGCTTTGATGAACTGGAGAGACTGTGAAGAATAAAGATTGGATTTTTTTAATTCAATACAAATCTGTACTCCTTAAGAAGGCTGCAAACCTGATGATTGTGCTCTCCTGCCTTAAGGAAAGAAAAAGAAGCAATTAGTCAATCATCAAGGTAGGCATATACTTGTATCCCTCTGGAGTATAAAATACCCACTAATGAAGCCAAGAATTTGGTAAAGAAAATAAAAAAAACGGTAATGACATTTGTCTATTGCAAACTGTAGCAATTTTTAAGGGTCCACGTGAATGGGGATATACATGCATGCATTCAGCATGTCTAGGAATGTTACATTGGCCCTCATTATGACACAGGTGGTAAATCACACTTACTGCTGCGCTGACGGCCGCCAACTTACCGCTGCGCTCCTAAATACACACACACCAATCCGACAGAATACAGCCACATACACAAATCTGCCAGCCCAAAGGTCAGTGATAAAGTGGTGGCCCCAAAACTCACACCGTTACGCCAACAGAACAATGCCAATCACATAATGTCCCACAAATCACCACAGCGCACATTCAATGGTAGTAAACCATTGGCGGTACATACCACGGCGTTCAGAATGGAAACCCACATACAAAACAACACTACATTAGACAATACCAAAAACACACACCTGACACTCATACACACACCACACCCACACACTATAAAAAACACACCCACATTACCCACAACCCTTTAGGAATACAAATTATTGCAACCAGACTGACACCAAGACCACTTAGACAACTAGACAC
Organism: Pleurodeles waltl; assembly: GCF_031143425.1. Lineage (NCBI taxonomy): Eukaryota > Metazoa > Chordata > Amphibia > Caudata > Salamandridae > Pleurodeles > Pleurodeles waltl. The sequence continues at coordinate 1,303,703,975 of NC_090445.1, forward strand.
ACACACCACATAGAGCCGTACACCCCTCACGCATTCCACATCACACACCCCACCACATTACCCAACACACCCTCACCAACACACATCACACAAGACCCATGGCACCACAAATGTACCCCTGTTTCACTGAGGAGGATTTAAGGGTCATGGTGGAGGAAATTATCAGAGTAGAGCCACAGCTCTTTGGAGCACAGGTGCAGCAAATATCTAAAGCAAGGAAAATTGAGCTATGAAGGAGAATCGTGGACAGGGTCAGCGCCGTGAGAAAGCACCCAAGAACAAGGGATGACATTAGAAAGAGGTGGAATGACCTAGGGGGGAAGGTACATTCCATTGCAGTAAGACACCAACTCACCATACAGAGGACTGCCAGTGGACCCCCACCTCCTCCCCCACAACTCACAGCATGGGAGGAGCAGGAACTGGCAATACTGCATCCTGAGGGACTCGCCAGAGTTGGCGGAGGATTGGACACTGTTAAATCAACTTTTAACAGTTATTACCCCCATACCTGCATGCCATCACACACCCTCACCCTCACTCCCATCACTCTACCACATATCACACACTCCACCAACACAGCTCACTAATCCCAATTGCTAGCCCCTCCATGCTGTACCAATGCATGGACACCCCTCCCAGCCCTGCATGGACACTCATCACTAAAGCATGCACAGCATAGGGAAACTAACAATCCCACAATACACCAACATAGACAAGCACAAACTGGCAGGGTAAAAACAACCATAGAGGGGAAGCTACAGAAGTACAAATGTCATACACTTGAAGCATAATACATCACTTACATCCCAAAGGACCTGCAGTCAATGTCACTGGAGAGGAGGCGCCACCACTATCCTATCTCCAAACAGAAGAGGCCCCCAGTGATGACAGTAACTCTGGACTTCTGGATCTGGATGACCTACATGGCCTATCAGGGACCACTGGACAGCTGGTCACCCAAGCCCACTCACAGACCACCATAGACCTTCCCCATCAGGAACCAACAACACAGCATCCACCCAGCATACCCATGACTCTGTCCCCAGGACACGTCAATCAGCAGTGTGCCCACCTGTACAGGGACCCTAGGCCACACCTCACCCCCAAGACAATCAGGGACCTGGGGTCAGTGGCAGTGGGCACACCATTCAGGGGGCAGAGGCACAGGCAAATAAGGAAACTGGGAGGACTTCTGTGCACCAGGGGGAGGACAGAAGCAAGGAATCAACTCTCCAGGAGGCACTCTCCAAGATCCTGGGAGCCTACCAACATTCCCAGAACACGATGGGCCAAATCTTAGACACATGCAGGAGAACAAGCGGCTGCAGGAGGGACAGTATCAGGGGATCAGGGAGGAATTGCAGGTCATTAATAACACCCTGTTCTCCATAGCAGGGGTACTGGCAGACATGGCCGACATTATGAGGGAGGAAACGGCACATCAGCTGGCCCCTACCACTAGGCAGTCATCTGAACAGCTCTCCACTTCCGCTGCCGCCAGTTGCCAGGAGGCACGCCATAGGACTCACAGCCACCAGCACCCCTCCCCCTGCAGAAGGTGAACCACCCCGCAAATGTTCCCTGCGAACCAGACAGAAGCCAAAGACACTTGTCAAGACCACCACCAGGAAATGAGACTCTCCTGATTGTCGCCCTTGTGTCGCACGCAGTTACCTTGTCCACCTTGAACTGGCATTGCTATCCTTCATATGTCCCCAAGGATACTGCACCTATGCTACAAACAGACTGGAACAATACCGTGGACTTTCCTCCATCATCACCCCATTCCATTGTACTTTCCCCCATATATTTTAGCACAACAATAAACACCCTTGGATAAAAATTGACTACTAGTATTTCATGTATTGCAAATGTGTATTGATTGAAACACCTACAACCATTGCAAATGAACTGTACATAGTATGAGCATAGAATTAACGACCTGTTGCTGACTGTTGTGATCACATCAGGACAATGTTGTCATATCACCAAGATCTGTAAAATTAATATCCATAGGTAACAGTAAGTAGGGGAAAGAAGTGGGTAATGCCAGCATGCCAATGCTACACAGAATACACCAATAGTCATAGAAATGTGTATTTGCACTGTCTCACCTGTGTGTCAATGGAAGTACTGGCGTACCACCAATGTTCTGTTGTCCACATCCTCATCCTCTGCCTCCTCATCCTCACTGTCCTCAGGGTCCACTGCTGCCACAGAGGCATCTCCTGTCTCATCCTCCTGCAGAAAAGGTACATGGCGTCTGAGGGCCAGGTTGTGCAACATGCAGCATGTCACTACTATCTGACAGACCTTCTTGGGTGAGTAGCACAGGGATCCACCTGTCAGATTGAAGGCACTTGAACCTGGACTTCAGGAGGCAAAGGCCCTCTCAATGATCCTTCTGTTTCACCCAGGTGCCTCCTTATAACATTCTTCTGCCCTTGTCCTGACATTCCTCACAGGGGTAGGCAGCCATGATAGGTTTGGGTAACCAGAGTCACCAGCCAATATTGAGGATCAACATTTAGCCACACACTATCCTATATGGCCAAAACCATAGGCATACATCAACATATACTGGGTAGGAACCAAGGCTCGCCTATTAGCCACACCCGATGCTCCTGTAGTTGGGACATCACATTTGGGATGCTGCTATTCCTTAGGACAAAGGCATCATGCACCAACTCAGGATACTTAGCATTGACATGGGAGATGTACTGGTCCGCCAGGCACACAATCTGCACATTCATAGAGTGCAAACTCTTACGACTACTGCACACCTGTTCATTTTGCCGGGGGCGGGACAAATGCAAATGTGTTCCATCAATCATCTCAATTATTTTGGTGATATGTCCCATTGCATAAAACCCTGCCTTCACAATGGCCAAATCCTCCACCTGGGGGGAACGTAATGTAGCTGCACATGTGTTTTACCAGGGCAGAAAATACCTTGCTAGCATTATTGAGAAACTTGGCTGTGACATTCCTGCTGCCAAACCCACTGTCACTTGGGAAGAACCAGTTGCCGGGAAATGAAGCACTGATAGAACTTGCACAAGAGGGGAGATCCCAGTGGGATGACGGATAGATGAGATCAGTTCAGGTTCCGACTGGGCATACAGCTCTGTGATTGTGGCCCTGTCCAGTCTATAGGTGAGTATAATGTGCCTGTCCTCCTGTGTAGCCAAGTCCACCAGGGGTCTGTACAAGGTGGTATGTCTCCATCTCCTAATCATCTGCAGTGGTAGGCATCTAAGGGACACAAGAGTGAGTAGGCTGTCACATTTTGAACAATTATACCACAACAGCACTCCACATCGTGCAATCATGTTTTGGGACAGTGGAATAGAAATGTATGTGCCTATCTATCCTGTGATGCAGGAATAATCGATAGGCCTGTTCTCCCCCCCCGAAATGCCAACCGCCTATCCTGTGTGGAGGGACAGATGGAAGTGAGGTAATGCCGCCGACGTTGTGCGCCGTGGTGGTAGGCGGTCGTGAACCGCCGTGCAATTCGTCATTGGTTTATATTGGGCCCTATGGGATGCAGTGGTCACTGGGGATGTACGCCGGCGGTGGCGGTATGCACCCATGCAGACGTGACCGCCATTTTTGTTTATATTCCTCACTTGTTTCGTGACCGTCCATAGGAAAGGACCTAAACTGCAAGTGCTGCTGTGACCTGTGTCTGGATCCTACCATGGCCCATGTGACCGGGGAAAGGGCCCCAGCCTTCACTTCAGAGGAGTTGGAGCAACTAGTGGATGGGGTCCTACCCCAGTATGGACTGCTGTATGGGCCTCCAGACCAACAGGTGAGTACACTTTGGGCACGATGCATGTGGCATGAATGCATGGATTTGTGTGTGAAGGCATCATGTAAGGGGGGATGGATGTCCTCTTGGTGGTGTACATGTTGTGCCCTGGGCTATGTGTGCGCCAATGGTGATGGAAACTGGTATGGTGGGCCATTTGTGGGACAGAGTGGACTATTTGTCTAATGGTGTTCCCCTGACTGTATTGCCTCTGCAGGTCAGTGCCCATGCCATAGCCAAGGTCGTGCGGACCCTGGGGGTCTATGGCAGGTGGAACACCCGCTGTCAGAAACGGTGAGAGGACCTGAGACACTGGGCACGAAAGACCGTGGAGTCCCAGCTGGGGATGGCCTACCAAGGAGGAAGGAGTGCCCGTCGGACCTCAACCCCCCCTGATGGCTCGCATACTGGCTATGGCCTACCCTGAGCTGGATGGGTGCTTGATCGCATCACAGCAGCCACAAGGGGTGAGTACAGTGGCTGTCGCTACAACTTACGGCTGGTGGGGTGGTATCCGGGTGGTGGTTGAGTGTCCTTGGGTGCCTCTAGGCCAGGCCATATTTAGCAGCATAGGTCCTCTGGATGCTAAGGGTTTGAATGGAAAAAACTGCTTACCTAGCTTGTTAGTATTCACTTCTACGCAGGGCTGCATGGGTCCCAGGTGTGCTGCATTTGGCGGTGTGTGCCCTTCCTCATGCATTGGTCACTAGCCATTTCACTGGTACTACAATGCATAGTGTGTTGGACTGTTCCCTGTGTGTGAGTGTGCTGTGTGCGCCAACAGTGGTGTTGGTGCAGTCATTGACCCAGTTTTTCCTTTGTCTCTCCCCCCCTTTCTTGTTTTGTCATCCTGCCCTTTTGTGCATTAGCATCATCTGGCAAAGGAGCAGAGGCACCTGCAACAGAAGGAGCTGCATCCCACAGGACCCAGGAGGCAGCGTCCTCTGACGCTGAGGGAACCAGTGGGACGGAGGGCGAGGGGAGCACCACGGCGGAGACTGGAGGGCATAACACAGACTCAGATACCTCCTCCGATGGGAGCTCCCTGGTGGTGGCGGACACCCCTGTGACCACCCCAGCAGCAGGTACAGCTACCACCCCCATCCCAGCAGCCCCTCAGAGAGATGCCTGTGCCCGCTCACCCAGGAGAGTGGGCATCTCCTTCACCCCAGGAACCTCAGGCCCTGCCCTAGTGAGCCCTGCTGCCCTGAGTGAGGAGGCTATTGAGCTCCTGAGATCCATCTCTGTAGGGCAATCAACCATTGTGAATGCCATCCAGGGGCTGACATCCCAGATGCATCAATGCAATGCATTCCTGGAGGACATTCGAGATGGATTGGCAGCCCAGCAGAGATCGATTCAGGCTCTGGCCTCCTCTCTGATGGCAGCCTAGTTTCTACCATCCCCTCTAAAACTTCCTCTTCCCAGTCCAATTCTCCTCAACTACAACCCATCTCAAGCACACAGGCAGATGAGTATGCACACAAGACAACACACAAGAGTGGCACAGGCAAACACAAGCACCACACTTCATCCCACAGGCCCTCAAACAAACACCATTCATTTGCAGACATGACAAGGTCCACTGTCTCCACTGTCTCCCCCTCCTCCTCCTCCTCCTCAACTTCCACCCAGTTACGTCCACACTCACACCTGCATGCACTACATAAATATCCACTGCCAGCATCATTACCACACCAAGCAGAACACACACCTCACTGGCATACACCTCCACAACATCCATGCACGCGTCCCCTGTGTCCTCTCCCACCGTGTCTGTCCCCCCTCCTAAAGGACACAAACGCAAGCACTCAGACATCCAACAGCCATCCACCTCACAACAGCATACATCCCATGCACCTACACCCAAATCCAGCAGACATACACTTCAAATGACCACTCCCTCATCCTGCATTCACATTACTTCTCCCTCCTCCCACCCCAACATCCCTAAAAAGCTTTTCCTTTCCCAGATTGACCTCTTACCTCCCCCTCCCCCCTTCCTGCATGTGTGGGCAGGGTACCAAGGACACAGCCCAGCACCTCAGCCAAACAGTCCACGGGGCTAGTGGTAGCACCACCTACTCATGGTGGTAGGGATACCAGACCAACCACACTGAAAGGGAAGAAGGCAGCCCAACCTGGGATGAAAGGGAAGAGTCCGGCACCAGCTGTGAGGAAGGAAAAGGAGCTGGCACCAGCTATGAAGAAGGGGAAGGAGCATGCACCAGCTGTGAAGAAGGGGAAGGGGCCTGCACCAGCTGTGAGGAAGGGAAAGGAGCCTACACCACCAGACAGAGAGCCCATTCATCCCTGCCAGGAAGGGATCTCCAAACCATGATCAGGAGGACAACAGGCACTCTACGCCAGCGGAATCTGTCAGGCATACACCCCCACCACCACCAGCTGTCACAGGGTCCCCTCTGCCAGCAGTGGATGTGCTGCCATCACAGAGTGCAGGGGCTGCCCAGGAGCCTCACCCAACAACCACTAGCATGCATCCCTCACAGGGTGTAGGGGCTGCCCAGACGTCTCCTCCAACCACCACCAGCATGCAGCTATCACTGCCAACAGACGCCATGTAGTCCACCCTCCAGACACTACTGTGCGGGCTGCCCCCTCCAGAACCAGTGGGCAAGACACCCACTTGAGAGACTGTGGCCTTGCACTCTCCAGAACAAAGCACAGGGCATGATGCCCTCTCCAGAACCAGTGGGCACGACACCCACTTGAGAGACTGTGGCCTTGCACTCCCCAGGACAAAGCAATGGGCATGTTGCCCCCTCCATGAACAGTGGGCAAGATACGCAGTCAAGAGACAGTGGCCTTGCGCCCCCAGGACAAAGAGCAATGGGCATGTTGCCCCCTCCAGAACCAGTGGGCTTGTTCCTGCATCCAGCTGAGGTGCCCCCCTGCCTCTGAGGTGCCTGCCTATTTGCAAACTGATGCCCCTGCAGTGTTCGATCAGGATTTAAGTTAGGCTTTGGAGTGTGCCCTGTGGTCATGTGGGCCCTTTGAACTTTGGACTGGGCAGTGTCTCTTTTTTATACAAGTGTGCATATCTGTTTCATGGCCAAATCGGATTATTAATTTTGATGTTGAACTGATTACAATCACTTTCGTCAATTCCTGTTGTCTTTGCATTATTCTGCAGGTTTTGGGGTCAAATTGTTTTTGTAATGCAGCTGGTTGTGTGTGTGGTGTGTGTGTGAATAGTGTGTGTTGTGCATGTGTGTGTCACTCTCTTTTTCCTCTCACCCTCCCTTGTGTGCTAGGCAGCTGTACTCACCGTCGTCGTCTTCGTCAGCGTTGGTGTTCGAGGTGGAGCATAACGTAGAAGATCATCGGTAAACCTTGTAGTTCGGTTTCCAAGGTGGCGTGGTTCTTCCCTGTGTCTCTAATGGAGAGTCCTTTCACTTCTGTGCTCTGTTTCCACCAAGCTTTTGTTGGCATTGGTACCACCCCAGAAAAGGTGGTGGTTTGCAGGGTCTTAAAATGGTGGGCAGAACTTTGGCTTCTGCCTGGCTGTAGACGTCTACCACCGTGGTGGCTGTTGTTTCCGTCCTGGCGGTCGGTGTGATACATTGGCTCTCTGTCAGAGATATCACCGCCATGGTCACAATTTGGCAGCACTTACCAAAATCCTGTTGGCGGTATTACCGCCACTTTATCACCCACCACCAGGGTTATAATGAGGGCCATAGTCTCCATGGTTGACCGGGGCAAAATGCTTAGTAGGGTTACCATCAATGGCCTGTATGGAATGTATTAGTTTAACCCTTTAAAGTGTATTACTATTCAGACGTCTCCAGTCTGTACCAGGAAAAAGATGAAGTAATAACCCAAGTAGTCTTTCATTGGAGGATACTGGACAAATATCTCCAAAAAGTGCTGTATTTCTATTAGAAAGACTTGATGCCGGAAAAGATCTCTCGATAAAGGAGGCTGACAGAAGAAGTGGTTTGGTGGGCTGATAAACCGTATTTAATAGCTCTCCAAGACAGTCTGTAAAACCAATATTTTGATTACTGAGAGTCCTCATACCTCCTGAAAGAATAGAAGATGACCACCAACTGGAGGAATCTTGACATAGTCATGCCTTGGGATGGGCAGGAGGTGTAGCTAACGATGGCTGGAAGCAGCAATTCTTATTATTAGGAACCCAGGCTACGACAATAAAAAATGTTCTAGCTATCGCGTCAAGAATTTTCAATTCTATTAAGGACACGGAAGCGAGGATTATGCTTTCTCTTTCTTTACTTAATCAAACAGCAGCCAATCAAATACAAGTAACGGAAAAAACTACACATACCAAGATGCCTTACATCCTATCGCATGGTCCAATCACTATCCATGTCCTCTGCTATAAGTCCTTTGACCTTTGATGTCATTGCCTCTTTCTTTGGTCAGAACAGATAAGATCAACTTGAAAACTAAACTTCTTACGCTATCTCGAACTCCGGCGACATTAACATCTTCTCCTCCAGGATAACCTTCTCCTGGACAACTCAATACCAGGAATCAGTTGAGGCAGAACATTATAACCAAACTTATCCATGATGATAAGAATTTCAGGAATTTTTCCGATCAGAACCTGTAAAAATAAAACAGGCAGGTAATATCCCAACAAATTGAAAATGTCTCAATAAACTGATGTTTCTATAATAGACAATCAAATGGGAGGGAGAAATGACAATAATCATAAATATTCACAATAATTGGCATTCAATATTCATTATATTTTAAAGGGAGGGATAATCCTCGCCTCCGTGTCCTTAATAGAATTGAAAATTCTTGACGCAATAGCTAGAACATTTTTTATTCTATGTCAGGACCGGAGGCTCCGATTATGCTAGTTTAAAGCTGTTCCATTACTACAGTAGCTACGTCCAATACTGGTTTGTGATAAAACTTACGAAAAGTGTTTTCTGAAGACCAATCTGCTGCCTTCATAATGTCTTCTAACCGGGAACCCAAGGCAAAAGATTTGGAAGCAATAGCTCCTCTAACAGAATGAGCCCCAAATATAGAAGTATCAACACCTGCTTCACTCATCACCCATCTCAACCATCTGGCCAAAGTGGCTGAGGACACTGGTTTAAAAGGTTTTTGCAAAGAAATTAATAATTGACCTTTAGCATCTTGTCGAAATTCTTCTGTGACCACTTCATAATCCTTTAAACATTGGACTACTCACAATTTCGAATTTTCAGTGTATATTGGGTAGGATACTGACCTGTAATTTGTTTTAGTCCTTCTTGTCACTGAAAAGGTGACTCCTTCTGGAGAAAAAACTCTACCAGCTAAATCCAAAGCTCTGACGTCTGAAACCCTCTTACAAGAGATAAGACATAAAAGCATGGTCAGCTTAGCAGAAAGCTGTTTGCGAGATAAATACCTGTTGGTAGGCCATGAATCCCAAAAATTTAAAATAATGCTAACATCCCATAATACAGAATATTTAGCTTGAGGAGGTTTGGAAAGACGTATACCCCTCAAAAGCTTGCAAATTAATGGGTGTTCTCCAATGGGTTTGCCCTCAAGATGAGAGTGCCCTGCTGATATAGCTGATCTAAAGTTATTAATTGTCCGATAAGCCAAACCAGAACTAGATAGCTCTGCTAAAAAGTTAATAATCATACCAATGTGTGCTTCCACTGGATTGGCACCCCTTCCATCACACCAACTAGACCATCTGTGCCAAGCTGAGTCATATCTTTTATGGGTACTATCGGCCCAGGCCTGCTTAATGTATTCCGCAGCTTGCTTCGAAACATCTGAGGTACTCCATCTAGACCTGAAATTAACCAGGCTAGCAGAGTCAACTTCCCTGACAAGACCAGTGGATGTTGAAGGCCCTCCGGGCTCAACAGAAGATTCAGACGAGGCGGAATCAGAAGAGGAGAGGCACAAGCTTAATGAAGAGCTACAGGGAACCAAGGCTGTGCTCTCCAAAAGGGGGTCACTAGAACAATTTCTGTCTTCTGTCACCTCACCTGAGACAAAACCCTGGCAATCATCAGGAATGGAGGAAAGGCATAACCTCGAAACTGGGACCAATCCTGAAGAAAGGCATCTGTCTTTAGCGCACAAGGGTCTGGACGCCAACTGTAAAATTTTGGAATTTGGCAATTGAGCCGCGAGGCAAAGAGAGACACTTCACAACTGCCCCACTCCCTGATTATCTGGGAAAATATCAGAGGGTCCAATTTCCAGTTGCTGGAATCCGACAGGTATCTGGAGTTCCAGTCTGCTATGATGTTCTGGTCCCCAGGAAGGTATACCGATATGACCACTAGACGTTGAGTTAGGCAATAATGCCAGAAATCCTTGGCAATCTCCGCCAGAATTCTGGACTTCGTGCCTCCTAGCTTGTTGACATACCTTACTGCTGAGACATTGCCCATCCGTAAGAGTATGCAACAATCTGTTTTCTGAGGGGAGAGGCACTTTATGGCAAAAGATCCCTCTAGAAGTTCCAGGCAATTGATATGTAGAGTTTGCTCCCATTCTGACCATCTGCCCCCCGTCACAAGGGAGTTACAGCATGCTCCCCAACCCCATCTGCTGGCATCAGATTCTATCACCACTTCTGGATGAGACCCGAAAATTGTCCTGCCGTTCCAAGCCTCCATATGATGGAGCCACCACTGAATCTCTGATCGTACTTCGGCAGTCAAGGAGATTTGTTCTGAGTAACTCAGACCCTGTTGCAGATGTCTGATCTTGAGTCTTTGTAGTGCTCGGTAATATAGGGGTGCAGGGAAGATCGCCTGAATAGACAAAGCTAGAAAGCCCACTACTCTGGCAATATTCCTCAACGAGACGGTCTGGCTGGATAGAACCGATCTCAATTCCCTCTTGATGTTGCGGATCTTCTGAGAGGGAAGGATGAGTTGACATAATATGGAGTTTATCTGGAACCCCAGGAACTCTATCACCTGAGTGGGTTTCAATAATGACTTCTGCACATTGATAAGGAAACCTAGATCTTGCAGAAGATTGATGGTCCAATCCAAGTGAGATAGGAGGACTTGAGGGGATTGAGCCATCAGCAGAATGTCTTCCAGATATATAATCAATCTGACTCCCTTGGTCCTGAGCCATTCCATCACACGTCTCAGAAGCTTCGTGAAGCACCAAGGGGCTGACGACAGACCGAAAGGAAGGGCCAGAAACTCCAAATACTGTCCCTTCAACTGGAACTGCAGAAATCTCCTATGAGGAGGAAAAATTGGGATTGACAGGTATGCATCCTTTAAATCCAGACGAACCATCCAATCCCCTTCTAAAAGGATATCTCTTAACATGTGGATGCCTTCCATCTTGAAGTGTCTGTATAGGATCCAATGATTGAAATCCTTCAGATTCAATAGTAAGCGGTGACCTCCTCCTTTCTTGTCTACTACGAAAATAGGACTGATGAAACCGTAAGGGTGAGGGGAGGCAAACTGGACAGCTCCTTTGTCTAAAAGGGCTTGCACTTCTTTGTCTATAAAATGTTGATTTGCTAGGGAAAAACACATTTGTAATGGAGGGTAGAGCTGTTGGGGAGTACTGATAAACTCCAGGCGAAATCCCTCTACTGTTTGGAGAATCCAAGGATCTCCGTTTCCAATTTGCCAAGCATAATGCTACTCTGCCCCCAAGTTTGACCTGAGAAAAATGAATAATGTCACCTGTGAAACTTGAGTCCTGTATGGCTCCTTGCTGCTCTCTGCGCTGGCCTCTACGGAAACGGGGACGTCCCCCCCTAGGGCGCGTGGGGTAGAAGGTGGGGTCTTGATCTCCGTACCTGCCACCTCTGCCTCTCGTGTAGTAGTTCTGGGGACTGTTGTATGTTCCTCGGCCGGGCATACGTCCCCCGTAATGACCGGCCCTGAGACAAAGGCCTCGTTTAAAAACCTTCTTGAGGGACACTTGAGCCTTGTCAAGTGAAGAAAAGGTGGAGCAGAACTTGGACAAGTCTTTGATAAAAGAAGATCCAAAAATCAGTCCTTCAGCCGAAGGGCCTGCTTCCGAAGTCACAAGGTCTGACAACTTAGGGTCAATGCGCATTAACACGGATTATCTACGCTCTGCAGAAATAGCACAATTAGAGTTTCCAAGCAGGCAAATGGATCTTTGTGCCCAACCTATAAGGACATCAGTGTCCACCGGGGATCCAGATTCCTTAGCAACATACGCCATCTCAAGAATCTTGGTCAAGGGTCCTGAAAGGTCCAACAACTTGTCTTGGCAATTACGCCAGGAGCGATCCAAACCTTTTTTGGGGTCCTTAGAAAACTTTTGCATAAAGATAACCATTGTGGGGTCTATTTCTGGGGTCTCAGAAACCTTGCCCTCTAGATCAGGTCTAGGGCATTCTGCTTTTAAGAGTGATCTGACGTCCTTATCAAAGCTTTTCCGTAAATAAGACTGGACATATTGAGCCACTTCGAGTGGAGGAACCCAATTAGACGCTCTGGGGTATATGATTTCCATGGGATCGAAGTCTAGGACCTGACAGGGAGGAGGTGCTTTTTTTGCTTTTTTACTAGGCCTAGGAGCGTCGGAATCATCTGAGTCATCAGAGGAGGAATTTTTATCAGAAGACGAGGAAGGAAGGAAGACTTCCTTCTTTGAACTGTAATTATGTTCGCCACTACGTTTCTTACGTAGTTTTTAGAATGCATCTGCGTGCAGACTACTAACCTCGGCTCTAGAGTCTAAGTTTTTTGCTTTGTCCTTCACTTTTTTGGACTCGGGAGGAGGTTGGTTTTCTTGCGTCCAGCCCTGTGAGCGAGCATAGTCAAATAATTGCCCTGAAAAGGGACCCAAAGCTCTCACCAGAGCATCATTTACCAATTGTTGAACCCTGGTATAAAGGGCTTCTATTATATCAACCTCTAGTTGATTGCTCAAATCATCTGTATAATATTCTGCTCCTTGATCATCCCACTGAGCCATGGCCAGAGTGTTAAGGTAAAATACCTTTAAGGGTTAATGATAAACGAGTAGGAGATTTGGAATCAAGTAAGGGGAAGTGCAAAAACCCCAATTCAGGCAAAAGACAAATATGAGCCCTTAATAAAATGTGGAGGGAGCTGCCTGAAAGGCACTCTCAGCAGAAGCCTAATTATATTTTACAACCCAGGCAGTCACTCTGCTGGGCGTCAGGGAGCACTGAATTAGTAACAAGTGCACTTGAACGCCCTCGCCGCACTCCTCACGAGCCGATCAATTCCAAAAACAGAAAGGAATCGGCTCGTCGAGACGTGCGCGCATGCGCGCGAATAGAAATGAAAAGGAGACTGCAAGAGCAGCTCCGCTCCCACTCCCACTCCCACTCCACTTTGTAACGGGCCACAGAAATTTGGCAAAAAGCCAAGAAAACAGAGCGCACATGCGCTCAAAGCAACATATAAGAAGCGCGCTGAATCGCGACGCTATAAAACAACTAAATAACAGTCTAAACACTTAAATAAACATGCAAATGCACAAGAGAATCAAATCATGTACTTATCTGCTGCGAAGCAGCAAAGAAAGAGGAAGTGACATCAAAGGTCAAAGGACTTATAGCAGAGGACATGGATAGTGATTGGACCATGTGATAGGATATTAGGCATCTTGGGATGTGTAGTGTTTTCTGTTACTTGTATTTGATTGGCTGCTGTTTGATTCAGTAAAGAAAGAGAAAGCATAATCGGAGCCCCCGGTCCTGACATAGAATTACAGCAAAAGGTCTCATTATTACCCTTGGTAGCATCTGAGCCAAAGTACTTCCATAGCCTAAGCCTCTTTCTTTAGCATAAATGAATGGACAGGATCATTAACATCTCTTTTTCAAAAGGCTTCTTGACCATGTCTTCGAGCTGGTGCTTGAAAATGTTGGCACTCCTATCTGGTAGCTTCATCTTTCTGTGGGGTCCCGTTAGGACTGCCTTCCAGATTAGGTGTCTCGTAAACTTGCTTATTTTCCTGTAGTATATTGCATGGAATTGCAGCAGAATCACGCAAAATTATGTAAGGAACATAACTCAACGTTTAGCACTATGTTCTTAGTGCAAAATGCAGCTTTGTGTTCAAAATGGACCAGCGGAAGCTTTTTGCAATATGAAAATAGTACTAAATGCTTCAGAAAATGAACAGCAGCCTCTGGCAGTTGTTCATGCTTGCAAAGTTTGTTGTTCCTGTGGACGTGGATTGCATAATTGTTGGTAATTTTGCATCAAAAGAGTAATGTGAAATGACCACTATTATTCTGGTTACTCTGGCATAATTAAATTTCCACCAGGCGTAATCTAAATGTGTCAACATGCTGTAATAGCTGCTTCTGGGGCTGTTGTAGAGGTGCAAACGTTGCTAAATGACATGTCTGACAAAAATCTAACCTCTTGTTTCATGTTGGCTAACAGTGCTGAGTAGTCCAAACCCTCTTGCTTTCAATCTGCTAAGGTTTGAAATTCCTTAAAAGTTATTGAACTTTATAGGTCAAAGTCAAAGTCAATACAATCTTTATTCGGCTGACATGCAGACATACAAGTGCAAATAGATGAATAAATATGTAAGACATCCTGAGTATACTCACTGTAATCCTATGGAGATCATAGGTACAAAATGTACATATAAACAATTGGAGCATGCGTAAAAAATGAGAAACCTTCTTAAAGTGCATGGTGCTTCAAATGGCAAAGTTGCAGTACGTAGTTCAATGACTACTTAAATGCAAAAAAAAGAACAATGACTTCATCAAAGTGACTTGAGGTTCTTGAACGTTCAGCTGCCCGTAAAGAAGAGCTCACATAGAAACACGTTTCATCATCATTAACCTGTTAAAACAAAAGTGGTGAGTGCATTCAATGTGTCAATTCTCTGGAATTAATAAAAGAGATTAAGAATATGTGTGCATATTTCTGATAAAAACCACAGAAGAAACTAAAACAGAGCATGGTCTATTTAGACAAATCATCACAGGGACAAACCTAGTGGGAAACATAATAAATATTTTATCATATCAGTTTGAAAAGGAAACATTAAAGACCATTCCTAACTCCTTCTCCTACAGCCTAAATAGTTACTGAGGGTGTTTCTAGCATTCACTGACAAGCAGCTGGCAACAGATGATTTTGAAGTTTCTATGCTTAACCTTTTCCCTTGGACATGAATTAGCAATACATTTTGAACTTGCTTCCAGCCCATAGCAACCTGTTTCAACATAAGGAAAAGCCTGTAGCCTTCAAAGGATTTTGTTTACGAATGCCAAACACAGAATACTAAGGGCAATATTTATACTTTTTGATGTAAAACTGCGCAGGCACAGTTTTGCATCAAAAATATTACCGCCGTCTAATGCCATTTCTTTGCGCCGTGTGGGCGGCGGCGCAAACCACAGGTGTAAGTTATTGTTTTTACGCACACCGCAGCGTCATGTCGTAAAGGAAAACTACGTTAACGTGGCGGAAATTACTGTGGGCCGATTTTCAACACCGCAAAACGGATATGCAGCGTTTTTTACGCAATAGCGTCAAAATTCCCCGCAAGCACAGCCATTTCAGCATAGGAGAGCCAAAATGGATTCCAGATGCCTGTACAGACCCCAGGAAGATGACAACAGACCACGAACCAGCCAGGAGGACCCACACGAGAACCAGGACAGAGAGAAGAAGAAAAGAAAGTGTCGCTTCAGTGCAGAGGAGCAAGAAATCCTGGTAAAAGAGGTGACAGAACACCAGCACCAACTGTTTGTCACCTCAAAGTTGCCAATCAGCAGGAGAGAGGCAATATGGCAACAAATTGTTGACAAGATTAACAGTGTGGGAGAAGTACGCAGAACAGTCATTGAGTGCAAGAAACGCTGGCATGACTGCAAGCGCAGGACCAAGGAAAAGATGGCCAGGAACAGGAAGGTAGCACTGAAGACTGGAGGTGGGAGTCCAGCACACCAGGAGGCCCTGGACCACATGGAGGAGATGGTGGCAGCCATCATTCCTTAGGAGATCGTCACAGGGATTCAAGGACAGGACAGCGCAGACTACCATGAGACAACGCACATGCAGTGTAAGTCACTTGGGGAATTAAAATGCATTAATGTCAACTACAACCGGGGGGATACAGACTGCAAAATGCATGGAAGTCATCATATACATAGAGTGGCATGGGTAAAGGGGTACGGCACGGGGGCATGGCCTGTACAGAGAAAAGCTGGGGCACACCATAACACAACACCATCAACAGTTCTATGGGGGTATGCTGCCATGCCAACGTTATAGCAAAGGTAAAGGCACGCCAGGAGGGAAGGGCACAACTTCAAACTGACATCCTGGCACACATCAGCCACTATACCCCCTACATTAACTAGGGCCCAATTAACAACCTATAGCCATACCGACAACTGGAATGTAACAGTGACAACATTTGCCACTACCACCTCACTGTGTGTGCAGCTCAAATAGCCAATGGCAGTAACGTTCCCATGGATCATACACACCTAAATTAGAGGGTTGAGGATGACAACTTTAACAATCCCCTGAAACAAGACAAATGTTCCAGTCCTGACAATTGTGAATGCCCATATTTGCTGCTAACATCAGCCAATGTCATCAACATTAGGAGCTACAAAGCACTAAGGTCACACCCATGCAGCATATGTCAGGGTCCATCCTGTGCCTGGGTCACAATGCAACATCCCAAGTGTCATACTACTCAGACAACAGCATTGGGGGTAGAACACATGTAACTGGTCACTGAAATACACCTGCACAGTCAGAGGAGGAAATAGGACACTGCTACGACAATCAGGGCAATCCAATCTCCACACATTCCCTAACATCAGCTGTACACATTACCAATGCTGACATCCATATCGTGCCATAACAATGCTATGCATAGTATGCACTACATTTCAACTACATATAAGTGGATGTGAAAGATCAGAGCATCGGGCAGGTCCAGATTGTTAAGTGTGCTGCTAGTGCCATCAGAGCACCCACAGCCAGTGAAAGGTCTCACCATGAGAATGGATGTAGACGGAGGGTTGAGTAGGAAAAGAAGGTGGCAAATCACTATTTGGCCAAAACCAACATCTAGAGGAGATGATGCCGACAAGTCTAATAACTTACCACAATACATGTGACATGCAGGTGGGGCATAGGCCTGGGAAAATGCCCATCTGAAAGACTGGATCAATGAACAGGAAACACAATCACAATGTGAAATCATCACAAGGCAGGCATGTCACATCACTAATGCCACAACACAGACACACTAATTGTACCCAATTTCATTGCAGAGGACGATGGATCTCCTGCGGATATGCCTGTCCAGGACTACCCTGATGACATGGATGACGATCTGACAAACATCAGCCACCAGACCCTCCAAGATGTCCTTGGAACCCTCCAGACCCCACCTTCAGTCACAAGGAGGAGCACAGAACAAGCATCCATCACAGAGGACCCACCCCCCACCCCAATTGTAAGACCTGCCAGCTCCAATACAGATGAGGACTCAGATGACACAGGCACCAGCTTTGAGAGAACTGTAGTCGGAGTACAGCGGGAGCTGGCCAAGGAGGTGCGGGTGGGGATGCAATCTATGGCAGCCAGCCTAGAGGGGGTGCATTTGTGCATGATGTCAACTGAAGAACAGGCACCAGCCATGCAAGGGCGAACAACTATTTTGCAGGAAGTAGAAAAAAGGCTGAGGGAAATCAGCACAGCCGTAATACAGTTGACCCAACACCTACAACAGCAATCCTGTCAACGTGTGCACGAATGCACCATTGAACCCCTCAGGGCCGACCTGGCTGCCTACCACCATGATGTGGCTGCTATTCTTAAGAACCAGCAGATCCTCCTTGCAGCAGTACTGCCCTTAAGACTCTCACAGGTAGCAGCTACCGTGATGTCTGACTCCACGTCTTCAAACACTGAGGTGTGTGGTGCCCCTTCACAACCACCACCATCAAGGACAGAGGAGGCAACACACACATCAGAAGAAGAAGACATGGAACAAATCACCTTCACACGTAAAAGTACCCAGAAGCACTAGTCCCTGCAACATGGCCACCTATTACCAAGGTCCTGTGCTTCGTAACATGCCTGTCTTGCAACAACTGTACTCAATGACGGTTCTGCAAACCACTGTATATCTTGTCAGCCTGCCTTATGATTGTCTCTCACTTACTCATTGGCAAATCCTGTCCCTCTGCACTGTCTGACACATCACCCCAGCATGTCAAATGCATTGTCCTTTAGCACTTGTGTAGGATCACAATGGAAGATGTCACTATAATGGACTCACAATCATGGATTATGTACATATAGCACTACAGCACATTTCAATAAATAGCACTTACACAACCACTTGGTCTCTGTGTAATGTGACACATCAACCATGCAGTACACCACAGAATTTTGCCTCCTATCAAATTACATAGCTTGTCAATACAGCTGTCCTGAAATAATATAGGGGGTCATTCTGACCCTGGCGGTCTATGACCGCCAGGGTCGCGGATGACTGAAGCACTGCCAACAGGCTGGCGGTGCTTCACAGCCTATTCCGACCGCGGCGGTAAAGCCGCGGTCGGAAAACCAGGTCCGGTGGTTTCCCGCCAGATTTCCCCCGGCTGGGCTAATTCTGCCATGGGGATTCCGACCCCCTTCCCGCCATCCTGTTTCTGGCGGTTTTCACCGCCAGGAAGAGGATGGCGGGAACGGGTGTCCTGGGGCCCCTGGGGGCCCCTGCACTGCCCATGCCACTGGCATGGGCAGTGCAGGGGCCCCCTAACAGGGCCCCAGCATGCTTTTCACTGTCTGCTTAGCAGACAGTGAAAAGAGCGACGGGTGCAACTGCACCCGTCGCACACCTGCAACACCGCCGGCTCCATTCGGAGCCGGCTTCAGTGTTGCAGGCCGCCTTCCCGCTGGGCCGGCGGGCGCTAACAATGTTTGCACCCGCCGGCCCAGCGGGAAGGTAGGAATGGCCCCAGCGGTCTTTCGACCGCGGAGCGGCCATATGGCGGTTCTCGTAGGAATGAGGGCCATAGTCTGCTAAATATGCACAGTGACCTGGATTCTACCATACTCTGCCCTTCCTGAGGGTAATATCTGAAGAAAAGAGAAACTATACACCATAATGCTGTGTTGGACAGAATAATGCTTCCTCAAGGCATATCTAAGCCATTAAATAGTGCCTGCAAAATGTTGCCTTCATGCAAAATTAACACACGAACATTGCCCACAAATCTAAGAGAACAGTCACCAAACTGCATGAATGGAGGTGTCTGAGTTTACATCCAAATAAGTAATCATGCTGAACAGTGTAAGAAATGATCTATGTGAGTCATGAACAGGATACTACAAGAGTGCTTAGTACCACTCAGCTTATAAGGGTTTCCTTGAACTTCAGCCTGCAGTCAGACATAACACAGTGTCCCCAATACCAAATCCGGAAGCACTGTATGTGACATTGAAAGCATACTTATTGAAAAAAACACGTTGGGATCCATAGTAACTGTGATTGGTGGTTGCAATGAATGGTCTAATCTTCGCAAGGTTGCTTTGGGGTAACTGCCAATGTTACAGCTAATTTGGGATTTGTTTGTAGCATAGGACATAAAATGTAATACAAAAGAAATAATGTACACTCATGCCAAGGCCCTGATCTACAAGCACGTCACACATACTGTAAAGGGTTTACTACATATTTATTAAACTGTAAAAACAGAAGAGAAAACTCGGGGAAAAGCCTTACCTACCCTAATCTACCCTAACTACTCATTACCCACAACTGACCCTAACTAACCTAAGCTAAACTTACTTATCACATTTAACGAAAAGTTCTAAACATCAACTCCCCACCCCGCTTATGAGATGGTACACATGGAGGACAACAGATACTAACCTAAACACATACTATCCTATACTAAACAAATATATATTTGTTGTAATTTGTTTTATTTTTTATATATATATATATATATATATATTTGTTTTTTAAACACACAAGAACCCCAACATTGCCCCCCACCCACCCACAAACTCAAAAAGAAACAGTAGAAATAATCAGGAACTCCCCACCCACTAACACTAACTAAACTAACAGCCTATACTAACCTAACACTAAGCCCCCTAAACCCACAAAGTATAAGAATAAGGAAAGAGGAGGGAGGGGAGGGAATCATGTCCGTCAACATGTCTATAGGTTGGCCCTCCGGAGGGTCCGCTTGATAGACCACACCCGCCGGTTTATATGTCGCACATCCTGCCGCAGTTGACTCATTTTGCGCAGGACACGGTCCAATTTACTTTGCATCTCAACAAAAGCAGCAGGGTCAATAGCTGCAGCTGGGGTGGTCTGGGTGCCAGCTGAGGAAGTGTGGTGCCATGTAGTGTTCATGGCCGTGGGCTGCCCTGCAGGTGGTGCTGTGCTAGGGCCTGCAACACTTGCTGATGTGGTTGCCGCAACGGTCACAGCTGTTGGTGGTGCCACCTGGGTGGTAGTGGTGGTGGTGCTGGTGGTGGCTGTGTTGAGCAAAGAAGGGCCGCCCTGTGGGAATGCCCTCCAGGCTCCGGAGGCCTGTTCATTCTGGTATTTGCGGGCCATTCTTCGGTACCCAGACTCTACCTGAAGTATGTGCTGATACCTCATTGCCCGCCTTTGGAATTCCCGCACCTGGATGGGTGTCATATTTACAGCTGTGAAGACAAATCGAAAAAATTACATTAGGAACTGCATTGTGTGAAATGGCACAAGAAGTAAATCAGACAATACATCTACTGTACTTGTAACAGCTCATATCATCATACAGATCATTGAATGTCCCTGAGAAAGTACATGGCAGGCCAACCTACAAAGGTTCTATCACACATAGCACATCCAAACCCTACAAGATGGGTAACAACTGGCATGTTTTGGCCTCATAGGTCTGCCAGTTGTCAGCTAACAATCATGCTGCATATCCTCCGCCAATGCCAGGGATAAAAATGTCATTGTACGGGATGGAAATCTAGGGCCACATGATCTGCAAGTTGTAAATGGACTTGCTAGTATAGTACTCATGTGGGAAACATGAGTGTCTATACTAGGTTCAGACAAAAGATGCACAGATTTTCATGTCTGTGTACCAAACTTTCATCATCAGTCCTAGGTACACTATTCACAAACCCATGCCTGTGTTTGAGGGTGGGGGGTGGAATAACAACTAACAATTTCAATCAACATGGACACCCAGGAAGCTTAGGAAAGCTGGACATGTGTTTAGCTCTACACACACACCACAGGTAAGGTGTATCTACAAATAGGAGACAGCAAACCCTTGACCAATCCAAGCGCCACACATGTCTGGAAATGCAGACCTTTGTCCACATCATATACTTCCAGTAAGCCATGGCTTACAACAAACACAGAGATCCAACAACACCCCTGGCCCTGAATTGCATCCACACCTAGGCCATTGCACTCAAGTGCCACACACGCATAGCACTACATGTGGAGCTACATGCTGCTAGGAAGTTCAACCTACAGTTTAATAAGTACATTAGTGAATTGGGAAGCAGAAGTCTGTGTGTAAGCATTTAGCAGCCCCATTCTGGGAGAATGTGGGTCTGACAGGCTGCCTAAATCACAGATTAGGTCCAGTTCAACTCTTGCTGATACAAGTGTTCTCCACATGACTTATCCCCATTCACATTGCGGGGCCTACTGGACTGACCTAGAATCCCTAAATAAGACAATAGGATAAGGATTGGCCAACCCAAAGATGGTGATAAAATGAAAACCCACTCCTGGAACAAAATAAATGATTGGGCAGCGCATCATACCTTGCTATGTGTTAAACACACAGAAGTCCATCACACATCATCAGCAAACACAACACATAAAAGACATATCAACCCTTACTGGACTTGTCTAGGTCCTCGAATGTAGCCACCTCGCCAACAGTGTAGGGTGCGGGTCCGCCTGTAAGGCATGGAAGGGAGAAATGTGCTCAAAATCTGTGCACTGTCCAACAATTCCAAAGACAAATACAATGTCTAAGATTACATAAGTAAGTAAAGCCACCCAGACATGATGATACTGCATCCGATATAGCACGGCTAACATGTACATACCATGGGTCTCCTGTGAGTTTTACACACATATCTGCACACATGCATTGGCCATAACTATCATGTGGTGGCAAACATGCTCCTTCATTAGTGAGCAGACATAATAATGGAGTGTATTTGTCTCATCATGTGTATCCAAGGGAGACATCCAAAGCCACTTTCCTTGAGGATTACATTACCAGTCGACCAGCCATTGTGCCCATGACAAATTCATGACACAGAGGTACAATGTACAGAGGGGCAGGGACAGTTGTAAGCCCTCATGTTGTTACAGTTTCTTCATTTGATGTGGCCCAGCTATGATGAGTGGAAACAACCATAAAGATATGAACCCATGTGCACACCTTTGCCCAGCCATCCGTAAACGAAAGGTGGAACAACAAACACCAAATACCAGTCAAAGATTTTAGCTGAGGACAGCTTGAACTTGTCCCCTATGTCTCCAAATCCAGATCTGACATGTATCCGAAATAATGAAGGGCCACAATAATCCCTAAGATTTATAGAACTTCCGTGATCACTTTCCTTACACACTCACCAGACACACATGAAACATATGTTTTGGCCACATTGCTATTATCAATTGACGTGAAGCCTGCACTCATTTTCAGCCTCATGTAGTGTTTCGAAAGTCAGTCTAGCTGTTGCGTCAACAAATGTTGGTAATGATTTTGAAAATCTATACCTCAGAGGCAAATGTGACCTATATCTATACATAATTGGCTGCTGATTTGTGTTGCTGTTTGACACAAAGGTGGCACCAACTTACATTAAGCAAAGGTTATCAGTAAGTTTGCAGAGCACTTGCTTCCTAACAGCTAGCAAATGTGGTCTTTAACACAGTACACAAATGACCCTGTATGTTTCCAAACCATTCCACACACTCAACAACATTGCCGGCAGATATTGTACAAATCATCTGATGTCACTACAGAGCATTTAATCTTGCACATGTACATGATTTGTAGTCACCAACAGGGCCACCAATCACAATGCCCAGGTGGTCCAGCAGATCTTGCTCCCTGGAGAAGAGGTCAGCCCAGCGGTGGTTCAGCTAGTGGTCATTCCTTGGGGTCCGATAGATGCGTTGCAGGTGATGCAATACTTTTCCCCACCGGAGCCTCCGTGCCTTGGTGTGATACCCCTGTATCACCCACCCACCTGCCTCAATCATAAGGGGGAGGAAATGGCACACCAGTCATATGAAACCCCAAGATCCTCCTCACCCATCTTGCCAAGACGAGGCCTACCCAACATCTTAGCAGAAAAAAGGGAAATAGGGGATGAAAGGGGAACAAAGGAGAATGGGGGAATGTAGAATATGAAAAATGTAAACTAAACAACTAAAACAGCCCAACTATCCCCAAACTATCACTACCCACAACAGACTCCCAAAAACAACAAAGACAATACAATACTAGACAATTGTACACAATAAACACTCAGACAGGATACAACAACAATATTTTATTCACAAAATGACAAGTAATGGACCACACAGGAGACAAAAGCACAATTTAACCAGCCAAAACTCTCAACACAGCCACACAGTCTAGAAGAATCACAGACTGCAAAGTGAAAGTGAAAGTACACCCACTGTGCATAATCTGTAAACAGGATATCCTATTACATCACTTCCTGCCTAAAATGGAGGGCGTTTTTATCGTTATGCGTAAAAACAAATTGACGCATACAGTCTGGGCGTCATTTTTTTCGACCCACAGGAGTAAAAATGCACCCGCATTAATATATTTGGAAATAGTCTAACACTTAACCAATTTTCTGAAGTACAGTGTGGAAGAGTCAATGGTGTTTTCAGGGCATTATGTGTCGTTTTTCGGGCATAAGCGTCATTTTTTGACACGTATGCGTCAACATTTCAGGGCATTAACTGGGTTTGGGTCATTTTACCATTTTAATGTTATATAACATTTGTGACACAACTGAGATAGGCTGATTGCACCCACTTAGGTCTTGACAGTGTATGGGCACATGTGAGACATCATACTGCTGCGGACCATGATCCGCTACTTCATTAACAGGATTTTCACTCTTCGCTGATGCACTAGATGGCCATATGTGTGGCCTACATATATGTATTGCACAAATTGGGCATGTTTGTCGTCAGGAGAGGATGGCGCACATAAGTACAATACCTCAATTCCTATGGCTCAATGTGTGTGCATTGGCTACTAATGTAGTAGTTGACCCAGTGTGTGTGCATCACAAGATGCAATATTGCAAAGATGCTTGTATGAATGTGAAGTCAATGGGGGTTATTACAACTTTGGAGGAGGTGTTAATCTGTCCCAAAAGTGACAGTAAAGTGACGGATATACCACCAGCCGTATTACGAGTTCCATAGGATATAATGGACTTGTAATACGGCTGGTGGTATATCCGTCACTTTACCGTCACTTTTGGGATGGATTAACACATCCTCCAAAGTTGTAATAACCCCCAATGTGTCCAAACCTTAGATGCAAGTCAGTGTGGAAATGAGAGAGGACATGTGTTAGTCATACATGTAGCAACATCTGTTGTGTGCAATTCCAAGATTTTGGGTAATGTAGACACCACAAATGACAAAGCGTGCACCGGATAGATGGCAGGCGCTTGTTCATGTCAATGGTCCAAAGTTGCCCATCACATGTCCTGGAAATTTGGATACTGCTTCCTAGGCACTTGTTGGTGAACCCACCGTGAGTCAGGCACATGTACAGACTGAGTGGGTACCATGTTATTGACACAGAAAGCCAAAGGTGACCCACAACTGTAATATCATCCCACAGTTGTGGTCATATGACTGAGCCACAACTCTCCTGTGGCAGTGGTGGACCAGCAGACGAGGCAGCACGTGGCCACATATTTCCAGTGATCAATTGCACAGAGGTGTCTGGTTCATGTGTGTGGTCCAATGTTGATCCTGTATATTTTTAGTGGTCTATGTTGTCACAGTTATGTCCAGGTCTCATCATGAGTCAGTGGTGGCTATTCCTGTATCTACTGAGTATACTTCGGAGATCAATGGAAGTAAAGTCGATGAGGACATGAGAACCTACATGGGGATGGTCCCACCCTGTCACTGCAGACGTGTTATGAGACTGTCAACAGGGCAACCTTGGTGTGCTGAGTGAAATCATATCTCAGGAGTCATGTTCCGGCAGGTGTCATTATAACATTTGTACACAGGTTGGCCTGTAAAGTTCCCACTGTATCTGGGAACATCATACCCTCTGTGTTGATTAATCTTGCAGCTATTCAGCATGCACAGGCCATTAATATGTTGTGAGCAATGTGATTCTACATGTGAACTGTCGGGATCCTAACATGTGTGGAATTTTCATGCACATTATCAGAGGTTGCTGGTCCTGCTGGAGGCACCATACCCAATCCATGCATACGGCCCTGGTACACTGTCACACTTTGATGTTTATGCATACATGAGACCCAGACAAGGGATAGGCCATGATTTGGCTATTTGGAGACAAGTTTACAATTATGGTACAATAAAAAAGCACATTATGCAATACAAGGTATTTGAGTATGCATTGAGGAAGCACCTGACAAAATACCCACGGAGGAATGTGAGGGTTGGGAAAGCAAGTGTGGTACATATGTAGACACAAGGAACCTTTAGGGTAACGCACAGGCAGGTGCCAGTCAGGCTGACAGAATGCAGGTTCAATCAGGATCCGGCAATTTCACAAGGTACATACTCAGTGGTCTGACCTACACTGGTCGGAGGAAGAACAAGACAGTTGACATGGAAGACTGTGTTTGTCCTGTGTTTTGGAAGCTGACACATAACCCAAGGGCTGTGTTACACGGCTTATTTTTCTAGTAAATGCATAAAAGTGTAATCAACAAAATGGCAGCTTCTATGCTGTTCCAAGCATCTGCAAGGGCAGTGCATGTTCAAATGGGTGGTCTGCATGGAGGTGCTCACAGGTGTGTGCTGCATCAGTTTCTCACAAGTCCTGTAGGTGCGATTTGAGTTCAAATGGCCAACAGTACCTTTCATATGGGAAGCAATCTGCAGGTGATAACAGGGCTTAGCAACTACAAGCCAGTGTATTAATTGACCTGATGTCCATGCAGTCAGATGTACTATGACAATGGCATACCATACGAAAGAGTGAAGCACACTGGATTACTATTGTTAGTCTGTGTGTGTAAAGGAGGGAATATCGGGGTACACATATTACCATTCCAGGGACCTCTTCAGACAGGTGGGGTGAGACCAGGAGCATGTGTGTGTCAGGAGTTAGGACATGGGCTGACATGTACATGGAATGTCATGTGCGCAATGCTTGTCATAGGTGTGGTACTTGTGCTGTCTATGTTCTGCTTATATGGAACTCTAGTCACAGATAGTCCTTGCAAAGATAGGTGCTGTACGACTTACTGCTGTCAAGGGTCTGGTCATACATTCCTGTTACCAATGCAATAGCACATCCACTGCCTCATGTATGAGGCATTTTTTTCCCTTGTAGACTGATGGTGTCTTACTTGTGTGCCATATGCTGTGATGAACCATGTTGCCAACATGTATGTGTGAAATATGTGTGGTCCTCTGCTATTGCCCTTCAAAGGTGAAATGTACAGGATATATGTCATTTACAGTGTGTGTGTATGTGACTGTTGTATAATATGCATCACAATTGCTTTGGAATGTTCTGTGTTCTGATCTGTATGTCAGCAATGCTCCTTGAGGCTACACTCTTATTCAGATAGTTAGAGATAAAGGTGAGCAAAAATGATTACCCAGACCATGATATGGTGATTATTATCGGTGTTTATTTACATCTGTTGCTACAGTGGTGATGGTGAGTTGTTTCAAAATAAATTGTTCACAATATGTTGGGGCCAACGCAATCTAGCAGCTGTGTTTTGTTGTTCCCCCTCATGTTGCAGGCCAGCATCCTCCTCTTCCTCTTCTTCAGGCATTTGTGGCCCTGGTTCTAATAGGGGATGTTCCTTCATATACAAATGTTGTGCAGGGTGGCACATGTTAAAATGATCTTACAGACCATTTCTGGTGAATATAGGAGGC
The DNA here is from genome assembly GCF_031143425.1 of Pleurodeles waltl. Lineage (NCBI taxonomy): Eukaryota > Metazoa > Chordata > Amphibia > Caudata > Salamandridae > Pleurodeles > Pleurodeles waltl. Next base: position 1,303,730,943 of record NC_090445.1, read on the forward strand.
TGCCACCAGTGATGTCGAGGCACCTGAATCTTGACTTGGGGATGCCAAAGGTCCTCTCCACTACGGTGTGTGTCCTCCTATGTGCCTCATTGTAGGCACGCTCTGCTGCAGTGCTTGGGTTGCCAAATGGTGTCATTATCCATGGCTGGATCCCATACCCCTTTTCAGCTGAAAGAGAAAATGATTGGGATCATGTTGACGTATCTTGCCCCATTCATATCACCTTGAATGGCAGTAGTTGTCTTGTGTTGTCTGTGGCTCTTTTGTGTTATTGTGTTGTTTCCTAGGCTTCTAGGATGTAACATCTGCATTGGGTTGTTTTCTGTGCTGCATGGGTGTTTGCCTGCTGACCGGTTGCCAGCAGTACGTTTTGGGATTTGCAGTACAGTGTGCACTCCCTAGCATTGTGACTTGTGATACAGGTGTCTCTGTGTCTTCACTGGGGGTGAGATGATAGTTCCATACACAGATTCGAATTGACAGTGGTGTTAACACCTTAGCATCTATGTACCCTGGACAGCCCATACCTTTAGAAATGTGCAATGGATTAATTTAAACATCGGTGAGACGCTTACATTTTGCAAGGTGACAATTAGCCAAACCTCTCCATACGTTGTGATCATTGACGTATTGACATTAGACTGTACACTAATTTCAGATGTGTGACACGTTCACTGCAGACCTATCAAACATGGCTAGTGGTGTCACAACCTCAATGTATTCATGTCCACATGTTGCTGTCGTGGTGTATGTGTTGTGTGTCCTGGAGGGTTGCTGTGCAGTGTGTATATAAGTAGATTTCTGTACTTACCAACAAGTAGTCCATTGCAATATCGTCCATCCTGGAAGTGTTGATGGATGGTACAGTGACGGAAGATGAATGAGTCATGGACACTCCCAGGATACTTTGCCACAATATTGGTGATCAATCCTTGGCGATCCACAATGGCCTGCACATTGATGGAGTGTGTGTGCTTCCTGTTGCGGTATAGGTGTTCAGTTGCAGCAGGTGGCACAAGGCGTACATGTGTGCAGTCAATGGCACCAAGGACACGTGGGAATCCATTTATGAGGTAAAACCCCTGTTTGGACTCCTGCTGCTTCTGCTGTGTGTTTGGGAAGCAGATGTGGCGGGGTGTGAGTCTAATGATGGCATCCAGTACTTTGGGCAAGAAGGCAGAGAATGATGGCTGTGATATCCCAGCAACCAGGCGCCAGTGGTTTGGAAGGAGCCACTTGCCAACATGTGAAGTACAGCTAGCAGCTTGGTTTCTGTTGGGATGGTGCGGGGTGTCAGCAAGGTGGGTGCCAACTTTGGCTCTATGTTGCGCAGCAGCTGCTGAATGGCTTGCCACTTCAACCTGTACCTCTGGATGATATCATGTTCCCTGAGGCCATGAAGGGTTGTCCTGGTGCGGAATATCCTCTCCTGCCTTCTGCATTGCCTTTGGGGTTCCTGCTGGTGTTGTGGTAGCTGCTGTTGTTGTTGCTGTGCTCTGCGTCTGCATGCACGCTGGATGAGAAGCACCTCTGTTGTAATTTAGTAGTGATTAGATTAAGCATTAGCAGAAGACATCTTGCATTTAGCAACTATTATGAACATTTCGCGGAATCCATTTGTATTCATGGCAGCCATTTTCTCTGCCACATGCTGCCATGTGCTCGCCATGTGCTCTGTCCTACCTTCCTGTTAACTACTCTTGAAAATCTGTCTAGGGAAAAGTTATATTTAGCATCTCCCACTTTGCACATGCCTAGTAAGGTCTGCAGCTGTTAGTAATTAGTAACCGACAGCAATGTGTCTACTAGCCTTTAAACTGTTAGCCCCTCCTACCTGTCGACTGTGCATTTCCATATGACATTATGGGCCTCATTCTGAGGCCGGCGGGCGGCGGTCGCCGCCCGCCTGGCGGGAACCGCCATATGGCCGCTTGCGGAGGCCAGCCGCCCGCCAGCCCAGCAGGAAACCCCTTCCCACGAGGAAGCCGGCTCCGAATGGAGCCGGCGGAGTGGGAAGGGTGCGACGGGTGCAGTAGCACCCGTCGCGAATTTCAGTGTCTGCTAAGCAGACACTGAAATTCAAAGTGGGGCCCTCTTACGGGGGCCCCTGCAGTGCCCATGCCATTGGCATGGGCACTTCAGGGGCCCCCAGGGGCCCCACGACACCCCTCACCGCCATCCTGTTCCTGGCGGTCGGAACCGCCAGGAACAGGATGGCGGTGAGGGGGTCGGAATCCCCCATGGCGGCGCAGCAAGCTGCGCCGCCATGGGGGACTCCTCAGGGCAGCGGAAAACCGGCGGGACACCGCCGGTTTTCCTGTTCTGACCGCGGCCATACCGCCACAGTCAGAATGCCCTGCGGAGCACCGCCAGCCTGTTGGCGGTGCTCCCGCCGACCCCGGCCCCGGCAGTCGGAATGACCCCCTATATGTATATATGTCTTGCTTATATACTTCTACCACCTTCTTTTAGCCCCTGCATGGATATAAAAGGACCAGACTCTCTTAGTTCAGTGTGCTACTTCAAACATTACCGAAGGGTAATGTTTGAACTGTAGTACCACCTCATGAGGTTTAATAAACTTTGGTCATCATTACAACCCTGGCGGTCGGTGTTAAATCGGCAGTAAGACCGCCAACAGGCCGGCGGAAAAAAAATTGAATCGCGACCGTGGCAGAAACCGGCAACAAAGACAGCCACTTTAACACTCCGAACGCCACGGCGGTACAAACAAACACTGCGGTGGTCACCACCAACAGACAGGCGGGAGACAATGTACCACCCACAGTATCACAACCTACCAATCCGCCACCTTTTCCGGGGTGGATTCACCGCAAACAAAAACACGGCGGAAACAGGACTTCAAAGGGAAAACGTTCACCTCTACACACCCAACGAGGAACCAGGACGCCATGGAACCAGAGCTTCACATTTTCCCTGCCCTTATCTTCTTGCTCCTCTACCAGGAGCACAAACGTTGGTGGCGAAGACCGCAGTGAGTACTGCACCTACGACACAGGGGAGGGGGAAGGGAAAAAACAGGGACACACACATGCAACACACAACACCCTCACCCACGACAACACACACACTAATACAGCATGATACATTACAGTTACACCCCCCACACCCCCCGAAGAATGCAAAGACAAAAGGATATGAGTGTAACCATTGTAATCTATTAAAATCCAATATGCAAAAATATATATATACACTATAAACAAATATATATACACCAAGAATAGTAGTCCAGGTATTGCTCCATTGAAGTCTGTGGAACACTGGGCCCCCACTGTATAGGCGAGGCCCACACTCAATACCCAAACATGACTGAGAGAACACTGCAGGGGCATCAGATAGAAATAAAACAGGCACCTCAGGGGAAAGGGAAAGGGGGGGCACCTCAGCCGGTTGAGTGCACGCGCCAAATCCACGAGGGGGCCCCATGCCCACTGTGCAATCCTGGGGAGTGCAAAGCCACAGTCTCTCAAGTCTCTACAGTGGGTGGTTTGCCCATTGTGCAGTCCTAGGGAGTGCAAAGCCACAGTCTCTCAAGTCTCTACAGTGGGTGGTTTGCCCACTGTGCAATCCTGGGGAGTGCAAAGCCACAGTCTCTCAAGTCTCTACAGTGGGTGGTTTGCCCACTGCCATATCCTGGGGAGTGCAAAGCCACAGTCTCTCAAATCTCTAAAGTGGCTGGTTTGCCCACTGTGCAATCCTGGGGAGTGCAAAGCCACAGTCTATCAAGTCTCTACAGTGGGTGGTTTGCCCACTGCTGTATCCTGGGGAGTGCAAAGCCACAGTCTCTCAAGTCTCTACAGTGGGTGGTTTGCCCACTGCTGTATCCTGGGGAGTGCAAAGCCACAGTCTCTCAAGTCTCTACAGTGGGTGGTTTGCCCATTGTGCAATCCTGGGGTGTGCAAAGCAACACTCTCTCAAGTCTCTACAGTAGGTGGTTTGCCCACTGTGCAATCCTGGGGAGTGCAAAGCCACAGTCTCTCAAGTCTCTACAGTGGGTGGTTTGCCCACTGCCGTATCCTGGGGAGTGCAAAGCCACAGTCTCTCAAGTCTCTACAGTGGGTGGTTTGCCCACTGTGCAATCCTGGGGAGTGCAAAGCCACACTCTCTCAAGTCTCTACAGTGAGTGGTTTGCCCACTTCTGTATCCTGGGGAGTGCAAAGCCACAGTCTCTCAAGTCTCTACAGTGGGTGGTTTGCCTACTGTGCAATCCTGGGGAATGCAAAGCCACAGTCTCTCAAGTCTCTACAGTGGTGGTTTGCCCACTGCTGTATCCTGTGGAGTGCAAAGCCACAGTCTCTCAAGTCTCTACAGTGGGTGGTTTGCCCACTGCTGTATCCTGGGGAGTGCAAAGCCACAGTCTCTCAAGTGGATAACAGTCTCCACTGGTTCTGAGGGGGCTTTGTGCCCAGAGTGCTTCATCCTGCCAAGGACTGAGGTAGTGGATGCCTTTCTCTACTGGTTCTGGAGGGGGATTTGTGCCCAGAGTGCTTCATCCTGCCAAGGACAGAGGTAGTGGATGTAAATCTCCACTGGTTCTGGAGAGGGCTTTGTGCCCAGAGTGCTTCATCCTGCCAAAGACTGAGGTAATGGATGCCTTTCTCCACTGGTTCTGGAGAGGGCTTTGTGCCCAAAGTGCTTCATCCTGCCAAGGACAGCGGTAGTGGATGTAAATCTCCACTGGTTCTGGAGGGGGCTTTGTGCCCAGAGTGCTTCATCCTGCGAAGCACAGAGGTAGTGGATGTAAATCTCCACTGATTCTGCAGGGGGCTTTGTGCCCAGAGTGGTTCATCCTGCCAAGCACAGTGTTAGTGGATGCCTTTCTCCACTGGTTCTGGAGGGGGCTTTGTGCCCAAAGTGCTTCATCCAGCCAAGGACGGCGGTAATGGATGTAAATCTCCACTGGTTCTGGAGGGGGCTTTGTGCCCAGAGTGCTTCATCCTGCCAAGGACAGAGGTAGTGGATGTAAATCTCCACTGGTTCTGGAGGGGGCTTTGTGCCCAGACTACTTCATCCTGCTTGTGGCGGACTCAGTAGCTTCAGTGCCCTTGGCGGTCATGGGACAGCGGTGCGTGTAGCTGCGTGTCCTTTTCAGCGGTGCTTGTGCCGGCGGGGTCCTGTTCAGCGGTGCTTGCGGCGGACAGAGGTGTCCTTTTCAGCGGTGCTTGTGGTGGCGGTGTCCTTGGCAGCGGTGCCTGCGGCGGTGGTGTCCTGTTCAGCGGTGCTTGTGGCAGCGGTGTCCTTGGCAGCGGTGCCTGTGGCGGTGGTGTACTGTTCAGCGGTGCTTGTGGCGGTGGTGTCGTGTTCAGCGGTGCTTGTTGCGGCGGGTTCCTTGGCAGCGACTCAGCTGCTGGCGGTCCTGTCTGGCCCAGCGGGGCTGGTGCTGGCGGTCTTTTCTGGCCCAGCGGGGCTGGTGCTGGCGGTCCTTTCTGGCCCAGCGGGGCTGGTGCTGACGGTCTTTTATGGCCCAGCGGGGATAGTGCTGGCAGTCCTTTCTGGCTCAGCGGGGCTGGTGCTGGCGGTCTTTTCTGGCCCAGCGGGGCTGGTGCTGGCGGTCTTTTCTTGCCCAGTGGGGCTGGTGCTGGCGGTCTTTCCTGGCCCAGCGGGACTGGTGCTGGCGGTCTTTTCTGGCCCAGCAGGGCTGGTGCTGGCGGTCCTTTCTGGCCCAGCAGTGGCGTCCTGGGCAGCGGGGATGATGGTGGTGGCCTCCTGGGCAGCGGGGATGATGGCGGTGGCCTCCTGGGCAGCGGGGCTGATGGCGGTCTTCTGCACTGTGCTGCTCTTCCCAGACTTGCTGAGTTTCTTGTGCCCATTCCCCACCTTGGAAGGTGTTGCAGCTGACTCCACACTCCCACCTGTACCCCTGGGTGTGGCTTTGGTGGCTGGAGTCTTCCCCCTCTCCCGCCGGGCACTGGCCAACTTTTGATGCTTGACAGGTGGGGGACTGTCCGTGCTGTGCCTCCTTGCCACACTGGTTGCCCTGCTGCCTGGTGCAATCCAGAATCCGGTGAATCTGGCACCACTGGTCCCGGAGATGTTGTGGCTGAGGTGCTAGGTTGGGACCTGGAGAGTCGGGCCCTAAGAGACTGACGAGGCGGGGTGAGGGAAAGAGGTCAAGGGTGGACAGGAAAGGTTTCTTGGGAACTCTGGGACGGGTAGCTGGAGGGGGTTTGGGAGTGGAGGAAGAGGTAGTGGTTGTAGGAGGTGTACGTTTGGTGACTTTGGGAGAAGGTGCATGCACTGGAGGCTGTCGTGAGGTGGATGGCTGTTGGGTGGGTGTGTGCCTGCGTTTGTGTACCTTGGGAGGTGGCATCACAGACACACTGGGAGAGAACACAGGGAATGTGTGAACTGTAGTGGGGGGTGGTGACTTCACATGAGCGGGGTGTGGTGGTGGGTGTGCTGGTGATGGAAGTAGTGGCTTAGATGTAGTGCATGCAGGTGTGAGTGGAGTTGAGACTGGGAGGGAGGAGGGAGACGAGGAGGAGGGGGACAGAGTGGAGGCAGTGGATGTTGGTATGTCTGCATGGGTATGATGCTTTCGTGAGTGCCTGTGGGATGTTTGGTGCTTATGTTTGCCTGAGCTTCCTTTGTGCGTTGAGGTGTGTGCATGCTGGTTTGATGGTGTGCTTGGGATAGGCTGAGGTACAGGGGGTTGGGTCTGGGTGGAGGAAATTGGAGGAGGGAGGCTAGAGACTGGGCCAATAGCTGCCATCAGTGCTGAGGCCAGAGTCAGAAATGCTCGCTGAAGGGCTGCCTGACCAGAATGAATGCCCTCCAGGAATGCATTGGTTTGTTGTAACTGCCACTCTACACCCTGGATGGCATTCAAAATGGTAGACTGCCCAACAGTGAGGGACCTGAGGAGGTCAATGGCCTCCTCACTGAGGGCAGCAGGGGTCACTGGGGCAGAGCCTGAGGTGCCTGGGGTGAAGGTGATGCCCACCCTCCTGGGTGAGCGGGCACGGGGCGAACGCTGAGGGGCTGCTGGGAGGGCGGTGCTGGTAGGGGAGGTGGCGGCTGTACCTGTAGAAGTGGGGCGCACAGATGGTGCCACCACCACAGGGGAGCTCCCATCGGCGGACGAGTCCGTGTCACTGTTTGGTGATCCTGTGGCCGACGTGAAAGTGAAAGGTGACCTCTATGCCCTTGGACATATCCCCAACGTCATAGGTGCCATTGATGGGACCCATGTAGCTCTGGTCCCCCCGCAGGAATGAACAGGTGTACAGGAACAGGAAGAGTTATCATTCCATGAATGTCCAGATGGTCTGTTTGGCAGACCAGTACATCTCGCAGGTAAATGCAATGTTCCCTGGCTCAGTGCATGACGCCTACATCCTGCGGAATAGCAGCATCCCTGATATGATGGGTGAACTCCAGAGGCACTGTGTATGGCTATTGGGGGACTCTGGTTACCCCAACCTGTCCTGGCTACTGACCCCAGTGAGGAATACCAGGACCAGGGCAGAGGAACGCTACAATGAGGCCCATGGATGGACTAGGAGGGTAATCGAGCGGACTTTCGGCCTCCTGAAGGCCAGGTTCAGGTGCCTCCATATGACAGGTGGGTCTCTATTCTACTCACCGAAGAAGGTGTGCGACATCATCATCGCCTGCTCCATGCTCCATAACTTGGCATTGCGACGCCAGGTGCCTTTTCTGCAGGAGGATGATCCAGATGACGGTGTTGTTGCAGCGGGTGAGCCTGTGGAGCCTGTGGACAGTGATGAGGAGGAAGCTGAGGAAGATGAAAACGACAACAGGGAGTCAGTCATACAGCAATATTTTCAATGAGACACAGGTGAGTACAATTTCATGTTTCACATTATATTACATTTCACACGTCTACCTCTATCCTGTACCTACATTTCACTCCCTATTTGTTAACTGAGTTGTCCCCTTCCATTGCAGTTTCACTAATGTGGTAACCTACATGTCAACAGCTTGCACCCTTGAAAGGCTTGTGATGTGTGACATTGGTATGTTGACCTACCAATGGGTAACCTTTTTTAACAATGTAATTGACAATACAAAGTTCACAATCATTGACTGACTCCAATATTATTAAGGTTTTAAGGGTGTTTATTGAAGTGCATAAAATGTAGGGGGGTTGTGAAATGGGGAGAGGTCATGGTGGAAGAATGTCCATGGCAGAGTCCAGTCTATTAGTCTCACAGGTACATTGCACATCTGGCCATTGGAAGTGGAGCTGGGGCAGTTCCAATCTGGACAGGGTAACAAAGTGGGACAGTGGGGGGACAATCAGGGTAGTCTTATTTCCTGGCAGGGGTCTTGCCATCTTGCTCTGTCCTGTTCCTGGATCTCAGGGCCCGCTTTCGTGGTGGTTGTCCGTCTGCAGGGGGTGGGGTGCTGGTGTGGTGGTCCTGTGGCGGGGCGTCCTGTCCACTAGCGCCGGCGGAGGTGGTGGGAATTTCATCGTCCTGGCTAGGGTCAGGGGCCCCTTGGTGTGCCAAAGTGTCCCTCAAGGTCTTTTGAGTGTCCGTCAGCACCGCTACGATGGTGCCCAGGGCGGAGGCGATGGTCCTGAGCTTCTCCCTGAACCCCAAATACTGCTCCTCCTGCAGACGCAGGGTCTCCTGCAACTTGTCCAGGACCGTTGCCATCGTCTCCTGGGAGTGGTGGTATGCTCCCATGATGGAGGATAGGGCCTCGTGGAGAGTTGGTTCCCTTGGCCTGTCCTCCCTCTGTCGCACAGCAGCCCTCCCAGTTCCCCTGTGTTCCTGTGCCTCCATCCCCTGGACCGTGTGCCCACTACCACTGCCCCCAGGTCCCTGTTGTTGTTGTTGGGATGGTGGGTTAGCCTGGGTGCCCTGTAGTGGTGGACACACCGCTGATTGACCTGTCCTGGGTAGGGAGGTATGGGCCCGCTGGGTGGGTGCTGTGCTTGGGTTACCAGAGGGTGGAAGTTTGGTGTTGGGCTGTGGCTGGGCAAGGGGAACCGACTGTCCTGAGGCCCACGATGGTCCGGGCTGGTCATCAAGATCCAGTAGGGCAGAGCTGCTGTCGTCACTGTGGACCTCTTCTGGGGGTGGAGTAGTGTTGTCTGGACCCTCTGGTGTGTGACGTTCCTTCGGGTTCCTGCGGGGGTATAAGTACATGATTATTGCATGTGTGTGTTTCATAGTGTGCAGTGGTTGGGTGTGCGTGTACCCCAGTGCAGGCATTCCTGCGTGGGGGCTTGTGTGGTGATGGTTGGGGGGTGTTGTGGGTCTGTGCAGTGGGCATGCTTTAGTGATGGGTGTCCATGCTTAGTTGTGTTATGCAGGACTTGGGGTTGGGATGGGTGGTTGGTGTTATGAGTAGATTAGTGAGGAGTTAAGGTGATAGGGGAGGGTGTGAGGGTGGGGGTGTGTGATAGCATGCAGGTAGGGTGGGGGATATGATAGTGAAGATTAGACTTACCAGTGTCTGTTCCTCCAACGAAACCTCTGAGGCCCTCAGGATGCAAGATGGACAAGACTTGCTCCTCCCATGTTGTTAGTTGTGGGGGAGGAGGTGGGGGTCCACCGCCAGTCCGCTGTACCGCGATGTGGTGCCTGGATACCGTGGAACGCACCTTCCCCCGTAGGTCGTTCCACCTCTTCCTGATGTCCTCCCTATTTCTTGGGTGCTGTCCCACAGCGTTGACCCTGTCGACTATTCTTTGCCATAGCTCCATCTTCCTGGCTATGGATGTGTGCTGTACCTGTGAGCCAAATAGCTGTGGCTCTACCCTGATGATTTCCTCCACCATGACCCTGAGCTCCTCCTCGGAGAAGCGGGGGTGTCTTTGGCGTGACATGTGGTGGTGTGTGTGATGTGTGGGGTGGTGTATGTGTTGATGAGTGTGGTGAGTGTAGTGGTATGTGGTGTTTTGTGGGTGGATGTTGTGTGGGTGATGGTGTAGTGTGCCTCTGTGTGATGGTGTTATCTATTCTGTGCTGTCTCTCTCTGGCCTTCGTCTCTAATTTGTGGTGGTAGGGGTTTGTGGGTGATGTGAGTGTGTGTTTTATATTGTGTTGGGTGTGTGGGAGTGGTGTGTGTATGTGTATCAGGTGTGTGTATTTTGAATTGTCCAATGTGGCGGTGTTTTGCAGCTGTGTGTGTATTTTGAGCGCGGCTGTGTGTACCGCCAATGGAATACCGCGGTTGAAAGACCGCCGCGTGGATTCGTGTGTCATAATAGCATGGGCGTGTTTCTGTTGGCGTGGAGATGGAGGATTTGTTTCCGCATATTTATCGCTGACCTTTGGTGTGGCGGACTTGTGTGGGTGTCTGAATTTCGGCGGATTCCGTGATGTGTGTCTTAATAGCTGTGGCGGTCTCCCGCCGCAGTGTATTGGCGGTCTTCTGCACGGCGGTAAGCAGCTTTTACCGCCAATGTTGTAATGACCCCCTAGATGTGATATTAGCTGATCGAGGTGGTGCATGTTGCATCATCGGTAGTAGCTGCTGCATTTTAATTCCGGATCACTCACCTTCAGTATATGATGCAATATCTAAATTGCATAAAATTGCTGCGGAAACTCACACTGGTAGTTGGACTTTTTCTGAATGGTTTTGGGCTCTTGTTTCCGCTTGGGGCTGGAAACTAATGACTATCCTCTGTGTAATGATTGCAATATTTTTCACATGCTGTATCTGTATTCAGTGTGGTCCAATGTTCTGCTCCATGTGTATTACTGCTTGTATGCCTACCAAAAGAGATATTACAGAAATGAAAGTACAACACATATGCAAATAGCTGAAATAATGAGCATAAATATACAAGATGAATATTTAGATTATCCAAGAAAGACGAATGTCTTCAGCTAATGCTGAAAGGGTCGTCTGTTTTAATTTAGTAGCGATTAGATTAAGCATTAGCAGAAGACATCTTGTATTTAGCAACTATTGTGAACATTTCGCGGAATCCATTTGTATTCATGGCAGCCATTTTCTCTGCCACATGATGTCATGTGCTCGCCATGTGCTCTGTCCTACCTTCCTGTTAACTACTATTGCAAATCTGTCTAGTGACAAGTTATATTTAGCATCTCCCACTTTGCACATGCCCAGTAAGGTCTGCAGCTGTTAGTAATTAGTAACTGACAGTAATGTGTCTACTCGTCCTTGAAAACTGTTAGCCCCCCTACCTGTCGACTGTGCATTTCCATATGACTTTATATGTATATAAGTCTTGCTTCTATAATTGTACCACCTTCTTTTAGCCCCTGTGTGGGTATAAAAGGACCATGCTCTCTTAGTTGAGTGTGCTACTTCAAACATTACCGAAGGGTGCTGTTTGAACTGTAGTACCACCTCATGAGGTTTACTAAACTTTGTATTTTATTTCAGTTTCTGTGCCAACTTCTTCCTATATGGTCTGAGGACTTTGTGCAGAGAAGAGCGAACCCCTTGCACTAGCAGGCCTTGCTGAGGCTTACTTCGACACCTTTATGTCTCCCTTTTGCTGCTCTGCTGTTGCTTCTGTGTGTTCTGATTAAATACAGGTGTGTTTGCCCCATTTTAACGCCTGTCCTGACCCAGGCATACATTTTTGACGCAAATCGGGCTGTGTGTCATTTTCCGACTCTGCCTCCCGGCTGTGTAGGATTTTTGCTCGGAAGCATGAATACGACACACGGGCGGTTAAGTCATTTTTTGGACGGGAACGCCTACCTTGCATATGATTAACGCAAGGCGGTTTCCTGCATCCAGAAAATGACGCACATGGTGGGATTTTGACATCCGCGGGCTTGGGCACTAAAGTTTCAATATTGGGCAAGGTTTGAGCCAAATGTGCGTCAAAATGTTTGATGCACATTCGGCGCAGACGGAGTATAAATATGCACCTTAGACTTTTGTCACAAGCTATGGAGTCTTTAATTATGCTTCTTTTTAGGAGTGCCTCATCATTTTTGCAAAAGGAAAGCCATATCAGTGGGATGGGGCAAATTCAAATACAATTACCCAAATAACTCAGCCCTAGCTCATTATGACAAATGAAGTGTGAAAAGCAATTTTCTTCCACATGTATGGCTGAGGGATCTCTTATGCCCCAAACCCTTGCCTGATAATAAGAAACCGGGGCACATTGAGAAGAATAGATTTATAACATAGGAAGAAATGTTCAATCACTTGGTGGAGACAGCAAACTAAAAAGTGAGCCAACAGCGCTAGATAGCTTGATCCTTGGATCAGCTATATCAGGTGACCATGAAACGGTGGAACTAAGGGACATATTTATACTTTCTTTGCGCCGAAATAGTGTAGGAAAGTACCATCTTGCCAGGCATGTTATCCCCATTTTTACATGTGTATCAGTTTGTTTTTGCCAGTCTCACTAGGATCCTGCTAGCCAGGACCCCAGTGCTCATAGTTTATGGCCTAAATGTGTTCCCTGTGTGGTGCCTAACTGTGTCACTGAGGCTCTGCTAAGCAGAACCTCAGTGCTTATGCTCTCTATGTCTTTAAAATTGTCACTGCAGGCTAGTGACCATTTTTACCAATTCTGATTCGCACACTGGAACACCCTTATAATTCCCTAGTATATGGTACCTAGGTACCAGGGTATTGGGGTTCCAGGAGATCCCTATGGGCTGCAGCATTTCTTTTGCCACCCATAGGGACCTCAGATGATTCTTACACAGGACTGCCACTGCAGCCTGAGTGAAATAACCTCCACGTTATTTCACAGCCATTTTACACTGCAGTTAAGTAACTTATAAGTCACCTATATGTCTAACTCTCACTTGGGGAAGGTTAAGTGCAAAGTTACTATGTGTGAGGGCACCCTGGCACTAGCCAAGGTGCCCCTACATTGTTCAGGGCAATTTCCCCGGACTTTGTGAGTGCAGGGACACCATTACACGTGTGCACTACATATAGGTCAATACATATATGTAGCTTCACAATGGTAACTCCGAATATGGCCATGTAACATGTCTAAGATCATGGAATTGCCCCTTGTCAAATCTGGTATTGGAGTGCCAAACCCATGCATCCCCGGGGGCTCCAGCATGGACCCTGGTTACTGCCAGACTAGCTCTCTGGGATTTTCACTGCAGCTACCGCTGCTGCCAACCCACAGACAGGCTTCTGCTCTCCTGGGGTCTGGGCAGCCCAGTCCCAAGAAGGCAGAACAAAGGATTTCCTCTGAGAGAGGGTGTTACACCATCTCCCTTTGGAAATAGGTGTTAAGGGCTGGGGAGGAGTAGCCCCCCTCAGCATCTGGAAATGCTTTGAAGGGCACAGATGGTGCCCTCCTTGCATAAGCCACTTTACACCGGTTCAGGGATCAACCAGCCCCTGCTCTGGCATGAAACTGGACAAAGGAAAGGGGATTGACTACTCCCCTGTCCATCACCACCCCAGGGGTGGTGCCCACAGCTCCTCCAGTGTGTCCCAGACTTCTGCCATCTTTAATGCAGAGGTGTGAGGGCACAGTGGATGCCTCTGAGTGGCCAGTGCCAGCAGGTGATGTCAGAGACACCTCCTGATAGGTGCCTACCTGGTTAGGTGGCCAGTCCTTGTCTGAGGGCTATTTAGGGTCTCTCCTGTGCGTTTCTCTTCAGATAATGAATGCAAGAGCTCACCAGAGTTCCTCTACATCTCTCTCTTCGACTTCTGCCATGGATCGACCGCTGACTGTTCCAGGACGCCTGCAAAATCACAACAAAGTAGCAAGACGACTACCAGCAACATTGAAGCACCTAATCCTGCCAGCGTTCTCAACTTTTACCTGGTGGTGCATGCTCTGAGGGCTGTCTGCCTTCACCCTGCACTGGAAGCCAAGAAGAAATCGCCCGTGGGTCAACGGAATCCTCCACCTGCTAACGCAGGCCCCAAACTTCTGCTTCACCGGCCCACTGGGTCCCCTCTCATCTCGACGAACGTGGTCCCTTCTTTGCACTTTTGGAATCCTTCATGCACAGCATAGCCCAGTTCCCCAGCACTCCGTCCTGCATTGCTCAACTTGCTGAGTTGACCACCGACTTTGTGTGACCCTCCTTTGTAGTGTTGAGACGACCACCATGCTTAGATTTCTTGAATGCCTGTTCAAGTGCCTTTGCGGGTGCTGCCTGCTTCCGCATGGGCTCTCTATGCTGCTAAGTGCCTCCTCTGTCTCCTCCTACAAGGGATGACCTCCTGGTCCTTCCTGGGCCCAGGCAGTACCCATTTTCTTTAACTGCAACCTTTGCAGCTAGCAATGCTTGTCTGCGGTCTTTCTGCATGGAAACAACTTTGAATCCTCCAGCACTCCGTGGGACATCTTCTTTGCAAAGGAGAAGTTCCTGGCATCTTTCGTTGTTGCAGAATCCTTAGATTCTTCCACCAGGAGGCAGCCATTTTGCACCTTCATCTTGGGTTTAGTGGGCTCCTGCCCCCACTGGACACTTGGGTGACTCTTGAATTTGGTCCCCTTCCTTTGCAGGTCAGCAGGTCCAGGAATCCATCTTCAGTGCTTTGCAGTCCATTGTTGTCTTTGCAGAATCTCCTATAACGACTTTAGTGTTTTTCTGGGGAAGCAGAGTCACTTTACTCCTACTTTTCAGGGTCTTGAGGTGGGGTATCTTGGACACCCTTAGTGTTTTCTTACACTTCCAGTGACCCTCTACACACTACACTAGGCCTGGGGTCCCTAAGTGGTTCGCCTTCCACTTTCTTAGTATATGGTTTGTGTTGCCCCTAGGCCTATTGCATCCTATTGTATTCTACAGTGTTTGCACTACTTTTCTAACTGTTTAACTGTTTACTTACCTGATTTTGGTTTGGGTGTATATTTTGTGTATTTTACTTACCTCCTAAGGGAGTATATCCTCTGAGATATTTTTGGCACATTGTCACTAAAATAAAGTACCTTTATTTTTAGTAACTCTGAGTATTGTGATTCTTGTGATATAGTGCTATATGATATGAGTGGTATATGTATTGCTACATGCACTACGTGCAAGATAAACAATGGTGCAGGGTGTGGACCATTGGCCTCTGCTTCCATTGGCCTTCGCTTCCATTTTGGTTCACGACTCCATTTTGTCGAGTCTGGTTCTGTGCGTAAGGCACTGTTCTGTGTTTTTCCACAAGCTTCGGCAAGCTACAGGGTGGGTGGGGTGTTTTTCTGCTCAACTTTGCTCCATCTGCCTGATACGAAGAGCGCTATTTACATTCCACGAGCTATCAGTTAGGACAACAGGGGGATGCGCCTGTACTGAAGGAGGAATGCAAACTTCACCTTGGAGCCCTCTCCTGGGAACTTGGCCCGTTCTGAGGAGACGTCTCGAAGGGTGAACAAGGTACTGCTGATTGCACAATTTGTAAAGGAGGGGGTCTTTTTCTAGAAAAGACTCCTGGGCGTTAGTAAATACTATAAAGGTCAGGAGCCTAGATGGGCTGGTTTAGGAACTCTCTTCTGGGTTGGACGCAACGCCAGGAGGACTGATTGTCCCGAAAGAGGCTCCCCGTGCCAGCCGATTTGGGTTCCCCGGCTTTGTGTACGGCGGAGGGATGCAGATGCTCTTTTCGGTGAAGCTTTTCAATGTATTAAGTATATTGTGTGTGCGTGCGTAATATGCACCTATTCTTGCAGTCATTTTCATGCTATTGAGCATTGAAGTATATTGTGTGTGCGTGCGTAATATGCACTTATTCTTGCAGTCATTTTCATGCTATTAAGCATTGAAGTATATTGTGTGTGCGTGTATTATATGCACTTACTCTTGCAGTTATTCACAGGGTGCTTATATTCTCACCATTATTCTCATGTTATTCTCTTGATATATGTATATTAGTGTGGTTAGTTTTGCCATATGAGAACTTGCCCCTTAAATAAACTTGATTATTTTACTCACTAAGGTGTCTGAGAGTGATTGCTTTACAATGTGCCTTAAAATATCCTAAAGTACATAGTTTTGATATTCTGAAGAGTAAAGCAACACAAATTGGCGTAGACGTTTGCAGAATTCGAAAAAAAAAAAAAAAAAAGGGGAAAATGCTTAATAAGATCAAAGCGAACTCAAAAGCAAGTTCTCATGTAGCAAATCCGGACATAGAAATACCGGGGTGGGAAACTGCCCCGTATAAACTTTTAGCTCAGGAATGGTCACGTTGTGCTGGTTTGTGTGAAAATTGGAATGTGTGTATGTCAAATGCAGAACCTGAAGATGTTCTTACATATTTACAAAAGGTATCAATTGATAAGGGAAGGGAGATTTGTGCGTTGGGGAGGCGAGGCTGGATCTTGCTTTCTGCGTACCGAAAGTTGTATGAAAAATGTTTACAGTTACAAAAAGACCACGAGCAGCTGGAGAAGGAGTTAGTAGGAGCCCGATATTCCTCTACCATGCTAGCTTGTCAAAATAAATTATTAAGTGATAAGCTTGAAATGTACCAGTTGGTTGCAGAGAGAACGGCTGTTAGCGTCGCTCAATATAAACACAAGAAACGAAGAGGGAAAGTTAATAAAAAGAAGGTACATTTAGCTATCTCTCAGGCAGGATTGGCCTTTGACCCTGAATTTTGGGATGGAAACATCTGGGATACGTCTGATTTTTCAGACGAGTCCGGGGGCGATAACTGCCAAGATGTTAGACAGGAAAAGACAGAGCGCAGGAATGTTGTCCGTGCGCAGCCCATATATCGGCGAAAGTTACAGCATAGCCCAGCTAACCCTGGAGGGGTGATGTTGGATGCCCTGGAGGATTATACACAGCAAGAACTAAGTGATGTGATAGACAGATTTCGACAGAGGTCTGGGGAAACATTGCTTACGTGGATGGTGCTGGTGCATGATATGGGGGGTCAGGGGGTCCAATTGTATCACGGCGACGCCCCGAGGCTTTGTATGTTAAGTACAGACCCGGTTATCCAAAATGAGTTTAGAACTTATCCAGGGAATGGTCCCATGACTAATTTGTTAGAGTTAGCTGCGCAAGGGTGTGCTCAGAAGTATCCGACAGAGTCAGACTGGCCGCCTAACGATAAACCTTGGTATACTTTGAGAGATGCAGTACAGAGATTGAAGGAAGAAGGGATGAAAACAGCTATCTTTATGGGTAATGCCCATGATTTGATGAATGGAATTTTAAATGTGTCTGTGCGAAACCGGTTGATTAGGGCCGCTCCTCCTGCATATAAGCATGTCATCATGACTTTGTTAATTAATCAGACGGGTAACCCATTGTCTCAGGTGGTAGAAGCGGTGCGTGAGTTAAGTGATTTAGGAGAATGGGCTAAGCCAGAGAGGAATTCACGGTCTGAGAATCGTACTGATAACAACAGGGTGACAAGGTGGGACATGTTTCAGGCCTTGTTGCGAGATGGGGTGACCAGGGATGAAATTGATGGGATAACCACCAAGGAAATGTGGGAAATGTACAGCAAACGCGGCTTGGATAAAAAGGAGGGAAGCAGGGAAGGGAACAAGAAGGATAACAAAGTGGTGAACCAGAGAAAGGCAGGAGGGGAGGAGCGTGAGGGTGAAAAGGGAGAGAGAGGGAGCGAGCCCCACAGTAGAGAGAGATCCCCAGATTATGGAGATAGGGAGGAAGAGCACCGAAGCTCAGAGGGAACCTGGAGCAGGGAGAGAGTCCGGGAATTGACAGGTTCTGGGAAAACTCGAGGAAGAGAGTGGGAGCGGGAGCTAGTAAGCTCAGAGAGGTTGCGAAGCAGAGACAGGGAGGAGGAGTTCCCTGAGAATTACTGCAAACTGTATCCAGATCTGACTTGGGCAGACTCTGATGTGCGCAGAGTGAAAATAGATTAGGAAACAGGTCAAACTCCGGTGCAGGGATGGGCTCGCAAAGATAACAGACCTCATGTCAAAGTAGAAATTTATTGGAAACGTGGAAATGTTCAAAAAGTTCGAGCCCTCGTTGACACCGGAGCAGAGGCCTCTTTGATTCATGGCAACCCAAGAAAATTCAGGGGACAGTACTTCACCATCACGGGATTGGGCGGAAAAGAAACCCCGGCAGTGCAGATAGTGGTTCCCATGAAAATAGGGGCACATCCAAAGAGAGAATACACTGTCTTGATTGTGCCCATTCCCGAGTACATTATTGGAATTGACATTTTGAAAGGGATGACCCTACATTTGGAAGATGGATGTTATCAATTTGGTTCCAAAAGATTTATATCAATAGCCGCCGCAAGGGTGGGGCTGTTGAAGATTCCTCCGGTAACACTTCCCCAAGCTACTAAGGTGATTCAGATGAAACAGTACAGAATACCGGGAGGACATGAGGAGATTAGCCAGACTATACATGACTTACTGGAGGCCGGGGTAATAGTTCCCATCACTACTGCGTGGAATAATGCTCTCTGGCCTGTTCGTAAAAGTGATAAAAGTTGGAGGATTTGCATTGATTATCGCCAATTGAATACACATACACCTCCTCTGACTGCAGCGGTCCCAGACACCATTACCTTGATTGAGAACATACAGAAACACAGTGGGACTTGGTATGCCACCATTGACATTGCCAATGCGTTCTTTACGATACCAATAGCTACTGAGAGCCAGCCTCAACTGGTCAGTACACCTTCTGTAGATTGCCCATGGGGTATTTACATAGCCCCACTATCTGCCACCGGCTGGTGGCAGAGCATTTGGATGAAGTACGAGTGGTTCCCGGAGTGCAAATTTCTCACTATATAGATGACGTGATGATGCAGGGAGAGACACAAGAACAGGTGCAGATTCAGCTAGGCAGGGTGGTGGAACATTTGCAGAATAAAGGGTGGGAGATTAACCCCGAAAAAGTGCAGGGACCGTCTCAGAGCGTGAAATTTTTGGGCATTCAGTGGAATCAGGGACACAGAGAAGTGTTGCCAAAAGTGAAACAAAAGATTAAGGAATTTGCAGTGCTGCGAAATCGGAAGGAAGCCCGGAGTTTTATTGGACTATTCAGGTATTGGAGACAGCATATACCCCATTTGTCTCAGATTTTGGCCCCATTGTACAAAGTTACACGAAAGAAAAATGCGTTTGAATGGGGAGAGCAGGAGCAGCGCGCGTTTGAAGTGGCGAAAGACGCCATTCAGCATGCTTTGGATTTGTGGCCGATTCGGGAGGGAGACATTGAGTTGAATGTGACAGTCCAGGGGCAGCATGCTAATTGGAGTTTATGGCAAAAACAAGGAAGAAAGAGGGTGCCCCTGGGATTTTGGACAAAGAAGTTACCCGAGGCAGGAGAGCGGTATACTCCCTTTGAGAAACAGCTGCTGGCCTGCTATTGGGCCCTGGTTGATACTGAGCAAATTACACTGGGACACAATGTGATTTTAAGGCCTGAAATTCCCATCATGCAGTGGGTGATGAGTTCCCCTAAGACTCATAGAATTGGACATGCGCAGGAAGCCAGCATTATAAAATGGAAATGGTATGTCCAGGACAGGGCACGAGCGGGTCCAAAAGGAACTGCCGTTTTGCATGAGCAGGTAGCGCAGGCTCCAGTAGAGAATTCCGAAATGTTGCACGATGTACCTTCAGTGTGTGAATCCCCAGTAGGGTGGGGCCAGCCGTTCGCAGACTTGTCTGCAGATGACAAAAAACATGTGTGGTTCACAGATGGCTCAGCAAAATATGTTGGAGCGAAAAGGCACTGGAAGGCAGTGTCCTATAAACCTGTTACAAAGAAGCTTTTGACAACTACAGGACAGGGAAGAAGTAGCCAGTTTGCAGAGCTTTATGCTGTGTATCAGGCTTTAAAACAAGAGCTACCCGGAAAATGTCACATTTATGCAGATTCCTGGTCTACCGCCAATGGGTTAGCTACTTGGCTTCCCACGTGGCATGCACATCAGTACAAAATCCATAACAAAGAGGTATGGGGGAAGGAGTTATGGCAGGAGATCTGGGAAATGTTACCTCAAAGCACCGTGACTGTCTATCATGTGGACGCTCACTGTCTAACTGATTCATTAGTCCGATGGTTCAATTGTCTTGCAGGCGATCGAGCCAAGATTCAAGAGGCTGAAGTGGAGGCGCAGAATTCTGATTTGGTGGGAATGGCTAAATGGGCACACCAGAAATGCGGACATCTTGAAGAAAAGGCTACTCACAGGTGGGCCGAGATTAGAGGGATGCATCTTCCCCTAGATTTGATTAAAACAGCAATCATTGAATGTCCCATTTGTCAGCATGCACAGCACAGACCGGTCCCACAGGTGGTGAGAGGCCAGCTAGGCAGAGGTAAATTGCCAGAACAGATATGGCAGATTGATTACATTGGACCAATGCCAGTGAGCAGAGGGTGTCAGTATGCCTGCACCGTGGTAGACCCTTACTCTGGTTATCTCATAGCCTTTCCCTGCAAGCGCCCAACTCAGCAGAGCACCCTGAAAACATTAGATCTATTGATTCTGTACTATGGGGTGCCACTCCAGATTCAAAGTGATAACGCCAGCCACTTCAAGGGCAGACTAGTGCAGGACTATTGCGCACAACACAATATTGAGTGGATTTTTCACATACCTTACTACCGACAAGCAGCGGGACTGATTGAGAGAATGAATGAATTGTGTAAACTGTCTGATGGGACACTGAAGGGGTGGAGGGATAATTTGTACGATGCTTTGCAAATTTTGAACAACCGACCCCTTACAAATGCCGAGACACCTCTCATGAGAATGCTCACACCTGCTTTACAGATTAATCCGTTTACAGCGAGCAATACCATTGTGTATTGGGAAACAGCTCCAGGAGCTTTGGCCCCATATCGAGCTACACCAGAATCTGCAGGACTTGACTTGCATGCTTTACACATGCATCAATTGAAGCCTAGAGACATCACTCTGATTGAAACTGGGGTGGGAATTCAGATTCCCCCTGAGCATTACGGTCTGATCGCCCCTCGATCTGGGCTTGCCCTGAGAGGCATCCAAGTTTTAGGAGGTGTGATAGATGCAGACTACCAAGGCGAGTTGAAAGTCATTCTCTTGAACAGTGGTGACGCAGACCTAGTGGTGCAACCTGGTGATCGCGTTGCCCAAATTGTCATCATGCCGGTTTATGGAGGTGTTGTTAAGAAGGGGAGAGCCCCAGCTCTTCTCACTGTAAGAGGCAAAGGAGGGTTCGGATCTACTGACAAGAACCCAGGGGCCAAAGTGTGGATTGAATCCCCAAATAACCCTCCTCAACCTGCTGATGTCATCGCCACTGGACCAGACAATGTCCTGATAGTTATGCGACCTGGTCAAGACAAATGGGAACATGTTCCCGCTGACAAATGCTATCTGCGAGAATGATAATATGTGTTTTGTCCTTTGTTCTTTTCAGATCATCCTGTGGAGTGCTTGTGCCATGAGTGTGGTGTATGGAGCCCGTTCGGGAGACTCCACTGGGGAGCGGGAGGGGCTCTTAGCCCAAAAATTCAACTGTCAGCCGCAGATGCCGACGCTGCTGCATCAACCGAATAATGTTTGGATTCATCTAGCGCAGGAAGTGCTGAATATATCTCACTTCTGTATGAGTAACATGCAAAGCGTTCAAGATCTGATTACCACTTGTCTAGTGGCAGTGCCCATTCCTGCTATTGTATTATTGCACATCTTTAATAATACAAACCAGGATGGAATGGTGGATGTGAGTGACGTTCGCTCCCATCTGTCACTCTATGAGTACTGCCATCATTGCCCGGAGGTGGGCAGGCGGTTGTGGAGGAACATGACATCTATACTCACGTTTAACATCTCCAATGGGGATGTGTGCTATTCATTGACCTGTGATCCTTTGAAAATAGGTAAATGTGCTCAGCTCAAATTGGAGAAAAGAGACAAAAATGTAACTGCTGCACAACGGACGTTGTGCCACTCACGGAATGACCTGACCTGTTTGAATGTAAATAATTCAATGTTCTGCCAGAATGTGGTGCCTGCAGCCAGCCACATTCAAAATGTTAAGTTGCCTAAAGGTTGGCTCTTTTTTTGTGGTAACCTTTCTTTTACTTATATTCCAGCCAATCTAACCGGAGGGCCTTGTGCCTGGTCACGCTTAGGCTTTCTCATGTTTCCTATGGATACTGCTCTACACCCTCGCTATACCAGAGACACTATTCAATTACCTGCGGACTGTGATTCTGAAATTTCATTGCTTTCCAAAACAGAATACGTTAGGTTAGGTGGTTCTATCGTAGGGGTGCCAGGACTTGCAGTATATAATACCAGAGTTATTAATAAACTTGCATGCTTAGTAGTCAAGAATATTAACTATACCTCAGCTGCCTTAGCTGAGCTGTTATTAGATGTACAGGGAATTAGAAGAGCTGCCTTGCAGAATCGCGCTGCTATTGATTATTTACTGCTTAAACACAACCATGGCTGCAGTGATTTTGAAGGGTTGTGTTGCTTCAATTTATCTGACCACTCCATATCAATCAACTCCCACATAGAGGCCCTGCATAAGTTAGTGAAGGGGGTGCAGCAAGATGTTGACAAGGGGTGGTGGGATTGGGCTTTTGGATGGCTGCCTAATTTAGGCCAACTGCGTTATATCTTTGGTGTAATCATTATCATAACAGTTATTTTAATTTCGTTATGTTGTTGTATTCAGTGTGTGCCTAACCTTCTATCTCAGTGTCGCCCAAGAGCATTGCCATTTCCGCTTATAGGATATACTTAGTTGTAAGTTGGCCAAATGGTCCAAGGGTGGAAATGTATTGCTACATGCACTACGTGCAAGATAAACAATGGTGCAGGGTGTGGACCATTGGCCTCTGCTTCCATTGGCCTTCGCTTCCATTTTGGTTCACGACTCCATTTTGTCGAGTCTGGTTCTGTGCGTAAGGCACTGTTCTGTGTTTTTCCACAAGCTTCGGCAAGCTACAGGGTGGGATGTTTTTCTGCTCAACTTCGCTCCATCTGCCTGATACGAAGGGCGCTATTTACATTCCACGAGCCATCAGTTAGGACAACAGGGGGTTGCGCCTGTACTCAAGGAGGAATGCAAACTTCACCTTGGAGCCCTCTCCTGGGAACTTGGCCCGTTCTGAGGAGACGTCTCGAAGGGTGAACAAGGTACTGCCGATTGCACAATTTGTAAAGGAGGGGGTCTTTTTCTAGAAAAGACTCCTGGGCGTTAGTAAATACTATAAAGGTCAGGAGCCTAGATGGGCTGGTTTAGGAACTCTCTTCTGGGTTGGACGCAACGCCAGGAGGACTGATTGTCCCGAAAGAGGCTCCCTGTGCCAGCCGATTTGGGTTCCCCGGCTTTGTGTACGGCAGAGGGATGCAGATGCTCTTTTCGGTGAAGCTTTTCAATTTATTAAGTATATTGTGTGTGCGTGCATAATATGCACCTATTCTTGCAGTCATTTTCATGCTATTGAGCATTGAAGTATATTGTGTGTGCGTGTGTAATATGCACTTATTCTTGCAGTCATTTTCATGCTATTAAGCATTGAAGTATATTGTGTGTGCGTGTATTATATGCACTTACTCTTGCAGTTATTCACAGGGTGCTTATATTCTCACCATTATTCTCATGTTATTCTCTTGATATATATATATATTAGTGTGGTTAGTTTTGCCATATGAGAACTTGCCCCTTAAATAAACTTGATTATTTTACTCACTAAGGTGTCTGAGAGTGATTGCTTTACATTGTGCCTTAAAATATCCTGAAGTGCATAGTTTTGTTATTCTGAAGAGTAAAGCAACACAGTATAGTAGGAGCTTTCCATGTCTCCTAGTTCAGCCTAAGCTGCTCCGCTATAGCTACCTCAATCAGCCTAAGCTGCTAGAACACTACTAATCTACTACTATGGGATAACTGGACCTGGCACAAGGTGTAAGTACCATCAGGTACCCACTATAAGCCAGGCCAGTCTCCTACAATTAGCATAAAGTTTTTAATGCTAATTCAGTGCAAACATAAGCCCATATTTATATTTTGAAGCTAGATCCATCTAGTGCCAAAATATTGGAGTTAAAGTCATTTTTTGGATGCATGAAACTACCTTGCGTCAATGAGATGTAAGGTAGCTGTGCCCGTCCCAAAAAAGATTCAAAGCCCCCAGCACCTCATCTATCCTCCTATGCAAAAAAGGTGCACATGGGAAGCAGGCCTAAATAATGGCGGTAAGCCTGCTTAGTGCCATTATTTAATGCCTAGGTCAGGGCAGGTGTTAGGGGATCTGTGGACCAGTTTCCATGGTCATACACCATGGAAAGAGCTGACAAGTGCCCACCCCAAGCCCTAGGATCAACCCCACCCACACCAGAGAGACACCAGAGGATGGGGGACCCCATCTCAGGTAAGTAGGGTAAGTAGAGGTAAGTATTTTAAAAATGATTTTAAAGTGCCATTGGGGACCCTGAAATGGGCCCCCCTACATGGCAAAGAGTGCAATGGCCATGCCCAGGTGACCCTTGTCCTCTGTGCTGGCCATTAGGGTGGTGGGCATGACTCCTGGTATGGATGGTTTTGAATCAGGAAATGAAGCTAGGCTGGTTAAAGGCATTTGTTTGCCTCTAACCAGCCTGATGTCATTTTTTGGTGCAAAACCCCCTTCCCCCATACCGCCACCCCCACCCAGCTAACGTCATTTTCCAGACGCTAGCCCACCCTTTGCATGGGCTTGCTGGATTCCATACATTTCGCGCGTTGTCTGGCGCTCTTGATTGCTGCAAGCTGACGCTATACTTTTTGATGCAAAACTGCGTTTGCAAAGTTTTGCATCAAAAAGTATAAATATGGGCGTCAATGTCACTCCCAAATATGAAAACGTATTAACACTAAGTAAGCGGCTTGAACCTACCAATATACTAGATAAGGATGTACTCTTATAACAGGTCATAACAAACGATTTGGAGAAGTTGGTTAACAAAGCAAGGGAGCCCATAAACACAACAACTGAATGCACCCATAATCTCTGGGCTGTAGGTGTGCAAGCCTGTAAAACTGCATTATCTGCATAAACCAAGACTGGGAGTGGGGAGCCAGAAACCAATGTAATATTTAGTGAACATGATGCTAGATGTGTACCAGAGGATGAACAACAAAGGCGCAAGTACGCAACCCTGGCTCAATCAGAGCTCAGTTTGAATTACCTTAGAAAGTTTTACGTTTTAACCAAACCTCACTCTGGCCCTAATCTTAATATGCATAGACACTATTAAATGCACAAGTTGCTCTTACATTCCCAACTCCAGTAATATTTTCCATAGCCTAGCCTGATTCAAACATTTGAATGCCATGGAAAGATACATAAATGTTAAATACAATGTAGTATGCTTTGTCACAGTATATTTGCCTAATACAGGATGAGATTCAGAAATTGTTTCTGTGTTCCTATGTATTTATGGTAAACATACTGCCACGCATTTAGAATTTTATTATCCTTCACCCACTCAGGGATCCTTTTATATAGGACCCTCCCTAGGATTTTAGTTGCAACCTAAATGAGAGAGATTGGCCGATTGCAACTGGAAGAGGATCTATCACCTTTTTGAAAGATCAGTACATTGGTGAATGATCCCTAAGAATTTGGCTGAATGAATATTTTAAGTTGTTAGAGACATTGGTTAGCAGGGGCAGGTTCAATGGGTATGTCATCCGGGAAGGGAGTCTTTCCCCCTGCAATCTTCTGTATTGCAGCAGGCCACAGTCCCACATGAATTTAGACCAATCAACCTACTAGCACATGCAGCCTGATTACGTGCTGAGTAAACATGCAAAAAGAAAAGTGTGTCTCCCATCCCTTACTGCTTATGTGATAACTAGTTGACATCCCTTTTCTATTGGTCAACCTCAAGGATGAAACAGAGTTCCAGAATTACTTGCTCTTCTTTGTAGTTGCTGCATGTGCCGGGTTGTCCCATTGCCAAATGATCATCTCCTCCCATCTCCTCTTTAATACTAATTTATACCTTTTCCACAAGCTAGTCGCCTTGGAAGAGCAGTTAATGTCTTGCGTAAAGCTTGGTTAGCTGCAAAAAACTAATGTTCAGATAATCTGGGGGCTAATTGGGCAGGATGTGGTAGCTTTACAGATTTAGAGAAGTAATTTTTAATATTTGAACAGAGCTTCAAATAAGCTTACTATACTCCCTTTCCAATTGACACCATTTTCAGATAGACAGCCCAGAACTATTGCTAAATTACTCTGGATTATTTTGGGAAATTCTTGTGTGGGATTCAAGAGTTTCCAACAGACTCTTAGATTGTCCATAAAAGCCTGCAGATGACTAAGTTCCGGTTGAGTTTTAGGAACCACTCTAAGGTCACAATCAAATCAATTTCTAAAGGATTATGATCACAAAAGTCCATAGACACAATAGACCCTGACAATAGCCAATCACATATATTAGCAGCTACAAAGATGTGAACAATGATAGATGAGCAATTTCTACCCTAAAAGTTGGTAAACCAGTATTACCCAATCCTGCCACTTCCAATACATTGTGTAGATCCAGGGAAGTTATAAAGACCTCAGGCTCCTTGGCCTTATGATCAGACCCACCCCCTCACCCACGGCTGCTCACTTTGAGTGGCACTAGCTATTT
Source organism: Pleurodeles waltl (assembly GCF_031143425.1). Classification (NCBI taxonomy): domain Eukaryota; kingdom Metazoa; phylum Chordata; class Amphibia; order Caudata; family Salamandridae; genus Pleurodeles; species Pleurodeles waltl. The sequence continues at coordinate 1,303,757,448 of NC_090445.1, forward strand.
TGTGGAATTAAAATTCCCTGTCAAACACACATAAACTGACCGTCCCTTGCCCATTTCTGTCCAAACAATTAGATCAATAAAACCGAACAAACCTGGGAACTTAATGTTTGGGCTATTTATAAAATAATTATTACAAAAATTAACAAAGTAAATTTTAGGTTCCCCCTATAAAGCACTGTCTGGTAATTACTTGCTGTGGTGTCTATGGCTTCAAAGTGTACTCCAAAAGAAAGATTTACCCAGATGGTGAGGCCCCCTGATGCATGACCAGAGCAAGATGGAAAATCGGGTGTATTAAAACATAAATACTCATCCGATACAATAAGGGTAATGGCCCAATTTTGCTGAAAAATATCAAAATCATACCCACGTGTTAGGGGTTGCCAATCTGGGAGGAACATTTTGGATTGTAATCCTGCAATGTTCTAGCTCAAAATGTTCAATACGTGACCCTTGTCTCTAGTTATAGGTCTGGGTGAATTACTGGGCTGGGGGCTGGTGAAGTCCTGGCATCTACCAGTGGAGTCTCAGGTGCCCCTTGGGCATGCATTGATGGTACGACCAGTGACAGAGGTACTACCAGAGCAGTGAGTCAATCACACAACTCTGAATTGCTCAGTGGAGCATATCTATTTCACAGGGGCAAAGATGGATCTGAGGTGAGTCGCCCACTACAAATCAGCCCTTAGCGGGTACTGCTGCACAGTCTCTGGCTTACAGAAATAGCCCAAGGGAAACCTCCAGATGGCTGTTAGCCTTGCTAGGTTATACAAACCCAGAGTTGACAAGAGGTGTTCAGCGATCATATTGGTGTTAAAGTTAACCAACACTCAATCCCTAGAACGCCTCTTAATATCTTAGCCTACTCAGCCTTCCCTCCTTACCATGATGATTGAATTGTGAACTTCCATAATATTACTCGAATTTACCTTGAACCAATAGGCCACCTTGCATTTTAATTCCTCAAAACTTTCTGAGACACTGTTGTTATGTGGAGGTACAAACCCCAGAACAACTACATACGGGTCCGATTTTGGAGGTAGATTAATTTCATCAGTTACCCAGGTACTTGGAGGCTGTGTCACAATAGAGGAATGTATAGGTAGTGGGGCATCCAAGTATGCAATAGGGACCAGAGCTGTGTATGTAGTAGTGGGAAGATTTCCTGGTAGTTGCATGAAAGGTTGAAGTCCCTCTCTGGGATTTACTGGTGCGTTCTGTGACAAAACTGGGTTGATGTTCATGTTAGAGTTAGCGTTAGTGTTAGCGTTAGTAATAATACACTCCATCTCAACTACAGGGTTCTTATCCTCCTGTACTGCTGCTAAACTGTTTATCTGTGTCATCATTTGTGCAAAATGTTCTTCAATTAGACTTAATCTAGAAATGATTAGTTAATTTTTGCTATTTCTCTCGCTGATAAAAACCTGGGCCAGAGTTAACTGCTCCGTCTGAACCCCTATAGTCACAAAGTAACTTTTCCCCTTTGGGGCAACTGTACATCGCCTCCACTTGCAACTAGAGCTCACATTAGGACCTATGTGAATATTCCCCACCCGGGGATTTTCTTCCTTTGTATTACATCTCAATAATAGGGGAGGAACACCCTGGTTCTCATCATGAATAATCTTCCAGTAGTCGCTGTGAGTAGGCAAAGTGAATCTATTTCTGTAGTAATTGCCCCCACAGGACTAGAAGCGCAGGAGTTAGCTGAGGATGGATTCTACCTTGATAATGATAACCTTTTCTCTGCCAGCTCGATTTCTTTCAAATCCACAGTGACTGGCCTAGTTAAAAAACCCTCAAGAGTAGCAACTTTTTCGGTACCATGTGGTGACCTTATTGTGCCAACAGCCACCTTTCTTTTCCCCATTTTCTGTTGAGGGCAACACTGCAGGTAAAGATGATTTCCACCAAGATCTATACTTTAATGTGAAATTTTGTCAGCCCTAAGCTGCATGTGGGGCTATGTAACCAAACAATTTGCTAGGACTTAACAGAGGGTAAACCAGCAAACCAACCAGTTATCAGGTGGTCACAAATTGATCTAACAGATCCACAATGCTAATACAATCAGACAGGAAAAGCAAATGTCCCCGGTCTTTGAACATCCCCCTGTCTGGAATGGTTCTAACAAAGTGAGTGAAACTTTTGCAGTGTAGTTTTTTGTGGTGGTCGCTTCTCTGGAAAGATAATGGTGCAGTTAATTCCCACTTCAGAAATGTGAATACAATGCACAGTTTCATATATGGCAATCCTTTTGCCTAGAAAATTCTTGTGGGCCAAGTAATTTTATGCAGATGAGAGCACAAGGATCCCCTGCACAGTGGAACACAAAGTTGCCCTTTGTGACTTCTGAAGGCTAGTAGTGTAGAAATATGATGTAGTTGTGCCAAAAGGTAGAAGTTATAACCTTGGACCTTGTTGTAAGATGCAATAAAGTACAGGGGTTCGTGTCCACATTTGAGGTCAATGACTCATATGTTAAACCAAGTGGGGTAGCTACCATTCACTGTGCTCAAGTACAAAGCACACTGTGGGGCAGCTGCAGGCACCAATTTATAACCTACATCATTATGTTGAATTGCGCTCCTTATCCATCGTAACCCAGGCTGTAACCCACACAGGGATCCAAACTCGTTGGAGAATCAAAGTAATTTATTAAAAATGCAGAAAGAAAAATGGCATAAGGGATTGAAGTGGGAGCTGTGCTCACAACATCATTGTCTCTTACTCAATGACACTTTCCAAAGTACGGCTAAGGGGGGTGGTTCTGCCCTGCCTCCTCCTGGTGTGGATGGACTCAGGATGGGCCTACCATTGGTGTAGCGGGAAGAGAAGATGTGCTTTGTAGCACCTTTCACAGCCTCAGGGGCGTCAACGATGCTGGGTCGCTTCCTGGGGCCTGATGCAGCCTGGGGAATGTAATCCAATGTTTTGTGTGGAGGGAGGAGAAGAAGCATTCTATAGTGTCTTTTACAGCCTCACATGTGTCAACGATACTGGGACAACTCCTGGGGCCTGATGCACCCTGGAGAATGTAGTCCAATGGCCCATGTAACAGTAAGAGAAGAAGTGCTTTATATTGCCTTTCACAGCCTCAGGTGTGTCAATAATGCTGAGCTGCCTCCTGGAGCTTAATGCAGCCTGGAGAATGTAGTCCAATGACCTGTGCAGCAGCAACAGAAGACACGCTTTATAGGCCTTTCACAGCCTCAGGTGTTTCAATGATGCTGGGCCACCCCATGCGCCCAGTGGAGCCTGGAGATTGTAGTCCAATGTCCTGCATGGCTGAAAGAGAAGATGCACTCAGAGTTGTCAACGATGCTGGGGCCTGATGCAGACTGGGGAATATAGTCCACTGTATAGGTCAAATGTGCATTGGCTCTAACAGAGAAGTTAGCAGCAGCTTAGGTTTTCTCCACCTTCCTGTCCACCGGATCAGATGGAAGCCATGAGATTGTCTAATTGTTAATGTTGCTGGAGACTCTTTGGAATAACCTTCCAATGGGTACAATTAACTCAGAAATCTTGAAAGGGACATCTCATTCACATGCTTCTATTAACGCGTCCTTTTATGTCAATTGTATACACATTAGGACTCGTTTTAGGCCAATGAATCGTGTGACCCAGTGGAGAGACACCGTAGGACGAGATAACTGATCAATATGTCAAGCAATATATCAATAATTTCATCAATATTTATCACCACAATGTACCTTACTTTGGAATAAGAAATTAATCAAATTATCTACGCAACCATGACCTTTCAGCCATGAATAACCACACCTGTTGATAGAATTTTATGAATTTTATTCCCTATTGATTACAATCTACGGGCAGCAGAGTTAATCTAAAAACCAAGAAGCATATGAGTATAGTCACAATATGGCAACTGTGATAAGATTTCATTAATGCAAGAATCATAAACATAAGAACATAACACGGAGCAAACATAGATCAAAACACAGTAAGTGTCAATTACATCTCGGTTCAGCAAGGCGTAACGTCAGTCATTTATCTATTGCGTCAGTCAAAGTGAACTCCTAGCCTAACCCCTAATTAGCATCAGCATGTTGGGCTTAATGCAAAACAATTTAGAACACAAATTTTGAAAACATCTAGCTATGGCCTCTATTCAAAATACAGCAGTTGGTGCCTAGAAAGGAAAAGCAAACAGACAAATTATAATTCGCATTGTTATAATTACCCTCCAGGAACAGGTCAGCACACAGGATCAGTCTTCGTCTTCAGGACATCAGACAAATCGCCATCAGTCTAACTTCATCTAAGGGACAGGATTACTTCCCTCATAAGCAGGAGAAGTATAAGGGCAGTCTATGGGTGAGGATGGTTTATTAAGTCTCAAATCACCAAACAGAATGACAGAGTTTCTGGATGAAATCAACAGCATTCCCTACCTAATTCCCCTGTCTCTTCTGTGACATGAGTTTTTATCCCTTTTTCGTAATACCTTCCCCCAAAATTCTATTGGACATTCACTATACCCCACTATATTTAACCTATCAAATTTTACATTAGGTAATTCCAATTGTCACCCCACGATAATTTATAACACTTTGATTGGTCTTCATAATTGACGTCTTCGGAGGTGGCACATCCGGGGTTACTTTATCGTTTGTAGCACCTTCCTCAGGTCATAAGTTCCTTTGTCCATGGTCAAATGTCCTTGTACATTTCTTTTAATCTACTTTTGTTTCAAAGTTGTATAAAACTCATACTAAGGCAGCTAGCATGCGGATGGGAACTGAATTGGTATAGATACATGAAACAGAGAAAAGGAACAAATGCAGGGTCATGGCCCTTTGTGAGTCAGCATATTGAAAAACAGAGAAAAATGCTTTAATATGAGAGCTAGGCAGCTAAATCCAAAGCTCACGCTAACTTAAGGCCTATAGATTTTAATACAAATGCAATATCGTAAACGCTAATATATATACTTGACTAATCATAATGCAAACAATCATTTCTCATAACCGACATTTGTTTGTGTGCACAATAATAGTTGTACGTTATAATTCAAATGTACGTTAAGCAAATCACTATTTATTGTCGTTTTCTATGCAGCTTTGTTAAGCATTAATATAAGCATTGATTCTAGTATATGTAATATTTAAACTACACTCTCTCAGTCCCTCCTCTGATGACGTTCGTCATCACACAAACCTTTCACCTTTTAATTTTTCACCTTGCGCATAATGCGCATTTCAACATCTTGCCCTTTATGTGAACTTTCCCAAATTTCATTGAATATTTTCTCTCTTTCACTTTCTTCATTTCTTCTGGTTCTTTTAGTCCAATTTTTCTTAATTTTGTCATTAATTTTGCATGCCCCCCACAATCCTAATAGACAGACCAAGACAATTAATATACCCATTAATATTTTTGCAAGGACCCCATTCCAAATATTGGTAAACCAACTTCCTACTCTGGCAATTCCTTTTCCAAACTTTTCCCAGACACCAAGTTCTTTCAAATCCTTCAAATCTGTACTATCTCTAGTAAGGTTAGTAAGCATACTTCTAACCTTTTTACTATTATCCGGAATGATCGAGCAACAATGACGCTCATTGAGCATCTTGCAGACCCCTCCACTCTTTGCTGAAAGAATGTCTAAGGCAAGCCGATTTTGAAGAGCCACAGCTCTTTCTGCAGCAAGTTCAGTATCCATCAGGAGTGTAGCCCCTGTAAAATTTGTCAGCATGTTATCCACAATAGTAGACAACTTTTGAATCTTCATAGAATTAAAGATAACCCCCACTGAAGGGATTATACCTCCAAATATGTCACCAATGACAGCCGCCACTGATTCTCGTTTTTGTCTAGGATGTTGTATTTCAGCCGTTTTAGGTATTTGTTTTAAGTCATCAGTCTGGTAGATCTTTGGAAAAACTATTCCCAAATAACATGTTCCATACCATCCCTTAGGGAGACGGTAATAAGCATTAAGGGGGTTATTACAACTTTGGAGGAGGTGTTAATCCGTCCCAAAAGTGACGGTAAAGTGACGGATATACCACCAGCCGTATTACGAGTTCCATAGGATATAATGGACTCATATTGCGGCTGGTGGTATATCCGTCACTTTACCGTCACTTTTGGGACGGATTAACACCACCTCCAAAGTTGTAATAACCCCCTAAGTCCACAAATATAGTATATCCCAGGGATCGCGTGATCTTGTCCATTCAACATAATTGTCCATTTACTCTGAAACAGAAACACATGCCTGCATTCACTCGTTCCCACAAACAAATTGTCTTGCTCAGACTTTGGTCTATGTATACAAAGCCTACCTACATGTAATGCATCTATAGCTAATTTGCCTTGTGTTTTGATTGCAGTGTAAGCATAATCATTTGCATATGTGCGCTTTTCTAAACCTTTTTCTAATCTTTCTTTCAATGCTTTGCGTCTATCATAGGTGTGGTCTAAAAAGCTTTTCTCTACAGATGATAGTAAGCAGGTCAAATTATTGCGATGTGTATAAGCAGTTCCAAATGTAAGGGTTGGCTCAAACAATCCTCTAACTAATTTTATATCATGTTCTTTAGCTAATCTATTCAAAAAATCAATCACAGGCACAAAGGAAAACACAACATCCAGATTTGAATAAAAGTATTGCACATGCTCTTGATTATAGAATCTTGTTAATAGCAAGCTGCAACTAATCCCGTAAGTTAAAGGGAGGCTATGATAAGTAACTCCCTCCTGCACAGATGAAGGGATTTTAGTGCACACATAGCAATCTTTCGCATCCATGGTCTCCACATATTCATTTAGCAAGCGATAGAAGACATTAGTAGAAAGTTCCCCCTTTGAATTAGTTCCCTCATGCATGTGTCTTGCATCCTGCTCAAATCTTTCCCACAGTCTTAGTGTTGTAGTTTCAGGTTTTGAGGTAGCATTAATAGTCTTTTTCTCCAACCACGGCATTCCTACAATCACACCCAAAATCATTATTGCACACACAATACCTACTACAAGGCTCAACCAATCACACACTTTACTTCTTTTGCTACTACTTCTATTATAAGCCATGTCTATATAGAATCAGACAGCAGAATAACAATCAAATAGAGAATGATCTAGAAATATATATATATTTTTTTTGTTTTTCTTTTTCTTTGCGTATATTCACGGCGTCTTCATTCACTCCAGGACCCCCTTTTGTCAAATCAGGTTAGCAGCTTGTCACAATCAGGTTTCTCAAAAGTCAATCCGGTTTGGGTTTCCCTTTCGGTATTTTATAAAGTCTCTCTTTCAGTTTTCAGATTTTTAGTTTTAACCAAGTTTTCTCTGAATTCGTTCAGGTACCGTAGTATTGACCTGGTACTTCTCGATCAAAACAGAATGCTAGGAATTCTTGTTGACATTCAGATGTTGTAGCATACGCCCATTCAGGACCTGTATATCTCCTGTTTGCGATTCTTTTTCTTTTCAACCTTCGTTCACCTTGCTGTTCTCCTTCACTTATGTCTTCTACTCGGGATGTATAGTTTTCCTCTATTATTGTGTCTCTTGGTACGTCTCGTATCTTGAAGAGTGGTTTATCTGGCCAGTTATCACCCTTATGCGTCTTCTTTTGATGTGTTTTTTTAGAACTTTGGACAGCACCCTCCTCTTGTACTATGGTGTTTTTACTTGATGGACCTGCAATTGGCTCAGGTGACTTTGGCTCACTACTATTTCTCCTTCTTCTTCTTCTACTTCTGGGTCTGTACCGGGTTCAAGTTCTAACCCGTATCTGTCTATTTCTGGAAGAACTTCTCCTTGATTTTGTTCTCTTGTCGCCTCTACTGAGATGGGCTCTCCGTCACCTCTCTCGAACTCATTGACTATTTGAGGGACGAGGCTGTTCTCAGTGAGCTCTCCAGCATTCTCAGTTCTCTTCTTCATCTGGACACGTTACCTTTTTTGTGTGACTGGCATGTATCCAGTTTGGAATTCCGGCACACTTTACAGCAGTGGTAGTTGTCAAGATCACTTGATATGGCCCTTTCCAACGTGGTTCCAGACACGACTTTCTCACGTGCTTTTTGACAACCACCCCGTCACCAGCTTGTAGAGAGTGGCCTGGATCCCCAATCGGTGGCAAAGTGTTAGCTTCCACCTGGTGAGAGAAAGAGCAAATCACATCAGCCAAACCCTTGCAGTAGTCCAACACCATATCATCTGTAATATTCACTAGAGCATTTGCAGGTACTGCTGGTAACCTCATAGCTCTACCCATGAAGATTTCATGGGGGGACAATCCCGTTTTCTTATCTGGGGTGTTTCTCATTGACATTAGCACTAAAGGTAATGCATCTGGCCATTTCATATTGGTAGCTGCGCACATTTTTGCCATTCTTGATTTCAAAGTACCGTTCATTTGTTCTACTAGTCCTGATGCTTCAGGGCGATAGCTACAATGCAGCTTCTGTTCGATGTTAAGTGCAGCACACAGGAGTTTAATCACCTCATTGTCGAAGTGTCTGCCCCTATCTGATTCTATAGAGACCGGAAACCCGAACCTTGGTATCAGTTCCCTAAGTAGTAATTTTGCAACTGTGAGACTGTTATTCCTACGTGTAGGGTATGCCTCAATCCAGTGACTGAAAACACACACAATCACCAAAACATACTTCAATCCTCCACAAACAGGCATTTCAATGAAGTCCATTTGCATTTTGCTAAATGGACCACCAGATCTCCCAATGAGGCTCAAAGTTACCACAATTCCTTTACCGGCATTCATCTGTTGACAGATGATGCAACTGTGACAAATGACTTTGGCAGCATGTCTGAATTTTGGATTAAACCAATTGATTTTAAATGACCTTATCATTGCGTCTCTTCCAAGGTGAGCTTTTCCGTGGTAAAGCCTGGCAAACTGAGGTAGAAGACTGTTTGGCAAGACTAGTTTCCCCTCTTCTGAAACCCACAAATCATCTGCCCTTTGTACACATTGCATTCTCTGCCAAGAACGTTTTTCCTCTTTGCTTTCACAACTCTGTAATGTCTTCAAAACATCTAAGGTGTCAACTACTCATAATGCAAGATTCAAACATATGTCATTTTCAGTTTGTGGTAATAGTTCCCATTGTTCCTTGAACGATATACAGTTCATTGCTCAAAACCTTGCGACTTGATCTGCATAACCGTTTCCCATGGACACAAAGTCTTGTGATCTAATATGAGCACTGCATTTCACCACAGCAATTTCAAGAGGTAACTGAATTGCATGTAACAAATCTTTTATTGGTTCACCATTTTTCACAGGGGATCCAGATGAGGTCATGAAACCTCTCTGAGACCAAAGTTGGCCAAAATCATGCACAATTCCAAATCCGTATCTGCTGTCAGTGTAGATAGTAACTTTTAAGTTTACTGCTGCGTGGCCTGCCTTAGTAAGGGCAATTAATTCTGCCATTTGTGTGGAAAACACTCTCTCGAGCAAGGAGGCTTGAACGATGCCAGCTATAGTGCATACCGCATAACCAGCTCTCAGCGCTCCAACAGAATCTCTTAAACAGGACCCATCGACAAACATGATACAGTCATTGTGAGAAAACAGGGCTGATTGCAGAGGCCCCCTAACTTTTTGCCCCCATTTTCCACTTTTTGCTGGTGTTTTCCTGACTCTGATGGTGCCCTGGGTACTGCTAACCAGTCCCAGGGCCTGTGCTCTGTGTAAAATGGATATGCAAATTAGGCTAATTATAATTGGCTAAGTTAACCTACCTATAAGTCCCTAGTATATGGTAGGGCATGTAGGTTTAGGGACCACAGCATAGATGGTGCACCCATAGGTGCATTGCTGAGGTGCCCAGTGTAATTTTAAAGGCAGGCCTGCCTTGCTGGCTGCTTTTAAATTAAAGTTATATGCAAATTCGACTTTGGAATTAAAAGTAGTTCCAAAGTCTTAAACTACCTTATTTTTACATATAAGTCACCCCTAAGGTGTGCCCTATGTGCCCCTAGGGCTGGGTGCCATGTAACTCTAAGCAGGGACTTTATAAAGATAGTTGTATAAGCCCTGGTGAGGTAAAAACAGCCAAATTTGTTTTTCCCTCATTGTAGTAAATGGCCTTCATAGGCTAGAATGGGGAGACTTTATTTTAATTTTTACAGTTACCTTAAATGATGCATACCAAGAGTTTGGTATCAAATTAATTGTTGTAATAAATCCCACAACTTCCAGTTGTTGGATTTCATTTAACTTGTTCAGGTAAAGAGTTTTAAACTTTACCTGAAAAGTTGCCAATTTCAGCCCTGCATTGTTTTTGCTGCTGTGCTCTGATTGGCCAGCCTTGAGCAGCTTGACCAACCTACCATGATGAGGTGTGAAGTGGCCTGGCTTCACACAAAGGAATGTGTCTGTGGGAAGGAATCTCCCCTCAGCAGATGGTGAGGCAGGAAGGGGGAGGGCTGCCAAACTGGTCTTCAAAGGCAGAGAAGGACATTTGGAGCACCCAGCAACACCCCCACATCCTGCAACCCCAGACAACTAGGTGCCCCCTTGATTAGATTAGGAGAGGGCAGGAGAGGGGGGTGTTTATGATTTTTAGCCACACCAGTGGGTGGGCTCAGCCAGATGTAACCTCCAAAAATCAGATTCAGCCATGATGGATTTTTAGAGAATGTTGCCTTCTGGGATGGATTTTTGCCACACTTCCCAGGAAGTGGTCATCACAGGGGGACAACCCTGTACCTGATTGGAGAACCAGGACCCCCCCTGCTTTTCACCCAGGAGCAAGGATAAAACTGGCAGACCTGCACCCACACCTCAGATCCCCACAAGATTTCAACAAGAAAGAACTAAAGGAGAAGAAGGACTGCCCTGCTGGACCCCTGGCCTGCACCTGGAACCTGCACTCAGAAGGACTGCACCAGCTGCACGCTTGGGCTTCACCACAAGAAGGACTTTGCCTGGCTTCAACTGGTTCAAGGAGGGACTCCCTGTTTGCTACAGGTGAAAAATTGCTATCCAGAGTCCCCTGCACCAACTCCTGAAGAAAGTGACCAGCTGACCACTGTCCAGTGGCCAAAAAGGAGTTTGCACCAGGAGCATTCTTGGAGTTGTAGTCCGCACCCCCCAAGGACCATCACAGAACTTCTGGACCCTTGGGGTGAGCTGTGGACCCCAAAAAAACCTTAAAAGGACATCTGGGTGAAGCCCCAGAAGTTTGGAGAAGATTTGAGAATTTTTGTAAAAAAGCTCCATAGAGGGACCGACCCGCCGCTGCAATTCTAGCCGGCTTGCCTCAACCGCGACCCGGCCTGATTTGGTGGTTCATCCCGGTAAAGAAAAATCTCAGAAAAAGAGACTAAGTCCGAAGGTAAAAAGTTGACCGGGACCTTCCAGTCATCGTATCCGAGAAGGGCTCCATGGACGTCGGATCAAGATCCAGGTTTACCTCGGTCGAAGGATTTTCACCTCGAAAAAACGACTAAGTCCGAAGGTAAAAATCTCCAACGAGGATTCCAGCATCGCGTATCCGGAGAAGGGCTCCAGGAGGTCGGATAGGACTGGCAGGTTCGTCCCGCTGAAGAAAATCTTCAAAATAAAGACTAAGTCAGAAGGTAACTTTTTAACGGAGGCCTCCCGCGACCTGTAGCCGAGCAGGGCTCCATCGCGGTCGGCCTGAAACTTTGACTTTGCCCCGGTCGAGGTGCAACCAGATGACCCGATTGGCGCTTTTTGTTTCTAAGCGCTAGAAAAATAATAATTCTTTAAAAATTCATATCTCCGGTTCCCTTTATCCGATTTTATTCGTTTTTGTGTCATTTTAAAGATAAACATATAAACTATTTTCATAAATTGGTTTTGGATTTTTAAACTGTTTCCTGTGTTTTATTTAATTACTGTTTTGTGATATTTGAATGCTTTACACACTGTCTCCTAAGTTAAGCCTTGATGCTCGTTGCCAAGCTACCAAGGGTTGAGCTGGGGTTAATTTACTGAGACCTAACTGGACCTAAGTGGAGGTTGGTGGCTTGTTGCTAGGTGTAGGTACCTACCTGCCCTTACCAGCAGCCCATTTTCCAACATTTTTGGTGGCAGCGGTGGGATCCTGTACTTGTGTTCAGTATCACGTTACAGTTTTGAGTAAAACAAATTAAAAATCCTTTAAATTGTCTTAGTGCAAAAAAATATTTTTTTTTTATTTTTTTTATTAATTTGGATTAATTTCAATTATTGAATTTTTGTAATTTTTCTAAATTCTTGTTTCCAATTTTTGCAAAAAGTTTTTGTTGACACAAAACTAGGAACCATGGAGCTTGATCTGGCTAGCCTACCCACACTGACAGTAGTCCAGCTTAGGGGGTTGTGTACTGAAAGAGGGTTGCCTGCAACCACTGACCTTAGGAAGCAAGTCCTGATCAAATCCCCGACAGCATGGGCTGAGGCCCAAGAGGTAGGCCCAGAGGAAGCTCCAGAGGAGGAAGAAGGAGGGGAGGATGCTAGCTCTAGCCACTCAGGGGAGGGAGGGCATCTGAGCCTAAGTGAGGATGGGGAAGACCGGTCCTCAGTACATACAGTCACTAGGGGCAGACCCAAAGCTAGTGATGGGAAGGGGGTCCCTTAAGGAGGAGAGAACCCATCCATCAGAGAAAGAGAGCTGGAAGCCCAGCTAGCATTTATAGCTTTGGAAGCAGACAAGCTGGCCCTAGAAAAGAAAAAGTGGGCAAAGAAAGAGAAAAGAGATGGTGGCAGTGACAGAGAAGTTGAGGTGTCCATGGGTGGGGGGGTTTGCCCCAGATTACCCAAGGGGGTGGTTCCTGCTTATGTAGAGGGGGATGATATAGACAAGTGGGTGGAGGCCTTTGAGAGGGCACTCCAAATGAGAAGGGTTAGGCCTCAATACTGGGGTTCCCTTTTGTGGGAGTTGGTCCCCAACTCAGGGAGGGATAGGCTTCTGACCTTAAGGGGGGAGGAGGCAGATTCATACCCTAATATGAAGAGGTGCTTAACCAAGAAGTGTGGTCTAACCCCAGAGCAGTATAGAATGAAGTTCAGGGACACCCAGAAGGTCAGTACCCAGTCTTTGGTTGACTTTGTAGACACCTCACTTAAGGCACTAGAGGGCTGGATTATTGGTAACAAAGTAAATACTTATGAGGGGTTATACAATCTGATCATGAGAGAGCACATCTTGACCAATTGTACCCAAGAAAGGTTACGCCAGCATCTAGTGGACTCTAAGTTGACCAACCCTAGAGAGCTAGGGGAGGCAGCTGATGAGTGGTTGAGAGCCAGAGTGGTTGTCAAGTCCCAGGGGGGAGACTCCAAGAAGGGGGGGTCAGGTCCCCAAAAACCTAAGGAGGGAGGTGGTAAGCCCACCACAGAGACTCCCTCTGTACCCAGAACCCTAAGAAGGAGGGGAGTAAATCCCACTCCCACTCTGACAAGCAGAGACAGGGAGACCCAGGGTTAAAAAAAGCTCTTGGACAGGAAGGCTTGCTTTGACTGTCAGCAGACAGGTCACTTCAGAGGAGATGCAGCCTGTCCAAAGAAGGTGGTTAGCACTGGGCTGTCCAGTGTAGCCATGGAGGAGGACTCCTCAGATGATGAAGTCCTCCTAGCATTGAGCTGGGAGACAGGACAGATGGTAAGCTGGTGATCCCTGAGGGTGGGAGTAGGCACTTCCACCCCATTGAGGTGAATGGGATCCCTACCACTGGCCTGAGAGACACCTGTGCCAGTCACACTATAGTGAGTGACCTGTTAGTGACCCCAGACATGTATGTCCCAGGAGAGACAAGGAAAGTCAAGATAGCCATAGGGGAGGTCACCTCCAAACCTGTAGCCATAGTGCCCCTAGAGAGGCAGGGTATCCTTGACTGGTTTAGGGTGGTAGTCATTGCTGACCTCCCCCTAGATTGTATCCTGGGCAATGACCTCCCAGAGGTGAGTCTGGTCCCAGATGGGGCGGTCGCCCAGGGCGCCCCCCCAAACCAAAGTCCTGGGGAGTCAGCCCCTACAGTTAGGAGACCAGGGTCCCCAAGAAAAGGAAAGAAGAAAAGGGGAAGGGTAGGCCACTCTTAAAGAGAGTTCCAGGGAGCCAAAGGCCTTCTGCCCCAGTAGGGGGGAAGCCCAGAGTTGGCACTGGTGAGGCCTCCCCTGACCCCAAGGAAGTCCTGAGTAGTCAGTCAGCTGTCCAGATGCAGGGTGTTGCCCCTGCACTGACAGAAGGGAGAGTGGAAGGAGGGTGTCTGCCACAGGAGGTGGTAGCCCCCCACTCTAGACAGCAAGAGGGGTGCCAGGACCCCACAGTTGCCCCAAAGCAGCTCAGCCACCTGTCAGTGGAGAGCTTAGGGTGTGGTTCTGGGTACTGACAGCTGTCAGTAGCCTCTGCTGGGTGCTAGCCTTCCTGGCAGCAGTGTACTTGGCCTGGGAGGCAGACCCCAGGGCCAATAGCAAAGTAGGCCCCCTGACCGTGTTGGTCATGGTGGGGTTGCTCAAGTGTTGGGTGACCTCTTTGGGTAAGCTAGGTGTTGCCCTAGCAAAGTAAGGAGTAGGGGAGGTGGGCACCTCACTACCCAAGTTGGCAGAGAGAGAGGAGGAAGACCCCCCTAGAGGGAAGTTTCAGTTTGAGATGGGTCCTTTCACTGTTGAGGTGGGTTCACTACCCAGAGGGAGTGACCCTGACAGGAGGATGTAAGGCAGAGTAGGCCCTGCAAAGGCACAGCCAGTTTTCTTCACTGTCTTCCTCGCCTAACAAGCCAGGAAGACTCTCCCAGGGTTGGGCTGAGTCTCCTGGGCGTGTGGGCTGGGGGGGGGGGCTTGTGTGAGAAAACAGGGCTGATTGCAGAGGCCCCCTAACTTTTTGCCCCCATTTTCCACTTTTTGCTGGTGTTTTCCTGACTCTGATGGTGCCCTGGGTACTGCTAACCAGTCCGAGGGCCTGTGCTCTGTGTAAAATGGATATGCAAATTAGGCTAATTATAATTGGCTAAGTTAACCTACCTATAAGTCCCTAGTATATGATAGGGCATGTAGGTTTAGGGACCACAGCATAGGTGGTGCACCCATAGGTGCACTGCTGGGGTGCCCAGAGTCATTTTAAAGGCAGGCCTGCCTTGCTGGCTGCTTTTAAATTAAAGTTATATGCAAATTCGACTTTTGAATTAAAAGTAGTTCCAAAGTCTTAAACTACCTTATTTTTACATATAAGTCACCCCTAAGGTGTGCCCTATGTGCCCCTAGGTCTGGGTGCCATGTAACTCTAAGCAGGGACTTTATAAAGATAGTTGTATAAGCCCTGGTGAGGTAAAAACAGCCAAATTCGTTTTTCCCTCATTGTAGTAAATGGCCTTCATAGGCTAGAATGGGGAGACTTTATTTTAATTTTTACAGTCTCCTTAAATGATGCATACCAGGAGTTTGGTATCAAATTAATTGTTGTAATAAATCCCACAACTTCCAGTTGTTGGATTTCATTTAACTTGTTCAGGTAAAGAGTTTTAAACTTTACCTGAAAAGTTGCCAATTTCAGCTAGATTAGGAGAGGGCAGGAGAGGGGTGTGTTTATGAAGTGGCCTGGCTTCACACAAAGGAATGTGCCTGTGTGAAGGAATCTCCCCTCAGCAGATGGTGAGGCAGGAAGGGGGAGGGCTGCCAAACTGGTCTTCAAAGGCAGAGAAGGACATTTGGAGCACCCAGCAACACCCCCACATCCTGCAACCCCAGACAACTAGGTGCCCCCTTGATTAGATTAGGAGAGGGCAGGAGAGGGGGTGTTTATGATTTTTAGCCACACCAGTGGGTGGGCTCAGCCAGATGTAACCTCCAAAAATCAGATTCAGCCATGATGGATTTTTAGAGAATGTTGCCTTCTGGGATGGATTTTTGCCACACTTCCCAGGAAGTGGTCATCACAGGGGGACAGCCCTGTACCTGATTGGAGAACCAGGACCCCCCCTGCTTTTCACCCAGGAGCAAGGATAAAACTGGCAGACCTGCACCCATACCTCAGATACACCAAAAAGATTTCAACAAGAAAGAACTAAAGGAGAAGAAGGACTGCCCTGCTGGACCCCTGGCCTGCACCTGGAACCTCCACTCAGAAGGACTGCACCAGCTGCACACTTGGGCTTCACCACAAGAAGGACTTTGCCTGGCTTCAACTGGTTCAAGGAGGGACTTCCTGTTTGCTACAGGTGAAAAATTGCTATCCAGAGTCCCCTGCACCAACTCCTGAAGAAAGTGACCAGCTGACCACTGTCCAGTGGCCAAAAAGGAGTTTGCGCCAGGAGCATTCTTGGAGTTGTAGTCCGCACCCCCCAAGGACCATCACAGAACTTCTGGACCCTTGGGGTGAGCTGTGGACCCCAAAAAAACCTTAAAAGGACATCTGGGTGAAGCCCCAGTGGTTTGGAGAAGATTTGAGAATTTTTGTAAAAAAGCTCCATAGAGGGACCGACCCGCCGCGGCAATTCTAGCCAGCTTGCCTCAACCGCGACCCGGCCTGATTTGGTGGTTCGTCCCGGTAAAGAAAAATCTCCGAAAAAGAGACTAAGTCCGAAGGCAAAAAGTTGACCGGGACCTTCCAGCCATCGTATCCGAGAAGGGCTCCATGGAAGCCGGATCAAGATCCAGGTTCACCCCGGTAGAAGGATTTTCACCTCGAAAAAACGACTAAGTCCGAAGGTAAAAATCTCCACCGAGGATTCCAGCATCGCGTATCCGGAGAAGGGCTCCAGGAGGTCGGATAGGACTGGCAGGTTCGTCCCGCTAAAGAAAATCTTCAAAATAAAGACTAAGTCAGAAGGTAACTTTTTAACCGAGGCCTCCCGCGACCTGTAGCCGAGCAGGGCTCCATCGCGGTCGGCCTGAAACTTTGACTTTGCCCCAGTCGAGGTGCAACCAGATGACACAATTGGCGCTTTTTGTTTCTAAGCGCTAGAAAAAAAAAAAATCTTTAAAAATTCATATCTCCGGTTTCCTTTATCCGATTTTATTCGTTTTTGTGTCATTTTAAAGATAAAAATATAAACTATTTTTATAAATTGGTTTTGGATTTTTAAACTGTTTCCTGTGTTTTATTTAATTACTGTTTTGTGATATTTGAATGCTTTACACACTGTCTCCTAAGTTAAGCCTTGACGCTCGTTGCCAAGCTACCAAGGGTTGAGCTGGGGTTAATTTACTGAGACCTAACTGGACCTAAGTGGAGGTTGGTGGCTTGTTGCTAGGTGTAGGTACCTACCTGCCCTTACCAGCAACCCATTTTCCAACAGTCATTTTCTTTCAATTGTGTGTCCTGAATATCTGGACGAGGTTTGGTACATAACTCTGTTACCTCAAGACAATCATGTTCAAATTCTTCCTCATTTTTGATCTCAGTGTTTTCAACAGGAAGTAAAGTTGCCGGGTTCAATACATTGCATCGCTTAAGGGAGACATTTGGTGACCCCAGTATGATCGTCTCATACCTAGTGAGACGTGCATTTGTCATGTGCTGAGTTTTAGTTCGAGTCAACAGAATTTCAACTGAATGTGGAACCATTACTGTTAGGGGATATCCCATGACAATGCCTTCACATTGTGTAAGGCTCTGACCAACTGCTGCAACTCCGCGCAAACAACCCGGTAAGGCTGCTGCGACAGGGTCCAAGGTAGCTGAAAAATATGCTACAGTGCGATTTGCATCTCCATGGACCTGTGTTAAACCAGACAAAGAACAAGCATCACGTTCATGACAGAACAACAGAAAAGGTTTCGTATAATCTGGCATTCCTAATGCACATGCACATGCATTCTCTTAACTCCATAAATGATTTGAGTTCTTCTTTAGACAAAGCTATGGTATATGGCTCATCCTTGATTTCTTTGCCTGTCAGTTTTATCAATGGTTTTGAAATGATCGAGAAGTTGGGTATCTACTGACGACAGTAGCCCACCATTCCCAAGAACATCCTGACATCTCTTTTTGTCGTTGGAGGGTTCATCTGTAAAATGCCTGTTATTCTTTCCTTTGATATTCTCCTGGAACCTCTTTCAATCTGGTGCCCTAGATGTTTCACCTCTTTCTGACAGTATTGTAATTTCTTAGGTGACACCTTGTGCCCATTCTTTCCCAGATGATTTAGTGAGGCAATGGTATATTATTTACAGCTGTCCCTTGTTTTAGATGCAATCAGCAAATCGTCAATGTACTGCACAAGAGTCGAACTAAAAGGCATTACCAGAGGTTCCAGAACCTTTTTCAATATCTGATTGAAGATGGACGGTGATTCAGAAAACCCTTGAGGGATTCTGCACCAACTGTACACCTTATCCAGGAATTTGAAACTTAACAAAAATTGGCTATCCTCATGAAGTGGTATTGAAAAGAAGGCTTGTGACAAGTCCACCACAGTAAACCATTCAGCATCGCAAGGAACATGGAACATTATTACTGCTGGATTTGGTACCACAGGGCAACATTTTATCACAATTTCATTTATTTTCCTCAAATCCTGCACAATTCGAACTTTCCCACAGGGTTTCTTCAAACCCATTATTGGAGAGTTACATGGACTGCTCAAAACTTCTTTCAGAACTCCCTGCCTGAGAAAATCTGCAATTATTTGTGACACTTCGATGAGAACGTCTTGAGTCATGTGGTACTGTGTTACTAGAGGGAAAACTGCATTTGGCTTTATCTGGACTTTGACTGGTTCTACCCCTTTTATTAGACCTACTTCTTTTCGAGTCAGATCCCACACTTTCTCTGTTACCGTTCCCTGCAGTTCAACAGGTAGGTCAATTAAGGTAAGCATGGGGAACAGGGTAATTAATGGGTATTCTTCATTAGCTGTTCCTGTGTCTTCTTCTGAGAATTGCCCTTCGTCTCCCTCATCGTCACTATTTGTCTGCACCTCGATTCCATCATTGAAACAAGTAATTGAACATTGTGTCTTGCACAGTAAAACCCTTCCCAGTAGGGATACCGGACTCGAATCACAGACTACAAACCTATGTAATCCCTGGAAGTTGCCGATCTCAACCTGCACTGGATCTGTAATCGGATTTGTCAAATACTGATTTGCTATTCCGACCACTCTTATGGTATGCCCTGAAAGTGGCAATTTTGGAACCTCAACACTTCTGACTGTAGAGCGTGTGGCTCCTGTATCAACCAGAAATGAAACCTTGTAACCCATCACCTTTCCTTCTACATATTGACCCCTCTGATCCACCTCTAAGGATGCTGCAAGTCTGCACTCTT
Organism: Pleurodeles waltl; assembly: GCF_031143425.1. Taxonomy (NCBI): domain Eukaryota; kingdom Metazoa; phylum Chordata; class Amphibia; order Caudata; family Salamandridae; genus Pleurodeles; species Pleurodeles waltl. Next base: position 1,303,776,671 of record NC_090445.1, read on the forward strand.
CACTGTCTGAGCTATCGTCTGACCATTCCCCATTCATGCCATTTTTACCTCGTAATGGGAACTGTTGTACTGTATTATTTTGACTCATTACTTGACCTGTGACCTGTTGAGGAACCATCACCTGTTGCTGTCCCATCGGAGCCATTGGTAATTGCATTTGCTGTTTAGGCACCTTAGGAATCTGCTATTGTGCTGGTTGCAATTGCACTGGCTAGAAACGCTGCATTTGCATATGCTGCATGGGCTGTACCCCCTGCATTTGTACTAGATTGTTCTGAAAATTTGGGTTTTGATGTCTCATTTTCAGACCCCGTACATTTTGTAATGTAACAACGTTAGCACCTTGCTGAACAGCACCATCCTGCACCATATTCGGGCACTCCCGTTTCCAGTGCCCCACGCCCCCTCACGCGTGACATGGTGACATCTTCTTCACCCCTTGCGTGTTGTTTTGAACCATAACAGTATTCATGTCTGAACCGCGATTCACAAACCCTCGGCCTCAACCTCTCGGCTGTGCCTGAAACACACCATTCATTTGCGGTTGCTGCTGTATCATCTGTTGAACTCCGTTTCCCTGTATTCCAGCCTGTGCAGCCCTTGTCTGCATCACCATTACCTTTTCTTTCAACTTTTTCTGTTTCAATTCAATCTCATCACTACAGTATTTCGCATATTGCAACACCTCATCAATCGGTTTAGCTTGCCAACAAATTAAATGATTCTTAATCATCTGGCTAACTTCTGGTCTCAACCCTTCAACAAATCTAAACACTCATGTCTTTTGGTTCAATAGTTTCAGTACCACTGTAGTGTTTGAATGCCTTTAACAATCTTTCATAGTAAGCATATATTGATTCCTTAACTTCTTGAGAGGTCCGGTCGATTTTCTGCCAATCAGTCACTTTCGGCGACACCTTTTGTTTCAAAAACTCAATCCCCTTATGATAATATTTCATCACCTCTTCAGAGGGTGCCCCTGTCACTTTATCCCTTGCCAGTTCCTTTGTTGGCCAATCTACCCCTCTCATGCATTCAAGCGACAAATCAGGGGGAACAATAGTCTCAAACAAGGTATTCAGGTCTTCCCAAAGACACTTTGCAAGTTTCACAAACCTATCTGTTTGTTGATACCACTCGATCGGTTTCTCTCACAATCTGGGATAATCATTAGTAAAGGATAGGATGTCTCCTCTAGACCACGGTACATGGACTAAAACACCACCAGCTGTCTCTCTCATAGGAAATATTTTTACCAAATCCACATCGGGGGAGGCCTTAGCTTGGTTAGACCCTGGACTGTCATTCTTTTCTTTGTCTCTTTTCTTTGCCCACCGGCCTTCCCATTGTTCCAGTGCACCCCAAACTTGCGCACTTTGCAACAATTCTCTCAAATGTGCCTTCATTCCTGCAGATCTCATATGCTCAAAATCTTTTGAGTCAAAATCTAATCTGTAACTTCTTTTCAGGTGTTTAGTGTTTCCGATATCAATATTGTAATTATCTGCCAGGTTTGCTAATCTCTGATGCACCTTGCCTACTTCTTTGGTAATTTTAGGGCACAAGAATCTCAATTCTGCTTCCGTGTATGACTCCAATCTATTTACTCCCATCGTACCTTCCACTAATTCAGCAGCTTCTGCCCCTAGTCTCACAAAGTTCAGGTATTCATCTTGTTTTTCTTTTTCTGGTTCGACTGTAACCACTGCAGCCTTTGTGAAGTGTAAGTCTTTTCTAACCATTCATTTAACTGTTGGACTGTGAAACCCTGCAATGAGATGTTCCCTGCATGTATCATTGGTGAATGCGAGGTGTTTGTGCTCATCGTCTGAGGGGTTAAAACCCCTAGCCCCGCTTGACGCATTGCTTCTATGGGTGCCCCCACTGGGTTAAGGTCCATTAAAGACCTCTGCTGTTCAACCGCTTGTTCTCCTGGGGCCATTATCTGGGGAGTTCCCATGGACCCTCCTCTTATCACATCTTGAGTCATTACTCCTTGATCACATACACCAGGTTTGCCTTGCGCATACAATGGCACTGGTGGACTGACAGTAATTGGCAATGATATGGCAGCAGGTGTCTGACCTGGACCCAACCTCCATGGAGCAGCGACTCCATAGGTCTGTTCCAATGTACCCGGGACAGGTACTAATGGTAGACCAGCTACTGGGTTGTACCCTGGTATCAGCTGTGGTTGTGGCTGGGACAGTCCTTTCGGAGTTGACTCAATCTGCACTAACTTTGATTTTGTATGTATCGGGTCTGGCGGCACTATCAGATTTGTAGTAGTATCAAGTACTGGGACGTCTGGGTATATTCTCTGTATCTGCGGTGGAGGTTGCAACTGTATCGGTGTGTCTAGAGCAGTGGGTACACTGACACCATTCTGTAGCGGAGCCATATCCCTAGTCTGTGCCGTATCAGCAGCTCCCTTTTCCTGCGTCGACCCGCAAATTCTACTCTCGACTTGTCAATGGCTTATTCTAGTGCACTTTAGAACTTACCAAATCTCCATCGAAGGTTTCACACATACGTCTACTCAAACTTGATTTGTCAACCACGCCCGATTGACCTATTAAACCGCACAGATTACAACATAAACCCAAGTGTCTCCTACACTTATTAACATACTCCGGAGTCTTAGACCTCACCAGGTCCATACACAAACAACCAACCACGTGGATAATTTTGAGCATTAAGCGCCACACTCATATGAAGTACGCCGACTTCCCTACTCTCATACTGCGGAGTACGCCTACTCCTACTAAACAACGCTGCTGGCATTTCAACCTTCCTCCTGGGCCGGCAGGCGCTAACCATGTTAGCGCCCGCCGGCCCAGCGGGAAGGAGGCCTGCAACACAGAAGCCGGCTCCAAATGGAGCCGGCGGTGTTGCGGGCGTGCACCCGTCGCGCTTTTCACTGTCTGCTAAGCTAAGCTTCATGGGGCACTGTTAGGGGGCCCCTGCACTGCAACCTTCCTGCTGGGCTGGCGGGCGCTTACCATGTTAGCGCCCGCCGGCCCAGCGGGAAGGAGGCCTGCAACACAGAAGCCAGCTCCAAATGGAGCCGGCGGTGTTGCGGGCGTGCACCCGTCGCGCTTTTCACTGTCTGCTAAGCTAAGCTTCATGGGGCACTGTTAGGGGGCCTCTGCACTGCCCATGCCAGTGGCATGGGCAGTGCAGGGGCCCCCAGGGGCCCCTGGACACCCGTTCCCACCAGCCTCTTCCTGGCGGTGAAAACCGCCAGAAACAGGCTGGCGGGAAGGGGGTCAGAATCCCCAGGGCAGTGCTGCTTGCAGCGCTGCCCTGGCGGATTCGCCCAACCGGGGGTAAAACGGCGGGAAACCGCCGGCCCCGGTTTTCTGACCGCAGCTTTACCGCCGGGGTCAGAATGGGCTTGGAAGCACCGCCAGCCTGTTGGCGGTGCTTCCGTCATTCGCGACCCTGGCAGTCAAAGACCGCCAGTGTCAGAATGACCCCCATAGTTACCCTAAATGCACGCAAATCTTCACAATTACCTGCAAAAGGCATAAGCTAAGCAAGCGCAAATACCCTAAATCATACACATTATTATGCCGAGAACATTCCCTTCCCAACTCACTTAGGCAGGCTCCGAGATCCCGGGAAAGTCATGGTGAACTTAGAAACCCATCATACCTCCAATTTGTATTATCACAGAAAAACAATTTAAACAATAATTCTCCGTCCTAGGGCCCCCAAGGGCCAAACCGTCACTCTGCTACCAGAACTGTTAACGCGTCCTTTTATGTCAATTTTATACACATTAGGGCTTGTTTTAGGCCAATGAATCTTGTGACCCAGTGGAGAGACACCGTAGAACGAGATAACTGATCAATATGTCAAGCAATATATCAATAATTTCATCAATATTTATCACCACAATGTACCTTACTTTGGAATAAGACATTAATCAAATTATCGACGCAACCATGACCTTTCAGCCATGAATAACCACACCTGTTGATGGAATTTTATGAATTTTATTCCCTATTGATTACAATCTACGAGCAGCAGAGTTAATCTCAAAACCAAGAAGCATATGAGTTTAGTCACAATATGGCAACTGTGATAAGATTTCATTAATGCAAGAATCATAAACATAAGAACATAACACGGAGGAAACATAGATCAAAACACGGTAAGTGTCAATTACATCTCGGTTTAGCAAGGTGTAACGTCAGTCATTTATCTATTGCATCAGTCAAAGTGAACTCCTAGCCTAACCCCTAATTAGCATCAGTATGTTGGGCTTCATGCAAAACAATTTAGAACACAAATTTGGAAAACATCTAGCTATGGCCGCTCTTCAAAATACAGCAGTTGGTACCTAAAAAGGAAAAGCAAACAGACAAATTATAATTCGCATTGTCATAATTACCCTCCAGGAACAGTTCAGCACACAGGATCAGTCTTCGCCTTCAGGACATCAGTCAAATCGCCATCAGTCTAACTTCGTCTGAGGGACAGGGATACTTCCCTCATAAGGAAGAGAAGTATAAGGGCAGTCTATGGGTGAGGATGGTTTATTAAGTCTCAAATCACCAAACAGAATGACAGAGTTTCTGGATGAAATCAATAGCATTCCCTACCTAATTCCCCCGTCTCTTCTGTGACATGAGTTTTTATCCCTTTTTCGTAATACCTTTCCCCAAAACTCTATTGGACATTCACTATACCCCAATATCTTTAACCTATCAAATTTTACATTAGGTAATTCCAATTGTCACCCCACAATAATTTATAACACTTTGATTGGTCTTCGTAATTGACGTCTTCGGAGGTGGCACATCCGGGGATTACTTCATCGTTTTGGCACGTTTATTAGGTCATAAGTTCCTCTGTCCGTGGTCAAATGTCCTTGTACATTTCTTTTAATCTACTTTTGTTTCAAACTTGTATAAAACTCATACTAAGGCAGCTAGCATGCGGATGGGAACCAAATTGGTATAGATACATGAAACGGAGAAAAGGAACAAATGCAGGGTCATGGCCCTTTTTGAGTCAGCACACCGAAAAACAGAGAAAAATGCTTTAATATGAGAGCTAGGCAGCTAAATCCACAGCTCACGCTAACTTAAGGCCTATAGATTTTAATACAAATGCAATATCGTAAACGCTAATATATATACTTGACTAATCATAATGCAAACAATCATTTCTCATAACCGACATTAGTTAGTGTGCACAATAATAGTTGTACGTTATAATTCAAATGCACGTTAAGCAAATCACTATTTATTGTCGTTTTCTATGCAGCTTTGTTAAGCATTGATATAAGCATTGCTTCTAGTATATGTAATATTTAAACTACACTCTCTCACTTCCATTCATATGAAAGTACCCAATATGCAATACTGTGAAATGTGAGGGATGTGGGATCAACACGCTGGTACTGTGTAAATAAATCCCTGGCCTCCAAACCAGACATGGGAAAAGGGAAGCCCAGGTTTTATCTTAGGTGCTGGAATAGTGCAGCTTATTCCACCAATGGAAAAATTCACCCCTTCATTACACATCATAACGGTCTTCCAAAGAGATTCATTTGGCTGGAGCCTTCAAACCTTAGGGGCTTGCGGTCCCTCCTATACCTTAAAGGAAGCCACCACTGGATCCTCTATCCTTTGCTGCAGGGTTATAATGGCAGGGGCCCAAGAAGATGGACCGGGTGCTCCTCGGCACTGCTACCTCCACCGACCATATAATTCTCCATTTTGCCCAGTCGCGAAGACCACTAAGCTTCCCATTTGGTCTGTTTCTTACGCAACAAAACAACGCTGCTTCTGAAATCCCGCAACAGCTGTCATCTTAAAATCAGGTGATGTTCCAAAGGGCATCAGGCAAGATCAATAGCATTGTGCTCTAAACAAATAAAAACATCCATCCTTCATTTGAACATGAAAAGAACACTCAGTGAGTCTAACAGAAAAAATACTTTTGGTCCCACCTGTTTAGCAAGGTGGTTACCACTGTACCTGAAAGAAATGCAAAAGACTGCTATAGCAGGTCTTTGTAAACAAGAAAGAAACAACATTAGCTAGTAATCAATGCAAGATGTAATAGATAACAAATGATGTAGCAGACATTTTAGTACTGTCCCTCATGCCACAGTGATCATCTATATGTGACACGTTATGCATTATGTTAATCAAAGTAATAATATTTTTGTTGTAAAGCTGTGCACTGGAAAGCAATATTAATGTGCATTCTCTGTAGGTTACTAGTCAAAAGGCATGTAGTACAGCTTTGTAAGTTTATGTCTAACAGATAAATTAATTTCTATATTATAGTTTATCATGTTTATTAACCATTTTCATTGAAACAATAATAGATTTCATGGGAAAAATGTTTTAAAAGTGATATGCAACATAGAGAATATAGGTATGCACTACAGTTACAAGAAAAGGTTGACAGAGTCATTTCATTTTGAGTTTACAGTAACGTGCTCACCAACAGAGCTTATTAATAATGTTATTAAGAATGTTAAATGTGTATTAGATGCGTAAATGGATGTGCCATTTTAATTCACTTTGCTTAGCCTAAGTGAGGCCTGCAAGGCCTTGTTTTCTGACTGTGCAGGAAATGTTTAGTCATTCTTGCTAATGTGTGTTTTTCTTTCAGACATCATTCTCATGAGAATGTTAGCTTGGAAATAGATACTCTATTGTTGTATGCACAGCAGGGATGGGAACCCAGCCTTGAGTGTGGTACGTTCAGGAACTGTTGAATAAATATTTGTACCAATGCTTCAATTTGTATGGATGTGCTGAGATGGAAGCTGTTTCACATGAAGACCCTGAGAACTTTTATTGATGTTGCAGTCTGAGTCGCATGACTACTTGCCATTAGACATTTTCACCTATTGCGCCATGTGGAGCTATGGATGGATGAATCATTGTGCCCTACGAACTTTAACCCCTTCGCTGCCAGGCCTTTTCACCTCCTGTGCCGAGCCTTTTTTTGGCTCTTTGGGGCAGTTTGCGCTTAGGCCCTCATAACTTTTTCTCCACATAAGCTACCCATGCCAAATTTGCATCCTTTTTTTCCTATATCCTAGGGATTCTAGAGGAACCCAGACATTTTGGGTTCCCCTGAAGGAGACCAACAAATTAGCCAAAATACAGCAAAAAAAAACGTTTTTTTAAAAACAATTGGAAAAAAGGGCTGCAGAAGAAGGCTTGTGTTTTTTTCCCTGAAAATTGCATCATAAAGGGTATACGGTGGTAAACTCACCATCTTCCCAGATTTTAGGAACAGGCAGACTTGAATTAGAATAACCCAATTTTTCAACACAATTTTGACATTTTACTGGGACATACCCCATTTTTATTATTTTTTGTGCTTTTAGCCTCCTTCCAGTTAGTGACAGAAATGGGTGAGAAACCAATGCTGGATCCCTGAAAGCTAAACAGTTCTGAAACGTAGATAACATTCTGAATTCAGCAAGGGGTCATTTGTGTAGATCCTGCAAGTGTTTCCTACAGAAAGTAACAGCTGAAATAAAGGAATATTGAAATTGAGGTAAAAAAACAGCAATTTGTATCCACGCTTTACTCTGTAACTTTTTCCTGTGATGTCAGATTTCGTAAAGCAATATATCATTACGTCTGCTGGAATCTTCTAGTTCTGTGGATATATAGAGCTTGTAGGTTCATCAAGAACCCTAGGGGGCATATTTATACTCTGTTTGCACCGAATTAGTGTCATTTTTTTTTACTCTAATTTGGTGCAAAACTAACTCCATATTTATACTTTGGTGCTAGACCCCTCTAGCACCAAATTTATGGAGTTAAAGTATTTTTTTGAAAGTGGAGACCTACTTTGCCTTAATGAGATGCAAGGTAGGCGTTCCCGTGCAAAAAATGACTCTATGGCCTTAACGCCATGTTAGGGGCATATTTATACTCCGCGGCATATTTATACTCTGTTTGCACCGAATTAGTGTCATTTTTTTTTACTCTAATTCGGTGCAAAACTAACTCCATATTTATACTTTGGTGCTAGACCCATCTAGCACCAAGGCCCTGATTTAAACTTTTTTTGCTCCGCATTCACGTCATTTTATGACACAAAAGTGGCACAAACTTACAAAATATTGGCCCTTATTTATACTTTTTGCTGCAAAACTGCACTAACTCAGTTTTGCACCAAAAAGTTTAGCCCTGGCTTGCACCTTTTCTGTCCTCTGTGCTGGCCACTGGGGTGGTGGGCATGACTCCTGCCTTTTCTAAGGCAGGAGTCATGTGGCATGGTAGGTTTAGCACCATAAAATGACGCTAATCTGGTTAGACTCATTTTTTTTTACTCTAACCTGCCTAAAGCCATTTTTTGGTACTAAACCCTCTTCTTCTATACTGCCAGCCCCACCCGACTAAAGTCATTTTTTAAAACTCTAGCCTACCCTTTGCACCGGCTTGCACCATTCCATAAATATGGTGCCCAGCTGGTGCTAAAAAATGGTGCAAGCCGGTGCAAAACTTTTTGGGGCAAAACTGCCTTAGTGCAGTTTTGCACCAAAAAGTATAAATAAGGCCCTTGGTACCCAGAGCCAATAAATGAGCTGCTCCTTGCAATGGGTTTTCAGTCTATACCGGGTATACAGCAATTAATTTGCTGAAATAATAAAAGTGAAAAATAGGTATCAAGAAAACCTTTGTATTTCCAAAATGGCCACAGGATAAGGTGTTGAGAAGCAGTGGTCATCTCTGAATTCCTGTGTGCCCATACTAGGATGTGAATTACAGGGCATTTCTCAAATGAAGGTCTTTTTTAAACACTGTCTTACATTTGGAAGGAAAAAATGGAGAGAAAGACAAGGTGCAATAACACTTGTTTTACTATTCTGTGTTCCCCCAAGTCTCCCGATAAAAATAATAACTCACTTGCAAGGGTAGGCCTAATGCTCGTGACAGGAAACACAAAATGGACACAACACATTTTCACAAAGAAAACAGAGCTGTTTTTTTCAACCTGCCTAGCGGTGGATTTTGGCCTCTAGCACAGCTGGCACCTAGGGAAACCTAGCAAACCTGCACAGTTTTGAAAACTAGACTCCTAGGGGAATCCAAGATAGGGTGACTTGAGGGGCTCTGACCAGGTTCTGTTACCCAGAACCCTTTGCAAATCTCACGATTTGGCCAAAAAAACACTTTTTCCTCTCATTTCGGTGACATAAAGTTCTGGAATCTGAGAGGAGCCACAAATATCCTTCCACTCAGTGTTCCCACAAGACTCCTGATAAAAATGGTACCTCACTTGTTTGGGTAGGCCTAGCGCCCGCAAAAGGAAATGCCCCAAAACACAACGTGGACACGTCACATTTTCTTAAAGAAAACAGAGCTATTTTTTGCAAAGTGCCTATCTGTTGATTTTGGCCTCTAGCTCAGCCGGCACCTACGGACACCTAGCAACCCTGTGCAGTTTTGAAAACTAGACACCTAGGGGAATCCAAGATGGGATGACTTGTGGGACTCTGACCAGGTTCTGTTACCCAGAATCCTTTGCAATCCTCAAAATATGGCCAAAAAACACTTTTTCCTCTCATTTAGGTGACAGAAAGTTCTGGAATCTGAGAGGAGCCACAAATTTCCTTCCACCCAGCGTTCCCCGATTTCTCCCAATAAAAATGGATTCACACTTGTGTGGGTAGGCCTAGCGCCCGCGAAAGGAAATGCCCCAAAACACAAAGTGGACACATCACATTTTCACAAAGAAAACAGAGCTGTTTTTTACAAAGTACTTAGCTGTGGATTTTGGCCTCTAGCTCAGCCGGCACCTAGGGAAACCTAGCAAACCTGTGAATTTTTGAAAACTAGACACCTAGGGAAATCCAACATGGGGTGGCTTGTGGGGCTCTGACCAGGTTCTGTTACCCAGAATCCTTTGCAAACCTCACAATTTGGCAGACAAACACCTTTTCCTCTCATTTCGTTCACAGAAAGTTCTGGAATCTGAGATCAGAAACAACTTTCCGTCCACACAGTGTTACCCCAAGTCTCCCGATAAAAATGGTACCTCACTTGTGTGGGTAGGCCTAGCGCCTGTGACAGGAAATGCCCCAAAACACAATGTGAACACATCACATTTTCACAAAGAAAACAGAGTTGTTTTTTACAAAGTGCCTAGCTATGCATTTTGGCCTCTAGCTCAACCGGCACCTGGGGAAACCTAGCAAACCTGCACATTTTTTAAAAATAGACACCTTTGGGAGTCCAAGATGGGTTGACTTGTGGGGCATTGACCAGGTTCTGTTACTCAGAATCTTATGCAGACCTCAAAATTTGGCAAAAAACACTTTTTTCTCTAATTTCGGTTACAGAAAGTTCTGGAATCTGAAAGGAGCCACAAATTTCTTTCCACCCAGTGTTCACCCAAGCCTCCCGATAAAAATGGTACCTCATTTGTGTGGATAGCCATAGTGACCACAACAAGAAATGCCCCAAAACACAACGTGGACACATAACATTGTGGGGCTCTGACCAGGTTGTGTTACTCAGAATCCTTTGCAAACCTAAAATGTGGCGAATAAAAAAAACTTTTCCTCTAATTTCTGTGACAGAAAGTTCTGGAATCTGAGAGGAGCCACAAACTTCTTTCCACCCAGTGTTCCCCCAAGACTCCCGATAAAAATGGTACCTCATTTGTGTGGGTAGGCCTAGCGCCCGAAAAAGGAAACCCCCAAAACACAAAGTGGACACATCACATTTTCACAAATAAAACAGAACTGTTTTTTGTAAAGTGCCTAGATGTGGATTTTGGCCTCTAGGTCTGCCGCCACCTAGGGAAACCTACCAACCCTGCGCATTTTTGAAAACTAGACACCAAGGGGAATCCAAGATGGGGTGACTTGCTGGGCTCTGACCAGGTTGTGTTACCAGAATCCTTTGCAAACCTCAAAATGTGACGAAAAAAACACCTTTTCCTCTAATTTCTGTGACAGAAAGTTGTGGAATCTGAAAGTAGCCACAAATTTCTTTCCACCCAGTGTTCACCCAAGCCTCCCGATAAAAATGGTACCTCATTTGTGTGGGTTGGCCTAGCGCCCGTATAAGGAAATGCCCCACAACACAACGTGGACACATCACATTTTCACAAAGAAAACAGAGCTGTTTTTTGCAAGGTGCCTAGCTGTGGATTTTGGCCTCTAGCTCAGCCGGCACCTAGGGAAACCTAGCAACCCTGCGCATTTTTCAAAACTAGACACCCTATGGGAATTCAAGATGGGTTGACTTGGGGGGCTCTGACCAGGTTGTGTTACCCAGAATCCTTTGCAAACCTCAAAATATGGCCAAAAAAACACTTTTTCCATCATTTCGGTGACAGAAAGTTCTGGAATCTGAGAGGAGCCACAAATTTCCTTTCAGCCAGTGTGCCCCCAAGTCTCCCAATAAAAATGGTATCACACTTGTGTGGGTAGACCTAGCACCCGCGAAAGGAAATGACCCAAAACACAACGTGGACACATCACATTTTCACAAACAAAACAGAGCTGTTTTTTGCAAAGTGCCTAGCTGTGGAATTTGGCCTCTAGCTCAGCCTGCACCTAGGGAAACCTAGCAACCCTGCATAATTTTGAAAACTAGACACCTAGAGGAATGCAAGATGGATTGACTGGTGGGGCTATGACCATGTTCTGTTACCCAGAATCTTTTGCAAACCTCACAATTTGGACAAAAAAACACCTTTTCCTCTAATTTCGTTGACATAAAGATCTGGAATCTGAGAAGAGCCACACATTTCTTTCCACCCAAACGTTCCCCCAAGGCTTCCCGATAAAAATGCTACCTCACCTGTGTGGGTAGGCCTAGTGCCCGCGACAGGAAATGCCCCAAAACACAATGTGGACACATCACATTTTCACAAAGACAACAGAGCTGTTTTTTACAAAGTGCCTAGCTGTGGATTTTGACCTCTAGCTCAGCCGTCACCTGGGGAAACCTAGCAAACCTGCACATTTTTGTAAACAAGACACCTAGGGGAATCCAAGATGGTGTGACTTGTGAGGCTCTGACCAGGTTCTGTTATCCAGAATCCTTTGCACACCTCACAATCTGGACAATGAAACACCTTTTCCTCTAATTTCCTTGACAGAAAGTTCTGAAATCTGAGAGGAGCCACAAATTTCCTTCCACCCAGCGTTCCCCCAAGTCTCCCGATAAAAATGGTACATCTCTTGTGTGGGTAGGCCTAGCTCCCGGGATAGAAAATTCCCCAAAACACAATGTGGACACATCACATTTTCACAAGGAGAAGAGAGCTGTTTTTTGCAAAGTGCCTCACTGTGGATTTTGGCCTCTAGCTCAGCCGGCACCTCGGGAAACGTAGCAAACCTGCACATTTTTTAAAACAAGACACCTAGGGGAAACCATAATGGTGTGACTTGCGGGGCTCTGACCAGGTTCTGTTATCCAGAATTCTTTGCACATCTCACAATCTGGACAAATAAAACACCTTTTCCTCTAATTTCCTTGACAGAAAGTTCTGAAATCTGAGAGGGGCAACAAATTTCCTTCCACCCAGCGTTCCCCCAAGTCTCCCGATAAAAATGGTACCTCACTTGTGTGGATAGGCCTAGCTCCCGGGACAGAAAATTCCCCAAAACACAATGTGGACACATCACATTTTCACAAGGAAAAGAGAGCTGTTTTTTGCAAAGTGCCTCGCTGTGGATTTTAGCCTCTAGCTCAGCCGGCACCTGCGAAAACCTAGCAAACATGCACATTTTTGAAAACTAAAAACGTAGGGGAATCCAAGATGGGGTGACTTGTGGGGCTCTGACCAGGTTCTGTTACCCAGAATCCTTTGTAAACCTCAAAATTTGCCACAAAAACACTTTTGTCTCTTATTTCGGTGACAGAAAGTTCTGGAATCTGAGAGGAGCCACAAATTTCCTTCCACCCAAGCGTTCCCCCCCAGTCTCCCGATAAAAATGGTACCTCACTTGTGTGGGTAGGCCTAGCGCTCGTGACAGGAAATGCCCCAAAACACAACGTGGACAGATCACATTTTCACAAAGAAAACAGAGCTGTTTTTTTAAACAGTGCCTAGCTGTGGACTTTGGCCTCTAGCTCAGCCGGCACATAGGGAAACCTAGCAAACCTTCGCATTTTTGAAAACTAGACACCAAAGGGAATCCAAGATGGGGTGATTTGCTGGGCTCTGACTAGGTTGTGTTACCAGAATCCTTTGCATACCTCAAAATGTGGCCAAAAAAAAAAACCTTTTCCTCTAATTTCTGTGACAGAAAGTTCTGGAATCTGAGAGGAGCCACAAATTTCTTTCCACCCAGTGTTCCCCCAAGACTCCCAATAAAAAGGGTACCTCATTTGTGTGGGTAGGCCTAGCGTCCGCAAAAGGAAATGTCCCCACAACACAACATGGCCAGATCACATTTTCACAAAGAAAACAGAGCTATTTTTTACAAAGTGCCTAGCTGTGGATTATGGCCTCTAGATCAGCCGGCACCTGGGGAAACCTAGCCATGCTGTGCCTTCTTGAAAACTAGACACCTAGGGGAATCCAAAATGGGTTGACTTGTGGGGCTCTGACCAGGTTGTGTTACTCAGAATCCTTTGCAAACCTCAAAATGTGGCCAAAAAAAACAACTTTTCCTCTAATTTCTGTGACAGAAAGTTCTGGAATCTGAGAGGAGCCACAAACTTCTTTCCACCCAGTGTTCCCCCAAGACTCCCGATAAAAATGGTACCTCATTTGTGTGGGTAGGCCTAGCGCCCGCAAAAGGAAACCCCCAAAACACAAAGTGGACACATCACATTTTCACAAATAAAACAGAACTGTTTTTTGCAAAGCGCGTAGATGTGGATTTTGGCATCTAGGTCAGCCGCCACCTAGGGAAACCTAGCAACCCTGCACATTTTTGAAAACTAGACACCAAGGGGAATCCAAGATGGGGTGACTTGCTGGTCTCTGACCAGGTTGTGTTACCAGAATCCTTTGCAAACCTCAAAATGTGACAAAAAAACACCTTTTCCTCTCATTTCTGTGGCAGAAAGTTGTGGAATCTGAAAGGAGCCACAAATTTCTTTCCACCCAGTGTTCACCCAAGCCTTCCGATAAAAATGGTACCTCATTTGTGTGTGTAGGCCTAGCGCCCGTAAAAGGAAATGCCCCACAACACAACGTGGACACATCACATTTTCACAAAGAAAACAGCTGTTTTTTGCAAGGTGCCTAGCTGTGGATTTTGGCCTCTAGCTCAGCCGGCACCTAGGGAAACCTAGCAACCCTGAGCATTTTTCAAAACTAGACACCCTAGGGGAATTCAAGATGGGTTGACTTGTGGGGCTCTGAACAGGTTGTGTTACCCAGAATCCTTTGCAAACCTCAAAATATGGCCAAAAAAACACTTTTTCCATCATTTCGGTGACAGAAAGTTCTGGAATCTGAGAGGAGCCACAAATTTCCTTTCAGCCAGTGTGCCCCCAAGTCTCCCAATAAAAATTGTATCACACTTGTGTGGGTAGACCTAGCACCCGCGAAAGGAAATGACCCAAAACACAACGTGGACACATCACATTTTCACAAAGAACACAGAGCTCTTTTTTGCAAAGTGCCTAGCTGTGGAATTTGGCCTCTAGCTCAGCCTGCACCTAGGGAAACCTAGCAACCCTGCATAATTTTGAAAACTAGACACCTAGAGGAATGCAAGACGGATTGACTGGTGGGCCTATGCTCATGTTCTGTTACACAGAATCTTTTGCAAACCTCACAATTTGGACAAAAAACCACCTTTTCCTCTAATTTCGTTGACATAAAGATCTAGAATCTGAGAAGAGCCATGAATTTCCTTCCACCCAGCGTTCCCTCAAGTCTCCCGATAAAAATGGTACCTCACTTGTGTGGGTAGGCCTAGCGCCCGCTTCAGAAAATGCCCCAAAACACAATGTGGACACATCAAAATGTCACAAGGAAAAGTAAGCTGTTTTTTACAAATTGCCTAGCTGTGGATTTTAGCCTCTAGCTAAGCCGGCACCTGCGAAAACCTAGCAAACATGCACATTTTTGAAAACTAAAAACGTAGGGGAATCCAAGATGGGGTGACTTGTGGGGCTCTGACCAGGTTCTGTTACCCAGAATCCTTTGTAAACCTCAAAATTTGCCACAAAAACACTTTTGTCTCTTATTTCGGTGACAGAAAGTTCTGGAATCTGAGAGGAGCCACAAATTTCCTTCCACCCAAGCGTCCCCCCCCAGTCTCCCGATAAAAATGGTACCTCACTTGTGTGGGTAGGCCTAGCGCTCGTGACAGGAAATGCCCCAAAACACAACGTGGACAGATCACATTTTCACAAAGAAAACAGAGCTGTTTTTTTAAACAGTGCCTAGCTGTGGACTTTGGCCTCTAGCTCAGCCGGCACATAGGGAAACCTAGCAAACCTTCGCATTTTTTAAAACTAGACACCAAAGGGAATCCAAGATGGGGTGATTTGCTGGGCTCTGACCAGGTTGTGTTACCAGAATCCTTTGCATACCTCAAAATGTGGCCAAAAAAAAAAACCTTTTCCTCTAATTTCTGTGACAGAAAGTTCTGGAATCTGAGAGGAGCCACAAATTTCTTTCCACCCAGTGTTCCCCCAAGACTCCCAATAAAAAGGGTACCTCATTTGTGTGGGTAGGCCTAGCGTCCGCAAAAGGAAATGTCCCCACAACACAACATGGCCAGATCACATTTTCACAAAGAAAACAGAGCTATTTTTTACAAAGTGCCTAGCTGTGGATTATGGCCTCTAGATCAGCTGGCACCTGGGGAAACCTAGCCATGCTGTGCCTTCTTGAAAACTAGACACCTAGGGGAATCCAAAATGGGTTGACTTGTGGGGCTCTGACCAGGTTGTGTTACTCAGAATCCTTTGCAAACCTCAAAATGTGGCCAAAAAAAACAACTTTTCCTCTAATTTCTGTGACAGAAAGTTCTGGAATCTGAGAGGAGCCACAAACTTCTTTCCACCCAGTGTTCCCCCAAGACTCCCGATAAAAATGGTACCTCATTTGTGTGGGTAGGCCTAGCGCCCGCAAAAGGAAACCCCCAAAACACAAAGTGGACACATCACATTTTCACAAATAAAACAGAACTGTTTTTTGCAAAGTGCGTAGATGTGGATTTTGGCATCTAGGTCAGCCGCCACCTAGGGAAACCTAGCAACCCTGCACATTTTTGAAAACTAGACACCAAGGGGAATCCAAGATGGGGTGACTTGCTGGGCTCTGACCAGGTTGTGTTACCAGAATCCTTTGCAAACCTCAAAATGTGACAAAAAAACACCTTTTCCTCTCATTTCTGTGGCAGAAAGTTGTGGAATCTGAAAGGAGCCACAAATTTCTTTCCACCCAGTGTTCACCCAAGCCTTCCGATAAAAATGGTACCTCATTTGTGTGTGTAGGCCTAGCGCCCGTAAAAGGAAATGCCCCACAACACAACGTGGACACATCACATTTTCACAAAGAAAACAGCTGTTTTTTGCAAGGTGCCTAGCTGTGGATTTTGGCCTCTAGCTCAGCCGGCACCTAGGGAAACCTAGCAACCCTGAGCATTTTTCAAAACTAGACACCCTAGGGGAATTCAAGATGGGTTGACTTGTGGGGCTCTGACCAGGTTGTGTTACCCAGAATCCTTTGCAAACCTCAAAATATGGCCAAAAAAACACTTTTTCCATCATTTCGGTGACAGAAAGTTCTGGAATCTGAGAGGAGCCACAAATTTCCTTTCAGCCAGTGTGCCCCCAAGTCTCCCAATAAAAATTGTATCACACTTGTGTGGGTAGACCTAGCACCCGCGAAAGGAAATGACCCAAAACACAACGTGGACACATCACATTTTCACAAAGAACACAGAGCTCTTTTTTGCAAAGTGCCTAGCTGTGGAATTTGGCCTCTAGCTCAGCCTGCACCTAGGGAAACCTAGCAACCCTGCATAATTTTGAAAACTAGACACCTAGAGGAATGCAAGACGGATTGACTGGTGGGGCTATGCTCATGTTCTGTTACACAGAATCTTTTGCAAACCTCACAATTTGGACAAAAAACCACCTTTTCCTCTAATTTCGTTGACATAAAGATCTAGAATCTGAGAAGAGCCATGAATTTCCTTCCACCCAGCGTTCCCTCAAGTCTCCCGATAAAAATGGTACCTCACTTGTGTGGGTAGGCCTAGCGCCCGCTTCAGAAAATGCCCCAAAACACAATGTGGACACATCAAAATGTCACAAGGAAAAGTAAGCTGTTTTTTACAAATTGCCTAGCTGTGGATTTTAGCCTCTAGCTAAGCCGGTACCTGCGGAAACCTATCAAACCTGCACATTTTTGAAAACTAAACACCAAGGGAAATCCAAGATGGGGTGACTTGTGGGGCTCTGACTAGGTTCTGTTACCCAGAATCCTTTGTAAACCGCAAAATTTGGCAAAAAAACCACTATTTTCTCAAATTTCCTTCCGCCCAAGCGTTCCCCCTTGTCTGCTGATAAAATTGGTACCTCACTTGTGTGGGTAGGCCTAGCGCCTGTAAAAGGAAAGTCCCAAAACACGAAGTGGACAAATCACATTTTCACAAAGAAAACAGAGCTGTTTTTTGCAAAGTGCCTAGCTGTGGATTTTGGCCTCTACCTCAGCCAGCACCTAGGGAAACCTAGCAGCCCTGCATAGTTTTCAAAACTAGACACCAAGTGGAATCCAAAATGGGGTGACTTGTGGGGCTCTGACCAGGTTCTATTCCCCAGAATCCTTTGTAAACCTCAAAATATGGACAAAAAAAACAGCTTTTCCTTCAATTTTGAGACAGAAAGTTGTGGAATCTGAAACGAGCCACACATTTCCTTCTACCCAGCGTTCCCCCAAATCTCCCAATAAAAATGGTACCTAACTTGAGTGGATAGCCATAGTGCCCACAACAGGAAATGCACCAAAACACAACGTGGACACATAACATTTTCACAAAGAAAACAGAGCTGTTTTTTGCAAATGCCTAGCTGTGGATTTTACCCCTAGCTCAGCCAGCACATGCGGAAACCTAGCAACCCTGTGCAGTTTTGAAAACTAGACACCTTGGGGAATCCAAGATGGGGTGACTTGTGGGACTCTGCCCAGGTTCTGTTACACCTGTGTTCTGTTACACCTGCAAACCTCAAAATTTGCACTAAAAACCACTTTTTTTCTCGCATTTCGGTGAGACAAAGTTCTGGAATCTGAGAGGAGCCACAAATTTCCTTCCACCCAGCGTGCCCCCAAGTCTCCCAATAAAAATTGTATCACACTTATGTGGGTAGACCTAGCACCCGCGAAAGGAAATGACCCAAAACACAATGTGGACACATCATATTTTCACAAAGAAAACAGAGCTGTTTTTTGCAAAGTGCCTAGCTGTGGATTTTGGCCTCTAGCTCAACCGGCACATAGGGAAACATAGCAACCCTGTGCAGTTTTAAAAACTAGACACCTAGGGGAATCCATGATGGGGTGACTTGTGTGGCTCCGGCCAGGTTCTGTTACCCAGAATCCTTTGTAAACCTCACAATTATGACAAAAAACACCCTTTCGTCTAATTTTGTTGACATAAAGTTCTGGAATCTGAGAGGAACCACAAATTTCCTTCCACCCAGCGTTCCCCCAATTCTCCCGATAAAAATGGTACCTCACTTATGTGGGTAGGCCTAGCGCCCGCGACAGAAGATGCCCCAAAACACAATGTGGACACATCACATTTTCACAAGGAAAAGTGAGCTGTTTTGTACAAAGTTCCTAGCTGTGGATTTTGGCCTCTAGCTCAGCCGGCACCTGCGGAAACCTAGCAAACCTGCACATTTTTTAAAACTAGAAACCTAGGGGAATCCATGATGGGGGGACTTGTGGGGCTCTGACCAGGTTCTGTTACCCAGAATCCTTTGTAAACCTCAAAATTTGGCCAAAAAAACACTTTTTTTCTCTAATTTCGGTCACAGAAAATTCTAGAATCTGAGGGGAGCCACAAATTTCTTTCCACCCAAGCGTTCCCCCAAGGCTTCCCGATAAAAATGGTACCTCACTTGTGTGGGTAGGCCTAGCTCCCGGGACAGAAAATTCCCCAAAACACAATGTGGACACATCACATTTTCACAAGGAAAAGAGAGCTGTTTTTTGCAAAGTGCCTCGCTGTGGATTTTGGCCTCTAGCTCAACCGGCACATAGGGAAACCTAGCAAACCTGCACATTTTTTAAAACTAGAAACCTAGGGGAATCCATGATGGGGTGACTTGTGAGGCTCTGACCAGGTTCTGTTATCCAGAATCCTTTGCACACCTCACAATCTGGACAATAAAACACCTTTTCCTCTAATTTCCTTGACAGAAAGTTCTGAAATATGAGAGGAGCCACAAATTTCCTTCCACCCAGCGTTCCCCCTAGTATCCCGATAAAAATGGTACCTCACTTGTGTGGGTAGGCCTAGCTCCCGGGACAGAAAATTCCCCAAAACACAATGTGGACACATCACATTTTCACAAGGAAAAGAGAGCTGTTTTTTGCAAAGTGCCTCGCTGTGGATTTTAGCCTCTAGCTCAGCCGGCACCTGGGGAAACCTAGCAAACCTGCACATTTTTTAAAACAAGACACCTAGGGGAATCCATGATGGTGTGACTTGTGGGGCTCTGACCAGGTTCTGTTATCCAGAATTCTTTGCACACCTCATAATCTGGACAAAAAAAAAAACTTTTCCTCTAATTTCCTTGACAGAAAGTTCTGAAATCTGAGAGGAGCCACAAATTTCCTTCCACCCAGCGTTCCCCCAAGTCTCCCGATATAAATGGTACCTCACTTGTGTGGGTAGGCCTAGCTCCCGGGACGGAAAATTCCCCAAAACACAATGTGGACACATCACATTTTCACAAGGAAAAGAGAGCTGTTTTTTGCAAAGTGCCTCGCTGTGGATTTTAGCCTCTAGCTCAGCCGGCACCTGCAAAAACCTAGCAAACATGCACATTTTTGAAAACTAAAAACGTAGGGGAATCCAAGATGGGGTGACTTGTGGGGCTCTGACCAGGTTCTGTTACCCAGAATCCTTTGCAAACCTCAAAATTTGGTCACAAAAACACTTTTTTCTCTACATTCGTGACAGAAAGTTCTGGAATCTTTGAGAAGCCACAAATTTCTTTACCCCCAAGCGTTCCCCCAAGTCTCCCGATAAAAATGGTTTCTCACTTGTGTGGGTAGGCCTAGTGCCCGCAGCAGGAAATGCCTTAAAACACAATGTGGACACATCACATTTTCACAAAGAAAACAGAGCTGTTTTTTACAAAGTGCCTACAAAGTGCCTAGCTGTGGATTTTGGCCTCTAGCTTAGCTGGCACCTGGCGAAACCTAGCCAACCTGCACATTTTGGAAAAGTAAAATCGTAGGCGAATCCAAGATGGGGTGACTTGTGGGGCTCTGA
This sequence comes from Pleurodeles waltl, assembly GCF_031143425.1. Classification (NCBI taxonomy): domain Eukaryota; kingdom Metazoa; phylum Chordata; class Amphibia; order Caudata; family Salamandridae; genus Pleurodeles; species Pleurodeles waltl. The sequence goes on from NC_090445.1 coordinate 1,303,797,105, forward strand.
CCAGGTTCTGTTACCCAGAATCCTTTGTAAACCTCAAAATTTGGCCAAAAAAACACTTTTTTCTCTCACTTCGGTGACAGAAAGTTCTGGAATCTGAGAGGAGACACAAATTTCCTTCCACCCAACCGTTCCCCCAAGTATCCCGATAAAAATGGTACCTCACTTTTGTGGGTTGGCCTAGTGCCTGTGACAGGAAATGCCCCAAAACACAACGTGGACAGATCAAATTTTCACAAAGAAAACAGAGATGTGTTTTACAAAGTGCCTAGCTATGGATTTTGAACTCTATCTCAGCCGGCACCTAGAGAAACATAGCAACCCTGCACATTTTTGAAAACTAGACACCAAGCGGAATCCAAGATGGGGTGACTTGCTGGGCTCTGACCAGGTTGTGTTACCAGAATCATTTGCAAACCTCAAAATGTGGACAAAAAAACACCTTCTCCTCTAATTTCTGTGACAGAAAGTTCTGGAATCTGAGAGGAGCCACAAATTTCTTTCCACCCATGTGTTCCCCCAAGACTTCTGATAAAAATGGTACCTCATTTGTGTGGGTAGGCCTAGCGCCCGTAAAAGGAAATGCCCCACAACACAACATGGACAGATCACATTTTCACAAAGAAAACAGAGCTGTTTTTTACAAAGTGACTAGCAGTTGATTTTGGCCTCTAGCTCAGCCGGCACCTGGGGAAACCTAGCAAACGTGCACATTTTTGAAAACTATACACCTAGGGGAATCCAAGATGGGGTGACTTGTCAGGCTCTGACCAGCTTGTGTTACCCAGAATCCTTTGCAAACGTCAAAATAAGGCCAAAAAACAATTTTTCCTCTCATTTCGGTGACAGAAAGTTGTGGAATCTGAAAGGAGCAACAAATTTCCTTCCAACCAGCGTTCCCCCAAGACTCCCAATAAAAATGGTACCTAACTTGTGTGGGTAACCCTAGCGCCCGCAACAGGAAATGCCCCAAACACAACGTGGTCACATCAGATTTTCACAAATGAAACAGCTGTTTTTTTAAAAATGCTTAGCGGTGGATTTTGGCCTCTATGTCAGCCGGCACCTACGGAAACCTAGCAACCCTACACAATTTTAAAAACTAGACACCAAAGGGAATCCAAGATGGATTGACTTGTGGGGCTCTGACCATGTTCTGTTACCCAGAATCCTTTGCAAACCTAAAAATGTGGTAAAAAAAACACTATTTTCTCTAATTTTGGTGACCGAAAGTTCTGGAATCTGAGAGGACCCTCAAATTTCATTCCACCCATGCGTTTCCCCAAGTCTCCTGATAAAAATGGTACCTCATTTGTGTGGGTAGGCCTAGTGCCCGCGACAGGAAATGCCCCAAAACACAATGTGGACACATCACATTTTCACAAAGACATCAGAGCTATTTTTTTACAAAGTGCCTTGCTGTGGATTTTGGCCTCTAGCTCAGCCGGCACCAGGGGAAACCTAGCAAACCTGCACATTTTTGAAAACTAGACACCTAGGGAAATGCAAGATGGGGTGACTTGTCAGGCTCTGACCAGGTTGTGTTACCCAGAATCCTTTGCAAACCTCAAAATATGGCCAAAAAACAATTTTTCCTCTCATTCCGGTGACAGAAAGTTGTGGAATCTGAAAGGAGCGACAAATTTCCGTCCACCCAGTGTTCCCCCAAGACTCCCAATAAAAATGGTAACTAACTTGTGTGGGTAGCCCTAGCGCCCGCAACAGGAAATGCCCCAAACACAATGTGGTCACATCACATTTTCACAAATGAAACAGCAGCTTTTTGCAAAGTGCCTAGCGGTGGATTTTGGCCTTTAGCTCATCCGGCCCCTACGGAAACCTAGCAACCCTGCATAGTTTTGAAAACTAGACACCTAGGGGAATCCAAGATGGATTGACTTGCTGGGCTATGACCAGGTTCTGTTACCCAGAATCCTTTGCAAACCTCAACATTTAGTAAAAAAAAAAAAAGAATTTTATCTAATTTCGGTGACAGAAAGTTCTGGAATCTGAGAGGAGCCACAAATTTCTTCCCATCCAAGTGTTCCTCCAAGTCTCCCGATATAAATTATACCTCACTTGTGTGGGTAGGCCTAGCGCCCATGATAGGAAATGCCCCAAAACACAATGTGGACACATCACATTTTCAAAAGAAAACAGAGCTGTTTTTTTACAAAGTGCCTAGCTGGAAATTTGGCCTCTAGCTCAGCCGGCACCTGGGGAAACCTAGGAAACCTACACATTTTTGAAAACTAGACACCTAGGGGAATGCCAGATGGGGTGACTTGTCAGGCTCTGACCAGCTCGTGTTACCCAGAATCCTTTGCAAACCTCAAAATATGGCCAAGAAAATACTTTTTCCTCTCATTTCGGTGACAGAAAGTTGTGAAATCTGAAAGGAGCGACAAAATTCCTTCCAACCAGCGTTCCCCCAAAACTCCCAATAAAAATGGTACCTAACTTGTGTGGGTAACCCTAGCGCCCGCAACAGGAAAAGCCCCAAACACAACGTGGTCACATCAGATTTTCACAAATGAAACAGCTGTTTTTTTAAAAGTGTCTAGCGGTGGATTTTGGCCTCTAGGTCAGCCGGCACCTACGGAAACCTAGCGACCCTACACAGTTTTTAAAACTAGACACCAAGGGGAATCCAAGATGGATTGACTTGTGGGGCTCTGACCATGTTCTGTTACCCAGAATCCTTTGCAAACCTAAAAATGTGGTAAAAAAACCACTATTTTCTCTAATTTTGGTGACAGAAAGTTCTGGAATCTGAGAGGACCCACAAATTTCTTTCCACCCATGCGTTTCCCCAAGTCTCCTGATAAAAATGGTACCTCATTTGTGTGGGTAGGCCTAGTGCCCGCGACAGGAAATGCCCCAAAACACAATGTGGACACATCACATTTTCACAAAGACATCAGAGCTATTTTTTTACAAAGTGCCTAGCTGTGGATTTTGGCCTCTAGCTCAGCCGGCACCAGGGGAAACCTAGCAAACCTGCACATTTTTGAAAACTAGACACCTAGGGGAATGCAAGATGGGGTGACTTGTCAGGCTCTGACCAGGTTGTGTTACCCAGAATCCTTTGCAAACCTCAAAATATGGCCCAAAAACAATTTTTCCTCTCATTGCGGTGACAGAAAGTTGTGGAAACTGAAAGGAGCGACAAATTTCCTTCCAACCAGCATTCCCCCAAGACTCTCAATAAAAATGGTACCTAACTTGTGTGGGTAGCTCTAGCGCCCGCAACAGGAAATGCCCCAAACACAACGTGGTCACATCACATTTTCACAAATGAAAACAGCTGTTTTTTGCAAAGTGCTTAGTGGTGGATTTTGGCCTCTAGGTCAGCCGGCACCTACGGAAACCTAGCAACCCTACACAGTTTTGAAAACTAGACACCAAGGGGAATCCGAGATGGATTGACTTGTGGGGCTCTGACCATGTTCTGTTACCCAGAATCCTTTGCAAACCTAAAAATGTGGTAAGAAAAACACTATTTTCTCTAATTTTTGTGACAGAAAGTTTTGGAATCTGAGAGGAGCCACAAATTTCTTTCTACCCAAGCGTTCCCCCAAGTCTCCTGATAATAATTGTATCTCATTTGTGTGGGTAGGCCTAGTGGCCGCGACAGGAAATGCCCCCAAAACACAAGGTGGACACATCACATTTTCACAAAGAAATCAGAGCTATTTTTCACAAAGTGCCTAGCTGGAATTTTGGCCTCTAGCTCAGCCGGCACCTGGGGAAACCTAGCAAACCTGCACATTTTTAAAAACAAGACACCTAGGGGAATCCAAGATGGGGTGACTTGTCAGGCTCTGACCAGGTTGTGTTACCCAGAATCCTTTGCAAACCTCAAAATATGGCCAAAAAACAATTTTTCCTCTCATTCCGGTGACAGAAAGTTGTGGAATCTGAAAGGAGCGACAAATTTCCTTCCACCCAGTGTTCCCCCACGACTCCCAATAAAAATGGTAACTAACTTGTGTGTGTAGCCCTAGCGCCCGCAACAGGAAATGCCCCAAACACAATGTGGTCACATCACATTTTCACAAATGAAACAGCTGCTTTTTGCAAAGTGCCTAGCGGTGGATTTTGGCCTCTAGCTCATCCGGCCCCAACGGAAACCTAGCAACCCTGCATAGTTTTGAAAACTAGACACCTAGGGGAATCCAAGATGGATTGACTTGCTGGGCTATGACCAGGTTCTGTTACCCAGAATCCTTTGCAAACCTCAACATTTAGTAAAAAAAAAAAAAGAATTTTATCTAATTTCGGTGACAGAAAGTTCTGGAATCTGAGAGGAGCCAAACATTTCTTCCCATCCAAGTGTTCTTACAAGTCTCCCGATATAAATTGTACCTCACTTGTGTGGGTAGGCCTAGCGCCCGTGATAGGAAATGCCCCAAAACACAATGTGGACACATCACATTTTCAAAAGAAAACAGAGCAGTTTTTTTACAAAGTGCCTAGCTGGAAATTTGGCCTCTAGCTCAGCCGGCACCTGGGGAAACCTAGGAAACATACACATTTTTGAAAACTAGACACCTAGGGGAATGCCAGATGGGGTGACTTGTCAGGCTTTGACTTGTGTGGTAGCCCTAGCGCCCGCAACAGGAAATGCCCCAAACACAACGTGGTCACAAATGAAACAGCTGTTTTTTGCAAAGTGCCTAGCAGTGGATTTTGGCCTTTCGCTCATCCGGCACCTACGGAAACCTAGCAACCCTGCACAGTTTTGAAAACTAGACACCTATGGGAATCCAAGATTGATTGACTTGTGGGGCTATGACCAAGTTCTGGTACCCAGAATCCTTTGCAAACCTCAAAATTTAGTTTAAAACAAACACAATTTTCTCAAATTTCGGTGACAGAAAGTTCTGGAATCTGAGAGGAGCCACAAATGTATTTCCATCCAAGTGTTCCGCCAAGTCTCCCGATAAAAATTGTACTTCACTTGTGTGGGTAGGCCTAGTGCCCATGACAGGAAATGCCCCAATATACAATGTGGACACATCACATTTTCACAAAGAAAACAGAGCTGTTTTTTTACAAAGTGCCTAGCTGTGAATTTTGGACTCTAGCTCAGCCGGCACCTGGGGAAACCTAGCAAACCTGCACATTTGTGAAAACTAGACACCTAGGGGAATCCCAGATGGGGTGATTTCTAGGGCTCTGACCATGTTCTGTTACCTAGAATCCTTTGCAAACCTCAATATTTGGCAAAAAAACCACTTTCTCCTCTTATTTGGGTGACAGAAAGTTCTGGAATCTGAAAGGAGCCCCAAATTTCGTTCCACCCAGCGTGCCCCCAAATCTCCTGATAAAAATTGTATCACACTTGTGTGGGTAGACCTAGCACCCCCAAAAGGAAATGCCCCCAACCACAACGTGGACACATCAAATTTTCACAAAGAAAACAGAGCTGTTTTTTGCAAAGTGCTATACCTGTGGATTTTGGTCTCTAGCACAGCCGGCACCTAGGGAAACCTAGCAACCCTGCATAGTTTTGAAAACTAGACACCCAGGGGAATCGAAGATGGGGTGACTTGTGGGGCTCTGACCAGGTTCTGTAACCCATAATCCTTTGCAAACCTCAAAACTTGGCCAAAAAAACACATTTTTCTCTAATTTCGGTGACAGAAAGTTCTGGAATCCGAGAGGAGCCACACATTTCTTCCCACCCAAGCGTTCCCCCATGTCTCCCGATAAAAATGGTACCTCACTAGTGTGGGTAGGCCTCGTGCCCGTGACAGGAAATGCCCAAATACACAATGTGGTCACATCACATTTTCACAAAGAAAAGAGAGCTTTTTTTTTACAAAGTGCCTACCTGTGAATTTTGGCCTCTAGCTCAGTCTGCACCTGGGGAAACCTTCCAAACCTGAATAGTTTTGAAAACTAGACACCTAGAGAAATCCAAGATAGGGTGACTTGTCAGGCTCTGACCAGCTTGTGTTACCCTGAATCCTTTGCAAACCTAAAAATTTGGTAAAAAATAACACTATTTTCTCTCATTTTGGTGACAGAAAGTTGTGGAATCTGAAAGGAGCAACAAATTTCCGTCCAACCAGCGTTCTTCCAAGACTCCCAATAAAAATTGTACCTAACTTGTGTGGGTAGCCCTAGCGCCCGCAACAGGAAATGCACCAAACACAACGTGGTCACATCACATTTTCACAAAGAAAACAGCTGTTTTTTACAAAGTGCCTAGCTGTGGATTTTGGCCTCTAGCTCAGCCGGCACCTAGGGAAACCTAGAAACCCTGCATAATTTTGAAAACTAGACACCTAGGGAAATCCAAGATGGATTGACTTGTGGGGCTCTGACCAGGTTCTGTAACCCATAATCCTTTGCAAAACTCAAAATTCGGTAAAACAAAACACTATTTTCTCTAATTTCGGTGACAGAAAGTTCTGGAATCTGAGAGAAGCCACAAATTTCTTCCCATCCAAGTGTTCCGCCAAGTCTCCCGATAAAAATTGTACCTCACTTGTGTGGGTAGGCCTAGTGCCAGTGATAGGAAATGCCCCGAAACACAATGTGGTCACATCACATTTTCAAAAGAAAATAGAGCTGTTTTTTTACAAAGTGCCTAGCTGGAATTTTGGCCTCTAGCTCAGCCGGCACCAGGGGAAACCTAGCAAACCTATACATTTTTGAAAACTAGACACCTAGGGGAATCCAAGATGGGGTGACTTGTCAGGCTCTGACCAGCTTGTGTTACTCAGAATCCTTTGCAAACCTCAAAATATGGCTAAGAAAACACTTTTTCCTCTCATTTCGGTTACAGAAAGTTGTGGAATCTGAAAGGAGCGACAAATTTCCTTCCACCCAGTGTTCCCCCAAGACTCCCAATAAAAATGGTAACTAACTTGTGTGGGTAACCTAAGCGCCCGCAACAGGAAATGCCCCAAACACAACGTGGTCACATCACATATTCACAAAGAAAACAGAGCTGTTTTTTTGCAAAGTGCCTAGCGGTGGATTTTGGCCTCTAGCTCAGCCGGCACCTAGGGAAACCTAGCAACCCTGCATAGTTTTGATAACTAGACACCTAGGGAAATCGAAGATGGATTGACTTGTGGGGCTCTGACCATGTTCTGTAACCCATAATCCTTAGAAAACCTCAAAATTTGGTAAAACAAAACACTATTTTCTCTCATTTCGGTAACAGAAAGTTCTGGAATCTGAGAGGAGCCACAAATTTACTTCCACCCTGTGTTCCCCCAAGACTCCCGATAAAAATGGTACCTTACTTGTGTGGGTAGGCCTAGCGCCCGCGAAAGGAGATGCCCCAAACCACAAAGTGGACACATCACATTTTCACAAAGAAAACAGAGCTGTTTTTTACAAAGTGCATGGCTATGGATTTTGGCCTCTAGCTCAGCCGACACCTTGGGAAACCTAGTAACCCTGCATAGTTTTGAAAACTAGACACCTAGGGAAATCCAAGATGGATTAACTTGTGGGGCTCTGACCATGTTCTGTTACCCAGAATTCTTCGCAAACGTAAAAATGTGGTACAAAAACACTATTTTCTCTAATTTTGGTGACAGAAAGTTCTGGAATCTGAGAGGAGCCACAAATTTCTTTCCACCCAAGGGTTCCCCCAAGTCTCCTGATAAAAGTGGTACCTCACTTGTGTGGGTAGGCCTAGTGCCCCCGACAGGAAATACCCCCCAAAACACAATGTGAACACATCACATTTTCACAAAGAAATCAGAGCTATTTTTTACAAAGTGCCTAGCTGTGGATTTTGGCCTCTAGCTCAGCCGGCACCTGGGGAAACCTAGCAAACCTGCACATTTTTGAAAACTAGACACCTAGGGGAATCGAAGATGGGGTGACTTGTCAGGCTCTGACCAGGTTGTGTTACCCAGAATCCTTTGCAAATGTCAAAATATGGCCAAAAAACAATTTTTCCTCTCATTCCGGTGACAGAAAGTTGTGGAAACTGAAAGGAGCGACAAATTTCCTTCCAACCAGTGTTCCTCCAAGACTCCCAATAAAAATGGTACCTAACTTGTGTGGGTAGCCCTAGCGCCCGCAACAGGAAATGCCCCAAACACAACGTGGTCACATCACATTTTCACAAATGAAACAGCTGTTTTTTGCAAAGTGCCTAGTGGTGGATTTTGGCCTCTAGGTCAGCCGGCACCTACGGAAACCTAGCAACCCTACACAGTTTTGAAAACTAGACACCAAGGGGAATCCAAGATGGATTGACTTGTGGGGCTCTGACCATGCTCTGTTACCCAGAATCCTTTGCAAACCTAAAAATGTGGTAAAAAAAACACTATTTTCTCTAATTTTGGTGACAGAAAGTTCTGGAATCTGAGAGGAGCAACAAATTTCTTTCCACCCAAGCGTTCCCCCAAGTCTCCTGATAAAAATTGTACCTCATTTGTGTGGGTAGGCCTAGTGCCCGCGACAGGAAATGCCCCCAAAACAACATGTGGACACATCACATTTTCACAAAGAAATCAGAGCTATTTTTTACAAAGTGCCTAGCTGGAATTTTGGCATCTAGCTCAGCCGGCACCTGGGGAAACCTAGCAAACCTGCACATTTTTGAAAACTAGACACCTAGGGGAATCTAAGATGGGGTGACTTGTCAGGCTCTGACCAGGTTGTGTTACCCAGAATCCTTTGCAAACCTCAAAATATGGCCAAAAAACAATTTTTCCTCTCATTTCGGTGACAGAAAGTTGTGGAATCTGAAAGGAGCGACAAATTTCCTTCCAACCAGTGTTCCTCCAAGACTCCCAATAAAAATGGTACCTAACTTGTGTGGGTAGCCCTAGCGCCCGCAACAGGAAATGCCCCAAACACAACGTAGTCACATCACATTTTCACAAATGAAACAGCTGTTTTTTGCAAAGTGCCTAGTGGTGGATTTTGGCCTCTAGGTCAGCCGGCACCTACGGAAACCTAGCAACCCTACACAGTTTTGAAAACTAGACACCAAGGGGAATCCAAGATGGATTGACTTGTGGGGCTCTGACCATGCTCTGTTACCCAGAATCCTTTGCAAACCTAAAAATGTGGTAAAAAAAACACTATTTTCTCTAATTTTGGTGACAGAAAGTTCTGGAATCTGAGAGGAGCCACAAATTTATTTCCACCCAAGCGTTCCCCCAAGTCTCCTGATAAAAATTGTACCTCATTTGTGTGGGTAGGCCTAGTGCCCGCGACAGGAAATGCCCCCAAAACAACATGTGGACACATCACATTTTCACAAAGAAATCAGAGCTATTTTTTACAAAGTGCCTAGCTGGAATTTTGGCATCTAGCTCAGCCGGCACCTGGGGAAACCTAGCAAACCTGCACATTTTTGAAAACTAGACACCTAGGGGAATCTAAGATGGGGTGACTTGTCAGGCTCTGACCAGGTTGTGTTACCCAGAATCCTTTGCAAACCTCAAAATATGGCCAAAAAACAATTTTTCCTCTCATTTCGGTGACAGAAAGTTGTGGAATCTGAAAGGAGCCACAAATTTCCTTCCACCCAATGTTCCCCCAAGACTCCCAATAAAAATGGAAACTAACTTGTGTGGGTAGCTGTAGCGCCCGCAACAGGAAATGCACCAAACACAATGTGGTCTCATCACATTTCACAAATGAAACAGCTGCTTTTTGCCCCAACGGAAACCTAGCAACCCTGCATAATTTTGAAAACTAGACACCTAGGGGAATCCAATATGGATTGCCTTGCTGGGCTATGACCGGGTTCTGTTACCCAGAATCCTTTGCAAACCTCAACATTTAGTTTAAAAAAACCCACAATTTTATCTAATTTCGGTGACAGAAAGTTCTGGAATCTGAGAGGTGCCACACATTTCTTCCCATCCAAGTGTTCCTCCAAGTCTCCCGATAAAATGTGTACCTCACTTGTGTGGGTAGGCCTAGCGCCCGTGATAGGAAATGCCCCAAAACACAATATGGACACATCACATTTTCAAAAGAAAACAGAGCTGTTTTTTTACAAAGTGCCTAGCTGTGAATTTTGGCCTCTAGCTCAGCCGGCACCTGGGGAAACCTAGCAAACCTGCACATTTTTTAAAACTAGACACCTAGGGGAATCCAAGATGGGGTGATTTATAGGGCTATGACCATGTTCTGTTACCCAGAATCCTTTGCAAACCTCAATATTTTGCAAAAAAAAACACTTTCTCCTCTTATTTGGGTGACAGAAAGTTCTAGAATCTGAAAGGAGCCCAAATTTCGTTCCACCCAGCGTGCCCCCAAATCTCCTGATAAAAATTGTATCACACTTGTGTGGGTAGACCTAGCACCCCCAAAAGGAAATGCGCCCAACCACAACGTGGTCACATCACATTTTCACAAATGAAACAGCTGTTTTTTGCAAAGTGCCAGGTGGATTTTAGCCTCTTGCTCATCCCGCACCTACGGAAACCTAGCAACCCTGCATAGTTTTGAAAACTAGACACCTATGGGAATACAAGATGGATTGACTTGTGGGGCTATAACCAGGTTCTGTTACCCAGAATCCTTTGCAAACCTCAACATTTAGTAAAAAAAACCTCAATTTTCTCTAATTTCGGTGACAGAAAGTTCTGGAATCTGAGAGGAGCCACAAATTTATTTCCATCCAAGTTTTCCACCAAGTCTCCTGATAAAAATGGTACCTCACTTGTGTGGGTAGCCCTAGTGCCCGTGACAGGAAATGCCCTAATACACAATGTGGACACATCACATTTTCACAAAGAAAACAGAGCTGTTTTTTTACGAAGTGCCTAGCTGTGAATTTTGGCCTCTAGCTCAGCAGGCACCTGGGGAATCCTAGCAAACCTGCACATTTTTGAAAACTAGACACCTAGGGGACTCCACGATGGGGTGATTTGTAGGGCTCTGACCATGTTCTGTTACCCAGAATCCTTTGCAAACCTCAATATTTGGCCAAAAAAACACTATCTCCTCTTATTTCGGTGACAGAAAGTTCTGGAATCTGAAAGGAGCCCCAAATTTCCTTCCACCCAGAGTGCCCCCAAATCTCCTGATAAAAATTGTATCACACTTGTGTGGGTAGACCTAGCACCCCCAAAAGGAAATGCGCCCAACCACAACGTGGACACATCAAATTTTCACAAAGAAAACAGAGCTGTTTTTTGCAAAGTGCCATACCTGTGGATTTTGGTCTCTAGCTCAGCCGGCACCTAGGGAAACCTAGCAACCCTGCATAGTTTTGAAAACTAGACACCTATGGGAATACAAGATGGATTGACTTGTGGGGCTATAACCAGGTTCTGTTACCCAGAATCCTTGGCAAACCTCAACATTTAGTAAAAAAAAACACAATTTTCTCTAATTTCGGTGACAGAAAGTTCTGGAATCTGAGAGGAGCCACAAATTTATTTCCATCCAAGTTTTCCGCCAAGTCTCCTGATAAAAATGGTACCTCACTTGTGTGGGTAGGCCTAGTGCCCGTGACAGGAAATGCCCCAATATACAATGTGGACACATCACATTTTCACAAAGAAAACAGAGCTGATTTTTTACAAAGTGCCTAGCTGTGAATTTTGGCCTCTAGCTCAGCCGGCACCTGGGGAATCCTAGCCAACCTGCACATTTTTGAAAACTAGACACCTAGGGGAATCCAAGATGGGGTGATTTTAAGGGCTCTGGCAATGTTCTGTTACCCAGAATCCTTTGCAAACCTCAATATTTGGCCAAAAAAACTTTCTCCTCTTATTTGGGTGACTGAAAGTTCTGGAATCTGAAAGGAGCCCTAAATTTCCTTCCACCCAGAGTGCCCCCAAATCTCCTGATAAAAATTGTATCACACTTGTTTGGGTAGACCTAGCACCCCCAAAAGGAAATACCCCCAACCACAACGTGGACACATCAAATTTTCACAAAGAAAACAGAGCTGTTTTTTGCAAAGTGCTATACCTGTGGATTTTGGTCTCTAGCTCAACCGGCACCTAGGGAAACCTAGCAACCCTACATAGTTTTGAAAACTAGACACCAAGGGGAATCCAAGATGGGGTGACTTGTGGGGCTCTGACCATGTTCTGTAACCCATAATCCTTTGCAAACCTTAAAATGTGGCCAAAAAAACACTTTTTTCTCTAATTTCGGTGACAGAAAGTTCTGGAATCTGAGAGGAGCCACACATTTCTTCCCACCCAAGCGGTCCCGTAAGTCTCCCGATAAAAATGGTACCTCACTTGTGTGGGTAGGCCTAGTGCCCGTGACAGGAAATGCCCCAATACACAATGTGGATACATCACATTTTCACGAAGAAAACAGAGCTGTTTTTTTACAAAGTGCCTAGCTGTGAATTTTGGCCTCTAGCTCAGCCGGCACCTGGGGAAACCTAGCAAACCTGCATAGTTTTGAAAACTAGACACCTGGGGAAATCCAAGATGGGGTATCTTGTCAGGCTCTAACCAGCTTGTGTTACCCAGAATCCTTTGCAAACCTAAAAATGTGGCAAAAAAAACCCACCATTTTCTCTAATTTTGGTGACAGAAAGTTGTGGAATCTGAAAGGAGCGACAAATTTCCTTCCAACCAGCGTTCCCCCAAGACTCCCAATAAAAATGGTACCTAACTTGTGTGGGTAGCCCTAGCACCCGCAACAGGAAATGCCCCAAACACAACTGATAGGGCTCTGACCAGGTGTTGTTACCCAGAATCCTTTGTAAACCTCAAAAGTTGGCCCAAAAAAAAGTTTTCCTCTCATTTCGGTGGCAGAAAATTGTGGAATCTGAGAAAAGTCACAAATTTCCCTCCACCCAGCGTTCCCACAAGTCTCCCAATAAAAATGGTACCTCACTTTTATGGGTAGGCCTAGCGCCCGCAACAGGAAATGCCCAAAACATAACGTGGTCACATCACATTTTCACAAAGAAAACAGAGCTGTTTTTTGCAAAGTGCCTAGCAGTGGATTTTGGCCTCGAGCTCAGCTGGCACCTAGGGAAAACTAGCAACCCTGCATAGTTTTTGAAAACTAGACACCTAGGGAAATCGAAGATGGATTGACTTGTGGGGCTCTGACCAGGTTCTGAAACCCATAATCCTTTGCAAACCTCAAAATTTGGTAAAACAAAACACTGTTTTTTTCTAATTTCGGTGACAGAAAGTTCTGGAATCTGAGAGGAGCCACAAATTTCTTCCAATCCAAAATGTTCCGCCAAGTCTCCCGATAAAAATTGTACCTCACTTGTGTGGATAGGCCTAGTGCCAGTGATAGGAAATGCCCCGAAACACAATGTGGACACATCACATTTTCAAAAGAAAACAGCTGTTTTTTTTACAAAGTGCCTAGCTGGAATTTTGGCCTCTAGCTCAGCCGGCACCTGGGGAAACCTAGCAAACCTACACATTTTTTAAAACTAGACACCTACGGGAATCCAAGATGGGGTGACTTGTCAGGCTCTGACCAGCTTGTGTTACCCAGAATCCTTTGCAAACCTCAAAATATGGCCAAGAAAATACTTATTCTCCTCATTTCGGTGACAGAAAGTTGTGGAATCTGAAAGGAGTGACAAATTTCCTTCAACCCAGCATTCCCCCAAGACTCCCAATAAAAATGGTACCTAACTTGTGTGGGTAGCTCTAGCGCCCGCAACAGGAAATGCCCCAAACACAACGTGGTCACATCACATTTTCACAAATGAAACAGCTGTTTTTTGCAAACTGCCTAGCAGTGGATTTTGGCCTCTAGCTCAGCCGGCACCAAGGGAAACCTAGAAACCCTGCATAATTTTGAAAACTAGACACCTAGGGAAATCGAAGATGGATTGACTTGTAGGGCTCTGACCAGGTTCTGTAACCCATAATCCTTTGCAAACCTCAAAATTTGGTAAAACAAAACACTATTTTCTCTAATTTCGGTGACAGAATGTTCTGGAATCTGAGAGGAGCCACAAATTTCTTCCCATCCAAGTGTTCTGCCAAGTCTCCCGATAAAAATTGTACCTCACTTGTGTGGGTAGGCCTAGTGCCAGTGATAGGAAATGCCACGAAACACAATGTGGACACATCACATTTTCAAAAGAAAACAGAGCTGTTTTTTTACAAAGTGCCTAGCTGGAATTTTGGCCTCTAGCTCAGCCGGCACCTGGGGAAACCTAGGAAACCTACACATTTTTTAAAACTTCACACCTAGGGGAATCCCAGATGGGGTGACTTGTCAGGCTCTGACCAGCTTGTGTTACCCAGAGTTCTTTGCAAACTTCAAAATATGGCCAAAAAAACACTTTTTCCTCTCATTTCGGTGACAGAAAGTTGTGGAATCTGAAAGGAGCGACAGATTTCCTTCCACCCAGTGTTCCCCCAAGACTCCCACTAAAAATAGTAACTAACTTGTGTGGGTAGCCCTAGCGCCCGCAACAGGAAATACCCCAAACACAACGTGGTCACATCACATTTTCACAAATGAAACAGCTGTTTTTTGCAAAGTGCCTGGCGGTGGATTTTGGCCTCTAGATCATCCGGCCCCAACGGAAACCTAGGAACCCTGCATAGTTTTGAAAACTAGACACCTATGGGAATCCAAGATGGATTGACTTGTGGGGCTATGACCAGGTTCTGTTACCCAGAATCCTTTGCAAACCTCAACATTTAGTAAAAAAAAAAAACACAATTTTATCTAATTTCGGTGACAGAAAGTTCTGGAATCTGAGAGGAGCCACAAATTTCTTCCCATCCAAGTGTTCCTCCAAGTCTCCCGATAAAAATTGTACCTCACTTGTGTGGGTAGGCCTAGCGCCCGTGATAGGAAATGCCCCAAAACACAATGTGGACACATCACATTTTCAAAAGAAAACAGAGCGGTTTTTTTACAAAGTGCCTAGCTGTGAATTTTGGCCTCTAGGTCAGCCGGCACCTGGGGAAACCTAGCAAACCTGCACATTTTTGAAAACTAGACACCTAGGGGAACCCAAGATGGGATGATTTGTAGGGCTCTGACCCTGTTCTGTTACCCAGAATCCTTTGCAAACCTCAATATTTGGCAAAAAAAACACTTTCTCCTCTTATTTGGGTGACAGAAAGTTCTGGAATCTGAAAGGAGCCCCAAATTTCCTTCCACCCAGCGTGCCCCCTAATCTCCTGATAAAAATTGTATCACACTTGTGTGGGTAGACCTAGCACCCCCAAAAGGAAATGCCCCCAACCACAATGTGGACACATCAAATTTTCACAAAGAAAACAGAGCTGTTTTTTGCAAAGTGCCATACCTGTGGATTTTAGTCTCTAGGTCAGCCGGCACCTAGGGAAACCTAGCAACCCTGCATAGTTTTGAAAACTAGACACCAAGGGGAATCGAAGATGGGGTGACTTGTGGGGCTCTGACCAGGTTCTGTAACCCATAATCCTTTGCAAACCTCAAAATTTGGCCAAAAAAACACTTTTTTCTCTAATTTCGGTGACAGAAAGTTCTGGAATCTGAGAGGAGCCACACATTTCTTCCCACCCAAGCGTTACCCCAAGTCTCCCGATAAAAATGGTACCTCACTTGTGTGGGTAGGCCTAGTGCCCGTGACAGGAAATGCCCAAATACACGATGTGGACACATCACATTTTCACAAAGAAAACAGAGCTGTTTTTTCACAAAGTGCCTAGCTGTGAATTTTGGCCTCTAGCTCAGTCGGCACCTGGGGAAACCTTCCAAACCTGCATAGTTTTGAAAACTAGACACCTAGGGAAAACCAAGATGGGGTGACTTGTCAGGCTCTGACCAGCTTGTGTTACCCAGAATCCTTTGCAAACCTAAAAATGTGGTAAAAAAAACACTATTTTCTCTCATTTTGGTGACAGAAAGTTGTGGAATCTGAAAGGAGCGACAAATTTCCTTCCAACCAGCGTTCTCCCAAGACTCCCAATAAAAATTGTACCTAACTTGTGTGGGTAGCCCTAGCGCCCGCAACAAGAAACGCCCCAAAAATAACGTGGCACATCACATTTTCACAAAGAAAACAGAGCTTTTTTTGCAAAGTGCCTAGCAGTGGATTTTGGCCTCTAGCTCAGCCGGCACCTAGGGAAACCTAGAAACCCTGCATAATTTTGAAAACTAGACACCTAGGGAAATCGAAGATGGATTGACTTGTAGGGCTCTGACCAGGTTCTGTAACCCATAATCCTTTGCAAACCTCAAAATTTGGTAAAACAAAACACTATTTTCTCTAATTTCGGTGACAGAAAGTTCTGGAATCTGAGAGGAGCCACATATTTCATCCCATCCAAGTGTTCTGCCAAGTCTCCCGATAAAAATTGTACCTCACTTGTGTGGGTAGGCCTAGTGCCAGTGATAGGAAATGCCCCGAAACACAATGTGGACACATCACATTTTCAAAAGAAAACAGAGCTGTTTTTTTACAAAGTGCCTAGCTGGAATTTTGGCCTCTAGCTCAGCCGGCACCTGGGAAAACCTAGGAAACCTACACATTTTTGAAAACTTGACACCTAGGGGAATCCCAGATGGGGTGACTTGTTAGGCTCGGACCAGCTTGTGTTACCCAGAGTCCTTTGCAAACTTCAAAATATGGCCAAAAAAACACTTTTTCCTCTCATTTCGGTGACAGAAAGTTGTGGAATCTGAAAGGAGCGACCGATTTCCTTCTACCCAGTGTTCCCCCAAGACTCTCAATAAAAATAGTAACTAACTTGTGTGGGTAGCCCTAGCGCCCGCAACAGGAAATACCCCAAACACAACGTGGTCACATCACATTTTCACAAATGAAACAGCTGTTTTTTGCAAAGTGCCTAGCGGTGGATTTTGGCCTCTAGATCATCCGGCCCCAACGGAAACCTAGGAACCCTGCATAGTTTTGAAAACTAGACACCTATGGGAATCCAAGATGGATTGACTTGTGGGGCTATGACCAGGTTCTGTTACCCAGAATCCTTTGCAAACCTCAACATTTACTTAAAAAAACCCACAATTTAATCTAATTTCGGTGACAGAAAGTTCTGGAATCTGAAGGGAGCCACAAATTTCTTCCCATCCAAGTGTTCCTCCAAGTCTCCCGATAAAAATTGTACCTCACTTGTGTGGGTAGGCCTAGCGCCCGTGATAGGAAATGCCCCAAAACACAATGTGGACACATCACATTTTCAAAAGAAAACAGAGCGGTTTTTTTACAAAGTGCCTAGCTGTGAATTTTGGCCTCTAGGTCAGCCGGCACCTGGGGAAACCTAGCAAACCTGCACATTTTTTAAAACTAGACACCTAGGGGAACCCAAGATGGGATGATTTGTAGGGCTCTGACCATGTTCTGTTACCCAGAATCCTTTGCAAACCTCAATATTTGGCAAAAAAAACACTTTCTCCTCTTATTTGGGTGACAGAAAGTTCTGGAATCTGAAAGGAGCCCCAAATTTCGTTCCACCCAGCGTGCCCCCAAATCTCCTGATAAAAATTGTATCACACTTGTGTGGGTAGACCTAGCACCCCCAAAAGGAAATGCCCCCAACCACAACGTGGACACATCAAATTTTCACAAAGAAAACAGAGCTGTTTTTTGCAAAGTGCCATACCTGTGGATTTTGGTCTCTAGCTCAGCCGGCACCTAGGGAAACCTAGCAACCCTGCATAGTTTTGAAAACTAGACACCAAGGGGAATCGAAGATGGGGTGACTTGTGGGGCTCTGACCAGGTTCTGTAACCCATAATCCTTTGCAAACCTCAAAATTTGGCCAAAAAAACACTTTTTTCTCTAATTTCGGTGACAGAATGTTCTGGAATCTGAGAGGAGCCACACATTTCTTCCCACCCAAGCGTTACCCCAAGTCTCCCGATAAAAATGGTACCTCACTTGTGTGGGTAGGCCTAGTGCCCGTGACAGGAAATGCCCAAATACACGATGTGGACACATCACATTTTCACAAAGAAAACAGAGCTGTTTTTTCACAAAGTGCCTAGCTGTGAATTTTGGCCTCTAGCTCAGTCGGCACCTGGGGAAACCTTCCAAACCTGCATAGTTTTGAAAACTAGACACCTAGGGAAAACCAAGATGGGGTGACTTGTCAGGCTCTGACCAGCTTGTGTTACCCAGAATCATTTGCAAACCTAAAAATGTGGTAAAAAAAACACTATTTTCTCTCATTTTGGTGACAGAAAGTTGTGGAATCTGAAAGGAGCGACAAATTTACTTCCAACCATCGTTCTCCCAAGACTCCCAATAAAAATTGTACCTAACTTGTGTGGGTAGCCCTAGCGCCCGCAACAAGAAAGGCCCCAAAAATAACGTGGTCACATCACATTTTCACAAAGAAAACAGAGCTTTTTTTGCAAAGTGCCTAGCAGTGGATTTTGGCCTCTAGCTCAGCCGGCACCAAGGGAAACCTAGAAACCCTGCATAATTTTGAAAACTAGACACCTAGGGAAATCGAAGATGGATTGACTTGTAGGGCTCTGACCAGGTTCTGTAACCCATAATCCTTTGCAAACCTCAAAATTTGGTAAAACAAAACACTATTTTCTCTAATTTCGGTGACAGAAAGTTCTGGAATCTGAGAGGAGCCACAAATTTCTTCCCATCCAAGTGTTCTGCCAAGTCTCCCGATAAAAATTGTACCTCACTTGTGTGGGTAGGCCTAGTGCCAGTGATAGGAAATGCCCCGAAACACAATGTGGACACATCACATTTTCAAAAGAAAACAGAGCTGATTTTTTACAAAGTGCCTAGCTGGAATTTTGGCCTCTAGCTCAGCCGGCACCTGGGGAAACCTAGGAAACCTACACATTTTTTAAAACTTCACACCTAGGGGAATCCCAGATGGGGTGACTTGTCAGGCTCTGACCAGCTTGTGTTACCCAGAGTTCTTTGCAAACTTCAAAATATGGCTAAAAAAACACTTTTTCCTCTCATTTCGGTGACAGAAAGTTGTGGAATCTGAAAGGAGCGACAGATTTCCTTCCACCCAATGTTCCCCCAAGACTCCCAATAAAAATAGTAACTAACTTGTGTCGGTAGCCCTAGCGCCCGCAACAGGAAATACCCCAAGCACAACGTGGTCACATCACATTTTCACAAATGAAACAGCTGTTTTTTGCAAAGTGCCTAGCGGTGGATTTTGGCCTCTAGCTCATCCGGCCCCAATGGAAACCTAGGAACCCTGCATAGTTTTGAAAACTAGACACCTATGGGAATCCAAGATGGATTGACTTGTGGGGCTATGACCAGGTTCTGTTACCCAGAATCCTTTGCAAACCTCAACATTTATTAAAAAAACAAACACAATTTTATCTAATTTCGGTGACAGAAAGTTCTGGAATATGAGAGGAGCCACAAATTTCTTCCCATCCAAGTGTTCCTCCAAGTCTCCCGATAAAAATTGTACCTCACTTGTGTGGATAGGCCTAGCGCCCGTGATAGGAAATGCCCCAAAACACAATGTGGACACATCACATTTTCAAAAGAAAACAGAGCGTTTTTTTTACAAAGTGCCTAGCTGTGAATTTTGGCCTCTAGGTCAGCCGGCACCTGGGGAAACCTAGCAAACCTGCACATTTTTGAAAACTAGACACCTAGGGGAACCCAAGATGGGATGATTTGTAGGGCTCTGACCATGTTCTGTTACCCAGAATCCTTTGCAAACCTCAATATTTGGCAAAAAAAACACTTTCTCCTCTTATTTGGGTGACAGAAAGTTCTGGAATCTGAAAGGAGCCCCAAATTTCCTTCCACCCAGCGTGCCCCCAAATCTCCTGATAAAAATTGTATCACACTTGTGAGGGTAGACCTAGCACCCTCAAAAGGAAATGCCCCCAACCACAACGTGGACACATCAAATTTTCACAAAGAAAACAGAGCTGTTTTTTGCAAAGTGCCATACCTGTGGATTTTGGTCTCTAGCTCAGCCGGCACCTAGGGAAACCTAGCAACCCTGCATAGTTTTGAAAACTAGACACCAAGGGGAATCGAAGATGGGGTGACTTGTGGGGCTCTGACCAGGTTCTGTAACCCATAATCCTTTGCAAACCTCAAAATTTGGCCAAAAAAACACTTTCTTCTCTAATTTCGGTGACAGAAAGGTCTGGAATCTGAGAGGAGCCACACATTTCTTCCCACCCAAGCGTTACCCCAAGTCTCCCGATAAAAATGGTACCTCACTTGTGTGGGTAGGCCTAGTGCCCGTGACAGGAAATGCCCAAATACACGATGTGGACACATCACATTTTCACAAAGAAAACAGAGCTGTTTTTTCACAAAGTGCCTAGCTGTGAATTTTGGCCTCTAGCTCAGTCGGCACCTGGGGAAACCTTCCAAACCTGCATAGTTTTGAAAACTAGACACCTAGGGAAATCCAAGATGGGGTGACTTGTCAGGCTCTGGCCAGCTTGTGTTACCCAGAATCCTTTGCAAACCTAAAAATGTGGTAAAAAAAACACTATTTTCTCTCATTTTGGTGACAGAAAGTTGTGGAATCTGAAAGGAGCGACAAATTTCCTTCCAACCAGCGTTCTCCCAAGACTCCCAATAAAAATTGTACCTAACTTGTGTGGGTAGCCCTAGCGCCCGCAACAGGAAAGGCCCCAAAAACAACGTGGTCACATCACATTTTCACAAAGAAAACAGAGCTTTTTTTGCAAAGTGCCTAGCAGTGGATTTTGGCCTCTAGCTCAGCCGGCACCTAGGGAAACCTAGAAACCCTGCATAATTTTGAAAACTAGACACCTAGGGAAATCGAAGATGGATTGACTTGTAGGGCTCTGACCAGGTTCTGTAACCCATAATCCTTTGCAAACCTCAAAATTTGGTAAAACAAAACACTATTTTCTCTAATTTCGGTGACAGAAAGTTCTGGAATCTGAGAGGAGCCACAAATTTCTTCCCATCCAAGTGTTCTGCCAAGTCTCCCGATAAAAATTGTACCTCACTTGTGTGGGTAGGCCTAGTGCCAGTGATAGGAAATGCCCCGAAACACAATGTGGACACATCACATTTTCAAAAGAAAACAGAGCTGTTTTTTTACAAAGTGCCTAGCTGGAATTTTGGCCTCTAGCTCAGCCGGCACCTGGGGAAACCTAGGAAACCTACACATTTTTGAAAACTTGACACCTAGGGGAATCCCAGATGGGGTGACTTGTCAGGCTCTGACCAGCTTGTGTTACCCAGAGTCCTTTGCAAACTTCAAAATATGGCCAAAAAAACACTTTTTCCTCTCATTTCGGTGACAGAAAGTTGTGGAATCTGAAAGGAGCGACAAATTTCCTTCCACCCAGTGTTCCCCCAAGACTCCCAATAAAAATGGTACTAAACTTGTGTGGGTAGCCCTAGCGCCCGCAACAGGAAATGCCCCAAACACAATGTGGTCACATCACATTTTCACAAATGAAACAGCTGTTTTTTGCAAAGTGCCTAGCAGTGGATTTTGGCCTCTCGCTCATCCGGCACCTACGGAAACCTAGCAACCCTGCATAGTTTTGAAAACTAGACACCTATCGGAATCCAAGATGGATTGACTTGTGGGGCTATGACCAGGTTCTCTTACCCAGAATCCTTTGCAAACCTCAAAATTTTGTACAAAAAAACCCACTATTTTCTCTAATTTCGGTGACAGAACGTTCTGGAATCTGAGAGAAGCCACAAATTTATTTCCATCCAAGTGTTCCGCCAAGTCTCCTGATAAAAATGGTACCTCACTTGTGTGGGTAGGCCTAGTGCCCGTGACAGGAAATGCCCCAATACACAATGTGGACACATCACATTTTCAAAAGAAAACAGAGCTGTTTTTTTTTACAAAGTGCCTAGCTGGAATTTTGGCCTCTAGTTCAGCCGGCACCTGGGGAAATCTAGGAAACCTACACATTTTTTAAAACTAGACACCTAGGGGAATCCCATAGGGGGTGACTTGTCAGCCTCTGACCAGCTTGTGTTACCCAGAATCCTTTGCAAACCTCAAAATATGGCCAAAAAACAATTTTTCCTCTCATTTCGGTGACAGAAAGTTGTGGAATCTGAAAGGAGCGACAAATTTCCTTCCACCCAGTGTTCCCCCAAGACTCCCAATAAAAATGGTCACTAACTTGTGTGGGTAGCTGTAGCGCCCGCAACAGGAAATGCACCAAACACAATGTGGTCTCATCACATTTCATAAATGAAACAGCTGCTTTTTGCAAAGTGTCTAGCGGTGGATTTTGGCCTCTAGCTCATCCGGCCCCTACGGAAACCTAGCAACCCTGCATAGTTTTGAAAACTAGACACCCATCGGAATCCAAGATGGATTGACTTGTGGGGCTATGACCAGGTTCTCTTACCCAGAATCCTTTGCAAACCTCAACATTTTGTACAAAAAAGTTCTGGAATCTGAGAGGAGCCACAAATTTCTTCCCATCCAAGTGTTCCTCCAAGTCTCCCGATAAAAATTGTACCTCACTTGTGTGGGTAGGCCTAGCGCCCGTGATAGGAAATACCCTATGTTAGAAATGGGGTTTCTGGTTGGCTAGGGTATGCACCTCAGCCAGGCAGAACTTACCCACTCTAGTCAGGGCAAGGGAGTTACACGTCCAAGATAACCCCTGCTCACCCCCTTGGTAGCTTGGCACGAGCAGTCAGGCTTAACCCGGAGGCAATGTGTAAAGCGTTTGCACAAAACCCACATACATGTGACGCAACATCCCCACCACAAAGGAAACACAACACCAGATTATATGAAAATATACTGTATTGTACACAATGTAATTATTAGACCAACATCACATAACAGTACTATCCTGCTACCTTAGCAGTTGTCAGAACGTTACACATTAGTTACTCTGCAAACTAGCAGTAGTCACACATAACACACAGGTTACTCAGTATTCTGCAACATAAGCAGTAGTCAGGAACACGTTATCACATTAGAACACTTGTCATAAGCATATCATAAAACGCCCATAGTAGGAACATTAGAAAACCTATGGCAAGTTAGGGAAACATATTAGCAAGTCATGCCCATAAAAGGGACATGTGCACACATATGTAGAAAAGACACTTCATCCAAGTGGATAGGTTAGCATAACATTTCCAGTAGGCCCAACCAGGAACCTTAACAACGTTATCACTGAGGTTATGCAGGGCATAGAACATTATCAGATGCCCATATTATCAGTAGTATCCTATTAGGAGTGCCACAACCACCACCTGATAAGCACCAGCGCTTATTTTATACATGGGGTGGTAATTTCCAGTGCGAGAAGCGCAGGAGCTCCTCTTTGGAGAAATACGGTACTCCGAGGAGCACTCGTATACCGAGTGTATCTCCGGCGAAAATAGGGAGCTCAGCAGGATCGGGGCCTCCGGTGAGGGCTCCTTTCCCGTCCTGCGAGCTGTCCGGCAGGATGGTGCTTCTAGGAGCACCGCAGATTTAAGGAAGGAGCTCACTCGCTCCTTCCTCGTGCGATCTCTTTAAAGGGGGGCTCGGCGGAGACGGGGCCCTCGGTGGGGTTCCCTTCCCACTCTGCAGGCTGCCCGAGGCGGAATCCTTCGAAGAGGGGAGGCTGGAGTGGGCCCTCACCACTGGGCCACAAAAGGGGGACCGTGCTCCGTCTCCCGGCGTTGGGAATCACTGGCCCTCAGCTCCGTTACTAGGAGCATTACGGTACTTCTCTGGCCGAGCCTCGATGGCTCGGGAGGCACGACCAGTTGGGCCACGCCCACAGGATTCCTCCGGTGGGGCCCGACGGAGCTCCCCGAGGCCGCAGCTGCCCAGCCTGTCCCTGGCAATGCCGGTACCCTTGAGGGGGGCGATCCAAGGATCCAGGCGATCCGCTGCCTTCCTCCCGGGATTAGAGGCCACGACGCTCACCACGTGCAGCAGAACAAGGAATGCCCGGTTGCGGCAGTAATTTCCTTCGCAAAAGAAAAGCGCTTTCAAAGCGCTAGGACCTCCTTTACGCCCGGGTTGCGGCGGTGATCTTCTGCAGCAGGTATCCACCAGAGCTCTATTCCCCCAAGCGCTAAGGCAATATTTAAAGAATTCCCCCAAGCACTGAGGCAATATTTAAAGAAGATCGGTGCAGGGGTCAGGGGCCACGGCACCCTGCCCCTGGGAACAACTACACAAGAAGGAGCATAGGGCTGGTGGGCCCAGCTACAGGCCAGCACAAGGGGTGCAGATGGTGGCAGCTCCTCCTAGTGACCAGGCAGGTCACAGGTCAGCACAGCAGCAGCAGTCCATGGCGGTTTCCTGGTGAGTCCATTCATCAGCGTCCTGTGTCCAGTTTCAAGTTCCAAGAATGTTCAAATTGTGGGGAAAATTCCCCTGTACTTATAGTCCTGTTTTACAGTGTTTTACAATGATAGGGAGAGGAGGTTCCAGCCAGTTACAACTGGTTCTGGGAGTGCCCCCTCTCTCCTTTCAGCACAGGCTCCAAACATCAGTGGGGGGTTAACGACCCTATTGTGTGAGGCCAGGGCACAGCCTTTACAAATGTAGGTGTGCCCCGCCTCTCCCTTCTCTCAGCCCAGGAAGACTATTCAGTATGTAGATGCACCTCGGTGACACCTCCACCCTCCCTGTGTACAGGCTGTCTGAAAAGTATGCACAAAGCCCCAACTGTCACTCTGCCCAGACGTGGATTGGAGTCAAGCTGCAAAACACCAGAATCATAAGCACAGATAAATGCACACTTTCTAGAAGTGGCATTTCTGTGACAGTAATAAAAAATACACCCACACCAGTAAGCAGTATTTATTATCACCATCACAACCATACCAAACACGCCTACGCTACCCCTCATAAATCAGACAATACGCCTTACACATAAGGCAGGGCATTTCTAATGCAATCCTATGAGAAGGCAGCACTCACAGCAGTGAGACACCAAGTTAGGCTGTTTGTCACTACTAGGACAGGCCATGCAATATGGCACATGTCCTGCCTTTCTACATACATGGCACCCTGCCCATAGGGCTAGCTACGGCGTACCTTAGGGGTGACTTACATGTAGTAAAAGGGGAGTTCTGGGCCTGGCAAGTAAATTTAGATGCCAGGTCCCTGTGGCAGAAAACTGCGCACACAGGCCCTGCGCTAGCAGGCCTGAGACAGGTTTGAAAGTCTACTTCAGTGGGTGGCGCAAGCAGCGCTGCAGGCCCACTAGTAGTATTTAATTTACAGGCCCTGGGTATAGAGATACCACTGTACAAGGGACTTATAGGTAAATTTAATATGCCAATTAGGTATAAGCCAATCATACCAACTTTAGATGGGAGGGCACCTGCACTTTAGCACTGGTCAGCAGTGATAAAGTGCTCAGAGTCCTAGAGCCAACAGCGAGAGGTCAGAAAAACCAGGAGGAAGGAGGCAAAAAGACTAGGGATGACCATGCGTATGGCCAAAAGTCCAACACAACCCCCTACCAGCCAAAATCCAGGGGAGAACAATCAATACCTTGATGTACTTTCCTGATTGGGGCAATAGAACAAGGACCCAGGCCCACAACAGCAGGGGCATGTTCCAGTTCTACGCCTTCCTGACTCCACTGGGATCTCTCTGTCAATGCGTCCCAGGCAGCCTAGAAACACCCCATAACACAATATGGACACATCACATTTTCAAAAGAAAACAGAGCTGTTTTTTTACAAAGTGCCTAGCTGTGAATTTTGGCCTCTAGCTCAGCCGGCACCTGGGGAAACCTAGGAAACCTGCAAATTTTTGAAAACTAGACACCTAGGGGCCTCCAAGATGGGGTGACTTGTCAGGCTCTGACCAGCTTGTGTTACCCAGAGTCCTTTGCAAACTTCATAATATGGCCAAAAATACACTTTTTCCTCTCATTTCAGTGACAGAAAGTTGTGGAATCTGAAAGGAGTGACAAATTTCCTTCCACCCAGCGTTCCCCCAAGACTCAAAATGAAAATGGTACTAAACTTGTGTGGGTAGCCCTAGCGCCCGAAACAGGAAATGCCCCAAACACAACGTGGTCACATCACATTTTCACAAATGAAATAGCTGTTTTTTGCAAAGTGCCTAGCAGTGGATTTTGGCCTCTAGCTCATCAGGCCCCTACGGAAACCTAGCAACCCTGCATAGTTTTGAAAACTAGACACCTAGGGGATTTCAAGATGGATTGACTTGCTGGGCTATGACCAGGTTCGGTTACCCACAATCCTTTGCAAACCTCAACATTTAGTAAAAAAAAAAAAAAAAAAATTCTCTCATTTCGGTGACAGAAAGTTCTGGAATCTGAGAGGATCCACAAATGTATTTCCATCCAAGTGTTCCGCCAAGTCTCCCGATAAAAATGGTACCTCACTTGTGTGGGTAGGCCTAGTGCCCGTGATAGGAAAAGCCCCAAAACACAATGTGGACACATCACATTTTCAAAAGAAAACAGAGCTGTTTTTTTACAAAGTGCCTAGCTGGAATTTTGGCCTCTAACTCAGCCGGCGCCTGGGGAAACCTAGCAAACCTACACATTTTTAAAAACTAGACACCTAGGGGAATCCAAGATGGGGTGACTTGTTAGGCTCTGACCAGCTTGTGTTACACAGAATCCTTTGCAAACCTCAAAATATGGCCAGAAAAACACTTTTTCCTCTCATTTCGGTGACAGAAAGTTGTGGAATCTGAAAGGAGCGACAAATTTCCTTCCACCCAGTGTTCCCCCAAGACTCCCAATAAAAATGGTAACTAACTTGTGTGGGTAGCCCTAGCGCCCGCAACAGGAAATGCCCCAAACACAACGTGGTCACATCACATTTTCACAAATGAAACAGCTGTTTTTTGCAAAGTGCCTAGCGGTGGATTTTAGCCTCTCGCTCATCCCGCACCTACGGAAACCTAGCAACCCTGCATAGTTTTGAAAACTAGACACCTATGGGAATACAAGATGGATTGACTTGTGGGGCTATAACCAGGTTCTGTTACCCAGAATCCTTTGCAAACCTCAACATTTAGTTAAAAAAAACACAATTTTCTCTAATTTCGGTGACAGAAAGTTCTGGAATCTGAGAGGAGCCACAAATTTATTTCCATCCAAGTTTTCCACCAAGTCTCCTGATAAAAATGGTACCTCACTTGTGTGGGTAGGCCTAGTGCCCGTGACAGGAAATGCCCCAATATACAATGTGGACACATCACATTTTCACAAAGAAAACAGAGCTGTTTTTTTACAAAGTGCCTAGCTGTGAATTTTGGCCTCTAGCTCAGCAGGCACCTGGGGAATCCTAGCAAACCTGCACATTTTTGAAAACTAGACACCTAGGGGACTCCAAGATGGGGTGATGTGTAGGGCTCTGACCATGTTCTGTTACCCAGAATCCTTTGCAAACCTCAATATTTGGCCAAAAAAACACTATCTCCTCTTATTTCGGTGACAGAAAGTTCTGGAATCTGAAAGGAGCCCCAAATTTCCTTCCACCCAGAGTGCCCCCAAATCTCCCGATAAAAATTGTATCACACTTGTGTGGGTAGACCTAGCACCCCCAAAAGGAAATGCCCCCAACCACAATGTGGACACATCAAATTTTCACAAAGAAAACAGAGCTGTTTTTTTCAAAGTGCCATACCTGTGGATTTTGGTCTCTAGCTCAGCCGGCACCTAGGAAAACCTAGCAACCCTGCATAGTTTTGAAAACTAGACACCAAGGGAAATCCAAGATGGGGTGACTTGTGGGGCTCTGACCATGTTCTGTAACCCATAATCCTTTGCAAACCTCAAAATTTGGCAAAAAAAACACTTTTTTCTCTAATTTCGGTGACAGAAAGTTCTGGAATCTGAGAGGAGCCACACATTTCTTCCCACCCAAGCGTTCCCCCAAGTCTCCCGATAAAAATGGTACCTCACTTGTGTGGGTAGGCCTAGTGCCCGTGACAGGAAATGCCCAAATACACAATGTGGACACATCACATTTTCACAAAGAAAACAGAGCTGTTTTTTTACAAAGTGCCTAGCTGTGAATTTTGGCCTCTAGCTCAGCCGGCACCTGGGGAAACCTAACACACCTGCATAGTTTTGAAAACTAGACACCTGGGGAAATCCAAGATGGGGTGACTTGTCAGGCTCTAACCAGCTTGTGTTACCCAGAATCCTTTGCAAACCTAAAAATGTGCCAAAAAAAAAACACAATTTTCTCTAATTTTGGTGACAGAAAGTTGTGGAATCTGAAAGGTGCGACAAATTTCCTTCAAACCAGCGTTCCCCCAAGACTCCCAATAAAAATGGTACCTAACTTGTGTGGGTAGCCCAGGCGCCCGCAACAGGAAATGCCCCAAACACAACGTGGTCACATCACATTTTCACAAAGAAAACAGAGTTGTTTTTTGCAAAGTGCCTAGCAGTGGGTTTTGGCCTCGAGCTCAGCCGGCACCTAGGGAAACCTAGCAACCCTGCATAGTTTTTGAAAACTAGACACCTAGGGAAATCCAAGATGGATTGACTTGTGGGGCTCTGACCAGGTTCTGAAACCCATAATCCTTTGCAAACCTCAAAATTTGGTAAAACAAAACACTATTTTTTTCTAATTTCGGTGACAGAAAGTTCTGGAATCTGAGAGGAGCCACAAATTTCTTCCCATCCAAAATGTTCCGCCAAGTCTCCCGATAAAAATTGTACCTCACTTGTGTGGGTAGGCCTAGTGCCAGTGATAGGAAATGCCCCGAAACACAATGTGGACACATTACATTTTCAAAAGAAAACAGCTGTTTTTTTACAAAGTGCCTAGCTGGAATTTTGGCCTCTAGCTCAGCCGGCACCTGGGGAAACCTAGCAAACCTACACATTTTTTAAAACTAGACACCTACGGGAATCCAAGATGGGGTGACTTGTCAGGCTCTGACCAGCTTGTGTTACCCAGAATCCTTTGTAAACCTCAAAATATGGCCAAGAAAATACTTTTTCCTCTCATTTCGGTGACAGAAAGTTGTGGAATCTGAAAGGAGTGACAAATTTCCTTCCACCCAGCGTTCCCCCAAGACTCCCAATAAAAATGGTACCTAACTTGTGTGGGTAGCCCTAGCGCCCGCAACAGGAAATGCCCCAAACACAACGTGGTCACATCACATTTTCACAAATGAAACAGCTGTTTTTTGCAAAGTGCCTAGCGGTGGATTTTGGCCTCTCGCTCATCCGGCACCTACGGAAACCTAGCAACCCTGCATAGTTTTGAAAACTAGACACCGATCGGAATCCAAGATGGATTGACTTGTGGGGCTATGACCAGGTTCTGTTACCTAGAATCCTTTGCAAACCTCAAAATTTTGTAAAAAAAAACCCACTATTTTCTCTAATTTCGGTGACAGAAAGTTCTGGAATCTGAGAGAAGAGACAAATTTATTTCCATCCAAGTGTTCCGCTAAGTCTCCTGATAAAAATGGTACCTCACTTGTGTGGGTAGGCCTAGTGCCCGTGACAGGAAATGCCACGATACACAATGTGGACACATCACATTTTCAAAAGAAAACAGAGCTGTTTTTTTACAAAGTGCCTATCTGGAATTTTGGCCTCTAGTTCATCCGGCACCTGGGGAAACCTAGGAAACCTACACATTTTTGAAAACTAGACACCTAGGGGAATCCCAGATGGGGTGACTTGTCAGGCTCTGACCAGCTTGTGTTACCCAGAGTCCTTTGCAAACTTCAAAATATGGCCAAAAAAACACTTTTTCCTCTCATTTCGGTGACAGAAAGTTGTGGAATCTGAAAGGAGCGACAAATTTCCTTCCACCCAGCGTTACCCCAAGACTCCCAATAAAAATGGTAACTAACTTGTGTGGGTAGCCGTAGCACCCGCAACAGGAAATGCCCCAAACACAATGTGGTCACATCACATTTTCACAAATGAAACAGCGGCTTTTTGCAAAGTGCCTAGCGGTGGATTTTGGCCTCTAGCTCATCCGGCCCCTACGGAAACCTAGCAACCCTGCATAGTTTTGAAAACTAGACACCTAGGGGAATCCAAGATGGATTGACTTGCTGGGCTATGACCAGGTTCTGTTACCCACAATCCTTTGCAAACCTCAACATTTAGTTAAAAAAAAACTCAATTTTATCTAATGTCGGTGACAGAAAGTTCTGGAATCTGAGAGGAGCCACAAATTTCTTCCCATCCTAGTGTTCCTCCAAGTCTCCAGATAAAAATTGTACCTCACTTGTGTGGGTAGGCCTAGCGCCCGTGATAGGAAATGCCCCAAAACACAATGTGGACACATCACATTTTCAAAAGAAAACAGAGCTGTTTTTTTACAAAGTGCCTAGCTGTGAATTTTGGCCTCTAGCTCAGCCGGCACCTGGGGAAACCTAGCAAACCTGCACATTTATGAAAACTAGACACCTAGGGGAATCCAAGATGGGATGATTTGTAGGGCTCTGACCATGTTCTGTTACCCAGAATCCTTTGCCAACCTCAATATTTGGCAAAGAAAACACTTTCTCCTCTTATTTGGGTGACAGAAAGTTCTGGAATCTGAAAGGAGCCCCAAATTTCGTTCCCCCCAGCGTGCCCCCAAATCTCTTAATAAAAATTGTATCACACTTGTGTGGGTAGACCTAGCACCCCCAAAAGGAAATGCCCCCAACCACAACGTGGACACATCAAATTTTCACAAAGAAAACAGAGCTGTTTTTTACAAAGTGCCATACCTGTGGTTTTGGTCTCTAGCTCAGCCGGCACCTAGGGAAACCTAGCAACCCTGCATAGTTTTGAAAACTAGACACCAAGGGGAATCGAAGATGGGGTGACTTGTGGGGCTCTGACCAGGTTCTGTAACCCATAATCCTTTGCAAACCTCAAAATTTGGCCAAAAAAACACTTTTTTCTCTAATTTCGGTGACAGAATGTTCTGGAATCTGAGAGGAGCCACACATTTCTTCCCACCCAAGCGTTACCCCAAGTCTCCCGATAAAAATGGTACCTCACTTGTGTGGGTAGGCCTAGTGCCCGTGACAGGAAATGCCCAAATACACGATGTGGACACATCACATTTTCACAAAGAAAACAGAGCTGTTTTTTCACAAAGTGCCTAGCTGTGAATTTTGGCCTCTAGCTCAGTCGGCACCTGGGGAAACCTTCCAAACCTGCATAGTTTTGAAAACTAGACACCTAGGGAAAACCAAGATGGGGTGACTTGTCAGGCTCTGACCAGCTTGTGTTACCCAGAATCATTTGCAAACCTAAAAATGTGGTAAAAAAAACACTATTTTCTCTCATTTTGGTGACAGAAAGTTGTGGAATCTGAAAGGAGCGACAAATTTACTTCCAACCATCGTTCTCCCAAGACTCCCAATAAAAATTGTACCTAACTTGTGTGGGTAGCCCTAGCGCCCGCAACAAGAAAGGCCCCAAAAATAACGTGGTCACATCACATTTTCACAAAGAAAACAGAGCTTTTTTTGCAAAGTGCCTAGCAGTGGATTTTGGCCTCTAGCTCAGCCGGCACCAAGGGAAACCTAGAAACCCTGCATAATTTTGAAAACTAGACACCTAGGGAAATCGAAGATGGATTGACTTGTAGGGCTCTGACCAGGTTCTGTAACCCATAATCCTTTGCAAACCTCAAAATTTGGTAAAACAAAACACTATTTTCTCTAATTTCGGTGACAGAAAGTTCTGGAATCTGAGAGGAGCCACAAATTTCTTCCCATCCAAGTGTTCTGCCAAGTCTCCCGATAAAAATTGTACCTCACTTGTGTGGGTAGGCCTAGTGCCAGTGATAGGAAATGCCCCGAAACACAATGTGGACACATCACATTTTCAAAAGAAAACAGAGCTGATTTTTTACAAAGTGCCTAGCTGGAATTTTGGCCTCTAGCTCAGCCGGCACCTGGGGAAACCTAGGAAACCTACACATTTTTTAAAACTTCACACCTAGGGGAATCCCAGATGGGGTGACTTGTCAGGCTCTGACCAGCTTGTGTTACCCAGAGTTCTTTGCAAACTTCAAAATATGGCTAAAAAAACACTTTTTCCTCTCATTTCGGTGACAGAAAGTTGTGGAATCTGAAAGGAGCGACAGATTTCCTTCCACCCAATGTTCCCCCAAGACTCCCAATAAAAATAGTAACTAACTTGTGTCGGTAGCCCTAGCGCCCGCAACAGGAAATACCCCAAACACAACGTGGTCACATCACATTTTCACAAATGAAACAGCTGTTTTTTGCAAAGTGCCTAGCGGTGGATTTTGGCCTCTAGCTCATCCGGCCCCAATGGAAACCTAGGAACCCTGCATAGTTTTGAAAACTAGACACCTATGGGAATCCAAGATGGATTGACTTGTGGGGCTATGACCAGGTTCTGTTACCCAGAATCCTTTGCAAACCTCAACATTTATTAAAAAAACAAACACAATTTTATCTAATTTCGGTGACAGAAAGTTCTGGAATATGAGAGGAGCCACAAATTTCTTCCCATCCAAGTGTTCCTCCAAGTCTCCCGATAAAAATTGTACCTCACTTGTGTGGATAGGCCTAGCGCCCGTGATAGGAAATGCCCCAAAACACAATGTGGACACATCACATTTTCAAAAGAAAACAGAGCGTTTTTTTTACAAAGTGCCTAGCTGTGAATTTTGGCCTCTAGGTCAGCCGGCACCTGGGGAAACCTAGCAAACCTGCACATTTTTGAAAACTAGACACCTAGGGGAACCCAAGATGGGATGATTTGTAGGGCTCTGACCATGTTCTGTTACCCAGAATCCTTTGCAAACCTCAATATTTGGCAAAAAAAACACTTTCTCCTCTTATTTGGGTGACAGAAAGTTCTGGAATCTGAAAGGAGCCCCAAATTTCCTTCCACCCAGCGTGCCCCCAAATCTCCTGATAAAAATTGTATCACACTTGTGAGGGTAGACCTAGCACCCTCAAAAGGAAATGCCCCCAACCACAACGTGGACACATCAAATTTTCACAAAGAAAACAGAGCTGTTTTTTGCAAAGTGCCATACCTGTGGATTTTGGTCTCTAGCTCAGCCGGCACCTAGGGAAACCTAGCAACCCTGCATAGTTTTGAAAACTAGACACCAAGGGGAATCGAAGATGGGGTGACTTGTGGGGCTCTGACCAGGTTCTGTAACCCATAATCCTTTGCAAACCTCAAAATTTGGCCAAAAAAACACTTTCTTCTCTAATTTCGGTGACAGAAAGGTCTGGAATCTGAGAGGAGCCACACATTTCTTCCCACCCAAGCGTTACCCCAAGTCTCCCGATAAAAATGGTACCTCACTTGTGTGGGTAGGCCTAGTGCCCGTGACAGGAAATGCCCAAATACACGATGTGGACACATCACATTTTCACAAAGAAAACAGAGCTGTTTTTTCACAAAGTGCCTAGCTGTGAATTTTGGCCTCTAGCTCAGTCGGCACCTGGGGAAACCTTCCAAACCTGCATAGTTTTGAAAACTAGACACCTAGGGAAATCCAAGATGGGGTGACTTGTCAGGCTCTGGCCAGCTTGTGTTACCCAGAATCCTTTGCAAACCTAAAAATGTGGTAAAAAAAACACTATTTTCTCTCATTTTGGTGACAGAAAGTTGTGGAATCTGAAAGGAGCGACAAATTTCCTTCCAACCAGCGTTCTCCCAAGACTCCCAATAAAAATTGTACCTAACTTGTGTGGGTAGCCCTAGCGCCCGCAACAGGAAAGGCCCCAAAAACAACGTGGTCACATCACATTTTCACAAAGAAAACAGAGCTTTTTTTGCAAAGTGCCTAGCAGTGGATTTTGGCCTCTAGCTCAGCCGGCACCTAGGGAAACCTAGAAACCCTGCATAATTTTGAAAACTAGACACCTAGGGAAATCGAAGATGGATTGACTTGTAGGGCTCTGACCAGGTTCTGTAACCCATAATCCTTTGCAAACCTCAAAATTTGGTAAAACAAAACACTATTTTCTCTAATTTCGGTGACAGAAAGTTCTGGAATCTGAGAGGAGCCACAAATTTCTTCCCATCCAAGTGTTCTGCCAAGTCTCCCGATAAAAATTGTACCTCACTTGTGTGGGTAGGCCTAGTGCCAGTGATAGGAAATGCCCCGAAACACAATGTGGACACATCACATTTTCAAAAGAAAACAGAGCTGTTTTTTTACAAAGTGCCTAGCTGGAATTTTGGCCTCTAGCTCAGCCGGCACCTGGGGAAACCTAGGAAACCTACACATTTTTGAAAACTTGACACCTAGGGGAATCCCAGATGGGGTGACTTGTCAGGCTCTGACCAGCTTGTGTTACCCAGAGTCCTTTGCAAACTTCAAAATATGGCCAAAAAAACACTTTTTCCTCTCATTTCGGTGACAGAAAGTTGTGGAATCTGAAAGGAGCGACAAATTTCCTTCCACCCAGTGTTCCCCCAAGACTCCCAATAAAAATGGTACTAAACTTGTGTGGGTAGCCCTAGCGCCCGCAACAGGAAATGCCCCAAACACAATGTGGTCACATCACATTTTCACAAATGAAACAGCTGTTTTTTGCAAAGTGCCTAGCAGTGGATTTTGGCCTCTCGCTCATCCGGCACCTACGGAAACCTAGCAACCCTGCATAGTTTTGAAAACTAGACACCTATCGGAATCCAAGATGGATTGACTTGTGGGGCTATGACCAGGTTCTCTTACCCAGAATCCTTTGCAAACCTCAAAATTTTGTACAAAAAAACCCACTATTTTCTCTAATTTCGGTGACAGAACGTTCTGGAATCTGAGAGAAGCCACAAATTTATTTCCATCCAAGTGTTCCGCCAAGTCTCCTGATAAAAATGGTACCTCACTTGTGTGGGTAGGCCTAGTGCCCGTGACAGGAAATGCCCCAATACACAATGTGGACACATCACATTTTCAAAAGAAAACAGAGCTGTTTTTTTTTACAAAGTGCCTAGCTGGAATTTTGGCCTCTAGTTCAGCCGGCACCTGGGGAAATCTAGGAAACCTACACATTTTTTAAAACTAGACACCTAGGGGAATCCCATAGGGGGTGACTTGTCAGCCTCTGACCAGCTTGTGTTACCCAGAATCCTTTGCAAACCTCAAAATATGGCCAAAAAAAAAATTTTCCTCTCATTTCGGTGACAGAAAGTTGTGGAATCTGAAAGGAGCGACAAATTTCCTTCCACCCAGTGTTCCCCCAAGACTCCCAATAAAAATGGTCACTAACTTGTGTGGGTAGCTGTAGCGCCCGCAACAGGAAATGCACCAAACACAATGTGGTCTCATCACATTTCATAAATGAAACAGCTGCTTTTTGCAAAGTGTCTAGCGGTGGATTTTGGCCTCTAGCTCATCCGGCCCCTACGGAAACCTAGCAACCCTGCATAGTTTTGAAAACTAGACACCCATCGGAATCCAAGATGGATTGACTTGTGGGGCTATGACCAGGTTCTCTTACCCAGAATCCTTTGCAAACCTCAACATTTTGTACAAAAAAGTTCTGGAATCTGAGAGGAGCCACAAATTTCTTCCCATCCAAGTGTTCCTCCAAGTCTCCCGATAAAAATTGTACCTCACTTGTGTGGGTAGGCCTAGCGCCCGTGATAGGAAATACCCTATGTTAGAAATGGGGTTTCTGGTTGGCTAGGGTATGCACCTCAGCCAGGCAGAACTTACCCACTCTAGTCAGGGCAAGGGAGTTACACGTCCAAGATAACCCCTGCTCACCCCCTTGGTAGCTTGGCACGAGCAGTCAGGCTTAACCCGGAGGCAATGTGTAAAGCGTTTGCACAAAACCCACATACATGTGACGCAACATCCCCACCACAAAGGAAACACAACACCAGATTATATGAAAATATACTGTATTGTACACAATGTAATTATTAGACCAACATCACATAACAGTACTATCCTGCTACCTTAGCAGTTGTCAGAACGTTACACATTAGTTACTCTGCAAACTAGCAGTAGTCACACATAACACACAGGTTACTCAGTATTCTGCAACATAAGCAGTAGTCAGGAACACGTTATCACATTAGAACACTTGTCATAAGCATATCATAAAACGCCCATAGTAGGAACATTAGAAAACCTATGGCAAGTTAGGGAAACATATTAGCAAGTCATGCCCATAAAAGGGACATGTGCACACATATGTAGAAAAGACACTTCATCCAAGTGGATAGGTTAGCATAACATTTCCAGTAGGCCCAACCAGGAACCTTAACAACGTTATCACTGAGGTTATGCAGGGCATAGAACATTATCAGATGCCCATATTATCAGTAGTATCCTATTAGGAGTGCCACAACCACCACCTGATAAGCACCAGCGCTTATTTTATACATGGGGTGGTAATTTCCAGTACGAGAAGCGCAGGAGCTCCTCTTTGGAGAAATACGGTACTCCGAGGAGCACTCGTATACCGAGTGTATCTCCGGCGAAAATAGGGAGCTCAGCAGGATCGGGGCCTCCGGTGAGGGCTCCTTTCCCGTCCTGCGAGCTGTCCGGCAGGATGGTGCTTCTAGGAGCACCGCAGATTTAAGGAAGGAGCTCACTCGCTCCTTCCTCGTGCGATCTCTTTAAAGGGGGGCTCGGCGGAGACGGGGCCCTCGGTGGGGTTCCCTTCCCACTCTGCAGGCTGCCCGAGGCGGAATCCTTCGAAGAGGGGAGGCTGGAGTGGGCCCTCACCACTGGGCCACAAAAGGGGGACCGTGCTCCGTCTCCCGGCGTTGGGAATCACTGGCCCTCAGCTCCGTTACTAGGAGCATTACGGTACTTCTCTGGCCGAGCCTCGATGGCTCGGGAGGCACGACCAGTTGGGCCACGCCCACAGGATTCCTCCGGTGGGGCCCGACGGAGCTCCCCGAGGCCGCAGCTGCCCAGCCTGTCCCTGGCAATGCCGGTACCCTTGAGGGGGGCGATCCAAGGATCCAGGCGATCCGCTGCCTTCCTCCCGGGATTAGAGGCCACGACGCTCACCACGTGCAGCAGAACAAGGAATGCCCGGTTGCGGCAGTAATTTCCTTCGCAAAAGAAAAGCGCTTTCAAAGCGCTAGGACCTCCTTTACGCCCGGGTTGCGGCGGTGATCTTCTGCAGCAGGTATCCACCAGAGCTCTTTTCCCCCAAGCGCTAAGGCAATATTTAAAGAATTCCCCCAAGCACTGAGGCAATATTTAAAGAAGATCGGTGCAGGGGTCAGGGGCCACGGCACCCTGCCCCTGGGAACAACTACACAAGAAGGAGCATAGGGCTGGTGGGCCCAGCTACAGGCCAGCACAAGGGGTGCAGATGGTGGCAGCTCCTCCTAGTGACCAGGCAGGTCACAGGTCAGCACAGCAGCAGCAGTCCATGGCGGTTTCCTGGTGAGTCCATTCATCAGCGTCCTGTGTCCAGTTTCAAGTTCCAAGAATGTTCAAATTGTGGGGAAAATTCCCCTGTACTTATAGTCCTGTTTTACAGTGTTTTACAATGATAGGGAGAGGAGGTTCCAGCCAGTTACAACTGGTTCTGGGAGTGCCCCCTCTCTCCTTTCAGCACAGGCTCCAAACATCAGTGGGGGGTTAACGACCCTATTGTGTGAGGCCAGGGCACAGCCTTTACAAATGTAGGTGTGCCCCGCCTCTCCCTTCTCTCAGCCCAGGAAGACTATTCAGTATGTAGATGCACCTCGGTGACACCTCCACCCTCCCTGTGTACAGGCTGTCTGAAAAGTATGCACAAAGCCCCAACTGTCACTCTGCCCAGACGTGGATTGGAGTCAAGCTGCAAAACACCAGAATCATAAGCACAGATAAATGCACACTTTCTAGAAGTGGCATTTCTGTGACAGTAATAAAAAATACACCCACACCAGTAAGCAGTATTTATTATCACCATCACAACCATACCAAACACGCCTACGCTACCCCTCATAAATCAGACAATACGCCTTACACATAAGGCAGGGCATTTCTAATGCAATCCTATGAGAAGGCAGCACTCACAGCAGTGAGACACCAAGTTAGGCTGTTTGTCACTACTAGGACAGGCCATGCAATATGGCACATGTCCTGCCTTTCTACATACA
This sequence comes from Pleurodeles waltl, assembly GCF_031143425.1. Lineage (NCBI taxonomy): Eukaryota > Metazoa > Chordata > Amphibia > Caudata > Salamandridae > Pleurodeles > Pleurodeles waltl. The sequence goes on from NC_090445.1 coordinate 1,303,834,989, forward strand.
TGGCACCCTGCCCATAGGGCTAGCTACGGCGTACCTTAGGGGTGACTTACATGTAGTAAAAGGGGAGTTCTGGGCCTGGCAAGTAAATTTAGATGCCAGGTCCCTGTGGCAGAAAACTGCGCACACAGGCCCTGCGCTAGCAGGCCTGAGACAGGTTTGAAAGTCTACTTCAGTGGGTGGCGCAAGCAGCGCTGCAGGCCCACTAGTAGTATTTAATTTACAGGCCCTGGGTATAGAGATACCACTGTACAAGGGACTTATAGGTAAATTTAATATGCCAATTAGGTATAAGCCAATCATACAAACTTTAGATGGGAGGGCACCTGCACTTTAGCACTGGTCAGCAGTGATAAAGTGCTCAGAGTCCTAGAGCCAACAGCGAGAGGTCAGAAAAACCAGGAGGAAGGAGGCAAAAAGACTAGGGATGACCATGCGTATGGCCAAAAGTCCAACACAACCCCCTACCAGCCAAAATCCAGGGGAGAACAATCAATACCTTGATGTACTTTCCTGATTGGGGCAATAGAACAAGGACCCAGGCCCACAACAGCAGGGGCATGTTCCAGTTCTACGCCTTCCTGACTCCACTGGGATCTCTCTGTCAATGCGTCCCAGGCAGCCTAGAAACACCCCATAACACAATATGGACACATCACATTTTCAAAAGAAAACAGAGCTGTTTTTTTACAAAGTGCCTAGCTGTGAATTTTGGCCTCTAGCTCAGCCGGCACCTGGGGAAACCTAGGAAACCTGCAAATTTTTGAAAACTAGACACCTAGGGGCCTCCAAGATGGGGTGACTTGTCAGGCTCTGACCAGCTTGTGTTACCCAGAGTCCTTTGCAAACTTCATAATATGGCCAAAAATACACTTTTTCCTCTCATTTCAGTGACAGAAAGTTGTGGAATCTGAAAGGAGTGACAAATTTCCTTCCACCCAGCGTTCCCCCAAGACTCAAAATGAAAATGGTACTAAACTTGTGTGGGTAGCCCTAGCGCCCGCAACAGGAAATGCCCCAAACAGAACGTGGTCACATCACATTTTCACAAATGAAATAGCTGTTTTTTGCAAAGTGCCTAGCAGTGGATTTTGGCCTCTAGCTCATCAGGCCCCTACGGAAACCTAGCAACCCTGCATAGTTTTGAAAACTAGACACCTAGGGGATTTCAATATGGATTGACTTGCTGGGCTATGACCAGGTTCGGTTACCCACAATCCTTTGCAAACCTCAACATTTAGTAAAAAAAAAAAAAAAAAAATTCTCTCATTTCGGTGACAGAAAGTTCTGGAATCTGAGAGGATCCACAAATGTATTTCCATCCAAGTGTTCCGCCAAGTCTCCCGATAAAAATGGTACCTCACTTGTGTGGGTAGGCCTAGTGCCCGTGATAGGAAAAGCCCCAAAACACAATGTGGACACATCACATTTTCAAAAGAAAACAGAGCTGTTTTTTTACAAAGTGCCTAGCTGGAATTTTGGCCTCTAACTCAGCCGGCGCCTGGGGAAACCTAGCAAACCTACACATTTTTAAAAACTAGACACCTAGGGGAATCCAAGATGGGGTGACTTGTTAGGCTCTGACCAGCTTGTGTTACACAGAATCCTTTGCAAACCTCAAAATATGGCCAGAAAAACACTTTTTCCTCTCATTTCGGTGACAGAAAGTTGTGGAATCTGAAAGGAGCGACAAATTTCCTTCCACCCAGTGTTCCCCCAAGACTCCCAATAAAAATGGTAACTAACTTGTGTGGGTAGCCCTAGCGCCCGCAACAGGAAATGCCCCAAACACAACGTGGTCACATCACATTTTCACAAATGAAACAGCTGTTTTTTGCAAAGTGCCTAGCGGTGGATTTTAGCCTCTCGCTCATCCCGCACCTACGGAAACCTAGCAACCCTGCATAGTTTTGAAAACTAGACACCTATGGGAATACAAGATGGATTGACTTGTGGGGCTATAACCAGGTTCTGTTACCCAGAATCCTTTGCAAACCTCAACATTTAGTTAAAAAAAACACAATTTTCTCTAATTTCGGTGACAGAAAGTTCTGGAATCTGAGAGGAGCCACAAATTTATTTCCATCCAAGTTTTCCACCAAGTCTCCTGATAAAAATGGTACCTCACTTGTGTGGGTAGGCCTAGTGCCCGTGACAGGAAATGCCCCAATATACAATGTGGACACATCACATTTTCACAAAGAAAACAGAGCTGTTTTTTTACAAAGTGCCTAGCTGTGAATTTTGGCCTCTAGCTCAGCAGGCACCTGGGGAATCCTAGCAAACCTGCACATTTTTGAAAACTAGACACCTAGGGGACTCCAAGATGGGGTGATGTGTAGGGCTCTGACCATGTTCTGTTACCCAGAATCCTTTGCAAACCTCAATATTTGGCCAAAAAAACACTATCTCCTCTTATTTCGGTGACAGAAAGTTCTGGAATCTGAAAGGAGCCCCAAATTTCCTTCCACCCAGAGTGCCCCCAAATCTCCCGATAAAAATTGTATCACACTTGTGTGGGTAGACCTAGCACCCCCAAAAGGAAATGCCCCCAACCACAATGTGGACACATCAAATTTTCACAAAGAAAACAGAGCTGTTTTTTTCAAAGTGCCATACCTGTGGATTTTGGTCTCTAGCTCAGCCGGCACCTAGGGAAACCTAGCAACCCTGCATAGTTTTGAAAACTAGACACCAAGGGAAATCCAAGATGGGGTGACTTGTGGGGCTCTGACCATGTTCTGTAACCCATAATCCTTTGCAAACCTCAAAATTTGGCAAAAAAACACTTTTTTCTCTAATTTCGGTGACAGAAAGTTCTGGAATCTGAGAGGAGCCACACATTTCTTCCCACCCAAGCGTTCCCCCAAGTCTCCCGATAAAAATGGTACCTCACTTGTGTGGGTAGGCCTAGTGCCCGTGACAGGAAATGCCCAAATACACAATGTGGACACATCACATTTTCACAAAGAAAACAGAGCTGTTTTTTTACAAAGTGCCTAGCTGTGAATTTTGGCCTCTAGCTCAGCCGGCACCTGGGGAAACCTAACACACCTGCATAGTTTTGAAAACTAGACACCTGGGGAAATCCAAGATGGGGTGACTTGTCAGGCTCTAACCAGCTTGTGTTACCCAGAATCCTTTGCAAACCTAAAAATATGCCAAAAAAAAAACACAATTTTCTCTAATTTTGGTGACAGAAAGTTGTGGAATCTGAAAGGTGCGACAAATTTCCTTCCAACCAGCGTTCCCCCAAGACTCCCAATAAAAATGGTACCTAACTTGTGTGGGTAGCCCAGGCGCCCGCAACAGGAAATGCCCCAAACACAACGTGGTCACATCACATTTTCACAAAGAAAACAGAGTTGTTTTTTGCAAAGTGCCTAGCAGTGGGTTTTGGCCTCGAGCTCAGCCGGCACCTAGGGAAACCTAGCAACCCTGCATAGTTTTTGAAAACTAGACACCTAGGGAAATCCAAGATGGATTGACTTGTGGGGCTCTGACCAGGTTCTGAAACCCATAATCCTTTGCAAACCTCAAAATTTGGTAAAACAAAACACTATTTTTTTCTAATTTCGGTGACAGAAAGTTCTGGAATCTGAGAGGAGCCACAAATTTCTTCCCATCCAAAATGTTCCGCCAAGTCTCCCGATAAAAATTGTACCTCACTTGTGTGGGTAGGCCTAGTGCCAGTGATAGGAAATGCCCCGAAACACAATGTGGACACATTACATTTTCAAAAGAAAACAGCTGTTTTTTTACAAAGTGCCTAGCTGGAATTTTGGCCTCTAGCTCAGCCGGCACCTGGGGAAACCTAGCAAACCTACACATTTTTTAAAACTAGACACCTACGGGAATCCAAGATGGGGTGACTTGTCAGGCTCTGACCAGCTTGTGTTACCCAGAATCCTTTGTAAACCTCAAAATATGGCCAAGAAAATACTTTTTCCTCTCATTTCGGTGACAGAAAGTTGTGGAATCTGAAAGGAGTGACAAATTTCCTTCCACCCAGCGTTCCCCCAAGACTCCCAATAAAAATGGTACCTAACTTGTGTGGGTAGCCCTAGCGCCCGCAACAGGAAATGCCCCAAACACAACGTGGTCACATCACATTTTCACAAATGAAACAGCTGTTTTTTGCAAAGTGCCTAGCGGTGGATTTTGGCCTCTCGCTCATCCGGCACCTACGGAAACCTAGCAACCCTGCATAGTTTTGAAAACTAGACACCGATCGGAATCCAAGATGGATTGACTTGTGGGGCTATGACCAGGTTCTGTTACCTAGAATCCTTTGCAAACCTCAAAATTTTGTAAAAAAAAAACCACTATTTTCTCTAATTTCGGTGACAGAAAGTTCTGGAATCTGAGAGAAGAGACAAATTTATTTCCATCCAAGTGTTCCGCTAAGTCTCCTGATAAAAATGGTACCTCACTTGTGTGGGTAGGCCTAGTGCCCGTGACAGGAAATGCCCCAATATACAATGTGGACACATCACATTTTCACAAAGAAAACAGAGCTGTTTTTTTACAAAGTGCCTAGCTGTGAATTTTGGCCTCTAGCTCAGCAGGCACCTGGGGAATCCTAGCAAACCTGCACATTTTTGAAAACTAGACACCTAGGGGACTCCAAGATGGGGTGATGTGTAGGGCTCTGACCATGTTCTGTTACCCAGAATCCTTTGCAAACCTCAATATTTGGCCAAAAAAACACTATCTCCTCTTATTTCGGTGACAGAAAGTTCTGGAATCTGAAAGGAGCCCCAAATTTCCTTCCACCCAGAGTGCCCCCAAATCTCCCGATAAAAATTGTATCACACTTGTGTGGGTAGACCTAGCACCCCCAAAAGGAAATGCCCCCAACCACAATGTGGACACATCAAATTTTCACAAAGAAAACAGAGCTGTTTTTTTCAAAGTGCCATACCTGTGGATTTTGGTCTCTAGCTCAGCCGGCACCTAGGGAAACCTAGCAACCCTGCATAGTTTTGAAAACTAGACACCAAGGGAAATCCAAGATGGGGTGACTTGTGGGGCTCTGACCATGTTCTGTAACCCATAATCCTTTGCAAACCTCAAAATTTGGCAAAAAAACACTTTTTTCTCTAATTTCGGTGACAGAAAGTTCTGGAATCTGAGAGGAGCCACACATTTCTTCCCACCCAAGCGTTCCCCCAAGTCTCCCGATAAAAATGGTACCTCACTTGTGTGGGTAGGCCTAGTGCCCGTGACAGGAAATGCCCAAATACACAATGTGGACACATCACATTTTCACAAAGAAAACAGAGCTGTTTTTTTACAAAGTGCCTAGCTGTGAATTTTGGCCTCTAGCTCAGCCGGCACCTGGGGAAACCTAACACACCTGCATAGTTTTGAAAACTAGACACCTGGGGAAATCCAAGATGGGGTGACTTGTCAGGCTCTAACCAGCTTGTGTTACCCAGAATCCTTTGCAAACCTAAAAATATGCCAAAAAAAAAACACAATTTTCTCTAATTTTGGTGACAGAAAGTTGTGGAATCTGAAAGGTGCGACAAATTTCCTTCCAACCAGCGTTCCCCCAAGACTCCCAATAAAAATGGTACCTAACTTGTGTGGGTAGCCCAGGCGCCCGCAACAGGAAATGCCCCAAACACAACGTGGTCACATCACATTTTCACAAAGAAAACAGAGTTGTTTTTTGCAAAGTGCCTAGCAGTGGGTTTTGGCCTCGAGCTCAGCCGGCACCTAGGGAAACCTAGCAACCCTGCATAGTTTTTGAAAACTAGACACCTAGGGAAATCCAAGATGGATTGACTTGTGGGGCTCTGACCAGGTTCTGAAACCCATAATCCTTTGCAAACCTCAAAATTTGGTAAAACAAAACACTATTTTTTTCTAATTTCGGTGACAGAAAGTTCTGGAATCTGAGAGGAGCCACAAATTTCTTCCCATCCAAAATGTTCCGCCAAGTCTCCCGATAAAAATTGTACCTCACTTGTGTGGGTAGGCCTAGTGCCAGTGATAGGAAATGCCCCGAAACACAATGTGGACACATTACATTTTCAAAAGAAAACAGCTGTTTTTTTACAAAGTGCCTAGCTGGAATTTTGGCCTCTAGCTCAGCCGGCACCTGGGGAAACCTAGCAAACCTACACATTTTTTAAAACTAGACACCTACGGGAATCCAAGATGGGGTGACTTGTCAGGCTCTGACCAGCTTGTGTTACCCAGAATCCTTTGTAAACCTCAAAATATGGCCAAGAAAATACTTTTTCCTCTCATTTCGGTGACAGAAAGTTGTGGAATCTGAAAGGAGTGACAAATTTCCTTCCACCCAGCGTTCCCCCAAGACTCCCAATAAAAATGGTACCTAACTTGTGTGGGTAGCCCTAGCGCCCGCAACAGGAAATGCCCCAAACACAACGTGGTCACATCACATTTTCACAAATGAAACAGCTGTTTTTTGCAAAGTGCCTAGCGGTGGATTTTGGCCTCTCGCTCATCCGGCACCTACGGAAACCTAGCAACCCTGCATAGTTTTGAAAACTAGACACCGATCGGAATCCAAGATGGATTGACTTGTGGGGCTATGACCAGGTTCTGTTACCTAGAATCCTTTGCAAACCTCAAAATTTTGTAAAAAAAAAACCACTATTTTCTCTAATTTCGGTGACAGAAAGTTCTGGAATCTGAGAGAAGAGACAAATTTATTTCCATCCAAGTGTTCCGCTAAGTCTCCTGATAAAAATGGTACCTCACTTGTGTGGGTAGGCCTAGTGCCCGTGACAGGAAATGCCACGATACACAATGTGGACACATCACATTTTCAAAAGAAAACAGAGCTGTTTTTTTACAAAGTGCCTATCTGGAATTTTGGCCTCTAGTTCATCCGGCACCTGGGGAAACCTAGGAAACCTACACATTTTTGAAAACTAGACACCTAGGGGAATCCCAGATGGGGTGACTTGTCAGGCTCTGACCAGCTTGTGTTACCCAGAGTCCTTTGCAAACTTCAAAATATGGCCAAAAAAACACTTTTTCCTCTCATTTCGGTGACAGAAAGTTGTGGAATCTGAAAGGAGCAACAAATTTCCTTCCACCCAGCGTTACCCCAAGACTCCCAATAAAAATGGTAACTAACTTGTGTGGGTAGCCGTAGCACCCGCAACAGGAAATGCCCCAAACACAATGTGGTCACATCACATTTTCACAAATGAAACAGCGGCTTTTTGCAAAGTGCCTAGCGGTGGATTTTGGCCTCTAGCTCATCCGGCCCCTACGGAAACCTAGCAACCCTGCATAGTTTTGAAAACTAGACACCTAGGGGAATCCAAGATGGATTGACTTGCTGGGCTATGACCAGGTTCTGTTACCCACAATCCTTTGCAAACCTCAACATTTAGTTAAAAAAAAACTCAATTTTATCTAATGTCGGTGACAGAAAGTTCTGGAATCTGAGAGGAGCCACAAATTTCTTCCCATCCTAGTGTTCCTCCAAGTCTCCAGATAAAAATTGTACCTCACTTGTGTGGGTAGGCCTAGCGCCCGTGATAGGAAATGCCCCAAAACACAATGTGGACACATCACATTTTCAAAAGAAAACAGAGCTGTTTTTTTACAAAGTGCCTAGCTGTGAATTTTGGCCTCTAGCTCAGCCGGTACCTGGGGAAACCTAGCAAACCTGCACATTTATGAAAACTAGACACCTAGGGGAATCCAAGATGGGATGATTTGTAGGGCTCTGACCATGTTCTGTTACCCAGAATCCTTTGCCAACCTCAATATTTGGCAAAGAAAACACTTTCTCCTCTTATTTGGGTGACAGAAAGTTCTGGAATCTGAAAGGAGCCCCAAATTTCGTTCCCCCCAGCGTGCCCCCAAATCTCTTAATAAAAATTGTATCACACTTGTGTGGGTAGACCTAGCACCCCCAAAAGGAAATGCCCCCAACCACAACGTGGACACATCAAATTTTCACAAAGAAAACAGAGCTGTTTTTTACAAAGTGCCATACCTGTGGTTTTGGTCTCTAGCTCAGCCGGCACCTAGGGAAACCTAGCAACCCTGCATAGTTTTGAAAACTAGACACCAAGGGGAATCAAAGATGGGGTGACTTGTGGGGCTCTGACCAGGTTCTGTAACCCATAATCCTTTGCAAACCTCAAAATATGGCCAAAAAAACACTTTTTTCTCTAATTTCGGTGAGAGAAAGTTCTGGAATCTGAGAGGAGCCACACATTTCTTCCCACCCAAGCGTTACCCCAAGTCTCCCAATAAAAATGGTACCTCACTTGTGTGGGTAGGCCTAGTGCCCGTGACAGGAAATGCCCAAATACACAATGTGGACACATCACATTTTCACAAAGAAAACAGAGCTGTTTTTTCACAAAGTGCCTAGCTGTGAATTTTGGCCTCTAGCTCAGTCGGCACCTGGGGAAACCTTCCAAACCTGCATAGTTTTGAAAACTAGACACCTATGGAAATCCAAGATGGGGTGACTTGTCAGGCTCTGACCAGCTTGTGTTACCCAGAATCCTTTGCAAACCTAAAAATGTGGTAAAAAAAACACTATTTTCTCTCATTTTGGTGACAGAAAGTTGTGGAATCTGAAAGGAGCGACAAATTTCCTTCCAACCAGCGTTCTCCCAAGACTCCCAATAAAAATTGTACCTAACTTGTGTGGGTAGCCCTACCGCCCGCAACAGGAAAGGCCCCAAAAACAACGTGGTCACATCACATTTTCACAAAGAAAACAGAGCTTTTTTTGCAAAGTGCCTAGCAGTGGATTTTGGCCTCTAGCTCAGCCGGCACCTAGGGAAACCTAGAAACCCTGCATAATTTTGAAAACTAGACACCTAGGGAAATCGAAGATGGATTGACTTGTAGGGCTCTGACCAGGTTCTGTAACCCATAATCCTTTGCAAACCTCAAAATTTGGTAAAACAAAACACTATTTTCTCTAATTCCGGTGACAGAAAGTTCTGGAATCTGAGAGGAGCCACAAATTTCTTCCCATCCAAGTGTTCTGCCAAGTCTCCAGATAAAAATTGTACCTCACTTGTGTGGGTAGGCCTAGTGCCAGTGATAGGAAATGCCCCGAAACACAATGTGGACACATCACATTTTCAAAAGAAAACAGAGCTGTTTTTTTACAAAGTGCCTAGCTGGAATTTTGGCCTCTAGCTCAGCCGGCACCTGGGGAAACCTAGGAAACCTACACATTTTTGAAAACTAGACACCTAGGGGAATCCCAGATGGGGTGACTTGTCAGGCTCTGACCAGCTTGTGTTACCCAGAGTCCTTTGCAAACTTCAAAATATGGCCAAAAAAACACTTTTTCCTCTCATTTCGGTGACAGAAAGTTGTGGAATCTGAAAGGAGCGACAAATTTCCTTCCACCCAGTGTTCCCCCAAGACTCCCAATAAAAATGGTACTAAACTTGTGTGGGTAGCCCTAGCGCTCGCAACAGGAAATGCCCCAAACACAACGTGGTCACATCACATTTTCACAAATGAAACAGCTGTTTTTTGCAAAGTGCCTAGCGGTGGATTTTGGCCTCTCGCTCATCCGGCACCTACGGAAACCTAGCAACCCTGCATAGTTTTGAAAACTAGACACCTATCGGAATCCAAAATGGATTGACTTGTGGGGCTATGACCAGGTTCTCTTACCCAGAATCCTTTGCAAACCTCAAAATTTTGTACAAAAAACCCCACTATTTTCTCTAATTTCGGTGACAGAAAGTTCTGGAATCTGAGAGGAGCCACAAATTTATTTCCATCCAAGTGTTCCGCCAAGTCTCCTGATAAAAATGGTACCTCACTTGTGTGGGTAGGCCTAGTGGCCGTGACTGGAAATGCCCCAATACACAATGTGGACACATCACATTTTCAAAAGAAAACAGAGCTGTTTTTTTTACAAAGTGCCTAGCTTGAATTTTGGCCTCTAGCTCAGCCGGCACCTGGGGAAGTCTAGGAAACCTACACATTTTTGAAAACTAGACACCTAGGGGAATCCCAGATGGGGTGACTTGTCAGGCTCTGACCAGCTTGTGTTACCCAGAGTCCTTTGCAAACTTCAAAATATGGCCAAAAAAACACTTTTTCCTCTCATTTCGGTGACAGAAAGTTGTGGAATCTGAAAGGAGCGACAGATTTCCTTCCACCCAGTGTTCCCCCAAGACTCCCAATAAAAATGGTAACTAACTTGTGTGGGTAGCTCTAGCGCCCGCAACAGGAAATGCCCCAAACACAACGTTGTCACATCACATTTTCACAAATGAAACAGCTGTTTTTTGCAAAGTGCCTAGCGGTGGATTTTGGCCTCTAGCTCATCCGGCCCCTACGGAAACCTAGCAACCCTGCATAGTTTTGAAAACTAGACACCTAGGGGAATCCAAGATGGATTGACTTGCTGGGCTATGACCAGGTTCTGTTACCCAGAATCCTTTGCAAACCTCAAAATTTAGTTAAAAAAAACACACTATTTTCTCTAATTTCGGTGACAGAAAGTTCTGGAATCTGAGAGGAGCCACAAATTTATTTCCATCCAAGTGTTCCGCCAAGCTCCTGATAAAAATGGTACCTCACTTGTGTGGGTAGGCCTAGTGCCCGTGACAGGAAATGCCCCAATACACAATGTGGACACATCACATTTTCAAAAGAAAACAGCTGTTTTTTTACAAAGTGCCTAGCTGGAATTTTGGCCTCTAGTTCAGCCGGCACCTGGGGAAACCTAGGAAACCTACACATGTTTGAAAACTAGACACCTAGGGGAATCCCAGATGGGGTGACTTGTCAGGCTCTGACCAGCTTGTGTTACCCAGAGTCCTTTGCAAACTTCAAAATATGGCCAAAAAACACTTTTTCCTCTCATTTCGGTGACAGAAAGTTGTGGAATCTGAAAGGAGCGACAGATTTCCTTCCACCCAGTGTTCCCCCAAGACTGCCAATAAAAATGGTACTAAACTTGTGTTGGCAGCCCTAGCGCCCGCAATAGGAAATACCCCAAACACAACGTGGTCACATCACATTTTCACAAATGGAACAGCTGTTTTTTGCAAAGTGCCTAGCGGTGGATTTTGGCCTCTAGATCATCCGGCCCCAACGGGTCAGCCTAGGAGATGCAGGAAATGTAATTTGGAGGGGCACTTGGCTAAGGACTGTACTGCACCTTTCTGCACTAAGTGTAGAAACACTGGACATGAAGCTGTTGTGTGGCTGAAAAAACGTGCAATCTTTGTGGCTCAACAGAGCATGAGTTTAAAAACTGCCCCTCCTCCTATGCCTTTAAAATCAAAGCTGCGCGACTGGAGCAACCTTTCACTCCCCACCAGAGTAAAGGGAGGTCAAGGGAAGATGTAGAGGAGGAGGAGGAATAATTAATCAGGCTTGGTTTGGAGGAGGAAAGATTAGCTCTCCAACCTGGTTTATCCTTGTCTGAGGCAAAGGTTGATTTAACTGTGAAGCAAGACACCTCTGGGGAACGTGCTTCAGTTTTGGCGGGAAAACAAGCAGGTGCAGTTGATGAGGCTGGGAACTGCATGGAACCTAATGAGGGTGATTCACCAGGTGCCCCTGATCAACCAATCATGGCTACCACACCGGATTTAAATTTGGCTGTCCAATCACAGCAGACGTCCTCCAAAACCACTGGGGGGGGTGGTGCCCAACATCACCTGGGTGCTACTGAAAGGAATGGTATCATCAGTGCTGGAGGCTCTTCTCTGATATCCACCACAGGTGCAGCTCTTGACGCACCCCAGGTGCAACCTGCTCCACTTTCTGCTCCACAGCCACATGGCACTGTTATGGATGACAGTCTGTATGTTACGCCTGAGGTATTTTCCACTCCAAGCCAGCACTCTCTAGAACCCGCTTCATCTGGTACTGCAAATGCAGTTGGTACTCAAGGTACAGTGTCTACAATTTCCTCTATAGACTCTTGCAGTGAGATAGAGTTCGCCTGTACAGCCCTGGAACACTCTTCTTTCTCTGACACTGCGGTTGCTGCTGAGGTAGTTGAGTGGGGCAAGGATGACATTTTTGTTGAGGAAGAGGTTGAATCTGCCATGGATGTTTCAACCTCATTAAAAAGGAAGGAGAAAGAGGGGGATGATACGGAAGAGACAGGTTTTGAGAGCAATGACTCCAGAGACTTGTGCGCACAGGATGTCAGGCGTAATTCCCAGGCGGTGACAGGGGAGGATGCTTTTACCCCTGTGATAAAGCAGAAGACTAAGAAGAGGAATAGGAAATTGGACTGAAAGTACCATTTTACAATGTCTATGTTTTTCAGATATTTCCTGATGCTTCTCTTGGGGAGTATTAATGTTAGGTGCTTGGGTGATGATGTGAAAAGTTCATCAATTTTTGACTTTTTGAGCCTGCAAAAATTGGACATGATTTTCTTACAGGAATGTGCTATCCCAGAACTATCTAAGGACACAAAATTGCAACAAATGTGGACTTGTGGCCCTTCCATCTGGTCAGGCTGTAATTCTGACCGAAATGCGGGGATAGGCATTTTATTTTGCAGTAATGACTTTGTTATTCAGAACGTTCAACATGTGGTTAAAGGGGGATTACTATGTGTGGATGTTACTTGGAATGGCCATGATTTACGCCTTATTAATGTGTACTGCCCTACATCATTGTCCTGCAGAAAGAATGTTTTGAGCTTCCTGCCTCAGCTCCTTTTATGCTACAGGAATGTTTTTCTAGGCGGTGATTTCAACTGTTTATTGGCTGTGGAAGACAGATCCTCTTCTTCTGCAGTACACCTGGACGGTGGCTCTACCTCACTGAAAAGTATTATTTCTGATTTTCATTTGCAGGATTCTTACAGATTGTTGCATCCTAATGATCCAGGTTACACTTGGGTTAGCTCCAACTCTTCCACTAAGTCACGCATAGATTTTATCTTTGCAAGTCCCTCAGAAAAGATAGTTTCAGCCACTCTCATTCCGGTTTTCTTTTCCGATCATCACCTCATTTCAGTTGGCGTCTCCATAGCAGATATACTTCTTAGAGGGAAAGGTCTGTGGAGACTCAATATTCTTTTGCTCAATGATAAGGCTACCCGGGATAAGTTTAGTTACCATTACCAAAATTGGCAGTCCCTGAAAATTCTTTTCCCCTCAGTCAGTGAGTGGTGGGAGGACATTAAGATCCGTATACGGTCCTTCTTTATTCGGGAGGGAACTAGAGTGGCTAGAGACAGGCGGTGTAGAATCAACCATTTGCAAATCCGGCTCCAGGATTTGTCAAAGCTATTGGAGCACGGTTTTGATGTACAGGCAGACATTCTATTGTGCAAGCAGAGGTTATCCTCCTTGTACCATGAATTTACTAAAGGGTTGATTCTTCGCAGTAGGGTTCAGTTCCTGGAGAACAATGAGACGTGCTCTAGGTTTTTCTTTCTAAAAGCGAGGGCTACTGGGAGAATTATAGATGCCATGATGGACTCCCACGGTACCACTCATACCACTACTGAAGGAATCCGAGACAGTGTGCATGCTTTCTATAGCGACTTATATGGGCCCAAAGTTTCAGACAATGCAACTGGGAATTTTTTCATGCAACATCTGCATTTGTCTTTGTCTGAAGAGAATAAGGAAGTTCTTGAAGGGGATTTGGTGCTTGCAGACCTCAAAAGGGCCATGCTCAGCTTGCCTAAGGGGAGATCCCCTGGTTCTGATGGCATACCTGTAGAGTTCTATGCTACTTTTTGGGACGTAGTGGGCTCCGACTTGCTTGAAGTCTTTCGCTGTTCTATGAGGGAAGGATTGCTCCCTAATTCCTTGAGAGGTGGTTGCATAAGACTTATCTACAAGAAGAAAGGTGATAGAGCCGATGTAAGGAACTGGCGTCCAATCAGCCTTCTTAATGTAGACTTTAAAATATTGTCTAAATCTTTGTTCCTTCAGTTGCGGCCTGTTGTTTCCACTGTCGTTGAGTCAGACCAAACGTGTGGTATACCTGGGCGTAAGATATCTGACAACTTATGTTTGGTTAGAGATGTGTTCTCGTATATTAAAGACCGTGGGTTATCTCTGTGTTTGCTGAACCTGGATCAGGAAAAGGCTTTTGATAGGCTAAACCACACTTTTATGTTTCAGGTTTTGAAACATTTGAATTTTGGTCCAACTTTCAGGTCCTGGATTTCTTTATTGTATACCAATTGTTACAGCAGGGTCATGGTCAATGGCACGTTGACTGCCTCTTTTCCTGTTTTGTCTGGTGTACGGCAGGGATGCCCTTTGTCCCCCCTCTTGTTCATTTTGGCCATCGAACCTTTTCTTGCAACACTGAGGGCTGATAAACTGATTAAAGGGATCCCTGTCCCTGGAGGTAGGGGGGTTTCTGTCACTGCCTCTGCTTATATGGACGATGTATCTGTTTTTTGTTCAGATAATATTTCTATCCGCCAGGTTTTATGGTATTGTAGTAGGTTTTCTTTTGCTTCGTCATCGAGGATTAACCTGGCCAAGAGTGAGTGTTTGTACATAAACTGGAAGGAAGATAAGATGGATTGGGGCCTTAAGGTAGTGCAAGATAGCGTGAAAGTTCTTGGTCTGTTTTTTGGTGAGGGTGGTAGCTTGCAGAGCTGGTCTGAATGCATGTCCAGGGTAAAGCAGAAGATTGCACTTTGGGGTTTGCGGTCACTTACTATGACTGGTAAAATACTTGTTGCAAAGGCAGAATTTCTATCATGCCTTCTGTATATTGCAGTGGTTTACCCCGTCCCCCGACACTGCCTTACACTGCTACAGAGGTGGGTTTTTCAGTTCATTTGGGGAGGAAAGCAAGAAAGAGTGGCTCGCTCGACCATGTTAAAGCCTGTGGATTTGGGTGGCAAGAGTGCTCCAAACATTGGTCTCGCCTTGCAATCTTTGTTTATTTGCACCATGATTAGGGGCAGTATTTGTCTGGATAAGGAAGAAAGGAAGTGGTCTTTTTTTGCCAGTTTCTGGCTGAATTTTCTGGTGTGCAGAACATGGGGCATGGTTGTCTCAAATAGCATGCCTCATTCGGAATCCTGCCCATTTGCTTACTTTTATGCCAGGAAATTCATTAGGACTCACAATTTACACGCAATTCCTTTGGGCTTGATCTCACCTAGGCTCATTCGCAAATCTGTTACTGGGGCCCAGCAGCAGGTACCAGTCAGGTGGTTTTCACACCTTGCTTCTAAGGCTATTTGGGCAAATGTTTCTGTACGGTACCTTCAAAATATCCATTGTGACCTGGCATGGTCCACAGCACATGGTTGCCTGCCTCTCCGCCTTTATTTGTTTATGCGACGATGTTCTAGGGCACCCTTTTGTGTCAGGAAGGGTTGTTTGGCAGAAGAATCTTGTGACCACCTCTTTTGGTACGGCCCCATGGCACAACAGGTGTGGGCTTTGGCGGAAGTATGGCTTTCTTCCCTGAATTCTGATGTGGTTTTGTCTAGAGAGGGTGTGATCTTTGGCCTGTTCGTTTCCAGCTCCCCATGTCAGAAGTATTGTATTGTGGTTAATTGCTTGAAGGATGCTTTGTGGAGGGCTAGAAATCTTCTACTTTTCAAAGGTGTTGATCTCTCCCCACAAGTGGTCTATGCTCTTGGTTGTTCCTTGGTCCACGATTACTTGTCTAAAGATATATGTGTGAAGGGTAAGGTGCCTACCTATTTGGAATGGTGTTGGAGTGATCATGGGTGATGGATGGTTTATTTTTTAGTTTGGGCTTTTTTCTAACACAGGAGTTGCTGTGTTTCTTGGGATTGATCTTTGGTTTTTTTCTT
The DNA here is from genome assembly GCF_031143425.1 of Pleurodeles waltl. NCBI lineage: Eukaryota > Metazoa > Chordata > Amphibia > Caudata > Salamandridae > Pleurodeles > Pleurodeles waltl. Next base: position 1,303,850,752 of record NC_090445.1, read on the forward strand.
TTATCCCATTGCTTTTAAACATTCCTGCTTTTAGTTTCTTTTACTTCGGAATGCATTAACATCTAGATGTTAAACTGGTGTTGGCCTAGGCACTGTGTGAGGGTTTTCACCTGGTCCAATGTCGTGCCACCTGAAACATGGATTGGCTAACATGTATTCTGTCTTTTAATGGTTGAATAAAGGTTTTGAAACTTTAAAAAAAAAAAAAAAAAAAAAAAGTTTTTTGCAAAGTGCCTAGCGGTGGATTTTGGCCTCTAGATCATCTGGCCCCTACGGAAACCTAGGAACCCTGCATAGTTTTGAAAACTAGACACCTATGGGAATCCAAGATGGATTGACTTGTGGGGCTATGACCAGGTTCTGTTACCCAGAATCCTTTGCAAACCTCAACATTTAGTAAAAAAAAAAAACACAATTTTATCTAATTTCGGTGACAGAAAGTTCTGGAATCTGAGAGGAGCCACAAATTTCTTCCCATCCAAGTGTTCCTCCAAGTCTCCCGATAAAAATTGTACCTCACTTCTGTGGGTAGGCCTAGCGCCCGTGATAGGAAATGCCCCAAAACACAATGTGGACACATCACATTTTCAAAAGAAAACAGAGCGGTTTTTTTACAAAGTGCCTAGCTGTGAATTTTGGCCTCTAGGTCAGCCGGCACCTGGGGAAACCAAGCAAACCTGCACATTTTTTAAAACTAGACACCTAGGGGAATCCAAGATGGGATGATTTGTAGGGCTCTGACCATGTTCTGTTACCCAGAATCCTTTGCAAACCTCAATATTTGGCAAAGAAAACACTTTCTCCTCTTATTTGGGTGACAGAAAGTTCTGGAATCTGAAAGGAGCCCCAAATTTCATTCCACCCAGCGTGCCCCCAAATCTCCTGATAAAAATTGTATCACACTTGTGTGGGTAGACCTAGCACCCCCAAAAGGAAATGCCCCCAACCACAACGTGGACACATCAAATTTTCACAAAGAAAACAGAGCTGTTTTTTACAAAGTGCCATACCTGTGGATTTTGGTCTCTAGCTCAGCCGGCACCTAGGGAAACCTAGCAACCCTGCATAGTTTTGAAAACTAGACACCAAGGGGAATCGAAGATGGGGTGACTTGTGGGGCTCTGACCAGGTTCTGTAACCCATAATCCTTTGCAAACCTCAAAATTTGGTAAAACAAAACACTATTTTCTCTAATTCCGGTGACAGAAAGTTCTGGAATCTGAGAGGAGCCACAAATTTCTTCCCATCCAAGTGTTCTGCCAAGTCTCCAGATAAAAATTGTACCTCACTTGTGTGGGTAGGCCTAGTGCCAGTGATAGGAAATGCCCCGAAACACAATGTGGACACATCACATTTTCAAAAGAAAACAGAGCTGTTTTTTTACAAAGTGCCTAGCTGGAATTTTGGCCTCTAGCTCAGCCGGCACCTGGGGAAACCTAGGAAACCTACACATTTTTGAAAACTAGACACCTAGGGGAATCCCAGATGGGGTGACTTGTCAGGCTCTGACCAGCTTGTGTTACCCAGAGTCCTTTGCAAACTTCAAAATATGGCCAAAAAAACACTTTTTCCTCTCATTTCGGTGACAGAAAGTTGTGGAATCTGAAAGGAGCGACAAATTTCCTTCCACCCAGTGTTCCCCCAAGACTCCCAATAAAAATGGTACTAAACTTGTGTGGGTAGCCCTAGCGCTCGCAACAGGAAATGCCCCAAACACAACGTGGTCACATCACATTTTCACAAATGAAACAGCTGTTTTTTGCAAAGTGCCTAGCGGTGGATTTTGGCCTCTCGCTCATCCGGCACCTACGGAAACCTAGCAACCCTGCATAGTTTTGAAAACTAGACACCTATCGGAATCCAAAATGGATTGACTTGTGGGGCTATGACCAGGTTCTCTTACCCAGAATCCTTTGCAAACCTCAAAATTTTGTACAAAAAACCCCACTATTTTCTCTAATTTCGGTGACAGAAAGTTCTGGAATCTGAGAGGAGCCACAAATTTATTTCCATCCAAGTGTTCCGCCAAGTCTCCTGATAAAAATGGTACCTCACTTGTGTGGGTAGGCCTAGTGGCCGTGACTGGAAATGCCCCAATACACAATGTGGACACATCACATTTTCAAAAGAAAACAGAGCTGTTTTTTTTACAAAGTGCCTAGCTTGAATTTTGGCCTCTAGCTCAGCCGGCACCTGGGGAAGTCTAGGAAACCTACACATTTTTGAAAACTAGACACCTAGGGGAATCCCAGATGGGGTGACTTGTCAGGCTCTGACCAGCTTGTGTTACCCAGAGTCCTTTGCAAACTTCAAAATATGGCCAAAAAAACACTTTTTCCTCTCATTTCGGTGACAGAAAGTTGTGGAATCTGAAAGGAGCGACAGATTTCCTTCCACCCAGTGTTCCCCCAAGACTCCCAATAAAAATGGTAACTAACTTGTGTGGGTAGCTCTAGCGCCCGCAACAGGAAATGCCCCAAACACAACGTTGTCACATCACATTTTCACAAATGAAACAGCTGTTTTTTGCAAAGTGCCTAGCGGTGGATTTTGGCCTCTAGCTCATCCGGCCCCTACGGAAACCTAGCAACCCTGCATAGTTTTGAAAACTAGACACCTAGGGGAATCCAAGATGGATTGACTTGCTGGGCTATGACCAGGTTCTGTTACCCAGAATCCTTTGCAAACCTCAACATTTAGTAAAAAGAAACACAATTTTCTCTAATTTCGGTGACAGAAAGTTCTGGAATCTGAGAGGAACCACAAGTTTATTTCCATCCAAGTGTTCTGCCAAGTCTCCCGATAAAAATGGTACCTCACTTGTGTGGGTAGGCCTAGTGCCCGTGATAGGAAATGCCCCAAAACACAATGTGGACACATCACATTTTCAAAAGAAAACAGAGCTGTTTTTTTACAAAGTGCCTAGCTGGAATTTTGGCCTCTAGTTCAGCCGGCACCTGGGGAAACCTAGCAAACCTACACATTTTTGAAAACTAGACACCTAGGGGAATCCAAGATGGGGTGACTTGTCAGGCTCTGACCAGCTTGTGTTACCCAGAATCCTTTGCAAACCTCAAAATATGGCCAAGAAAACACTTTTTCCTCTCATTTCGGTGACAGAAAGTTGTGGAATCTGAAAGGAGCGACAAATTTCCTTCAACCCAGCGTTCCCCCAAGACTCCTAATAAAAATGGTACCTAACTTGTGTGGGTAGCTCTAGCGCCCGCAACAGGAAATGCCCCAAACACAACGTGGTCACATCACATTTTCACAAATGAAACAGCTGTTTTTTGCAAACTGCCTAGCAGTGGATTTTGGCCTCTCGCTCATCCGGCACCTACGGAAACCTAGCAACCCTTCATAGTTTTGAAAACTAGACACCTATGGGAATCCAAGATGGATTGACTTGTGGGGCTATGACCAGGTTCTGTTACCCAGAATCCTTTGCAAACCTCAAAATTTAGTTAAAAAAAACACACTATTTTCTCTAATTTCGGTGACAGAAAGTTCTGGAATCTGAGAGGAGCCACAAATTTATTTCCATCCAAGTGTTCCGCCAAGCTCCTGATAAAAATGGTACCTCACTTGTGTGGGTAGGCCTAGTGCCCGTGACAGGAAATGCCCCAATACACAATGTGGACACATCACATTTTCAAAAGAAAACAGCTGTTTTTTTACAAAGTGCCTAGCTGGAATTTTGGCCTCTAGTTCAGCCGGCACCTGGGGAAACCTAGGAAACCTACACATGTTTGAAAACTAGACACCTAGGGGAATCCCAGATGGGGTGACTTGTCAGGCTCTGACCAGCTTGTGTTACCCAGAGTCCTTTGCAAACTTCAAAATATGGCCAAAAAACACTTTTTCCTCTCATTTCGGTGACAGAAAGTTGTGGAATCTGAAAGGAGCGACAGATTTCCTTCCACCCAGTGTTCCCCCAAGACTGCCAATAAAAATGGTACTAAACTTGTGTGGGTAGCCCTAGCGCCCGCAATAGGAAATACCCCAAACACAACGTGGTCACATCACATTTTCACAAATGGAACAGCTGTTTTTTGCAAAGTGCCTAGCGGTGGATTTTGGCCTCTAGATCATCCGGCCCCAACGGGTCAGCCTAGGAGATGCAGGAAATGTAATTTGGAGGGGCACTTGGCTAAGGACTGTACTGCACCTTTCTGCACTAAGTGTAGAAACACTGGACATGAAGCTGTTGTGTGGCTGAAAAAACGTGCAATCTTTGTGGCTCAACAGAGCATGAGTTTAAAAACTGCCCCTCCTCCTATGCCTTTAAAATCAAAGCTGCGCGACTGGAGCAACCTTTCACTCCCCACCAGAGTAAAGGGAGGTCAAGGGAAGATGTAGAGGAGGAGGAGGAATAATTAATCAGGCTTGGTTTGGAGGAGGAAAGATTAGCTCTCCAACCTGGTTTATCCTTGTCTGAGGCAAAGGTTGATTTAACTGTGAAGCAAGACACCTCTGGGGAACGTGCTTCAGTTTTGGCGGGAAAACAAGCAGGTGCAGTTGATGAGGCTGGGAACTGCATGGAACCTAATGAGGGTGATTCACCAGGTGCCCCTGATCAACCAATCATGGCTACCACACCGGATTTAAATTTGGCTGTCCAATCACAGCAGACGTCCTCCAAAACCACTGGGGGGGGTGGTGCCCAACATCACCTGGGTGCTACTGAAAGGAATGGTATCATCAGTGCTGGAGGCTCTTCTCTGATATCCACCACAGGTGCAGCTCTTGACGCACCCCAGGTGCAACCTGCTCCACTTTCTGCTCCACAGCCACATGGCACTGTTATGGATGACAGTCTGTATGTTACGCCTGAGGTATTTTCCACTCCAAGCCAGCACTCTCTAGAACCCGCTTCATCTGGTACTGCAAATGCAGTTGGTACTCAAGGTACAGTGTCTACAATTTCCTCTATAGACTCTTGCAGTGAGATAGAGTTCGCCTGTACAGCCCTGGAACACTCTTCTTTCTCTGACACTGCGGTTGCTGCTGAGGTAGTTGAGTGGGGCAAGGATGACATTTTTGTTGAAGAAGAGGTTGAATCTGCCATGGATGTTTCAACCTCATTAAAAAGGAAGGAGAAAGAGGGGGATGATACGGAAGAGACAGGTTTTGAGAGCAATGACTCCAGAGACTTGTGCGCACAGGATGTCAGGCGTAATTCCCAGGCGGTGACAGGGGAGGATGCTTTTACCCCTGTGATAAAGCAGAAGACTAAGAAGAGGAATAGGAAATTGGACTGAAAGTACCATTTTACAATGTCTATGTTTTTCAGATATTTCCTGATGCTTCTCTTGGGGAGTATTAATGTTAGGTGCTTGGGTGATGATGTGAAAAGTTCATCAATTTTTGACTTTTTGAGCCTGCAAAAATTGGACATGATTTTCTTACAGGAATGTGCTATCCCAGAACTATCTAAGGACACAAAATTGCAACAAATGTGGACTTGTGGCCCTTCCATCTGGTCAGGCTGTAATTCTGACCGAAATGCGGGGATAGGCATTTTATTTTGCAGTAATGACTTTGTTATTCAGAACGTTCAACATGTGGTTAAAGGGGGATTACTATGTGTGGATGTTACTTGGAATGGCCATGATTTACGCCTTATTAATGTGTACTGCCCTACATCATTGTCCTGCAGAAAGAATGTTTTGAGCTTCCTGCCTCAGCTCCTTTTATGCTACAGGAATGTTTTTCTAGGCGGTGATTTCAACTGTTTATTGGCTGTGGAAGACAGATCCTCTTCTTCTGCAGTACACCTGGACGGTGGCTCTACCTCACTGAAAAGTATTATTTCTGATTTTCATTTGCAGGATTCTTACAGATTGTTGCATCCTAATGATCCAGGTTACACTTGGGTTAGCTCCAACTCTTCCACTAAGTCACGCATAGATTTTATCTTTGCAAGTCCCTCAGAAAAGATAGTTTCAGCCACTCTCATTCCGGTTTTCTTTTCCGATCATCACCTCATTTCAGTTGGCGTCTCCATAGCAGATATACTTCTTAGAGGGAAAGGTCTGTGGAGACTCAATATTCTTTTGCTCAATGATAAGGCTACCCGGGATAAGTTTAGTTACCATTACCAAAATTGGCAGTCCCTGAAAATTCTTTTCCCCTCAGTCAGTGAGTGGTGGGAGGACATTAAGATCCGTATACGGTCCTTCTTTATTCGGGAGGGAACTAGAGTGGCTAGAGACAGGCGGTGTAGAATCAACCATTTGCAAATCCGGCTCCAGGATTTGTCAAAGCTATTGGAGCACGGTTTTGATGTACAGGCAGACATTCTATTGTGCAAGCAGAGGTTATCCTCCTTGTACCATGAATTTACTAAAGGGTTGATTCTTCGCAGTAGGGTTCAGTTCCTGGAGAACAATGAGACGTGCTCTAGGTTTTTCTTTCTAAAAGCGAGGGCTACTGGGAGAATTATAGATGCCATGATGGACTCCCACGGTACCACTCATACCACTACTGAAGGAATCCGAGACAGTGTGCATGCTTTCTATAGCGACTTATATGGGCCCAAAGTTTCAGACAATGCAACTGGGAATTTTTTCATGCAACATCTGCATTTGTCTTTGTCTGAAGAGAATAAGGAAGTTCTTGAAGGGGATTTGGTGCTTGCAGACCTCAAAAGGGCCATGCTCAGCTTGCCTAAGGGGAGATCCCCTGGTTCTGATGGCATACCTGTAGAGTTCTATGCTACTTTTTGGGACGTAGTGGGCTCCGACTTGCTTGAAGTCTTTCGCTGTTCTATGAGGGAAGGATTGCTCCCTAATTCCTTGAGAGGTGGTTGCATAAGACTTATCTACAAGAAGAAAGGTGATAGAGCCGATGTAAGGAACTGGCGTCCAATCAGCCTTCTTAATGTAGACTTTAAAATATTGTCTAAATCTTTGTTCCTTCAGTTGCGGCCTGTTGTTTCCACTGTCGTTGAGTCAGACCAAACGTGTGGTATACCTGGGCGTAAGATATCTGACAACTTATGTTTGGTTAGAGATGTGTTCTCGTATATTAAAGACCGTGGGTTATCTCTGTGTTTGCTGAACCTGGATCAGGAAAAGGCTTTTGATAGGCTAAACCACACTTTTATGTTTCAGGTTTTGAAACATTTGAATTTTGGTCCAACTTTCAGGTCCTGGATTTCTTTATTGTATACCAATTGTTACAGCAGGGTCATGGTCAATGGCACGTTGACTGCCTCTTTTCCTGTTTTGTCTGGTGTACTGCAGGGATGCCCTTTGTCCCCCCTCTTGTTCATTTTGGCCATCGAACCTTTTCTTGCAACACTGAGGGCTGATAAACTGATTAAAGGGATCCCTGTCCCTGGAGGTAGGGGGGTTTCTGTCACTGCCTCTGCTTATATGGACGATGTATCTGTTTTTTGTTCAGATAATATTTCTATCCGCCAGGTTTTATGGTATTGTAGTAGGTTTTCTTTTGCTTCGTCATCGAGGATTAACCTGGCCAAGAGTGAGTGTTTGTACATAAACTGGAAGGAAGATAAGATGGATTGGGGCCTTAAGGTAGTGCAAGATAGCGTGAAAGTTCTTGGTCTGTTTTTTGGTGAGGGTGGTAGCTTGCAGAGCTGGTCTGAATGCATGTCCAGGGTAAAGCAGAAGATTGCACTTTGGGGTTTGCGGTCACTTACTATGACTGGTAAAATACTTGTTGCAAAGGCAGAATTTCTATCATGCCTTCTGTATATTGCAGTGGTTTACCCCGTCCCCCGACACTGCCTTACACTGCTACAGAGGTGGGTTTTTCAGTTCATTTGGGGAGGAAAGCAAGAAAGAGTGGCTCGCTCGACCATGTTAAAGCCTGTGGATTTGGGTGGCAAGAGTGCTCCAAACATTGGTCTCGCCTTGCAATCTTTGTTTATTTGCACCATGATTAGGGGCAGTATTTGTCTGGATAAGGAAGAAAGGAAGTGGTCTTTTTTTGCCAGTTTCTGGCTGAATTTTCTGGTGTGCAGAACATGGGGCATGGTTGTCTCAAATAGCATGCCTCATTCGGAATCCTGCCCATTTGCTTACTTTTATGCCAGGAAATTCATTAGGACTCACAATTTACACGCAATTCCTTTGGGCTTGATCTCACCTAGGCTCATTCGCAAATCTGTTACTGGGGCCCAGCAGCAGGTACCAGTCAGGTGGTTTTCACACCTTGCTTCTAAGGCTATTTGGGCAAATGTTTCTGTACGGTACCTTCAAAATATCCATTGTGACCTGGCATGGTCCACAGCACATGGTTGCCTGCCTCTCCGCCTTTATTTGTTTATGCGACGATGTTCTAGGGCACCCTTTTGTGTCAGGAAGGGTTGTTTGGCAGAAGAATCTTGTGACCATCTCTTTTGGTACGGCCCCATGGCACAACAGGTGTGGGCTTTGGCGGAAGTATGGCTTTCTTCCCTGAATTCTGATGTGGTTTTGTCTAGAGAGGGTGTGATCTTTGGCCTGTTCGTTTCCAGCTCCCCATGTCAGAAGTATTGTATTGTGGTTAATTGCTTGAAGGATGCTTTGTGGAGGGCTAGAAATCTTCTACTTTTCAAAGGTGTTGATCTCTCCCCACAAGTGGTCTATGCTCTTGGTTGTTCCTTGGTCCACGATTACTTGTCTAAAGATATATGTGTGAAGGGTAAGGTGCCTACCTATTTGGAATGGTGTTGGAGTGATCATGGGTGATGGATGGTTTATTTTTTAGTTTGGGCTTTTTTCTAACACAGGAGTTGCTGTGTTTCTTGGGATTGATCTTTGGTTTTTTTCTTTTATCCCATTGCTTTTAAACATTCCTGCTTTTAGTTTCTTTTACTTCGGAATGCATTAACATCTAGATGTTAAACTGGTGTTGGCCTAGGCACTGTGTGAGGGTTTTCACCTGGTCCAATGTCGTGCCACCTGAAACATGGATTGGCTAACATGTATTCTGTCTTTTAATGGTTGAATAAAGGTTTTGAAACTTAAAAAAAAAAAAAAAAAAAAAAAAAGTTTTTTGCAAAGTGCCTAGCGGTGGATTTTGGCCTCTAGATCATCTGGCCCCTATGGAAACCTAGGAACCCTGCATAGTTTTGAAAACTAGACACCTATGGGAATCCAAGATGGATTGACTTGTGGGGCTATGACCAGGTTCTGTTACCCAGAATCCTTTGCAAACCTCAACATTTAGTAAAAAAAAAAAACACAATTTTATCTAATTTCGGTGACAGAAAGTTCTGGAATCTGAGAGGAGCCACAAATTTCTTCCCATCCAAGTGTTCCTCCAAGTCTCCCGATAAAAATTGTACCTCACTTCTGTGGGTAGGCCTAGCGCCCGTGATAGGAAATGCCCCAAAACACAATGTGGACACATCACATTTTCAAAAGAAAACAGAGCGGTTTTTTTACAAAGTGCCTAGCTGTGAATTTTGGCCTCTAGGTCAGCCGGCACCTGGGGAAACCAAGCAAACCTGCACATTTTTTAAAACTAGACACCTAGGGGAATCCAAGATGGGATGATTTGTAGGGCTCTGACCATGTTCTGTTACCCAGAATCCTTTGCAAACCTCAATATTTGGCAAAGAAAACACTTTCTCCTCTTATTTGGGTGACAGAAAGTTCTGGAATCTGAAAGGAGCCCCAAATTTCATTCCACCCAGCGTGCCCCCAAATCTCCTGATAAAAATTGTATCACACTTGTGTGGGTAGACCTAGCACCCCCAAAAGGAAATGCCCCCAACCACAACGTGGACACATCAAATTTTCACAAAGAAAACAGAGCTGTTTTTTACAAAGTGCCATACCTGTGGATTTTGGTCTCTAGCTCAGCCGGCACCTAGGGAAACCTAGCAACCCTGCATAGTTTTGAAAACTAGACACCAAGGGGAATCGAAGATGGGGTGACTTGTGGGGCTCTGACCAGGTTCTGTAACCCATAATCCTTTGCAAACCTCAAAATATGGCCAAAAAAACACTTTTTTCTCTAATTTCGGTGAGAGAAAGTTCTGGAATCTGAGAGGAGCCACACATTTCTTCCCACCCAAGCGTTACCCCAAGTCTCCCGATAAAAATGGTACCTCACTTGTGTGGGTAGGCCTAGTGCCCGTGACAGGAAATGCCCAAATACACAATGTGGACACATCACATTTTCACAAAGAAAACAGAGCTGTTTTTTCACAAAGTGCCTAGCTGTGAATTTTGGCCTCTAGCTCAGTCGGCACCTGGGGAAACCTTCCAAACCTGCATAGTTTTGAAAACTAGACACCTAGGGAAATCCAAGATGGGGTGACTTGTCAGGCTCTGACCAGCTTGTGTTACCCAGAATCCTTTGCAAACCTAAAAATGTGGTAAAAAAAACACTATTTTCTCTCATTTTGGTGACAGAAAGTTGTGGAATCTGAAAGGAGCGACAAATTTCCTTCCAACCAGCGTTCTCCCAAGACTCCCAATAAAAATTGTACCTAACTTGTGTGGGTAGCCCTACCGCCCGCAACAGGAAAGGCCCCAAAAACAACGTGGTCACATCACATTTTCACAAAGAAAACAGAGCTTTTTTTGCAAAGTGCCTAGCAGTGGATTTTGGCCTCTAGCTCAGCCGGCACCTAGGGAAACCTAGAAACCCTGCATAATTTTGAAAACTAGACACCTAGGGAAATCGAAGATGGATTGACTTGTAGGGCTCTGACCAGGTTCTGTAACCCATAATCCTTTGCAAACCTCAAAATTTGGTAAAACAAAACACTATTTTCTCTAATTTCGGTGACAGAAAGTTCTGGAATCTGAGAGGAGCCACAAATTTCTTCCCATCCAAGTGTTCTGCCAAGTCTCCCGATAAAAATTGTACCTCACTTGTGTGGGTAGGCCTAGTGCCAGTGATAGGAAATGCCCCGAAACACAATGTGGACACATCACATTTTCAAAAGAAAACAGAGCTGTTTTTTTACAAAGTGCCAAGCTGGAATTTTGGCCTCTAGCTCAGCCGGCACCTGGGGAAACCTAGGAAACCTACACATTTTTTAAAACTAGACACCTAGGGGAATCCCAGATGGGGTGACTTGTCAGGCTCTGACCAGCTTGTGTTACCCAGAGTCCTTTGCAAACTTCAAAATATGGCCAAAAAAACACTTTTTCCTCTCATTTCGGTGACAGAAAGTTGTGGAATCTGAAAGGAACGACAAATTTCCTTCCACCCAGTGTTCCCCCAAGACTCCCAATAAAAATGGTACTAAACTTGTGTGGGTAGCCCTAGCGCCCGCAACAGGAAATGCCCCAAACACAACGTGGTCATATCACATTTTCACAAATGAAACAGCTGTTTTTTGCAAAGTGCCTAGCGGTGGATTTTGGCCTCTCGCTCATCCGGCACCTACGGAAACCTAGCAACCCTGCATAGTTTTGAAAACTAGACACCTATCGGAATCCAAGATGGATTGACTTGTGGGGCTATGACCAGGTTCTCTTACCCAGAATCCTTTGCAAACCTCAAAATTTTGTACAAAAAAACCCACTATTTTCTCTAATTTCGGTGACAGAAAGTTCTGGAATCTGAGAGGAGCCAAAAATGTATTTCCATCCAAGTGTTGCGCCAAGTCTCCTGATAAAAATGGTACCTCACTTGTGTGGGTAGGCCTAGTGCCCGTGACAGGAAATGCCCCAATACACAATGTGGACACATCACATTTTCAAAAGAAAACAGAGCTGTTTTTTTTACAAAGTGCCTAGCTTGAATTTTGGCCTCTAGTTCAGCCGGCACCTGGGGAAATCTAGGAAACCTACACATTTTTGAAAACTAGACACCTAGGGGAATCCCAGATGGGGTGACTTGTCAGGCTCTGACCAGCTTGTGTTACCCAGAGTCCTTTGCAAACTTCAAAATATGGCCAAAAAAACACTTTTTCCTCTCATTTCGGTGACAGAAAGTTGTGGAATCTGAAAGGAGCGACAGATTTCCTTCCACCCAGTGTTCCCCCAAGACTCCCAATAAAAATGGTAACTAACTTGTGTGGGTAGCCCTAGCGCCCGCAACAGGAAATGCCCCAAACACAACGTTGTCACATCACATTTTCACAAATGAAACAGCTGTTTTTTGCAAAGTGCCTAGCGGTGGATTTTGGCCTCTAGCTCATCCGGCCCCTACGGAAACCTAGCAACCCTGCATAGTTTTGAAAACTAGACACCTAGGGGAATCCAAGATGGATTGACTTGCTGGGCTATGACCAGGTTCTGTTACCCAGAATCCTTTGCAAACCTCAACATTTAGTAAAAAGAAACACAATTTTCTCTAATTTCGGTGACAGAAAGTTCTGGAATCTGAGAGGAACCACAAGTTTATTTCCATCCAAGTGTTCTGCCAAGTCTCCCGATAAAAATGGTACCTCACTTGTGTGGGTAGGCCTAGTGCCCTTGATAGGAAATGCCCCAAAACACAATGTGGACACATCACATTTTCAAAAGAAAACAGAGCTGTTTTTTTACAAAGTGCTAGCTGGAATTTTGGCCTCTAGTTCAGCCAGCACCTGGGGAAACCTAGCAAACCTACACATTTTTGAAAACTAGACACCTAGGGGAATCCAAGATGGGGTGACTTGTCAGGCTCTGACCAGCTTGTGTTACCCAGAATCCTTTGCAAACCTCAAAATATGGCCAAGAAAACACTTTTTCCTCTCATTTCGGTGACAGAAAGTTGTGGAATCTGAAAGGAGCGACAAATTTCCTTCAACCCAGCGTTCCCCCAAGACTCCCAATAAAAATGGTACCTAACTTGTGTGGGTAGCTCTAGCGCCCGCAACAGGAAATGCCCCAAACACAACGTGGTCACATCACATTTTCACAAATGAAACAGCTGTTTTTTGCAAACTGCCTAGCAGTGGATTTTGGCCTCTCGCTCATCCGGCACCTACGGAAACCTAGCAACCCTTCATAGTTTTGAAAACTAGACACCTATGGGAATCCAAGATGGATTGACTTGTGGGGCTATGACCAGGTTCTGTTACCCAGAATCCTTTGCAAACCCCAAAATTTAGTTAAAAAAAACACACTATTTTCTCTAATTTCGGTGACAGAAAGTTCTGGAATCTGAGAGGAGCCACAAATTTATTTCCATCCAAGTGTTCCGCCAAGTCTCCTGATAAAAATGGTACCTCACTTGTGTGGGTAGGCCTAGTGCCCGTGACAGGAAATGCCCCAATACACAATGTGGACACATCACATTTTCAAAAGAAAACAGCTGTTTTTTTACAAAGTGCCTAGCTGGAATTTTGGCCTCTAGTTCAGCCGGCACCTGGGGAAACCTAGGAAACCTACACATTTTTGAAAACTAGACACCTAGGGGAATCCCAGATGGGGTGACTTGTCAGGCTCTGACCAGCTTGTGTTACCCAGAGTCCTTTGCAAACTTCAAAATATGGCCAAAAAAACACTTTTTCCTCTCATATCGGTGACAGAAAGTTGTGGAATCTGAAAGGAGCGACAGATTTCCTTCCACCCAGTGTTCCCCCAAGACTCCCAATAAAAATAGTAACTAACTTGTGTGGGTAGCCCTAGCGCCCGCAATAGGAAATAACCCAAACACAACGTGGTCACATCACATTTTCACAAATGAAACAGCTGTTTTTTGCAAAGTGCCTAGCGGTGGATTTTGGCTTCTAGGTCATCCGGCCCCTACGGAAACCTAGGAACCCTGCATAGTTTTGAAAACTAGACACCTATGGGAATCCAAGATGGATTGACTTGTGGGGCAATGACCAGGTTCTGTTACCCAGAATCCTTTGCAAACCTCAACATTTAGTAAAAAAAAAAACACAATTTTATCTAATTTCGGTGACAGAAAGTTCTGGAATCTGAAAGGAGCCCCAAATTTCGTTCCACCCAGCGTGCCCCCAAATCTCCTGATAAAAATGGTATCACACTTGTGTGGGTAGACCTAGCACCCCCAAAAGGAAATGCCCCCAACCACAACGTGGACACATCAAATTTTCACAAAGAAAACAGAGCTGTTTTTTACAAAGTGCCATACCTGTGGATTTTGGTCTCTAGCTCAGCCGGCACCTAGGGAAACCTAGCAACCCTGCATAGTTTTGAAAACTAGACACCAAGGGGAATCGAAGATGGGGTGACTTGTGGGGCTCTGACCAGGTTCTGTAACCCATAATCCTTTGCAAACCTCAAAATATGGCCAAAAAAACACTTTTTTCTCTAATTTCAGTGAGAGAAAGTTCTGGAATCTGAGAGGAGCCACACATTTCTTCCCACCCAAGCGTTACCCCAAGTCTCCCGATAAAAATGGTACCTCACTTGTGTGGGTAGGCCTAGTGCCCGTGACAGGAAATGCCCAAATACACAATGTGGACACATCACATTTTCACAAAGAAAACAGAGCTGTTTTTTCACAAAGTGCCTAGCTGTGAATTTTGGCCTCTAGCTCAGTCGGCACCTGGGGAAACCTTCCAAACCTGCATAGTTTTGAAAACTAGACACCTAGGGAAATCCAAGATGGGGTGACTTGTCAGGCTCTGACCAGCTTGTGTTACCCAGAATCCTTTGCAAACCTAAAAATGTGGTAAAAAAAAACACTATTTTCTCTCATTTTGGTGACAGAAAGCTGTGGAATCTGAAAGGAGCGACAAATTTCCTTCCAACCAGTGTTCTCCCAAAACTCCCAATAAAAATTGTACCTAACTTGTGTGGGTAGCCCTATTGCCCGCAACAGGAAAGGCCCCAAAAACAACGTGGTCACATCACATTTTCACAAAGAAAACAGAGCTTTTTTTGCAAAGTGCCTAGCAGTGGATTTTGGCCTCTAGCTCAGCCGGCACCTAGGGAAACCTAGAAACCCTGCATAATTTTGAAAACTAGACACCTAGGGAAATCGAAGATGGATTGACTTGTAGGGCTCTGACCAGGTTCTGTAACCCATAATCCTTTGCAAACCTCAAAATTTGGTAAAACAAAACACTATTTTCTCTAATTCCGGTGACAGAAAGTTCTGGAATCTGAGAGGAGCCACAAATTTCTTCCCATCCAAGTGTTCTGCCAAGTCTCCAGATAAAAATTGTACCTCACTTGTGTGGGTAGGCCTAGTGCCAGTGATAGGAAATGCTCCAAAACACAATGTGGACACATCACATTTTCAAAAGAAAACAGAGCTGTTTTTTTACAAAGTGCCTAGCTGGAATTTTGGCCTCTAGCTCAGCCGGCACCTGGGGAAACCTAGGAAACCTACACATTTTTTAAAACTAGACACCTAGGGGAATCCCAGATGGGGTGACCTGTCAGGCTCTGACCAGCTTGTGTTACCCAGAGTCCTTTGCAAACTTCAAAATATGGCCAAAAAAACACTTTTTCCTCTCATTTCGGTGACAGAAAGTTGTGGAATCTGAAAGGAGCGACAAATTTCCTTCCACCCAGTGTTCCCCCAAGACTCCCAATAAAAATGGTACTAAACTTGTGTGGGTAGCCCTAGCGCCCGCAACAGGAAATGCCCCAAACACAACGTGGTCACATCACATTTTCACAAATGAAACAGCTGTTTTTTGCAAAGTGCCTAGCGGTGGATTTTGGCCTCTCGCTCATCCGGCACCTACGGAAACTTAGCAACCCTGCATAGTTTTGCAAACTAGACACCTATCGGAATCCAAGATGGATTGACTTGTGGGGCTATGACCAGGTTCTCTTACCCAGAACCCTTTGCAAACCTCAAAATTTTGTACAAAAAAACTCACTATTTTCTCTAATTTCGGTGACAGACAGTTCTGGAATCTGAGAGGAGCCACAAATTTATTTCCATCCAAGTGTTCCGCCAAGTCTCCTGATAAAAATGGTACCTCACTTGTGTGGGTAGGCCTAGTGCCCGTGACAGGAAGTGCCCCAATACACAATGTGGACACATCACATTTTCAAAAGAAAACAGAGCTGTTTTTTTTACAAAGTGCCTAGCTTGAATTTTGGCCTCTAGTTCAGCCGGCACCTGGGGAAATCTAGGAAACCTACACATTTTTGAAAACTAGACACCTAGGGGAATCCCAGATGGGGTGACTTGTCAGGCTCTGACCAGCTTGTGTTACCCAGAGTCCTTTGCAAACTTCAAAATATGGCCAAAAAAACACTTTTTCCTCTCATTTCGGTGACAGAAAGTTGTGGAATCTGAAGGGAGCGACAGATTTCCTTCCACCCAGTGTTCCCCCAAGACTCCCAATAAAAATGGTAACTAACTTGTGTGGGTAGCCCTAGCGCCCGCAACAGGAAATGCCCCAAACACAACGTTGTCACATCACATTTTCACAAATGAAACAGCTGTTTTTTGCAAAGTGCCTAGCGGTGGATTTTGGCCTCTAGCTCATCCGGCCCCTACGGAAACCTAGCAACCCTGCATAGTTTTGAAAACTAGACACCTAGGGGAATCCAAGATGGATTGACTTGCTGGGCTATGACCAGGTTCTGTTACCCAGAATCCTTTGCAAACCTCAACATTTAGTAAAAAGAAACACAATTTTCTCTAATTTCGGTGACAGAAAGTTCTGGAATCTGAGAGGAACCACAAGTTTATTTCCATCCAAGTGTTCTGCCAAGTCTCCCGATAAAAATGGTACCTCACTTGTGTGGGTAGGCCTAGTGCCCTTGATAGGAAATGCACCAAAACACAATGTGGACACATCACATTTTCAAAAGAAAACAGAGCTGTTTTTTTACAAAGTGCTAGCTGGAATTTTGGCCTCTAGTTCAGCCAGCACCTGGGGAAACCTAGCAAACCTACACATTTTTGAAAACTAGACACCTAGGGGAATCCAAGATGGGGTGACTTGTCAGGCTCTGACCAGCTTGTGTTACCCAGAATCCTTTGCAAACCTCAAAATATGGCCAAGAAAACACTTTTTCCTCTCATTTCGGTGACAGAAAGTTGTGGAATCTGAAAGGAGCGACAAATTTCCTTCAACCCAGCGTTCCCCCAAGACTCCCAATAAAAATGGTACCTAACTTGTGTGGGTAGCTCTAGCGCCCGCAACAGGAAATGCCCCAAACACAACGTGGTCACATCACATTTTCACAAATGAAACAGCTGTTTTTTGCAAACTGCCTAGCAGTGGATTTTGGCCTCTCGCTCATCCGGCACCTACGGAAACCTAGCAACCCTTCATAGTTTTGAAAACTAGACACCTATGGGAATCCAAGATGGATTGACTTGTGGGGCTATGACCAGGTTCTGTTACCCAGAATCCTTTGCAAACCCCAAAATTTAGTTAAAAAAAACACACTATTTTCTCTAATTTCGGTGACAGAAAGTTCTGGAATCTGAGAGGAGCCACAAATTTATTTCCATCCAAGTGTTCCGCCAAGTCTCCTGATAAAAATGGTACCTCACTTGTGTGGGTAGGCCTAGTGCCCGTGACAGGAAATGCCCCAATACACAATGTGGACACATCACATTTTCAAAAGAAAACAGCTGTTTTTTTACAAAGTGCCTAGCTGGAATTTTGGCCTCTAGTTCAGCCGGCACCTGGGGAAACCTAGGAAACCTACACATTTTTGAAAACTAGACACCTAGGGGAATCCCAGATGGGGTGACTTGTCAGGCTCTGACCAGCTTGTGTTACCCAGAGTCCTTTGCAAACTTCAAAATATGGCCAAAAAAACACTTTTTCCTCTCATATCGGTGACAGAAAGTTGTGGAATCTGAAAGGAGCGACAGATTTCCTTCCACCCAGTGTTCCCCCAAGACTCCCAATAAAAATAGTAACTAACTTGTGTGGGTAGCCCTAGCGCCCGCAATAGGAAATAACCCAAACACAACGTGGTCACATCACATTTTCACAAATGAAACAGCTGTTTTTTGCAAAGTGCCTAGCGGTGGATTTTGGCTTCTAGGTCATCCGGCCCCTACGGAAACCTAGGAACCCTGCATAGTTTTGAAAACTAGACACCTATGGGAATCCAAGATGGATTGACTTGTGGGGCAATGACCAGGTTCTGTTACCCAGAATCCTTTGCAAACCTCAACATTTAGTAAAAAAAAAAACACAATTTTATCTAATTTCGGTGACAGAAAGTTCTGGAATCTGAAAGGAGCCCCAAATTTCGTTCCACCCAGCGTGCCCCCAAATCTCCTGATAAAAATGGTATCACACTTGTGTGGGTAGACCTAGCACCCCCAAAAGGAAATGCCCCCAACCACAACGTGGACACATCAAATTTTCACAAAGAAAACAGAGCTGTTTTTTACAAAGTGCCATACCTGTGGATTTTGGTCTCTAGCTCAGCCGGCACCTAGGGAAACCTAGCAACCCTGCATAGTTTTGAAAACTAGACACCAAGGGGAATCGAAGATGGGGTGACTTGTGGGGCTCTGACCAGGTTCTGTAACCCATAATCCTTTGCAAACCTCAAAATATGGCCAAAAAAACACTTTTTTCTCTAATTTCAGTGAGAGAAAGTTCTGGAATCTGAGAGGAGCCACACATTTCTTCCCACCCAAGCGTTACCCCAAGTCTCCCGATAAAAATGGTACCTCACTTGTGTGGGTAGGCCTAGTGCCCGTGACAGGAAATGCCCAAATACACAATGTGGACACATCACATTTTCACAAAGAAAACAGAGCTGTTTTTTCACAAAGTGCCTAGCTGTGAATTTTGGCCTCTAGCTCAGTCGGCACCTGGGGAAACCTTCCAAACCTGCATAGTTTTGAAAACTAGACACCTAGGGAAATCCAAGATGGGGTGACTTGTCAGGCTCTGACCAGCTTGTGTTACCCAGAATCCTTTGCAAACCTAAAAATGTGGTAAAAAAAAACACTATTTTCTCTCATTTTGGTGACAGAAAGCTGTGGAATCTGAAAGGAGCGACAAATTTCCTTCCAACCAGTGTTCTCCCAAAACTCCCAATAAAAATTGTACCTAACTTGTGTGGGTAGCCCTATTGCCCGCAACAGGAAAGGCCCCAAAAACAACGTGGTCACATCACATTTTCACAAAGAAAACAGAGCTTTTTTTGCAAAGTGCCTAGCAGTGGATTTTGGCCTCTAGCTCAGCCGGCACCTAGGGAAACCTAGAAACCCTGCATAATTTTGAAAACTAGACACCTAGGGAAATCGAAGATGGATTGACTTGTAGGGCTCTGACCAGGTTCTGTAACCCATAATCCTTTGCAAACCTCAAAATTTGGTAAAACAAAACACTATTTTCTCTAATTCCGGTGACAGAAAGTTCTGGAATCTGAGAGGAGCCACAAATTTCTTCCCATCCAAGTGTTCTGCCAAGTCTCCAGATAAAAATTGTACCTCACTTGTGTGGGTAGGCCTAGTGCCAGTGATAGGAAATGCTCCAAAACACAATGTGGACACATCACATTTTCAAAAGAAAACAGAGCTGTTTTTTTACAAAGTGCCTAGCTGGAATTTTGGCCTCTAGCTCAGCCGGCACCTGGGGAAACCTAGGAAACCTACACATTTTTTAAAACTAGACACCTAGGGGAATCCCAGATGGGGTGACCTGTCAGGCTCTGACCAGCTTGTGTTACCCAGAGTCCTTTGCAAACTTCAAAATATGGCCAAAAAAACACTTTTTCCTCTCATTTCGGTGACAGAAAGTTGTGGAATCTGAAAGGAGCGACAAATTTCCTTCCACCCAGTGTTCCCCCAAGACTCCCAATAAAAATGGTACTAAACTTGTGTGGGTAGCCCTAGCGCCCGCAACAGGAAATGCCCCAAACACAACGTGGTCACATCACATTTTCACAAATGAAACAGCTGTTTTTTGCAAAGTGCCTAGCGGTGGATTTTGGCCTCTCGCTCATCCGGCACCTACGGAAACTTAGCAACCCTGCATAGTTTTGCAAACTAGACAGACAATCGGAATCCAAGATGGATTGACTTGTGGGGCTATGACCAGGTTCTCTTACCCAGAACCCTTTGCAAACCTCAAAATTTTGTACAAAAAAACTCACTATTTTCTCTAATTTCGGTGACAGACAGTTCTGGAATCTGAGAGGAGCCACAAATTTATTTCCATCCAAGTGTTCCGCCAAGTCTCCTGATAAAAATGGTACCTCACTTGTGTGGGTAGGCCTAGTGCCCGTGACAGGAAATGCCCCAATACACAATGTGGACACATCACATTTTCAAAAGAAAACAGAGCTGTTTTTTTTACAAAGTGCCTAGCTTGAATTTTGGCCTCTAGTTCAGCCGGCACCTGGGGAAATCTAGGAAACCTACACATTTTTGAAAACTAGACACCTAGGGGAATCCCAGATGGGGTGACTTGTCAGGCTCTGACCAGCTTGTGTTACCCAGAATCCTTTGCAAACTTCAAAATATGGCCAAAAAAACACTTTTTCCTCTCATTTCGGTGACAGAAAGTTGTGGAATCTGAAAGGAGCGACAGATTTCCTTCCACCCAGTGTTCCCCCAAGACTCCCAATAAAAATGGTAACTAACTTGTGTGGGTAGCCCTAGCGCCCGCAACAGGAAATGCCCCAAACACAACGTTGTCACATCACATTTTCACAAATGAAACAGCTGTTTTTTGCAAAGTGCCTAGCAGTGGATTTTGGCCTCTCGCTCATCCGGCACCTACGGAAACCTAGCAACCCTGCATAGTTTTGAAAACTAGACACCTATGGGAATCCAAGATGGATTGACTTGTGGGGCTATGACCAGGTTCTGTTACCCAGAATCCTTTGCAAACCTCAAAATTTAGTAAAAAAAACCACACTATTTTCTCTAATTTCGGTGACAGAAAGTTCTGGAATCTGAGAGGAGCCACAAATTTATTTCCATCCAAGTTTTCCGCCAAGTCTCCTGATAAAAATGGTACCTCACTTGTGTGGGTAGGCCTAGTGCCCGTGACAGGAAATGCCCCAATACACAATGTGGACACATCACATTTTCAAAAGAAAACAGAGCTGTTTTTTTACAAAGTGCCTAGCTGGAATTTTGGCCTCTAGTTCAGCCGGCACCTGGGGAAACCTAGGAAACCTACACATTTTTGAAAACTAGACACCTAGGGGAATCCCAGATGGGGTGACTTGTCAGGCTC
This sequence comes from Pleurodeles waltl, assembly GCF_031143425.1. Classification (NCBI taxonomy): domain Eukaryota; kingdom Metazoa; phylum Chordata; class Amphibia; order Caudata; family Salamandridae; genus Pleurodeles; species Pleurodeles waltl. The sequence goes on from NC_090445.1 coordinate 1,303,871,765, forward strand.
TGACCAGCTTGTGTTACCCAGAGTCCTTTGCAAACTTCAAAATATGGCCAAAAAAACACTTTTTCCTCTCATTTCGGTGACAGAAAGTTGTGGAATCTGAAAGGAGCGACAGATTTCCTTCCACCCAGTGTTCCCCCAAGACTCCCAATAAAAATAGTAACTAACTTGTGTAGGTAGCCCTAGCGCCCGCAATAGGAAATACCCCAAACACAACGTGGTCACATCACATTTTCACAAATGAAACAGCTGTTTTTTGCAAAGTGCCTAGCGGTGGATTTTGGCCTCTAGATCATCCGGCCCCAACGGAAACCTAGGAACCCTGCATAGTTTTGAAAACTAGACACCTATGGGAATCCAAGATGGATAGACTTGTGGGGCTATGACCAGGTTCTGTTACCCAGAATCCTTTGCAAACCTCAACATTTAGTTAAAAAAAAAACACAATTTTATCTAATTTCGGTGACAGAAAGTTCTGGAATCTGAGAGGAGCCACAAATTTCTTCCCATCCAAGTGTTCCTCCAAGTCTCCCGATAAAAATTGTACCTCACTTGTGTGGGTAGGCCTAGCGCCCGTGATAGGAAATGCCCCAAAACACAATGTGGACACATCACATTTTCAAAAGAAAACAGAGCGTTTTTTTTACAAAGTGCCTAGCTGTGAATTGTGACCTCTAGGTCAGCCAGCACCTGGGGAAACCTAGCAAACCTGCACATTTTTTAAAACTAGACACCTAGGGGAACCCAAGATGGGATGATTTGTAGGGCTCTGACCAATGTTCTGTTACCCAGAATCCTTTGCAAACCTCAATATTTGGCAAAAAAAAACACTTTCTCCTCTTATTTGGGTGACAGAAAGTTCTGGAATCCGAAAGGAGCCCCAAATTTCGTTCCACCCAGCGTGCCCCCAAATCTCCTGATAAAAATTGTATCACACTTGTGTGGGTAGACCTAGCACCCCCAAAAGGAAATGCCCCTAACCACAACGTGGACACATCAAATTTTCACAAAGAAAACAGAGCTGTTTTTTGCAAAGTGCCATACCTGTGGATTTTGGTCTCTAGCTCAGCCGGCACCTAGGGAAACCTAGCATCCCTGCATAGTTTTGAAAACTAGACACCAAGGGGAATCGAAGATGGGGTGACTTATGGGGCTCTGACCAGGTTCTGTAACCCATACTCCTTTGCAAACCTCAAAATTTGGCCAAAAAAACACTTTCTTCTCTAATTTCGGTGACAGAAAGTTCTGGAATCTGAGAGGAGCCACACATTTCTTCCCACCCAAGCGTTACCCCAAGTCTCCCGATAAAAATGGTACCTCACTTGTGTGGGTAGGCCTAGTGCCCGTGACAGGAAATGCCCAAATACACGATGTGGACACATCACATTTTCACAAAGAAAACAGAGCTGTTTTTTCACAAAGTGCCTAGCTGTGAATTTTGGCCTCTAGCTCAGTCGGCACCTGGGGAAACCTTCCATACCTGCATAGTTTTGAAAACTAGACACCTAGGGAAATCCAAGATGGGGTGACTTGTCAGGCTCTGACCAGCTTGTGTTACCCAGAATCCTTTGCAAACCTAAAAATGTGGTAAAAAAAACACTATTTTCTCTCATTTTGGTGACAGAAAGTTGTGGAATCTGAAAGGAGCGACAAATTTCCTTCCAACCAGCGTTCTCCCAAGACTCCCAATAAAAATTGAACCTAACTTGTGTGGGTAGCCCTAGCGCCCGCAACAGGAAAGGCCCCAAAAATAACGTGGTCACATCACATTTTCACAAAGAAAACAGAGCTTTTTTTGCAAAGTGCCTAGCAGTGGATTTTGGCCTCTAGCTCAGCCGGCACCTAGGGAAACCTAGAAACCCTGCATAATTTTGAAAACTAGACACCTAGGGAAATCGAAGATCGATTGACTTGTAGGGCTCTGACCAGGCTCTGTAACCCATAATCCTTTGCAAACCTCAAAATTTGGTAAAACAAAACACTATTTTCTCTAATTTCGGTGACAGAAAGTTCTGGAATCTGAGAGGAGCCACAAATTTCTTCCCATCCAAGTGTTCTGCCAAGTCTCCCGATAAAAATTGTACCTCACTTGTGTGGGTAGGCCTAGTGCCAGTGATAGGAAATGCCCCGAAACACAATGTGGACACATCACATTTTCAAAAGAAAACAGAGCTGTTTTTTTACAAAGTACCTAGCTGGAATTTTGGCCTCTAGCTCAGCCGGCACCTGGGGAAACCTAGGAAACCTACACATTTTTGAAAACTTGACACCTAGGGGAATCCCAGATGGGGTGACTTGTCAGGCTCTGACCAGCTTGTGTTACCCAGAGTCCTTTGCAAACTTCAAAATATGGCCAAAAAAACACTTTTTCCTCTCATTTCGGTGACAGAAAGTTGTGGAATCTGAAAGGAGCGACAGATTTCCTTCCACCCAGTGTTCCCCCAAGACTCTCAATAAAAATAGTAACTAACTTGTGTGGGTAGCCCTAGCGCCCGCAACAGGAAATACCCCAAACACAACGTGGTCACATCACATTTTCACAAATGAAACAGCTGTTTTTTGCAAAGTGCCTAGCGGTGGATTTTGGCCTCTAGATCATCCGGCCCCAACGGAAACCTAGGAACCCTGCATAGTTTTGAAAACTAGACACCTATGGGAATCCAAGATGGATTGACTTGTGGGGCTATGACCAGGTTCTGTTACCCAGAATCCTTTGCAAACCTCAACATTTAGTAAAAAAAAAACTCAATTTTATCTAATTTCGGTGACAGAAAGTTCTGGAATCTGAGAGGAGCAACAAATTTCTTCCCATCCAAGTGTTCCTCCAAGTCTCCCGATAAAAATTGTACCTCACTTGTGTGGGTAGGCCTAGCGCCCGTGATAGGAAATGACCCAAAACACAATGTGAACACATCACATTTTCAAAAGAAAACAGAGCGTTTTTTTTACAAAGTGCCTAGCTGTGAATTTTGGCCTCTAGGTCAGCAGGCACCTGGGGAAACCTAGCAAACCTGCACATTTTTGAAAACTAGACACCTAGGGGAACCCAAGATGGGATGATTTGTAGGGCTCTGACCATGTTCTGTTACCCAGAATCCTTTGCAAACCTCAATATTTGGCAAAAAAAACACTTTCTCCTCTTATTTGGGTGACAGAAAGTTCTGGAATCTGAAAGGAGCCCCAAATTTCGTTCCACCCAGCGTGCCCCCAAATCTCCTGATAAAAATTGTATCACACTTGTGTGGGTAGACCTAGCACCCCCAAAAGGAAATGCCCCCAACCACAACGTGGACACATCAAATTTTCACAAAGAAAACAGAGCTGTTTTTTGCAAAGTGGCATACCTGTGGATTTTGGTCTCTAGCTCAGCCGGCACCTAGGGAAACCTAGCAACCCTGCATAGTTTTGAAAACTAGACACCAAGGGGAATCGAAGATGGGGTGACTTGTGGGGCTCTGACCAGGTTCTGTAACCCATACTCCTTTGCAAACCTCAAAATTTGGCCAAAAAAATACTTTTTTCTCTAATTTCGGTGACAGAAAGTTCTGGAATCTGAGAGGAGCCACACATTTCTTCCCACCCAAGCGTTACCCCAAGTCTCCCGATAAAAATGGTACCTCACTTGTGTGGGTAGGCCTAGTGCCCGTGACAGGAAATGCCCAAATACACGATGTGGACACATCACATTTTCACAAAGAAAACAGAGCTGTTTTTTCACAAAGTGCCTAGCTGTGAATTTTGGCCTCTAGCTCAGTCGGCACCTGGGGAAACCTTCCAAACCTGCATAGTTTTGAAAACTAGACACCTAGGGAAATCCAAGATGGGGTGACTTGTCAGGCTCTGACCAGCTTGTGTTACCCAGAATCCTTTGCAAACCTAAAAATGTGGTAAAAAAAACACAATTTTTTCTCATTTTGGTGACAGAAAGTTGTGGAATCTGAAAGGAGCGACAAATTTCCTTCCAACCAGCGTTCTCCCAAGACTCCCAATAAAAATTGTACCTAACTTGTGTGGGTAGCCCTAGCGCCCGCAACAGGAAAGGCCCCAAAAATAACGTGGTCATGTTAGACTTTTCATCCTTGGCGTGGTCTCCCTTAACTTTTTGCCTCTGTTCCCCAGGTTGTTGATGTGTGCTGGACTCTGATTTTATTATGTTTGTTACTCTGGGCACTTTACCACTGCTAACCAGTGCTAAAGTGAAAGTGCTCCTGTTTAAAATGTGTACGTAATTGGTTCTCCATGATTGGCATATTTGTTTTACTGTTAAGTCCCTAGTAAAGTGCACTAGAGGTGCCCAGGGCCTGTAAATCAAATGCTACTAGTGGGCCTGCATCACTGGTTGTGCCACCCACATAAGTAGCTCTGTAATCATGTCTCAGACCTGCCACTGCAGTGTCTGTGTGTGTATTTTTACACTGTAAATTCGACTTTGCAAGTGTACCCACTTGCCAGGCCTAAACCTTCCCTTTTCTTACATGTAAGGCACCCCTAAGGTAGGCCCTAGGTAGCCCCAAGGGCAGGGTGCAGTGTATGGATAAGGTAGGACATATAGTAATGTGGTTTATATGTCCTGACAGTGAAATACTGCTAAATTTGTTTGTCACTGTTGCAAGGACTGTCTCTCTCATAGGATAATATGGGGGCTACCTTTAAATATGATTAAAGCGTAGATTCCCCTAGAGAGTAGATGGACATGTGGAGTTTGGGGTCCCTGAACTCACAATTTAAAAATACATCTTTTAGTAAAGTTGATTTTAAGATTGTGCGTTTGAAAATGCCACTTTTAGAAAGTGAGCATTTTTTTGCTTAAACCATTCTGTGACTCTGCCTTGTTTGTGGATTCCCTGTCTGGGTCAGTTTGACAGTTGGGTTGTTTTTCACCTTACCCCAGACAGTGACACAAAGGGAGCTGGGGTGTAACCTGCATTTCCTGATTAGCCATCTCTGCCAGGAGGGAGGGGTGGAGTGGTCACTCTCATCTGAAAGGACCGTGCCTGCCTCTAACAATGCCGGCTCCAACCCCCTGGTGTGTGTCTGAGGCCTTGCCTGGGCAAGGCAGGATTTCACAAGTAGGTGTGAGTCCCCTTTGAAGAAAGGTGACTTCAAAGGCTAAAATGGGTATAAGAAGGGCACCCAAATCTACAGACTTCAGAAACACTTCTGGAATCAAGAGGAACCTCTGCCTGGAGAAGAGCTGTTAGCTGAGGAAGAAGTGCTGCCCTGCCTGTGACTGTGCTTTGTGGAGCTTTCCTGCAGTGCTGCTTCTGCCAGAGTAAGAGGGCAAAGACTGGACTTTGTGTGCCTTCCATCTTGAGAAGAAATCTCCAAGGGCTTGATCTAGAGCTTGCCTCCTGTTGTTTGAAGTCTCAGGGACAGCAAAGACTTCTCTCTGCCAGCACCTGGAGCCTCTGGAGAGACTCCTACTCTGCCCTGTGGTGCCCATCCAGTTCCTGGGACCCTGAAAGGAGAAGCTGGCAGCCTAAAGACAAGAAAATCCACGCACAGAGCGCCGTGCGGGGAAAAGATCGACGCGAATCCGATCGGCGGCTGAAAAACGACGCGCCGCCACCTCCGCGGCTGAGAAACGACGCTCGCAGGAAACGCGACCGAAGAATCGACGCACGGAGCAGGAGAAACGACGTGCAGCATCGCTGACGGAGGCTGGGAGATCGCAACCTGCGCGGCTGGATCTTCGACTCATCGTGCGGCTGGATTTTTGACTTGAGTACCGCCGTGCGGAGTTATTTTCGACGCACGCCCGCCCGTGCGGGGTTATTTTTGACGCACACCAGGTACATTTTCACTCTACAGCGCTAGTGTGTTTTTAAAACTACTTAAAGACTCTTTTTGATTTTTAATTAATAACTTGACTTGTGTATGGTGGATTTTTGTCGTTTTGGTCTTGTTTTGTTTAGATAAATATTTCCTATTTTTCTAAACCTGTGTTGTGTCATTTTGTAGTGTTTTCATTGAGTTACTGTGTGTGTTGGTACAAATACTTTACGCCTAGCACTCTGAGGTTAAGCCTACTGCTCTGCCAAGCTACCAAGGGGGTAAGCAGGGGTTAGCTGAGGGTGATTCTCTTTTACCCTGACTAGAGTGAGGGTCTTTGCTTGAACAGGGGGTAACCTGACTGTCAACCAAGGACCCCATTTCTAACATTAGTGATCAGCGGTTGGGATTTGGACTTGTATTTGTGCTTGACATACAGTGATTAAGTGTACACTACTGTTTGAGTTCAGACCACTACGTGACCACATACTACTAGTCTTGTGATTTTTGTTTTTTTCTATTTGGACTGTTTTTGCTCTGCATTCAGTTTCTTTTTTCGCTGATCCGGTGATTGACTTTTCTGGAACTTCATTTGAGAACTTGCTTTTCTGCATTTGGAACTTTGCACTCTTTTAACCTTTTATCATGTCTCTACTTGGAGATGCACCAGTTGAAGCTGTTTTTGACCTGAAGCAATTGGATAGTTATAACAAGGCTCAGCTAAAGCAGTTTTGTAAAAATTTTGGGTTGTCCCATTAAGAGTTCTTCCAAGAAGGATGAGCTGAAAAAGGCGCTGAGGGCCTGGGTGACAACCAGAAGCACTGGAGGGCACACTGAGGATGAGGAGGAGGATGAGGATGAGGAGGGAGAGCAATCAGTACATAATGGTATAGTGGGGGGACCTGTTATTCCCAGGGAAAGAGTCTCTAGGGCAAGTAGCAGTGTATCCTCCAAGGGTCTGACACCTGAAGAGTTACAGGACAGACAGGCAGAGAGGGAGTACCAATTGGAGTTGAAAAAGCTCAGTCTAGAGATGGAACAGAGAAGGCTGGCCATTGAGGAAAGGAAGTTAGCAATGGCTCATGAGCTCAGTTTAAAAGAGATAGAGCAGAGGAGTCAGCCCAGTAGGGATGGTGGCAGCAATCCTACAGTGCAGCCTGAGAGAAGGGTACACATCCCAAAAGACCTTGTGAGGGATTATAAGAGGGATGATGATATCTGCTTGTGGTTCAAGGGTTATGAGTCAGCTCTCCACATGAACCTGGTCCCTGAAGCTCATTGGGGGGCAGCCCTGTGGAAGCATTTTGAGGCAGAGGGGAGGGACACACTGACAGCCTTAGGGGATGCTCAGGATCTCACCTACCCTGTCATGAAGGAGGCCTTACTTACCAGGTATGGTCTCACCCCTGAGCAGTACAAGGAGAAGTTTAGATCCTACAAGAGAAAGGAATCCCAAACATGGTTGGAATGTGTTGATTCTTTTTGCAGGTCACTGGATGGTTGGGTGAAGGGCAGTAAGGTAAACACGTATGAGGGGCTTTACAATTTAATTGCTTGGGAGCACTTGTACAGTTTATGTTTTCCAGAGCTGCGCCAGCACCTCATTGACAGCAAGCTGACTGACCCCAGGAAGCTTGCACAGGAAGCGGACCGCTGGGAGAGCACCAGGGTCCAAAAGAGGTATGGGGGAGACCACGCCAAGGGTGGGCAGGGTCCCTCTCAGAAGAAAAGGGGGGGCAGGGCAAACAGGGGGAGTTCTCTAAAGGGCCCCAAACTGATTCCCAGGGTAAGGATTCCCAACCCCCCAGTGAAAAGAAGCCATGGTTGTCCAAAGGGAAGCCAGTGGCAGGTGGTCCCCCACGTAAGTGCTATGCATGTGACCAGGTGGGTCATGTGAGGGGGGACCCCAAATGCCCCAGAAGTACACCGGCACCCACTGGTGCACCGTCCCAGGGTTTGGCCAGTGTAGCGCTTGGGGAGGAGTTGGTTTCAGGTGGGTGGGAACCAGCAGAAATTACCCTTGTCTCACTAGGGGACAGTGAGATGGTCCAGAGAAACCTAGTGCCTGATAACACTAAGAAGTACAGACAATGGGTGACCATCAATGGACAGAGGGTAGAGGCTCTGAGAGACACAGGAGCCAGTGTGACTACAGTGAGGAGTCACCTGGTGTCTGAAGAGCAGATTGATCCCCGGGTACTTCACCAAGTAGTTGCGGTAGACAACTCTGAGCGCCTCTGCAGAGTGGCGCAGGTTCCCTTTGAATGGGGGGGGGTCTCAGGTTCCTGGAAAGTAGCTGTGAGTCCAACCATGCCTGTTGATTGTTTGCTAGGTAACGACCTGGAGGATTCCCCTTGGAAGGAGGTGGAACACAGGTCTCACTTGGAGATGTTGGGTCTGCCTGGGTGGGTATGCGTATCCACCCGGTCTATGGCAGCCAATCAGGGTAGTCAAGAGCCCCTGGAGCCTGAAACAGTGGCCCAGGGGACCGCCAAGAAGAGGAAGGGCCGGGGGCGCGGGAAACCGGCCCCAGAAGTTCCCACGGTCTGGGAGGAGGCAGAGCCTGAGGGTGATGCCCCGGAGCCTACAGGGGAACAGGTGGCTGAACTGGGGGAGGTCACTGAGCTGTCACAGTGGCAGCAGGAAGGGGGACCCACCAGGGAAGCATTCTGCACAGCGCAGAAGGAGTGCCCTACTCTTGAGGGGCTGCGGCAGCAGGCTGCAGCCCAGGCGGCTGGCGAGGCGCCAGGTACTCACCTGATTTACTGGGAGGATGGCCTCCTGTATAGTGAGCCTAGGGTTCCTGAGCCTGGGTCATCTCGTATGCTCGTGGTACCCCAGTGCTTCAGGGCCTTCCTACTGGGTTTGGCTCATGATGTGCCTTTGGCAGGACATCTAGGGCAGGACAAGACCTATAAGAGGCTTGTCTCCCACTTTTACTGGCCCTTGATGCACAAGCAGTCAGCTGCTTATTGTAGGTCTTGTCAGACTTGTCAGGCAAGTGGCAAGAGTGGGGGGAAATGCAAAGCTCCCCTCCAACCTTTACCTGTAGTCAGTACTCCCTTTGAAAGGGTAGGAATTGACATTGTGGGGCCTCTGGATCCCAAGACAGCCATGGGCAACAGGTTCATCCTGGTCTTGGTGGACCATGCCACGCGGTACCCAGAAGCCATTCCTCTAAGGACGGTCACTGCCCCCGTGGTGGGACGTGCCTTGATGGGGGTTTTTACCCGCATGGGGTTCCCCAAGGAGGTGGTATCTGATAGAGGTACAAACTTCATATCCACTTATATGAAGTCTCTGTGGAAGGTGTGTGGGGTAACCTACAAGTTCACCACCCCTTACCACCCCCAAAGTAATGGTCTGGTTGAGAGATTCAACCGCACCTTGAAAGGCATGATTCAGGGCCTGTCAGAGCCCTTGAGGCGTAAGTGGGACGTCCTCTTGCCATGCCTTCTGTTCGCTTACAGGGAGGTGCCTCAAAAGGGACTTGGCTTTAGCCCCTTTGAGCTCATCTATGGCCACCCTGTGAGGGGACCGCTCAGTCTGGTGAAGGAGGCTTTGGAGAAAGCTCCTAGTAAACCACCCCAGGATGTATTTAGCTACATGCTGGCACTAAGAAACCAGACTGCCCGCTTCAGGAGTCTCGCTCAGGAGAACCTGGAAGCAAGCCAGGAGGATATGAAACGGTGGTACGACCAGAATGCCACTCTGGTTGAGTTTCAGCCTGGACAAAAAGTGTGGGTCATGGCACCAGTGGAGCCTAGGGCTCTCCAAGATAAGTGGACTGGGCCTTTTGAGGTGGTGGAAAGAAAGAGCGAGGTCACCTATCTGGTAGACTTACAATCCCCCAGGAACCCTTTGAAGGTCCTACATGTCAACCGCCTCCAACCACACTTTGAGCGAACTGAGCTATCCATGCTCCTAGCGACAGATGACGGGGTGGAGGAAGAGAGTGAGCCTCTTCCTGACCTCCTGTCTGCAGGAGAGAAAGATGGTCTGTGGAGGGAATGATCCTCTCCCCCTCCCTGACTGAGGAACAGCAGAGGGACTGTCGCCACGTGCTGGGACAGTTCGCCTCGCTGTTTTCCCTGATCCCAGGAGTCACACACCTGTGCACACATGATGTGGACACTGGGGACAGTACACCTGTTAAACATAAGGTTTACAGGGTGACTGACAGGGTCAGGGCTTGCATTAAGGAGGAAGTCTCCAAAATGTTAACCCTAGGGGTTATTGAGCACTCCAGCCGTCCTTGGGCCAGCCCAGTGGTCTTGGTCCCAAAGGCTGCTGCTCCTGGTGCCACTCCAGAACTTAGGTTCTGTGTGGACTACCGGGGTCTCAATGCGGTCAGCAAGACTGACGCACACCCCATCCCCCGAGCTGATGAGCTCATTGATCGGTTAGGAGCTGCCAAGTACCTCAGTACGTTTGATTTAACATCTGGGTACTGGCAGATTGCCCTAACTGAGGGGGCAAAGGAGAGGTCAGCATTCTCTACCCCAGATGGGCACTTCCACTTCAATGTGATGCCCTTTGGGATGAAGAACGCCCCTGCCACCTTTCAGAGGTTGGTCAACCAGGTGTTGGCAGGACTGGATGAGTTCAGTGCCGCCTACCTGGATGACATTGCTGTGTTTAGTTCCACATGGGAGGAACACCTGCAACACCTCTGGAGAGTGTTAGAGGCCCTGCAGAAAGCAGGCCTCACTATTAAGGCGAGCAAGTGCCAAATAGGGCAGGGTTCTGTGGTGTACTTAGGACACCAGGTGGGGAGTGGCCAGGTGGCACCCCTACAGCCTAAGATTGATACGTATCTGGCTTGGGAGCCTCCCAAGACCCAGACTGAAGTGAGAGCCTTTTTAGGTCTCACAGGATATTACCGGAGGTTTGTTAAGGGATATGGTACCATTGTTACCCCCTTAACTGAGTTGACTTCCAAGAAGCAACCCAAGAAAGTGATCTGGACAGAGGCTTGCCAGAACGCTTTTGATGCCCTGAAGGCTGCCATGTGCACAGCACCTGTGCTGCAGGCACCTGACTACTCCAAGGAGTTTGTTGTGCAAACAGACGCCTCAGAGCATGGTATTGGAGCAGTACTCTCACAGCTTAATGAAGAGGGCCTAGATCAACCCGTAGCCTTCATTAGCAGGAGGTTACTACCCAGGGAACCTGGGTGGAGTGCCATAGAACGCGAAGCATTTGCTGTGGTCTGGGCACTGAAGAAGCTAAGACCCTACTTGTTTGGGACTCACTTCCGAGTTCAGACCGACCACAGGCCCATCAGATTGTTAATGCAGATGAGGGGTGAGAATCCAAAACTGTTGAGGTGGTCCATTTCCCTACAGGGGATGGACTTTACGGTGGAACATCGTCCTGGTACAGAGCACGCCAATGCTGATGGTCTGTCCAGGTTCTTCCGCATTAGTGATGAGAACTCCCATGAGGTTGGGTAGTTGCTCCCCACTTTTAGCTGGGGGGGACACGTGTTAGACTTTTCATCCTTGGCGTGGTCTCCCTTAACTTTTTGCCTCTGTTCCCCAGGTTGTTGATGTGTGCTGGACTCTGATTTTATTATGTTTGTTACTCTGGGCACTTTACCACTGCTAACCAGTGCTAAAGTGCAAGTGCTCCTGTTTAAAATGTGAACGTAATTGGTTCTCCATGATTGGCATATTTGTTTTACTGTTAAGTCCCTAGTAAAGTGCACTAGAGGTGCCCAGGGCCTGTAAATCAAATGCTACTAGTGGGCCTGCAGCACTGGTTGTGCCACCCACATAAGTAGCTCTGTAATCATGTCTCAGACCTGCCACTGCAGTGTCAGTGTATGTATTTTTACACTGTAAATTCGACTTGGCAAGTGTACCCACTTGCCAGGCCTAAACCTTCCCTTTTCTTACATGTAAGGCACCCCTAAGGTAGACCCTAGGTAGCCCCAAGGGCAGGGTGCAGTGTATGGATAAGGTAGGACATATAGTAATGTGGTTTATATGTCCTGACAGTGAAATACTGCTAAATTTGTTTTTCACTGTAGCAAGGACTGTCTCTCTCATAGGATAATATGGGGGCTACCTTTAAATATGATTAAAGCGTAGATTCCCCTAGAGAGTAGATGGACATGTGGAGTTTGGGGTCCCTGAACTCACAATTTAAAAATACATCTTTTAGTAAAGTTGATTTTAAGATTGTGCGTTTGAAAATGCCACTTTTAGAAAGTGAGCATTTTTTTGCTTAAACCATTCTGTGACTCTGCCTTGTTTGTGGATTCCCTGTCTGGGTCAGTTTGACAGTTGGGTTGTTTTTCACCTCACCCCAGACAGTGACACAAAGGGAGCTGGGGTGTAACCTGCATTTCCTGATTAGCCATCTCTGCTAGGAGGGAGGGGTGGAGTGGTCACTCTCATCTGAAAGGACCGTGCCTGCCTCTAACAATGCCGGCTCCAACCCCCTGGTGTGTGTCTGAGGCCTTGCCTGGGCAAGGCAGGATTTCACAAGTAGGTGTGAGTCCCCTTTGAAGAAAGGTGACTTCAAAGGCTAAAATGGGTATAAGAAGGGCACCCAAATCTACAGACTTCAGAAACACTTCTGGAATCAAGAGGAACCTCTGCCTGGAGAAGAGCTGTTAGCTGAGGAAGAAGTGCTGCCCTGCCTGTGACTGTGCTTTGTGGAGCTTTCCTGCAGTGCTGCTTCTGCCAGAGTAAGAGGGCAAAGACTGGACTTTGTATGCCTTCCATCTTGAGAAGAAATCTCCAAGGGCTTGATCTAGAGCTTGCCTCCTGTTGTTTGAAGTCTCAGGGACAGCAAAGACTTCTCTCTGCCAGCACCTGGAGCCTCTGGAGAGACTCCTACTCTGCCCTGTGGTGCCCATCCAGTTCCTGGGACCCTGAAAGGAGAAGCTGGCAGCCTAAAGACAAGAAAATCCACGCACAGAGCGCCGTGCGGGGAAAAGATCGACGCGAATCCGATCGGCGGCTGAAAAAGGACGTGCCGCCAGCTCCGCGGCTGAGAAACGACGCTCGCAGGAAACGCGACCGAAGAATCGACGCACGGAGCAGGAGAAACGACGCGCAGCATCGCTGACGGAGGCTGGGAGATCGCAACCTGCGCGGCTGGATCTTCGACTCATCGTGCGGCTGGATTTTTGACTCGAGTACCGCTGTGCGGAGTTATTTTCGACGCACGCCCGCCCGTGCGGGGTTATTTTTGACGCACACCAGGTACATTTTCACTCTAGCAGCGCTAGTGTGTTTTTAAAACTACTTAAAGACTCTTTTTGATTTTTAATTAATAACTTGACTTGTGTATGGTGGATTTTTGTCGTTTTGGTCTTGTTTTGTTTAGATAAATATTTCCTATTTTTCTAAACCTGTGTTGTGTCATTTTGTAGTGTTTTCATTGAGTTACTGTGTGTGTTGGTACAAATACTTTACGCCTAGCACTCTGAGGTTAAGCCTACTGGTCTGCCAAGCTACCAAGGGGGTAAGCAGGGGTTAGCTGAGGGTGATTCTCTTTTACCCTGACTAGAGTGAGGGTCTTTGCTTGAACAGGGGGTAACCTGACTGTCAACCAAGGACCCCATTTCTAACAGGTCACATCACATTTTCACAAAGAAAACAGAGCTTTTTTTGCAAAGTGCCTAGCAGTGGATTTTGGCCTCTAGCTCAGCCGGCACCTAGGGAAACCTAGAAACCCTGCATAATTTTGAAAACTAGACACCTAGGGAAATCGAAGATGGATTGACTTGTAGGGCTCTGACCAGGTTCTGTAACCCATAATCCTTTGCAAACCTCAAAATTTGGTAAAACAAAACACTATTTTCTCTAATTTCGGTGACAGAAAGTTCTGGAATCTGAGAGGAGCCACAAATTTCTTCCCATCCACGTGTTCTGCCAAGTCTCCCGATAAAAATTGTACCTCACTTGTGTGGGTAGGCCTAGTGCCAGTGATAGGAAATGCCCCGAAACACAATGTGGACACATCACATTTTCAAAAGAAAACAGAGCTGTTTTTTTACAAAGTGCCTAGCTGGAATTTTGGCCTCTAGCTCAGCCGGCACCTGGGGAAACCTAGGAAACCTACACATTTTTGAAAACTTGACACCTAGGGGAATCCCAGATGGGGTGACTTGTCAGGCTCTGACCAGCTTGTGTTACCCAGAGTCCTTTGCAAACTTCAAAATATGGCCAAAAAAACACTTTTTCCTCTCATTTCGGTGACAGAAAGTTGTGGAATCTGAAAGGAGCGACAAATTTCCTTCCACCCAGTGTTCCCCCAAGACTCCCAATAAAAATGGTACTAAACTTGTGTGGGTAGCCCTAGCGCCCGTGACAGGAAATGCCCCAATACACAATGTGGACACATCACATTTTCAAAAGAAAACAGAGCTGTTTTTTTTACAAAGTGCCTAGCTGGAATTTTGGCCTCTAGTTCAGCCGGCACCTGGGGAAATCTAGGAAACCTACACATTTTTGAAAACTAGACACCTAGGGGAATCCCAGATGGGGTGACTTGTCAGGCTCTGACCAGCTTGTGTTACCCAGAGTCCTTTCCAAACTTCAAAATATGGCCAAAAAAACATTTTTTCCTCTCATTTCGGTGACAGAAAGTTGTGGAATCTGAAAGAAGTGACAGATTTCCTTCCACCCAGTGTTCCCCCAAGACTCCCAATAAAAATGGTAACTAACTTGTGTGGGTAGCCCTAGTGCCAGCAACAGGAAATGCCCCAAACACAATGTTGTCACATCACATTTTCACAAATGAAACAGCTTTTTTTTTAAAAGTGCCTAGCGGTGGATTTTGGCCTCTAGCTCATCCGGCCCCTACGGAAACCTATCAACCCTGCATAGTTTTGAAAACTAGACACCTAGGGGAATCCAAGATGGATTGACTTGCTGGGCTATGACCAGGTTATGTTACCCAGAATCCTTTGCAAACCTCAACATTTAGTAAAAAGAAACACAATTTTCTCTAATTTCGGTGACAGAAAGTTCTGGAATCTGAGAGGAACCACAAGTTTATTTCCATCCAAGTGTTCTGCCAAGTCTCCCGATAAAAATGGTACCTCACTTGTGTGGGTAGGCCTAGTGCCCGTGATAGGAAATGCCCCAAAACACAATGTGGACACATCACATTTTCAAAAGAAAACAGAGCTGTTTTTTTACAAAGTGCCTAGCTGGAATTTTGGCCTCTAGCTCAGCCGGCACCTGGGGAAACCTAGCAAACCTACACATTTTTGAAAACTAGACACCTAGGGGAATCCAAGATGGGGTGACTTGTCAGGCTCTGACCAGCTTGTGTTACCCAGAATCCTTTGCAAACCTCAAAATATGGCCAAGAAAACACTTTTTCCTCTCATTTCGGTGACAGAAAGTTGTGGAATCTGAAAGGAGCGACAAATTTCCTTCAACCCAGCGTTCCCCCAAGACTCCCAATAAAAATGGTACCTAACTTGTGTGGGTAGCTCTAGCGCCCGCAACAGGAAATGCCCCAAACACAACGTGGTCACATCACATTTTCACAAATGAAACAGCTGTTTTTTGCAAACTGCCTAGTAGTGGATTTTGGCCTCTCGCTCATCCGGCACCTACGGAAACCTAGCAACCCTTCATAGTTTTGAAAATTAGACACCTATGGGAATCCAAGATGGATTGACTTGTGGGGCTATGACCAGGTTCTGTTACCCAGAATCCTTTGCAAACCTCAAAATTTTGTAAAGAAAACCACACTATTTTCTCTAATTTAGGTGACAGAAAGTTCTGGAATCTGAGAGGAGCCACAAATTTATTTCCATCCAAGTGTTCCGCCAAGTCTCCTGATAAAAATGGTACCTCACTTGTGTGGGTAGGCATAGTGCCCGTGACAGGAAATGCCCCAATACACAATGTGGACACATCACATTTTCAAAAGAAAACAGAGCTGTTTTTTTACAAAGTGCCTAGCTGGAATTTGGCCTCTAGTTCAGCCGGCACCTGGGGAAACCTAGGAAACCTACACATTTTTGAAAACTAGACACCTAGGGGAATCCCAGATGGGGTGACTTGTCAGGCTCTGACCAGCTTGTGTTACCCAGAGTCCTTTGCAAACTTCAAAATATGGCCAAAAAAAAACTTTTTTCTCTCATTTCGGTGAAAGAAAGTTGTGGAATCTGAAAGGAGCAACATATTTCCTTCCACCCAGTGTTCCCCCAAGACTCCCAATAAAAATAGTAACTAACTTGTGTGGGTAGCCCTAGCGCCCGCAACAGGAAATACCCCAAACACAACGTGGTCACATCACATTTTCACAAATGAAACAGCTGTTTTTTGCAAAGTGCCTAGCGGTGGATTTTGGCCTCTAGCTCATCCGGCCCCAATGGAAACCTAGGAACCCTGCATAGTTTTGAAAACTAGACACCTATGGGAATCCAAGATGGATTGACTTGCTGGGCTATGACCAGGTTCTGTTACCCAGAATCCTTTGCAAACCTCAACATTTATTAAAAAAACAAACACAATTTTATCTAATTTCGGTGACAGAAAGTTCTGGAATCTGAGAGGAGCCACAAATTTCTTCCCATCCAAGTGTTCCTCCAAGTCTCCCGATAAAAATTGTACCTCACTTGTGTGGGTAGGCCTAGCGCCCGTGATAGGAAATGCCCCAAAACACAATGTGGACACATCACATTTTCAAAAGAAAACAGAGCGTTTTTTTTACAAAGTGCCTAGCTGTGAATTTTGGCCTCTAGGTCAGCCGGCACCTGGGGAAACCTAGCAAACCTGCACATTTTTGAAAACTAGACACCTAGGGGAACCCAAGATGGGATGATTTGTAGGGCTCTGACCATGTTCTGTTACCCAGAATCCTTTGCAAACCTCAATATTTGGCAAAAAAACACTTTCTCCTCTTATTTGGGTGACAGAAAGTTCTGGAATCTGAAAGGAGCTCCAAATTTCGTTCCACCCAGCGTGCCCCCAAATCTCCTGATAAAAATTGTATCACACTTGTGTGGGTAGACCTAGCACCCCCAAAAGGAAATGCCCCCAACCACAACGTGGACACATAACATTTTCACAAAGAAAACAGAGCTGTTTTTTGCAAAGTGCCATACCTGTGGATTTTGGTCTCTAGCTCAGCCGGCACCTAGGGAAACCTAGCAACCCTGCATAGTTTTGAAAACTAGACACCAAGGGGAATCGAAGATGGGGTGACTTGTGGGGCTCTGACCAGGTTCTGTAACCCATAATCCTTTGCAAACCTCAAAATTTGGCCAAAAAAATACTTTCTTCTCTAATTTCGGTGACAGAAAGTTCTGGAATCTGAGAGGAGCCACACATTTCTTCCCACCCAAGCGTTACCCCAAGTCTCCCGATAAAAATGGTACCTCACTTGTGTGGGTAGGTCTAGTGCCCGTGACAGGAAATGCCCAAATACACGATGTGGACACATCACATTTTCACAAAGAAAACAGAGCTGTTTTTTCACAAAGTGCCTAGCTGTGAATTTTGGCCTCTAGCTCAGTCGGCACCTGGGGAAACCTTCCAAACCTGCATAGTTTTGAAAACTAGACACCTAGGGAAATCCAAGATGGGGTGACTTGTCAGGCTCTGACCAGCTTGTGTTACCCAGAATCCTTTGCAAACCTAAAAATGTGGTAAAAAAAACACTATTTTCTCTCATTTTGGTGACAGAAAGTTGTGGAATCTGAAAGGAGCGACAAATTTCCTTCCAACCAGCGTTCTCCCAAGACTCCCAATAAAAATTGTACCTAACTTGTGTGGGTAGCCCTAGCGCCCGCAACAGGAAAGGCCCCAAAAACAACGTGGTCACATCACATTTTCACAAAGAAAACAGAGCTTTTTTTGCAAAGTGCCTAGCAGTGGATTTTGGCCTCTAGCTCAGCCGGCACCTAGGGAAACCTAGAAACCCTGCATAATTTTGAAAACTAGACACGTAGGGAAATCGAAGATGGATTGACTTGTAGGGCTCTGACCAGGTTCTGTAACCCATAATCCTTTGCAAACCTCAAAATTTGGTAAAACAAAACACTATTTTCTCTAATTTCGGTGACAGAAAGTTCTGGAATCTGAGAGGAGCCACAAATTTCTTCCCATCCAAGTGTTCTGCCAAGTCTCCCGATAAAAATTGTACCTCACTTGTGTGGGTAGGCCTAGTGCCAGTGATAGGAAATGCCCCGAAACACAATGTGGACACATCACATTTTCAAAAGAAAACAGAGCTGTTTTTTTACAAAGTGCCTAGCTGGAATTTTGGCCTCTAGCTCAGCCGGCACCTGGGGAAACCTAGGAAACCTACACATTTTTGAAAACTTGACACCTAGGGGAATCCCAGATGGGGTGACTTGTCAGGCTCTGACCAGCTTGTGTTACCCAGAGTCCTTTGCAAACTTCAAAATATGGCCAAAAAAACACTTTTTCCTCTCATTTCGGTGACAAAAAGTTGTGGAATCTGAAAGGAGCGACAAATTTCCTTCCACCCAGTGTTCCCCCAAGACTCCCAATAAAAATGGTACTAAACTTGTGTGGGTAGCCCTAGCGCCCGCAACAGGAAATGCCCCAAACACAATGTGGTCACATCACATTTTCACAAATGAAACAGCTGTTTTTTGCAAAGTGCCTAGCGGTGGATTTTGGCCTCTCGCTCATCCGGCACCTACGGAAACCTAGCAACCCTGCATAGTTTTGAAAACTAGACACCTATCGGAATCCAAGATGGATTGACTTGTGGGGCTATGACCAGGTTCTCTTACCCAGAATCCTTTGCAAACCTCAAAATTCTGTACAAAAAAACCCACTATTTTCTCTAATTTCGGTGACAGAAAGTTCTGGAATCTGAGAGGAGCCACAAATTTATTTCCATCCAAGTGTTCCGCCAAGTCTCCCGATAAAAATGGTACCTCACTTGTGTGGGTAGGCCTAGTGCCCGTGACAGGAAATGCCCCAATACACAATGTGGACACATCACATTTTCAAAAGAAAACAGAGCTGTTTTTTTTTTACAAAGTGCCTAGCTGGAATTTTGGCCTCTAGTTCAGCTGGCACCTGGGGAAATCTAGGAAACCTACACATTTTTTAAAACTAGACACCTAGGGGAATCCCAGATGGGGTGACTTGTCAGGCTCTGACCAGCTTGTGTTACCCAGAGTCATTTGCAAACTTCAAAATATGGCCAAAAAAACACTTTTTCCTCTCATTTCGGTGACAGAAAGTTGTGGAATCTGAAAGGAGCTACAGATTTCCTTCCACCCAGTGTTCCCCCAAGACTCCCAATAAAAATAGTAACTAACTTGTGTGGGTAGCCCTAGCGCCCGCAACAGGAAATACCCCAAACACAACGTGGTCACATCACATTTTCACAAATGAAACAGCTGTTTTTTTGCAAAGTGCCTAGCGGTGGATTTTGGCCTCTAGCTCATCCGTCCCCTACGGAAACCTAGCAACCCTGCATAGTTTTGAAAACTAGACACCTATGGGAATCCAAGATGGATTGACTTGTGGGGCTATGACCAGGTTCTGTTACCCAGAATCCTTTGCAAACCTCAACATTTAGTAAAAAAAAAAACACAATTTTTTCTAATTTCGGTGACAGAAAGTTCTGGAATCTGAGAGGAGCCACAAATTTCTTCCCATCCAAGTGTTCCTCCAAGTCTACCGATAAAAATTGTACCTCACTTGTGTGGGTAGGCCTAGCGCCCGTGATAGGAAATGCCCCAAAACACAATGTGGACACATCACATTTTCAAAAGAAAACAGAGCGTTTTTTTTACAAAGTGCCTAGCTGTGAATTTTGGCCTCTAGGTCAGCCGGCACCTGGGGAAACCTAGCAAACCTACACATTTTTGAAAACTAGACACCTAGGGGAATCCAAGACGGGGTGACTTGTCAGGCTCTGACCAGCTTGTGTTACCCAGAATCCTTTGCAAACCTCAAAATATGGCCAAGAAAACACTTTTTCCTCTCATTTCGGTGACAGAAAGTTGTGGAATCTGAAAGGAGCGACAAATTTCCTTCAACCCAGCGTTCCCCCAAGACTCCCAATAAAAATGGTACCTAACTTGTGTGGGTAGCTCTAGCTCCCGCAACAGGAAATGCCCCAAACACAACGTGGTCACATCACATTTTCACAAATGAAACAGCTGTTTTTTGCAAACTGCGTAGCAGTGGATTTTGGCCTCTCGCTCATCCGGCACCTACGGAAACCTACCAACCCTTCATAGTTTTGAAAACTAGACACCTATGGGAATCCAAGATGGATTGACTTGTGGGGCTATGACCAGGTTCTGTTACCCAGAATCCTTTGCAAACCTCAAAATTTAGTAAAAAAACCCACACTATTTTCTCTAATTTCGGTGACAGAAAGTTCTAGAATTTGAGAGGAGCCACAAATGTATTTCCATCCAAGTGTTCCGCCAAGTCTCCCGATAAAAATGGTACCTCACTTGCGTGGGTAGGCATAGTGCCCGTGACAGGAAATGCCCCAATACACAATGTGGACACATCACATTTTCAAAAGAAAACAGAGCTGTTTTTTTACAAAGTGCCTAGCTGGAATTTTGGCCTCTAGTTCAGCCGGCACCTGGGGAAACCTAGGAAACCTACACATTTTTGAAAACTAGACACCTAAGGGAATCCCAGATGGGGTGACTTGTCAGGCTCTGACCAGCTTGTGTTACCCAGAGTCCTTTGCAAACTTCAAAATATGGCCAAAAAAACACTTTTTTCTCTCATTTCGGTGACAGAAAGTTGTGGAATATGAAAGGAGCGACAGATTTCCTTCCACCCAGTGTTCCCCCAAGACTCCCAATAAAAATAGTAACTAACTTGTGTGGGTAGCCCTAGCGCCCGCAACAGGAAATACCCCAAACACAACGTGGTCACATCACATTTTGACAAATGAAACAGCTGTTTTTATGCAAAGTGCCTAGCGGTGGATTTTGGCCTCTAGCTCATCAGGCCCCAACAGAAACCTAGGAACCCTGCATAGTTTTGAAAACTAGACACCTATGGGAATCCAAGATGGATTGACTTGTGGGGCTATCACCAGGTTCTGTTACGCAGAATCCTTTGCAAACCTCAACATTTAGTAAAAAAAAAAACACAATTTTATCTAATTTCGTTGACAGAAAGTTCTGGAATCTGAGAGGAGCCACAAATTTCTTCCCATCCAAGTGTTCCTCCAAGTCTACCGATAAAAATTGTACCTCACTTGTGTGGGTAGGCCTAGCGCCCGTGATAGGAAATGCCCCAAAACACAATGTGGACACATCACATTTTCAAAAGAAAACAGAGCGTTTTTTTTACAAAGTGCCTAGCTGTGAATTTTGGCCTCTAGGTCAGCCGGCACCTGGGGAAACCTAGCAAACCTGCACATTTTTGAAAACTAGACACCTAGGGGAACCCAAGATGGGATGATTTGTAGGGCTCTGACCATGTTCTGTTACCCAGAATCCTTTGCAAACCTCAATATTTGGCAAAAAAACACTTTCTCCTCTTATTTGGGTGACAGAAAGTTCTGGAATCTGAAAGGAGCCCCAAATTTCGTTCCACCCAGCGTGCCCCCAAATCTCCTGATAAAAATTGTATCACACTTGTGTGGGTAGACCTAGCACCCCCAAAAGGAAATGCCCCCAACCACAACGTGGACACATAACATTTTCACAAAGAAAACAGAGCTGTTTTTTGCAAAGTGCCATACCTGTGGATTTTGGTCTCTAGCTCAGCCGACACCTAGGGAAACCTAGCAACCCTGCATAGTTTTGAAAACTAGACACCAAGGGGAATCGAAGATGGGGTGACTTGTGGGGCTCTGACCAGGTTCTGTAACCCATAATCCTTTGCAAACCTCAAAATTTGGCCAAAAAAACACTTTCTTTTCTAATTTCGGTGACAGAAAGTTCTGGAATCTGAGAGGAGCCAGACATTTCTTCCCACCCAAGCGTTATCCCAAGTCTCCCTATAAAAATGGTACCTCACTTGTGTGGGTAGGCCTAGTGCCCGTGACAGGAAATGCCCCAATACACAATGTGGATACATCACATTTTCACAAAGAAAACAGAGCTGTTTTTTTACAAAGTGCCTAGCTGTGAATTTTGGCCACTAGCTCAGCTGGCACCTGGGGAAACCTAGCCAACCTGCATAGTTTTGAAAACTAGACACCTGGGGAAATCCAAGATGGGGTGACTTGTCAGGCTCTGACCAGCTTGTGTTACCCAGAATCCTTTGCAAACCTAAAAATGTGGCAAAAAAAACAAAATTTTCTTTAATTTTGGTGACAGAAAGTTGTGGAATCTGAAAGGAGCGACAAATTTCCTTCCAACCAGCGTTCTCCCAAGACTCCCAATAAAAATTGTACCTCACTTGTGTGGGTAGGCCTAGTGCCCGTGACAGGAAATGCCCAAATACACGATGTGGACACATCGCATTTTCACAAAGAAAACAGAGCTGTTTTTTCACAAAGTGCCTAGCTGTGAATTTTGGCCTCTAGCTTAGTCGGCACCTGGGGAAACCTTCCAAACCTGCATAGTTTTGAAAACTAGACACCTAGGGAAATCCAAGATGGGGTGACTTGTCAGGCTCTGACCAGCTTGTGTTACCCAGAATCCTTTGCAAACCTAAAAATGTGGTAAAAAAAACACTATTTTCTCTCATTTTGGTGACAGAAAGTTGTGGAATCTGAAAGGAGCGACAAATTTCCTTCCAACCAGCGTTCTCCCAAGACTCCCAATAAAAATTGTACCTAACTTGTGTGGGTAGCCCTAGCGCCCGCAACATGAAAGGCCCCAAAAACAACGTGGTCACAGCACATTTTCACAAAGAATACAGAGCTTTTTTTGCAAAGTGCCTAGCAGTGGATTTTGGCCTCTAGCTCAGCCGGCACCTAGGGAAACCTAGAAACCCTGCATAATTTTGAAAACTAGACACCTAGAGAAATCGAAGATGGATTGACTTGTAGGGCTCTGACCAGGTTCTGTAACCCATAATCCTTTGCAAACCTCAAAATTTGGTAAAACAAAACACTATTTTCTCTAATTTCGGTGACAGAAAGTTCTGGAATCTGAGAGGAACCACAAGTTTATTTCCATCCAAGTGTTCTGCCAAGTCTCCCGATAAAAATGGTACCTCACTTGTGTGGGTAGGCCTAGTGCCCGTGATATGAAATGCCCCAAAACACAATGTGGACACATCACATTTTCAAAAGAAAACAGAGCTGTTTTTTTACAAAGTGCCTAGCTGGAATTTTGGCCTCTAGCTCAGCCGGCACCTGGGGAAACCTAGCAAACCTACACATTTTTGAAAACTAGACACCTAGGGGAATCCAAGATGGGGTGACTTGTCAGGCTCTGACCAGCTTGTGTTACCCAGAATCCTTTGCAAACCTCAAAATATGGCCAAGAAAACACTTTTTCCTCTCATTTCGGTGACAGAAAGTTGTGGAATCTGAAAGGAGCGACAAATTTCCTTCAACCCAGCGTTCCCCCAAGACTCCCAATAAAAATGGTACCTAACTTGTGTGGGTAGCTCTAGCGCCCGCAACAGGAAATGCCCCAAACACAACGTGGTCACATCACATTTTCACAAATGAAACAGCTGTTTTTTGCAAACTGCCTAGCAGTGGATTTTGGCCTCTCGCTCATCCGGCACCTACGGAAACCTAGCAACCCTTCATAGTTTTGAAAACTAGACACCTATGGGAATCCAAGATGGATTGACTTGTGGGGCTATGACCAGGTTCTGTTACCCAGAATCCTTTGCAAACCTCAAAATTTAGTTAAAAAAACACACTATTTTCTCTAATTTCGGTGACAGAAAGTTCGAGAATTTGAGAGGAGCCACAAATTTATTTCCATCCAAGTGTTCCGCAAAGTCTCCCGATAAAAATGGTACCTCACTTGTGTGGGTAGGCCTAGTGCCAGTGATAGGAAATGCTCCGAAACACAATGTGGACACATCACATTTTCAAAAGAAAACAGAGCTGTTTTTTTACAAAGTGCCTAGCTGGAATTTTGGCCTCTAGCTCAGCCGGCACCTGGGGAAACCTAGGAAACCTACACATTTTTGAAAACTTGACACCTAGGGGAATCCCAGATGGGGTGACTTGTCAGGCTCTGACCAGCTTGTGTTACCCAGAGTCCTTTGCAAACTTCAAAATAGGGCCAAAAAAACACTTTTTCCTCTAATTTCGGTGACAGAAAGTTGTGGAATCTGAAAAGAGCGACAAATTTCCTTCCACCCAGCGTTCCCCCAAGACTCCCAATAAAAATGGTACTAAACTTGTGTGGGTAGCCCTAGCGCCCGCAACAGGAAATGCCCCAAACACAACGTGGTCACATCACATTTTCACAAATGAAACAGCTGTTTTTTGCAAAGTGCCTAGCGGTGGATTTTGGCCTCTCGCTCATTCGGCACCTACGGAAACCTAGCAATCCTGCATAGTTTTGAAAACTAGACACCTATCGGAATCCAAGATGCATTGACTTGTGGGGCTATGACCAGGTTCTCTTACCCAGAATCCTTTGCAAACCTCAAAATTTAGTTAAAAAAAACACACTATTTTCTCTAATTTCGGTGACAGAAAGATCTGGAATCTGAGAGGAGCCACAAATGTATTTCCATCCAAGTGTTTCGCCAAGTCTCCTGATAAAAATGGTACCTCACTTGTGTGGGTAGGCCTAGTGCCCGTGACAGGAAATGCCCCAATACACAATGTGGACACATCACATTTTCAAAAGAAAACAGAGCTGTTTTTTTACAAAGTGCCTAGCTGGAATTTTGGCCTCTAGTTCAGCCGGCACCTGGGGAAACCTAGGAAACCTACACATTTTTGAAAACTAGACACCTAGGGGAATCCCAGATGGGGTGACTTGTCAGGCTCTGACCAGCTTGTGTTACCCAGAGTCCTTTGCAAATTTCAAAATATGGCCAAAAAAACACTTTTTCCTCTCATTTCGGTGAAAGAAAGTTGTGGAATCTGAAAGGAGCGACAGATTTCCTTCCCCCAGTGTTCCCCCAAGACTCCCAATAAAAATAGTAACTAACTTGTGTGGGTAGCCCTAGCGCCCGCAACAGGAAATACCCCAAACACAACGTGGTCACATCACATTTTCACAAATGAAACAGCTGTTTTTTGCAAAGTGCCTAGCGGTGGATTTTGGCCTCTAGCTCATCCGGCCCCAACCGAAACCTAGGAACCCTGCATAGTTTTGAAAACTAGACACCTATGGGAATCCAAGATAGATTGACTTGTGGGGCTATGACCAGGTTCTGTTACCCAGAATCCTTTGCAAACCTCAATATTTGGCAAAAAAAACACTTTCTCCTCTTATTTGGGTGACAGAAAGTTCTGGAATGTGAGAGGAGCCCCAAATTTCCTTCCACCCAGAGTGCCCCCAAATCTCCTGATAAAAATTGTATCACACTTGTGTGGGTAGACCTAGCACCCCCAAAAGGAAATGCCCCCAAACACAACGTGGACACATCAAATTTTCACAAAGAAAACGGAGCTGTTTTTTGCAAAGTGCTATACGTGTGGATTTTGGTCTCTAGCTCAGCCGGCACCTAGGGAAACCTAGCAACTCTACATAGTTTTGAAAATTAGACACCAAGGGGAATCGAAGATGGGGTGACTTGTGGGGCTCTGACCATGTTCTGTAACCCATAATCCTTTCAAACCTCAAAATTTGGCCAAAAAAACACTTTTTTCTCTAATTTCGGTGACAGAAAGTTCTAGAATCTGAGAGGAGCCACACATTTCTTCCCACCCAAGCGTTCCCCCAAGTCTCCCTATAAAAATGGTACCTCACTTGTGTGGGTAGGCCTAGTGCCCGTGACAGGAAATGCCCCAATACACAATGTGGATACATCACATTTTCACAAAGAAAACAGAGCTGTTTTTTTACAAAGTGCCTAGCTGTGAATTTTGGCCACTAGCTCAGCTGGCACCTGGGGAAACCTAGCCAACCTGCATAGTTTTGAAAACTAGACACCTGGGGAAATCCAAGATGGGGTGACTTGTCAGGCTCTGACCAGCTTGTGTTACCCAGAATCCTTTGCAAACCTAAAAATGTGGCAAAAAAAACAAAATTTTCTTTAATTTTGGTGACAGAAAGTTGTGGAATCTGAAAGGAGCGACAAATTTCCTTCCAACCAGCGTTCCCCCAAGACTCCCAATAAAAATGGTACCTAACTTGTGTGGGTAGCCCTAGCGCCTGCAACAGGAAATGCCCCAAACACAACGTGGTCACATCACATTTTCACAAAGAAAACAGAGCTGTTTTTTGCAAAGTGCCTAGCGGTGGATTTTGGCCTCTAGCTCAGCCGGCACCTAGGGAAACCTAGCAACCCTGCATAGTTTTGAAAACTAGACACCTAGGGAAATCGAAGATGGATTGACTTGTGGGGCTCTGACCAGGTTCTGAAACCCATAATCCTTTGCAAACCTCAAAATTTGGTAAAACAAAACACTATTTTCTCTAATTTCGGTAACAGAAAGTTCTGGAATCTGAGAGGAGCCACAAATTTCTTCCCATCTAAATGTTCCGCCAAATCTCCCGATAAAAATTGTACCTTACTTGTGTGGGTAGGCCTAGTGCCAGTGATAGGAAATGCCCCGAAACACAATGTGGACACATCACATTTTCAAAAGAAAACAGCTGTTTTTTTACAAAGTGCCTAGCTGGAATTTTGGCCTCTAACTCACCCGGCATCTGGGGAAACCTAGCAAACCTCCACTTTTTTGAAGACTAGACACCTACGGGAATCCAAGATGGGGTGACTTGTCAGGCTCTGACCAGCTTGTGTTACCCAGAATCCTTTGCAAACCTCAAAATATGGCCAAGAAAATACTTTTTCCTCTCATTTCGGTGACAGAAAGTTGTGGAATCTGAAAGGAGTGACAAATTTCCTTCCACCCAGCGTTCCCCCAAGACTCCCAATAAAAATGGTAACTAACTTGTGTGGGTAACCGTAGCGCCCGCAACAGGAAATGCCCCAAACACAATGTGGTCACATCACATTTTCACAAATGAAACAGCTGTTTTTTGCAAAGCGCCTAGCGGTGGATTTTGGCCTCTCGCTCATCCGGCACCTACGGAAACCTAGCAACCCTGCATAGTTTTGAAAACTAGACACCTATCGGAATCCAAGATGGATTGACTTGTGGGGCTATGACCAGGTTCTGTTACCCAGAATCCTTTGCAAACCTCAACATTTTGTAAAAAAAAAAAACACTATTTTCTCTAATTTCAGTGACAGAAAGTTCTGGAATCTGAGAGGAGCCACAAATTTATTTCCATCCAAGTGTTCTGCCAAGTCTCCTGATAAAAATCGTAACTCACTTGTGTGGGTAGGCCTAGTGCCCGTGACAGGAAATGCCCCATTACACAATGTGGACACATCACATTTTCAAAAGAAAACAGAGCTGTTTTTTTACAAAGTGCCTAGCTGGAATTTGGGCCTCTAGTTCAGCCGGCACCTGGGGAAACCTAAGAAACCAACACATTTTTGAAAACTAGACACCTAGGGGAATCCCAGATGGGGTGACTTGTCAGGCTCTGACCAGCTTGTGATACCCAGAGTCCTTTGCAAACTTCAAAATATGGCCAAAAAAACACTTTTTCCTCTCATTTCGGTGACAGAAAGTTGTGGAATCTCAAAGGAGCGACAAATTTCCTTCCACCCAGCGTTCCCCCAAGACTCCCAATAAAAATGGTAACTAACTTGTGTGGGTAACCGTAGCGCCCGCAACAGGAAATGCCCCAAACACAATGTGGTCACATCACATTTTCACAAATGAAACAGCTGCTTTTTGCAAAGTGCCTGGCGGTGGATTTTGGCCTCTAGCTCATCCGGCCCCTACGGAAACCTAGCAACCCTGCATAGTTTTGAAAACTAGACACCTAGGGGAATCCAAGATGGATTGACTTGCTGGGCTATGACCAGGTTCTGTTACCCAGAATCCTTTGCAAACCTCAACATTTAGTAAAAAAAAAAAAACACAATTTTATCTAATTTCGGTGACAGAAAGTTCTGGAATCTGAGAGGAGGCACACATTTCTTCCCACCCAAGCGTTACCCCAAGTCTCCCGATAAAAATGGTACCTCACTTGTGTGGGTAGGCCTAGTGCCCGTGACAGGAAATGCCCAAATACACGATGTGGACACATCACATTTTCACAAAGAAAACAGAGCTGTTTTTTCACAAAGTGCCTAGCTGTTAATTTTGGCCTCTAGCTCAGTCGGCACCTGGGGAAACCTTCCAAACCTGCATAGTTTTGAAAACTAGACACCTAGGGAAATCCAAGATGGGGTGACTTGTCAGGCTCTGACCAGCTTGTGTTACCCAGAATCCTTTGCAAACCTAAAAATGTGGTAAAAAAAACACTATTTTCTCTCATTTTGGTGACAGAAAGTTGTGGAATCTGAAAGGAGCGACAAATTTCCTTCCAACCAGCGTTCTCCCAAGACTCCCAATAAAAATTGTACCTAACTTGTGTGGGTAGCCCTAGCGCCCGCAACAGGAAAGGTCCCAAAAATAACATGGTCACATCACATTTTCACAAAGAAAACAGAGCTTTTTTTGCAAAGTGCCTAGCAGTGGATTTTGGCCTCTAGCTCAGCCGGCACCTAGGGAAACCTAGAAACCCTGCATAATTTTGAAAACTAGACACCTAGGGAAATCGAAGATGGATTGACTTGTAGGGCTCTGACCAGGTTCTGTAACCCATAATCCTTTGCAAACCTCAAAATTTGGTAAAACAAAACACTATTTTCTCTAATTTCGGTGACAGAAAGTTCTGGAATCTGAGAGGAGCCACAAATTTCTTCGCATCCAAGTGTTCTGCCAAGTCTCCCGATAAAAATTGTACCTCACTTGTGTGGGTAGGCCTAGTGCCAGTGATAGGAAATGCCCCGAAACACAATGTGGACACATCACATTTTCAAAAGAAAACAGAGCTGTTTTTTTTACAAAGTGCCTAGCTGGAATTTTGGCCTCTAGCTCAGCCGGCACCTGGGGAAACCTAGGAAACCTACACATTTTTGAAAACTTGACACCTAGGGGAATCCCAGATGGGGTGACTTGTCAGGCTCTGACCAGCTTGTGTTACCCAGAGTCCTTTGCAAACTTCAAAATATGGCCAAAAAAACACTTTTTCCTCTCATTTCGGTGACAGAAAGTTGTGGAATCTGAAAGGAGCGACAAATTTCCTTCCACCTAGTGTTCCCCTAAGACTCCCAATAAAAATGGTACTAAACTTGTGTGGGTAGCCCTACCGCCCGCAACAGGAAATGCCCCAAACACAATGTGGTCACATCACATTTTCACAAATGAAACAGCTGTTTTTTGCAAAGTGCCTAGCGGTGGATTTTGGCCTCTCGCTCATCCTGCACCTACGGAAACCTAGCAACCCTGCATAGTTTTGAAAACTAGACACCCATCGGAATCCAAGATGGATTGACTTGTGGGGCTATGACCAGGTTCTCTTACCCAGAATCCTTTGCAAACCTCAAAATTATGTACAAAAAAAAACACTATTTTCTCTAATTTCGGTGACAGAAAGTTCTGGAATCTGAGAGGAGCCACAAATTTATTTCCATCCAAGTGTTCCGCCAAGACTCCTGATAAAAATGGTACCTCACTTGTGTGGGTAGGCCTAGTGCCCGTGACAGGAAATGTCCCAATACACAATGTGGACACATCACATTTTCAAAAGAAAACAGCTGTTTTTTTTACAAAGTGCCTAGCTGGAATTTTGGCCTCTAGTTCAGCCGGCACCTGGGGAAATCTAGGAAACCTACACATTTTTGAAAACTAGACACCTAGGGGAATCCCAGATGGGGTGACTTGTCAGGCTCTGACCAGCTTGTGTTACCCAGAGTCCTTTGCAAACTTCAAAATATGGCCAAAAAAACACTTTTTCCTCTAATTTCGGTGACAGAAAGTTGTGGAATCTGAAAGGAGCTACAGATTTCCTTCCACCCAGTGTTCCCCCAAGACTCCCAATAAAAATGGTAACTAACTTGTGTGGGTAGCCCTAGCGCCCGCAACAGGAAATGCCCCAAACACAACGTTGTCACATCACATTTTCACAAATGAAACAGCTGTTTTTTGCAAAGTGCCTAGCGGTGGATTTTGGCCTCTAGCTCATCCGGCCCCTACGGAAACCTAGCAAACCTGCATAGTTTTGAAAACTAGACACCTAGGGGAATCCAAAATGGATTGACTTGCTGGGCTATGACCAGGTTCTGTTACCCAGAATCCTTTGCAAACCTCAACATTTAGTAAAAAGAAACACAATTTTCTCTAATTTCAGTGACAGAAAGTTCTGGAATCTGAGAGGAACCACAAGTTTATTTCCATCCAAGTGTTCTGCCAAGTCTCCCGATAAAAATGGTACCTCACTTGTGTGGGTAGGCCTAGTGCCCGTGATAGGAAATGCCCCAAAACACAATGTGGACACATCACATTTTCAAAAGAAAACAGAGCTGTTTTTTTACAAAGTGCCTAGCTGGAATTTTGGCCTCTAGCTCAGCCGGCACCTGGGGAAACCTAGCAAACCTACACATTTTTGAAAACTAGACACCTAGGGGAATCCAAGATGGGGTGACTTGTCAGGCTCTGACCAGCTTGTGTTACCCAGAATCCTTTGCAAACCTCAAAATATGGCCAAGAAAACACTTTTTCCTCTCATTTCGGTGGCAGAAAGTTGTGGAATCTGAAAGGAGCGACAAATTTCCTTCAAAACAGCGTTTCCCCAAGACTCCCAATAAAAATGGTACCTAACTTGTGTGGGTAGCTCTAGCGCCCGCAACAGGAAATGCCCCAAACACAACGTGGTCACATCACATTTTCACAAATGAAACAGCTGTTTTTTGCAAACTGCCTAGCAGTGGATTTTGGCCTCTCGCTCATCCGGCATCTACGGAAACCTAGCAACCCTTCATAGTTTTGAAAACTAGACACCTATGGGAATCCAAGATGGATTGACTTGTGGGGCTATGACCAGGTTCTGTTACCCAGAATCCTTTGCAAACCTCAACATTTATTAAAAAAACAAACACAATTTTATCTAATTTCGTTGACAGAATGTTCTGGAATCTGAGAGGAGCCACAAATTTCTTCCCATCCAAGTGTTCCTCCAAGTCTCCCGATAAAAATTGTACCTCACTTGTGTGGGTAGGCCTAGCGCCCGTGATAGGAAATGCCCCAAAACACAATGTGGACACATCACATTTTCAAAAGAAAACAGAGCGTTTTTTTTACAAAGTGCCTAGCTGTGAATTTTGGCCTCTAGGTCAGCCGGCACCTGGGGAAACCTAGCAAACCTGCACATTTTTGAAAACTAGACACCTAGGGGAACCCAAGATGGGATGATTTGTAGGGCTCTGACCATGTTCTGTTACCCAGAATCCTTTGCAAACCTCAATATTTGGCAAAAAAAAACACTTTCTCCTCTTATTTGGGTGACAGAAAGTTCTGGAATCTGAAAGGAGCCCCAAATTTCGTTCCACCCAGCATGCCCCCAAATCTCCTGATACAAAATTGTATCACACTTGTGTGGGTAGACCTAGCACCCCCAAAAGGAAATGCCCCCAACCACAACGTGGACACATCAAATTTTCACAAAGAAAACAGAGCTGTTTTTTGCAAAGTGCCATACCTGTGGATTTTGGTCTCTAGCTCAGCCGGCACCTAGGGAAACCTAGCAACCCTGCATAGTTTTGAAAACTAGACACCAAGGGGAATCGAAGATGGGGTGGCTTGTGGGGCTCTGACCAGGTTCTGTAACCCATACTCCTTTGCAAACCTCAAAATTTGGCCAAAAAACACTTTCTTCTCTAATTTCGGTGACAGAAAGTTCTGGAATCTGAGAGGAGCCACACATTTCTTCCCACCCAAGCGTTACCCCAAGTCTCCCGATAAAAATGGTACCTCACTTGGGTGGGTAGGCCTAGTGCCCGTGACAGGAAATGCCCAAATACACGATGTGGACACATCACATTTTCACAAAGAAAACAGAGCTGTTTTTTCACAAAGTGCCTAGCTGTGAATTTTGGCCTCTAGCTCAGTCGGCACCTGCGGAAACCTTCCAAACCTGCATAGTTTTGAAAACTAGACACCTAGGGAAATCCAAGATGGGGTGACTTGTCAGGCTCTGACCAGCTTGTGTTACCCAGAATCCTTTGCAAACCTAAAAATGTGGTAAAAAAAACACTATTTTCTCTCATTTTGGTGACAGAAAGTTGTGGAATCTGAAAGGAGCGACAAATTTCCTTCCAACCAGCGTTCTCCCAAGACTCCCAATAAAAATTGTACCTAACTTGTGTGGGTAGCCCTAGCGCCCGCAACATGAAAGGCCCCAAAAACAACGTGGTCACATCACATTTTCACAAGGAAAACAGAGCTGTTTTTTGCAAAGTGCCTAGCAGTGGATTTTGGCCTCTAGCTCAGCCGGCACCTAGTGAAACCTAGAAACCCTGCATAATTTTGAAAACTAGACACCTAGAGAAATCGAAGATGGATTGACTTGTAGGGCTCTGACCAGGTTCTGTAACCCATAATCCTTTGCAAACCTCAAAATTTGGTAAAACAAAACACTATTTTCTCTAATTTCGGTGACAGAAAGTTCTGGAATCTGAGAGGAACCACAAGTTTATTTCCATCCAAGTGTTCTGCCAAGTCTCCCGATAAAAATGGTACCTCACTTGTGTGGGTAGGCCTAGTGCCCGTGATAGGAAATGCCCCCAAAACACAATGTGGACACATCACATTTTCAAAAGAAAACAGAGCTGTTTTTTTACAAAGTGCCTAGCTGGAATTTTGGCCTCTAGCTCACCCGGCACCTGGGGAAACCTAGCAAATCTACACATTTTTGAAAACTAGACGCCTAGGGGAATCCAAGATGGGGTGACTTGTCAGGCTCTGACCAGCTTGTGTTACCCAGAATCCTTTGCAAACCTCAAAATATGGCCAAGAAAACACTTTTTCCTCTCATTTCGGTGACAGAAAGTTGTGGAATCTGAAAGGAGCGACAAATTTCCTTCAACCCAGCGTTCCCCCAAGACTCCCAATAAAAATGGTACCTAACTTGTGTGGGTAGCTCTAGCGCCCGCAACAGGAAATGCCCCAAACACAACGTGGTCACATCACATTTTCACAAATGAAACAGCTGTTTTTTGCAAACTGCCTAGCAGTGGATTTTGGCCTCTCGCTCATCCGGCACCTACGGAAACCTAGCAACCCTTCATAGTTTTGAAAACTAGACACCTATGGGAATCCAAGATGGATTGCCTTGTGGGGCTATGACCAGGTTCTGTTTCCCAGAATCCTTTGCAAACCTCAAAATTTAGTTTAAAAAAACACACTATTTTCTCTAATTTCGGTGACAGAAAGTTCTGGAATCTGAGAGGAGCCACAAATGTATTTCCATCCAAGTGTTCCGCCAAGTCTCCTGATAAAAATGGTACCTCACTTGTGTGGGTAGGCCTAGTGCCCGTGACAGGAAATGCCCCAATACACAATGTGGACACATCACATTTTCAAAAGAAAACAGAGCTGTTTTTTTACAAAGTGCCTAGCTGGAATTTTGGCCTCTAGTTCAGCCGGCACCTGGGGAAACCTAGGAAACCTACACATTTTTGAAAATAGACACCTAGGGGAATCCCAGATGGGGTGACTTGTCAGGCTCTGACCAGCTTGTGTTACCCAGAGTCCTTTGCAAACTTCAAAATATGGCCAAAAAAACACTTTTTCCTCTCATTTCGGTGACAGAAAGTTGTGGAATCTGAAAGGAGCGACAGATTTCCTTCCACCCAGTGTTCCCCCAAGACTCCCAATAAAAATAGTAACTACCTTGTGTGGGTAGTCCTAGCGCCCGCAACAGGAAATACCCCGAACACAACGTGGTCACATCACATTTTCACAAATGAAACAGATGTTTTTTGCAAAGTGCCTAGCGGTGGATTTTGGCCTCTAGCTCATCCGGCCCCAACGGAAACCTAGGAACCCTGCATAGTTTTGAAAACTAGACACCTATGGGAATCCAAGATGGATTGACTTGTGTGGCTATGACCAGGTTCTGTTACCCAGAATCCTTTGCAAACCTCAACATTTATTAAAAAAACAAACACAATTTTATCTAATTTCGGTGACAGAAAGTTCTGAAATCTGAGAGGAGCCACAAATTTCTTCCCATCCAAGTGTTCCTCCAAGTCTCCCGATACAAATTGTACCTCACTTGTGTGGGTAGGCCTAGCGCCCGTGATAGGAAATGCCCCAAAACACAATGTGGACACATCACATTTTCAAAAGAAAACAGAGCGTTTTTTTTACAAAGTGCCTAGCTGTGAATTTTGGCCTCTAGGTCAGCCGGCACCTGGGGAAACCTAGCAAACCTGCACATTTTTGAAAACTAGATACCTAGGGGAACCCAAGATGGGATGATTTGTAGGGCTCTGACCATGTTCTGTTACCCAGAATCCTTTGCAAACCTCAATATTTGGCAAAAAAAACACTTTCTCCTCCTAATTGGGTGACAGAAAGTTCTGGAATCTGAAAGGAGCCCCAAATTTCGTTCCACCCAGCGTGCCCCCAAATCTCCTGATAAAAATTGTATCACACTTGTGTGGGTAGACCTAGCACCCCCAAAAGGAAATCCCCCCAACCACAACGTGGACACATAACATTTTCACAAAGAAAACAGAGCTGTTTTTTGCAAAGTGCCATACCTGTGGATTTTGGTCTCTAGCTCAGCCGGCACCTAGGGAAACCTAGCAACCCTGCATAGTTTTGAAAACTAGACACCAAGGGGAATCGAAGATGGGGTGACTTGTGGGGCTCTGACCAGGTTCTGTAACCCATAATCCTTTGCAAACCTCAAAATTTGGCCAAAAAACACTTTCTTCTCTAATTTCGGTGACAGAAAGTTCTGGAATCTGAGAGAAGCCACACATTTCTCCCCACCCAAGCGTTACCCCAAGTCTCCCGATAAAAATGGTACCTCACTTGTGTGGGTAGGCCTAGTGCCCGTGACAGGAAATGTCCAAATACACGATGTGGACACATCATATTTTCACAAAGAAAACAGAGCTGTTTTTTCACAAAGTGCCTAGCTGTGAATTTCGGCCTCTAGCTCAGTCGGCACCTGGGGAAACCTTCCGAACCTGCATAGTTTTGAAAACTAGACACCTAGGGAAATCCAAGATGGGGTGACTTGTCAGGCTCTGACCAGCTTGTGTTACCCAGAATCATTTGCAAACCTAAAAATGTGGTAAAAAAAACACTATTTTCTCTCATTTTGGTGACAGAAAGTTGTGGAATCTGAAAGGAGCGACAAATTTCCTTCCAACCAGCGTTCTCCGAAGACTCCCAATAAAAATTGTACCTAACTTGTGTGGGTAGCCCTAGCACCCGCAACATGAAAGGCCCCAAAAACAACGTGGTCACATCACATTTTCACAAAGAAAACAGAGCTTTTTTTGCAAAGTGCCTAGCAGTGGATTTTGGCCTCTAGCTCAGCCGGCACCTAGGGAAACCTAGAAACCCTGCATAATTTTGAAAACTAGACACCTAGAGAAATCGAAGACGGATTGACTTGTAGGGCTCTGACCAGGTTCTGTAACCCATAATCCTTTGCAAACCTCAAAATTTGCTAAAACAAAACACTATTTTCTCTAATTTCGGTGACAGAAAGTTCTGGAATCTGAGAGGAGCCACAAATTTCTTCCCACCCAAGCGTTACCCCAAGTCTCCCGATAAAAATGGTACCTCACTTGTGTGGGTAGGCCTAGTGCCCGTGATATGAAATGCCCCAAAACACAATGTGGACACATCACATTTTCAAAAGAAAACAGAGCTGTTTTTTTACAAAGTGCCTAGCTGGAATTTTGGCCTCTAGCTCAGCCGGCACCTGGGGAAACCTAGCAAACCTACACATTTTTGAAAACTAGACACCTAGGGGAATCCAAGACGGGGTGACTTGTCAGGCTCTGACCAGCTTGTGTTACCCAGAATCCTTTGCAAACCTCAAAATATGGCCAAGAAAACACTTTTTCCTCTCATTTCGGTGACAGAAAGTTGTGGAATCTGAAAGGAGCGACAAATTTCCTTCAACCCAGCGTTCCCCCAAGACTCCCAATAAAAATGGTACCTAACTTGTGTGGGTAGCTCTAGCTCCCGCAACAGGAAATGCCCCAAACACAACGTGGTCACATCACATTTTCACAAATGAAACAGCTGTTTTTTGCAAACTGCGTAGCAGTGGATTTTGGCCTCTCGCTCATCCGGCACCTACGGAAACCTACCAACCCTTCATAGTTTTGAAAACTAGACACCTATGGGAATCCAAGATGGATTGACTTGTGGGGCTATGACCAGGTTCTGTTACCCAGAATCCTTTGCAAACCTCAAAATTTAGTAAAAAAACCCACACTATTTTCTCTAATTTCGGTGACAGAAAGTTCTAGAATTTGAGAGGAGCCACAAATGTATTTCCATCCAAGTGTTCCGCCAAGTCTCCCGATAAAAATGGTACCTCACTTGCGTGGGTAGGCCTAGTGCCCGTGACAGGAAATGCCCCAATACACAATGTGGACACATCACATTTTCAAAAGAAAACAGAGCTGTTTTTTTACAAAGTGCCTAGCTGGAATTTTGGCCTCTAGTTCAGCCGGCACCTGGGGAAACCTAGGAAACCTACACATTTTTGAAAACTAGACACCTAAGGGAATCCCAGATGGGGTGACTTGTCAGGCTCTGACCAGCTTGTGTTACCCAGAGTCCTTTGCAAACTTCAAAATATGGCCAAAAAAACACTTTTTTCTCTCATTTCGGTGACAGAAAGTTGTGGAATATGAAAGGAGCGACAGATTTCCTTCCACCCAGTGTTCCCCCAAGACTCCCAATAAAAATAGTAACTAACTTGTGTGGGTAGCCCTAGCGCCCGCAACAGGAAATACCCCAAACACAACGTGGTCACATCACATTTTGACAAATGAAACAGCTGTTTTTATGCAAAGTGCCTAGCGGTGGATTTTGGCCTCTAGCTCATCAGGCCCCAACAGAAACCTAGGAACCCTGCATAGTTTTGAAAACTAGACACCTATGGGAATCCAAGATGGATTGACTTGTGGGGCTATCACCAGGTTCTGTTACGCAGAATCCTTTGCAAACCTCAACATTTAGTAAAAAAAAAAACACAATTTTATCTAATTTCGTTGACAGAAAGTTCTGGAATCTGAGAGGAGCCACAAATTTCTTCCCATCCAAGTGTTCCTCCAAGTCTACCGATAAAAATTGTACCTCACTTGTGTGGGTAGGCCTAGCGCCCGTGATAGGAAATGCCCCAAAACACAATGTGGACACATCACATTTTCAAAAGAAAACAGAGCGTTTTTTTTACAAAGTGCCTAGCTGTGAATTTTGGCCTCTAGGTCAGCCGGCACCTGGGGAAACCTAGCAAACCTGCACATTTTTGAAAACTAGACACCTAGGGGAACCCAAGATGGGATGATTTGTAGGGCTCTGACCATGTTCTGTTACCCAGAATCCTTTGCAAACCTCAATATTTGGCAAAAAAAACACTTTCTCCTCTTATTTGGGTGACAGAAAGTTCTGGAATCTGAAAGGAGCCCCAAATTTCGTTCCACCCAGCGTGCCCCCAAATCTCCTGATAAAAATTGTATCATACTTGTGTGGGTAGACCTATCACCCCCAAAAGGAAATGCCCCCAACCACAACGTGGACACATCAAATTTTCACAAAGAAAACAGAGCTGTTTTTTGCAAAGTGCCATACCTGTGGATTTTGGTCTCTAGCTCAGCCGACACCTAGGGAAACCTAGCAACCCTGCATAGTTTTGAAAACTAGACACCAAGGGGAATCGAAGATGGGGTGACTTGTGGGGCTCTGACCAGGTTCTGTAACCCATAATCCTTTGCAAACCTCAAAATTTGGCCAAAAAAACACTTTCTTTTCTAATTTCGGTGACAGAAAGTTCTGGAATCTGAGAGGAGCCACACATTTCTTCCCACCCAAGCGTTATCCCAAGTCTCCCGATAAAAATGGTACCTCACTTGTGTGGGTAGGCCTAGTGCCCGTGACAGGAAATGCCCAAATACACGATGTGGACACATCGCATTTTCACAAAGAAAACAGAGCTGTTTTTTCACAAAGTGCCTAGCTGTGAATTTTGGCCTCTAGCTTAGTCGGCACCTGGGGAAACCTTCCAAACCTGCATAGTTTTGAAAACTAGACACCTAGGGAAATCCAAGATGGGGTGACTTGTCAGGCTCTGACCAGCTTGTGTTACCCAGAATCCTTTGCAAACCTAAAAATGTGGTAAAAAAAACACTATTTTCTCTCATTTTGGTGACAGAAAGTTGTGGAATCTGAAAGGAGCGACAAATTTCCTTCCAACCAGCGTTCTCCCAAGACTCCCAATAAAAATTGTACCTAACTTGTGTGGGTAGCCCTAGCGCCCGCAACATGAAAGGCCCCAAAAACAACGTGGTCACAGCACATTTTCACAAAGAATACAGAGCTTTTTTTGCAAAGTGCCTAGCAGTGGATTTTGGCCTCTAGCTCAGCCGGCACCTAGGGAAACCTAGAAACCCTGCATAATTTTGAAAACTAGACACCTAGAGAAATCGAAGATGGATTGACTTGTAGGGCTCTGACCAGGTTCTGTAACCCATAATCCTTTGCAAACCTCAAAATTTGGTAAAACAAAACACTATTTTCTCTAATTTCGGTGACAGAAAGTTCTGGAATCTGAGAGGAACCACAAGTTTATTTCCATCCAAGTGTTCTGCCAAGTCTCCCGATAAAAATGGTACCTCACTTGTGTGGGTAGGCCTAGTGCCCGTGATATGAAATGCCCCAAAACACAATGTGGACACATCACATTTTCAAAAGAAAACAGAGCTGTTTTTTTACAAAGTGCCTAGCTGGAATTTTGGCCTCTAGCTCAGCCGGCACCTGGGGAAACCTAGCAAACCTACACATTTTTGAAAACTAGACACCTAGGGGAATCCAAGATGGGGTGACTTGTCAGGCTCTGACCAGCTTGTGTTACCCAGAATCCTTTGCAAACCTCAAAATATGGCCAAGAAAACACTTTTTCCTCTCATTTCGGTGACAGAAAGTTGTGGAATCTGAAAGGAGCGACAAATTTCCTTCAACCCAGCGTTCCCCCAAGACTCCCAATAAAAATGGTACCTAACTTGTGTGGGTAGCTCTAGCGCCCGCAACAGGAAATGCCCCAAACACAACGTGGTCACATCACATTTTCACAAATGAAACAGCTGTTTTTTGCAAACTGCCTAGCAGTGGATTTTGGCCTCTCGCTCATCCGGCACCTACGGAAACCTAGCAACCCTTCATAGTTTTGAAAACTAGACACCTATGGGAATCCAAGATGGATTGACTTGTGGGGCTATGACCAGGTTCTGTTACCCAGAATCCTTTGCAAACCTCAAAATTTAGTTAAAAAAACACACTATTTTCTCTAATTTCGGTGACAGAAAGTTCTAGAATTTGAGAGGAGCCACAAATTTATTTCCATCCAAGTGTTCCGCAAAGTCTCCCGATAAAAATGGTACCTCACTTGTGTGGGTAGGCCTAGTGCCAGTGATAGGAAATGCTCCGAAACACAATGTGGACACATCACATTTTCAAAAGAAAACAGAGCTGTTTTTTTACAAAGTGCCTAGCTGGAATTTTGGCCTCTAGCTCAGCCGGCACCTGGGGAAACCTAGGAAACCTACACATTTTTGAAAACTTGACACCTAGGGGAATCCCAGATGGGGTGACTTGTCAGGCTCTGACCAGCTTGTGTTACCCAGAGTCCTTTGCAAACTTCAAAATAGGGCCAAAAAAACACTTTTTCCTCTAATTTCGGTGACAGAAAGTTGTGGAATCTGAAAAGAGCGACAAATTTCCTTCCACCCAGCGTTCCCCCAAGACTCCCAATAAAAATGGTACTAAACTTGTGTGGGTAGCCCTAGCGCCCGCAACAGGAAATGCCCCAAACACAACGTGGTCACATCACATTTTCACAAATGAAACAGCTGTTTTTTGCAAAGTGCCTAGCGGTGGATTTTGGCCTCTCGCTCATTCGGCACCTACGGAAACCTAGCAATCCTGCATAGTTTTGAAAACTAGACACCTATCGGAATCCAAGATGCATTGACTTGTGGGGCTATGACCAGGTTCTCTTACCCAGAATCCTTTGCAAACCTCAAAATTTAGTTAAAAAAAACACACTATTTTCTCTAATTTCGGTGACAGAAAGATCTGGAATCTGAGAGGAGCCACAAATGTATTTCCATCCAAGTGTTTCGCCAAGTCTCCTGATAAAAATGGTACCTCACTTGTGTGGGTAGGCCTAGTGCCCGTGACAGGAAATGCCCCAATACACAATGTGGACACATCACATTTTCAAAAGAAAACAGAGCTGTTTTTTTACAAAGTGCCTAGCTGGAATTTTGGCCTCTAGTTCAGCCGGCACCTGGGGAAACCTAGGAAACCTACACATTT
The DNA here is from genome assembly GCF_031143425.1 of Pleurodeles waltl. Classification (NCBI taxonomy): domain Eukaryota; kingdom Metazoa; phylum Chordata; class Amphibia; order Caudata; family Salamandridae; genus Pleurodeles; species Pleurodeles waltl. The sequence goes on from NC_090445.1 coordinate 1,303,912,061, forward strand.
TTGAAAACTAGACACCTAGGGGAATCCCAGATGGGGTGACTTGTCAGGCTCTGACCAGCTTGTGTTACCCAGAGTCCTTTGCAAATTTCAAAATATGGCCAAAAAAACACTTTTTCCTCTCATTTCGGTGAAAGAAAGTTGTGGAATCTGAAAGGAGCGACAGATTTCCTTCCCCCAGTGTTCCCCCAAGACTCCCAATAAAAATAGTAACTAACTTGTGTGGGTAGCCCTAGCGCCCGCAACAGGAAATACCCCAAACACAACGTGGTCACATCACATTTTCACAAATGAAACAGCTGTTTTTTGCAAAGTGCCTAGCGGTGGATTTTGGCCTCTAGCTCATCCGGCCCCAACCGAAACCTAGGAACCCTGCATAGTTTTGAAAACTAGACACCTATGGGAATCCAAGATAGATTGACTTGTGGGGCTATGACCAGGTTCTGTTACCCAGAATCCTTTGCAAACCTCAATATTTGGCAAAAAAAACACTTTCTCCTCTTATTTGGGTGACAGAAAGTTCTGGAATGTGAGAGGAGCCCCAAATTTCCTTCCACCCAGAGTGCCCCCAAATCTCCTGATAAAAATTGTATCACACTTGTGTGGGTAGACCTAGCACCCCCAAAAGGAAATGCCCCCAAACACAACGTGGACACATCAAATTTTCACAAAGAAAACGGAGCTGTTTTTTGCAAAGTGCTATACGTGTGGATTTTGGTCTCTAGCTCAGCCGGCACCTAGGGAAACCTAGCAACTCTACATAGTTTTGAAAATTAGACACCAAGGGGAATCGAAGATGGGGTGACTTGTGGGGCTCTGACCATGTTCTGTAACCCATAATCCTTTCAAACCTCAAAATTTGGCCAAAAAAACACTTTTTTCTCTAATTTCGGTGACAGAAAGTTCTAGAATCTGAGAGGAGCCACACATTTCTTCCCACCCAAGCGTTCCCCCAAGTCTCCCTATAAAAATGGTACCTCACTTGTGTGGGTAGGCCTAGTGCCCGTGACAGGAAATGCCCCAATACACAATGTGGATACATCACATTTTCACAAAGAAAACAGAGCTGTTTTTTTACAAAGTGCCTAGCTGTGAATTTTGGCCACTAGCTCAGCTGGCACCTGGGGAAACCTAGCCAACCTGCATAGTTTTGAAAACTAGACACCTGGGGAAATCCAAGATGGGGTGACTTGTCAGGCTCTGACCAGCTTGTGTTACCCAGAATCCTTTGCAAACCTAAAAATGTGGCAAAAAAAACAAAATTTTCTTTAATTTTGGTGACAGAAAGTTGTGGAATCTGAAAGGAGCGACAAATTTCCTTCCAACCAGCGTTCCCCCAAGACTCCCAATAAAAATGGTACCTAACTTGTGTGGGTAGCCCTAGCGCCCGCAACAGGAAATGCCCCAAACACAACGTGGTCACATCACATTTTCACAAAGAAAACAGAGCTGTTTTTTGCAAAGTGCCTAGCGGTGGATTTTGGCCTCTAGCTCAGCCGGCACCTAGGGAAACCTAGCAACCCTGCATAGTTTTGAAAACTAGACACCTAGGGAAATCGAAGATGGATTGACTTGTGGGGCTCTGACCAGGTTCTGAAACCCATAATCCTTTGCAAACCTCAAAATTTGGTAAAACAAAACACTATTTTCTCTAATTTCGGTAACAGAAAGTTCTGGAATCTGAGAGGAGCCACAAATTTCTTCCCATCTAAATGTTCCGCCAAATCTCCCGATAAAAATTGTACCTTACTTGTGTGGGTAGGCCTAGTGCCAGTGATAGGAAATGCCCCGAAACACAATGTGGACACATCACATTTTCAAAAGAAAACAGCTGTTTTTTTACAAAGTGCCTAGCTGGAATTTTGGCCTCTAACTCACCCGGCATCTGGGGAAACCTAGCAAACCTCCACTTTTTTGAAGACTAGACACCTACGGGAATCCAAGATGGGGTGACTTGTCAGGCTCTGACCAGCTTGTGTTACCCAGAATCCTTTGCAAACCTCAAAATATGGCCAAGAAAATACTTTTTCCTCTCATTTCGGTGACAGAAAGTTGTGGAATCTGAAAGGAGTGACAAATTTCCTTCCACCCAGCGTTCCCCCAAGACTCCCAATAAAAATGGTAACTAACTTGTGTGGGTAACCGTAGCGCCCGCAACAGGAAATGCCCCAAACACAATGTGGTCACATCACATTTTCACAAATGAAACAGCTGTTTTTTGCAAAGCGCCTAGCGGTGGATTTTGGCCTCTCGCTCATCCGGCACCTACGGAAACCTAGCAACCCTGCATAGTTTTGAAAACTAGACACCTATCGGAATCCAAGATGGATTGACTTGTGGGGCTATGACCAGGTTCTGTTACCCAGAATCCTTTGCAAACCTCAACATTTTGTAAAAAAAAAAAACACTATTTTCTCTAATTTCAGTGACAGAAAGTTCTGGAATCTGAGAGGAGCCACAAATTTATTTCCATCCAAGTGTTCTGCCAAGTCTCCTGATAAAAATCGTAACTCACTTGTGTGGGTAGGCCTAGTGCCCGTGACAGGAAATGCCCCATTACACAATGTGGACACATCACATTTTCAAAAGAAAATAGAGCTGTTTTTTTACAAAGTGCCTAGCTGGAATTTGGGCCTCTAGTTCAGCCGGCACCTGGGGAAACCTAAGAAACCTACACATTTTTGAAAACTAGACACCTACGGGAATCCCAGATGGGGTGACTTGTCAGGCTCTGACCAGCTTGTGATACCCAGAGTCCTTTGCAAACTTCAAAATATGGCCAAAAAAACACTTTTTCCTCTCATTTCGGTGACAGAAAGTTGTGGAATCTCAAAGGAGCGACAAATTTCCTTCCACCCAGCGTTCCCCCAAGACTCCCAATAAAAATGGTAACTAACTTGTGTGGGTAACCGTAGCGCCCGCAACAGGAAATGCCCCAAACACAATGTGGTCACATCACATTTTCACAAATGAAACAGCTGCTTTTTGCAAAGTGCCTGGCGGTGGATTTTGGCCTCTAGCTCATCCGGCCCCTACGGAAACCTAGCAACCCTGCATAGTTTTGAAAACTAGACACCTAGGGGAATCCAAGATGGATTGACTTGCTGGGCTATGACCAGGTTCTGTTACCCAGAATCCTTTGCAAACCTCAACATTTAGTAAAAAAAAAAAAACACAATTTTATCTAATTTCGGTGACAGAAAGTTCTGGAATCTGAGAGGAGGCACACATTTCTTCCCACCCAAGCGTTACCCCAAGTCTCCCGATAAAAATGGTACCTCACTTGTGTGGGTAGGCCTAGTGCCCGTGACAGGAAATGCCCAAATACACGATGTGGACACATCACATTTTCACAAAGAAAACAGAGCTGTTTTTTCACAAAGTGCCTAGCTGTTAATTTTGGCCTCTAGCTCAGTCGGCACCTGGGGAAACCTTCCAAACCTGCATAGTTTTGAAAACTAGACACCTAGGGAAATCCAAGATGGGGTGACTTGTCAGGCTCTGACCAGCTTGTGTTACCCAGAATCCTTTGCAAACCTAAAAATGTGGTAAAAAAAACACAATTTTCTCTCATTTTGGTGACAGAAAGTTGTGGAATCTGAAAGGAGCGACAAATTTCCTTCTAACCAGCGTTCTCCCAAGACTCCCAATAAAAATTGTACCTAACTTGTGTGGGTAGCCCTAGCGCCCGCAACAGGAAAGGTCCCAAAAATAACATGGTCACATCACATTTTCACAAAGAAAACAGAGCTTTTTTTGCAAAGTGCCTAGCAGTGGATTTTGGCCTCTAGCTCAGCCGGCACCTAGGGAAACCTAGAAACCCTGCATAATTTTGAAAACTAGACACCTAGGGAAATCGAAGATGGATTGACTTGTAGGGCTCTGACCAGGTTCTGTAACCCATAATCCTTTGCAAACCTCAAAATTTGGTAAAACAAAACACTATTTTCTCTAATTTCGGTGACAGAAAGTTCTGGAATCTGAGAGGAGCCACAAATTTCTTCGCATCCAAGTGTTCTGCCAAGTCTCCCGATAAAAATTGTACCTCACTTGTGTGGGTAGGCCTAGTGCCAGTGATAGGAAATGCCCCGAAACACAATGTGGACACATCACATTTTCAAAAGAAAACAGAGCTGTTTTTTTTACAAAGTGCCTAGCTGGAATTTTGGCCTCTAGCTCAGCCGGCACCTGGGGAAACCTAGGAAACCTACACATTTTTGAAAACTTGACACCTAGGGGAATCCCAGATGGGGTGACTTGTCAGGCTCTGACCAGCTTGTGTTACCCAGAGTCCTTTGCAAACTTCAAAATATGGCCAAAAAAACACTTTTTCCTCTCATTTCGGTGACAGAAAGTTGTGGAATCTGAAAGGAGCGACAAATTTCCTTCCACCTAGTGTTCCCCTAAGACTCCCAATAAAAATGGTACTAAACTTGTGTGGGTAGCCCTACCGCCCGCAACAGGAAATGCCCCAAACACAATGTGGTCACATCACATTTTCACAAATGAAACAGCTGTTTTTTGCAAAGTGCCTAGCGGTGGATTTTGGCCTCTCGCTCATCCTGCACCTACGGAAACCTAGCAACCCTGCATAGTTTTGAAAACTAGACACCCATCGGAATCCAAGATGGATTGACTTGTGGGGCTATGACCAGGTTCTCTTACCCAGAATCCTTTGCAAACCTCAAAATTATGTACAAAAAAAAACACTATTTTCTCTAATTTCGGTGACAGAAAGTTCTGGAATCTGAGAGGAGCCACAAATTTATTTCCATCCAAGTGTTCCGCCAAGACTCCTGATAAAAATGGTACCTCACTTGTGTGGGTAGGCCTAGTGCCCGTGACAGGAAATGTCCCAATACACAATGTGGACACATCACATTTTCAAAAGAAAACAGCTGTTTTTTTTACAAAGTGCCTAGCTGGAATTTTGGCCTCTAGTTCAGCCGGCACCTGGGGAAATCTAGGAAACCTACACATTTTTGAAAACTAGACACCTAGGGGAATCCCAGATGGGGTGACTTGTCAGGCTCTGACCAGCTTGTGTTACCCAGAGTCCTTTGCAAACTTCAAAATATGGCCAAAAAAACACTTTTTCCTCTAATTTCGGTGACAGAAAGTTGTGGAATCTGAAAGGAGCTACAGATTTCCTTCCACCCAGTGTTCCCCCAAGACTCCCAATAAAAATGGTAACTAACTTGTGTGGGTAGCCCTAGCGCCCGCAACAGGAAATGCCCCAAACACAACGTTGTCACATCACATTTTCACAAATGAAACAGCTGTTTTTTGCAAAGTGCCTAGCGGTGGATTTTGGCCTCTAGCTCATCCGGCCCCTACGGAAACCTAGCAACCCTGCATAGTTTTGAAAACTAGACACCTAGGGGAATCCAAAATGGATTGACTTGCTGGGCTATGACCAGGTTCTGTTACCCAGAATCCTTTGCAAACCTCAACATTTAGTAAAAAGAAACACAATTTTCTCTAATTTCAGTGACAGAAAGTTCTGGAATCTGAGAGGAACCACAAGTTTATTTCCATCCAAGTGTTCTGCCAAGTCTCCCGATAAAAATGGTACCTCACTTGTGTGGGTAGGCCTAGTGCCCGTGATAGGAAATGCCCCAAAACACAATGTGGACACATCACATTTTCAAAAGAAAACAGAGCTGTTTTTTTACAAAGTGCCTAGCTGGAATTTTGGCCTCTAGCTCAGCCGGCACCTGGGGAAACCTAGCAAACCTACACATTTTTGAAAACTAGACACCTAGGGGAATCCAAGATGGGGTGACTTGTCAGGCTCTGACCAGCTTGTGTTACCCAGAATCCTTTGCAAACCTCAAAATATGGCCAAGAAAACACTTTTTCCTCTCATTTCGGTGGCAGAAAGTTGTGGAATCTGAAAGGAGCGACAAATTTCCTTCAAAACAGCGTTTCCCCAAGACTCCCAATAAAAATGGTACCTAACTTGTGTGGGTAGCTCTAGCGCCCGCAACAGGAAATGCCCCAAACACAACGTGGTCACATCACATTTTCACAAATGAAACAGCTGTTTTTTGCAAACTGCCTAGCAGTGGATTTTGGCCTCTCGCTCATCCGGCATCTACGGAAACCTAGCAACCCTTCATAGTTTTGAAAACTAGACACCTATGGGAATCCAAGATGGATTGACTTGTGGGGCTATGACCAGGTTCTGTTACCCAGAATCCTTTGCAAACCTCAACATTTATTAAAAAAACAAACACAATTTTATCTAATTTCGTTGACAGAATGTTCTGGAATCTGAGAGGAGCCACAAATTTCTTCCCATCCAAGTGTTCCTCCAAGTCTCCCGATAAAAATTGTACCTCACTTGTGTGGGTAGGCCTAGCGCCCGTGATAGGAAATGCCCCAAAACACAATGTGGACACATCACATTTTCAAAAGAAAACAGAGCGTTTTTTTTACAAAGTGCCTAGCTGTGAATTTTGGCCTCTAGGTCAGCCGGCACCTGGGGAAACCTAGCAAACCTGCACATTTTTGAAAACTAGACACCTAGGGGAACCCAAGATGGGATGATTTGTAGGGCTCTGACCATGTTCTGTTACCCAGAATCCTTTGCAAACCTCAATATTTGGCAAAAAAAACACTTTCTCCTCTTATTTGGGTGACAGAAAGTTCTGGAATCTGAAAGGAGCCCCAAATTTCGTTCCACCCAGCATGCCCCCAAATCTCCTGATACAAAATTGTATCACACTTGTGTGGGTAGACCTAGCACCCCCAAAAGGAAATGCCCCCAACCACAACGTGGACACATCAAATTTTCACAAAGAAAACAGAGCTGTTTTTTGCAAAGTGCCATACCTGTGGATTTTGGTCTCTAGCTCAGCCGGCACCTAGGGAAACCTAGCAACCCTGCATAGTTTTGAAAACTAGACACCAAGGGGAATCGAAGATGGGGTGGCTTGTGGGGCTCTGACCAGGTTCTGTAACCCATACTCCTTTGCAAACCTCAAAATTTGGCCAAAAAACACTTTCTTCTCTAATTTCGGTGACAGAAAGTTCTGGAATCTGAGAGGAGCCACACATTTCTTCCCACCCAAGCGTTACCCCAAGTCTCCCGATAAAAATGGTACCTCACTTGGGTGGGTAGGCCTAGTGCCCGTGACAGGAAATGCCCAAATACACGATGTGGACACATCACATTTTCACAAAGAAAACAGAGCTGTTTTTTCACAAAGTGCCTAGCTGTGAATTTTGGCCTCTAGCTCAGTCGGCACCTGCGGAAACCTTCCAAACCTGCATAGTTTTGAAAACTAGACACCTAGGGAAATCCAAGATGGGGTGACTTGTCAGGCTCTGACCAGCTTGTGTTACCCAGAATCCTTTGCAAACCTAAAAATGTGGTAAAAAAAACACTATTTTCTCTCATTTTGGTGACAGAAAGTTGTGGAATCTGAAAGGAGCGACAAATTTCCTTCCAACCAGCGTTCTCCCAAGACTCCCAATAAAAATTGTACCTAACTTGTGTGGGTAGCCCTAGCGCCCGCAACATGAAAGGCCCCAAAAACAACGTGGTCACATCACATTTTCACAAAGAAAACAGAGCTGTTTTTTGCAAAGTGCCTAGCAGTGGATTTTGGCCTCTAGCTCAGCCGGCACCTAGTGAAACCTAGAAACCCTGCATAATTTTGAAAACTAGACACCTAGAGAAATCGAAGATGGATTGACTTGTAGGGCTCTGACCAGGTTCTGTAACCCATAATCCTTTGCAAACCTCAAAATTTGGTAAAACAAAACACTATTTTCTCTAATTTCGGTGACAGAAAGTTCTGGAATCTGAGAGGAACCACAAGTTTATTTCCATCCAAGTGTTCTGCCAAGTCTCCCGATAAAAATGGTACCTCACTTGTGTGGGTAGGCCTAGTGCCCGTGATAGGAAATGCCCCCAAAACACAATGTGGACACATCACATTTTCAAAAGAAAACAGAGCTGTTTTTTTACAAAGTGCCTAGCTGGAATTTTGGCCTCTAGCTCACCCGGCACCTGGGGAAACCTAGCAAATCTACACATTTTTGAAAACTAGACGCCTAGGGGAATCCAAGATGGGGTGACTTGTCAGGCTCTGACCAGCTTGTGTTACCCAGAATCCTTTGCAAACCTCAAAATATGGCCAAGAAAACACTTTTTCCTCTCATTTCGGTGACAGAAAGTTGTGGAATCTGAAAGGAGCGACAAATTTCCTTCAACCCAGCGTTCCCCCAAGACTCCCAATAAAAATGGTACCTAACTTGTGTGGGTAGCTCTAGCGCCCGCAACAGGAAATGCCCCAAACACAACGTGGTCACATCACATTTTCACAAATGAAACAGCTGTTTTTTGCAAACTGCCTAGCAGTGGATTTTGGCCTCTCGCTCATCCGGCACCTACGGAAACCTAGCAACCCTTCATAGTTTTGAAAACTAGACACCTATGGGAATCCAAGATGGATTGCCTTGTGGGGCTATGACCAGGTTCTGTTTCCCAGAATCCTTTGCAAACCTCAAAATTTAGTTTAAAAAAACACACTATTTTCTCTAATTTCGGTGACAGAAAGTTCTGGAATCTGAGAGGAGCCACAAATGTATTTCCATCCAAGTGTTCCGCCAAGTCTCCTGATAAAAATGGTACCTCACTTGTGTGGGTAGGCCTAGTGCCCGTGACAGGAAATGCCCCAATACACAATGTGGACACATCACATTTTCAAAAGAAAACAGAGCTGTTTTTTTACAAAGTGCCTAGCTGGAATTTTGGCCTCTAGTTCAGCCGGCACCTGGGGAAACCTAGGAAACCTACACATTTTTGAAAATAGACACCTAGGGGAATCCCAGATGGGGTGACTTGTCAGGCTCTGACCAGCTTGTGTTACCCAGAGTCCTTTGCAAACTTCAAAATATGGCCAAAAAAACACTTTTTCCTCTCATTTCGGTGACAGAAAGTTGTGGAATCTGAAAGGAGCGACAGATTTCCTTCCACCCAGTGTTCCCCCAAGACTCCCAATAAAAATAGTAACTACCTTGTGTGGGTAGCCCTAGCGCCCGCAACAGGAAATACCCCGAACACAACGTGGTCACATCACATTTTCACAAATGAAACAGATGTTTTTTGCAAAGTGCCTAGCGGTGGATTTTGGCCTCTAGCTCATCCGGCCCCAACGGAAACCTAGGAACCCTGCATAGTTTTGAAAACTAGACACCTATGGGAATCCAAGATGGATTGACTTGTGTGGCTATGACCAGGTTCTGTTACCCAGAATCCTTTGCAAACCTCAACATTTATTAAAAAAACAAACACAATTTTATCTAATTTCGGTGACAGAAAGTTCTGAAATCTGAGAGGAGCCACAAATTTCTTCCCATCCAAGTGTTCCTCCAAGTCTCCCGATACAAATTGTACCTCACTTGTGTGGGTAGGCCTAGCGCCCGTGATAGGAAATGCCCCAAAACACAATGTGGACACATCACATTTTCAAAAGAAAACAGAGCGTTTTTTTTACAAAGTGCCTAGCTGTGAATTTTGGCCTCTAGGTCAGCCGGCACCTGGGGAAACCTAGCAAACCTGCACATTTTTGAAAACTAGATACCTAGGGGAACCCAAGATGGGATGATTTGTAGGGCTCTGACCATGTTCTGTTACCCAGAATCCTTTGCAAACGTCAATATTTGGCAAAAAAAACACTTTCTCCTCCTAATTGGGTGACAGAAAGTTCTGGAATCTGAAAGGAGCCCCAAATTTCGTTCCACCCAGCGTGCCCCCAAATCTCCTGATAAAAATTGTATCACACTTGTGTGGGTAGACCTAGCACCCCCAAAAGGAAATCCCCCCAACCACAACGTGGACACATAACATTTTCACAAAGAAAACAGAGCTGTTTTTTGCAAAGTGCCATACCTGTGGATTTTGGTCTCTAGCTCAGCCGGCACCTAGGGAAACCTAGCAACCCTGCATAGTTTTGAAAACTAGACACCAAGGGGAATCGAAGATGGGGTGACTTGTGGGGCTCTGACCAGGTTCTGTAACCCATAATCCTTTGCAAACCTCAAAATTTGGCCAAAAAACACTTTCTTCTCTAATTTCGGTGACAGAAAGTTCTGGAATCTGAGAGAAGCCACACATTTCTCCCCACCCAAGCGTTACCCCAAGTCTCCCGATAAAAATGGTACCTCACTTGTGTGGGTAGGCCTAGTGCCCGTGACAGGAAATGTCCAAATACACGATGTGGACACATCATATTTTCACAAAGAAAACAGAGCTGTTTTTTCACAAAGTGCCTAGCTGTGAATTTCGGCCTCTAGCTCAGTCGGCACCTGGGGAAACCTTCCGAACCTGCATAGTTTTGAAAACTAGACACCTAGGGAAATCCAAGATGGGGTGACTTGTCAGGCTCTGACCAGCTTGTGTTACCCAGAATCATTTGCAAACCTAAAAATGTGGTAAAAAAAACACTATTTTCTCTCATTTTGGTGACAGAAAGTTGTGGAATCTGAAAGGAGCGACAAATTTCCTTCCAACCAGCGTTCTCCGAAGACTCCCAATAAAAATTGTACCTAACTTGTGTGGGTAGCCCTAGCACCCGCAACATGAAAGGCCCCAAAAACAACGTGGTCACATCACATTTTCACAAAGAAAACAGAGCTTTTTTTGCAAAGTGCCTAGCAGTGGATTTTGGCCTCTAGCTCAGCCGGCACCTAGGGAAACCTAGAAACCCTGCATAATTTTGAAAACTAGACACCTAGAGAAATCGAAGACGGATTGACTTGTAGGGCTCTGACCAGGTTCTGTAACCCATAATCCTTTGCAAACCTCAAAATTTGCTAAAACAAAACACTATTTTCTCTAATTTCGGTGACAGAAAGTTCTGGAATCTGAGAGGAACCACAAGTTTATTTCCATCCAAGTGTTCTGCCAAGTCTCCCGATAAAAATGGTACCTCACTTGTGTGGGTAGGCCTAGTGCCCGTGATAGGAAATGCCCCCAAAACACAATGTGGACACATCACATTTTCAAAAGAAAACAGAGCTGTTTTTTTACAAAGTGCCTAGCTGGAATTTTGGCCTCTAGCTCACCCGGCACCTGGGGAAACCTAGCAAACCTACACATTTTTGAAAACTAGACGCCTAGGGGAATCCAAGATGGGGTGACTTGTCAGGCTCTGACCAGCTTGTGTTACCCAGAATCCTTTGCAAACCTCAAAATATGGCCAAGAAAACACTTTTTCCTCTCATTTCGGTGACAGAAAGTTGTGGAATCTGAAAGGAGCGACAAATTTCCTTCAACCCAGCGTTCCCCCAAGACTCCCAATAAAAATGGTACCTAACTTGTGTGGGTAGCTCTAGCGCCCGCAACAGGAAATGCCCCAAACACAACGTGGTCACATCACATTTTCACAAATGAAACAGCTGTTTTTTGCAAACTGCCTAGCAGTGGATTTTGGCCTCTCGCTCATCCGGCACCTACGGAAACCTAGCAACCCTTCATAGTTTTGAAAACTAGACACCTATGGGAATCCAAGATGGATTGACTTGTGGGGCTATGACCAGGTTCTGTTTCCCAGAATCCTTTGCAAACCTCAAAATTTAGTTTAAAAAAACACACTATTTTCTCTAATTTCGGTGACAGAAAGTTCTGGAATCTGAGAGGAGCCACAAATGTATTTCCATCCAAGTGTTCCGCCAAGTCTCCTGATAAAAATGGTACCTCACTTGTGTGGGTAGGCCTAGTGCCCGTGACAGGAAATGCCCCAATACACAATGTGGACACATCACATTTTCAAAAGAAAACAGAGCTGTTTTTTTACAAAGTGCCTAGCTGGAATTTTGGCCTCTAGCTCAGCCGGTACCTGGGGAAACCTAGCAAACCTACACATTTTTGAAAACTAGACACCTAGGGGAATCCAAGATGGGGTGACTTGTCAGGCTCTGACCAGCTTGTGTTACCCAGAGTCCTTTGCAAACTTCAAAATAGGGCCAAGAAAACACTGTTTCCTCTCATTTCGGTGACAGAAAGTTGTGGAATCTGAAAAGAGCGACAAATTTCCTTCCACCCAGCGTTCCCCCAAGACTACCAATAAAAATGGTACTAAACTTGTGTGGGTAGCCCTAGCGCCCGCAACAGGAAATGCCCCAAACACAACGTGGTCACATCACATTTTCACAAATGAAACAGCTGTTTTTTGCAAAGTGCCTAGCGGTGGATTTTGGCCTCTCGCTCATCCGGCACCTACGGAAACCTAGCAACCCTGCATAGTTTTGAAAACTAGACACCTATCGGAATCCAAGATGGATTGACTTGTGGGGCTATGACCATGTTCCATTACCCAGAATCCTTTGCAAACCTCAAAATTTAGTTTAAAAAACCACACTATATTCTCTAATTTCGGTGACAGAAAGATCTGGAATCTGAGAAGAGCCACAAATGTATTTCCATCCAAGTGTTCCGCCAAGTCTCCTGATAAAAATGGTACCTCACTTGTGTGGGTAGGCCTAGTGCCCGTGACAGGAAATGCCCCAATACACAATGTGGACACATCACATTTTCAAAAGAAAACAGAGCTGTTTTTTTACAAAGTGCCTAGCTGGAATTTTGGCCTCTAGTTCAGCCGGCACCTGGGGAAACCTAGGAAACCTACACATTTTTTAAATCTAGACACCTAGGGGAATCCCAGATGGGGTGACTTGTCAGGCTCTGACCAGCTTGTGTTACCCAGAGTCCTTTGCAAACTTCAAAATATGGCCAAAAAAAACACTTTTTCCTCTCATTTCGGTGACAGAAAGTTGTGGAATCTGAAAGGAGCGACATATTTCCTTCCACCCAAGTGTTCCCCCAAGACTCCCAATAAAAATAGTAATTAACTTGTGTGGGTAGCCCTAGCGCCCGCGACAGGAAATGCCCCAAACACAACGTGGTCACATCACATTTTCACAAATGAAACAGCAGTTTTTTTGCAAAGTGCCTAGCGGTGCTTTTTGGCCTCTAGCTCATCCGGCCCCAACGGAAACCTAGGAACCCTGCATAGTTTTGAAAACTAGACACCTATGGGAATCCAAGATGGATTGACTTGTGGGGCTATGACCAGGTTCTGTTACCCAGAATCCTTTGCAAACCTCAAAATTTAGTTTTAAAAAAACCACTATTTTCTCTTATTTCGGTGACAGAAAGTTCTGGAATCTGAGAGAAGCCCCAAATTTCCTTCCACCCAGAGTGCCCCCAAATCTCCTGATAAAAATTGTATCACACTTGTGTGGGTAGACCTAGCACCCCCAAAAGGAAATGCCCCCAACCACAACGTGGACACATCAAATTTTCACAAAGAAAACTGAGCTGTTTTTTGCAAAGTGCTATACCTGTGGATTTTGGTCTCTAGCTCAGCCGGCACCTAGGGAAACCTAGCACCTCTACATAGTTTTGAAAATTAGACACCAAGGGGAATCGAAGATGGGGTGACTTGTGGGGCTCTGACCATGTTCTGTAACCCATAATCCTTTCAAACCTCAAAATTTGGCCAAAAAAACACTTTTTTCTCTAATTTCGGTGACAGAAAGTTATAGAATCTGAGAGGAGCCACACATTTCTTCCCACCCAAGCGTTCCCCCAAGTCTCCCGATAAAAATGGTACCTCACTTGTGTGGGTAGGCCTAGTGCCCGTGACAGGAAATGCCCCAATACACAATGTGGATACATCACATTTTCACAAAGAAAACAGAGCTGTTTTTTTACAAAGTGCCTAGCTGTGAATTTTGGCCTCTAGCTCAGCTGGCACCTGGGGAAACCTAGCCAACCTGCATAGTTTGGAAAACTAGACACCTGGGGAAATCCAAGATGGGGTGACTTGTCAGGCTCTGACCAGCTTGTGTTACCCAGAATCCTTTGCAAACTTAAAAATGTGGCAAAAAAAACACAATTTTCTCTAATTTTGGTGACAGAAAGTTGTGGAATTTGAAAGGAGCGACAAATTTCCTTCCAACCAGCGTTCCCCCAAGACTCCCAATAATAATGGTACCTAACTTGTGTGGGTAGCCCTAGCGCCCGCAACAGGAAATGCCCCAAACACAATGTGGTCACATCACATTTTCACAAAGAAAACAGAGCTGTTTTTTGCAAAGTGCCTAGCGTTGGATTTTGGCCTCTAGCTCAGCCGGCACCTAGGGAAACCTAGCAACCCTGCATAGTTTTGAAAACTAGACACCTAGGGAAATCGAAGATGGATTGACTTGTGGGGCTCTGACCAGGTTCTGAAACGCATAATCCTTTGCAAACCTCAAAATTTGGTAAAACAAAACACTATTTTCTCTAATTTCGGTGACAGAAAGTTCTGGAATCTGAGAGGAGCCACAAATTTCTTCCCATCCAAATGTTCCGCCAAGTCTCCCGATAAAAATTGTACCTCACTTGTGTGGGTAGGCCTAGTGCCAGTGATAGGAAATGCCCCGAAACACAATGTGGACACATCACATTTTCAAAAGAAAACAGCTGTTTTTTTACAAAGTGCCTAGCTGGAATTTTGGCCTCTAGCTCACCCGGCACATGGGGAAACCTAGCAAACCTACACTTTTTTGAAAACTAGACACCTACGGGAATCCAAGATGGGGTGACTTGTCAGGCTCTGACCAGCTTGTGTTACCCAGAATCCTTTGCAAACCTCAAAATATGGCCAAGAAAATACTTTTTCCTCTCATTTCGGTGACAGAAAGTTGTGGAATCTGAAAGGAGTGACAAATTTCCTTCCACCCAGCGTTCCCCCAAGACTCCCAATAAAAATGGTACCTAACTTGTGTGGGTAGCCCTAGCGCCCGCAACAGGAAATGCCCCAAACACAACGTGGTCACATCACATTTTCACAAATGAAACAGCTGTTTTTTGCAAAGTGCCTAGCGGTGGATTTTGGCCTCTCGCTCATCCGGCACCTATGGAAACCTAGCAACCCTGCATAGTTTTGAAAACTAGACACCTATCGGAATCCAAGATGGATTGACTTGTGGGCTATGACCAGGTTCTGTTACCCAGAATCCTTTGCAAACCTCAAAATTTTGTAAAAAAAACCCCACTATTTTCTCTAATTTCGGTGACACAAAGTTCTGGAATCTGAGAGGAGCCACAAATTTATTTCCATCCAAGTGTTCTGCCAAGTCTCCTGATAAAAATGGTACCTCACTTGTGTGGTTAGGCCTAGTGCCCGTGACAGGACATGCCCCAATACACAATGTGGACACATCACATTTTCAAAAGAAAACAGAGCTGTTTTTTTACAAAGTGCCTAGATGGAATTTTGGCCTCTAGTTCAGCCGGCACCTGGGGAAACCTAGGAAACCTACACATTTTTAAAAACTAGACACCTAGGGGAATCCCAGATGGGGTGACTTGTCAAGCTCTGACCAGCTTGTGTTACCCAGAGTCCTTTGCAAACTTCAAAATATGGCCAAAAAAACACTTTTTCCTCTCATTTAGGTGACAGAAAGCTGTGGAATCTGAAAGGAGCGACAAATTTCCTTCCACCCAGCGTTCCCCCAAGACTCCCAATAAAAATGGTAACTAACTTGTGTGGGTAACCGTAGCGCCCGCAACAGGAAATGCCCCAAACACAATGTGGTCACATCACATTTTCACAAATGAAACAGCTGCTTTTTGCAAAGTGCCTAGCGGTGGATTTTGGCCTCTAGCTCATCCGGCCCCTACGGAAACCTAGCAACCCTGCATAGTTTTGAAAACTAGACACCTAGGGGAATCCAAGATGGATTGACTTGCTGGGCTATGACCAGGTTCTGTTACCCAGAATCCTTTGCAAACCTCAACATTTAGTTAAAAAAAAACTCAATTTTATCTAATGTCGGTGACAGAAAGTTCTGGAATCTGAGAGGAGGCACAAATTTCTTCCCATCCAAGTGTTCCTCCAAGTCTCCCGATAAAAATTGTACCTCACTTGTGTGGGTAGGCCTAGCGCCCGTGATAGGAAATGCCCCAAAACACAATGTGGACACATCACATTTTCAAAAGAAAACAGAGCTGTTTTTTTACAAAGTGCCTAGCTGTGAATTTTGGCCTCTAGCTCAGCCGGCACCTGGGGAAACCTAGCAAACCTGCACATTTATGAAAACTAGACACCTAGGGGAATCCAATATGGGAGGATTTGTAGGGTTCTGACCATGTTCTGTTACCCAGAATTCTTTGCAAACCTCAATATTTGGCCAAAAAAAACACTTTCTCCTCTTATTTGGGTGACAGAAAGTTCTGGAATCTGAAAGGAGCCCCAAATTTCGTTCCACCCAGCGTGCCCCCAAATCTCCTGATAAAAATTGTATCACACTTGTGTGGGTTGACCTAGCACCCCCAAAAGGAAATGCCCCCAACCACAATGTGGACACATCAAATTTTCACAAAGAAAATAGAGTTGTTTTTTGCAAAGTGCCATACCTGTGGATTTTGGTCTCTAGCTCAGCCGGCACCTAGGAAAACCTAGCAACCCTGCATAGTTTTGAAAACTAGACACCAAGGGGAATCGAAGATGGGGTGACTTGTGGGGCTCTGACCAGGTTCTGTAACCCATAATCCTTTGCAAACCTCAAAATTTGGCCTAAAAAACACTTTTTTCTCTAATTTCGGTGACAGAAAGTTCTGGAATCTGAGAGAAGCCACACATTTCTTCCCACCCAAGCGTTACCCCAAGTCTCCCGATAAAAATGGTACCTCACTTGTGTGGGTAGGCCTAGTGCCCGTGACAGGAAATGCCCAAATACATGATGTGGACACATCACATTTTCACAAAGAAAACAGAGCTGTTTTTTCACAAAGCGCCTAGCTGTGAATTTTGGCCTCTAGCTCAGTCGGCACCTGGGGAAACCTTCCAAACCTGCATAGTTTTGAAAACTAGACACCTAGGGAAATCCAAAATGGGGTGACTTGTCAGGCTCTGACCAGCTTGTGTTACCCAGAATCCTTTGCAAACCTAAAAATGTGGTTAAAAAAACACTATTTTCTCTCATTTTGGTGACAGAAAGTTGTGGAATCTGAAAGGAGCGACAAATTTCCTTCCACCAAGCGTTCCCCCAAGACTCCCAATAAAAATGGTAACTAACTTGTGTGGGTAACCGTAGCGCCCGCAACAGGAAATGCCCCAAACACAATGTGGTCACATCACATTTTCAGAAATGAAACAGCTGCTTTTTGCAAAGTGCCTAGCGGTGGATTTTGGCCTCTAGCTCATCCGGCCCCTACGGAAACCTAGCAACCCTGCATAGTTTTGAAAACTAGACACCTAGGGGAATCCAAGATGGATTGACTTGCTGGGCTATGACCAGGTTCTGTTACCCAGAATCCTTTGCAAACCTCAACATTTAGTAAAAAAAACAACACAATTTTATCTAATTTCGGTGACAGAAAGTTCTGGAATCTGAGAGGAGGCACAAATTTCTTCCCATCCAAGTGTTCCTCCAAGTCTCCCGATAAAAATTGTACCTCACTTGTGTGGGTAGGCCTAGCGCCCGTGATAGGAAATGCCCCAAAACACAATGTGGACACATCACATTTTCAAAAGAAAACAGAGCTGTTTTTTTACAAAGTGCCTAGCTGTGAATTTTGGCCTCTAGCTCAGCCGGTAACTGGGGAAACCTAGCAAACCTGCACATTTATGAAAACTAGACACCTAGGGGAATCCAAGATGGGAGGATTTGTAGGGCTCTGACCATGTTCTGTTACCCAGAATTCTTTGCAAACCTGAATATTTGGCAAAAAAAACACTTTCTCCTCTTATTTGGGTGACAGAAAGTTCTGGAATCTGAAAGGAGCCCCAAATTTCGTTCCACCCAGCGTGCCCCCAAATCTCCTGATAAAAATTGTATCACACTTGTGTGGGTAGACCTAGCACCCCCAAAAGGAAATGCCCCCAACCACAATGTGGACACATCAAATTTTCACAAAGAAAACAGAGTTGTTTTTTGCAAAGTGCCATACCTGTGGATTTTGGTCTCTAGCTCAGCCGGCACCTAGGAAAACCTAGCAACCCTGCATAGTTTTGAAAACTAGACACCAAGGGGAATCGAAGATGGGGTGACTTGTGGGGCTCTGACCAGGTTCTGTAACCCATAATCCTTTGCAAACCTCAAAATATGGCCAAAAAAACACTTTTTTCTCTAATTTTGGTGTCAGAAAGTTCTGGAATCTGAGAGGAGCCACACATTTCTTCCCACCCAAGCGTTACCCCGAGTCTCCCGATAAAAATGGTACCTCACTTGTGTGGGTAGGCCTAGTGCCCATGACAGGAAATGCCCAAATACACAATGTGGACACATCACATTTTCACAAAGTGCCTAGCTGTGAATTTTGGCCTCTAGCTCAGTCGGCACCTGGGGAAACCTTCCAAACCTGCATAGTTTTGAAAACTAGACACCTAGGGAAATCCAAGATGGGGTGACTTGTCAGGCTCTGACCAGCTTGTGTTACCCAGAATCCTTTGCAAACCTAAAAATGTGGTAAAAAAAAACACTATTTTCTCTCATTTTGGTGACAGAAAGTTGTGGAATCTGAAAGGAGCGACAAATTTCCTTCCAACCAGCGTTCTCCCAAGACTCCCAATAAAAATTGTACCTAACTTGTGTGGGTAGCCCTAGCGCCCACAACAGGAAAGGCCCCAAAAACAACGTGGTCACACCACATTTTCACAAAGAAAACAGAGCTTTTTTTGCAAAGTGCCTAGCAGTGGATTTTGGCCTCTAGCTCAGCCGGCACGTAGGGAAACCTAGAAACCCTGCATAATTTTGAAAACTAGACACTTAGGGAAATCGAAGATGGATTGACTTGTAGGGCTCTGACCAGGTTCTGTAACCCATAATCCTTTGCAAACCTCAAAATTTGGTAAAACAAAACACTATTTTCTCTAATTTCGGTGACAGAAAGTTCTGGAATCTGAGAGGAGCCACAAATTTCTTCCCGTCCAAGTGTTCTGCCAAGTCTCCCGATAAAAATTGTACCTCACTTGTGTGGGTAGGCCTAGTGCCAGTGATAGGAAATGCCCCGAAACACAATGTGGACACACCACATTTTCAAAAGAAAACAGAGCTGTTTTTTTACAAAGTGCCTAGCTGGAATTTTGTCCTCTAGCTCAGCCGGCACCTGGGGAAACCTACACATTTTTGAAAACTTGACACCTAGGGGAATCCCAGATGCGGTGACTTGTCAGGCTCTGACCAGCTTGTGTTACCCAGAGTCCTTTGCAAACTTCAAAATAGGGCCCAAAAAACACTTTTTCCTCTCATTTCGGTGACAGAAAGTTGTGGAATCTGAAAAGAGCGACAAATTTCCTTCCACCCAGCGTTCCCCCAAGACTCCCAATAAAAATGGTACTAAACTTGTGTGGGTAGCCCTAGCGCCCGCAACAGGAAATGCCCCAAACACAATGTGGTCACATCACATTTTCACAAATGAAACAGCTGTTTTTTGCAAAGTGCCTAGCAGTGGATTTTGGCCTCTCGCTCATCCGGCACCTACGGAAACCCAGCAACCCTGCACAGTTTTGAAAACTAGACACCTATGAGAATCCAAGATGGATTTATTTGTGGGGCTATGACCAGGTTCTGTTACCCAGAATCCTTTGCAAACCTCAAACTTTAGTTTTAAAAAAACACTATTTTCTCAAATTTCGGTGATAGAAAGTTCTGGAATCTGAGAGCAGCCACAAATGTATTTCTATCCAAGTGTTCCGCCATGTCTCCCGATAAAAATTGTACTTCACTTGTGTGGGTAGGCCTAGTGCCCGTGACAGGAAATGCCCCAATATACAATGTGGACACATCAGATTTTCACAAAGAAAACAGAGCTGTTTTTTTACAAAGTGCCTAGCTGTGAATTTTGGCCTCTAGCTGAGCCGGCACCTAGGGAAACCTAGCAAACCTGCACATTTTTGAAAACTAGACACCTAGGGGAATCCAAGATGGGGTGATTTGTAGGGCTCTGACCATGTTCTGTAACCCTGAATCCTTTGCAAACCTCAATATTTGGCAAAAGAAAGACTTACTCCTCTTATTTGGGTGACAGAAAGTTCTGGAATCTGAAAGGAGCCCCAAATTTCATTCCACCCAGCGTGCCCCCAAATCTCCTGATAAAAATGGTATCACACTTGTGTGGGTAGACCTAGCACCCCCAAAAGGAAATGCCCCCAACCACAACGTGGACATATCAAATTTTCACAAAGAAAACAGAGCTGTTTTTTGCAAAGTGCCATACCTGTGGATTTTGGTCTCTAGCTCAGCAGGCACCTAGGAAAACCTAGCAACCCTGCATAGTTTTGAAAACTAGACACCAAGGGGAATCGGACATGGGGTGATTTGTGGGGCTCTGACCAGGTTCTGTAACCCATAATCCTTTGCAAACCTCAAAATTTGGCCAAAAAAACACTTTTTTCTCTAATTTCGGTGACAGAAAGTTCTGGAATCTGAGAGGAGCCACAAATTTATTTCCATCCAAGTGTTCCGCCAAGTCTTCCGATAAAAATGGAACCTCACTTGTGTGGCTAGGCCTAGTGCCCGGGATAGGAAGTGCCCCAAAACACAATGTGGACACATCACATTTTCAAAAGAAATCAGAGCTGTTCTTTTACACAGTGCCTAGCTGGAATTGTGGCCGCTAGCTCAGCCGGCACATGGGGAAACCTAGCAAACCTACACATTTTTGAAAACTAGACACCTAGGGGAATCCAAGATGGGGTGACTTGTCAGGCTTTGACCAGCTTGTGTTACCCAGAATCCTTTGCAAACCTCAAAATATGGCCAAGAAAACACTTTTTCCTCTTATTTCGGTGACAGAAAGTTGTGGAATCTGAAAGGAGTGACAAATTTCCTTCAACCCAGCGTTCCCCCAAGACTCCCAATAAAAATGGTACCTAACTTGTGTGGGTAGCTCTAGCGCCCGCGACAGGAAATGCCCCAAACACAACGTGGTCACATCACATTTTCACAAATGAAACAGCTGTTTTTTGCAAACTGCCTAGCAGTGGATTTTGGCCTCTCGCTCATCCGGCACCTACGGAAACCTAGCAACCCTGCATAGTTTTGAAAGCTAGACACCTATGGGAATCCAAGATGGATTGACTTGTGGGGCTATAACCAGGTTCTGTTACCCAGAATCCTTTGCAAACCTCAAAATTTAGTAAAAAAAAAACACACTATTTTCTCTAATTTCGGTGACAGAAAGTTCTGGAATCTGAGAGGAGACACAAATGTATTTCCATCCAAGTGTTCTGCCAAGTCTCCTGATAAAAATGGTACCTCACTTGTGTGGGTAGGCCTAGTGCCCGTGACAGGAAATGCCCCAATACACAATGTGGACACATCACATTTTCAACAGAAAACAGAGCTGTTTTTTTACAAAGTGCCTAGCTGGAATTTTGGCCTGTAGTTCGCCGGCACCTGGGGAAACCTAGGAAACCTACACATTTTTGAAAACTAGACACCTAGGAGAATCCAAGATGGGGTGACTTGTCAGGCTCTGACGAGCTTGTGTTCCCCAGAGTCCTTTGCAAACTTCAAAATATGGCCAAAAAAACACTTTTTCCTCTCATTTCGGTGACAGAAAGTTGTGGAATCTGAAAAGAGCGACAAATTTCCTTCCACCCAGCGTTCCCCCAAGACTCCCAATAAAAATGGTACTAAACTTGTGTGGGTAGCCCTAGCGCCCGCAACAGGAAATGCCCCAAACACAATGTGGTCACATCACATTTTCACAAATGAAACAGCTGTTTTTTGCAAAGTGCCTAGCAGTGGATTTTGGCCTCTCGCTCATCCGGCACCTACGGAAACCCAGCAACCCTGCACAGTTTTGAAAACTAGACACCTATGGGAATCCAAGATGGATTGACTTGTGGGGCTATGACCAGGTTCTGTTACCCAGAATCCTTTGCAAACCTCAAAATTTAGTGTAAAAAAAAAACTATTTTCTCAAATTTCGTTGACAGAAAGTTCTGGAATCTGAGAGGAGCCACAAATGTATTTCTATCCAAGTGTTCCGCCAAGTCTCCCGATAAAAACTGTACTTCACTTGTGTGGGTAGGCCTAGTGCCCGTGACAGGAAATGCCCCAATATACAATGTGGACACATCACATTTTCACAAAGAAAACAGAGCTGTTTTTTTACAAAGTGCCTAGCTGTGAATTTTTGCCTCTAGCTCAGCCGGCACCTGGGGAAACCTAGCAAACCTGCACATTTGTGAAAACTAGACACCTAGGGGAATCCAAGATGGGGTGATTTGTAGGGCTCTGACCATGTTCTGTAACCCTGAATCCTTTGCAAACCTCAATATTTGGCAAAAAAAACACTTTCTCCTCTTATTTGGGTGACAGAAAGTTCTGAAATCTGAAAGGAGCCCCAAATTTCATTCCACCCAGCGTGCCCCCAAATCTCCTGATAAAAATTGTATCACACTTGTGTGGGTAGACCTAGCACCCCCAAAAGGAAATGCCCCCAACCACAACGTGGACATATCAAATTTTCACAAAGAAAACAGAGCTGTTTTTTGCAAAGTGCCATACCTGTGGATTTTGGTCTCTAGCTCAGCCGGCACCTAGGGAAACCTAGCAACCCTGCATAGTTTTGAAAACTAGACACCAAGGGGAATCGGACATGGGGTGATTTGTGGGGCTCTGACCAGGTTCTGTAACCCATAATCCTTTGCAAACCTCAAAATTTGGCCAAAAAAACACTTTTTTCTCTAATTTCGGTGACAGAAAGTTCTGGAATCTGAGAGAAGCCACAAATGTATTTCTATCCAAGTGTTCCGCCAAGTCTCCCGATAAAAATGGTACCTCACTTGTGTGGCTAGGCCTAGTGCCCGTGATAGGAAGTGCCCCAAAACACAATGTGGACACATCACATTTTCAAAAGAAAACAGAGCTGTTTTTTTACAAAGTGCCTAGCTGGAATTGTGGCCTCTAGCTCAGCCGGCACATGAGGAAAAATAGCAAACCTACACATTTTTTAAAAACTAGACACCTAGGGGAATCCAAGATGGGGTGACTTGTTAGGCTCTGACCAGCTTGTGTTACCCAGAATCCTTTGCAAATCTCAAATATGGCCAAGAAAACACTTTTTCCTCTCATTTCGGTGACAGAAAGTTGTGGAATCTGAAAGGAGCGACAAATTTCCTTCCACCCAGCGTTCCCCCAAGACTCCCAATAAAAATGGTACCTAAAAAGTGTGGGTAGCACTAGCGCCCGCAACAGGAAATGCCCCAAACACAACGTGGTCACATCACATTTTCACAAATGATACAGCTGTTTTTTGCAAAGTGTCTAGCGGTGGATTTTGGCCTCTCGCTCATTCGGCACCTACGAAAACCTAGCAACCCTGCATAGTTTTGAAAACTAGACACCTATCGGAATCCAAGATGGATTGACTTGTGGGGCTATGACCAGGATATCTTACCCAGAATCCTTTGCAAACCTCACAAGTTTGTAAAAAAAAAAACACTATTTTCTCTAATTTCGGTGACAGAAAGTTATGGAATCTGAGAGGAGCCACAGATTTATTTCCATCCTAGTGTTCCGCCAAGTCTCCTGATAAAAATGGTACCTCACTTGTGTGGGTAGGCCTAGTGCCCGTGATAGGAAATGCCCCAAAACACAATGTGGACACATAACATTTTCAAAAGAAAACAGAGCTGTTTTTTTACAAAGTGCCTAGCTGGAATTTTGGCCTCTAGCTCAGCCGGCACCTGGGGAAACCTAGCAAACCTACACATTTTTGAAAACTAGACACCTAGGGGAATCCAAGATGGGGTGACTTGTCAGGCTCTGACCAGCTTGTGTTACCCAGAATCCTTTGCAAACCTCAAAATATGGCCAAGAAAACACTTTTTCCTCTCATTTCGGTGACAGAAAGTTGTGGAATCTGAAAGGAGTGACAAATTTCCTTCAACTCAGCGTTCCCCCAAGACTCCCAATAAAAATGGTACCTAACTTGTGTGGGTAGCTCTAGCGCCCGCAACAGGAAATGCCCCAAACACAATGTGGTCACATCACATTTTCACAAATGAAACAGCTGTTTTTTGCAATCTGCCTAGCAGTGGATTTTGGCCTCTCGCTCATCCGGCACCTACGGAAACCTAGCAACCCTGCATAGTTTTGAAAACTAGACACCTATGGGAATCCAAGATGGATTGACTTGTGGGGCTATGACCAGGTTCTGTTACCCAGAATCCTTTGCAAACCTCAAAATTTAGTTAAAAAAAAACACACTATTTTCTCTAATTTCGGTGACAGAAAGTTCTGGAATCTGAGAGGAGCCACAAATGTATTTCCATCCAAGTGTTCCGGCATGTCTCCTGATAAAAATGGAACCTCACTTGTCTGGGTAGGCCTAGTGCCCGTGACAGGAAATGCCCCAATACACAATGTGGACACATCACATTTTCGAAAGAAAACAGAGCTGTTTTTTTACAAAGTGCCTAGCTGGAATTTTGGCCTCTAGTTCAGCCGGCACCTGGGGAAACCTAGGAAACCTACACATTTTTGAAAACTAGACACCTAGGGGAATCCCAGATGGGGTGACTTGTCAGGCTCTGACCAGCTTGTGTTACCCAGAGTCCTTTGCAAACTTCAAAATATGGCCAAAAAAACACTTTTTCCTCTCATTTCGGTGACAGAAAGTTGTGGAATCTGAAAGGAGCGACAGATTTCGTTCCACCCAGTGTTCCCCCAAGACTCCCAATAAAAATAGTAACTAACTTGTGTGGGTAGCCCTAGCGCCCGCAACAGGAAATGCCCCAAACACAACGTGGTCACATTACATTTTCACAAATGAAACAGCTGTTTTTTGGAAAGTGCCTAGCGGTGTCTTTTGGCCTCTAGCTCATCCGGCCCCAACGGAAAGCTAGCAACCCTGCATAGTTTTGAAAACTAGACACCTATGGGAATCCAAGATGGATTGACTTGTGGGGCTATGACCAGGTTCTGTTACCCAGAATCCTTTGCAAACCTCCAACATGTATTTAAAAAAAAAAACACTATTTTCTCTTATTTCGGTGATAGAAAGTTCTGGAATCTGAGAGGAGCCCCAAATTTCCTTCCACCCAGAGTGCCCCCAATTCTCCTGATAAAAATTGTATCACACTTGTGTGGGTAGACCTAGCACCCCCAAAAGGAAATGCCCCCAACCACAACGTGGACACATCAAATTTTCACAAAGTAAACGGAGCTGTTTTTTGCAAAGTGCTATACCTGTGGATTTTGGTCTCTAGCTCAGCAGGCACCTAGGGAAACCTAGCAACTCTACATAGTTTTGAAAATTAGACACCAAGGGGAATCGAAGATGGGGTGACTTGGGGGGCTCTGACCATGTTCTCTAACCCATAACCCTTTCAAACCTCAAAATTTGGCCAAAAAAACACTTTTTTCTCTAATTTCGGTGACAGACAGTTCTAGAATCTGAGAGGAGCCACACATTTCTTCCCACCCAAGCGTTCCCCCAAGTCTCCCGATAAAAATGGTACCTCACTTGTGTGGGTAGGCCTAGTGCCAGTGACAGGAAATGCCCCAATACACAATGTGGATACATCACATTTTCACAAAGAAAACAGAGCTGTTTTTTTACAAAGTGCCTAGCTGTGAATTTTGGCCTCTAGCTCAGCTGGCACCTGGGGAAACCTAGCAAACCTGCATAGTTTTGAAAACTAGACACCTAGGGGAATCCAAGATGGGGTGACTTGTTAGGCTCTGACCAGCTTCTGTTACCCAGAATCCTTTGCAAACCTCAAAATATGGCCAAAAAAACACTTTTTCCTCTCATTTCGGTGACAGAAAGTTGTGGAATCTGAAAGGAGCGACAAATTTCCTTCCACGCAGTGTTCCCCCAAGACTCCCAATAAAAATGGTACCTAACTTGTGTGGGTAGCCCTAGCGCCCGCAACAGGAAATGCCCCAAAAACAACGTGGTCACATCACATTTTCACAAATGAAACAGCTGTTTTTTGCAAAGTGCCTAGCGGTGGATTTTGGTCTCTAGCTCAGCCGGCACCTAGGGAAACCTAGCAACCCTGCATAGTTTTGAAAACTAGACACCTAGGGGAATCAAAGATGGGGTGACTTGTGGGGCTCTGACCATGTTCTGTAACCCATAC
The DNA here is from genome assembly GCF_031143425.1 of Pleurodeles waltl. Classification (NCBI taxonomy): domain Eukaryota; kingdom Metazoa; phylum Chordata; class Amphibia; order Caudata; family Salamandridae; genus Pleurodeles; species Pleurodeles waltl. The sequence continues at coordinate 1,303,938,166 of NC_090445.1, forward strand.
TCCTTTGCAAACCTCAAAATTTAGTTGAAAAAAAACACAATTTTCTCTAATTTCGGTGACAGAAAGTTCTGGAATCTCAGAGGAGCCACAAATTTATTTCCATCCAAGTGTTCCGCCAAGTCTCCCCATAAAAATGGTACCTCAGTTTTGTGGGTAGGCCTAGTGCCCGTGACAGGAAATGCCCCAATATACAATGTGGACATATCACATTTTCACAAAGAAAACAGAGCTGTTTTTTTACAAAGTGCCTAGCTGTGAATTTTGGACTCTAGCTCAGCCGGCACCTGGGGAATCCTAGCAAACCTGCACATTTTTTAAAACTAGACACCTAGGGGAATCTAAGATGGGGTGATTTTTAGGGCTCTGACCATGTTCTGTTACCCAGAATCCTTTGCCAACCTCAATATTTGGCCCAAAAAACACTTTCTCATCATATTTGGGTGACAGAAAGTTCTGGAATCTGAAAGGAGCCCCAAATTTTCTTCCACCCAGAGTGCCCCCAAATCTCCTGATAAAAATTGTATCACACTTGTGTGGGTAGACCTAGCACCCCCAAAAGGAAATGCCCCCAACCACAACGTGGACACATCAAATTTTCACGAAGAAAACAGAGCTGTTTTTTGCAAAGTGCTATACCTGTGGATTTTGGTCTCTAGCTCAGCCGGCACCTAGGGAAACCTAGCAACCCTACATAGTTTTAAAAACTAGACACCAAGGAGAATCGAAGATGGGGTGACTTGTGGGGCTCTGACCATGTTCTGTAACCCATAATCCTTTGCAAACCTCAAAATGTGGCCAAAAAAACACTTTTTTCTCTAATATCGGTGACAGAAAGTTCTGGAATCTGAGAGGAGCCACACATTTCTTCCCACCCAAGCGTTTCCCCAAGTCTCCCGATAAAAATGTTACCTCACTTGTGTGGGTAGGCCTAGTGCCCGTGACAGGAAATGCCCCAATACACAATGTGGATACATCACATTTTCACGAAGAAAACAGAGCTGTTTTTTTACAAAGTGCCTAGCTGTGAATTTTGGCCTCTAGCTCAGCCGGCACCTAGTGAAACCTAGCAACCCTGCATAGTTTTTGAAAACTAGACACCTAGGGAAATCCAAGATGGATTGAATTGTGGGGCTCTGACCAGGTTCTGAAACCAATAATCCTTTGCAAACCTCAAAATATGGTAAAACAAAACACTATTTTCTCTAATTTCGGTGACAGAAAGTTCTGGAATCTGAGAGGAGCCACAAATTTCTTCCCATACAAATGTTCCACCAAGTCTCCCGATAAAAATTGTACCTCACTTGTGTGGGTAGGCCTAGTGCCAGTGATAGGAAATGCCCCGAAACACAATGTGGACACATCACATTTTCAAAAGAAAACAGCTGTTTTTTTACAAAGTGCCTAGCTGGAATTTTGGCCTCTAGCTCAGCCGGCACCTGGGGAAACCTAGCAAACCTACACATTTTTTAAAACTAGACACCTACGGGAATCCAAGATGGGGTGACTTGCCAGGCTCTGACCAGCTTGTGTTACCCAGAATCCTTTGCAAACCTCAGAATATGGCCAAGAAAATACTTTTTCCTCTTATTTCGGTGACAGAAAGTTGTGGAATCTGAAAGGAGTGACAAATTTCCTTCCACCCAGCGTTCCTCCAAGACTCCCAATAAAAATGGTACCTAACTTGTGTGGGTAGCCCTAGCGCCCGCAACAGGAAATGCCCCAAACACAACGTGGTCACATCACATTTTCACAAATGAAACATCTGTTTTTTGCAAAGTGCCTAGCGGTGGATTTTGGCCTCTCGCTCATCCGGCACCTACTGAAACCTAGCAACCCTGCACAGTTTTGAAAACTAGACACCTATGGGAATCCAAGATGGATTGACTTGTGGGGCTATGACCAGGTTCTGTTACCCAGAATCCTTTGCAAACCTCAAAATTTAGTTTAAAAAAAACACTATTTTCTCAAATTTCGGTGACAGAAAGTTGTGGAATCTGAGAGGAGCCACAAATGTATTTCCATCCAAGTGTTCCGCCAAGTCTCCCGATAAAAATTGTACTTCACTTGTGTGGGTAGGCCTAGTGCCCGTGACAGGAAATGCCCCAGTATACAATGTGGACACATCACATTTTCACAAAGAAAACAGAGCTGTTTTTTTACAAAGTGCCTAGCTGTGAATTTTGGCCTCTAGCTCAGCCGGCACCTGGGCAAACCTAGCAAACCTGGACATTTTTGAAAACTAGACACCTAGGGGAATCCAAGATGGGTTGATTTGTAGGGCTCTGACCATGTTCTGTTACCTAGAATCCTTTGCAAACCTCAATATTTGGCAAAAAAAACACTTTCTCCTCTTATTTGGGTGACAGAAAGTTCTGGAATCTGAAAGGAGCCCCAAATTTCGTTCCACCCAGCGTGCCCCCAAATCTCCTGATAAAAATTGTATCACACTTGTGTGGGTAGACCTAGCACCCCCAAAAGGAAATGCCCCCAACCACAACGTGGACACATCAAATTTTCACAAAGAAAACAGAGCTGTTTTTTGCAAAGTGCCATACCTGTGGATTTTGGTCTCTAGCTCAGCCGGCACCTAGGGAAACCTAGCAACCCTGCATAGTTTTGAAAACTAGACACCAAGGGGAATCGAAGATGGGTTGACTTATGGGGCTCTGACCAGGTTCTGTAACCCATAATCCTTTGCAAACCTCAAAATTTGGCCAAAAAAACAAATTTGTCTCCAATTTCGGTGACAGAAAGTTCTGGAATCTGAGAGGAGCCACACATTTCTTCCCACCCAAGCGTTCCCCCAAGTCTCCCGATAGAAATGGTACCTCACTTGTGTGGGTAGGCCTAGTGCCCGTGACAGGAAATGCCCCAATATACAATGTGGACATATCACATTTTCATAAAGAAAACAGAGCTGTTTTTTTACAAAGTGCCTAGCTGTGAATTTTGGCCTCTAGCTCAGCCGGCACCTGGGGAATCCTAGCAAACCTGCACATTTTTTTAAACTAGACACCTAGGGGAATCTAAGATGGGGTGATTTTTAGGGCTCTGACCATGTTCTGTTACCCAGAATCCTTTGCAAACCTCAATATTTGGCCAAAAAAACACTTTCTCCTCTTATTTGGGTGACAGAAAGTTCTGGAATCTGAAAGGAGCCCCAAATTTCCTTCCACCCAGAGTGCCCCCAAATCTCCTGATAAAAATTGTATCACACTTGTGTGGGTAGACCTAGCACCCCCAAAAGGAAATGCCCCCAACCACAACGTGGACACATCAAATTTTCACAAAGAAAACAGAGCTGTTTTTTGCAAAGTGCTATACCTGTGGATTTTGGTCTCTAGCTCAGCCGGCACCTAGGGAAACCTAGCAAGCCTACATAGTTTTGAAAACTAGACACCAAGGGGAATCGAAGATGGGGTGACTGTAGTAATAGAGATTTTCATTCTCAGGGTAATATAACAAAGAACTTGGCAAAGAAGCTGAAATATGAAAAGACATCTTTATTAAACTCAAATGAGTGAGACTACGTCTCCCAGAAGCTGACCTATAGCAACTGAAAGAGGCAGTCTCCAGAAATGGTCTTAGCTCAGACCTTTTATATCATTTATTATGCCCTAGGCATGCAAGGGGGCTGTACCAGTCATATTCCTAAACAAATGAGAAAAGCTAGAGAGGCAACATGTGAATAGCCTTTGGGGTTTTAACAGGATTACAGTTGACCATTCACATATTTTCACTACAAAGAAATAGCAGGTTTATGATGACAAGCCCATATTTCAGTTTGTCCAGCCCTCAATCAATTACCCGGCAAGGCTTAGTACTTTCATCAGATATCGACGGACCCCCAATATAAACGGGCACCTCCTCCTTGTAAAGCAAGTCATAAAGAAAGAAACAGGGACAGGTGTGTGTGTAAGATTAGGCATGGTTTGTATGTGATGAAAGGTTTATGATGTGTTGTGCCTTGATACTAATCTCATTCGGCCACTGGGAAAGAAACTGGCCGAACAGGTTTGGCTTCAGGCAGTGGAGTCAGCTTGCCCAGGTCACAGAGGAGTCAGCAAAGGTGTACGTGTCCTTCAGACTTGTTTTCAGCATTAGACATTGGCCTATGTGAGGGCAATCACAAAATGGCTGTCGCTTAAATGGAACACGAGGGTTCAGGACGGAAACTCTGATATTCGGGTGATTTCGTTACCCGAATATGAATACAATGCTTGTGCATACTATTCTAATCATTCCCGGTCTGCTGATACCAAAATCGTTGTTATACGACGATGTTTATAACACGGGTCCAGAATTTTCAGTACCACAGACCCTCCTTTTGCCCTTACATAGGCAACAACTATACTCATACTAATCTGAGTCCGGGTCTATATTCATAACGCCATGGAGATGTTGCTGGAGCAAAATTCTAGTACTTGGTAACTCTCTCTGGACAGGTCTCCTCGAACATGAAGTAGCACAAAAGGCCACATATGGCAGGACAAAGTAAGGAATACCTCTATCTGCAGTAGGTGGCATAAGATCACACACCCAACAATTAGTGATGTTCACTACTAACTAGTGTTGATGCAGAAGCTGTACAAAAGAATTGCTTACGAATTCTGATCTTCTAACCTGCTCATGTTCAGGAAAAGGGTGAAAAGAGTGCAAAGAAACAATAGTAGGAAAGGACATAGGTTGGGAAGTGGGTGCAGAAGTCAATTGAGTAGAGGAAAACAATCCCACCCATAAATTACAACGTCATGTTTAAAAGACACTAGAAAACACGTTATTAAGAACATATAGACAACGGGAGAAAGTAATGACCAATATTACAAATGAAATAATAATTTTTCACAACCCTAACCAAAAAGCAAATCCTAAAATTATCTAGTAACATTTTTAGGGCTCCTCTGCATTTCAGTAATTTTGGTATGTTCAGGTGGAACAGTGGTGACTCTCATCAATGCTCTAAGGTGAAAAGGGGGTACTCTTTCCACAGAAAATGGACTTTATTCTGCTTTTACTAAACAGAATAGTACTTTAAAACAATGCCAGCAAAACAATCAGTCTCCTAACACCTAGTCTATACAATCACACGGAAACCTCTTGTGAAACCAACTATGCCCAGAGTCCGTTCAAAAAGCCTCTCTGGCAGGCTTCTATTGTCCATCAAATTTTCTTTTGTTGTTTTCTTTCGCATGGGCCTCTCAATTCAGGCCTCTTCGTGAGAAAAGAACTGCTTAGTTGGAGTGCCCTCCTGGCAAACACCCACAGCTCACTCGAAAGTCTCAATGTCTTAAAGCAATGCACCAGTGTCTCTCCTCTGTGGCAGACACTACAAACAATGTGCTCTTCATTGATCAAGGGCACAAATCATCTCGTGCAGACCCAAGCACCATTAATTGGGAAATAGCTCAAGCTCAGCAGCACTTTCAGACTCCAACACTCATTATTTAGTGTCAGAGGACGCTCAAGCTGCTCTTTCATGGGCACCACAATATAGTGCCTTTTTCCAAACTTGAAATCTCCGGTGCACTGCCCTTCTTCCGTTGGAGCAAAGAAAAGGGGGGGTGTGGCCAAAACTCAGGCCAAGGGGCTCAAGGGATTGCACACTGTCAGAGGTTACCAGCACATGACAGGTAGAGAAATGAAACCTCAAAACAGCTCTGCCATCAACAACAGGAATCCTTCTCTTTAGCTCTTTTACACTGAAACTTTGGTTTTGTGATGTCCAACGCCGTCTGATGGAGCAAGTACGATACCATGCGCTGGCGATCGCTGTCCAGCTTTGCTACTTTCTGGGTGCTGAGACTGTAGGGCCAAAACGTCCGTCTTTCATCTGTAGCTGTCACTGATGGGAATTAGGCTTAAATCAATGTCCTGCAGGTTATTATGACTTGATACCCGCAGAATCTAGTGACGTAGGCAATGTGCCACAGTTGTTAGTTCCCTTCAATTTAGTACAAAAACAGTTCATGTTTTTTAACAAGGGGACTGCAAGCAGGTGGTCTGCAATCTTCAAAGGAGTAGCCATACACCATGGGCATAAAATACAAAGACAAAGGCTGAAGGGCAAAACAGGGTCTCTAGCATCTTTAATTGGGTTCTCTCCATTATTCTCTGCCATCTATAGCTACATGAGAATTCTATCTGAATGGATTTCCTCACACAGTGGCATTGTCTAATGGGGTAAACACATATTTTCCTCAATGATTAAGTCTAGGTGTTCCTCCTTATCTTAGCACATCTCAATAGAGAAATCACATCATACTGATTATCAGGGACATGTAGAAACCTTCCTTTAAAAACTGTGCATCAGGTGCACTATGCAATACACAGGCTAATAGTCAAATGTGCAAACAAAAAGACAAGAACTAGAGGGTCCTGATATTTGCATGATTAGGACACATCTGATCCCACCAAAAATTAAAGTAGCAGGAACAGAAGGGAACCGAAAACCAAATTAAAATAGACATTGAAAATTCGTCATGTTCAAAAAGGTAAACATAAGATATCTCCTATTGAGATGGAAAACTTGTCTTACTATAATATTGAGTCAGTTAACCAGTCTATCGCTACCCTGACAGTCAGGCTGGAAAACATTGAAGCAGGCCTAAGGCAAATTCTTGAAAACCAGTCTGGTCATACCAAAGGGAATTATACATAACATGGGGGTCCCTGGTACATCACTGCAGTCTGGAAATGTGAACCTGAACAATACATCAATAATAATAAAAGGTCTGACTGGTGAAAGGAATTCGAAAAAGAGAAATGGGACTAGGACATAGCTAAAATCTCAATAACTAAGCATGATGCGACATTGGTCAGGGGAAGTAACAAAAGAAAAAATCTATAGGAAGAACAAAAAAATTGTTTGGGTGATAGTCAGGCATGTGACACAACACCGAGAGTACGGGTGATACACAAAGGCCAAAGTTGCACACATTTTAACTCTACCGTTGGTGACTACACCATATACGGTACTCCTAGCTAATGTTTCAGTTCCTTCTTCAGGAAAAAATGAAAACCTGGTTTTCTTTTAAGGAACAAAAGCCATATGCTACTTAGGAAACAGAACATCATTAACTAATGTAATATAGAAATTAGGCCACCTTGAGTCACAGATCTATAATTTCATCCTTAGGTCCAATCAAGGCTACATAAATGTAGGGCTGCCTGTTCCTTTAAGGGAAGGGGCAGTAACGTGACTAACTGCAGGTGACACACTTTGATCCTGTATATCTCTTTTTATTTTCCTTCAATACCATTATAGCCAAATAGACATGCACTGGTGAAGTGTTGTCTCTTATGTTCACAGCATGAAATATCATTATCTGTGGAATTTAGTAACCAGAACAAGTTCAACCAACTGTTGCGTAGCAATGGGCATCGTCATGACCATCCCCTCACAACACAGGGGAGCTTGTAATAGTATCAAAAGCAGCAACAAACATGCAAAAAACAAATAAAAAATAATAAAAACGCACAAAACGTCAAGCCATCAGATATACTTGCTCTGCATCAAGCACAAAAAGCATAGACAAAACAATAGCATGTGTGAATAAGCGGTGACACACAACACCATGTCATGTACTTTATGCACTGTAAACCTGCAGCCCAAAACCCAATATTTGGGCCTGTTTAATTTGTCAGGTTTAAAATCCTTACCCTCCTTTTGACAGTAGATCACCAGGCAATGGAAATCTGCTGTCAAATATAACTTTACTGTTTCTCTTCTAACATACAGGACCAGCAAGAACAATTCATGATAGGACCAAATACAGGAAAATAAATTTCCATTACTTAACTGTTACCCTCTTGTCAGTTACTTCGCAACATCAAGGCACCTTAGTTTTACCTTTCTAAAAGTAAAAATTGTTACATTGACACTCCATATTAATTTGGCACCTACAATTTCCACTGTGAAAAATAAGTCTTAATTGGCAAATCGTTCTCATTAAGGCATGCAGCCTTCAAAATTTTAGAAAAGGGCTGCATCTTATTTTCTGTCTAAGACTTAATGCAACACTTCGTTTTCTGTCAAATAAAAGCAACTAGCAGGCATCATTTTATTTGTTTAGAGCGGAGACACAAATGTATCAGTTCTGCAGAGCATTTAACATGATGTTGGGACCTTCGAAGAAACCCCTTTTTTTTATATTCTCCCTTTGGAATTAAGTTCTTTAATTGTATTGATGTTCTTCTGGAGAAACCAGAAATCCCACTTTAGAGGCCCGTAGGGTCATTCTGCATTTCACAGAGACAAGGCCCTAATTTAAAAGGTCACAAGTGTCAACATGACAGCCTCCTCCATTGTTTATGGGAAAACTAAAGATAGCATCTCAGCAGCCTGACATGAGCCAGCCTCTGTAGCTCTCCTAGCTTCTGCCACTCTGAATCTGTCAAAGACAGTAGGCCTTCCTATTTTCCTTCTAACCTGCAATAATTCACTCTATTTAAAAAAATAATTTTTCCTTTTTAGGCTCTAAAAAAATTATCTCTATTTCCAGATTATTAAACTACATTTACTATGAATAATTCACAAACCTTAATAACACACATACCAGTTGTTAGAATAAATGCTTGTTGCAATCCCATGCAATGGTACATATTTCATCAACCTCGAATGAATGAACGTCTCAGTATGCCCAGCTGAAGTTAGAACCTTCAACCTTGATATTAAAACAAGCCTTTGTACTGGCACATTGACTCATTGAATCATAAGAAGGCAAAACCTGCAAATATATATCAAACCTAAATGTATGCATTTACTGAAGCCTGAGACACTTTAAAAAGTACTCTGAATGAAAGAAAATGCAGTTTAAACAGTGCTTTTGCCCAAAATCGACTTTGATATTTTAGGCATTAAAAAATCAATATCCTACAATTTTCTTGCATAATATGCATTACCAGAATGTCTATTACACACTCCATGAGTCAGCCATTGAAAATATTAACTTATACTTTATAGAAATGAGCTTGTTTGCTCCTGCGCCAAGGGACAATTGCACATACAAATGTCATTTTAGCGGTGCAACATAACTTAAATTAAATTTTAATGCTAGGAGGTCATAGTATAGGTATTAAGCTTTATAAATATTAAAAAACAATTTTGAAAGGCACTTATTTTTTAAATAATTTTTCCATAATTAATAATTTTCTTTAAAAAAACCCAATTATTCTTTTTTTTGTGATAATTCCACATATAAAAGCAAGCTGCATCCCTTGCCTATTATTTGGGATACATTAACTCACAAGCCTAAGCGCATAAGCCTAACTTGAAATGCGTCACATTTTTGCGCCACTTTCATTTAAAAGGAAGGTTATGCAAAATTCCACCCGTGTTTAACTGGGAAAGTGCTGGCTGAATTGAACATTCCTATCAAATATACTGTAGCTGAAAAGTTTGCCTGTGAACATCTAATACAATGCATCTAAGAAAAATGCTGTAAATGTATTTCTTGTTTTGCAAAAATAGATAATTTTTTTTTTTTGGGGGGGGCCCTATTTATATCTATTGAATGTGTTTTCTAATTTATTAAGCATTTAACGGCAGTTTTGTATATGTGCACAATTGCTCATTCTATAAATTAAAGAGCAACATATAGCTATGTTAGCACATCACATGGTTCATTTCTGGATTTTTTCTAAGTTTCTACTAAATATGAATTAACCAACATTTTACTTAACAAACTGAAAACATCAAGAAGACCCACAAACACACATTGAGCTCATTTCAGATATAAACAGAAAACACTCAGGACACACAATACAGCGCGCTTTAGCCATTTTTCATAAATAGCGCCGTCGCAATTTACTTACAGAACCATTTGCAGATCCTTGTTGTAAGTCATATTTACAAGAGAAAAGAAAACGTTTCTCAATAGTGTTCCAAAAAACTGCAAAAACAGCCTGACAGACATTTATTTCCAAGAATAGCGGACCCATACTTTATTAAACGTGATGGGGCCCACGCCGTGTTTAAAATAGAACTCATAAGTTGGAGTTCCAATCGGAGGTATCAGACATGAATCCTCCAATCGGGAATCCCTGTTGCCACCGAAAACCAAACCAAGTACCAAATTTGCTACGATTAGGCATCTTCGCTCACTAACCGAGCTTCAAACTTCAAGGGGCTATCTCCATCGATACACTCGCAAATGTACGAGACCCTCGGTTTTTGAAAATTGCAATCTTCAAATAAAACTAAGGACCAATACTAAGAACCAAGAACCAAAAACTAAGAACCAAAGGACCAAAGAACTAAGGACTGGGAGCGACCCACTTATACTTCAACTAAAGCAGATGGAGAAAAAGTCTCTTCATTACCTGCCTACACAAATTGCAATTCGCGTATACAAACCTATAGAAACCTATCAAAGCTATACCAAACAAATAGTTGTCCAAATTCTAATTGCCAAGTTCTAAATGATCTAACAGTCTTCTTTTTTTTTTTACTTGCGGCAAAAAGGTTCTCAGTCAGGGGTGACATCATGTGGAGGATCAAAATCAGGAAGATCAGAAATATACTGGGCTGCATAATCAAAGAATCTCCAGAATCCCTGCGCACAGAGTACCTTCTTGGTAGAATCCTGTTCTGTCCTCCTCAGTAGATTTCAGTCTCCTGACAAGATCACTCCCACAGAAAGTCACTTCTCTGATGAGCCCCACGTTGGGCGCCAATTGTAGTACTAGAGATTTTCATTCTCAGGGTAATATAACAAAGAACTTGGAAAAGAAGCTGAAATATGAAAAGACATCTTTATTAAACTCAAATGAGTGAGACTACGTCTCCCAGAAGCTGACCTATAGCAACTGAAAGAGGCAGTCTCCAGAAATGGTCTTAGCTCAGACCTTTTATATCATTTATTATGCCCTAGGCATGCAAGGGGGCTGTACCAGTCACATTCCTAAACAAATGAGAAAAGCTAGAGAGGCAACATGTGAGTAGCCTTTGGGGTTTTAACAGGATTACAGTTGACCATTCACATATTTTCACTACAAAGAAATAGCAGGTTTATGATGACAAGCCCATATTTCAGTTTGTCCAGCCCTCAATCAATTACCCGGCAAGGCTTAGTACTTTCATCAGATATCGACGGACCCCCAATATAAACGGGCACCTCCTCCTTGTAAAGCAAGTCATAAAGAAAGAAACAGGGACAGCTGTGTGTAAGATTAGGCATGGTTTGTGTGTGATGAAAGGTTTATGATGTGTTGTGCCTTGATACTAATCTCATTCGGCCACTGGGAAAGAAACTGGCCGAACAGGTTTGGCTTCAGGCAGTGGAGTCAGCTTGCCCAGGTCACAGAGGAGTCAGCAAAGGTGTACGTGTCCTTCAGACTTGTTTTCAGCATTAGACATTGGCCTATGTGAGGGCAATCACAAAATGGCTGTCGCTTAAATGGAACACAAGGGTTCAGGACGGAAACTCTGATATTCGGGTGATTTCGTTACCTGAATATGAATACAATGCTTGTGCATACTATTCTAATCATTCCCGGTCTGCTGATACCAAAATAGTTGTGATACGACGATGGTTATAACACGCGTCCAGAATTTTCAGTACCACATGACTTGTGGGGCTCTGACCATGTTCTGTAACCTATAATCCTTTGCAAACCTCAAAATGTGGCCAAAAAAACACTTTTTTCTCTAATTTCGGTGACAGAAAGTTCTGGAATCTGATAGGAGCCACACATTTCTTCCCACCCAAGCGTTCCCTCAAGTCTCCCGATAAAAATGGTACCTCACTTGTGTGGGTAGGCCTAGTGCCCGTGACAGGAAATGCCCAAAACACAATGTGGACACATCACATTTTCAAAAGAAAACAGAGCTGTTTTTTTACAAAGTGCCTAGCTGGAATTTTGGCCTCTTGCTCAGTCAGCACCTGGGGATACCTAGCAAACCGACACATTTTTGAAAACTAGACACCTAGGGGAATCCAAGATGGGGTGACTTGTCAGGCTCTGACCAGCTTGTGTTACCCAGAATCCTTTGCAAACCTCAAAATATTTCCAAGAAAACACTTTTTCCTCTCATTTCGGTGACAGAAAGTTGAGGAACCCGAAAGGAGCGACAAATTTCCTTCCACCCAGCGTTCCCCCAAGACTCCCAATAAAAATGGTACCTAACTTGTGTGGGTAGCCCTAGCGCCCGCAACAGGAAATGCCCCAAACACAACGTGGTCACATCACATTTTCACAAATGAAACAGCTGTTTTTTGTAAAGTGCCATACCTGTGGATTTTGGTCTCTAGCTCAGCCGGCACCTAGGGAAACCTAGCAACCCTGCAAAGTTTTGAAAACTAGACACCAAGGGGAATCGAAGTTGGGGTGACTTGTGGGGCTCTGACCATGATCTGTAACACATAATCCTTTGCAAACCTCAAAATTTGGCCAAAAAAACACTTTTTTCTCTAATTTCGGTGACAGAAAGTTCTGGAATCTGAGAGGAGCCACACATTTCTTCCCACCCATGCGTTCCCCCAAGTCTCCCGATAAAAATGGTACCTCACTTGTGTGGGTAGGCCTAGTGCCCGTGACAGGACATGCCCCAATACACAATGTGGACACAACACATTTTCAAAAGAAAACAGAGCTGTTTTTTTACAAAGTGCCTAGCTGGAATTTTGGCCTCTAGCTCAGTCGGCACCTGGGGATACCTAGCAAACCGACACATTTTTGAAAACTAGACACCTAGGGGAATCCAAGATGGGGTGACTTGTCAGGCTCTGACCAGCTTGTGTTACCCAGAATCCTTTGCAAACCTCAAAATATGGCCAAGAAAACACTTTTTCCTCTCATTTCGGTGACAGAAAGTTGTGGAATCTGAAAGGAGCGACAAATTTCCTTCCACCCAGCGTTCCCCCAAGACTCCCAATAAATATGGTACCTAACTTGTGTGGGTAGCCCAGGCGCCCGCAACAGGAACTGCCCCAAACACAACGTGGTCACATCACATTTTCACAAATGAAACAGCTGTTATTTGTAAAGTGCCTAGCGGTGGATTTTGGCCTCTCGCTCATCCGGCACCTACGGAAAGCTAGCAACCCTGCATAGTTTTTAAAACTGGACACCTATGGGAATCCAAGATGGATTGACTTGTGGGGCTATGACCAGGTTCTGTTACCCAGAATCCTTTGAAAACCTCAAAATTTAGTTTAAAAAAACACTATTTTCTCAAATTTCGGTGACAGAAAGTTCTGGAATCTGAGAGGAGCCACACATTTCTTCCCACCCAAGCGTTCCCACAAGTCTCCCGATAAAAATGGTACCTCACTTGTGTGGGTGGGCCTAGTGCCCGTGACAGGAAATGCCCCAATACACAATGTGGACAGATCACATTTTCACAAAGAAAAAGAGCTGTTTTTTTACAAAGTGCCTAGCTGTGAATTTTGGCCTTTAGCTCAGCCGGCACCTGGGGAAACCTAGCAAACCTGAATAGTTTTGAAAACTAGACACCTGGGGAAATCCAAGATGGGGTGACTTGTCAGGCTCTGACCAGCTTGTGTTACCCAGACTCCTATGCAAACCTAAAAATGTGGCAAAAAAACACTATTTTCTCTAATTTTGGTGACAGAAAGCTGTGGAATCTGAAAGGAGCGTCAAATTTCCTTCTAACCAGGGTTCCCCCAAGACTTCCAATAAAAATGGTACCTAACATGTGTGGGTAGCCCTGGCGCCCGCAACAGGAAATGCCCCAAACACAACGTGGTCACATCACATTTTCACAAAGAAAACAGAGCTGTTTTTTGCAAAGTGCCTAGCGGTGGATTTTGGCCTCTAGCTCAGCCGGCACCTAGGGAAAACTAGCAACCCTGAATAGTTTTTGAAAACTAGACACCTAGGGAAATCCAAGATGGATTGACTTGTGGGGCTCTGACCAGGTTCTGTAACCCATAATCCTTTGCAATCCTCAAAATTTGGTAAAACAAAACACTATTTTCTCTAATTTCGGTGACAGAAAGTTCTGGAATCTGAGAGGAGACACAAATGTATTTCCATCCAAGTGTTCCGCCAAGTCTCCTGATAAAAATTGCACCTCACTTGTGTGGGTAGGCCAAGCGCCAGTGATAGGAAATGCCCCGAAACACAATGTGGACACATCACATTTTCAAAAGAAAACAGAGCTGTTTTTTATCAAAGTGCCTAGCTGGAATTTTGGCCTCTAGCTCAGCCAGCACCTGAGGAAACCTAGCAAACCTACACATTTTTGAAAACTAGACACCTAGGGGAATCCAATATGGGGTGACTTGTCAGGCTCTGACCAGCTTGTGTTACCCAGAATCCTTTGGCAACATCAAAATATGGCCAAGAAAACACTTTTTTCTCTCATTTCGGTTACAGAAAGTTGTGGAATCTGAAAGGAGCGACAAATTTCCTTCCACCCAGTCTTCCCCCAAGACTCCCAATAAAAATGGTAACTAACTTGTGTGGCTAGCCCTAGCCCCCGCAACAGGAAATGCCCCAAACACAACGTGGTCACATCACATTTTCACAAATGAAACAGCTGTTTTTTGCAAAGTGCCTAGCGGTGGATTTTGGCCTCTCGCTCATCCGGCACCTACGGAAACCTAGCAACCCTGCATAATTTTGAAAACTAGACACCTATAGGAATCCAAGTTGAATTGACTTGTGGGGCTATGACCAGGTTCTGTTACCCAGAATCCTTGCAAACCTCAAAATTTAGTTTAAAAAAAACACTATTTTCTCTCATGTCGGTGACAGAAAGTTCTGGAATCTGAGAGGAGCCACACATTTATTTCCATTCAAGTGTTCCGCCAAGTCTCCCGATAAAAATGGTACCTCACTTGTGTGGGTAGGCCTAGTGCCCGTGACAGGAAATGCCCCAATACACAATGTGGACACATCACATTTCCAAAAGAAAACATAGCTGTTTATATTACAAAGTGCCTAGCTGGAAATGTGGCCTCTAGTTCAGCCGGCACCTGGGGAAACCTAGGAAACCTACACATTTTTGAAAACTAAACACCTAGGGGAATCCCAGATGGGGTGACTTGTGGGGCTCTGACCAGGTTGTGATAGCCAGAATCCTTTGCAAACCTCAATATTTGGTCAAAAAAACACTTTTTCCTCTCATTTCCGTGGCAGACAGTTGTGGAATCTGAGAGGAGCCACAAATTTCCTTCCACCAAGCGTTCCCACAAGTCTCCCAATAAAAATGTTACCTCACTTTTGTGGGTAGGCCTAGCGCCCGCAACAGGAATTGCCCCCAAAACACAACGTGGACACATCACATTTTCACAAAGAAAACAGAGCTGTTTTTTTACACAGTGCCTAGCTGTGGATATTGGCCTCTAGCTCAGCCGGCACCTGGGGAAACCTAGCAAACCTGCGCATTTTTTAAAACTAGTCACCTAGGGAAATCCAAGATGGGGTGACTTGTAGGGCTCTGACCATGTTCTGTTACCCAAAATCCTTTGCAAACCTCGAAGTTTGGCCAAAAAAACACTTTTTCCTCTCATTTCGGTGACAGAAAGTTCTGGAATCTGAGAGGAGCCACAAATATCTTTCCACCCAGTGTTTCCCCAAGACCTTCGATAAAAATGGTACCTCACTTGTTTGGGTAGGCCTAGCGCCCGTGAAAGGAAATGTACCAAAACACAATTTGGACACATCACATTTTTAGAAAGAAAAAAGAGCTGTTTTTTACAAAGTGCGTAGCTGTGGTTTTTGGCCTCTAGCTGAGACGGCACCTGGGGAATCCTAGCAAACCTGCACATTTCCTAAAACTAGTCAGCTAGGGGAATCCAAGTTGGGGTGACTTGTGGGACTCTGACCATGTTCTGTTAATCAGAATCCTTTGTAGACCTCATAATTTGGCCAAAAAACACTTTTTCCTCTCATTTCGGTGACAGAAAGATTTGGAATCTGAGAGGAGCCATGAATTTCCTTCAACCCAGCGTTCCCACAAGTCTGCCGATAAAAATGGTACCTCACTTGTGTGGGTAGGCCTATTGCCCATGACAGGAAATGACCCAAAACACAATGTGGACACATCACATTTTCACAAAGAAAACATAGCTGTTTTTTACAAAGTGCTGCACTTGGGATTTTGGCCTCTAGCTGAGCCAGCACCTGGGGAAACCTAGCAAACCTGCACATTTCTTAAACTAGTCACCTAGGGGAATTCAAGTTGGGGTGACTTGTGGGGCTCTGACCATGTTCTGTTGACCAGAATCCTTTGAAAACCTTAAAATTTGGCCCAAAAACACTTTTTCCTCTAATTTGGGTGACAGAAAGTTCTGGAATCTGAGGGGAGCCACAAATTTCCTTCCATCCAAGCGTTTCCCCAAGTCTCCCGATAAAAATGGTACCTCACTTTTGTGGGTAGGCGCAACGCCGGTGACCGGAAATGCCCCAAAACACAATGTGGACACATCACATTTTCACAAAGAAAACAGAGCTGTTTTTTTACAAAGTGCCTAGCTGTGGAGTTTGGCCTCTAGCTCAGCTGGCACCTGGGGAAACCTAGAAAACCTGCACATTTTTTTAAACTAGTCACCTAGGGGAATCCAAGATGGGGTGACTTGTAGGGCTGTGACCACGTTCTGTTACCCAGAATCCTTTGAAAACCTCAAAATTGGGCCAAAAAACACTTTTTCCTCTCATTTCCGTGACAGACAGTTGTGGAATCTGAAAGGAGCCACAAATTTCCTTCCACCCAATGTTCCCCCAAGTCTCTCAATAACAATTGTTCCTAACTTGTGTGGGTAGCCCTAGAGCCCGCAACAAGAAATGCCCTAAAACACAATGAGGACACATCACATTTTCACAAAGAAAACAGAGCTGTTTTTTACAAAGTGCCAACTGTGGATTTTGGCCTCTAGCTCAGCCGGCACCTAGGGAAACCTAGCAACCCTGCATAGTTTTGAAACTAGACACCTAGGGGAATCCAAGATGGATTGACGTGTGGGGTTCTGACCAGGTACTGTTACCCAGAATCCTTTGCAAACCTCAAACGTTGGTCAAAAAAACACTTTTTTCTCAAATTTCGGGGACAGAATGTTTTGGAATCTGAGAGGAGCCACAAATTTCTTTCCACCCAAGCGTTACCCCAAGTCTCCCGATGAAAATAGTGCCTCACTTGTGTGTGTAAGCCTAAAGACCGCCACAGGAAATGCCCCAAAACATAATGTCGACACATTACATTTTCACAAAGAAAACAGTGCCTAGCTGAGGATTTTGGCCTCTAGCTCAGCCGGCACCTGGGGAAACCTAGCAAGCCTGTGCATTTTTAAAAAATGTTCACCTTGGGGAATCCGAGATGGGGTGACTTGTAGGGCTCTGACCATGTTCTGTTACCCAGAATCCTTTGCAAACCTCTATATTTGGCCAAAAAAAACACTTTTTTCTCTAATTTCGGTGACAGAAAGTTCTGGAATCTGAGAGGAGCCACAAATTTCTTTCCACCCAAGCGTTCCCCCAAGTCTCCCGATAAAAATAGTACCTCACTTGTGTGTGTGTAGGCCTAATGCCCGCCACAGGAAATGCCCCAAAACATAATGTGGACACATCACATTTTCACAAAGAAAACAGAACTGTTTTTTGGAAAGTGCCTAGCTGTGGATTTTGGACTCTAGATCAGCCGGAACCTGGGGAAACCTAGCAAACATGTACATTTTTGAAAACTAGACACCTAGGGGAATCCAAGATGGGGTGACTTGTGGGGCTCTGACCAGGTTGTGATACCCAGAATCCTTTGCAAACCTTTAAATATGGTCAAAAAGCCACTTTCTCCACTCATTTTGGTGACAGAAAGTTCTGAAATCTGAAAGGAGCAACAAATTTCCTTCCACCCAGCGTTCCCCCAAGAATCCCAATAAAAATGGTACCTAACTTCTCTGTGTAGCCCTAGCACCCGCAACAGGAAATGCCCCAAAATACAAAGTGGTCACATCACATTTTCACAAATAAAACAGAGCTGTTTTCTGCAAAGTGCCTAGCTGTGGATTTTGGCCTCTAGCTGAGACGGCACCTGGGGAAACCTAGCAAACCTGCACATTTCCTAAAACTAGTCACCTAGGGGAATCCAAAATGGGGTAACTTGTGGGGATCTGACCATGTTCTGTTAACCAGAATCCTTTGCAAACTTCAACATTTAGCCCAAAAACACATTTTGCTCTAATTTGGGTGACAGAAAGTTGTGGAATCTGAGAGGAGCCACAAATTTCCTTCCACCCAAGCGTTCCCCCAAGTCTCCCGATAAAAATGGTACCTCACATGTGTGGGTAGGCGTAATGCCGGCGACCGGAAATGCCCCAAAACACAATGTGGACACATCACATTTTTACAAAGAATAACAGAGCTGTTTTTTTACAAAGTGCCTAGCTGTGGCGTTTGGCCTCTAGCTCAGCCGGAAACCTGGGGAAACCTAGAAAACCTGCACATTTCTCAAAACTAGTTACATAGGGGAATTCAAGATGCAGTGTCTTTTGGGGCTGTAAACAGGTTCCGTTACCCAGAATCCTTTGCAAACCTCAATATTAGGCCCAAAAACACTTTTTCCTCTCATTTCGGTGACAGAAAGTTCTGGAATCTGAGAGGAGCCACAAATTTCCTTCCACCCAAGCGTTCCCCCAAGTCTCCCGATAAAAATGGTACCTCACATGTGTGGGTAGGCGTAATGCCGGCGACCGGAAATGCCCCAAAACACAATGTGGACACATCACATTTTTACAAAGAATAACAGAGCTGTTTTTTTACAAAGTGCCTAGCTGTGGCGTTTGGCCTCTAGCTCAGCCAGAAACCTGGGGAAACCTAGAAAACCTGCACATTTCTCAAAACTAGTCACCTAGGGGAATTCAAGATGCAGTGTCTTTTGGGGCTGTAACCAGGTTCCGTTACCCAGAATCCTTTGCAAACCTCAATATTAGGCCCAAAAACACTTTTTCCTCTCATTTCGGTGACAGAAAGTTCTGGAATCTGAAAGGAGCCACAAATTTATTTCTACCCAGCGTGCCCCCAAACCTCCAGATTACAATGGTACCTGTTGTGTGGGTAGGCCTAGTGCCCGCAAAAGGAAAGCCCTAAAGCACAAAGTGGACACATCACATTTTCACAAAGAAAACAGAGCTGTTTTTTCAAAGTGCCTAGCTGTGGATTTTGGCCTCTAGCTCAGCCGTCACTTAGGGAAACCTAGCAACCCTGCATAGTTTTGAAAAGTAGCCACGTTGGGGATTCCAAGATGGGGTGACTTGTGGGGCTCTGACCAGGTGCTGTTACCCAGAATCATTTGCAAACCTCAAAATTTGGCCAAAAAACACATTTTTCTCTAATTTCGGTGACAGAAAGTTCTGGAATCTGAGAGGAGCCACAAATTTCTTTCCACCCAAGCGTTCCCCCAAGTCTCCTGATAAAAATGGTACCTCAATTGTGTGTGTAGGCCTAGTGCCCGCGACCGGAAATGCCCCAAAACACAATGTGGACACATCACATTTTCACAAAGAAAATAGGCTGTTTCTTACAAAGTGCCTAGCTGTGGATTTTGGCCTCTAGCTGAGTTGGCACCTGGGGAAACCTAGCAAACATGTGTATTTTTGAAAACCAGACACCTAGGGGAATCCAAAATGGGTGACTTGTGGGACTCTGACCAGGTTCTGTTAACCAGAATCCTTTGCAAACCTCAACATTTGGCCAAAAAATGCTTTTTCCTCTCATTTCCGTGACAGACAGTTGTGGAATCTGAGAGGAGCCACAAATTTCCTTCCACCCAGCATTTCCCCAAGTCTCCCATTAAAAATGATACCTCACTTTTATGGGTAGGCCTAGCGCCTGGAACAGGAAATGCCCAAAACACAACATGGACAGATCACATTTTCACAAAGAAAACAGAGCAATTTTTTACAAAGTGCCTAGCTGTGGATTTTGGCCTCTAGCTCAGCTGGCACCTGTGGAAACCTAGCAAACCTGCGCATTCTTTAAAACTAGACACTTAGGGGAATCCAAGATGGGGTGGCTGGTAGGGCTCTGACCAGGTTTTCTTACCCTGAATCCGTTGCAAACCTCAAAATTTGGCCAAATAAAAGATTTTTCCTCTCATTTCGGTGACAGAAAATTCTGGAATCTGAGAAAAGCCACAAATTTCCCTCCACCCAGCGTTCCCACAAGTCTCCCAATAAAAAGGGTACCTCACTTTTATGAGTAGGCCTAGCGCCCGCAACAGGAAATGCCCAAAACATAAAGTGGACACATCACATTTTCACTAAGAAAACAGAGCTGTTTTTTGCAAAGTGCCTAGCTGTGCATTTTGGCCTCTAGCTCAGCCGGCACCTAGGGAAACCTAGCAACCCTGCATAGTTTTTAAAAGTAGACACCTAGGGGAATCCAAGATGGGGTGACTGGTGGGGCTCTGCCCATGTTCTGTTACCCAGAATCCTTTGCAAACCTCAACATTTGGACAAAAAACACTTTTTCCTCTCATTTCGGTGACAGAAAGATCTGGACTCTGAAAGGAGCGACAAATTTCCTTCCACCCAGAGTTCCCCCCAGAATCCCAATAAAAATGGTACCTAACTTGTGTGGGTAGCCCTAGCGCCCGCAACAGGAAATGCCCCAAAACACAACGTGGTCACATCACATTTTCACAAAGAAAAGAGACCTGTTTTTTTACAAAGTGCCTAGCTGTGGATTTTGGCCTCTAGCTCAGCCAGCACCTCGGGAAACCTAGCAACCCTGCATAGTTTTGAAAACTAGACACCTAGGGGAATCCAAGATGGATTGACTTGTGGGGCTCTGACCAGGTTCTGTTACCCAGAATCCTTTGCAAACCTCAAAAGTTGGTAAAAAAAACACTTTTTTCTCAAATTTCAGGGACAGAAAGTTTTGGAATCTGAGAGGAGCCACAAATTTATTTCCACCCAAGCGTTACCCAAGTCTCCCGACGATAATAGTGCCTCACTTGTGTGTGTAAGCCTAAAGCCCGCCACAGGAAATGCCCCAAAACATAATGTCGACACATTACATTTTCACAAAGAAAACAGAGCTGTTTTTTGTAAAGTGCCTAGCTGTGGATTTTGGCCTCTAGCTCAGCTGGCACCTAGGGAAACCTAATAACCCTGCACGGTTTTTAAAACTAGACACCTAGGGGAATCCAAGATGGGGTGACTTGTGGGGCTCTGACCAGGTTCTGTTACCCAGAATCCTTTGAAAACCTCCAAATGTGTCCAAAAAACACTTGTTTCTCTAATTTCGGTAACAGAAAGATCTGGAATCTGAGAGGAGCCACAAATTTCTTTCCACCCAAGCGTTCCCCCAAGTCTCCCGATAAAAATGGTAAATCACTTGTGTGGGTAGGCCTAGTGCCCGCGATCGGAAATGCCCCAAAACACAATTTGGACACATCACATTTTCACAAAGAAAACATAGCTGTTTTTTGCAAAGTGCCTAGCTGTGGATTTTGGCCTCTAGCTCTGCCGGCACCTTGGGAAACTTAGCAAACCTGCACATTTCTTTAAACTAGTCACCTAGGGGAATCCAAGATGGGGTGACTTGTGGGGCTCTGACCATGTCCTGTTAACCAGAATCCTTTGCAAACCTCAAAAGTTGGCCAAAAAACACTTTTTCCTCTCATTTCGGTGACAGAAAGATCTGGAATCTGAGAGGAGCCACAAATTTCCTTCCACCCAAGCGTTTCCACAAGTCTCCCGATAAAAATGGTACCTCAATTTTGTGGGTAGGCGTAACACCGACGACCGGAAATGCCCCAAAACACAATGTGGACACATCATATTTTCACAAAGAAAACAGAGCTGTTTTTTTACAAAGTGCCTAGTTGTGGAGTTTGGCCTCTAGCTCAGCCGGCACCTGGGGAAACCTAAGAAACCTGCACATTTTGTGAAACTAGTCACCTAGAGGAATCCAAGATGGGGTGACTGGTAGGGCTGTGACCAGGTTCTGTTACCCAGAATCCTTTGCAAACCTCAATATTTTGCCAAAAAACACGTTTTCCTCTCATTTCGGTGACAAAAAGTTCTGGAATCTGAAAGGAGTCACAAATTTCTTTCCACCCAGCGTGCCTGCAAGCCTCCAGATAAAAATGGTACCTCACTTGTGTTGGTAGGCCTAGCGCCTGCAAAAGGAAAGCCCCAAAGCACAAAGTGGACACATCACATTTACACAAAGAAAACAGAGCTGTTTTTTACAAAGTGCCTAGCTATGGATTTTGCCCTCTAGCTCAGCCGTCACTTAGGGAAACCTAGCACACCTGCGTATTTTTTAAAACTAGACACCTAGCGGAATCCAAAATGGGGTGACTTGTGGGGCTCTGACCATGTTCTGTTAACAAGAATCCTTTGCAAACCTTAAGATTTGGCCAAAAAACACATTTTCCTCTCATTTCCGTGACAGACAGTTGTGGAATCTGAAAGGAGCCACAAATTTCCTTCCACCCATTGTTCCCCCAAGTCTCCCAATAAAAATGGTACCTAACTTGTGTGGGTAGCCCTAGCGCCCACAAAAAGAAATGCCCCAAAACACAATGTGGACACATCACATTCTCAACAACAAAAAAACACAGCTGTTTTTTATTAAGTGCCAACTGTGGATTTTGGCCTCTAGCTCAGCCGGCACCTAGGGAAACCTAGCAACCCTGCATAGTTTTGAAAACTAGACACCTAGGGGAATCCAAGATGGGGTGACTTGTGGGGCTCTGACCATGTTCTGTTAACAAGAATCCTTTGCAAACCTTAAGACTTGGCCAAAAAACACTTTTTCCTCTAATTTCGGTGACAGAAAGTTCTGGAATCTGAGAGAAGCCACAAATTTCTTTCCACCCAGTGTTTCCCCAAGACCCTCGATAAAAATGGCACCTCACTTGTGTGGGTAAGAGTAGCGCCCCTGAAAGGAAATGCCCCAAAACACAATTTGGACACATCACATTTTCACAAATAAAACAGCTGTTTTTTACAAAGTGCCTAGCTGTGGATTTTGGCCTCTAGCTCAGCCGGCACCTGGGGAAACCTAGCAAACCTGCACATTTCCTAAAACTAGTCACCTAGGGGAATCCAAGATGGGGTGACTTGTGGGGCTCTGACCATGTTCTGTTAACCAGAATCCTTTGCAAACCTCAAAATTTGTCCAAAAACACTTTTTTCTCTCATTTCGGTGACAGAAAGATCTGGAATCTGAGAGGAGCCACAAATTTCCTTCCACCCAGCGTTCCCACAAGTCTCCCAATAAAAATGGTACCTCACTTTTATGGGTAGGCCTAGCGCCCGCAACAGGAAATGCCCAAAACACAACATGGACAGATCACATTTTCACAAAGAAAACAGAGCTGTTTTTTACAAAATGCCTAGCTGTGGATTTTGAGCTCTAGCTCAGCTGGCATCTGGGAAATCTAGCAACCCTGCGCATTTTTCAAACTAGACACACAGGGGAATCCAAGATGGGGTGACTTCTGGGGCTCTGACCAGGTTGTGTTAACCAGAATCCTTTGCAAACCTCAAAATTTGGCCCAAAAACACTTTTTCCTCTCATTTCGGTGACAGAAAGATCTGGAATCTGAGAGGAGCCACAAATTTCCTTCCACCCAGCGTTCCCACAAGTCTCCCATTAAAAATGGTACCTCACTTTTATGGGTAGGCCTACCGAACGCAACAGGAAATGCCCAAAACATAACGTGGACACATCACATTTTTACAAAGAAAACAGAGCTGTTTTTTGCAAAGTGCCTAGCTGTGGATTTTGGCCTCTAGCTCAGCCGGCACCTAGGGAAACCTAGCAACCCTGCATATTTTTAAAAAGTAGACACCTATGGGAATCCAAGAATGGGTGACTTGTGGGGCTCTGACCAGGTTCTATTACCCAGAATCCTTTCCAAACCTCAACATTAGGCCAAAAAACACTGTTTCCTCTCATTTCCGTGGCAGACAGTTGTGGAATCTGAAAGGAGCCACAAATTTCCTTCCACCCAGCATTCCCCCAAGTCTCCCAATACAAATTGTACCTCACTTTTATGGGTAGGCCTAGCGTCCGCAACAGGGAATGCCCAAAACACAACATGGACAGATCACATTTTCACAAAGAAAACAAAGCTGTTTTTTACAAAGTGCCTAGCTGTGGATTTTGGCCCCTAGCTCAGCTGGCACCTGGGGAAACCTGGCCAACCTGCGCATTTTTTAAAACTAGACACCTAGGGGAATCAAAGATGGGGTGAAACTAGACACCTAGGGGAATCAAAGATGGGGTGACTGGTAATGCTCTGACCAGTTTTTGTTACCCAGAATCCTTTGAATACCTCAAAAGTTGGCCAAAAAACACTTTTTCCTCTCATTTTGGTGACAGAAAATTCTGGAATCTGAGAAAAGCCACAAATTTCCCTCCACCCAGCGTTCCCACAAGTCTCCCAATAAAAATGGTACCTCACTTTTATGGGTAGGTCTAGTGCCCGCAACAGGAAATGCCCAAAACACAACATGGACCCATCACATTTTCAGAAAGAAAACAGAGCTGTTTTTTGCAAAGTGCCTAGCTGTGGATTTTGGCCTCTAGCTCAGCCGGGACCTAGGGAAACCTTCCAAACCTATGCATTTTTGAAAACTAGAGACCTAGGGGAATCCAAGATGGGGTGACTTGTGGGACTCTGACCAGGTTCTGTTACCCAGAATCCTTTGCAAACCTCAACATTTGGCCCCAAAAAAAACCTTTTTCCTCTGATTTCGGTAACAGAAAAATTCTGGAATCTGAGAAAAGCCACAAATTTCCATCCACCCCAGCGTTCCCACACAAGTCTCCCAATAAAAATGGTACCTCACTTTTTATGGGTAGGCCAAGTGCCCGCAACAGGAAATGCCCAAAATACAACATGGACACATCACATTTTCACAAAGAAAAGAGAGCTGTTTTTTACAAAGTTCCTAGCTGTGGATTTTGGCCTCTAGCTCAGCTGGCACTTGGGGAAACCTAGCAAACCTGCACATTTTTTAAAACTAGACACCTAGGGGGAATCCAAGATGGGGTGACTGGCAGGGCTCTGACCAGGTTTTGTTACTCAGAATCCTTTGCAAACATCAAAATTTTGGCCCAAAAAAAACTTTTTCCTCTCATTTCGGTAACAGAAAATTCTGGAATCTGAGAAAAGCCACCAATTTCCATCCACCCAGCGTTCCCACAAGTCTCCCAATAAAAATGGTACCTCACTTTTATGGGTAGGCCTAGCGCCCCGCAAAAGTTAATGCCCAAAACATAACGTGGACACATCACATTTTCACAAAGAAAACAGAGCTGTTTTTTGCAAAGTGTCTAGCTGTGGATTTTGGCCTCTAGCTCAGCCGGCACCTAGGGAAACCTAGCAACCGTGCATAGTTTTTAAAAGTAGACACCTAGGGGAATCCATGATGGGGTGACTTGTGGGGCTCTGACTAGGTTCTGTTACCCAGAATCCTTTGCAAAACCTCAACATTTGGACAAAAAAAACACTTTTTCCTCTCATTTCCGTGGCAGACAGTTGTGGAATCTGAACGGAGCCACAAATTTCCTTCCCACCCAGCATTCCCCCCAAGACTCCCATTAAAAATGAGACCTCACTTGTGTGGGTAGGCCTAGTGCCCGCAACAGGAAATGCCCAAAAACACAATGTGGACACATCACATTTTCATAAAGAAAACAGAGCTGTTTTTTACAAAGTGCCTAGCTGTGGATTTTTGGCCTCTAGCTCAGCTGGCATCTGGGAAATCTAGCAACCCTGCGCATTTTTGAAAACTAGACACCTAGGGGAATCCAAGATGGGGTGACTTGTGGGCTCTGAGCAGGTTGTGTTAACCAGAATCCTTTGCAAACCTCAAAATTTGGCCATAAAACACTTTTTCCTCTCATTTCGGTGACAGAAAGATCTGGAATCAGAGAGGAGCCACACATTTCCTTCCACCCAGCGTTCCCATAAGTGTCCCAACAAAAATGGTACCCTCACTTTTATGGGGTAGGCCTAGCGTCCGCAAAAGGAAATGCCCAAAACACCACATGGACAGATCACATTTTCACAAAGAAAACAGAGCTGTTTTTTACAAAGTGCCTAGCTGTGGATTTTGGCCTCTAGCTCAGCCGGGACCTAGGGAAACCTAGCAGACCTGCACATTTTTTAAACTAGACACCTAGGGGGATCCAAGATGGGGTGACTGGTAGGGCTATGACCAGGTTTTATTACCCAGAATCCTTTGCAAACCTCAAAATTTGGCCCCCAAGAAAAGAAAATCCTCTCATTTCGATGACAAAAAATTCTGGAATCTGAGAAAAGCCACAAATTTCCCTCCACCCAGCGTTCCCCACATGTCCTCCCAATAAAAATGGTACCTCACTTTTATGGGTAGGCCCTAGTGCCCCGCAACAGGAAATGCCCAAAACACAACATGGACACATCACATTTTCAGAAAGAAAACAGAGCTGTTTTTTGCAAAGTGCCTAGCTGTGGATTTTGGCCTCTAGCTCAGCCGGGACCTAGGGAAACCTAGCAACCCTGCATAGCTTTTAAAACTAGACACCTAGGGGAATCCAAAATGGGGTGACTAGTGGGGCTCTGACCAGGTTCTGTTACCCAGAATCCTTTGCAAACCTCAAAATTTGGCAAAAAAAACACTTTTTTCTCTTATTTCGGTGACAGAAAGATCTGGAATCTGAGAGGAGCCACAAATTTGTTTCCACCCCAAGCGTTCCCACCCCAAGTCTCCCCATAAAAATGGTGAATCACTTGTGTGGGTAGGCCTAGTGCCCGCGATCGGAAATGCCCCAAAACACAATGTGGACACATCACATTTTCACAAAGATAATAGAGCTGTTTTTTACAAAGTGCCTAGATGTGGATTTTGGCCGCTAGCTGAGCTGGCACCTGGGGAAACCTACCAAACCTGCCTATTTTTTGAAAACTAGACACCTAGGAGAATCCAAAATGGGGTGACTTGTGGGGCTCTGACCAGATTCTGTTACCCAGAATCCTTTGCAAACCTCAACATTTGGCCAAAAAAAACACTTTTTCCTCTCATTTCCGTAACAGACAGTTGTGGAATCTGAAATGAGCCACAAATTTCCTTCCACCAGCATTCCCCCAGTCTCCCAATAAAAATGGAACCTAACATGTGTGGGTAGCCCTAGCGCCCGCAACAAGAAATGCCCCAAAACACAAAGTGGACACATCACATTTTCACAAAGAAAACAGATCTGTTTTTTACAAAGTGCCTAGCTGTGGATATTGGCCTCTAGCTCAAAACATGTGCATTTTTGAAAAATAGCCACCTAGGGGAATACAAGATGGGGTGACTTGTAGGGCTCTGACCATGTTCTGTTACCCAGAATCCTTTGCAAACCTCAAAATGTGGCAAAAAAAACACTTTTTCCTCTAATTTCGGTGACAGAAAGTTCTGGAATCTGAGAGGAGCCACAAATTTCTTTCCACCCAGTGTTTCCCCAAGACCCTCGATAAAAATGGCACCTCACTTGTGTGGGTAAGCGTAGCGCCCCTGAAAGGAAATGCCCCCAAAACACAATTTGGACACATCACATTTTCACGAAGAAAACAGCTGTTTTTTACAAAGTGCCTAGCTGTGGATTTTGGCCTCTAGCTCAGCCGGCACCTGGGGAAACCTAGCAAACCTGCACATTTCCTAAAACTAGTCACCTAGGGGAATTCAAGATGGCGTGACTTGTGGGGCTCTGACCATGTTCTGTTAACCAGAATCCTTTGCAAACCTCAAAATTTGGCCAAAAAACACTTTTTCCTCTTATTTCGGTGACAGAAAGATCTGGAATCTGAGAGGAGTCACAAATTTCCTTCTACCCAGCGTTCCCACAAGCCTCCCAATAAAAAATGGTACCTCACTTTTAGGGGTAGGCCTAGCGCCCGCAACAGGAAATACCCAAAACACAATATGGACAGATCACATTTTCACAAAGAAAATAGAGCTGTTTTTTACAAAGTGCCTAGCTGTGGATTTTGGCCTCTAGCTCAGCTGGTATCTGTGAAATCTAGCAACTCTGTGCATTTTTGAAAACTAGACACCTAGGGGAATCCAAGATGGGGTGACTTGTGGGGCTCTGACGAGGTTGTGTTAACCAGAAACCTTTGCAAACCTCAAAATCTGGCCAAAAAAACACTTTTTCATCTCATTTTCGTGACAGAAAGATCTGGAATCTGAGAGGAGCCACAAATTTCCTTCCACCCAGCGTTCCCACAAGTCTCGCAATAAAAATGGTACCTCACTTTATTGGTAGGCCTAGGACCTGCAACAGGAAATGCCCCAAACACAATGTGGGACACATCACATTTTCAGAAAGAAAACAGAGCTGTTTTTTTACAAAGTGCCTAGCTGTGGATTTTGGCCTCTAGCTCAGCTGGCATCTGGGAAATCTAGCAACCCAGCGCATTTTTGAAAACTAGACACCTAGGGGAATCCAAGATGGGATGACTTGTGGGGCTCTGACCAGGTTGTGTTAACCAGAATCCTTTGCAAACCTCAAAATGTGGCCAAAAAACACTTTTTCCTCTCATTTCAGTGACAGAAAGATCTGGAATCTGAGAGGAGCCACACATTTCCTTCCACCCAGCGTTCCCACAAGTCTCGCAATAAAAATGGTACCTCACTTTTATGGGTAGGCCTAGGGCCCACAACAGGAAATGCCCCAAACACAATGTGGACAGATCACATTTTCAGAAAGAAAACAGAGCTCTTTTTTACAAAGTGCCTAGCTGTGGATTTTGGCCTCTAGCTCAGCTGGCATCTGGGAAATCTAGCAACCCTGCGCATTTCTGAAAACTAGACACCTAGGGGAATCCAAGATGGGGTGACTTATTGAGCTCTGACAAGATTGTGTTAACCAGAATCCTTTGCAAACCTCAAAATTTGGCCAAAAAACACTTTTTCCTTTCATTTCGGTGACAGAAAGATCTGGAATCTGAGAGGTCCCACAAATTTCCTTCAACTCAGCGTTCCTACAAGTATCCCAATAAAATGGTACCTCACTTTTATGGGTAGGCCCAGCGCCCGCAACAGGGAAATGCCCAAAACACAATGTGGACAGATCACATTTTCTGAAAGAAAACAGAGCTGTTTTTTACAAAGTGCCTAGCTGTGGATTTTGGCCTCTAGCTCTGCTGGCATCTGGGAAATCTAGCAACCCTGCACATTTCTGAAAACTAGACACCTAGGGTAATCCAAGATGGGGTGACTGGTAGGGCTTTGACCAGGTTTTGTTACCCAGAATCTTTTGCAAACCTCAAAATGTTGCCCCAAAAAAATAATGTCCTCTCATTTCGGTGGCAGAAAATTCTAGAATCTGAGAAAAGCCACAAATTTCCCTCCACCCAGTTTTCCCACAAGTCTCCCAATAAAAATGGTACCTCACTTTTATGGGTAGGCCTAGCGCCCACAACAGGAAATGCCCAAAACATAACGTGAACACATCACATTTTCAGAAAGAAAACAGAGCTGTTTTTTGCAAAGTGCCTAGCTGTGGATTTTGGCCTCTAGCTCAGCCGGCACCTAGAGAAACCTAGCAACCCTGCATAGTTTTTAAAAGTAGACACCTATTGGAATCCAAGAATGGGTGACTTGTGGGGCTCTGACCAGGTTCTATTACCCAGAATCCTTTGCAAACCTCAACATTAGGCCAAAAAACACTTTTTCCTCTCATTTCCGTGGCAGACAGTTGTTGAATCTGAAAGAAGCCACAAATTTCCTTCCACCCAGCATTCCCCCCAAGTCTCCCAATAAAAATGGTACCTCACTTGTGTGGGTAGGCCTAGTGCCCGCGACTGGAAATGCCCAAAAACACAATGTGGACATATCACATTTTCAGAAAGAAATCAGAGATGTTTTTTCCAAAGTGCCTAGCTGTGGATTTTGGCCTCTAGCTCAGATGGCATCTGGAAATCTAGCAACCCTGTGCATTTTTGAAAACTAGACACCTAGGGAAATCCAAGATGGAGTGACTTGTGGGGCTCTGCCCGATCCTGTTACCCAGAATCCTTTGCAAACCTCAACAGTTGGCCAAAAAACACTTTTTCCTCTCATTTCGGCGACAGAAAGATCTGGAATCTGAGAGGAGCTACAAATTTCCTTCCACCCACCGTTCCCACAAGTCTCCCAAAAAAAATGGTACCTCACTTTTATGGGTAGGCCTAGCGTCCGCAAAAGGAAATGCCCAAAACACAACATGGACAGATCACATTTTCACAAAGAGAACAGAGCTGTTTTTTGCAAAGTGCCTAGCTGTGGATTTTGGCCTCTAGCTCAGCCGGCACCTAGAGAAACCTAGCAACCCTGCATAGTTTTTAAAAGTAGACACCTATTGGAATCCAAGAATGGGTGACTTGTGGGGCTCTGACCAGGTTCTATTACCCAGAATCCTTTGCAAACCTCAACATTAGGCCAAAAAACACTTTTTCCTCTCATTTCCGTGGCAGACAGTTGTTGAATCTGAAAGAAGCCACAAATTTCCTTCCACCCAGCATTCCCCCAAGTCTCCCAATAAAAATGGTACCTCACTTGTGTGGGTAGGCCTAGTGCCCGCGACTGGAAATGCCCAAAAACACAATGTGGACATATCACATTTTCAGAAAGAAATCAGAGATGTTTTTTCCAAAGTGCCTAGCTGTGGATTTTGGCCTCTAGCTCAGATGGCATCTGGGAAATCTAGCAACCCTGTGCATTTTTGAAAACTAGGACACCTAGGGAAATCCAAGATGGAGTGACTTGTGGGGCTCTGCCCGATCCTGTTACCCAGAATCCTTTGCAAACCTCAACAGTTGGCCAAAAAACACTTTTTCCTCTCATTTCGGCGACAGAAAGATCTGGAATCTGCGAGGAGCTACAAATTTCCTTCCACCCACCGTTCCCACAAGTCTCCCAAAAAAAATGGTACCTCACTTTTATGGGTAGGCCTAGCGTCCGCAAAAGGAAATGCCCAAAACACAACATGGACAGATCACATTTTCACAAAGAGAACAGAGCTGTTTTTTGCAAAGTGCCTAGCTGTGGATTTTGGCCTCTAGCTCAGCTGGCACCTAGGGGAAACCTAGCAACCCTGCATAGTTTTTAAAAGTAGACACCTAGGGGAATCCAAGATGGGGTGACTGGTGGGGATCTGACCAGGTTCTGTCACCCAGAATCCTTTGCAACCTCAACATTTGGCCAAAAAACACTTTTTCCTCTCATTTCCGTGGCGACAGTTGTGGAATCTGAGAGGAGCTACAAATTTCCTTCCACACAGCGTTTCCACAAGTCTCCCAATAAAAATGGTACCTCACTTTTATGGGTAGGCCTAGCGTCCGCACCAGGAAATGCCCAAAACATAACGTGGACACATCACATTTTCACAAATAAAACAGAGCTATTTTTTGCAAAGTGCCTAGCTGTGGATTTTGGCCTCTAGCTCAGCTGGCACCTAGGGAAACCTAGCAACCCTGCATAGTTTTTAAAAGTAGACACCTAGGGGAATCCAAGAAAGGGGTGACTTGTGGGGCTCTGACCATGTTCTGTTACCCAGAATCCTTTGCAAACCTCAACATTTGGCCAAAAAACACTTTTTCCTCTCATTTCCGTGCAAGACAGTTGTCGAATCGGAAAGGAGCCACAAATTTCCTTCCACCCAGCATTCCCCCAAGTCTCCCATAAAAAATGAGGACCTCACTTGTGTGGGTAGGCCTAGTGCCCGCGACAGGAAATGCCCAAAAACACAATGTGGACACATCACATTTTCAGAAAGAAAACAGAGCTGTTTTTTACAAAGTGCCTAGCTGTGGATTTTGGCTTCTAGCTCAGCTGGCATCTGGGAAATCTAGCAACCCTGCGCATTTTTCAAAACTAGACACACAGGGGAATCCAAGATGGGGTGACTTCTGGGGCTCTGACCAGGTTGTGTTAACCAGAATCCTTTGCAAACCTCAAAATTTGGCCCAAAAACACTTTTTCCTCTCATTTCGGTGACAGAAAGATCTGGAATCTGAGAGGAGCCACAAATTTCCTTCCACCCAGCGTTCCCACAAGTCTCCCAATAACAATGGTACCTCACTTTTATGGGTAGGCCTAGCGAACGCAACAGGAAATGCCCAAAACATAACGTGGACACATCACATTTTTACAAAGAAAACAGAGCTGTTTTTTGCAAAGTGCCTAGCTGTGGATTTTGGCCTCTAGCTCAGCCGGCATCTGGGAAATCTAGCAACCCTGCGCATTTTTGAAAACTAGACACCTAGGGGAATCCAAGATGGAGTGACTTGTGGGGCTCTGCCCAGATTCTGTTACCCAGAATCCTTTGCAAACCTCAACATTTGGCAAAAAAAAACTCTTTTTCCTCTCATTTCGGCGACAGAAAGATCTGGAATCTGAGAGGAGCTACAAATTTCCTTCCACCCAGCGTTCCCACAAGTCTCCCAATAAAAATGGTACCTCACTTTTATGGGTAGGCCTAGCGTCCGCAACAGGAAATGCCCAAAACACAACATGGACAGATCACATTTTCACAAAGAAAACAGAGCTGTTTTTTACAAAGTGCCTAGCTGTGGATTTTGGCCTCTAACTCAGCTGGCACCTGGGGAAACATAGCAACCCTGCATATTTTTAAAAAGTAGACACCTATGGGAATCCAAGAATGGGTGACTTGTGGGGCTCTGACCAGGTTCTATTACCCAGAATCCTTTGCAAACCTCAACATTAGGCCAAAAAACACTGTTTCCTCTCATTTCCGTGGCAGACAGTTGTGGAATCTGAAAGGAGCCACAAATTTCCTTCCACCCAGCATTCCCCTAAGTCTCCCAATAAAAATGGTACCTCACTTGTGTGGGTAGGCCTAGTGCCCGCGACAGGAAATGCCCAAAAACACAATGTGGACACATCACATTTTCACAAAGAAAACAGAGCTGTTTTTTACAAAGTGCCTAGCTGTGGATTTTGGCCTCTAGCTCAGCTGGCATCTGGGAAATCTAGCAACCCTGCGCATTTTTGAAAACTAGACACCTAGGGGAATCCAAGATGGAGTGACTTGTGGGGCTCTGCCCAGATTCTGTTACCCAGAATCCTTTGCAAACCTCAAAATTTGGCAAAAAAAACCTCTTTTTCCTCTCATTTCGGCGACAGAAAGATCTGGAATCTGAGAGGAGCTACAAATTTCCTTCCACCCAGCGTTCCCACAAGTCTCCCAATAAAAATGGTACCTCACTTTTATGGGTAGGCCTAGCGTCCGCAACAGGAAATGCCCAAAACACAACATGGACAGATCACATTTTCACAAAGAAAACAAAGCTGTTTTTTACAAAGTGCCTAGCTGTGGAATTTGGCCCCTAGCTCAGCTGGCACCTGGGGAAACCTGGCAAACCTGCGTATTTTTTAAAACTAGACACCTAGGGGAATCAAAGATGGGGTGACTGGTAATGCTCTGACCAGGTTTTGTTACCCAGAATCCTTTGAATACCTCAAAATTTGGCCAAAAAAAAAATGTTTCCTCTAATTTCGGTGACAGAAAATTCTGGAATCTGAGAAAAGCCACAAATTTCCCTCCACCCAGCGTTCCCACAAGTCTCCCAATAAAAATGGTACCTCACTTTTATGGGTAGGTCTAGTGCCCGCAACAGGAAATGCCCAAAACACAACATGGACCCATCACATTTTCAGAAAGAAAACAGAGCTGTTTTTTGCAAAGTGCCTAGCTGTGGATTTTGGCCTCTAGCTCAGCCGGGACCTAGGGAAACCTAGCAACCCTGCATAGCTTTTAAAACTAGACACCTAGAGGAATCCAAAATGGGGTGACTAGTGGGGCTCTGACCAGGTTCTGTTACTCAGAATCCTTTGCAAACCTCAAAATTTGGCAAAAAAAACACTTTTTTCTCTAATTTCGGTGACAGAAAGATCTGGAATCTGAGAGGAGCCACAAATTTGTTTCCACCCAAGCGTTCCCCCAAGTCTCCCCATAAAAATGGTAAATCACTTGTGTGGGTAGGCCTAGTGCCCGCGATCGGAAATGACCCAAAACACAATGTGGACACATCACATTTTCACAAAGATAATAGAGCTGTTTTTTACAAAGTGCCTAGATGTGGATTTTGGCCGCTAGCTGAGCTGGCACCTGGGGAAACCTACCAAACCTGCGTATTTTTTAAAACTAGACACCTAGGAGAATCCAAAATGGGGTGACTTGTGGGGCTCTGACCAGATTCTGTTACCCAGAATCCTTTGCAAACCTCAACATTTGGCTAAAAAACACTTTTTCCTCTCATTTCCGTAACAGACAGTTGTGGAATCTGAAATGAGCCACAAATTTCCTTCCAACCAGCATTCCCCCCAGTCTCCCAATAAAAATGGTACCTTACATGTGTGGGTAGCCCTAGCGCCCGCAACAAGAAATGCCCCCAAAACACAAAGTGGACACATCACATTTTCACAAAGAAAACAGAGCTGTTTTTTACAAAGTGCTGAGCTGTGGATTTTGGCCTCTAGCTCAGCTGGCACTTGGGGAAACCTAGCAAACCTGCACATTTTTTAAAACTAGACACCTAGGGGAATCCAAGATGGGGTGACTGGCAGGGCTCTGACCAGGTTTTGTTACTCAGAATCCTTTGCAAACATCAAAATTTGGCCCAAAAAAAACTTTTTCCTCTCATTTCGGTAACAGAAAATTCTGGAATCTGAGAAAAGCCACAAATTTCCATCCACCCAGCGTTCCCACAAGTCTCCCAATAAAAATGGTACCTCACTTTTATGGGTAGGCCTAGCGCCCGCAACAGTTAATGCCCAAAACATAACGTGGACACATCACATTTTCACAAAGAAAACAGAGCT
The DNA here is from genome assembly GCF_031143425.1 of Pleurodeles waltl. NCBI lineage: Eukaryota > Metazoa > Chordata > Amphibia > Caudata > Salamandridae > Pleurodeles > Pleurodeles waltl. Next base: position 1,303,972,941 of record NC_090445.1, read on the forward strand.
GTTTTTTGCAAAGTGTCTAGCTGTGGATTTTGGCCTCTAGCTCAGCCGGCACCTAGGGAAACCTAGCAATCGTGCATAGTTTTTAAAAGTAGACACCTAGGGGAATCCATGATGGGGTGACTTGTGGGGCTCTGACTAGGTTCTGTTACCCAGAATCCTTTGCAAACCTCAACATTTGGACAAAAAACACTTTTTCCTCTCATTTCCGTGGCAGACAGTTGTGGAATCTGAACGGAGCCACAAATTTCCTTCCACCCAGCATTCCCCCAAGACTCCCATTAAAAATGAGACCTCACTTGTGTGGGTAGGCCTAGTGCCCGCAACAGGAAATGCCCAAAAACACAATGTGGACACATCACATTTTCATAAAGAAAACAGAGCTGTTTTTTACAAAGTGCCTAGCTGTGGATTTTGGCCTCTAGCTCAGCTGGCATCTGGGAAATCTAGCAACCCTGCGCATTTTTGAAAACTAGACACCTAGGGGAATCCAAGATGGTGTGACTTGTGGGGCTCTGAGCAGGTTGTGTTAACCAGAATCCTTTGCAAACCTCAAAATTTGGCCATAAAACACTTTTTCCTCTCATTTCGGTGACAGAAAGATCTGGAATCAGAGAGGAGCCACACATTTCCTTCCACCCAGCGTTCCCATAAGTGTCCCAACAAAAATGGTACCTCACTTTTATGGGTAGGCCTAGTGCCCGCAACAGGAAATGCCCAAAACACAACATGGGCACATCACATTTTCAGAAAGAAAACAGAGCTGTTTTTTGCAAAGTGCCTAGCTGTGGATTTTGGCCTCTAGCTCAGCCGGGACCTAGGGAAACCTAGCAACCCTGCATAGCTTTTAAAACTAGACACCTAGGGGAATCCAAAATGGGGTGACTAGTGGGGCTCTGACCAGGTTCTGTTACCCAGAATCCTTTGCAAACCTCAAAATTTGGCAAAAAAAACACTTTTTTCTCTTATTTCGGTGACAGAAAGATCTGGAATCTGAGAGGAGCCACAAATTTGTTTCCACCCAAGCGTTCCCCCAAGTCTCCCCATAAAAATGGTGAATCACTTGTGTGGGTAGGCCTAGTGCCCGCGATCGGAAATGCCCCAAAACACAATGTGGACACATCACATTTTCACAAACATAATAGAGCTGTTTTTTACAAAGTGCCTAGATGTGGATTTTGGCCGCTAGCTGAGCTGGCACCTGGGGAAACCTACCAAACCTGCGTATTTTTGAAAACTAGACACCTAGGAGAATCCAAAATGGGGTGACTTGTGGGGCTCTGACCACATTCTGTTACCCAGAATCCTTTGCAAACCTCAACATTTGGCCAAAAAACACTTTTTCCTCTCATTTCCGTAACAGACAGTTGTGGAATCTGAAATGAGCCACAAATTTCCTTCCACCCAGCATTCCCCCAGTCTCCCAATAAAAATGGTACCTAACATGTGTGGGTAGCCCTAGCGCCCGCAACAAGAAATGCCCCAAAACACAAAGTGGACACATCACATTTTCACAAAGAAAACAGAGCTGTTTTTTACAAAGTGCCTAGCTGTGGATATTGGCCTCTAGCTCAGCCGGCACCTGGGGAAACCTAGCAAACCTGTGCATTTTTGAAAAATAGTCACCTAGGGGAATACAAGATGGGGTGACTTGTAGGGCTCTGACCATGTTCTGTTACCCAGAATCCTTTGCAAACCTCAAAATGTGGCAAAAAAAAACACTTTTTCCTCTAATTTCGGTGACAGAAAGTTCTGGAATCTGAGAGGAGCCACAAATTTCTTTCCACCCAGTGTTTCCCCAAGACCCTCGATAAAAATGGCACCTCACTTGTGTGGGTAAGCGTAGCGCCCCTGAAAGGAAATGCCCCAAAACACAATTTGGACACATCACATTTTCACAAAGAAAACAGCTGTTTTTTACAAAGTGCCTAGCTGTGGATTTTGGCCTCTAGCTCAGCCGGCACCTGGGGAAACCTAGCAAACCTGCACATTTCCTAAAACTAGTCACCTAGGGGAATTCAAGATGGCGTGACTTGTGGGGCTCTGACCATGTTCTGTTAACCAGAATCCTTTGCAAACCTAAAAATTTGGCCAAAAAACACTTTTTCCTCTTATTTCGGTGACAGAAAGATCTGGAATCTGAGAGGAGTCACAAATTTCCTTCCACCCAGCGTTCCCACAAGTCTCGCAATAAAAATGGTACCTCACTTTTATTGGTAGGCCTAGGACCTGCAACAGGAAATGCCCCAAACACAATGTGGACACATCACATTTTCAGAAAGAAAACAGAGCTGTTTTTTACAAAGTGCCTAGCTGTGGATTTTGGCCTCTAGCTCAGCTGGCATCTGGGAAATCTAGCAACCCAGCGCATTTTTGAAAACTAGACACCTAGGAGAATCCAAGATGGGGTGACTTGTGGGGCTCTGACCAGGTTGTGTTAACCAGAATCCTTTGCAAACCTCAAAATGTGGCCAAAAACACTTTTTCCTCTCATTTCGGTGACAGAAAGATCTGGAATCTGAGAGGAGCCACACATTTCCTTCCACCCAGCGTTCCCACAAGTCTCGCAATAAAAATGGTACCTCACTTTTATGGGTAGGCCTAGGGCCCACAACAGGAAATGCCCCAAACACAATGTGGACAGATCACATTTTCAGAAAGAAAACAGAGCTCTTTTTTACAAAGTGCCTAGCTGTGGATTTTGGCCTCTAGCTCAGCTGGCATCTGGGAAATCTAGCAACCCTGCGCATTTCTGAAAACTAGACACCTAGGGGAATCCAAGATGGGGTGACTTATTGAGCTCTGACAAGATTGTGTTAACCAGAATCCTTTGCAAACCTCAAAATTTGGCCAAAAAACACTTTTTCCTTTCATTTCGGTGACAGAAAGATCTGGAATCTGAGAGGTCCCACAAATTTCCTTCAACTCAGCGTTCCTACAAGTATCCCAATAAAAATGGTACCTCACTTTTATGGGTAGGCCTAGCGCCCGCAACAGGAAATGCCCAAAACACAATGTGGACACATCACATTCTCTGAAAGAAAACAGAGCTGTTTTTTACAAAGTGCCTAGCTGTGGATTTTGGCCTCTAGCTCTGCTGGCATCCGGGAAATCTAGCAACCCTGCACATTTCTGAAAACTAGACACCTAGGGTAATCCAAGATGGGGTGACTGGTAGGGCTTTGACCAGGTTTTGTTACCCAGAATCTTTTGCAAACCTCAAAATGTTGCCCAAAAAAAAAAATGTCCTCTCATTTCGGTGGCAGAAAATTCTAGAATCTCAGAAAAGCCACAAATTTCCCTCCACCCAGTTTTCCCACAAGTCTCCCAATAAAAATGGTACCTCACTTTTATGGGTAGGCCTAGCGCCCACAACAGGAAATGCCCAAAACATAACGTGAACACATCACATTTTCAGAAAGAAAACAGAGCTGTTTTTTGCAAAGTGCCTAGCTGTGGATTTTGGCCTCTAGCTCATCCGGCACCTAGAGAAACCTAGCAACCCTGCATAGTTTTTAAAAGTAGACACCTAGGGGAATCCAAGATGGGGTGACTTGTGTGGCTCTGACCAGGTTCTGTCACCCAGAATCCTTTGCAACCTCAACATTTGGCCAAAAAACACTTTTTCCTCTCATTTCCGTGGTGACAGTTGTGGAATCTGAGAGGAGCTACAAATTTCCTTCCACACAGCGTTCCCACAAGTCTCTCAATAAAAATGGTACCTCACTTTTATGGGTAGGCCTAGCGTCCGCACCAGGAAATGCCCAAAACATAACGTGGACACATCACATTTTCACAAATAAAACAGAGCTATTTTTTGCAAAGTGCCTAGCTGTGGATTTTGGCCTCTAGCTCAGCTGGCACCTAGGGAAACCTAGCAACCCTGCATAGTTTTTAAAAGTAGACACCTAGGGGAATCCAAGAAGGAGTGACTTGTGGGGCTCTGACCATGTTCTGTTACCCAGAATCATTTGCAAACCTCAACATTTGGCCAAAAACCACTTTTTCCTCTCATTTCCGTGCAAGACAGTTGTCGAATCTGAAAGGAGCCACAAATTTCCTTCCACCCAGCATTCCCCCAAGTCTTCCATAAAAAATGAGACCTCACTTGTGTGGGTAGGCCTAGTGCCCGCGACAGGAAATGCCCAAAAACACAATGTGGACACATCACATTTTCAGAAAGAAAACTGAGCTGTTTTTTACAAAGTGCCTAGCTGTGGATTTTGGTCTCTAGCTCAGCTGGCATCTGGGAAATCTAGCAACCCTGCGCATTTTTCAAAACTAGACACACAGGGGAATCCAAGATGGGGTGACTTCTGGGGCTCTGACCAGGTTGTGTTAACCAGAATCGTTTGCAAACCTCAAAATTTGGCCCAAAAACACTTTTTCCTCTCATTTTGGTGACAGAAAGATCTGGAATCTGAGAGTAGCCACAAATTTCCTCCCACTTAGCGTTCCCACAAGTCTCCCAATAAAAATGGTACCTCACTTTTATGGGTAGGCCTAGCGTACGCAACAGGAAATGCCCAAAACATAACGTGGACACATCACATTTTTTCAAAGAAAACAGAGCTGTTTTTTGCAAAGTGCCTAGCTGTGGATTTTGGCCTCTAGCTCAGCCGGCACCTAGGGAAACCTACCAACCCTGCATATTTTTAAAAAGTAGACACCTATGGGAATCCAAGAATGGGTGACTTGTGGGGCTCTGACCAGGTTCTATTACCCAGAATCCTTTGCAAACCTCAACATTAGGCCAAAAAACACTTTTTCCTCTCATTTCCGTGGCAGACAGTTGTGGAATCTGAAAGAAGCCACAAATTTCCTTCCACCCAGCATTCCCCCAAGTCTCCCAATAAAAATGGTACCTCACTTGTGTGGGTAGGCCTAGTGCCCGCGACTGGAAATGCCCAAAAACACAATGTGGACATATCACATTTTCAGAAAGAAATCAGAGATGTTTTTTACAAAGTGCCTAGCTGTGGATTTTGGCCTCTAGCTCAGATGGCATCTGGGAAATCTAGCAACCCTGCGCATTTTTGAAAACTAGACACCTAGGGAAATCCAAGATGGAGTGACTTGTGGGGCTCTGCCCAGATTCTGTTACCCAGAATCCTTTGCAAACCTCAACAGTTGGCCAAAAAACACTTTTTCCTCTCATTTCGGCGACAGAAAGATCTGGAATCTGAGAGGAGCTACAAATTTCCTTCCACCCACCGTTCCCACAAGTCTCCCAATAAAAATGGTACCTCACTTTTATGGGTAGGCCTAGCGCCTGCAACTGGAAATGCCCAAAACACAACATTGACAGATCACATTTTCACAAAGAAAACAGAGCTGTTTTTTACAAAGTGCCTAGCTGTGGATTTTGGCCTCTAACTCAGCTGGCACCTGGGGAAACCTGGCAAACCTGCGCATTTTTGAAAACTAGACACCTAGGGGAATCCAAGATGGGGTGACTGGTAATGCTCTGACCAGGTTTTGTTACCCAGAATCCTTTGCAAACATCAAAATTTGGCCCAAAAAAACCTTTTTCCTCTCATTTCGGAGACAGAAAATTCTGGAATCTAAGAAAAGCCACAAATTTCCCTCCACCCAGCGTTCCCACAAGTCTCCCAATAAAAATGGTACCTCACTTTTATGGATAGGCCTAGCGCCCGCAACAGGAAATGCCCAAAACACAATGTGGACACATCGCATTTTCAGAAAGAAAACAGAGCTGTTTTTTACAAAGTGCCTAGCTGTGGATTTTGGCATGTAGCTCAGCTGGCATTTGGGAAATCTAGCAACCCTGCGCATTTTTGAAAACTAGACACCTAGGGGAATCCAAGATGGGGTGACTTGTAGGGCTCTGACCAGGTTGTGTTAACCAGAATCCTTTGCAAGCCTCAAAAGTTGGCCAAAAAACACTTTTTCCTCTCATTTTGGTGATAGAAAGATCTGGAATCTGAGAGGAGCCACGAATGTCCTTCCACCCAGCGTTCCCACAAGTCTCCCAATAAAAATGGTACCTCACTTTTATGGGTAGGCCTAGCGCCCGCAACAGTTAATGCCCAAAACATAACGTGGACACATCACATTTTCACAAAGAAAACAGAGCTGTTTTTTGCAAAGTGTCTAGCTGTGGATTTTGGCCTCTAGCTCAGCCGGCAACTAGGGAAACCTAGCAACCGTGCATAGTTTTTAAAAGTAGACACCTAGGGGAATCCAAGATGGGGTGATTGTGGGGCTCTGACTAGGTTCTGTTACCCAGAATCCTTTGCAAACCTCAACATTTGGACAAAAAACACTTTTTCCTCTCATTTCCGTGGCAGACAGTAGTGGAATCGGAACGGAGCCACAAATTTCCTTCCACCCAGCATTCCCCCAAGTCTCCCATTAAAAATGAGACCTCACTTGTGTGGGTAGGCCTAGTGCCCGCAACAGGAAATGCCCAAAAACACAATGTGGACACATCACATTTTCATAAAGAAAACAGAGCTGTTTTTCACAAAGTGCCTAGCTGTGGATTTTGGCCTCTAGCTCAGCTGGCATCTGGGAAATCTAGCAACCCTGCGCATTTTTGAAAACTAGACACCTAGGGGAATCCAAGATGGGGTGACTTGTGGGGCTCTGAGCAGGTTGTGTTAACCAGAATCCTTTGCAAACCTCAAAATTTGGCCATAAAACACTTTTTCCTCTCATTTCGGTGACAGAAAGATCTGGAATCAGAGAGGAGCCACACATTTCCTTCCACAAAGCGTTCCCATAAGTGTCCCAACAAAAATGGTACCTCACTTTTATGGGTAGGCCTAGCGCCCGCAACAGGAAATGCCCAAAACACAACATGGACAGATCACATTTTCACAAAGAAAACAGAGCTGTTTTTTTACAAAGTGTCTAGCTGTGGATTTTGGCCTCTAGCTCAGCCGGGACCTAGGGAAACCTAGCAAACCTGCACATTTTTTAAAACTAGATACCTAGGGGAATCCAAGATGGGGTGACTGGTAGGGCTCTGACCAGGTTTTATTACCCAGAATCCTTTGCAAACCTCAAAATTTGGCAAAAAAAACACTTTTTTCTCTTATTTCGGTGACAGAAAGATCTGGAATCTGAGAGGAGCCACAAATTTGTTTCCACCCAAGCGTTCCCCCAAGTCTCCCCATAAAAATGGTGAATCACTTGTGTGGGTAGGCCTAGTGCCCGCAATCGGAAATGCCCCAAAACACAATGTGGACACATCACATTTTCACAAAGATAATAGAGCTGTTTTTTACAAAGTGCCTAGATGTGGATTTTGGCCGCTAGCTGAGCTGGCACCTGGGGAAACCTACCAAACCTGTTACCCAGAATCCTTTGCAAACCTCAACATTTGGCCAAAAAACACTTTTTCCTCTCATTTCCGTAACAGACAGTTGTGGAATCTGAAAGAAGCCACAAATTTCCTTCCACCCAGCATTCCCCCAAGTCTCCCAATAAAAATGGTACCTCACTTGTGTGGGTAGGCCTAGTGCCCGCGACTGGAAATGCCCAAAAACACAATGTGGACATATCACATTTTCAGAAAGAAAACAGAGATGTTTTTTACAAAGTGCCTAGCTGTGGATTTTGGCCTCTAGCTCAGATGGCATCTGGGAAATCTAGCAACCCTGCGCATTTTTGAAAACTAGACACCTAGGAAAATCCAAGATGGAGTGACTTGTGGGGCTCTGCCCAGATTCTGTTACCCAGAATCCTTTGCAAACCTCAACATTTGGCCAAAAAACACTTTTTCCTCTCATTTCGGCGACAGAAAGATCTGGAATCTGAGAGGAGCTACAAATTTCCTTCCACCCAGCGTTCCCACAAGTCTCCCAAAAAAAATGGTACCTCACTTTTATGGGTAGGCCTAGCGTCCGCAACAGGAAATGCCCAAAACACAACATGGACAGATCACATTTTCACAAAGAAAACAGAGCTGTTTTTTACAAAGTGCCTAGCTGTGGATTTTGGCCTCTAGCTCAGCTGGCACCTGGGGAAACCTGGCAAACCTGCGCATTTTTGAAAAGTAGACACCTATGGGAATCCAAGAAGGGGTGACTTGTGGGGCTCTGACAATGTTCTATTACCCAGAATCCTTTGCAAACCTCAACATTAGGCCAAAAAACACTTTTTCCTCTCATTTCCGTGGCAGACAGTTGTGGAATCTGCAAGAAGCCACAAATTTCCTTCCACCCAGCATTCCCCTAAGTCTCCCAATAAAAATGGTACCTCACTTGTGTGGGTAGGCCTAGCGCCCGCAACAAGAAATGCCCCAAAACACAAAGTGGACACATCACATTTTCACAAAGAAAACAGAGCTGTTTTTTACAAAGTGCCGAGCTGTGGATTTTGGCCTCTAGCTCAGCTGGCACCTGGGGAAACCTACCAAACCTGCAAATTTTTTTAAACTAGACACCTAGGGGAATCCAAGATGGGGTGACTTGTGGGGCTCTGACCAGGTTGTGTTAACCAGAATCCTTTGCAAGCCTCAAAATGTGTCCAAAAACACTTTTTCCTCTTATTTCGGTGACAGAAAGATCTGGAATCTGAGAGGAGTCACAAATTTCCTTCCACCCAGCGTTCCCACAAGCCTCCCAATAAAAATGGTACCTCACTTTTATGGGTAGGCCTAGCGTACGCAACAGGAAATGCCCAAAACACAATATGGACAGATCACATTTTCACAAAGAAAACAGACCTGTTTTTTACAAAGTGCCTAGCTGTGGATTTTGGCCTCTAGCTCAGCTGGTATCTGTGAAATCTAGCAACTCTGCGCATTTTTGAAAACTAGACACCTAGGGGAATCCAAGATGGGGTGACTTGTGGGGCTCTGACCATGTTGTGTTAACCAGAAACTTTTGCAAACCTCAAAATCTGGCCAAAAAACACTTTTTCATCTCATTTTGGTGACAGAAAGATCTGGAATCTGAGAGGAGCCACAAATTTCCTTCCACCCAGCGTTCCCACAAGTCTCGCAATAAAAATGGTACCTCACTTTTATTGGTAGGCCTAGGACCTGCAACAGGAAATGCCCCAAACACAATGTGGACACATCACATTTTCAGAAAGAAAACAGAGCTGTTTTTTACAAAGTGCCTAGCTGTGGATTTTGGCCTCTAGCTCAGCTGGCATCTGGGAAATCTAGCAACCCTGCGCATTTTTGAAAACTAGACACCTAGGGGAATCCAAGATGGGGTGACTTGTGGGGCTCTGACCAGGTTGTGTTAACCAGAATCCTTTGCAAGCCTCAAAATGTGTCCAAAAACACTTTTTCCTCTCATTTCGGTGACAGAAAGATCTGGAATCTGAGAGGAGCCACACATTTCCTTCCACCCAGCGTTCCCACAAGTCTCGCAATAAAAATGGTACCACACTTTTATGGGTAGGCCTAGGGCCCACAACAGGAAATGCCCCAAACACAATGTGGACAGATCACATTTTCAGAAAGAAAACAGAGCTCATTTTTACAAAGTGCCTAGCTGTGGATTTTGGCCTCTAGCTCAGCTGGCATCTGGGAAATCTAGCAACCCTGCGCATTTGTGAAAACTAGACACCTAGGGGAATCCAAGATGGGGTGACTTGTGGGGCTCTGACCAGGTTGTGTTAACCAGAATCCTTTGCAAACCTCAAACTTTGGCCAAAAAACACTTTTTCCTCTCATTTCGGTGACAGAAAGATCTGGAATCTGAGAGGAGCCACAAATGTCCTTCCACCCAGCGTTCCCACAAGTCTCCCAATAAAAATGGTACCTCACTTTTATGGGTAGGCCTAGCGCCAGCAATAGGAAATGCCCAAAACACAACATGGAAAGATCACATTTTCACAAAGAAAACAGAGCTGTTTTTTTACAAAGTGCCTAGCTGTGGATTTTGGCCTTTAGCTCAGCTGGCACCTGGGGAAACCTGGCAAACCTGCGCATTTTTTAAAACTAGACACCTAGCGGAATCCAACATGTGGTGACTGGTAGGGCTCTGACCAGGTTTTGTTACACAGAATCCTTTGCAAACCTCAAAATTTGTCCCAAAAAAAAAATGTTCCTCTCATTTCGGTGACAGAAAATTCTGGAATCTGAGAAAAGCACCAAATTTCCCTCCACCCAGCGTTCCCACAAGTCTCCCAATAAAAATGGTACCTCACTTTTATGGGTAGGCATAGCGCCCGCAACAGGAAATGCCCAAAACATAACGTGGACACATCACATTTTCACAAAGAAAACAGAGCTGTTCTTTGCAAAGTGCCTTGCTGTGGATTTTGGCCTCTAGCTCAGCCGGCACCTAGGGAAACCTAGCAACCCTGCATAGTTTTTAAAAATAGACACATAGGGGAATCCAAGATGGGTTGACTTGTGGGGCTCTGACCAGGTTCTGTTATCCAGAATCCTTTGCAAACCTCAACATTTGGCCAAAAAACACTTTTTCCTCTCATTTCCGTGGCAGACAGGTGTGGAATCTGAAAGGAGACACAAATTTCCTTCCACCCAGCATTCCCCCAAGTCTCCCAATAAAAATGGTACCTAACTTGTTTGGGTAGCCCTAGCGCCCACAACAAGAAATGCCCCAAAACACAATGTGGACACATCACATTTTCATAAAGAAAAAAAGAGCTGTTTTTTACAAAGTGCCTAGCTGTGGATTTTGGCCTCTAGCTCAGCCGGCACCTAGGGAAACCTAGCAACCCTGCATAATTTTGAAAACTAGACACCTAAGGGAATCCAAGATGGATTGACTTGTGGGGCTCTGACCAGGTTCTGTTAACCAGAATCCTTTGCAAACCTCAAAATCTGGCCAATAAACACTTTTTCCTCTCATTTCGGTGACAGAAAGATCTGGAATCTGAGAGGAGCAACAAATGTCCTTCCACCCAGCGTTCCCACAAGTCTCCCAATAAAAATGGTACCTCACTTTTATGGGTAGGCCTAGGGCCCGCAACAGGAAATGCCCAAAACACAACATGGACAGATCACATTTTCACAAAGAAAAGAGAGCTGTTTTTTACAAAGTGCCTAGCTGTGGATTTTGGCCTCTAGCTCAGCTGGCATCTTGGAAATCTAGCAACCCTGCGCATTTTTGAAAACTAGACACCTAGGGGAATCCAAGATGGGGTGACTTGTGGGGCTCTGACCAGGTTGTGTTAACCAGAATCCTTTGCAAGCCTCAAAATGTGTCCAAAAACACTTTTTCCTCTCATTTCGGTGACAGAAAGATCTGGAATCTGAGAGGAGCCACACATTTCCTTCCACCCAGCATTCCCACAAGTCTCGCAATAAAAATGGTACCTCACTTTTATGGGTAGGCCTAGGGCCCACAACAGGAAATGCCCCAAACACAATGTGGACAGATCACATTTTCAGAAAGAAAACAGAGCTCTTTTTTACAAAGTGCCTAGCTGTGGATTTTGGCCTCTAGCTCAGCTGGCATCTGGGAAATCTAGCAACCCTCCGCATTTGTGAAAACTAGACACCTAGGGGAATCCAAGATGGGGTGACTTGTGGGGCTCTGACCAGGTTGTGTTAACCAGAATCCTTTGCAAACCTCAAACTTTGGCCAAAAAACACTTTTTCCTCTCATTTCGGTGACAGAAAGATCTGGAATCTGAGAGGAGCCACAAATGTCCTTCCACCCAGCGTTCCCACAAGTCTCCCAATAAAAATGGTACCTCACTTTTATGGGTAGGCCTAGCGCCAGCAACAGGAAATGCCCAAAACACAACATGGAAAGATCACATTTTCACAAAGAAAACAGAGCTGTTTTTTTACAAAGTGCCTTGCTGTGGATTTTGGCCTCTAGCTCAGCCGGCACCTAGGGAAACCTAGCAACCCTGCATAGTTTTTAAAAATAGACACCTAGGGGAATCCAAAATGGGGTGACTAGTGGGGCTCTGACCAGGTTCTGTTACCCAGAATCCTTTGCAAAACTCAAAATTTGGCAAAAAAAACACTTTTTTCTCTTATTTCGGTGACAGAAAGATCTGGAATCTGAGAGGAGCCACAAATTTGTTTCCACCCAAGCGTTCCCCCAAGTCTCCCCATAAAAATGGTGAATCACTTGTGTGGGTAGGCCTAGTGCCCGCGATCGGAAATGCCCCAAAACACAATGTGGACACATCACATTTTCACAAAGGTAATAGAGCTGTTTTTTACAAAGTGCCTAGATGTGGATTTTGGCCTCTAGCTCAGCTGGCATCTTGGAAATCTAGCAACCCTGCGCATTTTTGAAAACTAGACACCTAGGGGAATCCAAGATGGGGTGACTTGTGGGGCTCTGACCAGGTTGTGTTAACCAGAATCCTTTGCAAGCCTCAAAATGTGTCCAAAAACACTTTTTCCTCTCATTTCGGTGACAGAAAGATCTGGAATCTGAGAGGAGCCACACATTTCCTTCCACCCAGCATTCCCACAAGTCTCGCAATAAAAATGGTACCTCACTTTTATGGGTAGGCCTAGGGCCCACAACAGGAAATGCCCCAAACACAATGTGGACAGATCACATTTTCAGAAAGAAAACAGAGCTCTTTTTTACAAAGTGCCTAGCTGTGGATTTTGGCCTCTAGCTCAGCTGGCATCTGGGAAATCTAGCAACCCTCCGCATTTGTGAAAACTAGACACCTAGGGGAATCCAAGATGGGGTGACTTGTGGGGCTCTGACCAGGTTGTGTTAACCAGAATCCTTTGCAAACCTCAAACTTTGGCCAAAAAACACTTTTTCCTCTCATTTCGGTGACAGAAAGATCTGGAATCTGAGAGGAGCCCCAAATGTCCTTCCACCCAGCGTTCCCACAAGTCTCCCAATAAAAATGGTACCTCACTTTTATGGGTAGGCCTAGCGCCAGCAACAGGAAATGCCCAAAACACAACATGGAAAGATCACATTTTCACAAAGAAAACAGAGCTGTTTTTTTACAAAGTGCCTAGCTGTGGATTTTGGCCTTTAGCTCAGCTGGCACCTGGGGAAACCTGGCAAACCTGCACATTTTTTAAAACTAGACACCTAGCGGAATCCAACATGGGGTGACTGGTAGGGCTCTGACCAGGTTTTGTTACACAGAATCCTTTGCAAACCTCAAAATTTGTCCCAAAAAAAAAATGTTCCTCTCATTTCGGTGACAGAAAATTCTGGAATCTGAGAAAAGCACCAAATTTCCCTCCACCCAGCGTTCCCACAAGTCTCCCAATAAAAATGGTACCTCACTTTTATGGGTAGGCCTAGCGCCCGCAACAGGAAATGCCCAAAACGTAACGTGGACACATCACATTTTCACAAAGAAAACAGAGCTGTTCTTTGCAAAGTGCCTTGCTGTGGATTTTGGCCTCTAGCTCAGCCGGCACCTAGGGAAACCTAGCAACCCTGCATAGTTTTTAAAAATAGACACCTAGGGGAATCCAAAATGGGGTGACTAGTGGGGCTCTGACCAGGTTCTGTTACCCAGAATCCTTTGCAAAACTCAAAATTTGGCAAAAAAAAACACTTTTTTCTCTTATTTCGGTGACAGAAAGATCTGGAATCTGAGAGGAGCCACAAATTTGTTTCCACCCAAGCGTTCCCCCAAGTCTCCCCATAAAAATGGTGAATCACTTGTGTGGGTAGGCCTAGTGCCCGCGATCGGAAATGCCCCAAAACACAATGTGGACACATCACATTTTCACAAAGGTAATAGAGCTGTTTTTTACAAAGTGCCTAGATGTGGATTTTGGCCGCTAGCTGAGCTGGCACCTGGGGAAACCTACCAAACCTGCGTATTTTTGAAAACTAGACACCTAGGAGAATCCAAAATGGGGTGACTTGTGGGGCTCTGACCAGATTCTGTTACCCAGAATCCTTTGCAAACCTCAACATTTGGCCAAAAAACACTTTTTCCCCTCATTTCCGTAACAGACAGTTGTGGAATCTGAAATGAGCCACAAATTTCCTTCCACCCAGCATTCCCCCAGTCTCCCAATAAAAATGGTACCTAACATGTGTGGGTAGCCCTAGCGCCCGCAACAAGAAATGCCCCAAAACACAAAGTGGACACATCACATTTTCACAATGAAAACAGAGCTGTTTTTTACAAAGTGCCTAGCTGTGGATATTGGGCTCTAGCTCAGCCGGCACCTAGGGAAACCTAGCAAACCTGTGCATTTTTGAAAAATAGTCACCTAGGGGAATACAAGATGGGGTGACTTGTAGGGCTCTGACCATGTTCTGTTACCCAGAATCCTTTGCAAACCTCAAAATGTGGCAAAAAAAACACTTTTTCCTCTAATTTCGGTGACAAAAAGTTCTGGAATCTGAGAGGAGCCACAAATTTCTTTCCAACCAGTGTTTCCCCAAGACCCTCGATAAAAATGGCACCTCACTTGTGTGGGTAAGCGTAGCGCCCCTGAAAGGAAATGCCCAAAACACAATTTGGACACATCACATTTTCACAAAGAAAACCGCTGTTTTTTACAAAGTGCCTAGCTGTGGATTTTGGCCTCTAGCTCAGCCGGCACCTGGGGAAACCTAGCAAACCTGCACATTTCCTAAAACTAGTCACCTAGGGGAATTCAAGATGGCGTGACTTGTGGGGCTCTGACCATGTTCTGTTAACCAGAATCCTTTGCAAACCTCAAAATTTGGCCAAAAAACACTTTTTCCTCTTATTTCGGTGACAGAAAGATCTGGAATCTGAGAGGAGTCACACATTTCCTTCCACCCAGCGTTCCCACAAGCCTCCCAATAAAAATGGTACCTCACTTTTAGGGGTAGGCCTAGCGCCCGCAACAGGAAATGCCCAAAACACAATATGGACAGATCACATTTTCACAAAGAAAACAGAGCTGTTTTTTACAAAGTGCCTAGCTGTGGATTTTGGCGTCTAGCTCAGCTGGTATCTGTGAAATCTAGCAACTCTGCGCATTTTTGAAAACTAGACACCTAGGGGAATCCAAGATGGGGTGACTTGTGGGGCTCTGACCAGGTTGTGTTAACCAGAAACCTTTGCAAACCTCAAAATCTGGCCAAAAAATACTTTTTCATCTCATTTTGGTGACAGAAAGATCTGGAATCTGAGAGGAGCCACAAATTTCCTTCCACCCAGCGTTCCCACAAGTCTCGCAATAAAAATGGTACCTCACTTTTATTGGTAGGCCTAGGACCTGCAACAGGAAATGCCCCAAACACAATGTGGAAACATCACATTTTCAGAAAGAAAACAGAGCTGTTTTTTACAAAGAGCCTAGCTGTGGATTTTGGCCTCTAGCTCAGCTGGCATCTGGGAAATCTAGCAACCCTGCGCATTTTTTAAAACTAGACACCTAGGGGAATCCAAGATGGGGTGACTTGTGGGGCTCTGACCAGGTTGTGTTAACCAGAATCCTTTGCAAACCTCAAAATGTGGCCAAAAACACTTTTTCCTCTCATTTCGGTGACAGAAAGATCTGGAATCTGAGAGGAGCCACACATTTCCTTCCACCCAGCGTTCCCACAAGTCTCGCAATAAAAATGGTACCTCACTTTTATGGGTAGGCCTAGGGCCCACAACAGGAAATGCCCCAAACACAATGTGGACAGATCACATTTTCAGAAAGAAAACAGAGCTCGTTTTTACAAAGTGCCTAGCTGTGGATTTTGGCCTCTAGCTCAGCTGGCATCTGGGAAATCTAGCAACCCTGCGCCTTTCTGAAAACTAGACACCTAGGGGAATCCAAGATGGGGTGACTTATTGAGCTCTGACAAGATTGTGTTAACCAGAATCCTTTGCAAACCTCAAAATTTGGCCAAAAAACACTTTTTCCTTTCATTTCGGTGACAGAAAGATCTGGAATCTGAGAGGACCCACAAATTTCCTTCCACCCAGCATTCCCACAAGTCTCCCAATAAAAATGGTACCTCACTTTTATGGGTAGGCCTAGCGCCTGCAACAGGAAATGCCCAAAACACAACATGGAAAGATCACATTTTCACAAAGAAAACAGAGCTGTTTTTTTACAAAGTGCCTAGCTGTGGATTTTGGCCTTTAGCTCAGCTGGCACCTGGGGAAACCTGGCAAACCTGCGCATTTTTTAAAACTAGACACCTAGCGGAATCCAACATGTGGTGACTGGTATGGCTCTGACCAGGTTTTGTTACCCAGAATCCTTTGCAAACCTCAAAATTTGTCCCAAAAAAAAAATGTTCCTCTCATTTCGGTGACAGAAAATTCTGGAATCTGAGAAAAGCACCAAATTTCCCTCCACCCAGCGTTCCCACAAGTCTCCCAATAAAAATGGTACCTCACTTTTATGGGTAGGCATAGCGCCCGCAACAGGAAATGCCCAAAACATAACGTGGACACATCACATTTTCACAAAGAAAACAGAGCTGTTCTTTGCAAAGTGCCTTGCTGTGGATTTTGGCCTCTAGCTCAGCCGGCACCTAGGGAAACCTAGCAACCCTGCATAGTTTTTAAATATAGACACATAGGGGAATCCAAGATGGGTTGACTTGTGGGGCTCTGACCAGGTTCTGTTATCCAGAATCCTTTGCAAACCTCAACATTTGGCCAAAAAACACTTTTTCCTCTCATTTCCGTGGCAGACAGGTGTGGAATCTGAAAGGAGACACAAATTTCCTTCCACCCAGCATTCCCCCAAGTCTCCCAATAAAAATGGTACCTAACTTGTTTGGGTAGCCCTAGCGCCCACAACAAGAAATGCCCCAAAACACAATGTGGACACATCACATTTTCATAAAGAAAAAAAGAGCTGTTTTTTACAAAGTGCCTAGCTGTGGATTTTGGCCTCTAGCTCAGCCGGCACCTAGGGAAACCTAGCAACCCTGCATAATTTTGAAAACTAGACACCTAAGGGAATCCAAGATGGATTGACTTGTGGGGCTCTGACCAGGTTCTGTTAACCAGAATCCTTTGCAAACCTCAAAATCTGGCCAATAAACACTTTTTCCTCTCATTTCGGTGACAGAAAGATCTGGAATCTGAGAGGAGCAACAAATGTCCTTCCACCCAGCGTTCCCACAAGTCTCCCAATAAAAATGGTACCTCACTTTTATGGGTAGGCCTAGGGCCCGCAACAGGAAATGCCCAAAACACAACATGGACAGATCACATTTTCACAAAGAAAAGAGAGCTGTTTTTTACAAAGTGCCTAGCTGTGGATTTTGGCCTCTAGCTCAGCTGGCATCTTGGAAATCTAGCAACCCTGCGCATTTTTGAAAACTAGACACCTAGGGGAATCCAAGATGGGGTGACTTGTGGGGCTCTGACCAGGTTGTGTTAACCAGAATCCTTTGCAAGCCTCAAAATGTGTCCAAAAACACTTTTTCCTCTCATTTCGGTGACAGAAAGATCTGGAATCTGAGAGGAGCCACACATTTCCTTCCACCCAGCGTTCCCACAAGTCTCGCAATAAAAATGGTACCTCACTTTTATGGGTAGGCCTAGGGCCCACAACAGGAAATGCCCCAAACACAATGTGGACAGATCACATTTTCAGAAAGAAAACAGAGCTCTTTTTTACAAAGTGCCTAGCTGTGGATTTTGGCCTCTAGCTCAGCTGGCATCTGGGAAATCTAGCAACCCTCCGCATTTGTGAAAACTAGACACCTAGGGGAATCCAAGATGGGGTGACTTGTGGGGCTCTGACCAGGTTGTGTTAACCAGAATCCTTTGCAAACCTCAAACTTTGGCCAAAAAACACTTTTTCCTCTCATTTCGGTGACAGAAAGATCTGGAATCTGAGAGGAGCCACAAATGTCCTTCCACCCAGCGTTCCCACAAGTCTCCCAATAAAAATGGTACCTCACTTTTATGGGTAGGCCTAGCGCCAGCAACAGGAAATGCCCAAAACACAACATGGAAAGATCACATTTTCACAAAGAAAACAGAGCTGTTTTTTTACAAAGTGCCTAGCTGTGGATTTTGGCCTTTAGCTCAGCTGGCACCTGGGGAAACCTGGCAAACCTGCGCATTTTTTAAAACTAGACACCTAGCGGAATCCAACATGGGGTGACTGGTAGGGCTCTGACCAGGTTTTGTTACACAGAATCCTTTGCAAACCTCAAAATTTGTCCCAAAAAAAAAATGTTCCTCTCATTTCGGTGACAGAAAATTCTGGAATCTGAGAAAAGCACCAAATTTCCCTCCACCTAGCGTTCCCACAAGTCTCCCAATAAAAATGGTACCTCACTTTTATGGGTAGGCATAGCGCCCGCAACAGGAAATGCCCAAAACATAACGTGGACACATCACATTTTCACAAAGAAAACAGAGCTGTTCTTTGCAAAGTGCCTTGCTGTGGATTTTGGCCTCTAGCTCAGCCGGCACCTAGGGAAACCTAGCAACCCTGCATAGTTTTTAAAAATAGACACCTAGGGGAATCGAAAATGGGGTGACTAGTGGGGCTCTGACCAGGTTCTGTTACCCAGAATCCTTTGCAAACCTCAAAATTTGGCAAAAAAAAACACTTTTTTCTCTTATTTCGGTGACAGAAAGATCTGGAATCTGAGAGGAGCCACAAATTTGTTTCCACCCAAGCGTTCCCCCAAGTCTCCCCATAAAAATGGTGAATCACTTGTGTGGGTAGGCCTAGTGCCCGCGATCGGAAATGCCCCAAAACACAATGTGGACACATCACATTTTCACAAAGGTAATAGAGCTGTTTTTTACAAAGTGCCTAGATGTGGATTTTGGCCGCTAGCTGAGCTGGCACCTGGGGAAACCTACCAAACCTGCGTATTTTTGAAAATTAGACACCTAGGAGAATCCAAAATGGGGTGACTTGTGGGGCTCTGACCAGATTCTGTTACCCAGAATCCTTTGCAAACCTCAACATTTGGCCAAAAAACACTTTTTCCTCTCATTTCCGTAACAGACAGTTGTGGAATCTGAAATGAGCCACAAATTTCCTTCCTCCCAGCATTCCCCCAGTCTCCCAATAAAAATGGTACCTAACATGTGTGGGTAGCCCTAGCGCCCGCAACAAGAAATGCCCCAAAACACAAAGTGGACACATCACATTTTCACAATGAAAACAGAGCTGTTTTTTACAAAGTGCCTAGCTGTGGATATTGGCCTCTAGCTCAGCCGGCACCTAGGGAAACCTAGCAAACCTGTGCATTTTTGAAAAATAGTCACCTAGGGGAATACAAGATGGGGTGACTTGTAGGGCTCTGACCATGTTCTGTTACCCAGAATCCTTTGCAAACCTCAAAATGTGGCAAAAAAAAACACTTTTTCCTCAAATTTCGGTGACAAAAAGTTCTGGAATCTGAGAGGAGCCACAAATTTCTTTCCAACCAGTGTTTCCCCAAGACCCTCGATAAAAATGGCACCTCACTTGTGTGGGTAAGCGTAGCGCCCCTGAAAGGAAATGCCCAAAACACAATTTGGACACATCACATTTTCACAAAGAAAACAGCTGTTTTTTACAAAGTGCCTAGCTGTGGATTTTGGCCTCTAGCTCAGCCGGCACCTGGGGAAACCTAGCAAAGCTGCACATTTCCTAAAACTAGTCACCTAGGGGAATTCAAGATGGCGTGACTTGTGGGGCTCTGACCATGTTCTGTTAACCAGAATCCTTTGCAAACCTCAAAATTTGGCCAAAAAACACTTTTTCCTCTTATTTCGGTGACAGAAAGATCTGGAATCTGAGAGGAGTCACAAATTTCCTTCCACCCAGCGTTCCCACAAGCCTCCCAATAAAAATGGTACCTCACTTTTAGGGGTAGGCCTAGCGCCCGCAACAGGAAATGCCCAAAACACAATATGGACAGATCACATTTTCACAAAGAAAACAGAGCTGTTTTTTACAAAGTGCCTAGCTGTGGATTTTGGCCTCTAGCTCAGCTGGTATCTGTGAAATCTAGCAACTCTGCGCATTTTTGAAAACTAGACACCTAGGGGAATCCAAGATGGGGTGACTTGTGGGGCTCTGACCAGGTTGTGTTAACCAGAAACCTTTGCAAACCTCAAAATCTGGCCAAAAAACACTTTTTCATCTCATTTTGGTGACAGAAAGATCTGGAATCTGAGAGGAGCCACAAATTTCCTTCCACCCAGCGTTCCCACAAGTCTCGCAATAAAAATGGTACCTCACTTTTATTGGTAGGCCTAGGACCTGCAACAGGAAATGCCCCAAACACAATGTGGACACATCACATTTTCAGAAAGAAAACAGAGCTGTTTTTTACAAAGTGCCTAGCTGTGGATTTTGGCCTCTAGCTCAGCTGGCATCTGGGAAATCTAGCAACCCTGCGCATTTTTTAAAACTAGACACCTAGGGGAATCCAAGATGGGGTGACTTGTGGGGCTCTGACCAGGTTGTGTTAACCAGAATCCTTTGCAAACCTCAAAATGTGGCCAAAAACACTTTTTCCTCTCATTTCGGTGACAGAAAGATCTGGAATCTGAGAGGAGCCACACATTTCCTTCCACCCAGCGTTCCCACAAGTCTCGCAATAAAAATGGTACCTCACTTTTATGGGTAGGCCTAGGGCCCACAACAGGAAATGCCCCAAACACAATGTGGACAGATCACATTTTCAGAAAGAAAACAGAGCTCTTTTTTACAAAGTGCCTAGCTGTGGATTTTGGCCTCTAGCTCAGCTGGCATCTGGGAAATCTAGCAACCCTGCGCATTTCTGAAAACTAGACACCTAGGGGAATCCAAGATGGGGTGACTTATTGAGCTCTGACAAGATTGTGTTAACCAGAATCCTTTGCAAACCTCAACATTTGGCCAAAAACACTTTTTCCTTTCATTTCGGTGACAGAAAGATCTGGAATCTGAGAGGACCCACAAATTTCCTTCCACCCAGCGTTCCCACAAGTCTCCCAATAAAAATGGTACCTCACTTTTATGGGTAGGCCTAGCGCCTGCAACAGGAAATGCCCAAAACACAATGTGGACACATCACATTTTCTGAAAGAAAACAGAGCTGTTTTTTACAAAGTGCCTAGCTGTGGATTTTGGCCTCTAGCTCTGCTGGCATCCGGGAAATCTAGCAACCCTGCACATTTCTGAAAACTAGACACCTAGGGTAATCCAAGATGGGGTGACTTGTGGGGCTCTGACTAGGTTCTGTTACCCAGAATCCTTTGCAAACCTCAACATTTGGACAAAAAACACTTTTTCCTCTCATTTCCGTGGCAGACAGTTGTGGAATCTGAACGGAGCCACAAATTTCCTTCCACCCAGCATTCCCCCAAGTCTCCCATTAAAAATGAGACCTCACTTGTGTGGGTAGGCCTAGTGCCCGCAACAGGAAATGCCCAAAAACACAATGTGGAAACATCACATTTTCATAAAGAAAACAGAGCTGTTTTTTACAAAGTGCCTAGCTGTGGATTTTGGCCTCTAGCTCAGCTGGCATCTGGGAAATCTAGCAACCCTGCGCATTTTTGAAAACTAGACACCTAGGGGAATCCAAGATGGGGTGACTTGTGGGGCTCTGAGCAGGTTGTGTTAACCAGAATCCTTTGCAAACCTCAAAATTTGGCCATAAAACACTTTTTCCTCTCATTTCGGTGACAGAAAGATCTGGAATCAGAGAGGAGCCACACATTTCCTTCCACCCAGCGTTCCCATAAGTGTCCCAACAAAAATGGTACCTCACTTTCATGGGTAGGCCTAGCGCCCGCAACAGGAAATGCCCAAAACACAACATGGACAGATCACATTTTCACAAAGAAAACAGAGCTGTTTTTTACAAAGTGCCTAGCTGTGGATTTTGGTCTCTAGCTCAGCCGGGACCTAGGGAAACCTAGCAAACCCGCACATTTTTTAAAACTAGACACCTAGGGGAATCCAAGATGGGGTGACTGGTAGGGCTCTGACCAGGTTTTATTACCCAGAATCATTTGCAAACCTCAAAATTTGGCCCCCAAAAAAAGAAATCCTCTCATTTCGGTGACAGAAAATTCTGGAATCTGAGAAAAGCCACAAATTTCCCTCCACCCAGCGTTCCCACATGTCTCCCAATAAAAATGGTACCTCACTTTTATGGGTAGGCCTAGTGCCCGCAACAGGAAATGCCCAAAACACAACATGGACACATCACATTTTCAGAAAGAAAACAGAGCTGTTTTTTGCAAAGTGACTAGCTGTGGATTTTGGCCTCTAGCTCAGCCGGGACCTAGGGAAACCTAGCAACCCTGCATAGCTTTTAAAACTAGACACCTAGGGGAATCCAAAATGGGGTGACTAGTGGGGCTCTGACCAGGTTCTGTTACCCAGAATCCTTTGCAAACCTCAAAATTTGGCCAAAAAACACTTTTTTCTCTTATTTCGGTGACAGAAAGATCTGGAATCTGAGAGGAGCCACAAATTTGTTTCCACCCAAGCGTTCCCCCAAGTCTCCCCATAAAAATGGTGAATCACTTGTGTGGGTAGGCCTAGTGCCCGCGATCGGAAATGCCCAAAATACAACATGGACAGATCCCATTTTCACAAAGAAAACAGAGCTGTTTTTTACAAAGTGCCTAGCTGTGGATTTTGGTCTCTAGCTCAGCCGGGACCTAGGGAAACCTAGCAAACCCGCACATTTTTTAAAACTAGACACCTAGGGGAATCCAAGATGGGGTGACTGGTAGGGCTCTGACCAGGTTTTATTACCCAGAATCCTTTGCAAACCTCAAAATTTGGCCCCCAAAAAAAGAAATCCTCTCATTTCGGTGACAGAAAATTCTGGAATCTGAGAAAAGCCACAAATTTCCCTCCACCCAGCGTTCCCACATGTCTCCCAATAAAAATGGTACCTCACTTTTATGGGTAGGCCTAGGGCCCACAACAGGAAATGCCCCAAACACAATGTGGACAGATCACATTTTCAGAAAGAAAACAGAGCTGTTTTTTGCAAAGTGACTAGCTGTGGATTTTGGCCTCTAGCTCAGCCGGGACCTAGGGAAACCTAGCAACCCTGCATAGCTTTTAAAACTAGACACCTAGGGGAATCCAAAATGGGGTGACTAGTGGGGCTCTGACCAGGTTCTGTTACCCAGAATCCTTTGCAAACCTCAAAATTTGGCAAAAAAAACACTTTTTTCTCTTATTTCGGTGACAGAAAGATCTGGAATCTGAGAGGAGCCACAAATTTGTTTCCACCCAAGCGGTCCCCCAAGTCTCCCCATAAAAATGGTGAATCACTTGTGTGGGTAGGCCTAGTGCCCGCAATCGGAAATGCCCCAAAACACAATGTGGACACATCACATTTTCACAAAGATAATAGAGCTGTTTTTTACAAAGTGCCTAGATGTGGATTTTGGCCGCTAGCTGAGCTGGCACCTGGGGAAACCTACCAAACCTGTTACCCAGAATCCTTTGCAAACCTCAACATTTGGCCAAAAAACACTTTTTCCTCTCATTTCCGTAACAGGCAGTTGTGGAATCTGAAAGAAGCCACAAATTTCCTTCCACCCAGCATTCCCCCAAGTCTCCCAATAAAAATGGTACCTCACTTGTGTGGGTAGGCCTAGTGCCCGCGACTGGAAATGCCCAAAAACACAATGTGGACATATCACATTTTCAGAAAGAAAACAGAGATGTTTTTTACAAAGTGCCTAGCTGTGGATTTTGGCCTCTAGCTCAGATGGCATCTGGGAAATCTAGCAACCCTGCGCATTTTTGAAAACTAGACACCTAGGAAAATCCAAGATGGAGTGACTTGTGGGGCTCTGCCCAGATTCTGTTACCCAGAATCCTTTGCAAACCTCAACATTTGGCCAAAAAACACTTTTTCCTCTCATTTCGGCGACAGAAAGATCTGGAATCTGAGAGGAGCTACAAATTTCCTTCCACCCAGCGTTCCCACAAGTCTCCCAAAAAAAATGGTACCTCACTTTTATGGGTAGGCCTAGCGCCCGCAACAGGAAATGCCCAAAACACAACATGGACAGATCACATTTTCACAAAGAAAACAGAGCTGTTTTTTACAAAGTGCCTAGCTGTGGATTTTGGCCTCTAGCTCAGCTGGCACCTGGGGAAACCTGGCAAACCTGCGCATTTTTGAAAAGTAGACACCTATGGGAATCCAAGAAGGGGTGACTTGTGGGGCTCTGACCATGTTCTATTACCCAGAATCCTTTGCAAACCTCAACATTAGGCCAAAAAACACTTTTTCCTCTCATTTCCGTGGTAGACAGTTGTGGAATCTGAAAGAAGCCACAAATTTCCTTCCACCCAGCATTCCCCTAAGTCTCCCAATAAAAATGGTACCTCACTTGTGTGGGTAGGCCTAGCGCCCGCAACAAGAAATGCCCCAAAACACAAAGTGGACACATCACATTTTCACAAAGAAAACAGAGCTGTTTTTTACAAAGTGCCGAGCTGTGGATTTTGGCCTCTAGCTCAGCTGGCACCTGGGGAAACCTACCAAACCTGCACATTTTTTTAAACTAGACACCTAGGGGAATCCAAGATGGGGTGACTGGTAGGGCTCTGACCAGGTTTTGTTACCCAGAATCCTTTGCAAACATCAAAATTTGGCCCAAAAAAACCTTTTTCCTCTCATTTCGGTAACAGAAAATTCTGGAATCTGAGAAAAGCCATAAATTTCCATCCACCTAGCGTTCCCACAAGTCTCCCAATAAAAATGGTACCTCACTTTTATGGGTAGGCCTAGTGCCCGCAACAGGAAATGCCCAAAATACAACATGGACACATCACATTTTCACAAAGAAAAGAGAGCTGTTTTTTACAAAGTTCCTAGCTGTGGATTTTGGCCTCTAGCTCAGCTGGCACTTGGGGAAATCTAGCAAACCTGCACATTTTTTAAAACTAGACACCTAGGGGAATCCAAGATGGGGTCACTGGTAGGGCTCTGACCAGGTTTTGTTACCCAGAATCCTGTGCAAACATCAAAATTTGGCCAAAAAAAACTTTTTCCTCTTATTTCGGTGACAGAAAGATCTGGAATCTGAGAGGAGTCACAAATTTCCTTCCACCCAGCGTTCCCACAAGCCTCCCAATAAAAATGGTACCTCACTTTTATGGGTAGGCCTAGCGTACGCAACAGGAAATGCCCAAAACACAATATGGACAGATCACATTTTCACAAAGAAAACAGACCTGTTTTTTACAAAGTGCCTAGCTGTGGATTTTGGCCTCTAGCTCAGCTGGTATCTGTGAAATCTAGCAACTCTGCGCATTTTTGAAAACTAGACACCTAGGGGAATCCAAGATGGGGTGACTTGTGGGGCTCTGACCAGGTTGTGTTAACCAGAAACTTTTGCAAACCTCAAAATCTGGCCAAAAAACACTTTTTCATCTCATTTTGGTGACAGAAAGATCTGGAATCTGAGAGGAGCCACAAATTTCCTTCCACCCAGCGTTCCCACAAGTCTCGCAATAAAAATGGTACCTCACTTTTATTGGTAGGCCTAGGACCTGCAACAGGAAATGCCCCAAACACAATGTGGACACATCACATTTTCAGAAAGAAAACAGAGCTGTTTTTTACAAAGTGCCTAGCTGTGGATTTTGGCCTCTAGCTCAGCTGGCATCTGGGAAATCTAGCAACCCTGCGCATTTTTGAAAACTAGACACCTAGGGGAATCCAAGATGGGGTGACTTGTGGGGCTCTGACCAGGTTGTGTTAACCAGAATCCTTTGCAAGCCTCAAAATGTGTCCAAAAACACTTTTTCCTCTCATTTCGGTGACAGAAAGATCTGGAATCTGAGAGGAGCCACACATTTCCTTCCACCCAGCGTTCCCACAAGTCTCGCAATAAAAATGGTACCTCACTTTTATGGGTAGGCCTAGGGCCCACAACAGGAAATGCCCCAAACACAATGTGGACAGATCACATTTTCAGAAAGAAAACAGAGCTCTTTTTTACAAAGTGCCTAGCTGTGGATTTTGGCCTCTAGCTCAGCTGGCATCTGGGAAATCTAGCAACCCTGCGCATTTGTGAAAACTAGACACCTAGGGGAATCCAAGATGGGGTGACTTGTGGGGCTCTGACCAGGTTGTGTTAACCAGAATCCTTTGCAAACCTCAAACTTTGGCCAAAAAACACTTTTTCCTCTCATTTCGGTGACAGAAAGATCTGGAATCTGAGAGGAGCCACAAATGTCCTTCCACCCAGCGTTCCCACAAGTCTCCCAATAAAAATGGTACCTCACTTTTATGGGTAGGCCTAGCGCCAGCAACAGGAAATGCCCAAAACACAACATGGAAAGATCACATTTTCACAAAGAAAACAGAGCTGTTTTTTTACAAAGTGCCTAGCTGTGGATTTTGGCCTTTAGCTCAGCTGGCACCTGGGGAAACCTGGCAAACCTGCGCATTTTTTAAAACTAGACACCTAGCGGAATCCAACATGTGGTGACTGGTAGGGCTCTGACCAGGTTTTGTTACACAGAATCCTTTGCAAACCTCAAAATTTGTCCCAAAAAAAAAATGTTCCTCTCATTTCGGTGACAGAAAATTCTGGAATCTGAGAAAAGCACCAAATTTCCCTCCACCCAGCGTTCCCACAAGTCTCCCAATAAAAATGGTACCTCACTTTTATGGGTAGGCATAGCGCCCGCAACAGGAAATGCCCAAAACATAACGTGGACACATCACATTTTCACAAAGAAAACAGAGCTGTTCTTTGCAAAGTGCCTTGCTGTGGATTTTGGCCTCTATCTCAGCCGGCACCTAGGGAAACCTAGCAACCCTGCATAGTTTTTAAAAATAGACACATAGGGGAATCCAAGATGGGTTGACTTGTGGGGCTCTGACCAGGTTCTGTTATCCAGAATCCTTTGCAAACCTCAACATTTGGCCAAAAAACACTTTTTCCTCTAATTTCCGTGGCAGACAGGTGTGGAATCTGAAAGGAGACACAAATTTCCTTCCACCCAGCATTCCCCCAAGTCTCCCAATAAAAATGGTACCTAACTTGTTTGGGTAGCCCTAGCGCCCACAACAAGAAATGCCCCAAAACACAATGTGGACACATCACATTTTCATAAAGAAAAAAAGAGCTGTTTTTTACAAAGTGCCTAGCTGTGGATTTTGGCCTCTAGCTCAGCCGGCACCTAGGGAAACCTAGCAACCCTGCATAATTTTGAAAACTAGACACCTAAGGGAATCCAAGATGGATTGACTTGTGGGGCTCTGACCAGGTTCTGTTAACCAGAATCCTTTGCAAACCTCAAAATGTGGCCAATAAACACTTTTTCCTCTCATTTCGGTGACAGAAAGATCTGGAATCTGAGAGGAGCAACAAATGTCCTTCCACCCAGCGTTCCCACAAGTCTCCCAATAAAAATGGTACCTCACTTTTATTGGTAGGCCTAGGACCTGCAACAGGAAATGCCCCAAACACAATGTGGACACATCACATTTTCAGAAAGAAAACAGAGCTGTTTTTTACAAAGTGCCTAGCTGTGGATTTTGGCCTCTAGCTCAGCTGGCATCTGGGAAATCTAGCAACCCTGCGCATTTTTGAAAACTAGACACCTAGGGGAATCCAAGATGGGGTGACTTGTGGGGCTCTGACCAGGTTGTGTTAACCAGAATCCTTTGCAAGCCTCAAAATGTGTCCAAAAACACTTTTTCCTCTCATTTCGGTGACAGAAAGATCTGGAATCTGAGAGGAGCCACACATTTCCTTCCACCCAGCGTTCCCACAAGTCTCGCAATAAAAATGGTACCTCACTTTTATGGGTAGGCCTAGAGCCCACAACAGGAAATGCCCCAAACACAATGTGGACAGATCACATTTTCAGAAAGAAAACAGAGCTCTTTTTTACAAAGTGCCTAGCTGTGGATTTTGGCCTCTAGCTCAGCTGGCATCTGGGAAATCTAGCAACCCTGCGCATTTGTGAAAACTAGACACCTAGAGGAATCCAAGATGGGGTGACTTGTGGGGCTCTGACCAGGTTGTGTTAACCAGAATCCTTTGCAAACCTCAAACTTTGGCCAAAAAACACTTTTTCCTCTCATTTCGGTGACAGAAAGATCTGGAATCTGAGAGGAGCCACAAATGTCCTTCCACCCAGCGTTCCCACAAGTCTCCCAATAAAAATGGTACCTCACTTTTATGGGTAGGCCTAGCGCCAGCAACAGGAAATGCCCAAAACACAACATGGAAAGATCACATTTTCACAAAGAAAATAGAGCTGTTTTTTTACAAAGTGCCTAGCTGTGGATTTTGGCCTTTAGCTCAGCTGGCACCTGGGGAAACCTGGCAAACCTGCGCATTTTTTAAAACTAGACACCTAGCGGAATCCAACATGTGGTGACTGGTAGGGCTCTGACCAGGTTTTGTTACACAGAATCCTTTGCAAACCTCAAAATTTGTCCCAAAAAAAAAATGTTCCTCTCATTTCGGTGACAGAAAATTCTGGAATCTGAGAAAAGCACCAAATTTCCCTCCACCCAGCGTTCCCACAAGTCTCCCAATAAAAATGGTACCTCACTTTTATGGGTAGGCATAGCGCCCGCAACAGGAAATGCCCAAAACATAACGTGGACACATCACATTTTCACAAAGAAAACAGAGCTGTTCTTTGCAAAGTGCCTTGCTGTGGATTTTGGCCTCTAGCTCAGCCGGCACCTAGGGAAACCTAGCAACCCTGCATAGTTTTTAAAAATAGACACATAGGGGAATCCAAGATGGGTTGACTTGTGGGGCTCTGACCAGGTTCTGTTATCCAGAATCCTTTGCAAACCTCAACATTTGGCCAAAAAACACTTTTTCCTCTAATTTCCGTGGCAGACAGGTGTGGAATCTGAAAGGAGACCCAAATTTCCTTCCACCCAGCATTCCCCCAAGTCTCCCAATAAAAATGGTACCTAACTTGTTTGGGTAGCCCTAGCGCCCACAACAAGAAATGCCCCAAAACACAATGTGGACACATCACATTTTCATAAAGAAAAAAAGAGCTGTTTTTTACAAAGTGCCTAGCTGTGGATTTTGGCCTCTAGCTCAGCCGGCACCTAGGGAAACCTAGCAACCCTGCATAATTTTGAAAACTAGACACCTAAGGGAATCCAAGATGGATTGACTTGTGGGGCTCTGACCAGGTTCTGTTAACCAGAATCCTTTGCAAACCTCAAAATGTGGCCAATAAACACTTTTTCCTCTCATTTCGGTGACAGAAAGATCTGGAATCTGAGAGGAGCTACAAATTTCCTTCCATCCAGCGTTCCCACAAGTCTCCCAATAAAAATGGTACCTCACTTTTATGGGTAGGCCTAGGGCCCGCAACAGGAAATGCCCAAAACACAACATGGACAGATCACATTTTCACAAAGAAAAGAGAGCTGTTTTTTACAAAGTGCCTAGCTGTGGATTTTGGCCTCTAGCTCAGCTGGCATTTTGGAAATCTAGCAACCCTGCGCATTTTTGAAAACTAGACACCTAGGGGAATCCAAGATGGGGTGATTTGTGGGGCTCTGACCAGGTTGTGTTAACCAGAATCCTTTGCAAACCTCAAAATGTGGCCAAAAACACTTTTTCCTCTCATTTCGGTGACAGAAAGATCTGGAATCTGAGAGGAGCCACAAATTTCCTTCCATCCAGCGTTCCCACAAGTCTCCCAATAAAAATGGTACCTCACTTTTATGGGTAGGCCTAGGGCCCGCAACAGGAAATGCCCAAAACACAACATGGACAGATCACATTTTCACAAAGAAAAGAGAGCTGTTTTTTACAAAGTGCCTAGCTGTGGATTTTGGCCTCTAGCTCAGCTGGCATCTGGGAAATCTAGCAACCCTGCGCATTTTTGAAAACTAGACACCTAGGGGAATCCAAGATGGGGTGACTTGTGGGGCTCTGACCAGGTTGTGTTAACCAGAATCCTTTGCAAACCTCAAACTTTGGCCAAAAAACACTTTTTCCTCTCATTTCGGTGACAGAAAGATCTGGAATCTGAGAGGAGCCACAAATGTCCTTCCACCCAGCGTTCCGACAAGTCTCCCAATAAAAATGGTACCTCACTTTTATGGGTAGGCCTAGCGCCAGCAACAGGAAATGCCCAAAACACAACATGGACAGATCACATTTTCACAAAGAGACAGAGCTCTTTTTTTACAAAGTGCCTAGCTGTGGATTTTGGCCTTTAGCTCAGCTGGCATCTGGGGAAACCTGGCAAACCTGCGCATTTTTTAAAACTAGACACCTAGCGGAATCCAACATGGGGTGACTGGTAGGGTTCTGACCAGGTTGTGTTACCCAGAATCCTTTGCAAACTTCAAAATTTGTCCCAAAAAAAAAATGTTCCTCTCATTTCGGTGACAGAAAATTCTGGAATCTGTGAAAAGCACCAAAGTTCCCTCCACCCAGCGTTCCCACAAGTCTCCCAATAAAAATGGTACCTCACTTTTATGGGTAGGCCTAGCTCCCGCAAAAGGACATGCCCCAAAACACAATGTGGACACATCACATTTTCATAAAGAAAAAAAGAGCTGTTTTTTACAAAGTGCCTAGCTGTGGATTTTGGCCTCTAGCTCAGCCGGCACCTAGGGAAACCTAGCAACCCTGCATAATTTTGAAAACTAGACACCTAAGGGAATCCAAGATGGATTGACTTGTGGGGCTCTGACCAGGTTCTGTTAACCAGAATCCTTTGCAAACCTCAAAATGTGGCCAATAAACACTTTTTCCTCTCATTTCGGTGACAGAAAGATCTGGAATCTGAGAGGAGCTACAAATTTCCTTCCATCCAGCGTTCCCACAAGTCTCCCAATAAAAATGGTACCTCACTTTTATGGGTAGGCCTAGGGCCCGCAACAGGAAATGCCCAAAACACAACATGGACAGATCACATTTTCACAAAGAAAAGAGAGCTGTTTTTTACAAAGTGCCTAGCTGTGGATTTTGGCCTCTAGCTCAGCTGGCATCTTGGAAATCTAGCAACCCTGCGCATTTTTGAAAACTAGACACCTAGGGGAATCCAAGATGGGGTGATTTGTGGGGCTCTGACCAGGTTGTGTTAACCAGAATCCTTTGCAAACCTCAAAATGTGGCCAAAAACACTTTTTCCTCTCATTTCGGTGACAGAAAGATCTGGAATCTGAGAGGAGCCACAAATTTCCTTCCATCCAGCGTTCCCACAAGTCTCCCAATAAAAATGGTACCTCACTTTTATGGGTAGGCCTAGGGCCCGCAACAGGAAATGCCCAAAACACAACATGGACAGATCACATTTTCACAAAGAAAAGAGAGCTGTTTTTTACAAAGTGCCTAGCTGTGGATTTTGGCCTCTAGCTCAGCTGGCATCTGGGAAATCTAGCAACCCTGCGCATTTTTGAAAACTAGACACCTAGGGGAATCCAAGATGGGGTGACTTGTGGGGCTCTGACCAGGTTGTGTTAACCAGAATCCTTTGCAAACCTCAAACTTTGGCCAAAAAACACTTTTTCCTCTCATTTCGGTGACAGAAAGATCTGGAATCTGAGAGGAGCCACAAATGTCCTTCCACCCAGCGTTCCCACAAGTCTCCCAATAAAAATGGTACCTCACTTTTATGGGTAGGCCTAGCGCCAGCAACAGGAAATGCCCAAAACACAACATGGACAGATCTCATTTTCACAAAGAGACAGAGCTCTTTTTTTACAAAGTGCCTAGCTGTGGATTTTGGCCTTTAGCTCAGCTGGCACCTGGGGAAACCTGGCAAACCTGCGCATTTTTTAAAACTAGACACCTAGCGGAATCCAACATGGGGTGACTGGTAGGGTTCTGACCAGGTTTTGTTACCCAGAATCCTTTGCAAACCTCAAAATTTGTCCCAAAAAAAAAATGTTCCTCTCATTTCGGTGACAGAAAATTCTGGAATCTGTGAAAAGCACCAAAGTTCCCTCCACCCAGCGTTCCCACAAGTCTCCCAATAAAAATGGTACCTCACTTTTATGGGTAGGCCTAGCTCCCGCAAAAGGACATGCCCAAAACATAACGTGGACACATCACATTTTCACAAAGAAAACAGAGCTGTTTTTTACAAAGTGCCTAGCTGTGGATTTTGGCCTTTAGCTCAGCTGGCACCTGGGGAAACCTGGCAAACCTGCGCATTTTTTAAAACTAGACACCTAGCGGAATCCAACATGTGGTGACTGGTAGGGCTCTGACCAGGTTTTGTTACACAGAATCCTTTGCAAACCTCAAAATTTGTCCCAAAAAAAAAATGTTCCTCTCATTTCGGTGACAGAAAATTCTGGAATCTGAGAAAAGCACCAAATTTCCCTCCACCCAGCGTTCCCACAAGTCTCCCAATAAAAATGGTACCTCACTTTTATGGGTAGGCATAGCGCCCGCAACAGGAAATGCCCAAAACATAACGTGGACACATCACATTTTCACAAAGAAAACAGAGCTGTTCTTTGCAAAGTGCCTTGCTGTGGATTTTGGCCTCTAGCTCAGCCGGCACCTAGGGAAACCTAGCAACCCTGCATAGTTTTTAAAAATAGACACATAGGGGAATCCAAGATGGGTTGACTTGTGGGGCTCTGACCAGGTTCTGTTATCCAGAATCCTTTGCAAACCTCAACATTTGGCCAAAAAACACTTTTTCCTCTAATTTCCGTGGCAGACAGGTGTGGAATCTGAAAGGAGACACAAATTTCCTTCCACCCAGCATTCCCCCAAGTCTCCCAATAAAAATGGTACCTAACTTGTTTGGGTAGCCCTAGCGCCCACAACAAGAAATGCCCCAAAACACAATGTGGACACATCACATTTTCATAAAGAAAAAAAGAGCTGTTTTTTACAAAGTGCCTAGCTGTGGATTTTGGCCTCTAGCTCAGCCGGCACCTAGGGAAACCTAGCAACCCTGCATAATTTTGAAAACTAGACACCTAAGGGAATCCAAGATGGATTGACTTGTGGGGCTCTGACCAGGTTCTGTTAACCAGAATCCTTTGCAAACCTCAAAATGTGGCCAATAAACACTTTTTCCTCTCATTTCGGTGACAGAAAGATCTGGAATCTGAGAGGAGCTACAAATTTCCTTCCATCCAGCGTTCCCACAAGTCTCCCAATAAAAATGGTACCTCACTTTTATGGGTAGGCCTAGTGCCCGCAACAGGAAATGCCCAAAACACAACATGGACAGATCACATTTTCACAAAGAAAAGAGAGCTGTTTTTTACAAAGTGCCTAGCTGTGGATTTTGGCCTCTAGCTCAGCTGGCATCTTGGAAATCTAGCAACCCTGCGCATTTTTGAAAACTAGACACCTAGGGGAATCCAAGATGGGGTGATTTGTGGGGCTCTGACCAGGTTGTGTTAACCAGAATCCTTTGCAAACCTCAAAATGTGGCCAAAAACACTTTTTCCTCTCATTTCGGTGACAGAAAGATCTGGAATCTGAGAGGAGCCACAAATTTCCTTCCATCCAGCGTTCCCACAAGTCTCCCAATAAAAATGGTACCTCACTTTTATGGGTAGGCCTAGGGCCCGCAACAGGAAATGCCCAAAACACAACATGGACAGATCACATTTTCACAAAGAAAAGAGAGCTGTTTTTTACAAAGTGCCTAGCTGTGGATTTTGGCCTCTAGCTCAGCTGGCATCTGGGAAATCTAGCAACCCTGCGCATTTTTGAAAACTAGACACCTAGGGGAATCCAAGATGGGGTGACTTGTGGGGCTCTGACCAGGTTGTGTTAACCAGAATCCTTTGCAAACCTCAAACTTTGGCCAAAAAACACTTTTTCCTCTCATTTCGGTGACAGAAAGATCTGGAATCTGAGAGGAGCCACAAATGTCCTTCCACCCAGCGTTCCCACAAGTCTCCCAATAAAAATGGTACCTCACTTTTATGGGTAGGCCTAGCGCCAGCAACAGGAAATGCCCAAAACACAACATGGACAGATCACATTTTCACAAAGAGACAGAGCTCTTTTTTTACAAAGTGCCTAGCTGTGGATTTTGGCCTTTAGCTCAGCTGGCATCTGGGGAAACCTGGCAAACCTGCACATTTTTTAAAACTAGACACCTAGTGGAATCCAACATGGGGTGACTGGTAGGGTTCTGACCAGGTTTTGTTACCCAGAATCCTTTGCAAACCTCAAAATTTGTCCCAAAAAAAAAATGTTCCTCTCATTTCGGTGACAGAAAATTCTGGAATCTGTGAAAAGCACCAAAGTTCCCTCCACCCAGCGTTCCCACAAGTCTCCCAATAAAAATGGTACCTCACTTTTATGGGTAGGCCTAGCTCCCGCAAAAGGACATGCCCCAAAACACAATGTGGACACATCACATTTTCATAAAGAAAAAAAGAGCTGTTTTTTACAAAGTGCCTAGCTGTGGATTTTGGCCTCTAGCTCAGCCGGCACCTAGGGAAACCTAGCAACCCTGCATAATTTTGAAAACTAGACACCTAAGGGAATCCAAGATGGATTGACTTGTGGGGCTCTGACCAGGTTCTGTTAACCAGAATCCTTTGCAAACCTCAAAATGTGGCCAATAAACACTTTTTCCTCTCATTTCGGTGACAGAAAGATCTGGAATCTGAGAGGAGCTACAAATTTCCTTCCATCCAGCGTTCCCACAAGTCTCCCAATAAAAATGGTACCTCACTTTTATGGGTAGGCCTAGGGCCCGCAACAGGAAATGCCCAAAACACAACATGGACAGATCACATTTTCACAAAGAAAAGAGAGCTGTTTTTTACAAAGTGCCTAGCTGTGGATTTTGGCCTCTAGCTCAGCTGGCATCTTGGAAATCTAGCAACCCTGCGCATTTTTGAAAACTAGACACCTAGGGGAATCCAAGATGGGGTGATTTGTGGGGCTCTGACCAGGTTGTGTTAACCAGAATCCTTTGCAAACCTCAAAATGTGGCCAAAAACACTTTTTCCTCTCATTTCGGTGACAGAAAGATCTGGAATCTGAGAGGAGCCACAAATTTCCTTCCATCCAGCGTTCCCACAAGTCTCCCAATAAAAATGGTACCTCACTTTTATGGGTAGGCCTAGGGCCCGCAACAGGAAATGCCCAAAACACAAAATGGACAGATCACATTTTCAGAAAGAAAAGAGAGCTGTTTTTTACAAAGTGCCTAGCTGTGGATTTTGGCCTCTAGCTCAGCTGGCATCTGGGAAATCTAGCAACCCTGCGCATTTTTGAAAACTAGACACCTAGGGGAATCCAAGATGGGGTGACTTGTGGGGCTCTGACCAGGTTGTGTTAACCAGAATCCTTTGCAAACCTCAAACTTTGGCCAAAAAACACTTTTTCCTCTCATTTCGGTGACAGAAAGATCTGGAATCTGAGAGGAGCCACAAATGTCCTTCCACCCAGCGTTCCCACAAGTCTCCCAATAAAAATGGTACCTCACTTTTATGGGTAGGCCTAGCGCCAGCAACAGGAAATGCCCAAAACACAACATGGACAGATCACATTTTCACAAAGAGACAGAGCTCTTTTTTTACAAAGTGCCTAGCTGTGGATTTTGGCCTTTAGCTCAGCTGGCACCTGGGGAAACCTGGCAAACCTGCGCATTTTTTAAAACTAGACACCTAGCGGAATCCAACATGGGGTGACTGGTAGGGTTCTGACCAGGTTTTGTTACCCAGAATCCTTTGCAAACCTCAAAATTTGTCCCAAAAAAAAAATGTTCCTCTCATTTCGGTGACAGAAAATTCTGGAATCTGTGAAAAGCACCAAAGTTCCCTCCACCCAGCGTTCCCACAAGTCTCCCAATAAAAATGGTACCTCACTTTTATGGGTAGGCCTAGCTCCCGCAAAAGGACATGCCCAAAACATAACGTGGACACATCACATTTTCACAAAGAAAACAGAGCTGTTCTTTGCAAAGTGCCTTGCTGTGGATTTTGGCCTCTAGCTCAGCCGGCACCTAGGGAAACCTAGCAACCCTGCATAATTTTCAAAAGTAGACACCTAGGGGAATCCAATATGGGGTGACTTGTGGGGCTCTGACCATGTTCTGTTAACCAGAATCCTTTGCAAACCTCAAAATTTGGCCAAAAAACACTTTTTCCTCTCATTTCGGTGACAGAAAGATCTGGAATCTGAGAGGAGTCACAAATTTCCTTCCACCCAGCGTTCCCACAAGCCTCCCAATAAAAATGGTACCTCACTTTTAGGGGTAGGCCTAGCGCCCGCAACAGAAAATGCCCAAAACACAATATGGACAGATCACATTTTCACAAAGAAAACAGACCTGTTTTTTACAAAGTGCCTAGCTGTGGATTTTGGCCTCTAGCTCAGCTGGTATCTGTGAAATCTAGCAACCCTGCGCATTTTTTAAAACTAGACACCTAGGGGAATCCAAGATGGGGTGACTTGTGGGGCTCTGACCAGGTTGTGTTAACCAGAAACCTTTGCAAACCTCAAAATCTGGCCAAAAAACACTTTTTCCTCTCATTTTGGTGACAGAAAGATCTGGAATCTGAGAGGAGCCACAAATTTCCTTCCACCCTGCGTTCCCACAAGTCTCGCAATAAAAATGGTACCTCACTTTTATTGGTAGGCCTAGGACCCGCAACAGGAAATGCCCCAAACACAATGTGGACACATCACATTTTCAGAAAGAAAACAGAGCTGTTTTTTACAAAGTGCCTAGCTTTGGATTTTGGCCTCTAGCTCAGCTGGCATCTGGGAAATCTAGCAACCCTGCGCATTTTTGAAAACTAGACACCTAGGGGAATCCAAGATGGGGTGACTTGTGGGGCTCTGACCAGGTTGTGTTAACCAGAATCCTTTGCAAACCTCAAAATGTGGCCAAAAACACTTTTTCCTCTCATTTCGGTGACAGAAAGATCTGGAATCTGAGAGGAGCCACAAATTTCCTTCCACCCAGCATTCCCACAAGTCTCGCAATAAAAATGGTACCTCACTTTTATGGGTAGGCCTAGGGCCCACAACAGGAAATGCCCAAAAACACATTGTGGACAGATCACATTTTCAGAAAGAAAACAGTGCTGT
The DNA here is from genome assembly GCF_031143425.1 of Pleurodeles waltl. Classification (NCBI taxonomy): domain Eukaryota; kingdom Metazoa; phylum Chordata; class Amphibia; order Caudata; family Salamandridae; genus Pleurodeles; species Pleurodeles waltl. The sequence continues at coordinate 1,304,009,766 of NC_090445.1, forward strand.
TTTTTACAAAGTGCCTAGCTGTGGATTTTGGCCTCTAGCTCAGCTGGCATCTGGGAAATCTAGCAACCCTGCGCATTTTTGAAAACTAGACACCTAGGGGAATCCAAGATGGGGTGACTTGTGGGGTTCTGACCAGGTTGTGTTAACCAGAATCCTTTGCAAACCTCAAACTTTGGCCAAAAAACACTTTTTCCTCTCATTTTGGTGACAGAAAGATCTGGAATCTGAGAGGAGCAACAAATGTCCTTCCACCCAGCGTTCCCACAAGTCTCCCAATAAAAATAGTACCTCACTTTTATGGGTAGGCCTAGCGCCAGCAACAGGAAATGCCCAAAACACAACATGGACAGATCACATTTTCACAAAGAAAACAGAGCTGTTTTTTTACAAAGTGCCTAGCTGTGGATTTTGGCCTTTAGCTCAGCTGGCACCTGGGGAAACCTGGCAAACCTGCGCATTTTTTAAAACTAGACACCTAGCGGAATCCAACATGGGGTGACTGGTAGGGCTCTGACCACGTTTTGTTACACAGAATCCTTTGCAAACCTCAAAATTTGTCCCAAAAAAAAAATGTTCCTCTCATTTCGGTGACAGAAAATTCTGGAATCTGAGAAAAGCACCAAATTTCCCTCCACCCAGCGTTCCCACAAGTCTCCCAATAAAAATGGTACCTCACTTTTAGGGGTAGGCCTAGCGCCCGCAACAGGAAATGCCCAAAACATAACGTGGACACATCACATTTTCACAAAGAAAACAGAGCTGTTCTTTGCAAAGTGCCTTGCTGTGGATTTTGGCCTCTAGCTCAGGGAAACCTAGCAATCCTGCATAGTTTTTAAAAGAAGACACCTAGGGGAATCCAAGATGGGGTAATTTGTGGGGCTCTGACCAGGTTCTGTTATCCAGAATCCTTTGCAAACCTCAACATTTGGCCAAAAAACACTTTTTCCTCTCATTTCCGTGGCAGACAGGTGTGGAATCTGAAAGGAGCCACAAATGTCCTTCCACCCAGCATTCCCCCAAGTCTCCCAATAAAAATGGTACCTAACTTGTGTGGGTAGCCTTAGCGCCCACAACAAGAAATGCCCCAAAACACAATGTAGACATATCACATTTTCATAAAGAAAAAAGAGCTGTTTTTTACAAAGTGCCTAGCTGTGGATATTGGCCTCTAGCTCAGCCGTCACCTAGGGAAACCTAGCAACCGTGCATAGTTTTGAAAACTAGACACCTAAGGGAATCCAAGCTGGATTGACTTGTGGGGCTCTGACCAGGTTGTGTTAACCAGAATCCTTTGCAAACCTCAAAATTTGGGCAAAAAACACTTTTTCATCTCATTTCGGTGACAGAAAGATCTGGAATCTGAGAGGAGCCACAAATTTCCTTCCACCCAGCGTTCCCACAAGTCTCCCAATAAAAATGGTACCTCACTTTTATGGGTAGGCCTAGCGCCCGCAACAGGAAATGCCCAAAACACAACATGGACAGATCACATTTTCACAAAGAAAACAGAGCTGTTTTTTACAAAGTGCCTAACTGTGGATTTTGGCCTCTAGCTCAGCCGGCACCTAGGGAAACCTAGCAACCCTGCATAATTTTGAAAACTAGACACCTAAGGGAATCCAAGATGGATTGACTTGTGGGGCTCTGACCAGGTTCTGTTAACCAGAATCCTTTGCAAACCTCAAAATGTGGCCAAAAAACACTTTTTCCTCTCATTTCGGTGACAGAAAGATCTGGAATCTGAGAGGAGCCACAAATTTCCTTCCATCCAGCGTTCCCACAAGTCTCCCAATAAAAATGGTACCTCACTTTTATGGGTAGGCCTAGGGCCCGCAACAGGAAATGCCCAAAACACAACATGGACAGATCACATTTTCACAAAGAAAACAGACCTGTTTTTTACAAAGTGCCTAGCTGTGGATTTTGGCCTCTAGCTCAGCTGGTATCTGTGAAATCTAGCAACTCTGCGCATTTTTGAAAACTAGACACCTAGGGGAATCCAAGATGGGGTGACTTGTGGGGCTCTGACCAGGTTGTGTTAACCAGAAACCTTTGCAAACCTCAACATCTGGCCAAAAAACACTTTTTCATCTCATTTTGGTGACAGAAAGATCTGGAATCTGAGAGGAGCCACAAATTTCCTTCCACCCAGCGTTCCCACAAGTCTCGCAATAAAAATGGTACCTCACTTTTATTGGTAGGCCTAGGACCCGCAACAGGAAATGCCCCAAACACAATGTGGACACATCACATTTTCAGAAAGAAAACAGAGCTGTTTTTTACAAAGTGCCTAGCTTTGGATTTTGGCCTCTAGCTCAGCTGGCATCTGGGAAATCTAGCAACCCTGCGCATTTTTGAAAACTAGACACCTAGGGGAATCCAAGATGGGGTGACTTGTGGGGCTCTGACCAGGTTGTGTTAACCAGAATCCTTTGCAAACCTCAAAATGTGGCCAAAAACACTTTTTCCTCTCATTTCGGTGACAGAAAGATCTGGAATCTGAGAGGAGCCACAAATTTCCTTCCACCCAGCATTCCCACAAGTCTCGCAATAAAAATGGTACCTCACTTTTATGGGTAGGCCTAGGGCCTACAACAGGAAATGCCCAAAAACACATTGTGGACAGATCACATTTTCAGAAAGAAAACAGTGCTGTTTTTTACAAAGTGCCTAGCTGTGGATTTTGGCCTCTAGCTCAGCTGGCATCTGGGAAATCTAGCAACCCTGCGCATTTTTGAAAACTAGACACCTAGGGGAATCCAAGATGGGGTGACTTGTGGGGTTCTGACCAGGTTGTGTTAACCAGAATCCTTTGCAAACCTCAAACTTTGGCCAAAAAACACTTTTTCCTCTCATTTTGGTGACAGAAAGATCTGGAATCTGAGAGGAGCAACAAATGTCCTTCCACCCAGCGTTCCCACAAGTCTCCCAATAAAAATAGTACCTCACTTTTATGGGTAGGCCTAGCGCCAGCAACAGGAAATGCCCAAAACACAACATGGACAGATCACATTTTCACAAAGAAAACAGAGCTGTTTTTTTACAAAGTGCCTAGCTGTGGATTTTGGCCTTTAGCTCAGCTGGCACCTGGGGAAACCTGGCAAACCTGCGCATTTTTTAAAACTAGACACCTAGCGGAATCCAACATGGGGTGACTGGTAGGGCTCTGACCACGTTTTGTTACACAGAATCCTTTGCAAACCTCAAAATTTGTCCCAAAAAAAAAATGTTCCTCTCATTTCGGTGACAGAAAATTCTGGAATCTGAGAAAAGCACCAAATTTCCCTCCACCCAGCGTTCCCACAAGTCTCCCAATAAAAATGGTACCTCACTTTTAGGGGTAGGCCTAGCGCCCGCAACAGGAAATGCCCAAAACATAACGTGGACACATCACATTTTCACAAAGAAAACAGAGCTGTTCTTTGCAAAGTGCCTTGCTGTGGATTTTGGCCTCTAGCTCAGGGAAACCTAGCAATCCTGCATAGTTTTTAAAAGAAGACACCTAGGGGAATCCAAGATGGGGTAATTTGTGGGGCTCTGACCAGGTTCTGTTATCCAGAATCCTTTGCAAACCTCAACATTTGGCCAAAAAACACTTTTTCCTCTCATTTCCGTGGCAGACAGGTGTGGAATCTGAAAGGAGCCACAAATGTCCTTCCACCCAGCATTCCCCCAAGTCTCCCAATAAAAATGGTACCTAACTTGTGTGGGTAGCCCTAGCGCCCACAACAAGAAATGCCCCAAAACACAATGTGGACATATCACATTTTCATAAAGAAAAAAGAGCTGTTTTTTACAAAGTGCCTAGCTGTGGATATTGGCCTCTAGCTCAGCCGTCACCTAGGGAAACCTAGCAACCGTGCATAGTTTTGAAAACTAGACACCTAAGGGAATCCAAGCTGGATTGACTTGTGGGGCTCTGACCAGGTTGTGTTAACCAGAATCCTTTGCAAACCTCAAAATTTGGGCAAAAAACACTTTTTCATCTCATTTCGGTGACAGAAAGATCTGGAATCTGAGAGGAGCCACAAATTTCCTTCCACCCAGCGTTCCCACAAGTCTCGCAATAAAAATGGTACCTCACTTTTATTGGTAGGCCTAGGACCCGCAACAGGAAATGCCCCAAACACAATGTGGACACATCACATTTTCAGAAAGAAAACAGAGCTGTTTTTTACAAAGTGCCTAGCTTTGGATTTTGGCCTCTAGCTCAGCTGGCATCTGGGAAATCTAGCAACCCTGCGCATTTTTGAAAACTAGACACCTAGGGGAATCCAAGATGGGGTGACTTGTGGGGCTCTGACCAGGTTGTGTTAACCAGAATCCTTTGCAAACCTCAAAATGTGGCCAAAAACACTTTTTCCTCTCATTTCGGTGACAGAAAGATCTGGAATCTGAGAGGAGCCACAAATTTCCTTCCACCCAGCATTCCCACAAGTCTCGCAATAAAAATGGTACCTCACTTTTATGGGTAGGCCTAGGGCCTACAACAGGAAATGCCCAAAAACACATTGTGGACAGATCACATTTTCAGAAAGAAAACAGTGCTGTTTTTTACAAAGTGCCTAGCTGTGGATTTTGGCCTCTAGCTCAGCTGGCATCTGGGAAATCTAGCAACCCTGCGCATTTTTGAAAACTAGACACCTAGGGGAATCCAAGATGGGGTGACTTGTGGGGTTCTGACCAGGTTGTGTTAACCAGAATCCTTTGCAAACCTCAAACTTTGGCCAAAAAACACTTTTTCCTCTCATTTTGGTGACAGAAAGATCTGGAATCTGAGAGGAGCAACAAATGTCCTTCCACCCAGCGTTCCCACAAGTCTCCCAATAAAAATAGTACCTCACTTTTATGGGTAGGCCTAGCGCCAGCAACAGGAAATGCCCAAAACACAACATGGACAGATCACATTTTCACAAAGAAAACAGAGCTGTTTTTTTACAAAGTGCCTAGCTGTGGATTTTGGCCTTTAGCTCAGCTGGCACCTGGGGAAACCTGGCAAACCTGCGCATTTTTTAAAACTAGACACCTAGCGGAATCCAACATGGGGTGACTGGTAGGGCTCTGACCACGTTTTGTTACACAGAATCCTTTGCAAACCTCAAAATTTGTCCCAAAAAAAAAATGTTCCTCTCATTTCGGTGACAGAAAATTCTGGAATCTGAGAAAAGCACCAAATTTCCCTCCACCCAGCGTTCCCACAAGTCTCCCAATAAAAATGGTACCTCACTTTTAGGGGTAGGCCTAGCGCCCGCAACAGGAAATGCCCAAAACATAACGTGGACACATCACATTTTCACAAAGAAAACAGAGCTGTTCTTTGCAAAGTGCCTTGCTGTGGATTTTGGCCTCTAGCTCAGGGAAACCTAGCAATCCTGCATAGTTTTTAAAAGAAGACACCTAGGGGAATCCAAGATGGGGTAATTTGTGGGGCTCTGACCAGGTTCTGTTATCCAGAATCCTTTGCAAACCTCAACATTTGGCCAAAAAACACTTTTTCCTCTCATTTCCGTGGCAGACAGGTGTGGAATCTGAAAGGAGCCACAAATGTCCTTCCACCCAGCATTCCCCCAAGTCTCCCAATAAAAATGGTACCTAACTTGTGTGGGTAGCCCTAGCGCCCACAACAAGAAATGCCCCAAAACACAATGTGGACATATCACATTTTCATAAAGAAAAAAGAGCTGTTTTTTACAAAGTGCCTAGCTGTGGATATTGGCCTCTAGCTCAGCCGTCACCTAGGGAAACCTAGCAACCGTGCATAGTTTTGAAAACTAGACACCTAAGGGAATCCAAGCTGGATTGACTTGTGGGGCTCTGACCAGGTTGTGTTAACCAGAATCCTTTGCAAACCTCAAAATTTGGGCAAAAAACACTTTTTCATCTCATTTCGGTGACAGAAAGATCTGGAATCTGAGAGGAGCCACAAATTTCCTTCCACCCAGCGTTCCCACAAGTCTCCCAATAAAAATGGTACCTCACTTTTATGGGTAGGCCTAGCGCCCGCAACAGGAAATGCCCAAAACACAACATGGACAGATCACATTTTCACAAAGAAAACAGAGCTGTTTTTTACAAAGTGCCTAACTGTGGATTTTGGCCTCTAGCTCAGCCGGCACCTAGGGAAACCTAGCAACCCTGCATAATTTTGAAAACTAGACACCTAAGGGAATCCAAGATGGATTGACTTGTGGGGCTCTGACCAGGTTCTGTTAACCAGAATCCTTTGCAAACCTCAAAATGTGGCGAAAAAACACTTTTTCCTCTCATTTCGGTGACAGAAAGATCTGGAATCTGAGAGGAGCCACAAATTTCCTTCCATCCAGCGTTCCCACAAGTCTCCCAATAAAAATGGTACCTCACTTTTATGGGTAGGCCTAGGGCCCGCAACAGGAAATGCCCAAAACACAACATGGACAGATCACACTTTCACAAAGAAAACAGACCTGTTTTTTACAAAGTGCCTAGCTGTGGATTTTGGCCTCTAGCTCAGCTGGTATCTGTGAAATCTAGCAACTCTGCGCATTTTTGAAAACTAGACACCTAGGGGAATCCAAGATGGGGTGACTTGTGGGGCTCTGACCAGGTTGTGTTAACCAGAAACCTTTGCAAACCTCAACATCTGGCCAAAAAACACTTTTTCATCTCATTTTGGTGACAGAAAGATCTGGAATCTGAGAGGAGCCACAAATTTCCTTCCACCCAGCGTTCCCACAAGTCTCGCAATAAAAATGGTACCTCACTTTTATTGGTAGGCCTAGGACCTGCAACAGGAAATGCCCCAAACACAATGTGGACACATCACATTTTCAGAAAGAAAACAGAGCTGTTTTTTACAAAGTGCCTAGCTGTGGATTTTGGCCTCTAGCTCAGCTGGCATCTGGGAAATCTAGCAACCCTGCGCATTTTTGAAAACTAGACACCTAGGGGAATCCAAGATGGGGTGACTTGTGGGGCTCTGACCAGGTTGTGTTAACCAGAATCCTTTGCAAACCTCAAAATTTGGGCAAAAAACACTTTTTCATCTCATTTCGGTGACAGAAAGATCTGGAATCTGAGAGGAGCCACAAATTTCCTTCCACCCAGCGTTCCCACAAGTCTCCCAATAAAAATGGTACCTCACTTTTATGGGTAGGCCTAGCGCCCGCAACAGGAAATGCCCAAAACACAACATGGACAGATCACATTTTCACAAAGAAAACAGAGCTGTTTTTTACAAAGTGCCTAAATGTGGATTTTGGCCTCTAGCTCAGCCGGCACCTAGGGAAACCTAGCAACCCTGCATAATTTTGAAAACTAGACACCTAAGGGAATCCAAGATGGATTGACTTGTGGGGCTCTGACCAGGTTCTGTTAACCAGAATCCTTTGCAAACCTCAAAATGTGGCCAAAAAACACTTTTTCCTCTCATTTCGGTGACAGAAAGATCTGGAATCTGAGAGGAGCCACAAATTTCCTTCCATCCAGCGTTCCCACAAGTCTCCCAATAAAAATGGTACCTCACTTTTATGGGTAGGCCTAGGGCCCGCAACAGGAAATGCCCAAAACACAACATGGACAGATCACATTTTCACAAAGAAAACAGACCTGTTTTTTACAAAGTGCCTAGCTGTGGATTTTGGCCTCTAGCTCAGCTGGTATCTGTGAAATCTAGCAACTCTGCGCATTTTTGAAAACTAGACACCTAGGGGAATCCAAGATGGGGTGACTTGTGGGGCTCTGACCAGGTTGTGTTAACCAGAAACCTTTGCAAACCTCAACATCTGGCCAAAAAACACTTTTTCATCTCATTTTGGTGACAGAAAGATCTGGAATCTGAGAGGAGCCACAAATTTCCTTCCACCCAGCGTTCCCACAAGTCTCGCAATAAAAATGGTACCTCACTTTTATTGGTAGGCCTAGGACCTGCAACAGGAAATGCCCCAAACACAATGTGGACACATCACATGTTCAGAAAGAAAACAGAGCTGTTTTTTACAAAGTGCCTAGCTGTGGATTTTGGCCTCTAGCTCAGCTGGCATCTGGGAAATCTAGCAACCCTGCGCATTTTTGAAAACTAGACACCTAGGGGAATCCAAGATGGGGTGACTTGTGGGGCTCTGACCAGGTTGTGTTAACCAGAATCCTTTGCAAACCTCAAAATGTGGCCAAAAACACTTTTTCCTCTCATTTCGGTGACAGAAAGATCTGGAATCTGAGAGGAGCCACACATTTCCTTCCACCCAGCGTTCCCACAAGTCTCGCAATAAAAATGGTACCTCACTTTTATGGGTAGGCCTAGGGCCCACAACAGGAAATGCCCCAAACACAATGTGGACAGATCACATTTTCAGAAAGAAAACAGAGCTCTTTTTTACAAAGTGCCTAGCTGTGGATTTTGGCCTCTAGCTCAGCTGGCATCTGGGAAATCTAGCAACCTAGTGCGCATTTGTGAAAACTAGACACCTAGGGGAATCCAAGATGGGGTGACTTGTGGGGCTCTGACCAGGTTGTGTTAACCAGAATCCTTTGCAAACCTCAAACTTTGGCCAAAAAACACTTTTTCCTCTCATTTCGGTGACAGAAAGATCTGGAATCTGAGAGGAGCCACAAATGTCCTTCCACCCAGCATTCCCACAAGTCTCCCAATAAAAATGGTACCTCACTTTTATGGGTAGGCCTAGCGTCAGCAACAGGAAATGCCCAAAACACAACATGGAAAGATCACATTTTCACAAAGAAAACAGAGCTGTTTTTTTACAAAGTGCCTAGCTGTGGATTTTGGCCTTTAGCTCAGCTGGCACCTGGGGAAACCTGGCAAACCTGCGCATTTTTTAAAACTAGACACCTAGAGGAATCCAACATGGGGTGACTGGTAGGGCTCTGACCAGGTTTTGTTACCCAGAATCCTTTGCAAACCTCAAAATTTGTCCCAAAAAAAAAATGTTCCTCTCATTTCGGTGACAGAAAATTCTGGAATGTGAGAAAAGCACCAAATTTCCCTCCACCCAGCGTTCCCACAAGTCTCCCAATAAAAATTGTACCTCACTTTTATGGGTAGGCCTAGCGCCCGCAACAGGAAATGCCCAAAACATAACGTGGACACATCACATTTTCACAAAGAAAACAGAGCTGTTCTTTGCAAAGTGCCTTGCTGTGGATTTTGGCCTCTAGCTCAGCCAGCACCTAGGGAAACCTAGCAACCCTGCATAGTTTTTAAAAATAGACACATAGGGGAATCCAAGATGGGGTGACTTGTGGGGCTCTGACCAGGTTCTGTTATCCAGAATCCTTTGCAAACCTCAACATTTGGGCAAAAAACACTTTTTCCTCTAATTTCCGTGGCAGACAGGTGTGGAATCTGAAAGGAGACACAAATTTCCTTCCACCCAGCATTCCCCCAAGTCTCCCAATAAAAATGGTACCTAACTTGTTTGGGTAGCCCTAGCGCCCACAACAAGAAATGCCCCAAAACACAATGTGGACACATCACATTTTCATAAAGAAAAAAAGAGCTGTTTTTTACAAAGTGCCTAGCTGTGGATTTTGGCCTCTAGCTCAGCCGGCACCTAGGGAAACCTAGCAACCCTGCATAATTTTGAAAACTAGACACCTAAGGGAATCCAAGATGGATTGACTTGTGGGGCTCTGACCAGGTTCTGTTAACCAGAATCCTTTGCAAACCTCAAAATGTGGCCAATAAACACTTTTTCCTCTCATTTCGGTGACAGAAAGATCTGGAATCTGAGAGGAGCTACAAATTTCCTTCCATCCAGCGTTCCCACAAGTCTCCCAATAAAAATGGTACCTCACTTTTATGGGTAGGCCTAGGGCCCGCAACAGGAAATGCCCAAAACACAACATGGACAGATCACATTTTCACAAAGAAAAGAGAGCTGTTTTTTACAAAGTGCCTAGCTGTGGATATGGCCTCTAGCTCAGCTGGCATCTTGGAAATCTAGCAACCCTGCGCATTTTTGAAAACTAGACACGTAGGGGAATCCAAGATGGGGTGATTTGTGGGGCTCTGACCAGGTTATGTTAACCAGAATCCTTTGCAAACCTCAAAATGTGGCCAAAAACACTTTTTCCTCTCATTTCGGTGACAGAAAGATCTGGAATCTGAGAGGAGCCACAAATTTCCTTCCATCCAGCGTTCCCACAAGTCTCCCAATAAAAATGGTACCTCACTTTTATGGGTAGGCCTAGGGTCCGCACAGGAAATGCCCAAAACACAACATGGACAGATCACATTTTCACAAAGAAAAGAGAGCTGTTTTTTACAAAGTGCCTAGCTGTGGATTTTGGCCTATAGCTCAGCTGGCATCTGGGAAATCTAGCAACCCTGCGCATTTTTGAAAACTAGACACCTAGGGGAATCCAAGATGGGGTGACTTGTGGGGCTCTGACCAGGTTGTGTTAACCAGAATCCTTTGCAAACCTCAAAATGTGGCCAAAAACACTTTTTCCTCTCATTTCGGTGACAGAAAGATCTGGAATCTGAGAGGAGCCATAAATTTCCTTCCACCCAGCGTTCCCACAAGTCTCGCAATACAAATGGTACCTCACTTTTATGGGTAGGCCTAGGGCCCACAACAGGAAATGCCCCAAACACAATGTGGACACATCACATTTTCAGAAAGAAAACAGAGCTGTTTTTTACAAAGTGCCTAGCTGTGGATTTTGGCCTCTAGCTCAACTGGCATCTGGGAAATCTAGCAACCCTGCGCATTTCTGAAAACTAGACACCTAGGGGAATCCAAGATGGGGTGACTTGTGGGGCTCTGACCAGGTTGTGTTAATCAGAATCCTTTGCAAACCTCAAACTTTGGCCAAAAAACACTTTTTCCTCTCATTTCGGTGACAGAAAGATCTGGAATCTGAGAGGAGCCACAAATGTCCTTCCACCCAGCGTTCCCACAAGTCTCCCAATAAAAATGGTACCTCACTTTTATGGGTAGGCCTAGCGCCAGCAACAGGAAATGCCCAAAACACAACATGCACAGATCACATATTCACAAAGAGACAGAGCTGTTTTTTTACAAATTGCCAAGCTGTGGATTTTGGCCTTTAGCTCAGCTGGCACCTGGGGAAACCTGGCAAACCTGCGCATTTTTTAAAACTAGACGCCTAGCGGAATCCAACATGGGGTGACTGGTAGGGCTCTGACCAGGTTTTGTTACCCAAAATCCTTTGCAAACCTCAAAATTTGTCCCAAAAAAAAAATGTTCCTCTCATTTCGGTGACAGAAAATTCTGGAATCTGTGAAAAGCACCAAAGTTCCCTCCACCCAGCGTTCCCACAAGTCTCCCAATAAAAATGGTACCTCACTTTTATGGGTAGGCCTAGCGCCCGCAAAAGGACATGCCCAAAACATAACGTGGACACATCACATTTTCACAAAGAAAACAGAGCTGTTCTTTGCAAAGTGCCTTGCTGTGGATTTTGGCCTCTAGCTCAGCCGGCACCTAGGGAAACCTAGCAACCCTGCATAATTTTTAAAAGTAGACACCAAGGGGAATCCAATATGGTGTGACTTGTGGGGCTCTGACCATGTTCTGTTAACCAGAATCCTTTGCAAACCTCAAAATTTGGCCAAAAAACACTTTTTCCTCTCATTTCGGTGACAGAAAGATCTGGAATCTGAGAGGAGTCACAAATTTCCTTCCACCCAGCGTTCCCACAAGCCTCCCAATAAAAATGGTACCTCACTTTTAGGGGTAGGCCTAGCGCCCGCAACAGGAAATGCCCAAAACACAATATGGACAGATCACATTTTCACAAAGAAAACAGACCTGTTTTTTACAAAGTGCCTAGCTGTGGATTTTGGCCTCTAGCTCAGCTGGTATCTGTGAAATCTAGCAACCCTGCGCATTTTTGAAAACTAGACACCTAGGGGAATCCAAGATGGGGTGACTTGTGGGGCTCTGACCAGGTTGTGTTAACCAGAAACCTTTGCAAACCTCAAAATCTGGCCAAAAAACACTTTTTCCTCTCATTTTGGTGACAGAAAGATCTGGAATCTGAGAGGAGCCACAAATTTCCTTCCACCCAGCATTCCCACAAGTCTCGCAATAAAAATGGTACCTCACTTTTATTGGTAGGCCTAGGACCCGCAACAGGAAATGCCCCAAACACAATGTGGACACATCACATTTTCAGAAAGAAAACAGAGCTGTTTTTTACAAAGTGCCTAGCTGTGGATTTTGGCCTCTAGCTCAGCTGGCATCTGGGAAATCTAGCAACCCTGCGCATTCTTGAAAACTAGACACCTAGGGGAATCCAAGATGGGGTGACTTGTGGGGCTCTGACCAGGTTGTGTTAACCAGAATCCTTTGCAAGCCTCAAAATGTGGCCAAAAACACTTTTTCCTCTCATTTCGGTGACAGAAAGATCTGGAATCTGAGAGGAGCCACACATTTCCTTCCACCCAGCGTTCCCACAAGTCTCGCAATAAAAATGGTACCTCACTTTTATGGGTAGGCCTAGGGCCCACAACAGGAAATGCCCCAAACACAATGTGGACAGATCACATTTTCAGAAAGAAAACAGAGCTCTTTTTTACAAAGTGCCTAGCTGTGGATTTTGGCCTCTAGCTCAGCTGGCATCTGGGAAATCTAGCAACCCTGCGCATTTGTGAAAACTAGACACCTAGGGGAATCCAAGATGGGGTGACTTGTGGGGCTCTGACCAGGTTGTGTTAACCAGAATCCTTTGCAAACCTCAAACTTTGGCCAAAAAACACTTTTTCCTCTCATTTCGGTGACAGAAAGATCTGGAATCTGAGAGGAGCCACAAATGTCCTTCCACCCAGCGTTCCCACAAGTCTCCCAATAAAAATGGTACCTCACTTTTATGGGTAGGCCTAGCGCCAGCAACAGGAAATGCCCAAAACACAACATGGAAAGATCACATTTTCACAAAGAAAACAGAGCTGTTTTTTTACAAAGTGCCTAGCTGTGGATTTTGGCCTTTAGCTCAGCTGGCACCTGGGGAAACCTGGCAAACCTGCGCATTTTTTAAAACTAGACACCTAGCGGAATCCAACATGGGGTGACTGGTAGGGCTCTGACCAGGTTTTGTTACACAGAATCCTTTGCAAACCTCAAAATTTGTCCCAAAAAAAAATGTTCCTCTCATTTCGGTGACAGAAAATTCTGGAATCTGAGAAAAGCACCAAATTTCCCTCCACCCAGCGTTCCAACAAGTCTCCCAATAAAAATGGTACCTCACTTTTATGGGTAGGCCTAGCGCCCGCAACAGGAAATGCCCAAAACATAACGTGGACACATCACATTTTCACAAAGAAAACAGAGCTGTTCTTTGCAAAGTGCCTTGCTGTGGATTTTGGCCTCTAGCTCAGCCGGCACCTAGGGAAACCTAGCAACCCTGCATAATTTTGAAAACTAGATACCTAAGGGAATCCAAGATGGATTGACTTGTGGGGCTCTGACCAGGTTCTGTTAACCAGAATCCTTTGCAAACCTCAAAATGTGGCCAATAAACACTTTTTCCTCTCATTTCGGTGACAGAAAGATCTGGAATCTGAGAGGAGCTACAAATTTCCTTCCATCCAGCGTTCCCACAAGTCTCCCAATAAAAATGGTACCTCACTTTTATGGGTAGGCCTAGGGCCCGCAACAGGAAATGCCCAAAACACAACATGGACAGATCACATTTTCACAAAGAAAAGAGAGCTGTTTTTTACAAAGTGCCTAGCTGTGGATTTTGGCCTCTAGCTCAGCTGGCATCTTGGAAATCTAGCAACCCTGCGCATTTTTGAAAACTAGACACCTAGGGGAATCCAAGATGGGGTGATTTGTGGGGCTCTGACCAGGTTGTGTTAACCAGAATCCTTTGCAAACCTCAAAATGTGGCCAAAAACACTTTTTCCTCTCATTTCGGTGACAGAAAGATCTGGAATCTGAGAGGAGCCACAAATTTCCTTCCATCCAGCGTTCCCACAAGTCTCCCAATAAAAATGGTACCTCACTTTTATGGGTAGGCCTAGGGCCCGCAACAGGAAATGCCCAAAACACAACATGGACAGATCACATTTTCACAAAGAAAAGAGAGCTGTTTTTTACAAAGTGCCTAGCTGTGGATTTTGGCCTCTAGCTCAGCTGGCATCTGGGAAATCTAGCAACCCTGCGCATTTTTGAAAACTAGACACCTAGGGGAATCCAAGATGGGGTGACTTGTGGGGCTCTGACCAGGTTGTGTTAACCAGAATCCTTTGCAAACCTCAAACTTTGGCCAAAAAACACTTTTTCCTCTCATTTCGGTGACAGAAAGATCTGGAATCTGAGAGGAGCCACAAATGTCCTTCCACCCAGCGTTCCCACAAGTCTCCCAATAAAAATGGTACCTCACTTTTATGGGTAGGCCTAGCGCCAGCAACAGGAAATGCCCAAAACACAACATGGACAGATCACATTTTCACAAAGAGACAGAGCTCTTTTTTTACAAAGTGCCTAGCTGTGGATTTTGGCCTTTAGCTCAGCTGGCACCTGGGGAAACCTGGCAAACCTGCACATTTTTTAAAACTAGACACCTAGCGGAATCCAACATGGGGTGACTGGTAGGGCTCTGACCAGGTTTTGTTACCCAGAATCCTTTGCAAACCTCAAAATTTGTCCCAAAAAAGAAATGTTCCTCTCATTTCGGTGACAGAAAATTCTGGAATCTGTGAAAAGCACCAAAGTTCCCTCCACCCAGCGTTCCCACAAGTCTCCCAATAAAAATGGTACCTCACTTTTATGGGTAGGCCTAGCTCCCGCAAAAGGACATGCCCAAAACATAACGTGGACACATCACATTTTCACAAAGAAAACAGAGCTGTTCTTTGCAAAGTGCCTTGCTGTGGATTTTGGCCTCTAGCTCAGCCGGCACCTAGGGAAACCTAGCAACCCTGCATAATTTTTAAAAGTAGACACCTAGGGGAATCCAATATGGGGTGACTTGTGGGGCTCTGACCATGTTCTGTTAACCAGAATCCTTTGCAAACCTCACAATTTGGCCAAAAAACACTTTTTCCTCTCATTTCGGTGACAGAAAGATCTGGAATCTGAGAGGAGTCACAAATTTCCTTCCACCCAGCGTTCCCACAAGCCTCCCAATAAAAATGGTACCTCACTTTTAGGGGTAGGCCTAGCGCCCGCAACAGGAAATGCCCAAAACACAATATGGACAGATCACATTTTCACAAAGAAAACAGACCTGTTTTTTACAAAGTGCCTAGATGTGGATTTTGGCCTCTAGCTCAGCTGGTATCTGTGAAATCTAGCAACCCTGCGCATTTTTTAAAACTAGACACCTAGGGGAATCCAAGATGGGGTGACTTGTGGGGCTCTGACCAGGTTGTGTTAACCAGAAACCTTTGCAAACCTCAAAATCTGGCCAAAAAATACTTTTTCCTCTCATTTTGGTGACAGAAAGATCTGGAATCTGAGAGGAGACACAAATTTCCTTCCACCCAGCGTTCCCATAAGTCTCGCAATAAAAATGGTACCTCACTTTTATTGGTAGGTCTAGGACCCGCAACAGGAAATGCCCCAAACACAATGTGGACACATCACATTTTCAGAAAGAAAACAGAGCTGTTTTTTACAAAGTGCCTAGCTTTGGATTTTGGCCTCTAGCTCAGCTGGCATCTGGGAAATCTAGCAACCCTGCGCATTTTTGAAAACTAGACACCTAGGGGAATCCAAGATGGGGTGACTTGTGGGGCTCTGACCAGGTTGTGTTAACCAAAATCCTTTGCAAACCTCAAAATGTGGCCAAAAACACTTTTTCCTCTCATTTCGGTGACAGAAAGATCTGGAATCTGAGAGGAGCCACAAATTTCCTTCCACCCAGCATTCCCACAAGTCTCGCAATAAAAATGGTACCTCACTTTTATGGGTAGGCCTAGGGCCCACAACAGGAAATGCCCAAAAACACATTGTGGACAGATCACATTTTCAGAAAGAAAACAGAGCTGTTTTTTACAAAGTGCCTAGCTGTGGATTTTGGCCTCTAGCTCAGCTGGCACCTGGGGAAACCTAGCAAACCTGTGCATTTTTTAAAACTAGACACCTAGGGGAATCCAAGATGGGGTGACTGGTAGGGCTCTGACCAGGTTTTGTTACCCAGAATCCTTTGCAAACCTCAAAAGTTGGCCCCAAAAAAATGTTCCTCTCATTTCGGTGACAGAAAGTTCTGGAATCTGAGAGGAGCAACAACTGTCCTTCCACCCAGCGTTCCCACAAGTCTCCCAATAAAAATGGTACCTCACTTTTATGGGTAGGCCTAGCGCCAGCAACAGGAAATGCCCAAAACACAACATGGACAGATCACATTTTCACAAAGAAAACAGAGCTGTTTTTTTACAAAGTGCCTAGCTGTGGATTTTGGCCTTTAGCTCAGCTGGCACCTGGGGAAACCTGGCAAACCTGCGCATTTTTTAAAACTAGACACCTAGCGGAATCCAACATGGGGTGACTGGTAGGGCTCTGACCAGGTTTTGTTACACAGAATCCTTTGCAAACCTCAAAATTTGTCCCAAAAAAAAATGTTCCTCTCATTTCGGTGACAGAAAATTCTGGAATCTGAGAAAAGCACCAAATTTCCCTCCACCCAGCGTTCCCACAAGTCTCCCAATAAAAATGGTACCTCACTTTTAGGGGTAGGCCTAGCGCCCGCAACAGGAAATGCCCAAAACATAACGTGGACACATCACATTTTCACAAAGAAAACAGAGCTGTTCTTTGCAAAGTGCCTTGCTGTGGATTTTGGCCTCTAGCTCAGCCGGCACCTAGGGAAACCTAGCAACCCTGCATAGTTTTTAAAAGAAGACACCTAGGGGAATCCAAGATGGGGTAATTTGTGGGGCTCTGACCAGGTTCTGTTATCCAGAATCCTTTGCAAACCTCAACATTTGGCCAAAAAACACTTTTTCCTCTCATTTCCGTGGCAGACAGGTGTGGAATCTGAAAGGAGCCACAAATGTCCTTCCACCCAGCATTCCCCCAAGTCTCCCAATAAAAATGGTACCTAACTTGTGTGGGTAGCCCTTGCGCCCACAACAAGAAATGCCCCAAAACACAATGTGGACATATCACATTTTCATAAAGAAAAAAGAGCTGTTTTTTACAAAGTGCCTAGCTGTGGATATTGGCCTCTAGCTCAGCCGGCACCTAGGGAAACCTAGCAACCCTGCATAGTTTTGAAAACTAGACACCTAAGGGAATCCAAGCTGGATTGACTTGTGGGGCTCTGACCAGGTTGTGTTAACCAGAATCCTTTGCAAACCTCAAAATTTGGCCAAAAAACACTTTTTCATCTCATTTCGGTGACAGAAAGATCTGGAATCTGAGAGGAGCCACAAATTTCCTTCCACCCAGCGTTCCCACAAGTCTCCCAATAAAAATGGTACCTCACTTTTAGGGGTAGGCCTAGCGCCCGCAACAGGAAATGCCCAAAACACAATATGGACAGATCACATTTTCACAAAGAAAACAGACCTGTTTTTTACAAAGTGCCTAGCTGTGGATTTTGGCCTCTAGCTCAGCTGGTATCTGTGAAATCTAGCAACCCTGCGCATTTTTGAAAACTAGACACCTAGGTGAATCAAAGATGGGGTGACTTGTGGGGCTCTGACCAGGTTGTGTTAACCAGAAACCTTTGCAAACCTCAAAATCTGGCCAAAAAACACTTTTTCCTCTCATTTTGGTGACAGAAAGATCTGGAATCTGAGAGGAGCCACAAATTTCCTTCCACCCAGCGTTCCCACAAGTCTCGCAATAAAAATGGTACCTCACTTTTATTGGTAGGCCTAGGACCCGCAACAGGAAATGCCCCAAACACAATGTGGACACATCACATTTTCAGAAAGAAAACAGAGCTGTTTTTTACAAAGTGCCTAGCTGTGGATTTTGGCCTCTAGCTCAGCTGGCATCTGGGAAATCTAGCAATCCTGCGCATTCTTGAAAACTAGACACCTAGGGGAATCCAAGATGGGGTGACTTGTGGGGCTCTGACCAGGTTGTGTTAACCAGAATCCTTTGCAAGCCTCAAAATGTGGCCAAAAACACTTTTTCCTCTCATTTCGGTGACAGAAAGATCTGGAATCTGAGAGGAGCCACACATTTCCTTCCACCCAGCGTTCCCACAAGTCTCGCAATAAAAATGGTACCTCACTTTTATGGGTAGGCCTAGGGCCCACAACAGGAAATGCCCCAAACACAATGTGGACAGATCACATTTTCAGAAAGAAAACAGAGCTCTTTTTTACAAAGTGCCTAGCTGTGGATTTTGGCCTCTAGCTCAGCTGGCATCTGGGAAATCTAGCAACCCTGCGCATTTGTGAAAACTAGACACCTAGGGGAATCCAAGATGGGGTGACTTGTGGGGCTCTGACCAGGTTGTGTTAACCAGAATCCTTTGCAAACCTCAAACTTTGGCCAAAAAACACTTTTTCCTCTCATTTCGGTGACAGAAAGATCTGGAATCTGAGAGGAGCCACAAATGTCCTTCCACCCAGCGTTCCCACAAGTCTCCCAATAAAAATGGTACCTCACTTTTATGGGTAGGCCTAGCGCCAGCAACAGGAAATGCCCAAAACACAACATGGAAAGATCACATTTTCACAAAGAAAACAGAGCTGTTTTTTTACAAAGTGCCTAGCTGTGGATTTTGGCCTTTAGCTCAGCTGGCACCTGGGGAAACCTGGCAAACCTGCGCATTTTTTAAAACTAGACACCTAGCGGAATCCAACATGGGGTGACTGGTAGGGCTCTGACCAGGTTTTGTTACACAGAATCCTTTGCAAACCTCAAAATTTGTCCCCAAAAAAAAATGTTCCTCTCATTTCGGTGACAGAAAATTCTGGAATCTGAGAAAAGCACCAAATTTCCCTCCACCCAGCGTTCCAACAAGTCTCCCAATAAAAATGGTACCTCACTTTTATGGGTAGGCCAAGCGCCCGCAACAGGAAATGCCCAAAACATAACGTGGACACATCACATTTTCACAAAGAAAACAGAGCTGTTCTTTGCAAAGTGCCTTGCTGTGGATTTTGGCCTCTAGCTCAGCCGGCACCTAGGGAAACCTAGCAACCCTGCATAGTTTTTAAAAATAGACACATAGGGGAATCCAAGATGGGGTGACTTGTGGGGCTCTGACCAGGTTCTGTTATCCAGAATCCTTTGCAAACCTCAACATTTGGCCAAAAAACACTTTTTCCTCTAATTTCCGTGGCAGACAGGTGTGGAATCTGAAAGGAGACACAAATTTCCTTCCACCCAGCATTCCCCCAAGTCTCCCAATAAAAATGGTACCTAACTTGTTTGGGTAGCCCTAGCGCCCACAACAAGAAATGCCCCAAAACACAATGTGGACACATCACATTTTCATAAAGAAAAAAAGAGCTGTTTTTTACAAAGTGCCTAGCTGTGGATTTTGGCCTCTAGCTCAGCCGGCACCTAGGGAAACCTAGCAACCCTGCATAGTTTTTAAAAATAGACACATAGGGGAATCCAAGATGGGGTGACTTGTGGGGCTCTGACCAGGTTCTGTTATCCAGAATCCTTTGCAAACCTCAACATTTGGCCAAAAAACACTTTTTCCTCTAATTTCCGTGGCAGACAGGTGTGGAATCTGAAAGGAGACACAAATTTCCTTCCACCCAGCATTCCCCCAAGTCTCCCAATAAAAATGGTACCTAACTTGTTTGGGTAGCCCTAGCGCCCACAACAAGAAATGCCCCAAAACACAATGTGGACACATCACATTTTCATAAAGAAAAAAAGAGCTGTTTTTTACAAAGTGCCTAGCTGTGGATTTTGGCCTCTAGCTCAGCCGGCACCTAGGGAAACCTAGCAACCCTGCATAATTTTGAAAACTAGACACCTAAGGGAATCCAAGATGGATTGACTTGTGGGGCTCTGACCAGGTTCTGTTAACCAGAATCCTTTGCAAACCTCAAAATGTGGCCAATAAACACTTTTTCCTCTCATTTCGGTGACAGAAAGATCTGGAATCTGAGAGGAGCTACAAATTTCCTTCCATCCAGCGTTCCCACAAGTCTCCCAATAAAAATGGTACCTCACTTTTATGGGTAGGCCTAGGGCCCGCAACAGGAAATGCCCAAAACACAACATGGACAGATCACATTTTCACAAAGAAAAGAGAGCTGTTTTTTACAAAGTGCCTAGCTGTGGATTTTGGCCTCTAGCTCAGCTGGCATCTTGGAAATCTAGCAACCCTGCGCATTTTTGAAAACTAGACACCTAGGGGAATCCAAGATGGGGTGATTTGTGGGGCTCTGACCAGGTTGTGTTAACCAGAATCCTTTGCAAACCTCAAAATGTGGCCAAAAACACTTTTTCCTCTCATTTCGGTGACAGACAGATCTGTAATCTGAGAGGAGCCACAAATTTCCTTCCATCCAGCGTTCCCACAAGTCTCCCAATAAAAATGGTACCTCACTTTTATGGGTAGGCCTAGGGCCCGCAACAGGAAATGCCCAAAACACAACATGGACAGATCACATTTTCACAAAGAAAAGAGAGCTGTTTTTTACAAAGTGCCTAGCTGTGGATTTTGGCCTCTACCTCAGCTGGCATCTGGGAAATCTAGCAACCCTGCGCATTTTTGAAAACTAGACACCTAGGGGAATCCAAGATGGGGTGACTTGTGGGGCTCTGACCAGGTTGTGTTAACCAGAATCCTTTGCAAACCTCAAACTTTGGCCAAAAAACACTTTTTCCTCTCATTTCGGTGACAGAAAGATCTGGAATCTGAGAGGAGCCACAAATGTCCTTCCACCCAGCGTTCCCACAAGTCTCCCAATAAAAATGGTACCTCACTTTTATGGGTAGGCCTAGCGCCAGCAACAGGAAATGCCCAAAACACAACATGGACAGATCACATTTTCAGAAAGAGACAGAGCTCTTTTTTTACAAAGTGCCTAGCTGTGGATTTTGGCCTTTAGCTCAGCCGGCACCTAGGGAAACCTGGCAAACCTGCACATTTTTTAAAACTAGACACCTAGCGGAATCCAACATGGGGTGACTGGTAGGGCTCTGACCAGGTTTTGTTACCCAGAATCCTTTGCAAACCTCAAAATTTGTCCCCAAAAAAAAATGTTCCTCTCATTTCGGTGACAGAAAATTCTGGAATCTGTGAAAAGCACCAAAGTTCCCTCCACCCAGCGTTCCCACAAGTCTCCCAATAAAAATGGTACCTCACTTTTATGGGTAGGCCTAGCTCCCGCAAAAGGACATGCCCAAAACATAACGTGGACACATCACATTTTCACAAAGAAAACAGAGCTGTTCTTTGCAAAGTGCCTTGCTGTGGATTTTGGCCTCTAGCTCAGCCGGCACCTAGGGAAACCTAGCAACCCTGCATAATTTTTAAAAGTAGACACCTAGGGGAATCCAATATGGGGTGACTTGTGGGGCTCTGACCATGTTCTGTTAACCAGAATCCTTTGCAAACCTCACAATTTGGCCAAAAAACACTTTTTCCTCTCATTTCGGTGACAGAAAGATCTGGAATCTGAGAGGAGTCACAAATTTCCTTCCACCCAGCGTTCCCACAAGCCTCCCAATAAAAATGGTACCTCACTTTTAGGGGTAGGCCTAGCGCCCGCAACAGGAAATGCCCAAAACACAATATGGACAGATCACATTTTCACAAAGAAAACAGACATGTTTTTTACAAAGTGCCTAGCTGTGGATTTTGGCCTCTAGCTCAGCTGGTATCTGTGAAATCTAGCAACCCTGCGCATTTTTTAAACTAGACACCTAGGGGAATCCAAGATGGGGTGACTTGTGGGGCTCTGACCAGGTTGTGTTAACCAGAAACCTTTGCAAACCTCAAAATCTGGCCAAAAAACACTTTTTCCTCTCATTTTGGTGACAGAAAGATCTGGAATCTGAGAGGAGACACAAATTTCCTTCCACCCAGCGTTCCCATAAGTCTCGCAATAAAAATGGTACCTCACTTTTATTGGTAGGTCTAGGACCCGCAACAGGAAATGCCCCAAACACAATGTGGACACATCACATTTTCAGAAAGAAAACAGAGCTGTTTTTTACAAAGTGTCTAGCTTTGGATTTTGGCCTCTAGCTCAGCTGGCATCTGGGAAATCTAGCAACCCTGCGCATTTTTGAAAACTAGACACCTAGGGGAATCCAAGATGGGGTGACTTGTGGGGCTCTGACCAGGTTGTGTTAACCAAAATCCTTTGCAAACCTCAAAATGTGGCCAAAAACACTTTTTCCTCTCATTTCGGTGACAGAAAGATCTGGAATCTGAGAGGAGCCACAAATTTCCTTCCACCCAGCATTCCCACAAGTCTCGCAATAAAAATGGTACCTCACTTTTATGGGTAGGCCTAGGGCCCACAACAGGAAATGCCCAAAAACACATTGTGGACAGATCACATTTTCAGAAAGAAAACAGAGCTGTTTTTTACAAAGTGCCTAGCTGTGGAGTTTGGCCTCTAGCTCAGCTGGCACCTGGGGAAACCTAGCAAACCTGTGCATTTTTTAAAACTAGACACCTAGGGGAATCCAAGATGGGGTGACTGGTAGGGCTCTGACCAGGTTTTGTTACCCAGAATCCTTTGCAAACCTCAAAAGTTGGCCCCAAAAAAATGTTCCTCTCATTTCGGTGACAGAAAGTTCTGGAATCTGAGAGGAGCAACAAATGTCCTTCCACCCAGCGTTCCCACAAGTCTCCCAATAAAAATGGTACCTCACTTTTATGGGTAGGCCTAGCGCCAGCAACAGGAAATGCCCAAAACACAACATGGACAGATCACATTTTCACAAAGAAAACAGAGCTGTTTTTTTACAAAGTGCCTAGCTGTGGATTTTGGCCTTTAGCTCAGCTGGCACCTGGGGAAACCTGGCAAACCTGCGCATTTTTTAAAACTAGACACCTAGCGGAATCCAACATGGGGTGACTGGTAGGGCTCTGACCAGGTTTTGTTACACAGAATCCTTTGCAAACCTCAAAATTTGTCCCAAAAAAAAAATGTTCCTCTCATTTCGGTGACAGAAAATTCTGGAATCTGAGAAAAGCACCAAATTTCCCTCCAACCAGCGTTCCCACAAGTCTCCCAATAAAAATGGTACCTCACTTTTAGGGGTAGGCCTAGCGCCCGCAACAGGAAATGCCCAAAACATAACGTGGACACATCACATTTTCACAAAGAAAACAGAGCTGTTCTTTGCAAAGTGCCTTGCTGTGGATTTTGGCCTCTAGCTCAGCCGGCACCTAGGGAAACCTAGCAACCCTGCATAGTTTTTAAAAGAAGACACCTAGGGGAATCCAAGATGGGGTAAATTTTGGGGCTCTGACCAGGTTCTGTTATCCAGAATCCTTTGCAAACCTCAACATTTGGCCAAAAAACACTTTTTCCTCTCATTTATGTGGCAGACAGGTGTGGAATCTGAAAGGAGCCACAAATGTCCTTCCACCCAGCATTCCCCCAAGTCTCCCAATAAAAATGGTACCTAACTTGTGTGGGTAGCCCTAGCGCCCACAACAAGAAATGCCCCAAAACACAATGTGGACATATCACATTTTCATAAAGAAAAAAGAGCTGTTTTTTACAAAGTGCCTAGCTGTGGATATTGGCCTCTAGCTCAGCCGTCACCTAGGGAAACCTAGCAACCGTGCATAGTTTTGAAAACTAGACACCTAAGGGAATCCAAGCTGGATTGACTTGTGGGGCTCTGACCAGGTTGTG
Organism: Pleurodeles waltl; assembly: GCF_031143425.1. Taxonomy (NCBI): domain Eukaryota; kingdom Metazoa; phylum Chordata; class Amphibia; order Caudata; family Salamandridae; genus Pleurodeles; species Pleurodeles waltl. Next base: position 1,304,033,488 of record NC_090445.1, read on the forward strand.
TTAACCAGAATCCTTTGCAAACCTCAAAATTTGGCCAAAAAACACTTTTTCATCTCATTTCGGTGACAGAAAGATCTGGAATCTGAGAGGAGCCACAAATTTCCTTCCACCCAGCGTTCCCACAAGTCTCCCAATAAAAATGGTACCTCACTTTTATGGGTAGGCCTAGCGCCCGCAACAGGAAATGCCCAAAACACAACATGGACAGATCACATTTTCACAAAGAAAACAGAGCTGTTTTTTACAAAGTGCCTAACTGTGGATTTTGGCCTCTAGCTCAGCCGGCACCTAGGGAAACCTAGCAACCCTGCATAATTTTGAAAACTAGACACCTAAGGGAATCCAAGATGGATTGACTTGTGGGGCTCTGACCAGGTTCTGTTAACCAGAATCCTTTGCAAACCTCAAAATGTGGCCAAAAAACACTTTTTCCTCTCATTTCGGTGACAGAAAGATCTGGAATCTGAGAGGAGCCACAAATTTCCTTCCATCCAGCGTTCCCACAAGTCTCCCAATAAAAATGGTACCTCACTTTTATGGGTAGGCCTAGGGCCCGCAACAGGAAATGCCCAAAACACAACATGGACAGATCACATTTTCACAAAGAAAACAGACCTGTTTTTTACAAAGTGCCCAGCTGTGGATTTTGGCCTCTAGCTCAGCTGGTATCTGTGAAATCTAGCAACTCTGCGCATTTTTGAAAACTAGACACCTAGGGGAATCCAAGATGGGGTGACCTGTGGGGCTCTGACCAGGTTGTGTTAACCAGAAACCTTTGCAAACCTCAACATCTGGCCAAAAAACACTTTTTCATCTCATTTTGGTGACAGAAAGATCTGGAATCTGAGAGGAGCCACAAATTTCCTTCCACCCAGCGTTCCCACAAGTCTCGCAATAAAAATGGTACCTCACTTTTATTGGTAGGCCTAGGACCTGCAACAGGAAATGCCCCAAACACAATGTGGACACATCACATTTTCAGAAAGAAAACAGAGCTGTTTTTTACAAAGTGCCTAGCTGTGGATTTTGGCCTCTAGCTCAGCTGGCATCTGGGAAATCTAGCAACCTTGCGCATTTTTGAAAACTAGACACCTAGGGGAATCCAAGATGGGGTGACTTGTGGGGCTCTGACCAGGTTGTGTTAACCAGAATCCTTTGCAAACCTCAAAATGTGGCCAAAAACACTTTTTCCTCTCATTTCGGTGACAGAAAGATCTGGAATCTGAGAGGAGCCACACATTTCCTTCCACCCAGCGTTCCCACAAGTCTCGCAATAAAAATGGTACCTCACTTTTATGGGTAGGCCTAGGGCCCACAACAGGAAATGCCCCAAACACAATGTGGACAGATCACATTTTCAGAAAGAAAACAGAGCTCTTTTTTACAAAGTGCCTAGCTGTGGATTTTGGCCTCTAGCTCAGCTGGCATCTGGGAAATCTAGCAACCGAGTGCGCATTTGTGAAAACTAGACACCTAGGGGAATCCAAGATGGGGTGACTTGTGGGGCTCTGACCAGGTTGTGTTAACCAGAATCCTTTGCAAACCTCAAACTTTGGCCAAAAAACACTTTTTCCTCTCATTTCGGTGACAGAAAGATCTGGAATCTGAGAGGAGCCACAAATGTCCTTCCACCCTGCGTTCCCACAAGTCTCCCAATAAAAATGGTACCTCACTTTTATGGGTAGGCCGAGCGCCAGCAACAGGAAATGCCCAAAACACAACATGGAAAGATCACATTTTCACAAAGAAAACAGAGCAGTTTTTTTACAAAGTGCCTAGCTGTGGATTTTGGCCTTTAGCTCAGCTGGCACCTGGGGAAACCTGGCAAACCTGCGCATTTTTTAAAACTAGACACCTAGAGGAATCCAACATGGGGTGACTGGTAGGGCTCTGTCCAGCTTTTGTTACCCAGAATCCTTTGCAAACCTCAAAATTTGTCCCAAAAAAAAAATGTTCCTCTCATTTCGGTGACAGAAAATTCTGGAATCTGAGAAAAGCACCAAATTTCCCTCCACCCAGCATTCCCACAAGTCTCCCAATAAAAATGGTACCTCACTTTTATGGGTAGGGCTAGCGCCCGCAACAGGAAATGCCCAAAACATAACGTGGACACATCACATTTTCACAAAGAAAACAGAGCTGTTCTTTGCAAAGTGCCTTGCTGTGGATTTTGGCCTCTAGCTCAGCCGGCACCTAGGGAAACCTAGCAACCCTGCATAGTTTTTAAAAATAGACACATAGGGGAATCCAAGATGGGGTGACTTGTGGGGCTCTGACCAGGTTCTGTTATCCAGAATCCTTTGCAAACCTCAACATTTGGCCAAAAAACACTTTTTCCTCTAATTTCCGTGGCAGACAGGTGTGGAATCTGAAAGGAGACACAAATTTCCTTCCACCCAGCATTCCCCCAAGTCTCCCAATAAAAATGGTACCTAACTTGTTTGGGTAGCCCTAGCGCCCACAACAAGAAATGCCCCAAAACACAATGTGGACACATCACATTTTCATAAAGAAAAAAAGAGCTGTTTTTTACAAAGTGCCTAGCTGTGGATTTTGGCCTCTAGCTCAGCCGGCACCTAGGGAAACCTAGCAACCCTGCATAATTTTGAAAACTAGACACCTAAGGGAATCCAAGATGGATTGACTTGTGGGGCTCTGACCAGGTTCTGTTAACCAGAATCCTTTGCAAACCTCAAAATGTGGCCAATAAACACTTTTTCCTCTCATTTCGGTGACAGAAAGATCTGGAATCTGAGAGGAGCTACAAATTTCCTTCCATCCAGCATTCCCACAAGTCTCCCAATAAAAATGGTACCTCACTTTTATGGGTAGGCCTAGGGCCCGCAACAGGAAATGCCCAAAACACAACATGGACAGATCACATTTTCACAAAGAAAAGAGAGCTGTTTTTTACAAAGTGCCTAGCTGTGGATTTTGGCCTCTAGCTCAGCTGGCATCTTGGAAATCTAGCAACCCTGCGCATTTTTGAAAACTAGACACCTAGGGGAATCCAAGATGGGGTGACTTGTGGGGCTCTGACCAGGTTGTGTTAACCAGAAACCTTTGCAAACCTCAAAATCTGGCCAAAAAACACTTTTTCCTCTCATTTTGGTGACAGAAAGATCTGGAATCTGAGAGGAGCCACAAATTTCCTTCCACCCAGCGTTCCCACAAGTCTCGCAATAAAAATGGTACCTCACTTTTATTGGTAGGCCTAGGACCCGCAACAGGAAATGCCCCAAACACAATGTGGACACATCACATTTTCAGAAAGAAAACAGAGCTGTTTTTTACAAAGTGCCTAGCTGTGGATTTTGGCCTCTAGCTCAGCTGGCATCTGGAAAATCTAGCAACCCTGCGCATTTTTGAAAACTAGACACCTAGGGGAATCCAAGATGGGGTGACTTGTGGGGCTCTGACCAGGTTGTGTTAACCAGAATACTTTGCAAACCTCAAAATCTGGCCAAAAAACACTTTTTCCTCTCATTTCGGTGACAGAAAGATCTGGAATCTGAGAGGAGCCACAAATTTCCTTCCACCCAGCATTCCCACAAGTCTCGCAATAAAAATGGTACCTCACTTTTATGGGTAGGCCTAGGGCCCACAACAGGAAATGCCCAAAAACACATTGTGGACAGATCACATTTTCAGAAAGAAAACAGAGCTGTTTTTTACAAAGTGCCTAGCTGTGGATTTTGGCCTCTAGCTCAGCTGGCATCTAGGAAATCTAGCAACCCTGCGCATTTTTGAAAACTAGACACCTAGGGGAATCCAAGATGGGGTGACTTGTGGGGCTCTGACCAGGTTGTGTTAACCAGAATCCTTTGCAAACCTCAAACTTTGGCCAAAAAACACTTTTTCCTCTCATTTCGGTGACAGAAAGATCTGGAATCTGAGAGGAGCAACAAATGTCCTTCCACCCAGCGTTCCCACAAGTCTCCCAATAAAAATGGTACCTCACTTTTATGGGTAGGCCTAGCGCCAGCAACAGGAAATGCCCAAAACACAACATGGACAGATCACATTTTCACAAAGAAAACAGAGCTGTTTTTTTACAAAGTGCCTAGCTGTGGATTTTGGCCTTTAGCTCAGCTGGCACCTGGTGAAACCTGGCAAACCTGCGCATTTTTTAAAACTAGACACCTAGCGGAATCCAACATCGGGTGACTGGTAGGGCTCTGACCAGGTTTTGTTACACAGAATCCTTTGCAAACCTCAAAATTTGTCCCCAAAAAAAAATGTTCCTCTCATTTCGGTGACAGAAAATTCTGGAATCTGAGAAAAGCACCAAATTTCCCTCCACCCAGCGTTCCCACAAGTCTCCCAATAAAAATGGTACCTCACTTTTAGGGGTAGGCCTAGCGCCCGCAACAGGAAATGCCCAAAACATAACGTGGACACATCACATTTTCACAAAGAAAACAGAGCTGTTCTTTGCAAAGTGCCTTACTGTGGATTTTGGCCTCTAGCTCAGCCGGCACCTAGGGAAACCTAGCAACCCTGCATAGTTTTTAAAAGAAGACACCTAGGGGAATCCAAGATGGGGTAACTTGTGGGGCTCTGACCAGGTTCTGTTATCCAGAATCCTTTGCAAACCTCAACATTTGGCCAAAAAACACTTTTTCCTCTCATTTCCGTGGCAGACAGGTGTGGAATCTGAAAGGAGACACAAATTTCCTTCCACCCAGCATTCCCCCAAGTCTCCCAATAAAAATGGTACCTCACTTTTATGGGTAGGCCTAGGGCCCACAACAGGAAAAGCCCAAAACACAACATGGACAGATCACATTTTCACAAAGAAAACAGAGCTGTTTTTTACAAAGTGCCTAACTGTGGATTTTGGCCTCTAGCTCAGCCGGCACCTAGGGAAACCTAGCAACCCTGCATAATTTTGAAAACTAGACACCTAAGGGAATCCAAGATGGATTGACTTGTGGGGCTCTGACCAGGTTCTGTTAACCAGAATCCTTTGCAAACCTCAAAATGTGGCCAAAAAACACTTTTTCCTCTCATTTCGGTGACAGAAAGATCTGGAATCTGAGAGGAGCCACAAATTTCCTTCCATCCAGCGTTCCCACAAGTCTCCCAATAAAAATGGTACCTCACTTTTATGGGTAGGCCTAGGGCCCGCAACAGGAAATGCTCAAAACACAACATGGACAGATCACATTTTCACAAAGAAAAGAGAGCTGTTTTTTACAAAGTGCCTAGCTGTGGATTTTGGCCTCTAGCTCAGCTGGCATCTGGGAAATATAGCAACCCTGCGCATTTTTGAAAACTAGACACCTAGGGGAATCCAAGATGGGGTGACTTGTGGGGCTCTGAGCAGGTTGTGTTAACCAGAATCCTTTGCAAACCTCAAAATGTGGGCAAAAACACTTTTTCCTCTCATTTCGGTGACAGAAAGATCTGGAATCTGAGAGGAGCCACAAATTTCCTTCCACCCAGCATTCTGTACTGCCATTTGATAAGTTTTGTTTTGACCAATGACTTTGTGTTTCACCACTGCGCATATTAGTTGCTCAATGTTCACCAGTAGCACATGGTATGTTTTGTTCAGTTGAGCCGCCTATGGGCTTTGACATGGCATTAGCCATTACTTTCTGTATTCAGTTTAGCCGCCTATGGGCTTTGACATTGCATTAGTCATTACATTCTGTATTCTGCCTATTGGCTTTGACATGGCATTAGCCATTACTTTCTGTATTCAGTTGAGCCGCCTATGGGCTTTGACATCGCATTAGCCATTACATTCTGTATTCTGCCTATTGGCTTTGACATGCTGTATCCAGTCTAGCCGCCTATTGGCTTTGACATTGCATGCCTATTGACTTTGACATGATGTATTCAATTTAGCTGCCTATTGACTTTGACATGCTATTAGATATTCTGCCTATGGGCTTTGACATGATATTATATATTGCATTTTGTATTCAGCTTAACTGCCTATTGGCTTTGACATGATATTCAGCTCCGCTGCCTATTGGCTTTGACATGATATTATACATTGCATTTTATATTCAGCTCAGCTGCCTATTGGCTTTGACATGATATTATACATTGCATTTTGTATTCAGCTCAGCTGCCTATGGGCTTTGACATGATATTATATATTGCATTTTGTATTCAGCTTAACTGCCTATTGGCTTTGACATGATATTATATATTGCATTTTGTATTCAGCTCAGCTGCCTATTGGCTTTGACATGACACTAGACATTGCATTTGATATTTAGGTTAGCTGCCTATTGCCTTTAACATGACATTGCATTTGATATTTAGGTTAGCTGCCTATTGCCTTTAACGTGGAGTTAGACATTGCAGTTGAGAATCCAAGCTGTATTTTTCCAAGCTGTGTTTTTGCACCAGAGAACCAAGATGTTTTTCTCACAGAAGACTAGACATGATAAGAGAGAGTACATGGGTGTTGTTTTTTCTTCGCTTGAGCTTGGGAACAGGAGTAGTCTTGGAGACCTGGCCAGTCTCCAAAAGGCTTGCTCAGTTTCCCAGGTCTGAGAGGAGGGGGCACACCTTTGTAACGAATGTAAGAGGCTGCAGAGGGTCAGATTCGAATCTGCCGGACCTCGTGCTGGAGCTTGGCGCCAGCTGCCAGCAATCCCGTGTGGGTAGATGAATCTCTCTTTCTCGCGGCTGACAGGGGTCCTCAGCTTGCAGACCTTAGAAAGATGAAGCTGTGAATAGTTCCCACACGGTGAAGTATTTGTTTTGCTTTGCATTCAATATCTTATAAATATAACCTGCTGTGTATATTGCAAACTGATATATTTTGTTTGATTAACGCGGACTTGAAAGCTACTAATTCGTCATACATAAAATATTGTGGTTGGGGAAGAATTAACAACAATAAAAGTCTTCTTTGACCTCAGAAGTGCATTTCTGTTGTGTTATGTTAGTGCTTAGAAACTAGATAAGAGGAAAGCACTACAATTGGTACCTGGAGTCGTGGGGTCGGTCATTAAGAGGTGATTAAGAAGGGGTTTGACGAGTTAGTAGATTTCTAAGTGCACACTTTAAAAGTGTAATTGTTTTTTTGTTGTTTGGAGAGTGACAGAAATTGTTTTTTGTTGTTTGGAGAATCACAGTAGCACGGCAGACCATGTCATGTGTTGTTAAACTGCCTGATGGTGCTACGAAAAACTGTGAATTGTTTGTTGTTTGGAGAATCACAGTAGCACGGCAGACCATGTCATGTGTTGTTAAACTGCCTGATGGTGCTAAGAAAAACTGTGAATTGTTTTCGGTTTGGGGAATTACAGAAGAAAATGCATGTGTAGAAAACGTGTGTTTTGGAAGTAATGATGACAGAAAGGTCTGGATACCTTTATCTGCTTACAGAGAAATGCAGGAGAAATGTAGGAAGTTGGAACATGAAAATAGGAATTTACGTGAGCAAATTAGCCCGACTGAAAGTTATAAAAGGGCTGTTTTTGAAGAATCTTTCTTGTCCCATTCCAGTAATGAGGGGGTTAAGACAGCTCCGAGCTGCACTGAGTTTTCGTGTGAGCCAGGGTTTTTGGCAGACAAAATGCATTCCTTAACTGATAACACGGACGAGAGAGACCAGAATGTGATTTACGAGTTACCGTTGCAAAATGCACAATTAAAACGAAGGATTTTAGAGCAAGACACCCCGAGTTTCATTAGCTTGTTTGATTTTTGGAAAAAGAATAGCCCTCATTTGAGAGAAATCCTAACACTTTTGTATATGGTCACTGTGAAAAATAATATGCAGCTGCGCGCTTGTGATTTGGCAAATGAAATAATGCAGACTTTAGGTTTTTGCGCAGTGCAAGAAGGAAATACTTATGTACATTTAAATCATGAACAAGGAAAGAAAATAGTGCCCCTAGCTAGAATCATACAATGGATCTGGTACTTGCAAGACAGGGCTAGAGTACCACAGATAAAAGAATTACCAATGAAGTTGTGTGCACCATTTGAATTCGTGTCCACTGAAGATAAAAAGCATGTTTGTTTTACTAATGATTCATTGACTGAAATGTTGCTTTCTGGCACAGTAGAAGGAACAGTGTTGTATAATGTGTGTCAGATTTTAAAGCAAGAGCTACGTGAGATGTGTCATTTTTACGCTGATTTTTGGTTCTTTGATAATGTTTTAGCCACATGGCTTGTACCTAACTGGTTCAATTACCTTGCAGATGTTAATGAGAAAAATTCAGAGAGAGAAGTGTACACCCAGAATTCTGCCTTAGTGGGGATGGCTAAGTGGGTGCCCCAGAAATGTGAACAGCTGAGAGAAAAAGCCACTTACAGGTGGGCAGAGATGAGAGAGATGCACATTCCCCTAGATTTGATAAAAACTGTGCAGCACGCACAAAAGCAATCTGTCATGCAAGCAGTCACAGAGCAGTTGGGGAGAGGAAAGTTACCAGGACAGAAATGGCAAATTGATCAGGTTTTAGGGAAAGTGATTGTTGCAAATTACCAAGGAAAAATCGAAATTATGCTGATACCTAGAAAAGAATCTGATTCATTCATACAAATTGGAGACAGAATGGCCCAAATTGGCAAAAGTGCAGTGAATGGAGGTTTGGTAAAGAAGGAGTCTGCCCCAGCCCTTCTGACAGTGCAAGAAAAGGGAAGCTGTGGCGCAGCAGATAAAAACCTCAGTGCTGATGTGTGGGCTGAAGCCCCAAGTGATCCTCCAGAACCTGCAGAAAATATAACAAAGGGCCTCAAAAACGTCCTGCTGATAATAAAACAGGGAAAGAAAGAGAAAGGGTGCAGTTTAAATGAAAAATGTTATTTGCAAGAAAAGTCATACTTGTTTCTTTTGCAGATCCTACCACGCTTCGCCACTGTCCCCGAGTGTGCTGTGTGGTCCCCCTTCCGGTGTGTGCGTGTGGGGTCGGGGAAGGGTCCGAATCCCCAACCTGAACCTGGCTGAGTAAAGTGCCAGCACCATGGATCCATTTTGCGCAAACTGCGCCTTCAGTTCAAGTTCAACTTGTTTGATTGTATTCTTCCATTGGAACTAAGCTGTGATTTTTCTTTTTTTTTCTTTTCCCTCTCGTATGGAACTCTGACTTTTGCTTATCTTCCAGCAAACCTTTCAGGTGGACCGTGCCCCTTTACATGAGCAGAACTCATGCCACATCAAATTGCTAACACTGTTGAATTAGAGACTTATTCAGAGTATAAAAATTGCCCAGTCTTCTCTATGTAGATGTATCTGATGTGAAAGGTTATGAGATCAATGTGTTAATTCACTTCTATTGCTTTACAGGGATTGCTTTGACTTGCTGATAATGTTTTTTTTTTGTTTTGTGCCGATGTTTTTTTTGTTTTTGTTTGAAACAAGAGATATGTGAAACAAAAATTCATTGGTCAAAGGGCGGAATGTACTGCCATTTGATAAGTTTTGTTTTGACCAATGACTTTGTGTTTCACCACTGCGCATATTAGTTGCTCAATGTTCACCAGTAGCACATGGTATGTTTTGTTCAGTTGAGCCGCCTATGGGCTTTGACATGGCATTAGCCATTACTTTCTGTATTCAGTTTAGCCGCCTATGGGCTTTGACATTGCATTAGTCATTACATTCTGTATTCTGCCTATTGGCTTTGACATGGCATTAGCCATTACTTTCTGTATTCAGTTGAGCCGCCTATGGGCTTTGACATCGCATTAGCCATTACATTCTGTATTCTGCCTATTGGCTTTGACATGCTGTATCCAGTTTAGCCGCCTATTGGCTTTGACATTGCATGCCTATTGACTTTGACATGATGTATTCAATTTAGCTGCCTATTGACTTTGACATGCAATTAGATATTCTGCCTATGGGCTTTGACATGATATTATATATTGCATTTTGTATTCAGCTTAACTGCCTATTGGCTTTGACATGATATTCAGCTCCGCTGCCTATTGGCTTTGACATGATATTATACATTGCATTTTATATTCAGCTCAGCTGCCTATTGGCTTTGACATGATATTATACATTGCATTTTGTATTCAGCTCAGCTGCCTATGGGCTTTGACATGATATTATATATTGCATTTTGTATTCAGCTTAACTGCCTATTGGCTTTGACATGATATTATATATTGCATTTTGTATTCAGCTCAGCTGCCTATTGGCTTTGACATGACACTAGACATTGCATTTGATATTTAGGTTAGCTGCCTATTGCCTTTAACATGACATTGCATTTGATATTTAGGTTAGCTGCCTATTGCCTTTAACGTGGAGTTAGACATTGCAGTTGAGAATCCAAGCTGTATTTTTCCAAGCTGTGTTTTTGCACCAGAGAACCAAGATGTTTTTCTCACAGTAGACTAGACATGATAAGAGAGAGTACATGGGTGTTGTTTTTTCTTCGCTTGAGCTTGGGAACAGGAGTAGTCTTGGAGACCTGGCCAGTCTCCAAAAGGCTTGCTCAGTTTCCCAGGTCTGAGAGGAGGGGGCACACCTTTGTAACGAATGTAACAGGCTGCAGAGGGTCAGATTCGAATATGCCGGACCTCGTGCTGGAGCTTGGCGCCAGCTGCCAGCAATCCCGTGTGGGTAGATGAATCTCTCTTTCTCGCGGCTGACAGGGGTCCTCAGCTTGCAGACCTTAGAAAGATGAAGCTGTGAATAGTTCCCACATGGTGAAGTATTTGTTTTGCTTTGCATTCAATATCTTATAAATATAACCTGCTGTGTATATTGCAAACTGATATATTTTGTTTGATTAACGCGGACTTGAAAGCTACTAATTCGTCATACATAAAATATTGTGGTTGGGGAAGAATTAACAACAATAAAAGTCTTCTTTGACCTCAGAAGTGCATTTCTGTTGTGTTATGTTAGTGCTTAGAAACTAGATAAGAGGAAAGCACTACACATTCCCACAAGTCTCGCAATAAAAATGGTACCTCACTTTTATGGGTAGGCCTAGGGCCCACAACAGGAAATGCCCAAAAACACATTGTGGACAGATCACATTTTCAGAAAGAAAACAGAGCTGTTTTTTACAAAGTGCCTAGCTGTGGATTTTGGCCTCTAGCTCAGCTGGCATCTGGGAAATCTAGCAACCCTGCGCATTTTTGAAAACTAGACACCTAGGGGAATCCAAGATGGGGTGACTTGTGGGGCTCTGACCAGGTTGTGTTAACCAGAATCCTTTGCAAACCTCAAACTTTGGCCAAAAAACACTTTTTCCTCTCATTTTGGTGAAAGAAAGATCTGGAATCTGAGAGGAGCAACAAATGTCCTTCCACCCAGCGTTCCCACAAGTCTCCCAATAAAAATGGTACCTCACTTTTATGGGTAGGCCTAGCGCCAGCAACAGGAAATGCCCAAAACACAACATGGACAGATCACATTTTCACAAAGAAAACAGAGCTGTTTATTTACAAAGTGCTTAGCTGTGGATTTTGGCCTTTAGCTCAGCTGGCACCTGGGGAAACCTGGCAAACCTGCGCATTTTTTAAAACTAGACACCTAGCGGAATCCAACATGGGGTGACTGGTAGGGCTCTGACCAGGTTTTGTTACACAGAATCCTTTGCAAACCTCAAAATTTGTCCCCCAAAAAAAATGTTCCTCTCATTTCGGTGACAGAAAATTCTGGAATCTGAGAAAAGCACCAAATTTCCCTCCACCCAGCGTTCCCACAAGTCTCCCAATAAAAATGGTACCTCACTTTTAGGGGTAGGCCTAGCGCCCGCAACAGGAAATGCCCAAAACATAACGTGGACACATCACATTTTCACAAAGAAAACAGAGCTGTTCTTTGCAAAGTGCCTTGCTGTGGATTTTGGCGTCTAGCTCAGCCGGCACCTAGGGAAACCTAGCAACCCTGCATAGTTTTTAAAAGAAGACACCTAGGGGAATCCAAGATGGGGTAACTTGTGGGGCTCTGACCAGGTTCTGTTATCCAGAATCCTTTGCAAACCTCAACATTTGGCCAAAAAACACTTTTTCCTCTCATTTCCGTGGCAGACAGGTGTGGAATCTGAAAGGAGACACAAATTTCCTTCCACCCAGCATTCCCCCAAGTCTCCCAATAAAAATGGTACCTCACTTTTATGGGTAGGCCTAGGGCCCACAACAGGAAATGCCCAAAACACAACATGGACAGATCACATTTTCACAAAGAAAACAGAGCTGTTTTTTACAAAGTTCCTAACTGTGGATTTTGGCCTCTAGCTCAGCCGGCACCTAGGGAAACATAGCAACCCTGCATAATTTTGAAAACTAGACACCTAAGGGAATCCAAGATGGATTGACTTGTGGGGCTCTGACCAGGTTCTGTTAACCAGAATCCTTTGCAAACCTCAAAATGTGGCCAAAAAACACTTTTTCCTCTCATTTCGGTGACAGAAAGATCTGGAATCTGAGAGGAGCCACAAATTTCCTTCCATCCAGCGTTCCCACAAGTCTCCCAATAAAAATGGTACCTCACTTTTATGGGTAGGCCTAGGGCCCGCAACAGGAAATGCCCAAAACACAACATGGACAGATCACATTTTCACAAAGAAAAGAGAGCTGTTTTTTACAAAGTGCCTAGCTGTAGATTTTGGCCTCTAGCTCAGCTGGCATCTGGGAAATCTAGCAACCCTGCGCATTTTTGAAAACTAGACACCTAGGGGAATCCAAGATGGGGTGACTTGTGGGGCTCTGACCAGGTTGTGTTAACCAGAATCCTTTGCAAACCTCAAAATGTGGCGAAAAACACTTTTTCCTCTCATTTCGGTGACAGAAAGATCTGGAATCTGAGAGAAGCCACAAATGTCCTTCCACCCAGCGTTCCCACAAGTCTCCCAATAAAAATGGTACCTCACTTTTATGGGTAGGCCTAGCGCCAGCAACAGGAAATGCCCAAAACACAACATGGACAGATCACATTTTCACAAAGAAAACAGAGCTGTTTTTTGCAAAGTGCCTAGCTGTGGATTTTGGCCTTTAGCTCAGCTGGCACCTGGGGAAACCTGGCAAACCTGCGCATTTTTTAAAACTAGACACCTAGCGGAATCCAACATGGGGTGACTGGTAGGGCTCTGACCAGGTTTTGTTACCCAGAATCCTTTGCAAACCTCAAAATTTGTCCCAAAAAAAAAATGTTCCTCTCATTTCGGTGACAGAAAATTCTGGAATCTGAGAAAAGCACCAAATTTCCCTCCACCCAGCGTTCCCACAAGTCTCACAATAAAAATGGTACCTCACTTTTATGGGTAGGCCTAGCGCCCGCAACAGGAAATGCCCAAAACATAACGTGGACACATCACATTTTCACAAAGAAAACAGAGCTGTTCTTTGCAAAGTGCCTTGCTGTGGATTTTGGCCTCTAGCTCAGCCGGCACCTAGGGAAACCTAGCAACCCTGCATAGTTTTTAAAAGTACACACCTAGGGGAATCCAAGATGGGGTGACTTGTGGGGCTCTGACCAGGTTCTGTTATCCAGAATCCTTTGCAAACCTCAACATTTGGCCAAAAAACACTTTTTCCTCTCATTTCCGTGGCAGACAGGTGTGGAATCTGAAAGGAGCCACAAATGTCCTTCCATCCAGCATTCCCCCAAGTCTCCCAATAAAAATAGTATCTAACTTGTGTTGGTAGCCCTAGCGCCCACAACAAGAAATGCCCCAAAACACAATGTGGACACATCACATTTTCATAAAGAAAAAAGAGCTGTTTTTTACAAAGTGCCTAGCTGTGGATATTGGCCTCTAGCTCAGCCGGCACCTAGGGAAACCTAGCAACCCTGCATAGTTTTGAAAACTAGACACCTAAGGGAATCCAAGCTGGATTGACTTGTGGGTCTCTGACCAGGTTGTGTTAACCAGAATCCTTTGCAAACCTCAACATTTGGCCAAAAAACACTTTTTCATCTCATTTCGGTGACAGAAAGATCTGGAATCTGAGAGGAGCCACAAATTTCCTTCCACCCAGCGTTCCCACAAGTCCCCCAATAAAAATGGTACCTCACTTCTATGGGTAGGCCTAGCGCCCACAACAGGAAATGCCCAAAACACAATGTGGACACATCACATTTTCAGAAAGAAAACAGAGCTGTTTTTTACAAAGTGCCTAGCTGTGGATTTTGGCCTCTAGCTCAGCCGGCACCTAGGGAAACCTAGCAACCCGGCATAATTTTGAAAACTAGACACCTAAGGGAATCCAAGATGGATTGACTTGTGGGGCTCTGACCAGGTTCTGTTAACCAGAATCCTTTGCAAACCTCAAAATGTGGCCAAAAAACACTTTTTCCTCTCATTTCGGTGACAGAAAGATCTGGAATCTGAGAGGAGCCACAAATTTCGTTCCATCCAGCGTTCCCACAAGTCTCCCAATAAAAATGGTACCTCACTTTTATGGGTAGGCCTAGGGCCCGCAACAGGAAATGCCCAAAACACAACATGGACAGATCACATTTTCACAAAGAAAAGAGAGCTGTTTTTTACAAAGTGCCTAACTGTGGATTTTGGCATCTAGCTCAGCTGGCATCTGGGAAATCTAGCAACCCTGCACATTTTTGAAAACTAGACACCTAGGGGAATCCAAGATGGGGTGACTTGTGGGGCTCTGACCAGGTTCTGTTACCCAGAATCCTTTGCAAACCTCAACATTTGGCCAAAAAACACTTTTTCCTCTCATTTCCGTGGCAGACAGTTGTGGACTCTGAAAGGAGCCACAAATGTGCTTCCACCTAGCGTTCCTCCAAGTCTCCCAATAAAAATGATACCTCACTTGTGTGGGTAGGCCTAGTGCCCGCGACAGGAAAAGCCCAAAAACACAAGATGGGCACATCACATTTTCAGAAAAAAAACAGAGCTGTTTTTTATAAAGTGCCTAGCTGTGGATTTTGGCCCCTAGCTCAGCTGGCATCTGGGAAATCTAGCAACCCTGCACATTTTTGAAAACTAGACACCTAGGGGAATCGAAGATGGGGTGACTTGTGTGGCTCCGACCAGGTTGTGTTAACCAGAATCCTTTGCAATCCTCAAAATTTGGCCAAAAAACACTTTTTCCTCTCATTTCGGTGACAGAAAGATCTGGAATCTGAGAGGAGCCACAAATTTCCCTCCACCCAGCGTTTCCACAAGTCTCCCAATAAAAATGGTACCTCACTTTTATGGGTAGGCCTAGCACCCGCAACAGGAAATGCCCAAAACACAACATGGACAGATCACATTTTCACAAAGAAAACAGAGTTGTTTTTTACAAAGTGCCTAGCTCTGGATTTTGGCCTCGAGCTCAGCTGGCACCTGGGGAAACCTAGCAAACCTGCGCATTTTTTAAAACTAGACACCTAGGGGAATCCAAGATGGGGTGACTGGTAGGGCTCTGACCAGGTTTTGTTACCAGAATCCTTTGCAAACCTCAAAATTTGGCCCCAAAAAAAGTTTTCCTCTCATTTCGGTGGCAGAAAATTGTGGAATCTGAGAAAAGTCACAAATTTCCCTCCACCCAGCGTTCCCACAAGTCTCCCAATAAAAATGGTACCTCACTTTTATGGGTAGGCCTAGCGCCCGCAACAGGAAATGCCCAAAACATAACGTGGACAGATCACATTTTCACAAAGAAAACAGAGCTGTTTTTTGCAAAGTGCCTAGCTGTTGATTTTGGCCTCTAGCTCAGCCGGCACCTAGGAAAACCTAGCAACCCTGCATAGTTTTTAAAAGTAGACACCTAGGGGAATCCAAGATCGGATCACTTGTGGGGCTCTGACCAGGTTCTGTTACCCAGAATCCTTTGCAAACCTCAACATTTGGCCCAAAAACACTTTTTCCTCTCATTTCCTTGGCAGGCAGTTGTGGAATATGAAAGGAGCCACAAATTCCCTTCCACCCAGCGTTCCCCCAAGTCTCCCAATAAAAATGATACCTCACTTGTGTGGGTAGGCCTAGTGCCCGCGACAGGAAATGCTGAAAAACACAATGTGGACACATGACATTTTCAGAAAGAAAACAGAGCTGTTTTTTACAAAGTGCCTAGCTGGCATCTGGGAAATCTAGCAACCCTGCGCATTTTAGAAAACTAGACACCTAGGGGAATCCAAGATGGGGTGACTTGTGGGTATCTGAACAGATTCTGTTACCCAGAATCCTTTGCAAACCTCAACATTTGGCCAAAAAACTCTTTTTCCTCTCATTTCCGTGACAGACAGTTGTGGAATCTGAAAGGAGCCACAAATTTCCATCCACCCAGCATTCCCCCAAGTCTCCCAATAAAAATGGTACCTAACTTGTGTGGGTAGCCCTAGCGCCCACAACAAGAAATGCCCCAGAACACAATGTGGACACATCACATTTTCACAAAGAAAACAGAGCTGTTTTTTACAAAGTGCCTAGCTGTGGATATTGGCCTCTAGCTCAGCCGGCACCTGGGAACCCCAGCAACCCTGCATAGTTTTGAAAACTAGACACCTAAGGGAATCCAAGCTGGATTGACTTGTGGGGCTCTGACCAGGTTCTGTCTGTTAACCAGAATCCTTTGCAAACCTAAAAATTTGGCTAAAAAACACTTTTTCCTCTCATTTCGGTGACAGAAAGATCTGGAATCTGAGAGGAGCCACAAATTTCCTTCCACCCAGCGTTCCCACAAGTCCCCCAATAAAAATGGTACCTCACTTCTATGGGTAGGCCTAGCGCCCACAACAGGAAATGCCCAAAACACAATGTGGACACATCACATTTTCAGAAAGAAAACAGAGCTGTTTTTTACAAAGTGCCTAGCTGTGGATTTTGGCCTCTAGCTCAGCTGGCACCTAGGGAAACCTAGCAAACCTGCGTATTTTTTGAAACTAGACACCTAGGGGAATCCAAGATGGGGTGACTGGTAGGGCTCTGACCAGGTTTTGTTACCCAGAATCATTTGCAAACCTCAACATTTTGCCCAAAAAAAAAAAACGTCCTCTCATTTCGGTGACAGAAAATTCGGGAATCTGAGAAAAGCCACAAATTTCCCTCCACCAAGCGTTCCCACAAGTCTCCCAATAAAAATGGTACCTCACTTTTATGGCTAGGCCTAGTGCCCGCAACAGGAAATGCCCAAAACACAACATGGACACAACACATTTTCACACAGAAAACAGAGCTGTTTTTTGCAAAGGGCCTAGCTGTGGATTTTGGCCTCTAGCTCAGCCGGGACCTAGGGAAACCTAGCAACCCTGCACAGCTTTTAAAACTAGACACCTAGGGGAATCCAAAATCGGGTGATTTGTGGGGCTCTGACCAGGTTCTGTTACCCAGAATCCTTTGCAAACCTCAAAATTTGGCCAAAAGAACACTTTTTTATCTAATTTCGGTGACAGAAAGATCTGGAATCTGAGAGGAGCCACAAATTTGTTTCCACCCAAGCGTTCCCCCAAGTCTCCCCATAAAAATGGTAAATCACTTGTGTGGGTAGGCCTAGTGCCCGCAATCGGAAATGCCCCAACACACAATGTGGACACATCACATTTTCACAAAGAAAACAGAGCATTTTTTTACAAAGTGCCTAGCTGTGGATATTGGCCTCTAGCTTAGCCGGCACCTGGGGAAACCTAGCAAACCTGTGCATTTTTGAAAACTAGTCACCTAGGGGAATCCAAGATGGGGTGACTTGTAGGGCTCTCACCATGTTCTGTTACCCAGAATTCTTTGCAAACCTCAAAATGTGGCCTAAAATACTTTTTCCTCTCATTTTGGTAACAGAAAGATCTGGAATCTGAGAGGAGCCACAAATTTCCTTCCACCCAGCGTTCCCACAAGTCTCCCAATAAAAATGGTACCTCACTTTTATGGGTAGGCCTAGCGCCCGCAACAGGAAATGCCCAAAACACAATGTGGACACATCACATTTTCAGAAAGAAAACAGAGTTGTTTTTTCAAAGTGCCTAGCTGTAGATTTTGGCCTCTAGCTCAGCTTGCATGTGGGAAATCCAGCAACCCTGCACATTTTTTAAAACTAGACACCTAGGGGAATCCAAGATGGGGATACTTGTGGGGCTCTGACCAGGTTCTGTTACCCAGAATCCTTTGCAAACCTCAACATTTGGCCAAAAAACACTTTTTCTTCTCATTTCCGTGGCAGACAGTTGTGGAATCTGAAAGGAGTCACAAATTTCCTTCCACCCAGCGTTCCCCCAAGTCACCTAATAAAAATGATACCTCACTCGTGTGGGTAGGCCTAGTGCCCGCGACAGGAAAGGCCCAAAAACATAATGGGGACACATCACATTTTCAGAAAAAAAACAGAGCTGTTTTTTACAAAGTGCCTAGCTGTGGATATTGGCCTCTAGCTCAGCCGGCACCTAGGGAAAACTAGCAACCCTGCATAATTTTGAAAACTAGACACCTAAGGGAATCCAAGATGGATTTACTTGTGGGGCTCTGACCAGGTTCTGTTAACCAGAATCCTTTGCAAACCTCAAAATTTGGCCCAAAAACATTTTTTCCTCTCATTTCGGTGACAGAAAGATCCGGAATCTGAGAGGAGCCACAAATTTCCTTCCACCCAGCGTTCCCACAAGTCTCCCAATAAAAATGGTTCCTCACTTTTATTTTTATTTTTATTTTTATCTATTTTTTTGGAAAGGTAAGGTATCATACAACAAATACAAATGAGAAAACAAAACAATTTTAGCCCAGCAGGGGATAAACCTTTGGGAGACACATGACCATCTCTTTACATGATGACATACCATTTTGATTTAAACATTTAATTATTATGAGCTAACATCCAATCCTGAAATGCCCCCCAGATTACCCTCCCTTTCCTCCTTGCATGTTTCCCTTTACGTTCATATAATGCTATCTCCAGATGATACACAGCCAATAATCTGGCCAACCATTGCTGCCAAGACGGAGGTCGGACATTAAGCCAGGCGGATGATATACACAATCGAAATACTGCCATTGCCACAAAAATAAATGCTTCATACAGATTGTCTGTTTCGCCACTAACCCCTAGGACCATTACCTCAGAGGAAAGGATTAAATCATATCCCAGAACTTCTTTCAATACAGATTGAATACCTTCCTTCAAATCCTTCAATTCCCCGCATGTAGCCATGACGTGTATAATATCTGTTCCATACATCCCACATCTTGGACAGCTTGTTCCCAGCAAGCTGCCCCATTTGACAAGATGAGCTGGGGTATGATACAGATCAAATACGGTTTTATAATGTTGCGCTTGGAGGGAGGAGGAAAGTAGAATAGTGTGTCCTAATTCTAATGACCTTAAAAAGATTTTACTCCCATCTTCCAATTTCTTACTCCACTTTTCATAATTCTTCTCTAAGTCATCGGGCTGTTCTGACATTAGTAATCGATAGATTGACCTAATTGATATATTAGGATTAGCCAAAATATCATCCAGCACCTGAACACTCCTAAATCCCTGCACCCCTCCTGTTTTCCTTAAAAGGAAGTCTCGTATCTGTAGATATTTTAAAAAATCCCTCCGCTCTAAACCATAACACTTCTGTAAATCACCAAATGCCTTAACCCCGGAATTGTCAAAGAGATTCCCCAGCCTCTCTATTCCTACAGAGACCCAGCTTGCCATACATTTATCTTTAAATATGTCGGGGAGCAATGGATTCTTTTCTATCATGGTATACCAATTATATCTGCCAAATCCTTTCTTTTTATACCATGGCCGCCAGCATTTATAGGCCGCCTCCAATACCTTATACCGAGTTTTCTTGTAGTACCCGGGCTCATGAAATGTTACCAGGCACCCATTAGCTGCTGCTCCTATCTGCAGCTCATATATATTAGGGCAGTCCTCTTCATATATCCCTTCTTTTTTGGAACCCCATAAAGGGCGCATATACTGAAAGGCTGCTGCCATTTGGTATAATTTTATATTCGGTAAAGACCACTCCCCCCTTTCTCGGGGGAGAGACATAAATTTACTTGCTCTTCTACATTTACCATATGCCCATATGAATCTCATAACCACTCTATCTATCTCTTTAAATCTAGGATTATTAAAGCCCAACGGTATAGCCCGAAACAAATACAGCAACTTAGAGAGAAAAATCATTTTTACCATATTACACCTCCCCATAATAGTTAAATGTAAATTATTCCATCTGCACATATCTTGTCTTGCTTTAGTAATTATGGGATCCAGATTTAACTTAACAATTTCTCCTACTTGTGGCGTAATATCTATGCCCAGATATACTGCATGATCCACCCTTCGAGTATCCTGAGTGCTAGTGTATTGATTAATCAGTATCTGCGTTTTATCTTTATTTAGAAGGTAACCAGAGAATCTTCCGAACTTCATTGCCACCTTTTCAACCTCACTCAATGCCGGATCAGGGGTGGGAGTTAATATAGCAATATCATCTGCATAGGCTAGTACTTTTATATCCCATCCCTGCCTATGAATTGGTGGAATCTTGTTGTTATCTTCGATCTGTCTAAGCAAAGGATCTATATATACAGCAAACAAGAGTGGAGAGCATGGACATCCCTGTCTAGTACCTCTCTTAACCGGGACACTCTCCGATTGTCCCCCCGTCAGTTGTATTTTTACTGCCGGTGATCTATATAGGGCCCTTATTGCTACAATAAATTTCTTCCCTAGCCCATAATACTCCAATACATGCCATAAATACTTCCAGCTCACCCGATCAAATGCCTTTTCCGCATCAAGTAATGCCACTGCCATCGGTTCCTCATCCACTTCTGTAGCATCCAAAAGTGCTATGACTCTTCGAATATGATCGGTGGTATCCCTTCCTGGGACAAACCCATGCTGTCTAGGGAAAACTATCTTCCTAATCACCAGAGATAGTCGAGCGGCTAATATCTTTGAGTATATTTTAGTATCGCTATTGATTAGTGTAATTGGCCGGTATGACGCCGGATTTGATGCGGGTTTCCCTTTTTTCAAAAACATTACTATATTAGCCGTATCCCATGATGGAGGAATTGCCCCTCCACTCTGCACCTGAGTAAACAGCTCTAACATTACCGGAAGCAGAATGGCTTTAAATATTTTATAAAATTCTAGAGGAATTGCATCGGGACCTGTGGCCTTACCAATGGCTAAATCACCCAAAGCTTTATCAATTTCCAAGATATCTATCTGTTCCCCTAGGCTTAGGATATCACTCTCCGTTAGTTTGTTAACTTTGATGTGGCTTAAAAATTTTAACATTTCTTCCTCTGAGTATATAGATGTGTCATCATATAATTCTGTGTAGTATCTGTGGAAAACCTGCCTAATTTGATCCACTTCAACAACCATTTGTCCTTGCCAATCTTTAATCCCTCTAATAATCCCGGATGCTGTTTTCTGGCTTGCCCGTATTGCTAATAAACGTCCTGCTTTTTCTCCGAACTCATATCCTAATGAACGCTGTGCTAAATATTTCTCCGCTATTTTTTGGGTCAGAGTTTCGTTAATTGCAGCTTTAGCTATTACAACTTCCTCCTGGGCCTTTTTTACATCACCCCCCGTTTCTATTGCTGAAGCCAGTTGTCTCTCCAACCTACTTAATTTCATTCGAAGATCTTTAACTCTGTTTTGGGTGTTTTTTTGCTTTATCATGCTAAAACTCAATGTTTCACCACGTATTCCGGCTTTTAAAGTATCCCAGACTATCTCTACCGGAGCTGTCCCTTGATTAAACCCCAGGAATTCAGCTAACCACTTGCTCATGTGTGTACAATATTCCGGGTTCCTAAGAAGTCCTCTTTCAAATGTCCACCTCCTCTCCTTTGGTTCTAACCCATCCAATTCCAATTCTAGTACTAAAGGATTATGATCTGATACAACCCGCGGATATAGCTCCATCTTACCCTGGTTTAATAACACAGGAGAGATCAGAAAATAGTCAAGTCGTGCTACTTTCACATGTGGGGCCGAATAATAAGTATATCCAGGATCTGGCTTACATAATCTCACCCATGCGTCCACTAATCCTAGTTCTTTCTGAATAGCGACCATTGCATTATATACTCGGGGTTTCCGCCCTTGATACTTCTTTGTAGGAGCTAAAACATCCTGTAATCCCTCCCAGGATCCATTAAGATTACAATCACCACATAGAATATACGGGGGGGCCCATCCTGTTAATTCTATAGCCAGGGTATCTAACACTGTTGAGTCATCCGTGACCGCGCCATATACCGAACAAAGTGTAAAGCTACCATGTCCATAGCCACATTTTACAATTACCCATCTCCCTCCCCTATCCGCCTTCTGCCTAGTAAAATTTAATTTATTAGTCCGATCTAATATCGCCACCCCTTTAGTTCTACCCTCTTGTTCTGATCGAACAATTACTTTCATACCGAGTGTGCCCAAAATTCCATCATTCTTATATTCCACATGTGTCTCCTGTAGGCAGTAAATGTCTGCTTTAAAAGTTTTAAGTTCCTCTGCAACTTTACTTCTTTTACGAGGGTCATTTAACCCACATATATTAATCGAGGCAATTCGAAGTCTAACCATTTGTTATTTCAGGTTTCCTTTCTCTCTTTTTGTTCTCACAGGTTTTTATATCTAACTGCACTTTCTCTTGAATTTCCCACTCGATTTGTCCACCTCCTTCTATCTCTCCTACCCCTGCTTTCTGCTGCTCCCCTTGTTGCATTCCTACTCCCCTTTTTTTCCATTTTACTCCCCTGTTTTCTATCCTTTCCCTCCCCTTCCCCTCTTCCTTCGCCTCGTCCGCAACCCCTCCCTCCTTACCCTTTCCCCCATCTCCCCAACCTCCGCCCCTCCTCCCTCCCCTCCCTTTCCCAGGCCAGTCCCTACCACCCCCTTCCCGAGTGTCCTTCCTCCCCGAGACTGGCCCACCATCCTGTGGAGCAATCAGACCACTCATGGCCTGAATGTTAGCGTCGTGTCTGTGCGCCCCCACCCACCAGTTATTGGAGCACTTTTGCTTTTCCAAGTAACTTTATTTCGCTATCTGCCCCCCATCACATATTCCTTTGCTTTAATCTCAGACGTGAATACTTCTGTTTTCCCATTCAATATTATTTTGAGACGAGCCGGGGCTAGTAAATACGCTTCCCCGCCTTTCTCTAAGACTGGTTTAATAAGTTGTCGGAGCCGCCATCTCCGTTCCACAGTGGCATGACAAAAATCAGGACGGGTGAAAAAAGTCACCCCATCAACAGTGCGAGGGGTATTTGGACGGGTTTTATCCAAGATCTCCTGCCGCAATAAATAATTCCCAAAATAAGCTAAAACTGCCCTAGGGTATTTAGAGTCCGCGCGTTGGCCCCCCTCTCGCCGGTTTGACGGAAACCTATGTACACGCTGCAATTCATTCTCCCAACTCCAGCTCCCTAGTTCCGGAAAGGCATTGCGCAAAAAGTTAATCATGTATGTCCTTATATTGTTTCCCTCTAGCCCCTCTGGTATGCATAAAATTCGGAGATTATTCCTTCTCTGCCTATTCTCAAAGTCTTCCAATTTCCACATTACGTCCGTCAGTTGTTCGTCCTTCATAGTATTCTGTTCTTTAAGATTGACAACATCCTCCTCGACTGCTACAATCCTTTCTTCCATTAAGGACAGTTTAGATTCAATTTCTGTGCATGATTTTGCTACTTTGCGCACTGTCCCCTGTAGTTTCTTCGTAGCCACCCTTGCACGTCGACTTTCAATCCTAGTTTCTGTCTGCAGCTCTTTAATTGAACTATAAATTGATTGCAGCATTCCTACCTCAGCCCCCATTGCCGACGGACCATAAGTGGGGGGGCCTATATCTGATTCCTTGTTGCCATTAGCTGAGCCCTGAATAGTTATAGATGAAGAATCCGTGAGTCCGATACCTGAATAGTCCCATTTCAAAGTTCTACCGCCCGAGGCTAGCGCATTTTCTAGGGGCCCCTGGGCACAAGGCCGTGTGTTAACCGCTTTACGCTGTCGGCGCAGCTGTCGCACTGTAGGTTCATTGCTTGAAGTTTTGTTTTCTGTCTCTGATGTTTCGCTATCCTCAGACCCGCCAAGACTATGATCGCCACTGCTGAGATCAGACTCTTCCGTCAGAGAGTAAAATTTATCACTATTGTCTTTCCCCCATTCCACCGCTTGGGGGTCTTTTCCTGCCATTTTACTCGGGTTTTTGGTATTTGAGACAGTCTTATATAGGTTCTCTCCTTCTGTTAAAGGTCTAAATATAGATACACCTCCTTCCCCCTCCTGATGTTCCAATCGTTCAGACCAGTCATATTGTTGTGCTTGAGGCTGCCTAGTTTCGGCAGTAGGGCCGGATTTCTTTTCCTTTACCTCCGTCTGGTTGTCTTCCGCCTCAGGCATACTCTCCGTGCCTTGTTTAAAGTTCACAGCAGGATAATTATTCATTTTACCCCCGCTTATGCTGCTACTGTTCGGAAGAGAGACTATTCCTACCATCTCATCGAGGGGGGTTAAATGAGCAGGCCGTATATCCTGTGCCCCCCCTGCAAGAAAAGTTATGATAGTAGATTGACTTTTGCCCTTGACCTTAATTTCAGTCGGGGGGTAATACTAATATTCTCACTTGTCTTAACGCTACTCAACATATTTTCCCCGGCTGGTTTAGCTGCAGTTGTCATCAGGCGTTTATTAGTTCCCGTCAGCTCTCCTTTGCCTCGGCCAGCCCGTGTCACTTTTACACCTTCTATCTTTTCTCCCAGATTCCGGAAGGGCTTGGGAGGCATCTTGTTCTTTAGTACATGTGCCAATAGCCTAAATAGTCCTTTTACCCCGGACGATACTACGGCTGAATCCGCGATTATTTGTTTTGCCAAGTTTTTCCAGAGCCATAAGGGGGTATATAAATGCAAACCGGAGTTATTTTGCAGCATCTGAGATCTCAGATATTTATTCTCTCTTAGTATTATTTCCCCCTTCGTTTTTCCCCCTTCTTCCCCCCTTTCTCTTCTTTTTTTTTTTTCCCCCTTCACCTCTCCACTTTACCCATTGTTCTTTTCTCCCCTTTATTTTTTATCCTTTCCACCTTACTGTAGAATGGGGCGCACCTGGAATGACTGTTTCCGCCTGATTTCCATCCGAACTGTCTGTCTGCTCTTCTTCCTGGTTTTCCTCCTGGTGATTCACCAGTCTGCTCATCTGGGTGAAAGCAGAGTTCTCATCCCGATAATCTTTTTCTCCTTGGTCCACACAACTGCAAAAATCTGGTTCTGGAAAGGACTCTTCAACCCCTTATGCCTGGGGGGTCGCAAAAGGACTGTCCAAACACTTGTACAGCCTCACCGTGCAGCTTTTGCCCAAACGCCACTAACTTGATGCAGTTTCTTGATTCCTCCGTGCAGGAAAAGAGAGAGAAAAAAAAAAAAAAAAAAGAAACCAGACAAGCCGAGATCGGCCCGGTTCACTGCTGCGCTCCGTGACGGCCACCTCGGAGCCGCTACACCCTCCACTCCCCCCGGAGACAGAATCGCGGGGGAGGGAGAGAGAAGAAAGCGGGCCGAATTCGGCCCCGATCCACCGTCTGGCCGTTTCTGGCCGTCTGGCCGTCTGGTTGGCCGCACCGCAACGGCCGCCTCGGCCGCCGCAGCCGTTTATGCCGCGGCGAAATACGGGCCTCCTAGGGCTAATCCTGCCTGGCTGCTCTGCTACGGCCGTCGCGGCCGCCGTGCCTTCGGCTCCCCTTCGGCTCCCCTGATGGGCGGGACTGCGAGAGCGCAGTTACGCCGACGCTGACGCCATGTTGCTCCTCCTTGGTTCCTCACTTTTATGGGTAGGCCTAGCGGCCGCAACAGGAACTACCCAAGACACAATGTGGACACATCACATTTTCAGAAAGAAAACAGAGCTGTTTTTTACAAAGTGCCTAATTGTGGATTTTGGCCTCTAGCTCAGCCGGCACCTAGGGAAACCTAACAACCCTGCATAATTTTGAAAACTAGACACCTAAGTGAATCCAAGATGGATTTACTTGTGGGGCTCTGACCAGGTTCTGTTACCCGGATTCCTTTGCAAACCTCAAAATATGGCCAAAAAGCACTTTTTCCTCTCATTTCGGTGACAGAAAGATCTGGAATCTGAGAGGAGCCACAAATTTCCTTCCACCCAGCGTTCCCACAAGTCTCCCAATAAAAATGGTTCCTCACTTTTATGGGTAGGCCTAGCGCCCGCAACAGGAAATGCCCAAAACACAATGTGGACACATCACATTTTCAGAAAGAAAATAGAGCTGTTTTTTACAAAGTGTCTAGCTGTGGATTTTGGCCTCTAGCTCAGCTGGCATCTGGGACATCTAGCAACCCTGCGCATTTTTGAAAACTAGACACCTAGGGGAATCCAAGATGGGGTGACTTGTGGGGATCTGACCAGATTATGTTACCCAGAATCCTTTGCAAACCTCAACATTTGGCCAAAAAACACTTTTTCCTCTCATTTACGTGGCAGACAGTTGTGGAATCTGAAAGGAGCCACAAATTTCCTTCTACCCAGCGTTCCTCCAAGTCTCCCAATAAAAATGATACCTCACTTGTGTGGGTAGGCCTAGTGCCCGCGACAGGAAATGCCCAAAAACACAACATGGACACATCTCATTTTCAGAAAGAAAACAGAGCTGTTTTTTACAAAGTGCCTAGCTGTGGATTTTGGCCTCTAGCTCAGCTGGCATCTGGGAAATCTAGCAACCCTGCACATTTTTGAAAACTAGACACCTAGGGAAATCCAAGATGGGGTGACTTTTGGGGCTCTGACCAGGTTGTGTTAACCAGAATCCTTTGCAAATCTCAAAATTTGGCCAAAAAACACTTTTTCCTCTCATTTCGGTGACAGAAAGATCTGAAATCTGAGAGGAGCCACAAATTTCCTTCCACCCAGCGTTTCCACAAGTCTCCCAAAAAAAATGGTACATCACTTTTATGGGTAGGCATAGCGCCCGCAACAGGAAATGCCCAAAACACAACATGGACAGATCACATTTTCACAAAGAAAACAGAGCTGGTTTTTACAAAGTGCTTAACTGTGGATTTTGGCTTCTAGCTCAGCTGGCACCTGGGTAAACCTGGCAAACCTGCGCATTTTTTAAAACTAGACACCTAGGGGAATCCAAGATGGGGTGACTGGTACGGCTCTGACCAGGTTTTGTTACCCAGAATCCTTTGCAAACCTCAAAACTTGGCCAAAAAAAAAATGTTTCCTCTCATTTCGGTGACAGAAAATTCTGGAATCTGAGAAAAGCCACAAATTTCCCTCCACCCAGCGTTCCCACAAGTCTCCCAATAAAAATGGTACCTCACTTTTTTGGGTAGGCCTAGCGCCCGCAACAGGAAATGCCCAAAACATAACCTGGACACATCACATTTTCACAAAGAAAACAGAGCTGTTTTTTACAAAGTGCCTAGCTGTGGATATTGGCCTCTAGCTCAGCCGGCACCTAGGGAAACCTAGCAACCCTGCGCATTTTTGAAAACTAGACACCTAGGGGAATCCAATATGGGGTGACTTGTGGGGATTTGACCAGATTATGTTACCCAGAATCCTTTGCAAACCTCAACATTTGGCCAAATAACACTTTTTCCTCTCATTTACGTGGCAGACAGTTGTGGAATCTGAAAGGAGCCACAAATTTCCTTCCACCCAGCGTTCCTCCAAGTCTCCCAATAAAAATGATACCTCACTTGTGTGGGTAGGCCTAGTGCCCGCGACAGGAAATGCCAAAAAACACAACATGGACACATCACATTTTCAGAAAGAAAACAGAGCTGTTTTTTACAAAGTGCCTAGCTGTGGATTTTGGCCTCTAGCTCAGCTGGCATCTTGGAAATCTAGCAACCCTGCGCATTTTTTAAAACTAGACACGTAACGGAATCCAAGATGGGGTGAATTGTGGGGCTCTGACCAGGTTGTGTTAACCAGAATCCTTTGCAAACCTCAAAATTTGGCCAGAAAAAACTTTTTCCTCTCATTTCGGTGACAGAAAGATCTGGAATCTGAGAGGAGCCACACATTTCCTTCCATCCGGCGTTCCCACAAGTCTCCCAATAAAAATGGTAACTCACTTTTAAGGGTAGGCCTAGGGCCCGCAACAGGAAATGCCCAAAACACAACATGGACAGATCACATTTTCACAAAGAAAACAGATCTGTTTTTTACAAAGTGCCTAACTGTGGATTTTGGCCTCTAGCTCAGCTGGCATCTGGGAAATCTAGCAACCCTGCGCATTCTTGAAAACTAGACACCTAGGGGAATCCAAGATGGGGTGACTTGTGGGGCTCTGACCAGGTTGTGTTAACCAGAATCCTTTGCAAACCTCAAAATTTGGCCAAAAAACACTTTTTCCTCTCATTTCGGTGACAGAAAGATCTGGAATCTGAGAGGAGCCACAAATATTCCTCCACCCAGCGTTTCCACAAGTCTCCCGATAAAAATGGTACCTCACTTTTATGGGTAGGCCTAGCGCCCGCAACAGGAAATGCCCAAAACATAACGTGGACACATCACATTTTCACAAAGAAAACAGAGCTGTTTTTTTGCAAAGTGCCTAGCTGTGGATTTTGGCCTCTAGCTCAGACGGCACGTAGGAAAACGTGGCAATCCTGCATAGTTTTTAAAAGTAGACACCTAGGGGAATCCAAGATCGGATCACTTGTGGGGCTCTGACCAGGGTTTGTTACCCAGAATCCTTTGCAAACCTCAACATTTGGCCAAAAAACACTTTTTCCTCTTAATTCCGTGGCAGACAGTTGTGGAATCTGAAAGGACCCACAAATTTCCTTCCACCCAGTGTTCTCCCAAGTCTCCCAATAGAAATGAGACCTCACTTGTGTGGGTAGGCCTAGTGCCTGCGGCAGGAAATGCCCAAAAACACAATGTGGACGCATCACATTTTCAGAAAGAAAACAGAGCTGTTTTTTACAAAGTGCCTAGCTGTGGATTTTGGCATCTAGATCAGCTGGCATCTGGGAAATCTAGCAACCCTGTGCATTTTTGAACACTAGACTCCTAGGGGAATCCAAGATGGGGTGACTTGTGGGGCTCTGACCAGGTTGTGTTGACCAGAATCCTTTGCAAATCTCAAAATTTGGCCCAAAAACACTTTTTCCTCTCATTTCGGTGACAGAAAGATGTGGAATCTGAGAGGAGCCACAAATTTCCTTCTACCCAGCGTTCCCACAAGTCTCCCAATAAAAATGGTATTTCACTTTTATGGGTAGGCCTAGCGCCCGCAACAGGAAATGCCCAAAACACAATGTGGACACATCACATTTTCAGAAAGAAAACAGAGCTGTTTTTTACAAAGTGCCTAGCTGTGGATTTTGGCCTCTAGCTCAGCCGGCATCTGGGCAATCTAGCAACCCTGCGCATTTTTGAAAACTAGACACCTAGGGGAATCCAAGATGGGGTGACTTGTGGGGCTCTGACCAGGTTCTGTTACCCAGAATGCTTTGCAAACCTCAACATTTGGCCAAAAAACACTTTTTCCTCTCATTTCCTTGGCAGACAGTTGTGGAATCTGAAAGGAGCCACACATTTCCTTCCAACCAGCGTTCCTCCAAGTCTCCCAATAAAAATGATACCTCACTTGTGTGGGTAGGCCCAGTGCCCGCGACAGGAAATGCCCAAAAACACAACATGGACACATCACATTTTCAGAAAGAAAACAGAGGTGTTTTTTACAAAGTGCCTAGCTGTGGATTTTGGCCTCTAGCTCAGCTGGCATCTGGGAAATCTAGTAACCCTGCGCATTTTTGAAAACTAGACACCTAGGGAATCCAAGATGGGGTGACTTGTGGGACTCTGACCAGGTTGTGTTTACCAGAATCCTTTGCAAGCCTCAACATTTGGCCAAAAAACACTTTTTCCTCTCATTTCGGTGACAGAAAGATCTGGAATCTGAGAGGAGCCACAAATTTCCTTCCACCCAGCATTTCCACAAGTCTACCAATAAAAATGGTACCTCACTTTTATGGGTAGGCCTAGCGCCCGCAACAGGAAATGCCCAAAACATAACCTTGACATATCACATTTTCACAAAGAAAACAGAGCTGTTTTTTGCAAAGTGCCTTGCTGCGGATTTTGGCCTCTAGCTCAGCCAGCACATAGGAAAACCTAGCAACCCTGCATAGTTTTGAAAAGAAGACACCTAGGGGAATCCAAGATGGGGTAACTTGTGGGGCTCTGACCAGGTTCTGTTACCCAGAATCCTTTGCAAACCTCAACATTTGGCCAAAAAACACTTTTTCCTCTCATTTCCGTGGCAGACACTTTTGGAATCTGAAAGGAGCCACAGATTTCCTTCCACCCAGCGTTCCCCCAAGTATCCCAATTAAAATAATACCTCACTTGTGTGGGTAGGCCTAGGGCCCGCAACAGGAAATGCCCAAAACACAACATGGACAGATAACCTTTTCACAAAGAAAACAGATCTGTTTTTTACAAAGTGCCTAACTGTGGATTTTGGCCTCTAGCTCAGCTGGCATCTGGGAAATCTAGCAACCCTGCGCATTTTCGAAAACTAGACACCTAGAGGAATCCAAGATGGGGTGACTTGTGGGACTCTGACCAGGTTCTGTTACCCAGAATCCTTTGCAAACCTCAACATTTGGCCAAAAAACACTTTTTCCTCTCATTTCCGTGGCAGACAGTTGTGGAAAGGAGCCACAAATTTCCTTCCACCCAGCGTTCCCCCAAGTCTCCCAATTAAAATAATACCTCACTTATGTGGGTAGGCCTAGTGCCCGCGACAGGAAGTGCCCAAAAACACAACATGGACACATCACATTTTCAGAAAGAAAACAGAGCTGTTTTTTATAAAGTGCCTAGCTGTGGATTTTGGCCTCTAGCTCAACTGGCATCTGGGAAATCTAGCAACCCTGCGCATTTTTGAAAACTAGACACCTAGGGGAATCCAAGATGGGGTGACTTGTGGGACTCTGACCAGGTTGTGTTTACCAGAATCCTTTGCAAGCCTCAAAATTTGGCCAAAAAACACTTTTTCCTCTCATTTCGGTGACAGAAAGATCTGGAATCTGAGAGGAGCCACACATTTCCTTCCATCCGGCGTTCCCACAAGTCTCCCAATAAAAATGGTAACTCACTTTTAAGGGTAGGCCTAGGGCCCGCAACAGGAAATGCCCAAAACACAACATGGACAGATCACATTTTCACAAAGAAAACAGATCTGTTTTTTACAAAGTGCCTAACTGTGGATTTTGGCCTCTAGCTCAGCTGGCATCTGGGAAATCTAGCAACCCTGCGCATTCTTGAAAACTAGACACCTAGGGGAATCCAAGATGGGGTGACTTGTGGGGCTCTGACCAGGTTGTGTTAACCAGAATCCTTTGCAAACCTCAAAATTTGGCCAAAAAACACTTTTTCCTCTCATTTCGGTGACAGAAAGATCTGGAATCTGAGAGGAGCCACAAATATTCCTCCACCCAGCGTTTCCACAAGTCTCCCGATAAAAATGGTACCTCACTTTTATGGGTAGGCCTAGCGCCCGCAACAGGAAATGCCCAAAACATAACGTGGACACATCACATTTTCACAAAGAAAACAGAGCTGTTTTTTTGCAAAGTGCCTAGCTGTGGATTTTGGCCTCTAGCTCAGACGGCACGTAGGAAAACGTGGCAATCCTGCATAGTTTTTAAAAGTAGACACCTAGGGGAATCCAAGATCGGATCACTTGTGGGGCTCTGACCAGGGTTTGTTACCCAGAATCCTTTGCAAACCTCAACATTTGGCCAAAAAACACTTTTTCCTCTTAATTCCGTGGCAGACAGTTGTGGAATCTGAAAGGACCCACAAATTTCCTTCCACCCAGTGTTCTCCCAAGTCTCCCAATAGAAATGAGACCTCACTTGTGTGGGTAGGCCTAGTGCCTGCGGCAGGAAATGCCCAAAAACACAATGTGGACGCATCACATTTTCAGAAAGAAAACAGAGCTGTTTTTTACAAAGTGCCTAGCTGTGGATTTTGGCATCTAGATCAGCTGGCATCTGGGAAATCTAGCAACCCTGTGCATTTTTGAACACTAGACTCCTAGGGGAATCCAAGATGGGGTGACTTGTGGGGCTCTGACCAGGTTGTGTTGACCAGAATCCTTTGCAAATCTCAAAATTTGGCCCAAAAACACTTTTTCCTCTCATTTCGGTGACAGAAAGATGTGGAATCTGAGAGGAGCCACAAATTTCCTTCTACCCAGCGTTCCCACAAGTCTCCCAATAAAAATGGTATTTCACTTTTATGGGTAGGCCTAGCGCCCGCAACAGGAAATGCCCAAAACACAATGTGGACACATCACATTTTCAGAAAGAAAACAGAGCTGTTTTTTACAAAGTGCCTAGCTGTGGATTTTGGCCTCTAGCTCAGCCGGCATCTGGGCAATCTAGCAACCCTGCGCATTTTTGAAAACTAGACACCTAGGGGAATCCAAGATGGGGTGACTTGTGGGGCTCTGACCAGGTTCTGTTACCCAGAATGCTTTGCAAACCTCAACATTTGGCCAAAAAACACTTTTTCCTCTCATTTCCTTGGCAGACAGTTGTGGAATCTGAAAGGAGCCACACATTTCCTTCCAACCAGCGTTCCTCCAAGTCTCCCAATAAAAATGATACCTCACTTGTGTGGGTAGGCCCAGTGCCCGCGACAGGAAATGCCCAAAAACACAACATGGACACATCACATTTTCAGAAAGAAAACAGAGGTGTTTTTTACAAAGTGCCTAGCTGTGGATTTTGGCCTCTAGCTCAGCTGGCATCTGGGAAATCTAGTAACCCTGCGCATTTTTGAAAACTAGACACCTAGGGAATCCAAGATGGGGTGACTTGTGGGACTCTGACCAGGTTGTGTTTACCAGAATCCTTTGCAAGCCTCAACATTTGGCCAAAAAACACTTTTTCCTCTCATTTCGGTGACAGAAAGATCTGGAATCTGAGAGGAGCCACAAATTTCCTTCCACCCAGCATTTCCACAAGTCTACCAATAAAAATGGTACCTCACTTTTATGGGTAGGCCTAGCGCCCGCAACAGGAAATGCCCAAAACATAACCTTGACATATCACATTTTCACAAAGAAAACAGAGCTGTTTTTTGCAAAGTGCCTTGCTGCGGATTTTGGCCTCTAGCTCAGCCAGCACATAGGAAAACCTAGCAACCCTGCATAGTTTTGAAAAGAAGACACCTAGGGGAATCCAAGATGGGGTAACTTGTGGGGCTCTGACCAGGTTCTGTTACCCAGAATCCTTTGCAAACCTCAACATTTGGCCAAAAAACACTTTTTCCTCTCATTTCCGTGGCAGACACTTTTGGAATCTGAAAGGAGCCACAGATTTCCTTCCACCCAGCGTTCCCCCAAGTATCCCAATTAAAATAATACCTCACTTGTGTGGGTAGGCCTAGGGCCCGCAACAGGAAATGCCCAAAACACAACATGGACAGATAACCTTTTCACAAAGAAAACAGATCTGTTTTTTACAAAGTGCCTAACTGTGGATTTTGGCCTCTAGCTCAGCTGGCATCTGGGAAATCTAGCAACCCTGCGCATTTTCGAAAACTAGACACCTAGAGGAATCCAAGATGGGGTGACTTGTGGGACTCTGACCAGGTTCTGTTACCCAGAATCCTTTGCAAACCTCAACATTTGGCCAAAAAACACTTTTTCCTCTCATTTCCGTGGCAGACAGTTGTGGAAAGGAGCCACAAATTTCCTTCCACCCAGCGTTCCCCCAAGTCTCCCAATTAAAATAATACCTCACTTATGTGGGTAGGCCTAGTGCCCGCGACAGGAAGTGCCCAAAAACACAACATGGACACATCACATTTTCAGAAAGAAAACAGAGCTGTTTTTTATAAAGTGCCTAGCTGTGGATTTTGGCCTCTAGCTCAACTGGCATCTGGGAAATCTAGCAACCCTGCGCATTTTTGAAAACTAGACACCTAGGGGAATCCAAGATGGGGTGACTTGTGGGACTCTGACCAGGTTGTGTTTACCAGAATCCTTTGCAAGCCTCAAAATTTGGCCAAAAAACACTTTTTCCTCTCATTTCGGTGACAGAAAGATCTGGAATCTGAGAGGAGCCACAAATTTCCTTCCACCCAGCATTTCCACAAGTCTACCAATAAAAATGGTACCTCACTTTTATGGGTAGGCCTAGCGCCCGCAACAGGAAATGCCCAAAACATAACCTGGACACATCACATTTTCACAAAGAAAACAGAGCTGTTTTTTGCAAAGTGCCTAGCTGCGGATTTTGGCCTCTAGCTCAGCGGGCACCTAGGAAAACCTAGCAACCCTGCATAGTTTTGAAAAGAAGACACCTAGGGGAATCCAAGATGGGGTGACTTGTGGGGCTCTGACCAGGTTCTGTTACCCAGAATCCTTTGCAAACCTCAACATTTGGCCAAAAAATACTTTTTCTTCTCATTTCCGTGGCAGACAGTTGTGGAATCTGAAAGGAGCCACAAATTTCCTTCTACCCAGCGTTCCTCCAAGTCTCCCAATAAAAATGATACCTCACTTGTGTGGGTAGGCCTAGTGCCCGCGACAGGAAATGCCCAAAAACACAACATGGACACATCACATTTTCAGAAAGAAAACAGAGCTGTTTTTTACAAAGTGCCTAGCTGTGGAGTTTGGCCTCTAGCTCAGCTGGCATCTGGGAAATCTAGCAACCCTGAACATTTTTGAAAACTAGACACCTAGGGAAATCCAAGATGGGGTGACTTGTGGGGCTCTGACCAGGTTGTGTTAACCAGAATCCTTTGCAAATCTCAAAATTTGGCCAAAAAACACTTTTTCCTCTCATTTCGGTGACAGAAAGATCTGGAATCTGAGAGGAGCCACAAATTTCCTTCCACCCAGCGTTTCCACAAGTCTCCCGATAAAAAATGGTACCTCACTTTTATGGGTAGGCCTAGCGCCTGCAACAGGAAATGCCCAAAACACAACATGGACAGATCACATTTTCACAAAGAAAACAGAGCTGTTTTTTACAAAGTGCCTAGCTGTGGATTTTGGCCTCTAGCTCAGCTGGCACCTGGGGAAACCTAGCAAACCTGTGCATTTTTTAAAACTAGACACCTAGGGGAATCCAAGATGGGGTGACTGGTAGGGCTCTGACCAGGTTTTGTTACCTAGAATCCTTTGCAAACCTCAAAAGTTGGCCCCAAAAAAATGTTCCTCTCATTTCGGTGGCAGAAAATTGTGGAATATGAGAAAAGTCACAAATTTCCCTCCACCCAGCGTTCCCACAAGTCTACCAATAAAAATGGTACCTCACTTTTATGGGTAGGCCTAGCGCCCGCCACAGGAAATGCCCAAAACATAACGTGGACACATCACATTTTCACAAAGAAAACAGAGCTGTTTTTTGCAAAGTGCCTAGCTGTGGATTTTGGCCTCTAGCTCAGACGGCACCTAGGAAAACGTAGCAACCCTGCATAGTTTTTAAAAGTAGACACCTAGGGAAATCCAAGATCGGATCACTTGTGGGGCTCTGACCAGGTTCCGTTACCCAGAATCCTTTGCAAACCTCAACATTTGGCCAAAAAACACTTTTTCCTCTCAATTCCGTGGCAGACAGTTGTGGAATCTGAAAGGAGCCACTAATATCCTTCCACCCAGTGTTCCCCCAAGTCTCCCAATAAAAATAATACCTCACTTGTGTGGGTAGACCTAGTGCCTGCGGCAGGAAATGCCCAAAAACACAATGTGGACGCATCACATTTTCAGAAAGAAAAAAGAGCTGTTTTTACAAAGTGCCTAGCTGTGGATTTTGGCCTCTAGCTCAGCTGGCATCTGGGAAATCTACCAACCCTGCGCATTTTTGAAAACTAGACTCCTAGGGGAATCCAAGATGGGGTGACTTGTGGGACTCTGACCAGCTTGTGTTTACCAGAATCCTTTGCAAGCCTCAAAATTTGGCCAAAAAACACTTTTTCCTCTCATTTCGGTGACAGAAAGATCTGGAATCTGAGAGGAGCCACAAATTTCCTTCCACCCAGTATTTCCACAAGTCTACCAATAAAAATGGTACCTCACTTTTATGGGTAGGCCTAGCGCCCGCAACAGGAAATGCCCATAACATAACCTGGACACATCACATTTTCACAAAGAAAACAGAGCTGTTTTTTGCAAAGTGCCTAGCTGCGGATTTCGGCCTCTCGCTCAGCCGGCACCTAGAAAAACCTAGCAACCCTGCATACTTTTTAAAAGTAGACACCTAGGGGAATCCAAGATGGGGTGACTTGTGGGGCTCTGACCAGGTTCTGTTACCCAGAATCCTTTGCAAACCTCAACATTTTGCCAAAAAACACTTTTTCCTCTCATTTCCGTGGCAGACAGTTGTGGAATCTGAAAGGAGCCACAGATTTCACCTCCACCCAGCGTTCCCCCAAGCCTCCCAATTAAAATAATACCTCACTTGTGTGGGTAGGCCTAGTGCCCGCGACAGGAAATGCCCAAAAACACAATGTGGACACATTACATTTTCAGAAAGAAAACAGAGCTGTTTTTTACAAAGTGCCTAGCTGTGGATTTTGGCCTCTAGCTCAGCTGGCATCTGGGAAATCTAGCAACCCTGCTAATTTTTTAAAACTAGACACCTAGGGGAATCCAAGATGCGGTGACTTGTGGGGCTCTGACCAGGTTGTGCTAACCAGAATCCTTTGCAAACCTCAAAATTTGGCCAAAAAACACTTTTTCCTCTCATTTCGGTGACAGAAAGATCTGGAATCTGAGAGGAGCCACAAATTTCCTTCCACGCAGCGTTTCCACAAGTCTCCCGATAAAAATGGTACCTCACTTTTATGGGTAGGCCTAGCGCCTGCAACAGGAAATGCCCAAAACACAACATGGACAGATCACATTTTCACAAAGAAAACAGAGCTGTTTTTTACAAAGTGCCTAGCTGTGGATTTTGGCCTCTAGCTCAGCTGGCACCTGGGGAAACCTAGCAAACCTGTGCATTTTTTAAAACTAGACACCTAGGGAATCCAAGATGGTGTGACTGGTAGGGCTCTGACCAGGTTTTGTTACCCAGAATCCTTTGCAAACCTCAAAAGTTGGCCCCAAAAAAGTTTTCCTCTCATTTCGGTGGCAGAAAATTGTGGAATATGAGAAAAGTCACAAATTTCCCTCCACCCAGCGTTCCCACAAGTATCCCAATAAAAATGGTACCTCACTTTTATGGGTAGGCCTAGCGCCCGCAACAGGAAATGCCCAAAACATAACGTGGACACATCACATTTTCACAAAGAAAACAGAGCTGTTTTTTGCAAAGTGCCTAGCTGCGGATTTTGGCCTCTAGCTCAGACGGCACCTAGGAAAACGTAGCAACCCTGCATAGTTTTTAAAAGTAGACACCTAGGGAAATCCAAGATCGGATCACTTGTGGGGCTCTGACCAGGTTCTGTTACCCAGAATCCTTTGCAAACCTCAACATTTGGCCAAAAAACACATTTTCCTCTCAATTCCGTGGCAGACAGTTGTGAAATCTGAAAGGAGCCACTAATATCCTTCCACCCAGTGTTCCCCCAAGTCTTCCAATAAAAATGATACCTCACTTGTGTGGGTAGGCCTAGTGCCTGCGGCAGGAAATGCCCCAAAACACAATGTGGACGCATCACATTTTCAGAAAGAAAAAAGAGCTGTTTTTTACAAAGTGCCTAGCTGTGGATTTTGGCCTCTAGCTCAGCTGGCATCTGGGAAATCTAGCAACCCTGCGCATTTTTGAACACTAGACACCTAGGGGAATCCAAGATGGGGTGACTTGTGGGGCTCTGACCAGGTTCTGTTACCCAGAATCCTTTGCAAACCTCAACATTTGGCCAAAAAACACTTTTTCCTCTCATTTCCGTGGCAGACAGTTGTGGAATCTGAAAGGAGCCGCAAATTTCCTTCCACCCAGCGTTCCTCCAAGTCTCCCAATAAAAATGATACCTCACTTGTGTGTATAGGCCTAGTGCCCGCTACAGGAAATGCCCAAAAACACAACATGGACACATCACATTTTCAGAAAGAAAACAGAGCTGTTTTTTACAAAGTGCCTAGCTGTGGATTTTGGCCTCTATCTCAGCTGGCATCTGGGAAATCTAGCAACCCTACGCATTTTTGAAAACTAGACACCTAGGGGAATCCAAGATGGGGTGACTTGTGAGACTCTGACCAGCTTGTGTTTTCCAGAATCCTTTGCAAGCCTCAAAATTTGGCCAAAAAACACTTTTTCCTCTCATTTCGGTGACAGAAAGATCTGGAATCTGAGAGGAGCCACAAATTTCCTTCCACCCAGCGTGTTCACAAGTCTCCCGATAAAAATGGTACCTCACTTTTATGGGTAGGCCTAGCGCCTGCAACAGGAAATGCCCAAAACACAACATGGACAGATCACATTTTCACAAAGAAAACAGAGCTGTTTTTTACAAAGTGCCTAGCTGTGGATTTTGGCCTCTAGCTCAGCTGGCATCTGGGAAATCTAGCAACCCTGCGCATTTTTGAAAACTAGACACCCAGGGGAATCTAAGATGCGGTGACTTGTGGGGCTCTGAAAAGGTTGTGCTAACCAGAATCCTTTGCAAACCTCAAAAGTTGGCCCAAAAAAAAGTTTTCCTCTCATTTCGGTAGCAGAAAATTGTGGAATCTGAGAAAAGTCACAAATTTCCCTCCACCCAGCGTTCCCACAAGTCTCCCAATAAAAATGGTACATCACTTTTATGGGTAGGCCTAGCGCCCGCAACAGGAAATGCCCAAAACATAACGTGGACACATCACATTTTCACAAAGAAAACAGAGCTGTTTTTTGCAAAGTGCCTAGCTGTGGATTTTGGCCTCTAGCTCAGACGGCACCTGGGAAAACGTAGCAACCCTGCATAGTTTTAAAAAGTAGATACCTAGGGAAATCCAAGATCGGATCACTTGTGGGGCTCTGACCAGGTTCTGTTACCCAGAATCCTTTGTAAACCTCAACATTTGGCCAAAAAACACTTTTTCCTCTCAATTCCGTGGCAGACAGTTGTGGAATCTGAAAGGAGCCACAAATTTCCTTCCACCCAGTGTTCCCCCAAGTCTCCCAATAAAAATGATACCTCACTTGTGTGGGTAGGCCTAGTGCCTGCGGCAGGAAATGCCCAAAAACACAATGTGGACGCATCACATTTTCAGAAAGAAAACAGAGCTGTTTTTTACAAAGTGCCTAGCTGTGGATTTTGGCCTCTAGCTCAGCTGGCATCTGGGAAATCTAGCAACCCTGCACATTTCTGAACACTAGACTCCTAGGGGAATCCAAGATGGGGTGACTTGTGGGACTCTGACCAGGTTGTGTTGACCAGAATCCTTTGCAAACCTCAAAATTTGGCCAAAAAACACTTTTTCCTCTCATTTCGGTGACAGAAAGATCTGGAATCTGAGAGGAGCCACAAATTTCCTTCCACCCAGTATTTCCACAAGTCTACCAATAAATATGGTACCTCACTTTTATGGGTAGGCCTAGCGCCCGCAACAGAAAATGCCCAAAACATAACCTGGACACATCACATTTTCACAAAGAAAACAGAGCTGTTTTTTGCAAAGTGCCTAGCTGCGGATTTTGGCCTCTAGCTCAGCCGGCACCTAGGAAAACCTAGCAACCCTGCATAGTTTTGAAAAGAAGACACCTAGCGGAATCCAAGATGGGGTGACTTGTGGGGCTCTGACCAGGTTCTGTTACCCAGATTCCTTTGCAAACCTCAACATTTGGCCAAAAAACACTTTTTCCTCTCATTTCCGTTGGAGACAGTTGTGGAAAGGAGCCACAAATTTCCTTCCACCCAGCGTTCCCCCAAGTCTCCCAATAAAAAGGATACCTCGCTTGTGTGGGTAGGCCTAGTGCCCGCAACAGGAAATGCCCAAAACATAACCTGGACACATCACATTTTCACAAAGAAAACAGAGCTGTTTTTTGCAAAGTGCCTAGCTGCGGATTTCGGCCTCTAGCTCAGCCGGCACCTAGAAAAACCTAGCAACCCTGCATAGTTTTTAAAAGTAGACACCTAGGGGAATCCAAGATGGGGTGACTTGTGGGGCTCTGACCAGGTTCTGTTACCCAGAATCCTTTGCAAACCTCAACATTTGGCCAAAAAACACTTTTTCCTCTCATTTCCGTGGCAGACAGTTGTGGAATCTGAAAGGAGCCACAGATTTCACCTCCACCCAGCGTTCCCCCAAGTCTCCCAATTAAAATAATACCTCACTTATGTGGGTAGGCCTAGTGCCCGCGACAGGAAATGCCCAAAAACACAATGTGGACACATCACATTTTCAGAAAGAAAACAGAGATGTTTTTTACAAAGTGCCTAGCTGTGGATTTTGGCCTCTAGCTTAGCTGGCATCTGGGAAATCTAGTAACCCTGCGCATTTTTGAAAACTAGACACCTAGGGGAATCCAAGATGGGGTGACTTGTGGGACTCGGACCAGCTTGTGTTTACCAGAATCCTTTGCGAGCCTCAAAATTTGGCCAAAAAACACTTTTTCCTCTCATTTCGGTGACAGAAAGATCTGGAATCTGAGAGGAGCCATAAATTTCCTTCCACCCAGTATTTCCACAAGTCTACCAATAAAAATGGTACCTCACTTTTATGGGTAGGCCTAGCGCCCGCAACAGGAAATGCCCAAAACATAACCTGGACACATCACATTTTCACAAAGAAAACAGAGCTGTTTTTTGCAAAGTGCCTAGCTGCGGATTTTGGCCTCTAGCTCAGCCGGCACCTAGGAAAACCTAGCAACCCTGCATAGTTTTGAAAAGAAGACACCTAGGGGAATCCAAGATGGGGTGACTTGTGGGGCTCTGACCAGGTTCTGTTACCCAGATTCCTTTGCAAACCTCAACATTTGGCCAAAAAACACTTTTTCCTCTCATTTCCGTTGGAGACAGTTGTGGAAAGGAGCCACAAATTTCCTTCCACCCAGCGTTCCCCCAAGTCTCCCAATAAAAAGGATACCTCGCTTGTGTGGGTAGGCCTAGTGCCCGCGACAGGAAATGCCCAAAAACACAACATGGACACATCACATTTTCAGAAAGAAAACAGAGCTGTTTTTTATAAAGTGCCTAGCTGTGGATTTTGGCCTCTAGCTCAGCTGGCATCTGGGAAATCTAGCAACCCTGCTCATTTTTGAAAACTAGACACCTACGGGAATCCAAGATGCGGTGACTTGTGGGGCTCTGACCAGGTTGTGCTAACCAGAATCCTTTGCAAACCTCAAAATTTGGCCAAAAAACACTTTTTCCTCTCATTTCGGTGACAGAAAGATCTGGAATCTGAGAGGAGCCACAAATTTCCTTCCACGCAGCGTTTCCACAAGTCTCCCGATAAAAATGGTACCTCACTTTTATGGGTAGGCCTAGCGCCTGCAACAGGAAATGCCCAAAACACAACATGGACAGATCACATTTTCACAAAGAAAACAGAGCTGTTTTTTACAAAGTGCCTAGCTGTGGATTTTGGCCTCTAGCTCAGCTGGCACCTGGGGAAACCTAGCAAACCTGTGCATTTTTTAAAACTAGACACCTAGGGGAATCCAAGATTGTGTGACTGGTAGGGCTCTGACCAGGTTTTGTTACCCAGAATCCTTTGCAAACCTCAAAAGTTGGCCCCAAAAAAGTTTTCCTATCATTTCGGTGGCAGAAAATTGTGGAATATGAGAAAAGTCACAAATTTCCCTCCACCCAGCGTTCCCACAAGTCTCCCAATAAAAATGGTACCTCACTTTTATGGGTAGGCCTAGCGCCTGCAACAGGAAATGCCCAAAACACAACATGGACAGATCACATTTTCACAAAGAAAACAGAGCTGTTTTTTGCAAAGTGCCTAGCTGCGGATTTCGGCCTCTAGCTCAGACGGCACCTAGGAAAACCTAGCAACCCTGCATAGTTTTTAAAAGTAGACACCTAGGGAAATCCAAGATCGGATCACTTGTGGGGCTCTGACCAGGTTCTGTTACCCAGAATCCTTTGCAAACCTCAACATTTGGCCAAAAAACACTTTTTCCTCTCAATTCCGTGGCAGACAGTTGTGAAATCTGAAAGGAGCCACTAATATCCTTCCACCCAGTGTTCCCTCAAGTCTCCCAATAAAAATGATACCTCACTTGTGGGTAGGCCTAGTGCCTGCGGCAGGAAATGCCCCAAAACACAATGTGGACGCATCACATTTTCAGAATGAAAAAAGAGCTGTTTTTTACAAAGTGCCTAGCTGTGGATTTTGGCCTCTAGCTCAGCTGGCATCTGGGAAATCTAGCAACCCTGCGCATTTTTGAACACTAGACTCCTAGGGGAATCCAAGATGGGGTGACTTGTGGGGCTCTGACCAGGTTCTGTTACCCAGAATCCTTTGCAAACCTCAACATTTGGCCAAAAAACACTTTTTCCTCTCATTTCCGTGGCAGACAGTTGTGGAATCTGAAAGGAGCCGCAAATTTCCTTCCACCCAGCGTTCCTCCAAGTCTCCCAATAAAAATGATACCTCACTTATGTGTATAGGCCTAGTGCCCGCTACAGGAAATGCCCAAAAACACAACATGGACACATCACATTTTCAGAAAGAAAACAGAGCTGTTTTTTACAAAGTGCCTAGCTGTGGATTTTGGCCTCTAGCTCAGCTGGCATCTGGGAAATCTAGCAACCCTGTGCATTTTTGAAAACTAGACACCTAGGGGAATCCAAGATGGGGTGACTTGTGGGGCTCTGACCAGGTTCTGTTACCCAGAATCCTTTGCAAACCTCAACATTTGGCCAAAAAACACTTTTTCCTCTCATTTCCGTGGCAGACAGTTGTGGAATCTGAAAGGAGCCGCAAATTTCCTTCCACCCAGCGTTCCTCCAAGTCTCCCAATAAAAATGATACCTCACTTGTGTGTATAGGCCTAGTGCCCGCTACAGGAAATGCCCAAAAACACAACATGGACACATCACATTTCCAGAAAGAAAACAGAGCTGTTTTTTACAAAGTGCCTAGCTGTGGATTTTGGCCTCTAGCTCAGCTGGCATCTGGGAAATCTAGCAACCCTGCGCATTTTTGAAAACTAGACACCTAGGGGAATCCAAGATGGGGTGACTTGTGAGACTCTGACCAGCTTGTGTTTACCAGAATCCTTTGCAAGCCTCAAAATTTGGCCAAAAAACACTTTTTCCTCTCATTTCGGTGACAGAAAGATCTGGAATCTGAGAGGAGCCACAAATTTCCTTCCACCCAGCGTTTCCACAAGTCTCCCGATAAAAATGGTACCTCACTTTTATGGGTAGGCCTAGCGCCTGCAACAGGAAATGCCCAAAACACAACATGGACAGATCACATTTTCACAAAGAAAACAGAGCTGTTTTTTACAAAGTGCCTAGCTGTGGATTTTGGCCTCTAGCTCAGCTGGCATCTGGGAAATCTAGCAACCCTGCTCATTTTTTAAAACTAGACACCTACGGGAATCCAAGATGCAGTGACTTGTGGGGCTCTAACCAGGTTGTGCTAACCAGAATCCTTTGCAAACCTCAAAATTTGGCCAAAAAACACTTTTTCCTCTCATTTCGGTGACAGAAAGATCTGGAATCTGAGAGGAGCCACAAATTTCCTTCCACCCAGCGTTCCCACAAGTCTCCCGATAAAAATGGTACCTCACTTTTATGGGTAGGCCTAGCGCCTGCAACAGGAAATGCCCAAAACACAACA
Organism: Pleurodeles waltl; assembly: GCF_031143425.1. Classification (NCBI taxonomy): domain Eukaryota; kingdom Metazoa; phylum Chordata; class Amphibia; order Caudata; family Salamandridae; genus Pleurodeles; species Pleurodeles waltl. The sequence goes on from NC_090445.1 coordinate 1,304,077,088, forward strand.
TGGACAGATCACATTTTCACAAAGAAAACAGAGCTGTTTTTTACAAAGTGCCTAGCTGTGGATTTTGGCCTCTAGCTCAGCTGGCACCTGGGGAAACCTAGCAAACCTGTGCATTTTTTAAAACTAGACACCTAGGGGAATCCAAGATGGGGTGACTGGTAGGGCTCTGACCAGGTTTTGTTACCCAGAATCCTTTGCAAACCTCAAAAGTTGGTCCCAAAAAAATGTTCCTCTCATTTCGGTGGCAGAAAATTGTGGAATATGAGAAAAGTCACAAATTTCCCTCCACCCAGCGTTCCCACAAGTCTACCAATAAAAATGGTACCTCACTTTTATGGGTAGGCCTAGCGCCCGCAACAGGAAATGCCCAAAACATAACGTGGACACATCACATTTTCACAAAGAAAACAGAGCTGTTTTTTCCAAAGTGCCTAGCTGTGGATTTTGGCCTCTAGCTCAGACGGCACCTAGGAAAACGTAGCAACCCTGCATAGTTTTTAAAAGTAGACACCTAGGGAAATCCAAGATCGGATCACTTGTGGGGCTCTGACCAGGTTCCGTTACCCAGAATCCTTTGCAAACCTCAACATTTGGCCAAAAAACACTTTTTCCTCTCAATTCCGTGGCAGCCAGTTGTGGAATCTGAAAGGAGCCACTAATATCCTTCCACCCAGTGTTCCCCCAAGTCTCCCAATAAAAATAATACCTCACTTGTGTGGGTAGACCTAGTGCCTGCGGCAGGAAATGCCCAAAAACACAATGTGGACGCATTACATTTTCAGAAAGAAAAAAGAGCTGTTTTTACAAAGTGCCTAGCTGTGGATTTTGGCCTCTAGCTCAGCTGGCATCTGGGAAATCTAGCAACCCTGCGCATTTTTGAAAACTAGACTCCTAGGGGAATCCAAGATGGGATGACTTGTGGGACTCTGACCAGCTTGTGTTTACCAGAATCCTTTGCAAGCCTCAAAATTTGGCCAAAAAACACTTTTTCCTCTTATTTCGGTGACAGAAAGATCTGGAATCTGAGAGGAGCCACAAATTTCCTTCCACCCAGTATTTCCACAAGTCTACCAATAAAAATGGTACCTCACTTTTATGGGTAGGCCTAGCGCCCGCAACAGGAAATGCCCAAAACATAACCTGGACACATCAGATTTTCACAAAGAAAACAGAGCTGTTTTTTGCAAAGTGCCTAGCTGCGGATTTCGGCCTCTCGCTCAGCCGGCACCTAGAAAAACCTAGCAACCCTGCATAGTTTTTAAAAGTAGACACCTAGGGGAATCCAAGATGGGGTGACTTGTGGGGCTCTGACCAGGTTCTGTTACCCAGAATCCTTTGCAAACCTCAACATTTTGCCAAAAAACACTTTTTCCTCTCATTTCCGTGGCAGACAGTTGTGGAATCTGAAAGGAGCCACAGATTTCACCTCCACCCAGCGTTCCCCCAAGTCTCCCAATTAAAATAATACCTCACTTGTGTGGGTAGGCCTAGTGCCCGCGACAGGAAATGCCCAAAAACACAATGTGGACACATCACATTTTCAGAAAGAAAACAGAGCTGTTTTTTACAAAGTGCCTAGCTGTGGATTTTGGCCTCTAGCTCAGCTGGCATCTGGGAAATCTAGCAACCCTGCTAATTTTTGAAAACTAGACACCTAGGGGAATCCAAGATGCGGTGACTTGTGGGGCTCTGACCAGGTTGTGCTAACCAGAATCCTTTGCAAACCTCAAAATTTGGCCAAAAAACACTTTTTCCTCTCATTTCGGTGACAGAAAGATCTGGAATCTTAGAGGAGCCACAAATTTCCTTCCACGCAGCGTTTCCACAAGTTTCCCGATAAAAATGGTACCTCACTTTTATGGGTAGGCCTAGCGCCTGCAACAGGAAATGCCCAAAACACAACATGGACAGATCACATTTTCACAAAGAAAACAGAGCTGTTTTTTACAAAGTGCCTAGCTGTGGATTTTGGCATCTAGGTCAGCTGGCACCTGGGGAAACCTAGCAAACCTGTGCATTTTTTAAAACTAGACACCTAGGGGAATCCAAGATGGGGTGACTGGTAGGGCTCTGACCAGGTTGTGTTACCCAGAATCCTTTGCAAACCTCAAAAGTTGGCCCCAAAAAAATTTTCCTCTCATTTCGGTGGCAGAAAATTGTGGAATATGAGAAAAGTCACAAATTTCCCTCCACCCAGCGTTCCCACAAGTCTCCCAATAAAAATGGTACCTCACTTTTATGCGTAGGCCTAGCGCCCGCAACAGGAAATGCCCAAAACATAACGTGGACACATCACATTTTCACAAAGAAAACAGAGCTGTTTTTTGCAAAGTGCCTAGCTGCGGATTTTGGCCTCTAGCTCAGATGGCACCTAGGAAAACGTAGCAACCCTGCATAGTTTTTAAAAGTAGACACCTAGGGAAATCCAAGATCGGATCACTTGTGGGGCTCTGACCAGGTTCTGTTACCCAGAATCCTTTGCAAACCTCAACATTTGGCCAAAAAACACTTTTTCCTCTCAATTCCGTGGCAGACAGTTGTGAAATCTGAAAGGAGCCACTAATATCCTTCCACCCAGTGTTCCCCCAAGTCTCCCAATAAAAATGATACCTCACTTGTGTGGGTAGGCCTAGTGCCCGCGACAGGAAATGCCCCAAAACACAATGTGGACGCATCACATTTTCAGAAAGAAAAAAGATCTGTTTTTTACAAAGTGCCTAGCTGTGGATTTTGGCCTCTAGCTCAGCTGGCATCTGGGAAATCTAGCAACCCAGCGCATTTTTGAACACTAGACTCCTAGGGGAATCCAAGATGGGGTGACTTGTGGGGCTCTGACCAGGTTCTGTTACCCAGAATCCTTTGCAAACCTCAACATTTGGCCAAAAAACACTTTTTCCTCTCATTTCCGTGGCAGACAGTTGTGGAATCTGAAAGGAGCCGCAAATTTCCTTCCACCCAGCGTTCCTCCAAGTCTCCCAATAAAAATGATACCTCACTTGTGTGTATAGGCCTAGTGCCCGCTACAGGAAATGCCCAAAAACACAACATGGACACATCACATTTTCAGAAAGAAAACAGAGCTGTTTTTTACAAAGTGCCTAGCTGTGGATTTTGGCCTCTAGCTCAGCTGGCATCTGGGAAATCTAGCAACCCTGTGCATTTTTTAAAACTAGACACCTAGGGGAATCCAAGATGGGGTGACTTGTGGGGCTCTGACCAGGTTCTGTTACCCAGAATCCTTTGCAAACCTCAACATTTGGCCAAAAAACACTTTTTCCTCTCATTTCCGTGGCAGACAGTTGTGGAATCTGAAAGGAGCCGCAAATTTCCTTCCACCCAGCGTTCCTCCAAGTCTCCCAATAAAAATGATACCTCACTTGTGTGTATAGGCCTAGTGCCCGCTACAGGAAATGCCCAAAAACACAACATGGACACATCACATTTTCAGAAAGAAAACAGAGCTGTTTTTTACAAAGTGCCTAGCTGTGGATTTTGGCCTCTAGCTCAGCTGGCATCTGGGAAATCTAGCAACCCTGCGCATTTTTGAAAACTAGACACCTAGGGGAATCCAAGATGGGGTGACTTGTGAGACTCTGACCAGCTTGTGTTTACCAGAATCCTTTGCAAGCCTCAAAATTTGGCCAAAAAACACTTTTTCCTCTCATTTCGGTGACAGAAAGATCTGGAATCTGAGAGGAGCCACAAATTTCCTCCTACCCAGCGTTTCCACAAGTCTCCCGATAAAAATGGTACCTCACTTTTATGGGTAGGCCTAGCGCCTGCAACAGGAAATGCCCAAAACACAACATGGACAGATCACATTTTCACAAAGAAAACAGAGCTGTTTTTTACAAAGTGCCTAGCTGTGGATTTTGGCCTCTAGCTCAGCTGGCATCTGGGAAATCTAGCAACCGTGCGCATTTTTGAAAACTAGACACCTAGGGGAATCTAAGATGCGGTGACTTGTGGGGCTCTGACCAGGTTGTGCTAACCAGAATCCTTTGCAAACCTCAAAAGTTGGCCCAAAAAAAAGTTTTCCTCTCATTTCGGTGGCAGAAAATTGTGGAATCTGAGAAAAGTCACAAATTTCCCTCCACCCAGCGTTCCCACAAGTCTCCCAATAAAAATGGTACCTCACTTTTATGGGTAGGCCTAGCGCCCGCAACAGGAAATGCCCAAAACATAACGTGGACACATCACATTTTCACAAAGAAAACAGAGCTGTTTTTTGCAAAGTGCCTAGCTGTGGATTTTGGCCTCTAGCTCAGACGGCACCTGGGAAAACGTAGCAACCCTGCATAGTTTTTAAAAGTAGACACCTAGGGAAATCCAAGATCGGATCACTTGTGGGGCTCTGACCAGGTTCTGTTACCCAGAATCCTTTGCAAACCTCAACATTTGGCCAAAAAACACTTTTTCCTCTCAATTCCGTGTCAGACAGTTGTGGAATCTGAAAGGAGCCACAAATTTCCTTCCACCCAGTGTTCCCCCAAGTCTCCCAATAAAAATGATACCTCACTTGTGTGGGTAGGCCTAGTGCCTGCGGCAGGAAATGCCCAAAAACACAATGTGGACGCATCACATTTTCAGAAAGAAAACAGAGCTGTTTTTTACAAAGTGCCTAGCTGTGGATTTTGGCCTCTAGCTCAGCTGGCATCTGGGAAATCTAGCAACCCTGCGCATTTTTGAACACTAGACTCCTAGGGGAATCCAAGATGGGGTGACTTGTGGGACTCTGACCAGGTTGTGTTGACCAGAATCCTTTGCAAACCTCAAAATTTGGCCAAAAAACACTTTTTCCTCTCATTTCGGTGACAGAAAGATCTGGAATCTGAGAGGAGCCACAAATTTCCTTCCACCCAGTATTTCCACAAGTCTACCAATAAAAATGGTACCTCACTTTTATGGGTAGGCCTAGCGCCCGCAACAGAAAATGCCCAAAACATAACCTGGACACATCACATTTTCACAAAGAAAACAGAGCTGTTTTTTGCAAAGTGCCTAGCTGCGGATTTTGGCCTCTAGCTCAGCCGGCACTTAGGAAAACCTAGCAACCCTGCATAGTTTTGAAAAGAAGACACCTAGGGGAATCCAAGATGGGGTGACTTGTGGGGCTCTGACCAGGTTCTGTTACCCAGATTCCTTTGCAAACCTCAACATTTGGCCAAAAAACACTTTTTCCTCTCATTTCCGTTGGAGACAGTTGTGGAAAGGAGCCACAAATTTCCTTCCACCCAGCGTTCCCCCAAGTCTCCCAATAAAAAGGATACCTCACTTGTGTGGGTAGGCCTAGTGCCCGCGACAGGAAATGCCCAAAACATAACCTGGACACATCACATTTTCACAAAGAAAACAGAGCTGTTTTTTGCAAAGTGCCTAGCTGCGGATTTCGGCCTCTAGCTCAGCCGGCACCTAGAAAAACCTAGCAACCCTGCATAGTTTTTAAAAGTAGACACCTAGGGGAATCCAAGATGGGGTGACTTGTGGGGCTCTGACCAGGTTCTGTTACCCAGAATCCTTTGCAAGCCTCAAAATTTGGCCCAAAAACACTTTTTCCTCTCATTTCGGTGACTGAAAGATCTGGAATCTGAGAGGAGCCACAAATTTCCTTCCACCCAGCGTTCCCACGAGTCTCCCAATAAAAATGGAATTTCACTTTTATGGGTAGGCCTAGCGCCCGCAACAGGAAATGCCCAAAACACAATGTGGACACATCACATTTTCAGAAAGAAAACAGAGCTGTTTTTTACAAAGTGCCTAGCTGTGGATTTTGGCCTCTAGCTCAGCCGGCATCTGGGCAATCTAGCAACCCTGCGCATTTTTTAAAACTAGACACCTAGGGGAATCCAAGATGGGGTGACTTGTGGGGCTCAGACCAGGTTCTGTTACCCAGAATCCTTTGCAAACCTCAACATTTGGCCAAAAAACACTTTTTCCTCTCATTTCCGTGGCAGACAGTTGTGGAATCTGAAAGGAGCCACAAATTTCCTTCCACCCAGCGTTCCTCCAAGTCTCCAAATAAAAATGATACCTCACTTGTGTGTGTAGGCCTAGTGCCCGCTACAGGAAATGCCCAAAAACACAACATGGACTAATCACATTTCAGAAAGAAAACAGAGCTGTTTTTTACAAAGTGCCTAGCTGCGGATTTTGGCCTCTAGCTCAACTGGCATCTGGGAAATCTAGCAACCCAGCGCATTTTTGAAAACTACACACCTAGGGGAATCCAAAATGGGGTGACTTGTGGGACTCTGACCAGCTTGTGTTTACCAGAATCCTTTGCAAGACTCAAAATTTGGCCAAAAAACACTTTTTCCTCTCATTTCGGTGACAGAAAGATCTGGAATCTGAGAGGAGCTACAAATTTCCTTCCACCCAGCATTTCCACAAGTCTCCCAATAAAAATGGTACCTCACTTTTATGGGTAGGCCTAGCGCCCGCAACAAGAAATGCCCAAAACATAACCTGGACACATCACATTTTCACAAAGAAAACAGAGCTGTTTTTTGCAAAGTGCCTAGCTGCGGATTTCGGCCTCTAGCTCAGCCGGGACCTAGGAAAACCTAGCAACCCTGCATAGTTTTTAAAAGTAGACACCTAGGGGAATCCAAGATGGGGTGACTTGTGGGGCTTTGACCAGGTTCTGTTATCCAGAATCCTTTGCAAACCTCAACATTTGGCCAAAAAACACTTTTTCCTCTCATTTCCGTGGCAGACAGTTGTGGAATCTGAAAGGAGCCACAGATTTCCTTTCACCCAGCGTTCCCCCAAGTCTCCCAATTAAAATAATACCTCACTTGTGTGGGTAGGCCTAGTGCCCGCGACAGGAAATGCCCAAAAACACAATGTGGACACATCACATTTTCAGAAAGAAAACAGAGCTGTTTTTTACAAAGTGCCTAGCTGTGGATTTTGGCCTCTAGCTCAGCTGGCATCTGCGAAATCTAGCAACCCTGCGCATTTTTGAAAACTAGACACCTAGGGGAATCCAAGATGGGGTGACTTGTGGGGCTCTGACCAGGTTCTGTTAACCAGAATCCTTTGCAAACCTCACAATTTGGCCCAAAAACACTTTTTCCTGTCATTTCGGTGACAGAAAGATCTGGAATCTGAGAGGAGCCACAAATTTCCTTCCACCCAGCGTTCCCACAAGTCTCCCAATAAAAATGGTACCTCACTTTTATGGGTAGGCCTAGCGCCCGCAACAGGAAATGCCCAAAACACAACATGGACAGATCACGTTTTCACAAAGAAAACAGAGCTGTTTTTTACAAAGTGCCTAGCTGTGGATTTTGGCCTCTAGCTCAGCTGGCACCTGGGGAAACCTAGCAAACCTGCGCATTTTTTAAAACTAGACACCTAGGGGAATCCAAGATGGGGTGACTGGTAGGGCTCTGACCAGGTTTTGTTACCCAGAATCCTTTGCATACCTCAAAATTTGGCCAAAAAAAAAAAATGTTCCTCTCATTTCGGTGACAGAAAATTCTGGAATCTGAGAAAAGCCACAAATTTCCCTCCACCCAGCGTTCCCACAAGTCTCCCAATAAAAATGGTACCTCACTTTTATGGGTAGGCCTATTGCCCGCAACAGGAAATGCCCAAAACACAACATGGACACATCACATTTTCACAAAGAAAACAGAGCTGTTTTTTGCAAAGTGCCTAGCTGTGGATTTTGGCCTCTAGCTCAGCTGGGACCTAGGGAAACCTAGCAACCCTGCATAGCTTTTAAAACTAGACACCTAGGGGAATCAAAAATGGCGTGACTTGTGGGGCTCTGACCATGTTCTGTTACCCAGAATCCTTTGCAAACCTCAAAATTTGGCCCAAAAAACACTTTTTTCTCTAATTTCGGTGACAGAAAGATCTGGAATTTGAGAGGAGCCACAAATTTGTTTCCACCCAAGCGTTCCCCCAAGTCTCCCGATAAAAATGGTAAATCACTTGTGTGGGAAGGCCTAGTGCCCGCGATCGGAAATGCCCCAAAACACAATGTGGACACATCACATTTTCACAAAGATAATAGAGCTGTTTTTTACAAAGTGCCTAGCTGTGGATTTTGGCCACTAGCTGAGCTGGCACCTGGGGAAACCTAGCAAACCTGCGTATTTTTGAAAACTAGTCACCTAGGGCAATCCAAGATGGGGTGACTTGTGGGGCTCTGACCAGGTTCTGTTACCCAGAATCCTTTGCAAACCTCAACATTTGGCCAAAAAACACTTTTTCCTCTCATTTCCGTGACCGAAAGATCTGGAATCTGAAAGGAGCCACAAATTTATTTCCACCCAGCGTGCCCCCAAACCTCCAGATAATAATTGTACATCACTTGTGTGGGTAGGCCTAGCGCCCGCAAAGGGAAAGCCCCAAAGCACAAAGTCGACACATCACATTTTCACAAAGAAAACAGAGCTGTTTTTTGCAAAGTGCCTAGTTGTGGATTCTGGCCTCTAGCTCAGCCGTCACTTAGGGAAACCTAGCAACCTTGCATAGTTTTGAAAACTAGACACGTAGGGGAATCCAAGATGAGGTGACTTGTGGGGCTGTGATCAGGTTCTGTTACCCAGAATCCTTTGTAAACCTCAATATTTGTCCAAAAAACACTTTTCCTCTCTTTTCAGTGACATGAAGTTCTGGAATCTGAGAGGAGCCACAAATTTCTTTCCACCCAGTGTTTCCCCCAAGACTCCAGATAAAAATGGTACCTCACTTGTGTGGGTAGGCCTAGCACCCATGAAAGGAGATGCCCCAAAACACAATTTGGACACATCATATTTTCAAAAAGAAAATAGAGCTGCTTTTTACAAAGTGCCTAGCTGTGGATTTTGGCCTCCAGCTCAACCGGCACCTGGGGAAACCTAGCACACCTGCAAATTTCTTAAAACTAGACACCTAGGGGAATCCAAGATGCGGTGACTTGTGGGGCTCTGACCAGATTCTGTTAACCAGAATCCTTTGCAAACCTCAAAATGTGGCCAAAAAACACTTTTTCCTCTCATTTCAGTAACAGAAAGTTCTGGAATCTGAGAGGAGACGCAAATTTCCTTCCACCCAACATTCCCACAAGTCTCCCAATAAAAATGGTACCTCCCTTTTGTGGGTAGGCCTAGCGCATCCAACAGGAATTGCTCCAAAACACAATGTGGACACATCACATTTTCACAAAGATAACAGAGCTGCTTTTTGCCAAGTGCTTAGCTGTGGATTTTGGCCTCTAGCTCAGCCGGCACCTAAGGAAACCTAGCAAACCTGCATAGTTTTGAAAACTAGACACGTAGGGGAATCCAAAATGGGGTGACTTGTGGGGCTCTGACCAGGTTCTCTTACCCAGAATCCTTTGCAAACCTCAAAATTTGGCCAAAAAAACACTTTTTCTCTAATTTCGGTGACAGAAAGTTCTGGAATCTGAGAGGACCCACAAATTTCTTTCCACCCAAGCGTTCCACCAAGTCTCCCAATAAAAATGGTACCTCACTTGTGTGGGTAGGACCAGTGCCCGCAATCAGAAATGCCCCAAAATACAATGTGGACACATCACATTTTCACAAAGAAAATAGAGCTGTTTTTTACAAAGTGCCTAGCTGTGGATTTTGGCCTCTAGCTCAGCCGGCACCTGGGGAAACCTAGCAAACCTGCATAGTTTTGAAAACTAGACACGTAGGGGAATCCAAGATGGGGGGACTAGTAGGGCTCTGACCATATTCTGTTACCCAGAATCCTTTGCAAACCTCAAAATTTGGCCAAAAAACACTTTTTCCTCTCATTTCGGTGACAGAAAGATCTGGAATCTGAGTGGAGCCACAAAATTCCTTCCACCCACTGTTCCCCCAAGTCTCCCGATAAAAATGGTACCTCACTTGTGTGGGTAGGCCTAGTGCCTGTGACAGGAAATGCCCCAAAACACAATATGGACACATCACATTTTCAGAAAGAAAACAGAGCTTTTTTTTTACAAAGTGCCTAGCTGTGGATTTTGGCCTCTAGCTGAGCCGGCACCTGGGGAAACCTAGCAAACCTGCACATTTCTTGAAACTAGTCACCTAGGGGAATCCAAGATGTGGTTACTTGTGGGGCTCTGACCATGTTCTGTTAACCAGAATCCTTTGCAATCCTCAAAATTTGGCCCAAAAACACTTTTTCCTCTAATTTCGGTGACAGAAAGTTCTGGAATCTGAGAGGAGCCACAAATGTCCTTCCACCCAAGCATTCCCCCTAGTCTCCCGATATAAATGGTACCTCACATGTGTGGGTAGGCCTAACGCTGGCGACAGGAAATGCCCCAAAACACAACGTGGACAGATCACATTTTCACAAAGAAAAAAGAGCTGTTTTTTACAAAGAGCCTAGCTGTGGATATTGGCCTCAAGCTCAGCCGGCACCTGGGGAAACCTAGCAAACCTGCACATTTTTTAAAACTAGTCACCTAGGGGAATCCAAGATGGGGTGACTTGTAGGGCTCTGACCATATTCTGTTACCCAGAATCCTTTGTAAACCTCAAAGTTGGCCAAAAACACACTTTTCCTCTCTTTTCGGTGACAGGAAGTTCTGGAATCTGAGAGGAGCCACAAATTTCTTTCCACCCACTGTTTACCCAAGACTCCAGATAAAATTGGTACCTCACTTGTGTGGGTAGGCCAGCACCCGTGAAAGGAGATGCCCAAAAAACACAATTTGGACACATCATATTTTCACAAAGAAAACCGAGCTGCTTTTTACAAAGTGCCTTGCTGTGGATTTTGGCCTCTAGCTCAGCCGGCAAGTGGGGACGCCTAGCACACCTGCAAATTTCTTAAAACTAGTCACCTAGGGGAATTCAAGATGGGGTGACTTGTGGGGCTCTGACCAGATTCTGTTAACCAGAATCCTTTGCAAACCTCAAAATGTGGCCAAAAAACACTTTTTCCTCTCATTTCAGTAACAGAAAGTTCTGGAATCTGAGAGGAGATGCAAATTTCCTTCAACCCAACATTCCCACAAGTCTCCCAATAAAAATAGTACCTCCCTTTTGGGGGTAGGCCTAGCGCATCCAACAGGAATTGCCCCCAAAACACAAAGTGGACACATCATATTTTCACAAGGAAAACAGAGCTGTTTTTTGCATAGTGCCTAGCTGTGGATTTTGGCCTCTAGCTCAGCCGGCACCTAGGGAAACTTAGCAAACCTGCATAGTTTTTAAAACTAGACACCTAGGGGAATCCAAGATGAGATGACTTGTGGGGCGCTGACCAGGTTCTGTTACCCAGAATCCTTTGCAAACCTTAAAATCTGGCCAAAAAAACACTTTTTCTCTTATTTCGGTGACAGAAAGTTATGGAATCTGTCAGAAGCCACAAATTTCTTTCCACCCAAGCGTTCCACCAAGTCTCCCAATAAAAATGGTACCTCACTTGTGTGGGTAGGACCAGTGCCCGCAATCAGAAATGCCCCAAAATACAATGTGGACACATCACATTTTCACAAAGAAAATAGAGCTGTTTTTTACAAAGTGCCTAGCTGTGGATTTTGGCCTCTAGCTCAGCCGGCACCTGGGGAAACCTAGCAAACCTGCATAGTTTTGAAAACTAGACACGTAGGGGAATCCAAGATGGGGGGACTAGTAGGGCTCTGACCATATTCTGTTACCCAGAATCCTTTGCAAACCTCAAAATTTGGCCAAAAAACACTTTTTCCTCTCATTTCGGTGACAGAAAGATCTGGAATCTGAGTGGAGCCACAAAATTCCTTCCACCCACTGTTCCCCCAAGTCTCCCGATAAAAATGGTACCTCACTTGTGTGGGTGGGCCTAGTGCCTGTGACAGGAAATGCCCCAAAACACAATATGGACACATCACATTTTCAGAAAGAAAACAGAGCTTTTTTTTTACAAAGTGCCTAGCTGTGGATTTTGGCCTCTAGCTGAGCCGGCACCTGGGGAAACCTAGCAAACCTGCACATTTCTTGAAACTAGTCACCTAGGGGAATCCAAGATGTGGTTACTTGTGGGGCTCTGACCATGTTCTGTTAACCAGAATCCTTTGCAATCCTCAAAATTTGGCCCAAAAACACTTTTTCCTCTAATTTCGGTGACAGAAAGTTCTGGAATCTGAGAGGAGCCACAAATGTCCTTCCACCCAAGCATTCCCCCAAGTCTCCCGATATAAATGGTACCTCACATGTGTGGGTAGGCCTAACGCTGGCGACAGGAAATGCCCCAAAACACAACGTGGACAGATCACATTTTCACAAAGAAAAAAGAGCTGTTTTTTACAAAGAGCCTAGCTGTGGATATTGGCCTCAAGCTCAGCCGGCACCTGGGGAAACCTAGCAAACCTGCACATTTTTTAAAACTAGTCACCTAGGGGAATCCAAGATGGGGTGACTTGTAGGGCTCTGACCATATTCTGTTACCCAGAATCCTTTGTAAACCTCAAAGTTGGCCAAAAACACACTTTTCCTCTCTTTTCGGTGACAGGAAGTTCTGGAATCTGAGAGGAGCCACAAATTTCTTTCCACCCACTGTTTACCCAAGACTCCAGATAAAATTGGTACCTCACTTGTGTGGGTAGGCCAGCACCCGTGAAAGGAGATGCCCAAAAAACACAATTTGGACACATCATATTTTCACAAAGAAAACCGAGCTGCTTTTTACAAAGTGCCTTGCTGTGGATTTTGGCCTCTAGCTCAGCCGGCAAGTGGGGACGCCTAGCACACCTGCAAATTTCTTAAAACTAGTCACCTAGGGGAATTCAAGATGGGGTGACTTGTGGGGCTCTGACCAGATTCTGTTAACCAGAATCCTTTGCAAACCTCAAAATGTGGCCAAAAAACACTTTTTCCTCTCATTTCAGTAACAGAAAGTTCTGGAATCTGAGAGGAGATGCAAATTTCCTTCAACCCAACATTCCCACAAGTCTCCCAATAAAAATAGTACCTCCCTTTTGGGGGTAGGCCTAGCGCATCCAACAGGAATTGCCCCCAAAACACAACGTGGACACATCATATTTTCACAAGGAAAACAGAGCTGTTTTTTGCATAGTGCCTAGCTGTGGATTTTGGCCTCTAGCTCAGCCGGCACCTAGGGAAACTTAGCAAACCTGCATAGTTTTTAAAACTAGACACCTAGGGGAATCCAAGATGAGATGACTTGTGGGGCGCTGACCAGGTTCTGTTACCCAGAATCCTTTGCAAACCTTAAAATGTGGCCAAAAAAACACTTTTTCTCTTATTTCGGTGACAGAAAGTTATGGAATCTGTCAGAAGCCACAAATTTCTTTCCACCCAAGCGTTCCCCCAAGTCTCATGATAAAAATGGTCCCTCACTTGTGTGGATAGGCCTAGTGCCCGCGACAGGAAATGCCCCATAACACAATGTGGACATATCAAATTTTCATAAAGAAAACAGAGCTATTTTTTACAAAGTGCCTAGGTGTGGATTTTGGCCTCTAGCTGAGCCGGCACCTAAGGAAACCTAGCAAACCTGCGTATTTCTGAAAACTAGACAGCTAGGGGAATCCAAAATGGGGTGACTTGTGGGGCTCTGACCAGGTTCTGTTACCCAGAATCCTTTGCAAACCTCAACATTTGGCCAAAAAACACTTTTTTCTCTAATTTCTGTGACAGAATGTTCTGGAATCTGAGAGGAGCCACAAATTTCCTTCCACCCAAGCGTTCCTCCAAGTCTCCCGATAAAAATGGTACCTCACTTGTGTGGGTAGGCTTAGCACCCGTGACAGGAAATGACCCAAAACACAACGTGGACATCACATTTTTACAAAAAAATAGAGATTTTTTTTACAAAGTGACTAGCTGTGGATTTTGGCCTCTAGCTCAGCCGGCACCTGAGGAAACCTAGAACACCTGTGCATTTTTGAAAACTAGACACCTAGGGGAATCCAAGATGGGGTGGCTTGTGGGACTCTGACTAGGTTCTGTTACCCAGAATCCTTTGCAAACCTCAAAATTTGGCCAAAAAAAACACGTTTTCCTCTCATTTCGGTGACAGAAAGTTCTGGAATCTGAGAGAAGCCACAAATTTTCTTCCACCCAGCGTTCCCCTATGTCTCCCAATAAAAATGGTACCTCGCTTGTGTGGGTAGGCCTAGCGCCCGCAACAGTAAATGCCCCAAAACACAACGTGGACAGATCACATTTTCACAATGAAAACGGAGCTGTTTTTTTACAAAGTGCCTAGCTGTGGATTCTGGCCTCTAGCTCTGCCAGTACCTGGGGAAAACTAGCAAATCTGCGCATTTTTTAAAACTAGTCACCTAGGGGAATCCAAAATGCGGTGACTTGTGGGGCTCTGACCATGTTGTGTCCACACGGTATCCTTTGCAAACCTCAAAATTTGGCCCAAAAAACACTAAGAACACAAACGTAAGACTTACGAATAGCAGTATAAGGTTCCAACCTCTGATCAACCCTATCTACACCTCCCAAGTGCTTATTATAATCTAAAATGCACACAGGTTTGCTCACTTCAGCAAACAGGCCCCAAACAATCATGGGGGAAGTACTCTCATCATGGATGGCACTTAGCATGTAGACATCCCTCCTGTCTGACAATTTCAAAGCTAGCAGCTCATCATTCCGCAAGGCACTGCACTGTCCCCTCTCAGGTTTTTTTACAGACAAGCTCCCTTGGATCGCCTTTCGGGTTACAATGAATTGTGCCACAAGCAACAGTGTCCACTCTAAACAATTCATTGAACAACTGCACTCTAGTGTAGAAGTTATCTACATGCAAATCGTGACCTTTGTTGAACAGTCGTCTACCAAGTTCCCACACAATTTTCTCAGTAACTCCAAAAGTGTGAGGACAACCATGGAGGTCATTACTGGAATCCCTACCAGTGTAGACACGGAAATTATACACATACCATCTACTACTTTCAGACACCATATACAATTTAATTCCATATTGTATCCTCTTGCTGGGAATGTACTGCCTAAAAACCAAACGACCCTTGAAGAGGACCAAAGACTCGTCCACGGCTATTTCTTTGCCTGGAACATAGAACTCTGAAAACTGATCTACAAAATGATCAAGGACAGGCCTAATCTTAAAAAGACTGTCAGAATCAGGGTGATCTCGTGGCAAGGCTAATGCATTGTCAACAAAATACAGCATCCTAAGAAGAAGAAAATACCGATTACGGCTCATGGTTGAAGGAAATGTAGCTGTTGCCATCAAGGGACTAGGAGACCAATAAGAAGCCAGTGACAGCTTCCTTATCAACCCCATCGAAAAAGTCAAACCCAAAAACCTTTTCATCTCCTCCAAATTTGTGGAAATCCACTGGGTAGCTCTAGAGTGTAGCCTAAGTCTAGCAGCGTTGTCCCTCAAATACTGCTCTACATACAAATTAGTCTGCTCAACAATCTCTTCCAAAACCCAACATCCACAAATAACTCAAGGGAATTGACAGGCAAAATGTTCTCTGTATTGTCTCTACACCCCGGGAGACCAGTAAAGGCAGGCAACTCTGGCTGCTCCATGTTTGGGGCAACCCTGAGTTCAGGTCTTCTAACGGGAAACCTTTCAGCCCCAGGTTTCTGCACTAATGGCACTTCAGTGTGCTCCTCTAAAACAGGCCCTTTATCTGCACTGAGAGTGGCTTCCTCATCAGAAGATTCCTCTCTGACAGAAACTTCACTGCCAGAATCTCTCACTTCCTCCTCTGCCTCAGGTGCAGATTCTGTCTCATAATCATGATCAGACAATGACTCAAAAAGCATACCAACCACCTGCTGAGCGGTCATCCTGCAGCTGGCCATGATCTTTCCTGTGAAAAGTCACTGGACAAATGCACCACCAACAACCAGCACTGTGTAAGATACGTAATAAAGTGAAGCTTTATCAGTTAGAGTTATAAACTCAAAAACTATACCGCTCACGTGCCTGAAAAAGCTTGACTCACCAGCAACTACTCTGCACAGACACAGCAATCACCGATGATATCCCACTAAAAAGAAAGAAAGAAAAGCAAATTAGAAATAAGACAACACAAATATCATTGTGCGCAAACCTAAGGAAAATTTCACACACAATCCTGCATTTAGTACACCACCTACAAACATGTCATTCATGCATGGCAATAATACTCATTTGGAGTAAATTGTTTTTACTTCCCTAAAACATGCAACTATGCAAACCACAGGTCAACCTCCACCAAAACCACAACGAGCCACAGCAAAGAAAGCAAAAGCTTTGAACTAGAACAAAAAGGAGATTTTTATTAATCACAAATGCAAATACTTCGCCAGTTGACAAACAACTACCCATCAAGCATTTAGAAATTGGTGCCTAAGTGGATTCTGCCCCCCACAGGGGCAGATGGGCCTACTAAAAAATAGGACTATCTGCCCCAAGTTGGGCAGAAAATACCTTTAGTAGTGTGTCCCCATGGGGAGCGATGCTTGCCCAAGGGGCCACCCCCAAACAAAAACACACACACACTATCCCTGGTGCCTAAGTTGCTTCTGCCCGCCCTAAGGGGCAATAGGCCTAAAAAATAGGCTGATCTGCCCCCATGGGGGGCAGAAATGGCCAACAGTTTTATGCCCCCCCACATAAATAAACAAATAAAAAAACATCCCTAATGTTCCAGTGGTTTCTGCCCCCCCTTAGGGGCAGATCAGCCTAAAAATAATAGGCAGATCTGCCCCCAAGGGGGGCCGAAATGGCCATAAAACACATGCCTCCCAAAGGGGAGCGACCCTTGCCCAAGGGGGTGCCCCCCATCCACTAAACACACACACACTATCCTTGATGGCTAAGTGGCTTCTGCCTCCCTTGGGGGCAGATGGGCCTAAACAAAATAGGCCGATCTGCCCCCAAGGGGGGGCAGAAATGGCCAACAGTTCTATGCCCCCCTTGTGGGGGCGTGCCTTGCCAAGGGGACACACCCACATAAATAAACAAATAGAAAAACATCCCTGGCATTCCAATGGTTTCTGCCCCCCTTGGGGGCAGATCAGCCTAAAAATAATAGGCAGATCTGCCCCCAAGGGGGGCAGAAATGGCCATAAAACACTTCACTCTAAAGGGTTGTGACCCTTGCCCAAGGGGTCACTCCACCATTGACTAAACACACACATACACACACACTATCCCTGCTGCCTAAGTGGCTTCATCCCCCCTTGGGGGCAGATGGGCCTAAAAAAATAGGCCGTTCTGCCCCCAAGAGGGACAGAAATGGCCAACAGTTCTATGCTCCCCTGGGGGGCGCCTCTTGCCCAATGGGGCACCCCCCACATAAATAAACATATAAACAAACACCACTGGTGTTCCAGGGGTTTCTGACCCCTTGGGGGCAATCAGCCTAAAAATAATAAGCCGAAATGGCCATAGTATACATGCCCCCAAAGGGGAGTGACCCTTGCCCAGGGTCGGCTCCCAGACACAGAAACATGCAAAAAAAAACAAAAAAGATAATCCCTGGCGTCCAGTGGACATTCCTGCTGCCCAATCAAAGAGACACCGGGAGAAAGGAAAACCATTTCCTTTCCCACTATGTCTCCTTGTTTCAAACCCCCCCACCCTCCAGAGGAGAAACGTACCTGTTTCTCCAATCGCGCACTGGAAGCACATGGCTTCCAGTGCGACCGGCACCCTGTAATGATGTCAGCGCATGATCGTGCGCTGATGTCATTAGGGAGGTACAAGGGGGTGGAAGGGGAAGGGCTTCCCTGTCCATCCCTGCCTTGAGGGGGTGGGAGGGAAGCCCACTCTCCGAGCTCCATGCCGAGGACGTAATGGTTACGTCATCGCCACAGGAGCACTGTGTCTGTGGACGTAACCATTATGTCCCCGGCACAGAAGGGGATAATATGCAGGTCCTCTCTTGGATCTCCATGACTTTCCTCACCTTTCCTTTAGGCAGATCTTCTCGCCATCCCATTAGGAGCTAAAACCCTTGGAGTCTGAGAGGTATAGCCCTCTCTACCCTTGGCCTCTTGAGATGCTTTCCTAAGACTTGGATATTTTTCCCCTGACCCAGAGAAGAAGACTCTTGATTGAGCTTCTGAAATGAGGAAGCCTTCCCTTTCTCTTTTACTTAGTTACCTGTATCTCCAGATTTCCTTCTTCAAATTCTTTTTGTCCTTTTTGTGCTTTTTAGGGCATATTTATACTCTGCTTGCGTCGGACTTGCGTCATTTGGTTTGATTCAAATTCGTGCAAGCCTAACACCATATTTATACTTTGATGCCCGACCCCACAAACGTCAACATTCATCTGTGTGCATCATTTTCTGGATGCGTGAAACCGCCTTGCAAGGTAGGCGTTCTCTTCCTAAAAATGACTTAAACACCTGTGTGCCATATTTATCCAACTGCGCAAAAATCCTGCACGCCTAGGATGCGGAGGCGGAAATGGTGCACAGCCCGCTTTGCGTAAAAAAATAACACCTGGGTCAGGGCAGGCATTAAAATGGGGGCAAACACACCATCACTTAAGGAAAACACACAGAAGCAACATCAGAGCTCCAAAGGGAAGACACAGAGGTGTCATTCATCCAGCATGCACGAAGATGCAGAGCATAGGACCAACAGCAGCAGCTTCCACCACACCAACAGGGACCCCAAAGGCAACGCAGAAAGCAGGAGAGGATATTCCGGACTAGGAAAAACTAGGAAAAACCCTTCTAAGACCTCACGGAACATGACATCATCCAGAGGTACAGACTAAACTGACAAGCCACACAGCAGCTTCTGCGCCACATTGAGCCACAGTTGGCACCCAGCTTGCAGACACCCCACATCATTCCACCAGAGACCAAGCTGATAGTTGTCCTCCACATGTTACCAAGTGGCTCTTTTCAAACCACTGGTGCCCTGGTTGCCGGGATCTCACAGCCCTCATTCTCTGCCTTCCTACCTAAGGTACTCGATGACATCATCTCCCTCACACCCCGCCACGTCAACTTCCCCAACACACAGCTGAAGCAGCAGGAGACCAAACAGGGCTTCTACCAAATCAACGGCTTCCCACACGTGCTTGGTGCCATTGACTGCACACATGTACAGATTGTGCCACCTGCTGCAACCGAGCATCTATACTTCAACAGGAAACACACACACTCCATCAATGTGTAGGCCACTGTCGATCACCAGGGATTGATCACCAACTTCTTGACAAAGTAGCCTGGGAGTGTACATGATTCATTCATCTTCCGCCACTGCACCTTCAATCAACACTTCCAGGATGGACGATATGGAAATGGCCTACTTGTTGGTATGTAAAGAAACCTACTTATTTACACATAGCACAGCAATCCTGTAGGACAGACAACACATATACCACTACATTGACACATGCCTAGGAAAACACTGAGGTTGTGGCACTGCTAGTCATGTTTGATATCCTGACCCAATGAGATTCACACCTATGGACAAATGACAGATGCAAATAACAACAGATGCCAGTCCAGAGCCACAAGGGACCAATTTAAAACCACACAGTGCCAATGACATAGCCTTAACTGGCAGTACAACTTGGAAGATGAAACTTCCAACATCACATCAATAACACTCAATCACACACCCTTCTAAGAAATACGTACTGTTTAAGGGGTGTGTAATGTGTTTCGCTGCAGGTCAAACACCATGGGACACATAGCATGATGATGATGACTCTAATGAAGGGGACATGGAATCAGTGAGGCAGTACCAACATCTCACATCACTCCTGGGGTGACATTGCCCACTACCAATAAGGAAGTGGACTGTGCTAAGAACACATAATGATGTGACATTATTTCAAAGTCCACATTGCTACACATACGGACTGAGACAATTACACATATACACAAAAGATGTACAGGCATATGGATCTTCTGACAATTAAACCTTCACCCCCACAACCAAGTTAGCTACTTTACCTGGACCAGGTTTAGTAGTGTAGGTACACGTTTACACGAGTCAACTCGGTGAGGGCACAAAAATAGGTTTGCATATAACTTGTCACACATGGGATATTTGTGCATTGTCAATTGTCAACACTTCAGTGCTGCCAACTTATGGAGCTGTGTTGTACATTGTCACCTAGACAAATCAAAGGGCCTCACAGTTTCCTTTTCACAGGCTATTACATATCTTGAATTGGATGGGATTTTCAGGCCACATGGTGCAACCGTGTTACCACCACAGTGGGATTGATTCTGTGTGTGGAAGTATCATGTCAGCTCCAGTGAAGACACATGGACACTTCTTTCACATGACATAATGCATGGTAGATACACAAAGTACTGCAAGTGTACAAAAATACTGCTGATATCCGGTCAATCAGCCAAACAGCAATTTAGATAATTAAACAACCCAATGCTGATAGTACATCATGGAAGCCTAGGATTCCACACAATAACACAAACACAGATGAGACACAGACAACACAAGATAACAACTGCCATGCCAAGTGATAATCATGGTGCAAGCAACAGCAACATTTTTAAAATCATTTTCTCTTTCAGCTGATCAGGGGCATGGGATCCAGCCATGGATCATGACCCCATTTGCCAACCCAAGCACAGCATCAGAGTGTGCCTATAATGAGGCATATTGGAGGACATGCACCATAGTAGAGAGGACTTTTGGCATCCTGAAGTCACGATTCAGGTTCCTCGACATCACCAGAGGCAGCGTCTTATATTCACCTGAAATGGTTTGCACGATCATATTGACCTGTGCCATCCTGTACAACATATGTGTAAGGAGGAACATTACCCTCTATGAACCAGACCCACAAATGCCTGAAGAGGAGGAAGAGGAGGATGCTGTCCATCAACATGAGGGGGAGCATCCAAACACTGCAGCAGGATTGCGTCGGAGACAATACATTGTACAAAACTTCTTTTAACTCTAGTCACCATCACCACTGTCTTACCATATGTCATTAAACACCTCATGTCATCACTCAATCATGGTCTGGGTAATTATTTATGGATCACATGATCCCTAGGAATCTTAATCAAAGTTTAGCCTCATGGAGTATTGCAGAAATACAGATTAGGATACTGAAAAGGGCACATCACATTTGATGGGTATGAATGTACATCCAACTTCACACACAGTGCAAATGACATATATCCAGTCTATTTCACATTTGAAGGGCAATATCAGAGTACCACAGCTATGGCACACATCCATGTGGCCAACATGGTTAATTGCAGCATACTGCACACAACTAAGACACCATCAATCATAAGTTGAAAAAGTGTTTCATACATGGATGTGCTATTGCATTGGTAACAGGAATGTATGAACAAACCCTTGACAGCAGTAAGTGTGACATCAGCTATCTCTGCAAGGAGCATGGGTGACAAGAAGTCCATGTAAGCTGCAAATGGATAGCACGAGTGCCCCAGGTATGACAAGCATTGCTCACAAGACATGCCCTGTGCATGCCATCCCAGGTTATAAGTCCTGCCACAGGCATGTTTTCAGTCTCTGCCCACGCTTCTCTAGGGGGCCCTGTAAATGGACTATTTGTACCCTGATAACCTTCATCCACACACACCCAGACTCCCATTATGACTCCAGTGTGCTTCCCTCTTTAGTGTGGCATGCCATAGTCATAGTTCATCTGTCTGCATGGACTTCAGGCCTGATAATTCACTGCCTGGTAGTCTGTAGGACCTGTAATCGCCTGTCCATTGCTTCACATGTGAAAGGTACTGTTGGTCCTTTGAACTTGATTCTCACCTACATGACTTGTGAGAGACTGAAGCTGCACACACCTGTGAGCCCTTCCATGCAGACCAGCCATTTGAACCTGCACTGCCATTGCTGCTGCCTGGAACAGCTTAAAAGCTGCCATTTTATACATATCCTTGTTGTGCATTGCCGTATAAATCACTTGTGTAACACAGGCCTCGGGTTATTGTGTAACAATGCAGCCCACAGCACAAATACAGTTTTTAGTTTCCACAGTGTTGTTCCAGCTTTTCCCAGTCAGAGTCTGCTCACTATGCATTTGCCTTGTTCATGTTAGTTCCTGACAGAGCCTGCATCCTGTTAGCATGATTGGTTCCTGTCTTTGTGTTACCATAGAGGTTCCCTATGGCTACATTTGTCTCATAGTTACTTTCCATGCCCTCTCTTTCCTCCTGGGGTATTGTGTCTGCTAGGCCTATGATGAATCCTCAAATAAATTGTATAGTGTAATCAGTTTACTTATCATATCATGGTCTGGGACATGTATTAAATAACCTAATCCCATGTCTGGGTTTCATGTATGCATGAGTGACAAACAGTGACAGTGTACTATGGATGTATTCATGGATTGGGTATGGTGCCTCCAGCACAACAAACAACATTTGCTAATGGGCATGAAAGGACAAAACATGTTTGTACCCTGACGGTCCACACACAGATTCACATTGGCCCGAAACCCAATGATGGTGCTTGCATGGTGACTAGCTGTGAGATTAATCAGCACAGAGGCACTAATGTTCTCTGTTGCAGTGGGAATTTTAGAGGCCAGCCTGTGTCCAAATGTTGTGATGAAACCTGCTGGTTTCTAATTACTGATCCATTAAGTTTGTGAGCACACCAAGGTTGCCATGTTGTTGGCCTCATAAAACTTCTGCAGTGCCATAGCTGGAATATCCCCATGTGTGTTGACAATTTCTTTTTGGCTTCCGGTTAATTCTTCTAGGAAGAGCACTCTGTTAATGCAGGGAATGGCTCCACAGACTCATGACTAGACCTGCACGTAAGTGTGACAACATTGAGGCCAATACTGACACAGGGTACTCATGGCCACACACTTGAACTGGAAACCTTTGTGCAATTAACCACTGGAAATATGTGAACACATGCAGCTTGATCTGCTGGTCCTCCACTGCCACAAGAGAAACATAGGTCATTTATATGACTCAAACTGTGGAGTGACATTACGGTTATTGAATTGGTTTTGGGACTCTGTGTCACAAAGGCTGTACCTACATAGCATTTTCAAATGCCTGACTCATGGGTAGTATACAAACAAGTGACCAGAAAGTGGTATCCAACATTCCAGTACATGTGATAGCTTACTCTTGTAACATTGCCATTAGCAACCGTCCTCTATCTATCCTGTGCATAGTTTGTCATGGGAGATGTTGTGTCCCAAAAGTCAGGGAAGTTCACACAGCATTAGATGCTACGTGTATGAAAAACACATTTCCTGACTCATTTCCACACTGAATGGCATCTGATGGTTATTCACATTAACAAAACATGCATACAAGCACATTAACGATAGCACGTCTTGTCACACAGAGGCACAACAACAATTGAAATAGCCAATTCACAGACATAAACACACAGGCCATGAGTGAATGTATTAAGCTGTGTAGCCTTGCTATCCTCTATTGACACACCACCTGCTCAAAGATAATACCCATTTTTATTCCAAATGTTTGGGTTGCTGTTGCATCAGTTAAGATTGCTCATCCGGTACAACAACATGAGTATTATTGTCCACAGTAGTGTGGTCTGCCACATGTGCCCAAACACTGGAACACACAATGCAGGTGCAGACAACCTATCTCTGTACAGTTACAGCTTTCATGTAAGTTACAAATGAGAGGAATGACACAAACATAGTTAAAGGCAGATATTTTGACGCATATGCGTTGAAAAATGATGCTCACAGCCATTATACATCCATTGGGCCCTAGCGGTAATTCCTACACTGTACACCATGACATTGGTTAGCAATGAAAAATCTATGGAACTATGAACGCAGGGGAATTTTGAAGCATTTGTGTCAAAAAAAGTTGACGCACACCCCGTAAGCGTCATAAGATTTTGACGCATCATAATAAAAACGCACCGCATTTGAGACAGGAAGTGATGTAATAGAATATCCTGTTTAGAGAAATGGTACAGTGGGTGTACTTTCACTTTGCAGTCTGTGATTCTTGTAGACTGTGTGGCTGTGCTGAGAGTTTTGTCTGTCCAAATTGTGCTTTTGTCTCCTTTGTTCCATCCTATTTGTCATCTGTTGTTTTAGTAATTGTCTCAGTTGGTCAGTGTAAGTGTGTTTTTGTCATGTATGTCTAATTTTGTCTTTGTACTGTTGGGAGTGTGTAGTGGGTATTGTTAGTTTGGGGCTTGTTGGGCTGTTTGTGGGTTACTTAACTTTAATTTTCCTCCCTCCTTTCCATGTATTTTCCTCTGTGCCCTTTCCTATACCTATTATTTCGGTCATGTTGGGTAGCCAGGTCTGGGGAGAATGGGTGAGGAGGAGATGGGAGCATTCATTTGGCTGGTGTGCCACTTTCTCCCCCTGATGTTAACGGCTGGTGGCAGGGTAATACACGGGTATCACACGGAGGCGAGGAGGCTCAGGTGGTCCAAGGTGCTGTACCATCTGAGGAGAATTTTCAACACACTGCGCAATGACCACCAACTCAAGCATTGCTGGGCTGACCTTGTTGCCAGAGAGCAAGACCTGCTGGACCACCTGGTGTGGTGATTGGTGGCCCTGTTGGTGAGTAGAGTTCAGACTAATGTGCACATTTAAATGCTCTGTAGTGACAGTAGCAGATTTGTTGACATGCTGCATGCAATGTTTTTGGACATGTAGAATGCAAGTTAAATATACAGTGGCCCTGATTTATACAATATTTGCTACATATTACCATCATTTGTTGACGCAACAGCTGCACAAACTTACAAATCACAACTTGATTATGTAAACTAGTTCTGCTTTGACGTCAATAGATGATGGTAATGTTGCTCTAACTTATGTTTCATTCATGGTCTGTGAGTGTATGAGGAAATAGATATATTTCACAAGCTAAAGCAAGGAATTAATGTAGTCCCCAATTATTTGGAATACATGTCTGAACTGTATTCCTTGTCATACGTACAAAGTTCTTCCTAACCTCAGGTAATATCTTAGGCTGATACTTTGACTTGGTTTGTGCAGAAACTAAATTAGAAATGGATGCCAAAGTAATGCACATGGGTTCATATCTAAATGTTTGGTGCTACTTTCCATAGCTGTTGTGTTAAACATGAAGCAAATGCTACAAATTGAGGATAAAAAAAATATATCTGGCCCTCTGTCCATTGTTCCTGTGTGTTTTAATTTGTCTTGGGCACAATTGCTGAAACAGAGCTGATGCATTTGCCATCTGATTCACTTTAGAGCCATGCAATTCTCATAAGTTATTGGGTCATCATGGAATACCTGAAGTTGCTGATTGCATGGTCACAATTTATTACTTGCATGATGTTGTGCAAAGGACCCCTGACTGACTCCATCATACATATAAAGTGCCAAAATAGTTTGCTAGTTTACGTTTGGTACACCCCTGACACATTTCAGGTGCAATGACTACACCTGTGCCCATGCATTCTGTCATGGATGACCAAAATAGACACTGTCAGTATATATTTCTTTGTTGTATTAATTTAGGTAAATGACCAATCCATGTTTACCGTAAGATTGTCATCAAGTAACACACCCGGATCCCTGCCATTATGGTGTCATAGGGGCCACATCTGGCTCAGGGTACACTGGCAATGTAGCATATGTAACCTATAGACAACACAGGCACACATTTAATGGACCATAGAAAGCATAACAATTCATGAGCTAAACTCAACCCACATGAGCATCACACAGTAACTGATTGTCCCTTGATGCACAAGCCACAATACCTGAGTGACTGGTATTGCAGTGCACCAGGAACGTGGCTTTGCATGTCTCTCATAACAACAAATTAATAAATGGAGTGCAATCTATCAATGAATCTGCAACCAATTGAGGAATCAAGTTTGTCACCACATGATTGTTAGGGCCAATGCATGTGTGCATATATGTGTCTATCACTCACTGGAGTGAAAGGGTCAAAACATGTTTGCAGTGGGATGTCTGTTGGAGTGTCATCATGCCTGAGGGGCTGGACTATCAGATATAATGTCACACAAAGTATTTCTTTCTTCAAAATGTTGTATAGTGCGCAGACATTGAGCACATATCACCTTCCATGTTTTACAGGTGGACCTGCCCCCTACACAATTGGAGAAGTGGCTCGATTTGCAGACCGAGACATATCCAGTAAGTGTTAATATTTCAGTTCTGTGTTGTGTTTGCAGCTGTTGTGTGATTGACTCCTGTGTGTTGGACACATGGCAAGGTATGATGCGCTGGCACATGATCTGATATGTGACTTGACTGGAGTTTGACTTGTTCTTCCATATTTGATTTGGACAATCAGTGGCGTAGAGTCATAATTTGGGATTGTAGTGCAGCGCTGTAGGCATGGGAAGGTGAACAGGGTGACATTTGTTGTTACATTTATTGTAATGAAAAATTTGGAGGTAGCCATTTTCATGATTTAGTGAGCAAGTCATACCCTGAATCACATAGAGCAGGGATGCCGAAGTATTACCCACAGACTTGAGCCTCCCTATTAACTAATGAACATGTAGGACTGTATGTTTGACTTCCTAGCAGCATCTAGCTCCACATGTTCTGCTACGTTTATGTGGCACTTAAGTACAATGTCATATGTGTGCATGCAGCTTAAGCCCAGATGGGTGCTTGCATCTATGTGCTTGTTGTAGGAAAGGCATTAGTGATATCAAATGATGTGGACAATTGTCCGCAATTAGGAACATAAATGTGGACGTGATCGTACAATGTTTGTGTCTATCCCAGTTGGACACCCTCCTTTCCTGTGGTGGACTGACTAAAACCATGGACAGCTGTCCAAAGCTTCCTGGCTGTCCATGATGTTTGAAAGTATGAGTTGCATGTCCATCCCCCCGAGGCACAGGCTTGGGGTTATGAAATATGTGTACCTAGGTGTGAGGATCCCAGTGTAGAACACAGACATGTAATTCAAAAATTAATTTGTTCAAACCTAGGATACCCCCTCATGATGAGCAACTGCATATAATCCTGCCAATTCCATTTACAAATCACAGATCTTGTGGCCCTTGATTGTCATCCAGAAGATAATCATTAGTTGTCCTGTCACATGTGGCGGACTTGCAGCATTTGTTACGTGACTTATGGCAGAACAATGATGCTTAGATCATTTAAGTAGGTACACACCTTTTTGAGCATTGCTGTGCTGTTAGCTAGGACATGTGGAGGCTGCGTTGGCATGTACTTCCTCAGGGACAATCTGTGATCTTTACTGTGATTTGGCCTGTTTAAGCTAATTTTAAGGAACCTTTTGAGTATCATCAGTAGCTGTAGCACACAATGATGTAACTAATGTTTGGCTTTATCTTTTTTAACAGCAGCCAATATGGATGCCAATCAGATCTGCGAATTCCAGAAGAAGGCGATGCGTTACCGCCACATTCTGGATGTTGAGTCTGGGTCCTGCCACATGGCACGGCGTTATAGCCATGAGAGAGCCACAGGGGTCTAGAGGGCATGTGCCCAAGGGGGCCCATACCTGTCCACAACAGCCGCCAGCACCACCACTCTGACCCAAGTGGCACCAAGGATGACAGCCACCACTGCAGGTCCCTCAACATCATCCGCTCCTGGACCATTGACAGCAGCCCCTGCACCTCCCACTCCAAGCATGACACCGGCACCAGCACAACCCTCCTGTAGGAAAGTATCATCTTGCCTGGCATGTTACCCCCATTTTTACTTATGTGTCAGTTTGCTTTTGCCTGTCTCACTGGGATCCTGCAAGTCAGGACCCCAGTGCTCATAGTTGTGGCTTGGATGTGTACCGTGTGTGGTGCCTAACTGTGGCACTGAGGCTCTGCTCATCAGAACCTCAGTGCTTATGCTCTCTCTGCTTTTAAAATTGCCACTGCAGGCTAGTGACCATTTTCACCGATTCTGATTCGCACACTGGAACACCCTTATAATTCCTTAGTATATGGTACTTAGGTACCCAGGGTATTGGGGTTCCAGGAGATCCCTATGGGGTGCAGCATTTCTTTTGCCACCCATAGGGAGCTCAGACAATTCTTACACAGGACTGCCACTGCAGCCTGAGTGAAATAATGCCCACGTTATTTCACAGCCATTTTACACTGCACTTAAGTAAATTATAAGTCACCTATATGTCTAACCCTCACTTAGTAAAGGTTAGTTGCAAAGTTACTAAGTGTGAGGGCACCCTGGCACCAGCCAAGATGCCCCCACATAGTTCAGGGCAATTTCCCCGGACTTTGTGAGTGCAGGGACACTATTACACGTGTGCACTACATATAGGTCAATACCTATATGTAGCTTCACAATGGTAACTCCGAATAAGTCCATGTAACATGTCTAAGATCATGGAATTGTACCCCCAAGCCAAATATGGTATTGGGGTGCCAATCCCATGCATCCCCGGGGCTCCAGAATGGATCCCGGGTACTGCCAAACTAGCTCTCTGGGGATTTCACTGCAGCTACCACTGCTGCCAACCCACAGACAGGCTTCTGCCCTCCTGGGGTCTGGGCAGCCCAGTCCCAGGAAGGCAGAACAAAAGATTTCCTCTGAGAGAGGGTGTTACACCCACTCCCTTTGGAAATAGGTGTTAAGTGTCTGAGAGGAGTAGCCTCTCCTGGCCTCTGGGAATGCTTTCAAGGGCGCAGATGGTGCCCTCTGTGCATAAACCAGTCTACACCGGTTCAGGGATACCCCAACCTCTTCTCTGGTGCGAAACTGGACAAAGGAAAGGGGAGTGACCACTCCCCTGTCCATCACAACCCCAGGGGTGGTGCCCAGAGCTCCTCTACTGTGTCCCAGACCTCTGTCATCTTGAATCCAGAGGTGTGAGGGCACAATGGAGGCTTCGGAGTGGCCAGTGCTAGCAGGTGACGTCAGAGACCCCTCCTGATAGGTGCTTACCTGGTTAGGTGGCCAAACCTCCTCTGAGGGCCATTTAGTAACTATCCTGTAGGTTTCTCATCAGATAACGAATGCAAGAGCTCACCAGAGTTCCTCTGCATCTCCCTTTTCGATTTCTGCCAAGGATCGACCGCTGACAGCTCCAGGACGTCTGCAAAGTAGCAAGAAGACTACCAGCAACATTGTAGGGCCTAATCCTGCTGGCTTTCTCAACTGTTTCCTGGTGGTGCATGCTCTGAGGGCTGTCTGCCTTCACCCTGCTCTGGAAGCCAAGAAGAAATCTCACGTGGGTCGACAGAATCTTCCCCCTGCTAACACAGGCACCAAATTTCTACATCACAGGTCCTCTGGGTCCCCTCTCATCTTGATGAGCTTGGTCCCTGGAACACAGGAGCTGGAACCAAGTGACCTCAACAGTCCAGTGGTCCATCTTTCCAAATTTGGTGGTGGTAAGTCCTTGCATCTTCACACCAGACATTAATCCTGTGTACTGCGTGAATGCAGCTGCTCGGGCTTCTGTGCACTTTCACAAGTTGACCACCAGCTTTGTGGGGCCCTCCTTTGTAGTGTTGAGATGACCGCATTGCTCAGTTTTCTTGGACCCATGTTCAAGTAATTCTGTGGGTGCTGCCTGCTTCTGCATGGGCTCTTTGTGTTGCTGAATATCCCCTCCATCTCGTTCTCCAAAGGGTGACCTCCTGGTCCTTCCTGGGCCCGGACAGCCCCCATTTTCTTCAACCACAACCTTTGCATTTAGCAAGGCTTGTTTTCGGTCTTTCTGCGTGAAAACAACTCTGCGTCCTCCAGCATGCCGTGGGACACCTTCTGTGCAAAGGAGAAGTTCCTGTCATCTTCCGTTATTGCAGAATCTTCAGCTTCTTCCACCCGCAGCCAGCCATTTTGCATCTTTATCAGGGGTTTCTTGGGCTCCTGTCCCCCCTGGACAGTTTCATGACTCTTGGACTTGGTCCCCTTCCTTTTCAGGTCCTCAGGTCTAGGAATCCGTCTTCAGTGCTTTGCAGTCTGTTGTGGTCTTTGCAGAATTACCTATCACGACTTTAGTGTGTTTCCGGGGAAGTAGGGTAACTTTACTCCTACTTTTCAGGGTCTTGGGGTGGGGTATCTTGGACACCCTTAGTGTTTTCTAACACTCCCAGTGACCCCCTACACACTGAAGTAGGCCTGGGGTCCCTAAGTGGTTCACATTCTTAGTATATTGTTTGTGTTGCCCCTAGGCCTATTGCATCCTATTGTATTCTACAGTGTTTGCACTACTTTTCTAACTGTTTACTTACCTGATTTTGGTTTGTGTGTATATTTTGTGTATTTTACATACCTCCTAATGGAGTTTATCCTCTGAGATATTTTTGGCACATTGTCACTAAAATAAAGTGCTTTTTTTTTTAGTAACTCTGAGTATTGTGATTCTTATGATATAGTGCTATATGATATAAGTGGTATAGTAGGAGCTTTGCATGTCTCCTAGTTCAGCCTAATCTGCTCTGCTATAGCTACCTCTATCAGCCTAAGCTGCTAGAACACTACTAATCTACTAATAAGGGATAACTGGACCTGGCACAAGGTGTAAGTACCATCAGGTACCCACTATAAGCCAGGCCAGACTCCTACATCTCCACAAGTGGCACACAGACCACCCCTGCTGCAGTCATTGACAGTGTTGAATGTAGGAACATGCAATGTGACATGCAATGGATGTTGCGCAGAATGGACAGGCTGCAGCAGGAGGTGTCCCAAATTAACAGGAGAGTGCGTGGGATAAAAAAGATCCTGTGGAGGGCAAACTTATAACTGTTGGACCTTTAGCCATTGTTCGCTATCCCCCCTCCTCTTTCCTGGTTTTTATATTTAGTGGGTTTAGGGGGCTTAGTGTTAGGTTAGGATAGGCTGTTTGTTTAGTTAGTATAAGTGGGTTGGGGGTGGAGGGTATGATATTTTTACATGTGTTTTTTGTGGGTGGGTGGGTGGGGGATGATGTTGGGGTTTTTGTGTATAAAAAAAATAAAACAAAATATTAAAAAAATAATATATATATATATATATATATATATATATATATATATATATATATATATATATCATTGTTTAGGATAAGATAGTATGTGTTTAGGTTAGTATATGTTGTCCTCCATGTGTCCCATCATATAAGGGTGGTGAGGCGTTGATGTTTAGAGTGTTTAGTTAAATGTGAGTTTAGCTTAGGGTAGTTAGGGCCAGTTGTGGGTAATATACAGTTAGGATAGGTTATGTTAGTTAAGGTGTTTCCAATAGTTTTATTATCCTTTTTTACACTTAAATAAATATTTAGGTACTCCTTTACAGTATGTGTCATGTGCTTGGGGATCAGAGCCTTGGCATGGGTGAACAGTGTCAATTTAGTATTTGCATGTGTGCTCCATCCTGCATCCAAATCCCAATTGAGCTATCACATTGGCAGCTACACCAAAGCTACTTCTCTATGCATCTGCGATCAATTGAACCCACCACTCAAGGTTACTATGGTTCCCAATGTGTTATTAAGTTTGGATGTATGTTTTCAAACTGTCATACTTTGAGACCAGATTTTGAATCTTGGGCACTGTGGTACGTCTGCCTGCAGCCTGATGTTCATGTGAACCCTGATAAGGTGAGTGATGGTATAATCTTATGTAGTATAGTATACATAACTCACACTGATCATTTCTAACATGTTACTGCCACGTTACACATTTGTCCGTACACTCGTACACATCCATTCCTGCTGTATGTTGTGTGTGATGAAATTTTAGAGACAAATGTCACATATCTAAAGATTGTCTAGAAGAAAAATGTGAAGACATTGCTTTTCTGCTTAGACATCCCTTGAAGCAGACTTATTCTGTCCAACACAGCATTATACTGTAATTTTTCTATTCACTTCAGAAATAACCCTCAGGAAGAGCAGATGATGGCACAATCCAGACCCCAGTGCATAGTTATCAGCCCACAATCTTTCAAGGCAGTTGTATTAACATTCTATGGGCATTGACATGAGGCAAACATCACTAATCTCCTACACGGTTGATGTGTCACATTACACAGAGACAAAGTGGTTGTGTAAGTGCTATTTATTTTAAAGTGCTGTAGTGCTATGTTACGAAGCACAGGACCTTGGATATAAGTGCCCATGTGGCATGGACTTGTGCTACTGGGTACTCCTACGGGTGATGGTGATCTGTTCCACGTCTTCATCTTCTGATATGTGTGTCGTCTCCTCTGCCCTTGGTGGTGGTGGGTGTGAAGGGGCAACACACACTTTAGTGTTTGAAGACGTGGAGTCAGAAATCCCGGTAGCTGCCAACTGTGAGGCTATTAAGGGCAGTACTGCAGCAAGGAGGAGCTGCTGGTTCTTAAGTATAGCAGCTACAACACTGTGGTAGGCAGCCAGGTCGGCCCTAAGGTGGTCAATATTGCATTCGTGCATGCAGTGAAAGGTTTGGTGTGCGAGGTGTTGTGGCAACTCCCTTACTGCTGTGCTGATTTCCTTCACACTTTGTTGAAGTTCTTGCAAGATAGATGTTCGCCCTTGCATGGCTACTGACTGTTCTGCAGATGACATCATGCACAAACGCACCCCCCTCTAGGCTGGCTGCCATATTTTGCATCCCCACCCGCACCTCCTTAGCCAGCTCCCGCTGTACTCCAACTACAGTCCTCTCAAAGCTGGTGCCAGTGTCATCAGAGTCCTCAGCTGGGTTGGAGCTGGCAGGTTGTACAATTGGGGTGGTGGGTCGGTCCTCTGGGATGGCTGCTACTTATGTGTTCCTCCTTGTGATTGAAGGTGGGGTGTGGAGGGTTCCAAGGACATGTTGGAGGGTCTGCTGGCTGATGTTTGTCAGCTCGTCATCCATGTCATCAGGGAAGTCCAGGACAGGCATATCCCCAAGAGTGCCTTCGTCCTCTGCAGTGAGATATTGTACAATTAGTGTGTCTGTGTTGTGGCATTTGTAATGTGAGTTTCCTGCTTTCCTATTAGTTACACATTGTGATCTTGGTTCCTGTTCATTGTTACAGTCATCAATATTAGCATTCTCCCAGGTCTATGCCCCACCTGCATGTCCCATGTAGTGTGGGCAGTTTGGGGAAATGTCTGCCTCACACCCTCTAGTTGTAGGGTCTGCCAAAATTGTATGTTGTCACCTTCTTGTCCTAGCCAACCCTCCGTCGACTTCCATAGCATGTTGTGGCCTTGCACTGGCTGTGCTGTGCTGGGTCCAAACTGGAATGGCATGGGCAGCAAAAAAACGATGGATTTAGGCCCAGATCACTGTACTGGGGGTGAATGTTTGACATTGTTCAGCATTCCGTCCATCACTTGTTGTTTTTGCTTTGTCGCCCTTAGCGGGAAGGGTATGCCCAGACGTGGGTCCCGTGCTTCCCATGCCACTGGATTCAAGCTAGCCTGGCTGATGAGGGGTGAAACCCTGAAACCGGTCCCAGGATGCTTGTTTCCAATCCAGGGAAGACCTGGCCTAGCAGTTCGTGCTGGACTGTTCCCATGGGGAACAGGGTCAAGACTGATTTGCATATGGCTGGGTCCAAACTGGAATGGCATGGGCAGCAAAAAAACGATGGATTTAGGCCCAGATCACTGTACTGGGGGTGAATGTTTGACATTGTTCAGCATTCCGTCCATCACTTGTTGTTTTTGCTTTGTCGCCCTTAGCGGGAAGGGTATGCCCAGACGTGGGTCCCGTGCTTCCCATGCCACTGGATTCAAGCTAGCCTGGCTGATGAGGGGTGAATCCCTGAAACCGGTCCCAGGATGCTTATTTCCAATCCGGGGAAGACCTGGCCTAGCAGTTCGGGCTGGACTGTTCCCATGGGGAACAGGGTCAAGACTGATTTGCATATGGCTGGGTCCAAACTGGAATGGCATGGGCAGCAAAAAAACGATGGATTTAGGCCCAGATCACTGTACTGGGGGTGAATGTTTGACATTGTTCAGCATTCCGTCCATCACTTGTTGTTTTTGCTTTGTCGCCCTTAGCGGGAAGGATATGCCCAGACGTGGGTCCCGTGCTTCCCATGCCACTGGATTCAAGCTAGCCTGGCTGATGAGGGGTAAAACCCTGAAACCGGTACCAGGATGCTTGTTTCCAATCCAGGGAAGACCTGGCCTAGCAGTTCGGGCTGGACTGTTCCCATGGGGAACAGGGTCAAGACTGATTTGCATATGGCTGGGTCCAAACTGGAATGGCATGGGCAGCAAAAAAACGATGGATTTAGGCCCAGATCACTGTACTGGGGGTGAATGTTTGACATTGTTCAGCATTCCGTCCATCACTTGTTGTTTTTGCTTTGTCGCCCTTAGCGGGAAGGGTATGCCCAGACGTGAGTCCCGTGCTTCCCATGCCACTGGATTCAGGCTAGCCTGGCTGATGAGGGGTGAAACCCTGAAACCGGTCCCAGGATGCTTGTTTCCAATCCAGGGAAGACCTGGCCTAGCAGTTCGGGCTGGACTGTTCCCATGGGGAACATGGTCAAGACTGATTTGCATATGGCTGGGTCCAAACTGGAATGGCATGGGCAGCAAAAAAACAATGGATTTAGGCCCAGATCACTGTACTGGGGGTGAATGTTTGACATTGTTCAGCATTCCGTCCATCACTTGTTGTTTTTGCTTTGTCGTCCTTAGCGGGAAGGGTATGCCCAGACATGGGTCCCGTGTTTCCCATGCCACTGGATTCAAGCTAGCCTGGCTGATGAGGGGTGAAACCCTGAAACCGGTCCCAGGATGCTTGTTTCCAATCCAGGGAAGACCTGGCCTAGCAGTTCGGGCTGGACTGTTCCCATGGGGAACAGGGTCAAGACTGATTTGCATATGGCTGGGTTCAAACTGGAATGGCATGGGCAGCAAAAAAACGATGGATTTAGGCCCACATCACTGTACTGGGGGTGAATGTTTGACATTGTTCAGCATTCCGTCCATCACTTGTTGTTTTTGCTTTGTCGCCCTTAGCGGGAAGGGTATGCCCAGACGTGGGTCCCGTGCTTCCCATGACACTGGATTCAAGCTAGCCTGGGTGATGAGGGGTGAAACCCTGAAACCGGTCCCAGGATGCTTGTTTCCAATCCAGGGAAGACCTGGCCTAGCAGTTCGGGCTGGACTGTTCCCATGGGGAACAGGGTCAAGACTGATTTGCATATGGCTGGGTCCAAACTGGAATGGCATGGGCAGCAAACAAACGATGGATTTAGGCCCAGATCACTGTACTGGGGGTGAATGTTTGACATTGTTCAGCATTCCGTCCATCACTTCTTGTTTTTGCTTTGTCGCCCTTAGCGGGAAGGGTATGCCCAGACGTGGGTCCCGTGCTTCCCATGCCACTGGATTCAAGCTAGCCTGGCTGATGAGGGGTGAAACCCTGAAACCGGTCCCAGGATGCTTGTTTCCAATCCAGGGAAGACCTAGCCTAGCAGTTCGGGCTGGACTGTTTCCATGGGGAACAGGGTCAAGACTGATTTGCATATGGCTGGGTCCAAACTGGAATGGCATGGGCAGCAAAAAAACGATGGATTTAGGCCCAGATCACTGTACTGGGGGTGAATGTTTGACATTGTTCAGCAATCCGTCCATCACTTGTTGTTTTTGCTTTGTCGCCCTTAGCGGGAAGGGTATGCCCAGACGTGGGTCCCGTGCTTCCCATGCCACTGGATTCAAGCTAGCCTGGCTGATGAGGGGTGAAACCCTGAAACCGGTCCCAGGATGCTTGTTTCCAATCCGGGGAAGACCTGGCCTAGCAGTTCGGGCTGGACTGTTCACATGGGGAACAGGGTCAAGACTGATTTGCATATGGCTGGGTCCAAACTGGAATGGCATGGGCAGCAAAAAAACGATGGATTTAGGCCCAGATCACTGTACTGGGGGTGAATGTTTGACATTGTTCAGCATTCCGTCCATCACTTGTTGTTTTTGCTTTGTTGCCCTTAGCGGGAAGGGTATGCCCAGACGTGGGTCCCGTGCTTCCCATGCCACTGGATTCAAGCTAGCCTGGCTGATGAGGGGTGAAACCCTGAAACCGGTCCCAGGATGCTTGTTTCCAATCCAGGGAAGACCTGGCCTAGCAGTTCGGGCTGGACTGTTCCCATGGGGAACAGGGTCAAGACTGATTTGCATATGGCTTGGTCCAAACTGGAATGGCATGGGCAGCAAAAAAACGATGGATTTAGGCCCAGATCACTGTACTGGGGGTGAATGTTTGACATTGTTTAGCATTCCGTCCATCACTTGTTATTTTTGCTTTGTCGCCCTTAGCGGGAAGGGTATGCCCAGACGTGGGTCCCGTGCTTCCCATGCCACTGGATTCAAGCTAGCCTGGCTGATGAGGGGTGAAACCCTGAAACCGGTCCCAGGATGCTTGTTTCCAATCCAGGGAATACCTGGCCTAGCAGTTCGGGCTGGACTGTTCCCATGGCGAACACGGTCAAGAATGATTTGCATATGGCTGGGTCCAAACTGGAATGGCATGGGCAGCAAAAAAACGATGGATTTAGGCCCAGATCACTGTACTGGGGGTGAATGTTTGACATTGTTCAGCATTCCGTCCATCACTTGTTGTTTTTGCTGTGTGGGTGTTCTGATGGCACTTCCACCACTCTTAACAATCTGGAACTGACCCAGTCTCTGATATTTCACATCCAGCTATATGTTGCTGAGACCTAGCATATACTATGTATAGCATTGGCATGACACAATACAGGTGTCAGCATTGGTAGTGTGTAATGTTGATGTTGGGAAATGTGTGCTACATTGGATTGCACTGATGGTCCTAGCAGTGTTCCATTTCCTCTTCTGACTGTGCAGGTGTGTTTCACTAGCCGGAAACATATGTCCTCCCCCTCAATGCTGTTGTCTTAGCACTATTACACTTGAGATTTTGCATGGTGGCATTGCAGCTATTGTGACCCAGGCACAGGGTAGACCCTGACATGCGCAGCATTGGTATGACATTACTGCTGTGACCTCATAATCTTTATGACAATGCCTGATGTTTGTAACGACTATGGGCATTAACATTTGACAGGATTGGCACATTTTTATTGATTACAGGGGATTGATAACATTATCATCCTGAACCCTCTAATTTGGGTGTGTTTGATTCATGGGCACGTAACTGCCATGAGCTACTTAACCTGCACACACAGCAGAGGTGGTAGTGGCAACTGTTGTCAAAGTTAAATTCCACTTGCGGATATGGCCTGAGACTGTTAATTGAGCCTTAGTTGATGTAGCGACAATACCAGCTGTCGAGTGACCGCATGCAAGTTTTACGTTGTACCCTACCCTCCTGGACTGGCTTTGCTTTTCCAACATCCTTGGCATGGCAGAATACCCCCATGCAAAGGTTGTTGGTGTAGTGTTGTGCTGTGCCCCAGGTTTGCCCTGCAAGCCCATGCCCCCGGGCCGTGCCCCTTTGCCCTTTCCACTACCTGATTATCATGGCTTAGATGCATTGTGTAGGAGGTATGTTCCACCCCCTGCTTGCAGTTAACAATTAGGCATTTTAGTTCCCAATGCCACATCTGTGCTGTATCCTCGTAGTCTGCGCTGTCCTGCCCTTGAATCCCTGTGACAATCTCCTCAGGGATGACGGCAGCCACCATCTCCTCCATGTGGTCCAGGGCCTCCTGCGGTGCTGGACTCCCACCTCCAGTCTGCAGTGCTGCCTTCCTGTTCCTTGCCATCTTTTCCTTGGTCTTGCGCTTGCAGTCATGCCAGCGCTTCTTGCCCTCAGTGACTGTTCTCCGTACTTCTGCCACACTGTTGATCTTATCGACAACTTGTTGCCAAATTGCCTCTCTCCTCCCAATTGGCAATTTAGAGGTGACAAAAAGTTAGTGCTGGTGTTCTGTCACCTCTTTCACCAGTATTTCCTGCACCTCTGCACTGAACCGACACTTCCTTTTCTTCTTCTCCCTCTCCTGGGTCTTGTGTGGGTCCTCCTGGCTGGTTCCTGCTCAGTTGTCATCTTCCTGAGGCCTCTCATAGCTTCTGGGATCCATTTTGGCTCTCCTTTGCCCATTTTGCTGTGTTTGTGCCGCTTTTTGACGCAATTGCGGCAAAAATGGTGCGTATCTGGTTTGCAACATCGTAAACCGGATAAAAGTCATTTGAGCCGCGTTAACGTCGCTTTTCTTTACGACGTGGCGCATTGGAT
Organism: Pleurodeles waltl; assembly: GCF_031143425.1. Taxonomy (NCBI): domain Eukaryota; kingdom Metazoa; phylum Chordata; class Amphibia; order Caudata; family Salamandridae; genus Pleurodeles; species Pleurodeles waltl. Next base: position 1,304,115,076 of record NC_090445.1, read on the forward strand.
TGAGTAAAAAAAAATGACTCTAACCAGTGGTTTGCGCCACCGAGCTTCAAAGTATAAATTTGATGCCCGAGCGGAGCAAAGAAATGGCGTTAGCCGGCGATAAATTTTTTGACGCAAAACTGTATTGGTGCAGTTTTGCATCAAAAAGTATAAATATGCCCCTTTGTCTTTTACCCACGTGTTTAGCCCAGCACATGTTCATCCTTGATTGGCTAATCTGTAGTGGTTTTCCTTGCCCTAGTTAGCTAAACTTAGATGAACTTAAATTGCATTAATGCTTGTAAGAACTAAACAGTGCTTGTTCTCTGTACATAAGGTGGCTCTTCCGGTGCTTTGTATTGTTTGTGTCAAATGTTTAATTCTATTAATGTTAGTTAATTTGAATCTTTTCTGTTGCTTTGGTCAACCCTTGGTGATTCTGTATCCTTGTAATTTTATCTTAAGAATTGCCTGCAAGACTTTGAGTCAGAGCTTGTAATAAAACCTCTTAACTTTATTTCACACTGGAGTTTTCATTTAGTGGCTACATTGGTCATACTGTGCTAAACTGACATATTTAGTTTTGATGACATTTTCTCCACAACCTTATGCTGGGCCAAAAGATTGACAAGGCATAGTCCTAAAAAGGAATATGCTGCAGCACAAATAAAAGCTTTACGAAATACGTTGTCTTGTTCGGGAAGGTAATCGTTTCTAAAGCACAGAAGAAAAATACAGGAAGTGGTCATCCACGTTTCCTCCTTTGGTGCTTGTTGTAATATGGTGGCCATAATGGAGGAACTTATTGTTGGGGTAGCTCATCAAGTTCTGTGAGGCAGAGGAACTGCTCAGAGTGTAAGAACTGTGACTGGAAGATGCATGAGGAGGTAATGACTGATTTAAAAAAAAAATGTACTTCAGCTGCAGTAAAATTGAGAAATGTGGTGGGCAAATCATACGATGTTGTGATACCCTGAATGTAAATTGATGTCTGCTGGCTTCATTATGTTTTACTGTAATTTGCTTTGATGCACAAAGATCTCTTTCAGGTGGACGATTTTGACTAATTTTAAAAGGAATTAACTACGATTGGTTGTTTATAATGGACAATGTTTTTAAAGTTCTGTTTTAAGTACAATCTTAGTTATATTTTTGATTTTTAATGCCCATTCCTTGTTTGTTATCTATATGAATTTTCTTTATGACTTGCTAGTAACTGGAAAACTTGCAATACTCATTTTCCTTGGTACCTCTGCACTTTAGTCTACAATAGTGACACTTGTCCCTGGGTTTTGTTGGTAACCTGCTGTGCATTTAATGAACAGCGTATGCGATGCACTTTATTTACTACCTGTTACTTATGTGTTAAACTTTAGTTTTTAAAAATCGTTTGTATTTTCATTTATTGTTGGGTATTCTTTTATGGCTTTTTTCCAAACCAAATAAAGATTGTTTTGACTGACTTGATTGACTGTTCAGCAAAATAAAGTCTAATTTTCTGCCACTGATATCCTCAGCCCATCAAAACTGTGAATTGTTTCATTCCGAAATAGTAGAACATAGAAAGTAGAAAATTATTTTGGTAGTTAATAAAAAACATTTAAAAAGTACACATCTGAAGGATACAGGTACATATATCTATTCACCTAAAATGTACAAACAATAAAATATAAACAGGAAATAAAAAATGGAACAAACCTCTCTTAAATAAAACAAGAAAACCCATGTGCCTTTTTAGAACCTAAAAACCTATATTTTAAGAAGGTGGACGAGATGAACAAAACTAACACTAGGCAAGGCGGCCTGTTATCTAAAGGATGCATTTGAGGTAGACAAGGCCCCTACATCACCGATAGCTGATGTCCGTGGGGTGAATTCTGGTATTATGGGACTGGACAATTATCTTTTTTACTTAGGTGGTGCTAAATGAATTTGCTGGGGCTGCCAGGGCTGGGAAGGTTCTCAGGAACTGGATTAATCTGGTGTTCAACATTTCATTACTTGGGTCAAGGGCTGTAATGACAGCCGACCTACAAGACAGGACTCCTTAAATTAATTTCTCTGTAATTCCCTTCTCTGGCGTCCCAAAATTGGGCAGATGCAAACCACATGGATTAGGATCTCCCTAGTCTAATGACATAATCTACAAACCTGTGATTGCCATCCTGCCTCTCTTTTCCATTTCAGGAGGAAATCCAGAGTTGATGAATCTCTCAACCTCATCCGTAGGAGAGACAACTTTGTTTCTTGTGTTAGTGTGGTGGATAGGATATGAGGTTCCTTATTCTGCACATATGAATTTAGGACTAGCCATCCACGAGATCGGTTCGATAGAACCTCCATGTCTTCTAGCCGGCTTAAAGTCTTAGCCGATTTGGTGGCTCCTTTTCTGAAGGCTAACGCTGGTAATGTGCTGCCTCACAAATCACCCAGTTTAAGCCGGGCTATGCTTTTTTCGCAGTAATCCTTGAAATTGTTGTTACCCCTCTCAAGATTAATTTCATGCCGGAGTATGTTTGCTAAAGTCCCCATGGGAGCTGAATAAAGTTTGTAGCAGCCATTAATGAAAGCTGCCGACCTGCCAATGATTGCTTTGTTAAGGAAAACTCTAGTCTGACCTGGACCGGGGAGGCCGATCTGGGTAGCTGGAAGACTTGTTTATAGGATTTCACTAATATCTTATCCAGCATAGCTACCTCCGCCCCCTCATTATTTCTGTCCCACATGCAAGGGTTGGCAGTAATTTTGCTCTCATGATCATAGTCATTGGTTTTAGGGGCCGCCCGAGAATGGATTTTGCAAAGTTACAGAATGCCCAGTTTACAGGTTGTGCCTTCTCCCTTATTGCTTCTTTGTGAGTTGCAAATGTGCCCTTAGAGTCAATCCTGACCCCTAGATTTGTGTATGCTACTACCTCTTTGATATGCAGACCATTTAAGAAACACTTGCGGCGTAAGGTTGGTTTATGGTTAAATGGAATTATTTTAGATTCCCCATAGTTAATTTCTAAATCATTGGCTAGCGCATATTCTCCTAGGTAGTTCAAAAGTTTCTGTAAACCTACCCTGGAGTTGCTGAGCAGCAGCAGGTCATCGCATAAAGTAGGTTGGATACTTGGCGACCCCCTAAACTTGGAGGATGGGCTGACTGCTCATCCATTGCTGGGGATAGGTCGGATATATACAGATTGAAGAGAAGCAGCACTAGTACACAATCCTGTTTCAGGCCGACAGGGGTTTTGATAGTCCTGGATAGGAAAGAGCTGTCTCCCACTTTGATTTTTACCCATGTATTAGAGTAGAGCATAATAATAGCATTTAACAACTTCACCAACAGCCCCCTCTGCTGTAGTATTGTCCATAATTTATCTCTCGGGCACAATCAAATGCAGCCTTAAAATCCAGAAAGCACATGTAAAGAGGTGTCCCTCTGTCCCTTGCTCTATTCATTACCAGGCTTAATGCCATGAGGTTTGTTAACGTACCCTGTTTTTTTGTAGAACCTGTTTGGTTGATAAGGAGCCTCCCTTTGTCCATGGCCCACCGTTCTAAATGCTGCAAGATTCCTATTGAAAAATATTTTAGGTCTGCATCTAAAAGGGCGATTAGTCAGTAGTTGGAAAGGTAAGGAGGACTTTCGTCCCCATGTAAATGGGGTGAATTATCGAGCCATTCCAACTGTCTGGGGCAGAACCTGTTATTAGAATATGATTGAACATTGTAGCGAAAAAGGCCGCCCATTTCGATGCACCCTGTTTAAATAGGGCCCGTGGGAGGCCATTGGGACCAGGGGCACAGTCTTGGCACTTTTTTTTAATTATCCTAGTTATTTCAAGAGGACTGAATGCAATGGACTCCTCAGGCTCCCTATTATCCTCAATTATCTCCCATTAAGTCATGCTGGTATCTGTTGAGGATGTTTCTTTAAAGTGGGATTTCAAGTATCCTACCCATGCCTTCTCCGTGACGTTTGCATTGTTTGCAGCTCTGGGACCTTCCTCAATGTTATTAATCAGGCTCCAGAACTGGCTCGAATTTGCCACTGTTGATGCATAGTGTAGTTTTGCCCATTATGTCTCTTGTTTTGCTTGTCTAAAAAGCCAGATGTCCCTCTATAGCAGTTTTCTATCTTGCCGCAGAGTTTTAACAATTGATGAATCAGTCGGATGTTTCTGTAATCATCTTAGAAGCTTATTTATTCCTGCTTTCATCATTCGTAATGCCTGTGGCATGATTATGGCCTTTCTGTGCCCCATGTATGCCTCTCTTGCCCTGCCCCTCTCTGACGATTGCTTTACGAGGCTTTCAGTGAATGACTCCCACATGGCAACTACCCTTAGTGGATCATTAGCCATCTTTTCCAGTTTCCCTGCAGCATCCTTGCTTGGGCTGCAATCGTAAATGAACTCCATTTTAATTGTTTTAGATTTTTGGAACAAAGTTTCCCATTGAGGAGGTTTGTTTCTTCCTGGATAGGCACCTGGCTCAAAAGTGTGATTATTTGTGGATCGTGATCGCTTTCTGTATGATCTTTAATTCAAAAATCTCTCATAAATTTGAATAGGGGGCATTTACCAGGGTGTAATCTAGATATGAAACAACCCTTTCTGTGGCTCTTGTCCAGGCAGGGGGTGTGTTATACGGTAGCTGCCTCTTTAGTGCAAAGAGGCCTGCTAGCTCACAGCTCTTAATTAACTTAGTACCAACTTTGTCCTGCTTTCTCCTTAGTGGTAGTTTTTTAATGGGTAATGGAACCGCTAGTTGTACATGGTCCTTGCTTGGTTTATGGAATAGGTTAAGATTGAAATCTCCGGACACTAGCCAATAGGCCGAATTGATTGTATTTATTATATGAAGCAGATGTTTTAACAGAATGTTAGCTTCCAAATTTTTCTTTTTGGGGTTAATGTACACATTGACCAGGATCAGGGGGTCCTGTATGTTTTTTGCCCAATTGTCCAAGCGAACCCACAAAAAGGGCTGATCTCCCGTCTGACCTCCAGATGACTTTGCCTTTGATATAATTGACAGACCTCATTTTGCTCTTCCAAGCGCGTTGTGTTTAACTGCAGGTATAGTATACTCTTTGTAACTAATTAAGGGAAGGTTTGTAAGTGCCCATGTTTCTTGCAACATTATAATATTGAAGGAGCCCAGGAATTTGATGACCTCTGCATCTTCCAATTTTGATTGCAGACCCTCTATATTCCATGAGCAGATGCTTAATGATCCTTGTGTCAAAGATGTTTGCTGGGTTGTCATTCAGGGTTTTTGTGGCAATCTGGGGGTAGCACTCTTGGCAGCCAAGACCAATTATCTTGTGGATGGCCATCTCTTAGCTATTACCCTTCTCCAGCCCTCCTCGTCCCTTGTTTTGATCTGTAAATCTAGTAGCGTCGCCGTTCCTTGTCCTGATGGCTCTTGGCTAAGTTCTCCAGTCTGTGGGTTCCCAGATACTCCGTGTAGGATGGACCGGGTGGCTACTTTTTTCCTCTTCGTATAGCTTCTCTGTGCAAATGGGAATGGGTATATTTCTCCTAGGTAGAAGCATACCTCAATTCCCCAGTCTTTCAGGATGCTTTTTTTTCCGATGATTTGCATTGGTAATTCCGGAGAATTACGTGGGGGTCCGTGTACAGGCTGCCCTGTGCTTGAATACATTTGATGGCAGTGATGTCATCAGAACTCACTGCTGCCAGATTTGGCAGGGCTTTTATTAATTTGAGAATCGTAAAGTATTTAAGCACATCTTGTGGACCTCTAGATTTATACTCTGGAATCCATAGCAGCTGCAAGTCTCAGTCATGCGTGGCCTGGTTTGAACTGGCTGCCAGATTTCACTGTGCTGTTCTGATCTCTGCCAAATCTGCCCTTAGGTCATGGTTCCATATTAGTGTGTCGTCCCCCTCAACTTTGGTTTTTACCTCTGCAGGGGTGGGCCTTAGCTTAACCTGGATGGGTGATTGGGGTCGCAATGCGATGTATGCTTGTCGGTCCTGGGGGGGCCAGGCCCTACCCAACGGCTCTGGCCCTGCCACTTCCAGGTCCTGGGGTGAAGGTCCCTCATGGTCTGATGTACGAGGCTGAGCTGTTAGCAGAGAATTTATTGTCCCCACAACCTCCTCCTGCACTAATGAGGTAGGGTTTCTGTGTCAGATCCGGATGCCATCTGAGTGTTCATTCAGCCCTTCCGGGCCCGCTTCCTCTCTCTTTTAGACAACCGGTGGCCAGACTGCTTTTTCAAAGCTCTAGGCTCTGTTATTTGTCGAGAATGGTCCAGGGCAATTCATTGAGTGTCTGGCACTATTTTCCTAGTTGCATTCCCCTCCAGGTTGAATGGCCTTGAGGCTAGGCGGTCTTGCGGGCTATTCCAATTCTCCTCTGGGGGTGTTGAGAGTTTGGGGGCAACCCCAGTGGAAGAAGGGACGCCATGTCCATGCTCTCTTCTTTACTTGGGCGGCGAATCTCCTTCAAGATGTTTTTGAAGATTACTGGCAGTTGACCCATCCCATCTGCTACCTCCTTACAAAAGCAAATGGTGAAATCCTTAAGTTGTTTTTTTTGTGTTCTTTTATTAATGAGTTTAGTTCTTGTAGTTTGCCATTGATTCCTGCGACAAAAACTTCCGGAGTGTTTAACAGATCTACCTGAACATCCATTTTGTGAGACTGGAACTGTAGGGCTGTTACTGTTGTCTGCATCAAATTCAAGATTGCGCCCATATGTCTGTTACAGGCACAAGGGTGGCAGCGGGCATGTTTGAGTCACTTCTTTGGGATGCCCTAAAGGATTGGGTAATCTGGGTGGGATGCCATATATACCCAAATTCTTCTGGTGTCCTTATCGCTGTATCCTCTTGATCTGCGTTTTTTGGGCTGATAACGGGAAAATGAAAATGTTTGGGTCTAGAGCTCATTGGGGGTGACTGTCGCCGCCCTCTCTCCCCACTCCCCACCGGGCATTGTCCTCCTCATCTGTAAAATTGTTTGGGGAGGAAGGATGCTATTTGGTCAGGCTTCCCCTCACCAGGAGATGTAGTACTGATTCCTGGCCACTTGTGATGGTCCGTGACTCTCCTGGTGTAGGAGAACTGTCTTTAAGAGTTTTGGTGTCTTTCGGGTCCATGGAGCTAGCCCTAAAAGCTCTACCCTCCAGTATGCTGATATTCTGGGAAAGCGGTGGGGGCGGCGGGATGTTACCTTTAATTTTCCGACCCCTTCTCTGATTTAAGGCCTGGTCCTGGGTCAATGAGGTGAAGAGGGATGGTGGATGCTTAGTAGTCCTGCTTGTTACCCCAAAGTAGTCTGTTATTTTGCAGGTTTTAGCTGGTGCCAAGGCTGGGGAGGCTGAGGACACTATCCCCCCGGCCTGAACATTAGTGACCTCATTATGTGGTTTAGCTATAGCCTCTTCAATTGCAGGGTCCTGTAATGACGAGGGCTCCATAGGTGAAGTGGAGGGGCTCTGAGGGGTTGTACAGGGGGCCCTGGGTGATCTTGCACGATAGACTCTGCTGTAAACTCCTGCTCTTCTTTTTGTTTGAGTTCCGGCAGGCAATGATTCCTCCTTTCTCTTGTAAGTGAAGACCTGCCTCGTATTTTGCCTGATCTCATCTCTGCTATCCGCATTTAGGGAAGATATGGGCAGTATAGCGGAGTTCCTAGATGGCTAGGCAGCTAGTGTGACCTAGCGGGTCCTAGGCTGGGATTGTCTGGTTACTGGTTGTATGCTGGTTGTATACTTATTTACTTTTATGCTTGCTTGCTTGCTTACTTGCTTGCTCTATAGGGTCTGTCCAACTGAGGAGAGGGGTGGGGATGGGGGTGAGCAGGGGTGAGCGACACCCTCCAACCAACCCCACAAGCCACACCCAACCTATACGGGCCTCTTCCGCAGGGAGGTGGGGCACACTCTCAGCAGTAGTGACTAGCCCACTGTCCTCGCCACACACAATCTCACAGCTCCCAACTCCCTCACCGTACACCCCTGAGCTCCAGGTCCGATTGTTGTCCGTTGTCTGTAGTCCTTATCCAGGATCTGGGATCCAGGACCCGGAGGCCAAGGCCAAGGTCTAGGTTCCAGCGTCCGGCAGCTCCTTTCCTCCTATAGGTCTCCTATGGGTCTCAGCTGCATGCTCTGCACCCCCTCGATCTGGTCCAGGCAACAGGTGATAGGCAGGCAGACCGGTACGGGGGCTGGTGTGGGAGAGAACACCAAGCCCTCTTCCCCTCGTTGTACGCGCCATCTCGTCGTCATCTTCCAGCATCTCGCCCCCCCCCCAGGCTCTCAATGAGCGGGAGCAGCAGGTGCAAGGTTGGCAGCGAGAGCACCCGGCAGATGGCGGATGGTGGCAGATGCGGGCCTGACGCGGGCCTCACACAAACTGCACTGGTCAGACGGCCCCCCTGCAGCAGCTGTGGCTGGAGATGCTGTGTCAAAGGCCGGGTGGGAGCTAAGGAGAAGCTCGGTACGGGCTCGGTTCAGGTCTCCAGACTCGAGGAACAGGAGGAGAGAAACTGGCAGCTCTCCACCCCCCCAATAGCACCAAATGCCCGTGGCTCCCGACCAGCGGCAACCAGCAACACGGCTTGGCACGTCACGGCACAGCTCCCGCTGCTCCTCCACGCTTGGATCCGCCTCTCTGCATTTTTAAATGGGCTTTTTCAGAATAAAACCAACTCCAGCCAGAAGACATAGAACAGAGGTGAAAAACAGATCCCCTCAATGGAAATGCTCCTGCCCTTGTGCCGCCACCGAATGTGGCAATCCGGCAGCCCTTCCTGCTACCGCATCCCGGGCATGGTGCTGTGATTAATGGACTGCAAGCGCTGGGTTTGTAACAGAGCTACTGCCTCCGCCGGGTTCTGCTTTCTGAAACCGGGGCCTGTTACTGCAGCAACCCCCGATAAACACTACGGAAGCCGGTGGGCAGACAAAAAAGGTGACCGACAAATTCCTCCTTGGAGCTCAGTCATACATTCATGCCATTCTTCATCATGTATTTCAGAACGATGCTTTGTCTTCGGAGTTGAATTGGACGCAACTACCTTCCAAAATAACCTCTTTCCTCTTACATACTTCACGTAGTTTATAGCTTTGACACTCCTGAAATGTTGTCTTTGCATCAAAAATAGTTCGGTTTTGTTGTTTCCCAACGAAGTCACATTTGATTTCATTGTATCTGCAATAGAATCTTTATTAGAACATCTGACTCCACTTGATTGAACTTCTATGTAGTCTACATATACGACGAATGAGCCCCAGCAAAGAGGCAACGAGGCCAAAGATCTCCAGTAAATATTTAACTGGAAGGCTTAAGCTACAGAGCCTTGTGGAAATTCTCATCTGCGATAACATGCACCACCTTTCGGAGGCAGGACACGTATCTGATCTGAGAAACAGCAGTTCTAGAATTTCCTAGCGCATCGTAGGACCGCTTTTACTTTAAAAAAACAAATTCGAAGCTAATACACAGGAATGACATTGTTGAAAATATTCGGTTGATGAGGTAGTTTATGCTGAATGATGTATATAATAATTAATGTTATAACTCATAAACTTAATCCCTAGGGCGATTAGTACATTAAACTCCATGGTAGATTGTTATTACAATGTCTATAGGTAATCAATTATTAATTGCTATAATTGCAACTATTTTTCTTTGTGTGTCTTGATGAGTGCGTGTGCTGTGTATGCGTATTGGTGAAGTCAACTGCAATAAATTATGTTGATAAAATAGCCTGTGTAGAAAAATACGGTACTACGAAATCATTTTTAATACATTTTGTGGCTAATGCAGCGCAGTTTTGCCCCTAAAGTGAACTCGAAACTTCGTGGACTCTATAGCATAATCATAATAAAATGTGCAATACTAAGTCAGAAGCATGATACATGCGTATTTATTATTACTACCATTTAGCTCTGATTAATGCGTGATCATATTGAAATACACAATAGCTCTCAGTCCATATGTAAGCCTGCATTTCATTTCTTTGTTACAGGCGATTTGGGACGCACCTAGTCTAATTTCATTAAAAAAATGAAGTAGTCGCTGAACTGTAGCAACATTCACCTCATTTAGGGGTCGCCAAGGGTCGCAGCTGCGTTCCCTGGCTTGCCCTTTGCTACCCATGGCACTGCCTTTACAACCCCTGGCCTCAGAGATGGCAAAACCAGTGCCAGGAACACCGGGGCAGTGGGCTGGTGCTCCACTCTCTTTCTTTGGCAGCAATGTATTTTATTACACTAATTGTGAATAATACTACTTTATTCGCTATTAGTGTAATCAAAAAATGAAGTACAGTTAGCTGGAATGTAGCCTTCCCTAGTAGCTGAGATAAGTAAAACATGCTTTTAAATGTATGTTGTGTGCGTGCTTGCTGGTGAGAGTGTTTATGAACGAGACGTGTGTATTTCTGAATGTGTGTGTGTGTAAGCATGTGTGTGCATACGTGAAAGGGAAGGCCAAAAGGCTTGTGATGTCAACTTTCCCTAACCCTGGCATTTTGGTGAACTGACATCCATGTGTAGCAACTTCTTACAGTTGAGTTTTGACCCACCACAATATCCACTGCCAAAGCCAGAGGGTAAAGGGAAAAAGCAGGTCACAGAGCAAAGGTAAAGCTGCAGTTGAAAAACAGAAATGGGACATGTTTTTTTTCCTTCTGCTCAGTGTTTCTAGGTGAACACTGATTAGTGAAACTGGGATATTTAAGGCAACATATTTTTCCAAAAATGTAGGCAATTATAGGAAAGATAAGAACTCTCTCTGTGAGAAAACTGGACTAATCGCAGAAGCCCCCTCACTTTTTACCCCCGTTTATACCTGATACTGGTGTTTTGCCCTCTGATTGTGCCCTGGGCACTGCTAACCAGTCCCAGGGCCAGATCTCTGTTTAAAATAGTGTATGCAAATTAGGCATATTTATAATTGGCTTTGGCAACCTACCTATAAGTCCCTAGTATATGGTAGGTCATGTAGGTGAAGGGAGCCCAGTGTAGTTAGGGCACCCCTGCGTGCCCTGTTGTGGCCTCTGGTGTAATTGTAACAGCAGACCTGCCTTGCAGGCTGCTTTTAAATTAAAGTTAGCCCCAAATACGACTTTGGATTTAACAGTACTTCCAAAATCCTAAACTATCTTATTTTTACATATATGTCACCCAGGACTTCCCTGGGCGTCACAAGGGTTAGGTGCAGTGTAAATATAAACAGGAACTTTGTAAAATGTTTTATAATCCCTGGTGAGAAAAAAACAGTCATATGTGTTTTTCCCCATTGTAGTACATTAGCTCCATAAGCTAACATTGGGAGGTTTCATTTAAAAATAATAAAGTCTTATTTCCACTAGAAAAGAGCTCAATCTGTCGAGATTGGTATCAAATTAAAACGTAGAATAAATCCAATAACTAGTCAAGGTTGTATTTGTTATAACTAGCACAGAGAAATAGTTTTAGAACTCTTTCTGGAAGTTACAAAAATCATCCCTGTAGTACTCTTTCCTGATTCATCAGTCTCTGGCAGGTGAGGTGGCAATGAGGAGTGAATTGGCATGGGCTGAAACAAAGGAAGCATCTGGTGGAAGGAGAACGTATGCAACAGATGGCCGAGCAGGATGGGGTAGAGTGGCCAAACTGTTTTTTAAAAGAGGCAAGGCCACCTGGGACAGAAACTGGAACTCCCCCATGTCCTGTTTCTCCAGTAGTTAGATTAGGAGAGGGCCTGGAAGAGGTGGGTTAGGGAAACTTAGCCACACCAGTAGGTGGACTCAGCCAGATGTAACTTCCAAGGAGAGATTTTCTCCATGTTGGATTTTTAAAGAAGAATGTTGCTTTCTGGGATGATTTTTGCCATACTTTGCAGGAAGTGGTCACCCGCAGAGGGCGGCATTGTACACCTCATTGATCAGGGACACCCCATGCTTGCCAACCCATAAGCAATGATTAATATGGCAGAGCTGCCCAGCAATTCAGATCCCTGCTAGAAGAACTTACTGGACAAGAAGGACTTCCCTGCTGAACCCCTGGTCCGCACCTGAAAGACTGCACCCACAAGGACTGTACCAGCTGCATACTTTGGACTTCACCAAGAGAAGGACTTTGCCTTGCTTCCGCAACTCCAGGAGTGGACTCTCTGTAAGCTACAGGCACAAAGGAGCGGACCAGAGTCCCCTGCGTCAAGTCCTTTAAGAAGAGCCCAGCTGATCAGCGTCCAGTGGTTATTTGAGGATTCTGACTAGGTGCATTTTGGGAACTAAAGTCCAAATTCCCAACTCTTTGTTGTTTGGTGCCATTTCAAAGATTAAATATATTTCCTATTTTTATAACTTGGTGTTAGATTTTTATTGTGTGTTGTGTTTAGGTATTTACTGTTTGTTGATTTAAAATGCTTTACACACCTGTCTACTAAGTTAAGCCTAACTGCTCATGGGCCAAGCTACCAAGGGTTGAGCCAGGAATAATTTATTGAGACCTTGACTGGAGCTAGTGTGGGATTGTGGCCTGTTACTAAATGTAGGTACCTACCTGCCCTCACTAATAATCCACTTTCCAGCACTCTGCATGTTATTACTCATTCTGAGCTACATCTGACTTGCATTAAAATGATTCTAATATCTTTTTGCAACAAATATGGGACTGCTTTTTAGGTATTTTAATTTTGCACTAGAGATTTTAATTTTAGACTTAGGTGGTCATTACAACCCTGGCGGACGGTGTTAAAGCTACGGTAATACCGCAATCAGGCCGGCGGACAAAAAAAGGGAATTATGACCATGGTGGAAACCGCCAACATAGACAGCCACTTTAACACTCCGACCGCCACGGCGGTACAGACAAGCAGCGCGGCGGTCACTGCCAACAGACAGACGGGAGACAATGTACCGCCCACAGTATCACAACCCGCCAATCCACCACCTTTTCCGGGGTGGATTCACCGTGGATAAAAACACGGCGGAAACAGCTTTTGCAACGGGAAAACGCTCACCTCAACACACTCCACGAGGAAGGAGGCCACCATGGAGCCCGAATTACAGATACTCCCTGCGCTTGTCTTCCTGCTCCTCTACGATCACCAGCAATGTAGGCGCCGATGACAACGGTGAGTACTGCACCTACGACATAGGGGAGGGGGGGAGGTAAAAGTCAGGGGGACACACACGCAACACCCCCACCCCCAAACTGACCCTCACCCACTACAACACACACACCAATGCATTTCCAAACAGCACAGTAACAACCCACAACCCCCCCGGAAGAATGCAAAGACAAAAGGAAATCAGTTCAAACATTGTAATGTATCAAAATACAGTAACCAAATATATACAGATATATATAAACATTCAAATCTCTGACGTCACCTGATGGCACTGGCCACTCAGAGCAGTCCAGTGTGCCAGCAGCACCTCTGTTTCCAAGATGGCAGAGGTCTGGAGCACACTGGAGGAGCTCTGGGCACCTCCCAGGGGAGGTGCAGGTCAGGGGAGTGGTCACTCCCCTTTCCTTTGTCCAGTTTCGCGCCAGAGCAGGGCTGAGGGGTCCCTGAACCGGTGTAGACTGGCTTATGCAGAAATGGGCACCATGTGTGCCCATGAAAGCATTTCCAGAGGCTGGGGGAGGCTACTCCTCCCCTGCCTTCACACCATTTTCCAAAGGGAGAGGGTGTAACACCCTCTCTCAGAGGAAGTCCTTTGTTCTGCCATCCTGGGCCAAGCCTGGCTGGACCCCAGGAGGGCAGAAACCTGTCTGAGGGGTTGGCAGCAGCAGCAGCTGCAGTGAAACCCCGGGAAAGGCAGTTTGGCAGTACCCAGGTCTGAGCTACAGACCTGTGGGATCATGAGATTGTGACAACTATGCCAGGATGGCTTAGAGGGGGCAATTCCATGATCATAGACATGTTACATGGCCATATTCGGAGTTACCATTGTGAAGCTACATATAGGTAGTGACCTAAATGTAGAGCACACGTGTAATGGTGTCCCCGCACTCACAAAGTCCAGGGAATTGGCCCTGAACAATGTGGGGCACCTTGGCTAGTGCCAGGGTGCCCACACACTAAGTAACTTAGCACCCAACCTTTACCAGGTAAAGGTTAGACATATAGGTGACTTATAAGTTACTTAAGTGCAGTGTAAAATGGCTGTGAAATGATGTGGAAGTTATTTCACTCAGGCTGCAGTGGCAGGCCTGTGTAAGAATTGTCAGAGCTCCCTATGGGTGGCAAAAGAAATGCTGCAGCCCATAGGGATCTCCTGGAACCCCAATACCCTGGGTACCTCAGTACCATATACTAGGGAATTATAAGGGTGTTCCAGTAAGCCAATGTAAATTGGTAAAATTGGTCACTAGCCTGTTAGTGAATGAAAGAAATGAGAGAGCATAACCACCGAGGTTCTGATTAGCAGAGCCTCAGTGAGACAGTTAGTCATAACACAGGTAACACATTCAGGCACACTTATGAGCACTGGGGCCCTGGCTGGAGGGTCCCAGTGACACATACAACTAAAACAACATATATACAGTGAAAAATGGGGGTAACATGCCAGGCAAGATGGTACTTTCCTACAGGATGCAGCTCCCTCGTGCTCCAGTGCCACTGTACCTACGCCTGATGATGCTAATGCACAAAAGAACAGGGAGAGCACAAAAAGGGGGGGGACGACAGAAGAAAGACAGGTTGAGTGCATGGCTTACCGCTACCGTTGCCGGACAATACAGACACAGCAGCCCCCTGCACTACGCCGTGCTCTTGGTCTCTACAGATGCAATTCCTGGGATCTGGCCTACATGGCTATGGTGGACATTTGTACACATAGATGACACAGGGGCATGTATACCTGTACTTGGCAATCTACAGAGGTGGGGTGAAGTGCCACATGGCCTGCATTACGGAGGGGCCTAGCCTACGTAACTCGCCCTGGCCTAGGGAAACCCACAGCCCTCCTCCCCCACCCAGACCCCTCCACTGCGCGCAAAGTCCGCAGAATGAGAGTGTACTCACCCCCTTGTGTCTGCTGTGATGCCCTCAAGCGCCCATCCAACTCCGGGTAGGCCACTGCCAGGATCCGGAATATCATGGGGGTCATGGTGCGACGGGCACCCCTCCCACGGTGGGAGGCCATCCCCAGCTGAGCCTCTGCCGTCTTCTTGCTCCAGCGGCGAATGTCCTCCCATCTTTTACGGCAGTGGGTGCCCCATCATCAGGGTCCGGACGTCCTTGGCGATGGCACGCCAAATGTCCTTCTTCTGGTGGGCGCTGACCTACATGACATGTACAGGAGAAGAAGAGAAGTCATTACCAACTGCACCGTCGAAGTGAGTGGCCCCCATCCATACCCTTGCCATGTGGCACATGCATTCACAGTCCTTCATGGTCGCTGAACTCTGCCCCCTTCCTACTGACATCCAGCCCTCTCCACCCAGCGTAGCTCATACAACGTGCTACCTGTGTACTTACCTGTTGGTCTGGAGGACCGTAGAGTAGCGTGTACTGGGGGAGGACCCCGTCGACTAGCTTCTCCAACTCCTGAGCAGTGAAGGCAGGGGCCCTTTCCCCAGATGCAGCAGCCATTGTCTCTTCCAGACCCAGGTCACAGCAGCACTTGCAGTGTAGGTCCTCTCCTGTCGAAGATCAGGTATCGAGTGATTGAACAGATAGAAAATGGCGGTCACGTCCGCAGTGATGACGTCCGCGGCGGTGCGTATCATCACCGCCGGTGCACTTCATCACTGGCTCCTGGGACCCATAGGGTCCAATGTTAACCAATGCAGCAT
Organism: Pleurodeles waltl; assembly: GCF_031143425.1. NCBI lineage: Eukaryota > Metazoa > Chordata > Amphibia > Caudata > Salamandridae > Pleurodeles > Pleurodeles waltl. The sequence continues at coordinate 1,304,130,822 of NC_090445.1, forward strand.
TGCGCCGCAGCCTACGACCGCCTACCGCGACGGTGTACAACGCCAGCGCAGATACCTCACATCCCTTTGTCCCAGTTTAGAGGTCAGGCAGCCGCCGTTTCAGGGGCCCACATGGCTTCATTTACTACTGCGTCACACATACCTAGGCCTACACTCAACACACATACAGGAAGAGTTTTGTATTTGGTGTCGTGTTCTGTGTAGCTGTGGGTACATACCTGGGAATTTGTTGACTCTGTGGTCGCTGGTGTCTTTCTTAGGCACCGTCAGCTGGGACATTTGAGGAGATGGCGGAATCCTCCGGTGTACCGACCTCTGGTGGACCTGTTAACAATAGAGGAGCGACATTTGATCATCACCTACAGGTTTGACCGTGCCACAATCCAGGAACTGTGTACCCAGTTGGAGCCAGACCTGATCTCACCAATCCGCCATCCCACAGGAATACCCCCTGAAGTGCAGGTGCTATCAGTGCTCCATTTCCTTGCAAGTGGGTCATTTCAAACAACTGTGACCATGGATTCAGGGATGTCCCAGCCTATGTTTTCCAACTTGTTGTCCAGAGTGTTGTCTGCCCTGCTGAAACACGTAAGGAGCTACATCGTTTTCCCTCAGGTGGAGGATATGGCTACAGTGAAAGGTGACTTCTATGCTCTGGGACATATCCCCAACATCATAGGTGCTATTGATGGCACCCATGTAGCTCTGGTCCCCCCACGCAGGAGTGAACAGGTGTACAGGAACCGGAAGAGTTATCATTCAATGAATGTACAGATGGTATGTTTGGCAGACCAGTACATCTCCCAGGTAAATGCTATGTTCCCTGGCTCAGTGCATGATGCCTTCATCCTGCGGAATAGCAGCATCCCGTATGTGATGGGTCAACTCCAGAGGCACCGGGTGTGGCTATTAGGGGACTCTGGTTACCCCAACCTGTCATGGCTATTGACCCCAGTGAGGAATCCCAGGACCAGGGCAGAGGAACGCTACAATGAGGCCCATGGGCGGACTAGGAGGGTGATCGAATGCACCTTTCGGCCTCCTGAAGGCCAGGTTCAGGAGCCTCCATATGACAGGTGGTTCCCTATTCTACTCACCAAGGAAGGTGTGCCAGATCATCATCGCCTGCTCGATGCTTCACAATCTTGCTTTGCGACGCCAGGTGCCTTTTCTGCAGGAGGATGGTCCAGATGACGGTGTTTTGGCAGCTGTGGAGCCTGTGGACAGTGATGAGGAGGAAGCTGAGGAAGAAGACATAGACAACAGAGAGTCAGTCATATAGCAATATTTCCAGTGACACACAGGTGAGAAAATTCTTTTTACTATTACATTCACTTTCACACTTCTACCTCTATCCTGTCTGTCAATTAGTAGCAGTATTTGGTAACTGAGTTGTACATTTCCATTACGGTTTCACAGGTGTGGTTACCAACGTGTGTCATCTGCTTGCATCCTTCATGGACTTGTGATGTGTGACATAAGTATGTTGGCATTACATTTGAAAACGCATTTTGTCACTGTCATTGCTAATACACATTTTCTAAATCACAGACTGACTCGATTGTTTTGTGGTTCAAGGGTGTTTATTGAAGTGCTAATTATTGGAGGGGGTGGCAAAATGGTGATGGGTGATGGTGGAGGAATGTCCATGGCAGAGTCCAGTCTATTAGTCACACAGGTGCACTGCCCATATGGGCATAGGAAATGGAGCTGGGGCAGTTCCAATCTGGACAGGGTAACAAAGTGAGACAGTGGGAGGACAATCAGGGTGGTCTCATTTCCTGGCGGGGGTCTTGCCATCTTGCTCTGTCCTGTTCCTGTATCTCAGGGACCTCTTGCTGGGTGGTTGTCCGTCTGCAGGGAGTGGGGTGCTGGTGTGGTGGTCCTGTGGCGGGACGTCCTGTCCACTAGCGCCGGCGGAGGTGGTGGGCAGTTCATCGTCCATGCTAGTGTCATGGGCCCCTTGGAGTGCCACGGTGTTTCTCATGGTCTTTTGTATGTCCTTCAGCACCCCTGCGATGGTGCCCAGGGAGGAGCTGATGGTTCGGAGCTCCTCCCTGAACCCCAAATACTGTTCGTCCTGCAGGTTCTGGGTCTCCTGAAACTTGGCCAGGACCGTAGCCATCGTCTCCTGGGAGTGGTGGTATGCTCCGATGATGGAGGAGAGGGCCTCGTGGAGAGTGGGTTCCCTTGGCCTGTCTGCCCCCTGTCGCACAGCAGCCCGCCCAGTTCCCCTGTTTTCCTGGGCCTCCGTCCCCTGGACCGTGTGCCAACTACCACTGCCCCCAGGTCCCTGTTGCTGTTGGGGTGGTGGGTTACCCTGGGTTCCCTGTAGTGGTGGACACACCGCTGATTGACGTGTCCTGGGTACGGAGATATGGGCCCGCTGGGTGGGTGCTGTGCTGGTGTTACCAGAGGATGGAAGGTCAGTGTTGGGCTGTGCCTGTGCAAGGGGAACCGACTGTCCCAAGGCCCACGATGGTCCGGGCTGGTCATCTGGATCCAGTTGGCCAGAGCTGCTGTCATCACTGTGGGCCTCTTCTGTGGGTGGAGTGGAGATGTCTGGACCCTCCTGTGTGGTGACGTTACGTAGTGGTCCTGCAGGGGTATAAGAGCATGATTATTGCATGTGTGTGTGTCATGGTGTGCAATGGGTGGGTGTGCGTGTACCCCAGTGTAAGCATTCCTGTGTGGGGGCTTGTATGATGATGGTTGGGGGGTTGTTATGGGTATGTGCAGTGAGCATGCTTTAGTGCTGCGTGTCCATGCTTAGTTGTGTCATGCAGGGCTTCGTGTTGGGATGTGTGGTTTGTGTTATTAGTACATTAGTGAGGAGTTAGAGTGATAGGGGACGGGGTGAGGGTGGGGGTGTGTGATAGCATGCAGGTAGGGTGGGCGATATGATAGTTAAGATTTGACTTACCAGTGTCCATTCCTCCACCGACTCCTCCGAGGCCCTCTGGATGCATGATGGTCAAGACCTGCTCCTCCCTTGTTGTTAGTTGTGGGGGAGGAGGTGGGGGTCTGCCGCCAGTCCGCTGAATCGCGATGTTGTGCCACTGAATGCACCTTCCCCCATAGGTCATTCCACCTCTTCCTGATGTCCTCCCGATTTCTTGGATGCTGTCCCACAGCGTTGACCCTGTCGACGATTCTTCGCCATAGCTCCATCTTCCTGGCTATGGAGGTGTGCTGCACCTGTGCTCCAAATAGCTGTGGCTCTACCCGTAGGATTTCCTCCACCATGACCCTGAGCTCCTCCTCGGAAAACCTGGGGTGTCTTTGGCGTGACATGGGGTGGTGTAGGTGATGTGTGGGGTGGTGTATGTGTTGATGAGTTTGGTGATGTGTGGTGGTGTGGGGTGTTTTGAGCGTGGATGTTGTATGGGTGATGGTGTTGTGTGCCTCTGTGTGGTGGGGTTGTCTATTGCTGTAGTCTCTGTCTGTCGCCTTCGTCTTCAGTTTTTGGTCGTAGGGGTTTGTGGGTGATGTGGGTGTGTGTTTTATATTGTATTGGGTGTGTGGGAGTGTTGTTTGTATGTGTCTCAGGTGTGTGTATTTTGAATTGTCCAATGTGGAGGTGTTTTGGAGATGTGTGTGTATTTTGAGCACGACGGTGTGTACCGCCAATGGAATACCGTGGTTGAAAGGCCGCCACGTGGATTCGTGGGTCGTGATAGCATGGGCGTGTTTCTGTTGGCGTGACGGTGGAGGTTTTGTTTTCACCAGTTTATTACTGACCTTTGGTGTGGTGGACTTGTGTGGGTGTCTGAATTTCGGCGGATTCCGTGCTGTGGGTTATAATAGCTGTGGCGTAATTCCACGGCCGCGGCGGTGTATTTGGGGTCTTCTGCATGGGGGTAAGCGCCTTTTACCGCCAATGTTGTAATGACCCCCTTAATGTCTAAAGACATTCCATCTCTTTCATATCAAAGGACAAAACATCAACAATTTAGGGAGTCTGGCGTTAAATAATAACATTAGGCAAGCTTAGTGTCATTATTTTGGTCTGCCTCCCACCCTTGCATCATTTTTGCATAGGAGGATAAATATGGCTCTAAGGGCTTAGAATAATTTTTTGGATGGGAACGCCCATCTTGCATTTCATTGACGCAAGGTGGGTTCAACGCATCCAACGCCAATATTTTGACGAATCTAGCATCAAAATATAAATACAGAGTTAAGTTTGTGATGTTTAAGCATTCATAAAACATTAAGCTAAAACAGCGCAAACAAAGTTATATAATTTTCTAGGATATGGAAAAATTACTTCCAGATATACGCAAATCTGAAAGCATGGTGGTTTATTTTACACATTATCATATGGCCTAATCATTGTAAGCAAGGTAAATTCATTAAAAGCTGCAAAAGTGTTTATTCCGCACATGTATGCAGTATCTTTGCAGATCAATGTACGTGTTGCTTCCATGAAGGCAGACCTTAGTTTGGCTAACAAAATAATTTAAATGTAAGTTACCTATTGCAAAACTCTCAATCAGAAACTAAGCTAATTTGTGAACCATATTGAAATAATGGTTGTCAACTGGAAGTAACAAGGGTTACATCTGGTTCATCATGAAGGAAGGCAGCGGTACAGAAGACACTCACTTACCATTGGAAGGCTGTTGAGAAAGTAAGCAGAGATTACTGGCTGGCACAGGAAAGTCCTAGGGTTCAAAGTGTGCATGAAGCAATCTCCAAGGAATATCTAGGAATGTTTACTCCAGAATCATAGAATATCAGCAGAGCTGGCTACATGAGAGTTTAGATGACTTGCATCTTCTGAAAGATTCAAATCATACATGGAAATCAAAGCAGGATTGGATAGTTCACAGCAGTTCTGAAAAGGTTTTTTTTCTACAAAGCTATTCACTGACTGGCTGCAAAGTCAATCACTGGCTGCATGTGCAACATTATTTCTTAAAGAAAGAAAACAATAGGTACCATAGCATTCTATATAGTTTGGAATAAAAAGTAAATGGACATCAGGCTAAGGTACATCTTAAATGAAGTGAATCTATCATTTGTAGTATATGTTAAGTAAAACAGCACAAAATAACTAGAATTCAGCAATTTGACTGCTCAAATAAAAACAACAACAAAAAGGCTTGAATGAGGCTGGAACAAATAGTGCCTTGATAAGAACCTTTCTGTAGCATCACCCCGGTTGAAGGTTTGTAGTGCTAGTTAATTTCCACCAGTCTTGCTCCTGTAAACTGGACACGGAAGGCTCCTAATAAAGTTTTGCACTCAGTCAGACTTGCACAGCTGTAACGTTCTAGTTGGTTCCATTGACATTGTTGTTTTGCTATGAAAGAACTTATTTGCAGGCACTGTTTATTTTTTTCCGTTTCAGCCAGTATCCCACTCCACTGCCCTATGGCTGCAGGCATAAGCGGGTTACTGCCACTGCCTTCAATGCTGGACATCAGCCTTTATGAGCCGATGAAGTTAAAACACCCTGCTGTTCGCTGAGATGCTTTGATTTGCAGCTTGTTCCGAGACAGCTAGGCATCTTTGTTAAAATGCTGGATCCAAGAGGAAGCTGGGGTGGAAGTGGTCATGGCGGTCACAACCTCAGCTTGAATCGCTCACAGGAAGCAGGGCCTAGCACTGCTGCAGAGATTAATTCAGCAAAAGGCAAGGAAGTCTCATTAATTGGCTCCTGGTACCTAAATATTTGTGGGGTGGAAATGGTAATGGACTGGTGGTGACCACATGCTAAAGGTTTTCTCCATCACCAAATGCCTGCAACCTGACATGCAGGTCAATTCACCAGGGGTCCTGGACCTGATGCTTGTTCCTTTCCTAAACGTCACTCAGAACAGGCTGGGAGTAGTAGTCTGATACCTGAGTTTCTCTGCTATTGATTCAGGGAATTCCTTGTTCCCCAAAGAAAGCTACTGAGCTGGAGTCAGTGAATGGTGACAGAGACAGAGTTCTGTCATGTAACATTGCATCCACTCCCTCTGTTCAGGTCAGATGCAATTTAAAAACTAAGAGCAATCTGGATCAAACAGAGGCCCTGAATACTGATAAGGCTAGGTGTGACAGGCTTGAAGCCTTTAGTATTTCTGAATTGAGATGTCCTATGGACTTGGTCCCTTAGAATTTGATCCTGTGGGGAACAGTGAGAAAAGGCAACTTGAATGCAGGGGGGGCCTGGAGTATTGTCTCCATTTCAACCTCTGAGTATGTCTTTTGCTGGAGGAGAACTTTCTAGTGACTCTGGCCCTCTGATTGCATATCCCAGTGTAATTCTCATGGTCACTGAGCCAAAAAAGACTCTTTCTGATGTCTCTGATGGGGCTCGAACGAAAACTGGCTTTGCTGCCTTGTGTGCTCCCCTAAAATGGGATCAATTGGAAGATAGGCTATACAACTTCACAGGAAACTTAAAGGGGATGAAGCAAGTTTCGATAACTTAAAGCTGACGTACGTTAATAGAACTACACCAGAAAGTACCACAATAGGCCTACAGGTTGCTGGAGTTGGAGGAAGGATATACTTGGCCCCAATAGTAAAACTCAAGTTGCGATGGGTAGATTACTTCCAGAGCAAGTCCTCAAACTGACTTTGTCAATGCCCCCCTCATTTACATCAATGGTCTTCCTCGAAACCTGAATTTGAAGCTCAATGAAAAAGCAATATCAATGCAGAGCTATCTTTGGGTGAAACTTCAATTACTACAGATACATAGGGACAAGACTCAAATATACTCTGCAGAAGTTAAGGCTCAATGCAAAAGTGCAAAAAGGTATTACAGAAGTGACATAATGTCAGGGCACTAACAGAAATGATGCACGACAATGGTGCACAGAGATTGGCTCCAGTAAAGCACAGAGGGCTGGAGGGATGCTTGCATTCTCAAAACACCATACAGTCAGATGCCATACATAGTTAGGTACATTTAGTCAATTAGGACACAGCACATACATCACATGCAATCACCACGCACCCCTCAGGCCAGACACCTGAACACATACTGTTGGCCCACATTGTGTCCACGCCAGGACAAGGCCCCTTGATTTCCTTATCGAGAATTGTATCAATGACTCCTTGTTGAATGTTCAGATTGTATGGCTTTGTTGCACCAAGAGAAATGTATAAAACCTGTATCAATTCAAAGTACTCAGAGACACAGTGCTCAGATCCCAGTTCTATAACTGCTCTTCCAGCCATAATTTTTAATTATAATCATATGAACCGTTTCCTGGTTTGCTAGATGCCTCTCTTCTTTTAAGGTAAATTCTCATTTGAGCAACACATCTGTTAAGAGAACCGTTATTGGGCATGCCAAACTGATGCATGATATACTGTGAAGGGTTGAGGAACTGGAGAATCAACAAGACTTGAATAAAACCTATGTGTTTTTTGCCTCTCTGAAGGTTGGGATGGGAATGACCATTGGTTGCTCATGGTCAATTTATTCAGGAACCCCTTTCCAGATCTAACTGACCATGATTTTGACTGTCAGGTTCAGCATGCCCATAGACTGCCTATATACTCAAATTATTTTTCTCCTGGAGCTCTATATTGTATTGGGAACTTTTTATTACATCAGACAATATTTCTTGAGGGTCGTCCACCTATAGAGTGTCATCAGATTCTAAGCTCCTTGAGGGCACAACCATTTTGATATGAGTCAGCCAGGCTGAAATTCCAGGCAGCTCTTGTGTGTTTTCCTGAAAAAAAGGTGTCTCAGTTGATGAGACAATGAAAAGTCAGACCAATTAATGTGAATAGAGAGAACAATGTGAATAAAGGGAAGAATGCATCTACTAACGGTGATGGGGATTTTGTCTCTGTGCCCTGTTTTTTTAAATTTTACTTGGATCACCTTTAGGCCATTTTTTTAATCACATGAAAGACTTGCTGTACAGTAAGAAAATAATTTTTTCCCTTTTTACTGGTGGTGTTGTGAGGGAGAGGGCACGATTGCTGTCTATTGTCATCAACAGAACATAATGGGGATGTTTTCTTGACTGGCAGCAGCGGCTGGTTTGCTGAGCAGAGAATGATATTTAGGGGCATATTTATACTCTGTTTGCACTGAATTAGCATAATTTCTTTTTACTCTATTTCGGTGCAAAACTAACTCCATATTTATACTTTGGTGCTAGACCCGTCTAGCACCAGATTTATGGAGTTAAAGTCATTTTTTGGAAGTGGAAACCTACCTTGCCTTAATGAGGTGCAAGGTAGGCGTTCCCGTGCAAAACATGACTCTATGGCCTTAACGCCATATTTATATTCCTGTGTAAAAATGGTGCACGGGATGGAGGAGGGGTAAAAAAATGTTCCAAAGCTTGCTTTCCCCTGTTTCTTAACTCCTGGGTCAGGGCAGGCGTTAGGGGACCCGTGGGCCTATTTCCATGGTGGTACACCATGGAATAAGCCCACAGGTGTCCTCCCCAGGCCCCAGGGGAACCCCCACCCACACCAGATGAACTGCGGAGGATGGGGAACCCCATCCCAGGTAAGTACAGATAAGTACAGGTAAGTATTGCATTTTAGTTTTAAAAGTGCCATAGGGGGCCCTGTAATGGGACCCCATACATGGCACAGGGTGCAGTGGCCATGCCCAGGGGACCCTTGTCCCCTGTGCTGGCCATTGGGGTGGTGGCCATGACTCCTGCCTTTTCTAAGGCAGGAGTCATGTGACATGGTAGGTTTAGCACCATAAAATGACTCTAATCTGGTTAGAGTATTTTTTTTTTACTCTAACCTGCCTAAAGTCATTTTTTGGTGCTAAACCCCCTTCTTCAATACCACTAGCCCCACCCTACTAAAGTCATTTTTTAAAACTCTAGTCTACCCTTTGCACCGGCTGGCACCATTCCATAAATATGGTGCCCGGCTGGTGCACAGAAATGGTGCAAGCCGGTGCTGAACGTTTTGGTGCAAAACTTCTTTAGTGCAGTTTTGCATCAAAAAGCGTTAATAAGGGGCTTGGTTTTCAGACAGGCATAGGGGCGCTAAAATGGGATCTATTCTGAATTGAAATAAAAGATAATCTGACAATGAAAGGAGTAAGGCGATGGACCTTCGAGGATATTTGGGTATTTATCATCCTCTGTTGGAGAGACGAAAACGTTTTCTCTCGACATTTTGATCCTAATTGTTTTAAAAGAGTCAAATTTAATGTCATTTCAGATGTGTTTACATTTTAAAGGGAGTAGCATAAGAATTAAAGCCTTTTTACATGGAAATTTGGAAACATTCTTTCTTTCTAGAAATTATTCATTACTCCATAACTCAGAGCTGGGCTCGCAAAGGTTTGAGGGCGATTGGCCAACTATAGAAAAATAAGGTGTATTTTACCTTTCCTGATCTGCATAAAAAAATTGCTCCAATATTCCTGTTAGAAATTGGGTTCTGGTTGGCAGAGTTATGCACCTTGTCCAAGCAGGAACAACAATCCTATTAGGGTATGTCAGATGCACACCATAAATTAACCTTAGAGTCACTTTGGTTGTGTGTATGTGAAGATACTGGTCCAGTCCTTCATTTTCCCAAGCAAGATGGGTAGCAAGCTGCAGGTTAGGCACAGCAGAGCAGGAGTCCAGCAAAGTCCAGCAGAGTGACAGTCCTTTCAGCAGCACTGCAGTCTTTCTTTCAGGCAGGATGTCCCCAGGTCTAGATGTGTACTATTTTGGTGCACGCTGAGGTCAAGAAACCTTTGAAGTGCACAAAGCCCTTGCCCTTGCTATCTTGGCTCAAGACACACCCAGGACTTTATGCAGCCCTTTGTGTGGGCTCAGGACTTAGCCTATTAAGGTGTAAGTGTCAGCTTCTCTCTCCTATCCTGCCCAACATATCCCATCAACATGCATATGGCCATTCAGTCACACTTAAGCTCCCTTTGGATGTGGGTATCTTGAGGGAATGCACAAGAGACCTCTTATTACCCACCCAGACGTATTCAGAGACAGTCAGAAGATACCAGATGATTTAAAGTAAGAAAATACTAACTTTGTAAAAGTGGCATTTTCAGAATTACAATCTTGTTTCACCTTAAGTTGTGATTTTAAATTGCGTCCCTGGAAACACCAAACCTGGGGGTCCCATCTCTTCCCAGCTGGAAATTACATTTATAAAATGTAATAAGGCAATCCCAATGCTAACCAATGGGTGAGACAAGCCTTGCAGTAGTGTAAAACGAATGTCAGAGTTTTTCACTACCTGGGCATGCAAAACTTAAAGGTACCTGTCCAACTTTTCAAATACACTGCACCCTGCCCTTGGGTCTGTCTAGGGCCTATCCTGGGGTGACTAATATGCATGAAAAAGGAAGGTTGGGCCTAGCAAGAGGGTTAACTTGCCAGATCGATACGCAGTTTAAAATTGCACACCAAGGATCTGCAGTGGTAGGTCTGCACGATATTTGAAGGGCTACCACTGTGGTGACATAATCTGTAATGCAAGCCCACTAGTAGCATGTAATTTACATAAACTGGGCATGGGCACTGCACTTTATCAGGGCATTATAAATAAATTAAATATGCCAATTGTGGATACGCCAACGTTAACTTATTTTAGGGAAACGGTGTGAGGAAGTAGCCTCTTTCTAGCATGGTTACCCTAATTATTGGCCTGTTTGTGAGTATTTGTCAGTGTGTTTTTACTGACTCACTGGGATCCTGCTAGCCAGGACCCCAGTGCTCATAGTTACCCCCTATTTGTCAGTGTGTGTTGCCTGTCTTACTGGGTTCCTGCTAGCCAGGACCCCAGTGCTCATAGTTTGTGGCCTATTTGTGTGTTGTCAGTATGCTTAACTGAGTCACTGAAGTTCTGCTAACCAGACCTCCAGTGTTTATGCTCTCTCTACTTACCAACTTTGTCACTATAGTTTAGTGGCTCCATATTCCAATTCTAATTGGCACACTAGACCCCCCTTATAAATACTTAGTATATGGTACCTAGGTGATCAGGGCATTGGGGTTTCAGGAGATACCTATGGGCTGCAGCATTTCTTTTGCCACCCAAAAGGAGCTCAGACAAACCTTTTTTCAGGACTGTCACTGCAGCCTGAATAAAATAGTGCTCACATTATTTTACAGCCCTTTTCACTGCACTTAATTAACTTATAAGTCACCTATATGTCTAACCTTCATTTACTGAAGACTAGGTGCAAAGTTACTATTGTGAGGGCACCCTTTCACTAGCAAAGGTGCCCCCACATTGTCCAGGGCCAATTCCCCGGACTTTGTGAGTGCGGTGATACCATTACACGCGTGCACTACATATAGGTCAATACATATATGTAGCTTCACAATGGTAACTCTGACTATGGCCATGTGAGGTGTCTAAGATCATTGAATTGTCCCCCCATTACAAATCTGGTATTGGGGGGCCAATCCCACGCACCCTGGGGGCTCCAACATGGACCACCAGTACTTCCAAACCATATCTCTGAGGTTTCCACTGCTGCCACATCTGCTGCCACCTCACAGACAGGTTTCTGCCCTCAAGGGGACTGAGCAGCTCAATCCCAGGAAGCCAGAATAATGCATTTCCCTTAGGAGGATGGTGTTACAACCTCTCCCTTTGGAAATAGGTGTTACAGTCTTGGAAGGGGAAGCCTCCCAGAGCCTCTGGAAATGCTTTGAAGGGCACATATGGTGGCCTCCTTGCATAAGCCAGTCTACACCAGTTCAGGGATACCCCAGTCCCTGCTCTGGCATGACACTGGACAAAGGAAAGGGGGGCGACCACTCCCCTGTCCATCACCACCAGAGGGGTGGTGCCCAGAGCTCCTCCAGGGTGTCCTTGGTGTTAGCCATCTTGGATTCCAAGGTGTGGGGGCCCTATGGAGACCCCTGAGTGGCCAGTGCCAGCAGTTGACGTAACGGACCCCACCTGATAGGTACATAAAAGGGAAGGTAGCCAACCCCCCTCTCAGGGCTCTTTAGGGTCTCTCCTCTTGATGTTTCCTCAGATTTGGTTTGAAAGATTCCTCCAGGACTCCTCTGCATTCTCTGCTTCAGCTTCTGACCGTCAGATCAACCGCAGACTGTTCCAGGAACCACTGTAACTGCAACAAAGTATCCAGGACGACTCCTGTGACCTGCAACTTCAGCTCCATCCAGCTTTCGCAACATTTTTAAGGTGTGCACACTCTGAGGAATCCCTATCTCCACCCTGCACTAGAAGAACCAAAGGAATCTGCCATGGAGTGACAGTCACTTCCCTGCTTCTGCAGGCAAGCTTCTGCGACAATGGCCAGTACTCTGGGACTCCTTTCTTGACAACGAGCATGCTCCCTGGAACACAGATGGTGGACCGACATGACCCAGACTGTCCTAAGGTCCAGCTGCCCAAATTTGGTGGAGGTAAGAGCTTGCCTCCCCGTGCTACACAGTACCCCTGTGCACCACGTCTTCTGCAGCTCCTCTGGCTTCTGTGCACTTCTTCCAAGAATCCTTCATGCACCTTCCAGTCCAGGTCCCCAGCTCTCCATCATGTGATGCACAACTTGCTGAGTTGTTCTCCAGCGGCGTGGGACCTTCCTTTGTAGTGCTCCGATAATCGCACTTTGCATCTTCTTTGACCCTGTCTTCTGGGACTCCCGTGGGTGCTGCCTGGTCTTCTGAGGGCTCTCCGAAGTGCTGAGAGCCCCCTCTGTCTCCTCAGTCTGAGTTGAGAACCCCAGGTTCCTCCTGGGACCTAGCAGCTCCTTTTTGATGCAAACCACGTACTTCCTTGAACCAAGGCTTGTTGGTGGAATCCAGTGACACAAACAGCCTGCATCCAACAACTCAATGTGGGACATCACCTACACCAAGCAGGAACCTGCAGCCATCTTCTTTGGTGCTCTTCTGTACTGTTCTTCTTACCGCAGAATCCACTTTTGCACCATCTTCTAGGTTGGCAGGGGCTTCTGTCCTTAGTGGCCTCTTCTTCAACTTCTGGACTTGGTCTTCCCTCTTTACAGGTCTTCAGGTCCAGGAATCCATCATTTGGTGATTGCAGTCTTATTTGTTTCTTGCAAAATCTCTTATCATGACTTGTAGTGTGCCCTGAAGAAACATCCTGTACTTTGCTCCTGCTTTCCTTGGCTCTGGGTTGGGATACTTACCTTTGGTGTTTTCCTACACTCCCAGCATCCCTCTACACATTAAACATGCCTCGGGGGGAATTCTTGCTTCGCGTTCCACTATTTTAGTATATGGTTTGTGTTGCCCCTAGGCCCATTGCAATCTTTTGTATTTTCTACCTACTGTTTGCACTATTCTATGACTGTTTACATACCTGATTTTGGTTACTACTGTATATATTGTGTCTCATACTTACCTCCAGAAGGAGTATTGCCTCTAAGATATTTTTGGCCTTGTGTCACTAAAATAAAGTGCCTTTATGTTTGAGAACACTGAGTATTGTCTTTTATTGTGTATAAGTACTGTGTAACTATAGTTGTATTGCAGGAGCTTTGCATGTCTCCTAGTTCAGCCTAAGCTTCTCTGATACAGCTACCTCTAGACAGCCTAAGCTGCTAGAACACTGCCTACATTTCACTAATAAGGGGTACCTGGACCTTGTATAAGGTGTAAGTACCTTAGGTACCCACTACAAACCAGGCCAGCCTCCTCCAAAGAGCACTTCCACTTTTGCACAGGTCAACAGTGGTAAGGTGACCAGATTCCTAAAGCCAGTAAAAATAAGGTCAGCACTACAGGAAGACAATCGACAAAAAGTTTAAGGGAAACCATGCCAAAGGATACCGGGTCTAACAATTCTTTACAACATCTGCAGATTAGCGATTATTTTCAAAGAGGCTTGAATGGAACAAATGTTAGAATTAATCTTGATAAATCAGCCTTTTAGATCTTCTTTTTACTGAAGGAAATAAAATTACTATCCAAGAATTCTCCACCAAGTAGGTGATCTAAATCAGCTAGCAGCTAAATTGCCATCTAAAATCGGGCATGACTTATACTTGGAGAATATTAAACAACCTATTTCACTGGCCAAAGCAATTTTGATATCTGGTAGACTTAAAATGCAATGCTTCAAAAACTGTCTGCCAGCTCAACTACACTTCGGCTAAAATATCTAAATAAAAAAATGGGGGACTGTCCAAGGTGCTTCTTAGAAAAAGCAGATATTGTACTTATGTTCACTACTTGCTCAAGATTACATATCTTTTGTTCTGAAATCAATTGTTTTTTACCTAGCAGGCTGTAGGTTTATCTCTCTTCAAGCATGGAGAACATTATGATGTGCACTAATAGGAGTCTCTCCTACCATTACATAATTATTTTGTTTATATCAATAGTCACAACTAGACATGGCATTCCTCAAGAATAGAAATCTTTCAGTTCACTTTCCATGAATAATTGGTGGATACTTTTTTTGTGAGCTACTAAAGATAGAAGATGGATTTCAAAAGCTAGAAGGAAAAAAGGGCAAAAGGGATTAAAGGACCTGTGGGAGCATTTTTTTCTGAACTGATATTTTGATCCGTTTACAATGTATTTGATGAATTTGCACATATAGATCAGTATCCCTAATATAAGCTAGTATTCTGGATGATATTTATTGTGAGATACGCAAATTATTATTTTAAACATGTATTGGATAATTTATTGCTGTTCTATTTTCCAATAAGAAAAATACAATGGACTAAAGTATTTCTTAGGAGAACAGGATAAGCTTAACCAACAGAGGAGGAGATACAGTGGTGGTTCTGGGGAGATTGGAGTCAAAATATATCCTGAAATTAAGTACTAAAGTCCATCTGGGCCTGAACATTGATGAGGAATCAAATGTGCATTTAGGTTGATTGTCAGGTTCAATCACTGTTCTCCTGTATCATTTATAATTATCTACTGATATTAGCTGACTATGGGTTTCTGTCATGTTTATACAATCATTTTAGTCCTCTAAAAAATGCTTGGATGTTGAATAATTTTAATCAAGTTTTGTTTTTTCTTCCTGTTCTCTGTTTTTCCTGCTCCCTTCTTTGGTTTTTCACTTGCTTCTTACCTTCACTTAAAAGTGCTATTGGTCACATTAAGCATAGAGTGGAGCATTCATTTTATTCTGAGAACATTTTGAGAATAGTCATTGGAATGTGTGCTGGGAAATCATGATCGTAGTGAGATCGATGGGACCAGTGAGGATGTTTACATTTTGGTCTCCTTATCAATCAAATTGGTAAAAAGGGGTGACCTGAAATAAAAGTTACAGCAATAGCCCACTGGGGCTGGATGATGTATGGAACATGCAAAGAGATGCTCTACTGTATTGTACTGTATGCATATATTAACTGTTGGAGGTCACCAATAGCTAGTTATAGTTAGAATCTGTTTTCCATTGAAAAACATATTTTTTGACTTGCCTATGTCTTTGCCACTGTTTGAAGAATCTTCACGAGTGTCTCTAGAATCTTGCTGTGCATGGATAGTTTTGTGATGATCCATTAAGTGGGGGCCAAGGAAAAAGGGGAGGGAGGTCAAAAAAAGTAAATTTCTAATTTTAACCTCATACATTTTTTTGACATAACTACAGCCTAAACTGTTGGATGGGATTATACTATATTTGGCAGGAAGCTAGCTCTTGGTCCAGAAACAGTGCTGCTTCTTATTTGGTTTAAATCTGTTCAGTAGTTTTGTATATCTTAACTATTAACCAAATTTGCATATCTAGGGTTGCGACAAATTGGTGAATACTACCAATCTGATTGGCTGCTCACAGTTCAACCAGGAAGTGTTGGCATTCCTTTTAAGAATCAGCCTCAGCCAAATCACAAATAACTTTATTTTGGTTATGTTATGTGACTGTGAAAGTACATTTAGAATACAATATCAACGAAAGGAATAAAATCATAGTGAAAAACAGTTCATTCATTCCATACTCAAGCTAAACATGCTAAAAGAAAACATAAAACTTCAAAACATATCTAAAATGGAGTCATAATATTCTCTTTTCCAGAAGTGTTATGTTACCTGAAATACCACGCATCTAAATTTTAAATTATCACGTCTTACTTTGTGATGATAAGGCTACTCAATGGCCACAATTTTCTCAAATAACCCTGCATGGTAGGACATTTAAAATTACACTGCATATCTAGCTCTAGTGTCCAAGGTTCTTCTTATAAAATTCAATGCTACTAAGGGTATTTTGGAATTGCCTAATATTCCTTTTTTTTCAACACTCGTAATAAAAACCTCCCTCTTGGGTTGTCATATAATGGGCAAAAAAGAGTAAAGTGCATAGTGCTCTGTACAGTACGGAAATCACTGAGGTATTTGGGCAATGATTTAAACCAAGTTCCTGGGTTAGAAAAGCACAGAATGGATAGTGCTCAACCTAAACCTGGTCAAATAGAATCTAAGGCCCTCATTATGACATTAGCGGTAAGTGCCGCTTACGGCCATGCTGACTACCGCCAACATACCGCCACCCCGGCAGTTACCGCTACCCGTATTAAGACCCACACATAGAAATTCGCCACTATACAGACACACACACAAGTCCGCCAGACCAAAGGTCAGTGATAAACTGGTGATAGCAAAACCCGCACCGTTAACGCCAACAGAACTAAGCCCACAGCATTATGACCCACAAATCACCGCGGCGGACATTCAATGGCGCTAAACCTTTGGCGATACATACCGCTGCACTCAAAATACACACACATTAACAAAACACCACCACATTGGACAATTCAAACTACACACACCTGGCACACATACACACACTAGACCTACATCCACACACCACTATAAAACACACACGCACATTACCCACAACCCTTTACCACTACATTTTACAACAGAGAGAGAGACACATCAGGAACACCCACAGAACCAGAGCCACATACACCATCCACGCACCTCACAGCACACACCCCAACACATCACCTCACACACACTCACACACAGCACACACACTACACCCATGGCACCACAAAGACACCTCAGATTCTCAGAGGAGGAGCTAAGAGTCTTGGAGGAGGAAACAATCCGGGGAGGGCCACAGCTATTCGGATCACAGGTGCGGCAGACATCCATTACAAGGAAGATAGAGCTATTGCAGAGGATAGTGGACAGGGTCAACGCCGTGGGACAGCACCCCAGAACAAGGGATGACATCAGGAAGAGGTGGAACGACCTACGGGGGAAGGTGCGTTCCATGGTTGCAAGACACCAGATAGCTGTACAGAGGACTGGAGCTGGACCCCCACCTCCCCCCCCCCAACTAACATAATGGGAGGAGCAAGTCTTGGCAATACTGCATCCTGAGGGCCTGGCAGGAGAAGCAGGAGGACTGGACTCTAGTAAGTCAAATATTAACTACTTTCACCTCCCTACCTGTATGCCATCACATACCCCCACCCCTACCCTCACCCCATCACCCTACCACCTCACATACACCCCACCATCATAACCCACCCATCCCAGTACCCAGCACTGCATGCAACAACAATGCATGGGCACCACCCACAGCACTGCATGGACACCCATCACCACAGCATGCACAGTAGTTACAATCATTTAGACAACCAAATAACAATTCACACACGCCAAAGCTGCCTTGGTAATAACAACCATAGAGGGAAACATACCTATGCACAAGATGTCACACCAGAAACAATAACACTGCATTTACATCCCCACAGGACCCCCACACACCGTCACCGGAGAGGAGGTGCCAGCAACATTCAGCCCCCGACAGAAGAGGCCCACAGTGAAGACAGCAGCTCTGCACGCCTGGATCAGGATGACCAACCTGGCCCATCAGGGACCTCTGTACAGTCGGTTACCCAGGCACAATCCCATCCCACCACATAGCCTCCCCACACAGGAAACACCAGCAAAGCACCTACCCAGTGGGCCCATACCACTGTCCCCAGAACACGTCAATCAGCAGTGTGTCCACCACTACAGGGAATCCAGGCAACCCCACAAACACAGGACGATCAGGGACCTATGGTCAGTGGCAGTGAGCACACGGTTCAGGGGACAGTGGCACAGGACAAAAGGGAAGCTAGGAGGACTGCTGTGTGACAGGGGGAGCACAGGCCCAGGGAACTGACTCTCCACAAGGCACTCACCAACATCCTGGGAGCATACCACCATTCCCAGGAGACCATGGGCCAGATACTGGCCAAGTTTCAGGAGACTCAGCGGGTGCAGGAGGGACAGTACCTGGGGATCAGGGAGGACCCGAGGGACAGCTGCACAACCTGGTCACCATTGCAGGGGTGCTGACAGACATGGCCAACACCATTAGGGAGGCAGTGGCACACTAACGGGCCCCTGATACTAGTCACACTGATGAACAGCCTTCCACCTCCTCTGCCGCAGGTGGACAGGAAGCCCCACCACAGGAACAACAGGCCACCAGCATCCCACCCCCTGCAGAAGGACAACCACCCCACAAATGGTCCCTGCGATGCAGGCAGAAGCCATAGAACATTGCCAAGACCCCGGCCAGGAAAAAAGACTTTCCAGATTATCACACTTGTGTCCCACTCTATCACCCTGTCAACTTTGAACTGACATTGCTCCCCTTCCTATGCCCCCTTGGACAATGCACCTGTGATACCAATAGACTGGACTCTATCCTGGAATTTCCTCCACCATCACCCAAGCCCATTTAACATCCCCATTTACTTCTCAGCACTGAAATAAACACCCTAGGAAAAAAACAAGTATGGAGTATGACAAATGATTTAAGGAAGTAGTTGTTTAACAATCTGTAGACATTGCAAATAAACTGTACAGTGATGTATACATAGGTATGACCTGTAATGTGCTGCAGTCAATACACCAGGAGCCACAGGAGGGTACAAATATCTGCAAATAGACATGTTAAAGGGTATAATAAGTGGCCTTTGCAGTGGGAACAGCAGCCAGCCAGAGAAAATTCACTTCACAAAACAGCAATGGAAGGTAAGGTTACAGTGCCTTACCTGTGTGTCACTGGAAGTACTGTTGTATTATTGTTGTTCTGTTGTCCACATCCTCTTCCTCTGCCTCCTCTTCGTCACCGTCCACAGGCTCTACCACTGCCACATGACCATCTCCAGCCTCACCCTCCTGCAGAAAAAGCACCTGGCATCTCAAGGCTAGGTTGTGCAACATGCAATGATGATCTGTCAGACCTTCTTGGGTGAGTAGCACAGGGATCCACCTGTTAGATGGAGGCACCTGAACCTGGCCTTCAGGAGGACAATGGTGCGCTCAATGATCCTCCTTGTTCCACCATGTGCCTCATTGTAACATTCCGCTGCCCTTGTCCTGGCATTCCTCACTGGGGCCAGTAGCCATGAGAGGCTGGGAAAACCAGAGTCTCTTGCAAATATCGAGGGATACCTGTTAGCCAGACTCTCACCTTTAGGGCCTACCCCACACCATTATACCTACATACACTGTGTGGGGACCATGGCCTCACCTATTAGCCACACCCGGTGCCTCTGGAGTTGAGTCATCACATATGGGATGCTGCTATTCCTCAGGACATAGGCATCATGCACAGACCAAGGATACTTTGCATTCACATTGGAGATGTACTGGTCCGCCAGACACACTATCTGCACATTCATAGAGTGAAAGCTCTTTCAATTTCTGTACACCTGTTCATTTCTCGGGGGTACAAAGACAATATGTGTACCATCAATAGCACCAATGATTTTGGGGTTATGTCCCATTGGATAGAGGTCAGCCTTCACTGTGGCCAAATCTTCCACCTGGGGGAAAATGATGTAGCTGCACATGTGTTTCATCAGGGCAGACAACACTCTGGTGGGCACGTTTGAGAATATAGGCTGTGATATCCCTGCTGCCATGGCCACTGTCACTTGGAAGGAGCCACTTGCCAAGAAATGGAACACTAATTGAACTTGCACAAGGGGGGATCCCAGTGTGGTGACGGATAGCTGAGATCAGGTCTGGCTCCAATTGGGCACACAGCCCTTGGATTTTGGCCCTCTCAAGTCTGTAGGTGAGGATAATGTGCCTGTCCTCCATTGTTGTCAGGTCCACCAGGGCTCTGTACATGGGGAGATACCACCGTCTCCTATTCATCCTCAGCGGTTGAACTCTAGGGTGAAAAACGGTGAGCAGATAGTCATATTCAAACATATTCTCAGAGTTAAATGCCTTGCATGGTATGACAGAAACAGTATGTTAATGTGTAGTCCTGTAAATGTACCTATGTCTGCTGTGACGCAGTTATGTGCCATGGCCTGCTCCCCCCTGAAGTGGCGGCTTCTTGACCTGTGTGGAGGGACAAGTGGAAATGAGTTAATTCTGCTGACGTTGTGTGCCGTTGCGGGAGGTGGTCGAGGACCGCCGTGCAACACCTAATTGGTTATCATTGGGCCCTCTGGGTTCCAGTAGCCAATGGTGATGTATGCCAGCAGTGACGGTACGCACCGCCGCAGACGTGACCGCCATTTTCTATCTGTTCACTCACTTGCTACCTGACCTTCAACAGGAGAGGACATACACTGCAAGTGCTGCTGTTACCTGTGTCTGGAATCGACCATGGCTCGAGTGTCTGGGGAAAGGGCCCCTGCCTTCACTTCGAAGGTGTTGGATTGACTAGTGGGTGGGGTCCAACCCCAGTACCATTTACTTTATGGTCCTCCAGACCAACAGGTGAGTACACTGTGAGCACAATGCAGGGGGCATGAATGCATGGAGTGCTCTGTGTGTAAGCCTTGTGTAAGGGAGGGATGGCTGAGGGGTCCTGGGCAGAGTGCTGCATGTATGGAGGTCAATGTCTGTGCATAATGGGAGGGATATGGTGGGCCATGAGTGTAACAGGCCAGACATTACAGCTGATCTCAATTCCTATGTACCATTGCCTGCAGGTCAGCTCCCATCAGAAAAAGGATATTTAGCGTGCCATCGCCAAGGACGTGCAGACCCTGGGGGTCTTTGACAGGTGGAGCACCCACTGTTGCAAACAGTGCGCCGCTGGGCAAGGAAGATGGCAGAGGCCCAGCTGGGGATGGCCTCCCAATGAGGAAGGGGTGTTTGTCAAACCCTGACCCCCCCTGATGATCAGCATCCTGGCTGTGGAATATATCCGGAGTTGGATGGGCACCTGAAGGCATCACATCAACCACAAGGGGGTGAGTACAGTTTCAGAATCAGAAAATTGCACATGGTGGGGTGTTATCTGGGTGGGGGATGTGGGCCTGTGGCCAGGACGAACATTGCAGGGTAGGTTCTATGTGGGGCAGGCTCTGATGCACTCCAGCCCCAAATATGCTAGTGGGCATCTTCTACTGGGCAGGGTCCTGTGGGTTTCAGGTGTGCTGCTATTGGTGTTAGGCATTGTACTCCATGGCCTGGTGACTAGCATTGTAAATGGTAGTGCATGGCCTAGTGCATGGGGCTGTACCTTGTGTGTTGTGTACGCCAACGGTGTTGTTCCTGGCATTGACCAAGTGTATCCTCTGTCTCTTCCCCCCACTTTTTGTTTTGCACCCTGTCCTTGTGTGCATTAGCATCATCTGGCGGAGGCGCAGAGGCACCGGCGATGGAGGGAGCTGCATCCCACATGGCCCACGAAGCCGATTCCACCGATGGTGAGGGCACCAGTGGGACAGAGGGCGAGGGGAGCACCACAGCGCAGACTGGAGGGGACAGTTCGGACACCGACACCGCCTCTGATGGAAGCTCCCTGGTGGTGGCGAAGAGCTCCGTGGCCACCCCAACTACAGGTACATCCGCCTTCCCCCATACCAGCACCGCCCTCACAACAGCCCCTCAGTGTGTTTCCCGTGCCCGCTCACCCAGGAAGTTGCCCCAGGCACCTCAGGCCCTGCCCCAGTCAGCCCTGCTGCCCTCAGTGAGGAGCCTATTGACCTCCTGTGATCCATCTCTATTGGGCAGTCAACCATAGTGAATGCCATCCAGGGTCTGGCAGGGCATTTGCAACAAACAAATGCATTCCTGGAGGGCATTCACTCTGGCGTGGCGGCCCAACATAGATCATTCCAGGCTCTGGCCTCCTCCCTGATGGCAGCCATTGTTCCTGTCTCTAGCCTCGCCCCTCCAACTTCCTCTACCCAGTCCCATTCCCCTCAACCCCAGCCTATCCCAAGCACACCATCAGACCAGCATGCACCCAAATCAACACTCAGAAGTGGCTCAGGCAAACACAAGCACCACACCTCATCCCACAGGCACTCACGCAAGCACCATCCTGATTCAGACACAACAACCTCCACTGCCCCCACTGTGTCCCCCTCCTCCTTGTCCACCTCCGTCCCAGTAGCGTCTCCACTCACACCTGCATGCACTACATCCTCATCCACTAACCCCATCACCATCACACCTATCACTACACGCCCCTTACCGGCAGTCACCACCCCCACATCCATGCACACGTCCCCTGTGTCCTCTCCTACTGTGTCTGTGCCCCCTCCTCCCAAAGTACACAAACGCAAGCACTCAGACACCCAACAGCCATCCACCTCACGACAGCATCCAGCCCATGCACCTGCACACAAACACAGCAAACAGACACCTCCTACCACTACATCCTCTTCCTGCAGTCCCAAACCATCACCCCCTTCCATCCCCAGTGTCCCTAAAAATCTTTTCCTCTAAACCCTTGATCTAATGACTGCCCCTCCCCCCCCATCCTTTACTTCGGGCCAGGGTGGTGAGGACCCAGACTAGCACCTCAGCCACCCAGTCCACAGCCACTGTCGTTTCTGCAGCCACTGCAGTCATGAAAGGCTCCGAGGAGACACCCGTCCACACAGCCAGTGTGCCTGCACCAGCTGCCAAGGGCAAAAAGGGACCACCAGCTAGCAAAGCTAAAAGCTGGCAAAGGTAAGTAGGCACCACCAGCTGGCAAAGGCAAGGAGGCACCACCAGCTGGCGAAAGCAAGGAGACACCACCAGCTGGCAAAGGCAAGGAGGCAGCACCAGCTGGCAAAGCCAAGAAGGGGACACCAGCTGCAAAGGACAGGAAGGGACCACGAGCTGCCAAGGGCAATGGCAAAGGCACAGATGCCGCAGGCAGGATGGATATGGAGCCTGGTGCTGGAGCAGCATCTGAGCAAACCACACCAGCCTCTACACTTCCGTCATCTGAAGCTGCAGATGATGGGCTGGAGCCTTCCCTCACCACCGGCAGCACCACCACCTGCACTGCCACCTGCACCGCTGCCAGCACTGCCACCTGCACTGCCACCAGCACCACTGCCAGCAGTAGCAGCCCCAGTGGTCAGCCGTCTGAGGCTGCAGGGGAAAGGCTGGAGCCTCCCCCGCCTCTGGCAGCACTGCCACATGCACCGCCACCATCACCACTGCCAGCAGCAGCAGCCCCAGTGGGCAGCCATCCGAGGCTGCAGGGGAAGGGCTGTTGCCTCCCCCCACCACTGGGAGCACCGCCGCCAGCTACCGCCACTGCCACCACTGAGCAGCCATCACCGCCGGTGGGCAGTGAGTAGTCGTGCCTCCATGGGCTGTAGCGCATCCTGGCCCCTGCAAAAACTGTAGGTGTGACACCCGGGTGAGAGACTGTGACCTTGCACTCCCCAAGATCTGCATCACAGGGCGCAAAGCCCCCTCCAGAACCAGTGGAAGAAGGCATCCACTCACCCCCTCCTTGCCAGGATAAAGCACACTGGGCTCAAAGCCCCCTCCAAAACCAGTGGAAGAAGGCATCCACTCACCCCCTCCTTGCCAGGACGAAGCACACTGGGCACAAAGCCCCCTCCAGAACCAGTGGAAGAAGGCATCCACTCACCCCCTCCTTGCTAGGATGGAGCACACTGGGCACAAAGCCCCTTCCAGAACCAGTGGAAGAAGGCATCCCCTCACCCTCTCCTTCCCAGCATGAAGCACACTGGGCACAACGCCTCCTCCAGAATC
Source organism: Pleurodeles waltl (assembly GCF_031143425.1). Taxonomy (NCBI): domain Eukaryota; kingdom Metazoa; phylum Chordata; class Amphibia; order Caudata; family Salamandridae; genus Pleurodeles; species Pleurodeles waltl. The sequence continues at coordinate 1,304,154,677 of NC_090445.1, forward strand.
AGTGGAGAAACCATCCACTAGAGAGACTGTAGCCTTGCGCTCCCCAGGACCAAGCAGTGAGCAGACCACCCACTTGAGAGACTGTGGCTTTGCACTCCCCAGAACAGAGTGATGGGAATGTGGCCCCCTCCAGGAGCAGTGGCGTTGTACCATCTTCAGGCTGAGGTGCCCCCATTCCCCTTGCCCCTGAGGTGCTTGTGTAATTTTCAACCTGATGTCCCAGCAGTGTTCTCTCCGTATTGAGGCAGGAGTCAAGTGGGGTCTTGGCCTATGTGATGTGGCCCTGTGGCCCATGGACATTATGGACTGGGCAGTGTCCCTCCATTTATATATATTGTAGATACTGTTTTGTGTTTTGAGGACGTATTTCTGGAACTTTAATTATTACACTGACTTTACTTACTTCATTTCGCTCTTGCGTTCTTCCTGAGGGGTACGGGGTGGATATGTAATGTTATTGCATCTGTTTGTGTGTATGGTGTTTGGGGTGGGGGTGTTGCACTCTCTTTTTCCTCCCCCCCCCTCCCTTGTGTGCTAGGTGTGGTACTCACCCTGGTCGTCTTTGCCGGTGTTGCTATTCATGGTGTAGGAGGAGGCAAACTAGCATGGGTAACACCTGTCGTTCGTGCTCCATGGCGTCTTGGTTCTTCCTTGAGTATCCAGAGGTGAGTTGTTTCCCTCCTGTGTACTGTTTCCACTGTGCTTTTGATGTTCTTGGTACCGCCCCGGAAAAGGTGGCGGATTGGAGTCTCATAATACAGTGGGGGAAACCTTTTCTTCTGTCTGGCTGTTGGCAGTTACCGCCGCGGTGCTTGTTGTACTGCTGTGGCGGTCGGTGTGGTAAAATAGCTGTCTGTGTGAGCGGTTTCCGCCGTGGTCATAATTCCATTTTTTTTACCACTGGCCTGTTCGCGGTATTACCGCCTCTTTATCACCGACCGCAGGGGTTGTAATGAGGGCCTATATGTAGGTTCCTAATGAGTCCAGGGTACCGCTCCAGGTGAGCAGATGGAGCTAACTCTTGATAGGCCCTTATCGTGCACATATTTATTCCTCTTGAGAATCTTTGCTTTTGTACACTTTCCAGAAAAAGTATCTTAACCCTCTCTTTAAAATGAGGTGTACATATCGTAGGGTTGGCAAACAAATCGCCCAATCCTGTTCCCTCCAGAGAACGCTTAACTTATCTCAGCCAGAGGATTCTCTCCATATCAATGTATGGAAAAGGCTGATTCTGGCATTGACCAAACCTTCGTCCACAAAAGTAAAGGTGGCAATCGCATCACATCTGTCAAAAAGTCTAGGCCCAGTTCTTGGTGATCAATTGAGGCAGCTTATGATGAAAGGGTATGAATAAGACAACTGAGGGTACAAGGTATGGTTACCTTAGGGCGCGAGTTATAGTTAATTGAAATAACTCTAACTATAACTCCTGAATTTCTATGGTTTTGTGCCAGCAAATTCAGAACCTAACTATGATGTTCCTGTAACATTAGATTTTTTTAAGTGAATATGGCATGTATGACAGGTATGACATTAATAATTTAAGTTGACCTATTCTGGTACCTACAGTTTTGTGACATTAAGCCCTCTGGGGCATAACTGTAGTAACGTATCTAAATATGGGCAAATGTGGGTTAATAGGATGACTAGAAAATCTAAAAAATTCAAAATATTAGGATTGAGAACATTATTATTATCAATCTAAAAGTGTAATCATACAAAATTTGATGTGGGAGTTTGAACATCAATTAGAGTGGTAATGCAGTAGCAATACAATGTGGGGAAGATGTTATAAGATTGCCGATTTGTTTACTTTTAGGAGAATAGAAAATTTGTGTTAGTCCGTTGTTTATGTTTAGAATATCATAGGCACTCGTGTATAAAAAACGGAGGATGTATTTAACTCGTCTTACCCATGATCAAGGAAATGTAATTTTTTGAAACACGTAGGGAGTTGCAATTTGTGGTTCATTAAATCGCTAACTGAATTATTGAAGTAGCCGTGGCTGTTCATTTAAATGTAACTTTATACATACACACACATATAATATATATACGTGTGTAGATATATATTTACTGGCAATGCCCTGCCATGCACAGTTTTTTTGAGAAAAAGTTTACTTTTACTTCAAATATTACATTGATATTATGAATTATCTTATCAAAGATGTCATGATTTTCTGGGGCTTTTTTAATGTAAAGTATTTTTATTTACTATACATTAATCCAAACAAAGGCCCTGTGCAGTGGAGACTGGCCGTAAGGCCTGTGGCCGACCACCTATAACCACCCTATCCCACACCAAGCATGGCCTGCGTCCAGGCCTCCCTGTCAAACCCTTATAGCCACATGTATGAGTTTTTAAGTGGGTCTGTTAGTGGGTGCATGAGTTTCTTAGTGGGCCTGAGAGTGGGTTAATGAGTTTCTGAGTGGTTCTGTGAGTGTGTTGCATGAGTTTCTGAGTGGCTCTGTAATTGGATGTGTGAGTCTCTGACTGTGTATATGAGGGCATATATGAGCATCTGAGTGTGCCTGTGAGCGGGTGGATGAGTTTCTGATTGGCTCTGTGAGTGTGTGTGAGTGTCTAAGTGGATCTCTAAGTGGATGCAAGGAGTTTCTCAGCAGGTCTGTGAGTGCATGTGTGAGTGTCTGAGTGGGTCTGTGAGTGTCTGAGTAGATCTCTGAGTGGGTGCATAAGGGTCTGAGTGGGTCTGTTACCATCTGAGTGGGTCTGTGAGTGGGTTTGTGAGTGTCTGTGGGTGACTCTATAACTATCACTGTAGGTCTGTGAGTCCGTGTTTCTGTGTCTTATTTAAAAAGTAGCAGGATTTGCAAACCCATTGCAATGCTCAGCGAGGCCTGCAGTGTAACGTTGTGATGATTTCCGAAGACGGCAAAAAAAAAGTTTAAACTAATTTCTTCATTCTTTACCCATCATTATATCATAATAATGATTAAATAAACAATAATGAGGTCAGGGAACATCCAGCCTGACCCCTTCAACTACATTTCTACCCTTATTTCTGCCCCAGGGAATTCCCAATGCAGAAATTGGCAGCTGCAACTTTCCACTCAGGTTGAGACCAGCCAATCAGTGTCCTTCTGTGGCATGAGGGTTCACAAATCCACTGTGAATGGGGCAGCAAAGGCTTTTGTGCTTCTAGCTATACACATTTTGTTTTCCTTTAATACCAACCAAACTTCTGAAGGGATTTACACCAAATAACAAACAGCATAATCTGTATACAGAAAGCTACCTTTCTTGGTGTAAATCCATCCAGCAGTTCAGGCTGTTATCCTGTTCAAAGATCCTATGGAATATATATATATATATATATATATATATATATATATATATATATATATATATATATATATAATCTTCACCCACTCTGAAAACGTCCCAGTGGGATTTACATTCACTTCAGGAGATGTGGAAAAAATATCTTCATTTCACAAAATGCGGACACTGCCACTTCAACCCATTTCAGCTGAAGCCAACCTTTGTCAAGGTGTAAAAAACCTTGACAAATGCTGGCTACAGACAAAATGCATTGGAGCGGCTGCTGGCTATAAATATGGATGGCTATATATATATATATATATGTATATTACCTACTGGCGGTCACCACCACGTAGCTACAGTTAGGAACATGTTTCCATAGAAAAAGTGTTTTTTGACTTGATTATGGCCCTCATCACGACCCTGGCAGTCCGAAGACCTCCAAGGCTGCTGTGGTAGTGTCACGGCCTACGGGATGACGGTGAATACAGCCAAATTAGGCATTTTGCGGTTTGGCTGAAGTCAAACTGTTAAGCTTCCACCCGTCATGCCACATTACCAAGTTCCACGGGGCTGGAGGTGAGCACCTCCAGCACGGCGGAAGGCGTGATACTGCTAGTGGTATCATGAGGACGTGAGACCGCCAGCATTTTTCTGGCAGTACAAGGCTGGAAGTCTTACACCCTGGTGACAGGAATACGCATTCCTGTCACCAGGATGCACTTGCACATACATCCAATACCCGCACACATGCACTCACACACTTCTACACAAAAACAAACACAACCCCACTCCCCCACGCAAGCATATTCATACTGACAAATACAAACACCTCATACACACACGCATTCACCCCCATGTGCATGCATACATTCACACACCCCTACACTGCATATACGCACTCACCCACCCTCCCTGTCCACTGAAACACAATCAGCCACGCACACCCCTCCTTCGTTCACTCACACAAACATGCACTCCTTTCCCCTATTTGCTCTCACAAACACGCAACCCCCTCCCCGTTCACTCACACAAACACACCCCCCTCCCTCATTCACTTACATACACATGCACACGCATACACACACTCATCCCTTCCATCCGCTCAATCACACTCACGCACTCAATCGCTCAAAGCTGCACACATGCAATTATGCACACACCCCATCCACAAACACTTACACACCCCTATCCCATCCACAAAACACTCACTCACCCCCTCCCAATCCACAAACACTCAAACCCCTCCACCCAATCCACAAACACTCACTCACCCCCTCACCATATCCACAAACATTCAGACACCCCCACCCATCAACAAACACTCATTCACCCCCTTACCCCATCCACAATCACACTCGACCCCATCAACAAACACTCACTCACCCCTCACCTTGTACACAAATAATCACTCACACATGCAGACATGCACCTACAAACAGCCCCTTGCCCGCACATTCATGACATTCACACACGCACTCACACACTAACACACACACAGTCCCCCCTCCCCTGTCGGACGACCCACTTACCTCATCCTTCGATGAGGTTGTCTGGAAGGGGAGGTGTCCTGATGCTTCCACCGCCAGCAGCGCCTCACCATCTGGACCCCCACACCATATTATGGGTTGTAATACAGTGTGTGGTCTCTTTTTGGAGTGGAGGTACATCGCCAGCATGACTGGTCTCAGAATTGCACCCTATTTTGGGCAGAATTCAGAGATCAGTCGTATTAGGGCTGTCTTAAGATCACCAGCACTGGTGGTATTTCAGACCTAGTGGCTTTGGCGGTCTTTGGAAAAGACAGCTGAAGTCGTTGTGAGGGCCTATATCTTTTAAACCTTTTGACACATCTTCAGAAATGTTTGCAAAAACAATTACCCTGGTGATTCCTATTGCACAAAAGTTTTGGGATGATTCTTTAAGCAGGGCTGAGGAAAGGTGGGGGTCAAAAAAGTTGTGTTTCCTATGTTAATTCCCATGGTACATTTGAAGAAGGCTACATATGAACCACTGGTCAGAATTACACCAAATTTGACAGAAAGCTAGCTTTCCCTTGGCAGGTTGTGCGTTTTGCTTATTTTGCGTAAATCTATCCAGTAGTTTAGGAGATTTTAAAGGGAAAACAAATTGGTATATCTGAGGTCATACCAACTTTGCGAAGATTAAGAGCTTGTTCATGGCAAATGTGCAGCTCCGACTGGCCACCAACACTTCAACCAGTAAGTGTTGGCAGCCATCTATGGACTCGGCTTCAGCCGAGTTCCACAGCAAAGTAAAAAAGTAGAAGACAAGGGGTCCGATTAGAGACACACTGACCCCTTAGCTCTGCTGGTGGGTTCCAAGACGGACCCCCCCAGGGGCAAAATAAACTTTTTTTAAACAGTTTTGCTTCAAATTGAAATTAAATGAAATGTAGATTCATAAAGCATAGCTTATCACCCGTGAGGGTCTCAAAGTGCTGCCAGTGGGCACAGGGAGATTAAGGGGGTGATCGGGAACCGCCATATGGCCGCTCCGCGGTTGAAAGACCGCGGAGGCCATTCAGGCTTTCCCGCTGGGCTGGCGGGCGACCGCCAGCCAGCCCAGCGGGAAACCCCTCCCCACGAGGAAGCCGGCTCCGAATGGAGCCGGCGGAGTGGGTATGTGCGACGGGTGCAGTTTGCACCCGTCGCGTATTTCAGTGTCTGCATTGCAGACACTGAAATACACAGTGGGGCCCTCTTACGGGGGCCCCTGCAGTGCCCATGCCATGGGCACTGCAGGGGCCCCCAGGGGCCCCGCGGCACCCCCTACCGCCATCCTGTTCCTGGCGGGAGACCCGCCAGGAACAGGATGGCGGTAGGGGGTGTCAGAATCCCCATGGCGGCGGAGCGCGCTCCGCCGCCATGGAGGATTCTCCCGAGCAGCGGAAAGTCGGCGGGAGACCGCCGACTTTCTGTTTCTGACCGCGGCTGAACCGCCGCGGTCAGAATGCTCGACGGAGCACAGCCAGCCTGTTGGCGGTGCTCCCGTGGTCGGTGACCCTGGCGGTCGGTGACCCCCTAAGTGATTTACCTAGAATCACAGGATGTGGCACCAACGCTGAGGCTTGAAACTGGGTCACCACCTCCCTTGTGTTTTAATGTAATTTAACAGGGGGGGGCATGTGCCCCCCACAACCCTAGTGTCTGCCACCTCCCTGGAGCTTTAAATATGTGTAATGTGGGAGAGCTGGCTGCCCCCCCCACAGCCCCAGGGACCGCTACCTCTCTGAGTCTTTTAAAAAATCTAATGTGCAGGACCACTTAGCATCCTACAGCCCTGGAGACTGCCACCTACCCGGGGCTTTAAATAAATAAATGAAGGGGTCTGCCCGCCCCCCCCCCCCACAGCCCCAGGGACTGCAACCTCCGCAGGACTTTAAATATGTATAATTGGCCCCCGCCATGCATAGTATTTTTGGCAAAAATCAGTGCTGTTATCAAAGATGTCATGAGTGTCGTAATTTGTGGGGTCATTAGCAGTGCATGGCGAGGGTGTGAGTTATAGTTACCTTAGGGCATGAGTTATGTTTACTTAATGGAACTCCATCTATAACTGATGAATTTTAATTGTTTCATACTTTTAAAATGTGAGCCTAATTATAAAGTCCCTGTAACCTTTGGTTTTTTAAGTGAATTTCTAAGTTTAAAAAAAAATTATATTCCCTAACTATAACATCCTTGTAACCTTTTTTTTTTTTCAGTGAGTTTCTATTTTTTTTAAACATATAGGCCCTCATTACAACCCTGGCGGTCAGTGACAAAGTGGCGGTAATACCACCAACAGGCCGGTGGAAAAAAAATGGAATCACGACCATGGCGGAAACCGCCAACACAGACAGCCACTTTAACACGCCGACCACCACGGCGTTAGAAACAAACACCATGCGGCGGTAAAGCCAACAGACAGGCGGAAGTCAATGAACTGCCCACATTATCACAAGGCACCAATCGACTAGCTTTTCCGGAGTGGTACCAACGCCATCAAAAGCACGGCAAAAACAGTACACAGAAGTGAAACCACTCTCCTCTCGACAGCCAATGAACAACCAGGACGCCATGGAGCCCAAGTTACGGATCCTGCCCATGCTGGTCTACCTCCTCATCTACCAGGAACATCAAAGATGGCGGCGACGACGATGGTGAGTACTGCACCTAGCACACAGGGGAGGGGAGGAGGCAAAAGAGAGTGACACACGCACGCAACACCTGCACCCGCACCCACAACAACACACACACACATATCCAATCACATCACAGATACACCACGTCACCCCATGGAAGAATGCAAGGACCAAATTAAATGAGTTTAACGAGTGTAATATTCGAACAATCAGATAGCCCAAGATAACTTTAAATCATCAGTATATACAAATATTTACAGCAAGTACACAAGTCCGTACACTGTCCGTGGACCAGTTGTCCCAAAAAGCATGGGCAAAGCCCACACATTACACCAGCCTCAAAACAGAGAGAACACTGCAGGGGCATCAGGTCGAAAAAAACAGGCACCTCAGAGGGAAGGGGAGGTAGGGCACCTCAGCCAGATGATGGGACGACGACACTGCTCCTCGAGTGGGCTCCATGCCCACTGCTTGGTCCTGGGGAGTGGAAAGCCACAGTCTCTCTAGTGGGTGGTTTGCTCACTGCTTGGTCCTGGGGAGTGCAAAGCCACAGTCTCTCTAGTGGGTGGTTTGCTCACTGCTTGGTCCTGGGGAGTGCAAGGACACAGTCTCTCAAGTGGGTGGTTTGCCCACTGCTTGATCCTGGGGAGTGCAAACCCACAGTCTCTCAAGCATCTCAAGTGGGTGGTTTGCCCACTGGTTCTGGAGGGGGCTATGTCCACAGAGTGCTTCATCCTGCCAAGGACTGGGTTAGTTGATGCTTTTATCCACTGGTTCTGGAGGGGGCTTGGTGCACAGAGTGCTTCATCCTGCCAAGGACTGGGTTAGTGGATGCTTTTCTCCACTAGTTCTTGAGGGGGCTTGGTGCCCAGAGTGTTTCATCCTCCCAAGCCCTGGGTTAGTGGATGCTTTTCTCCACTGGTTCTGGAGGGGGCTTGGTGCCCAGTGATGCTGCACCATGGGTGTGGCAGTTCCCATTCCCTCACCTGGGTGTCTGAGCCACGTGATTTTCAGGTAACAGGTAGCATGATACTCCATGGAAGCAGAGCCACACTTTACCTTGCGACGACTTAGGCTGCAAACTGCTGGTAGTGCCAGTGCAGGTGCCTCATTTAGTGTGTGCAGGGTCCAGGCTGTCTCCTGCAGCCTCGGACAGCTGCCCAATGGGGATGCTGCTGATGTCCGCTGTAGTGGCACTGGATGGGCACGTTGCAGGGCAGGTGGATGTGTGCGGTGGAGATGCTGCCGGTGGTGTCCGTGGTGCACATGTCTGCAGTTGTGGAGGGAGACACCAGGCTGTCTCCTGCAGCCTTGGAAGGCTGCCCACTGGGGATGATGCTGGTGACTGTAGTTGTGGCCGCTGCTGTGCAGGTGGCGGTGCAGATGGTGGTGCAGGTGGTGGTCGTTGCGGCAGTGCTCACCACAGTACAGGTTGCTGGCCTGTCTTGCGAAATGGGGGTCACCAGTCCCTCACCCGGAGGCTCCGTGCCCTGAGGTGACTTCCCTTTGCTCTTGTGTCCCTTCCCCACCTTGGAAGTCGCTGCTGGGACCATGGCACTGTCCTCTTTGGTTCTGGATGAGGCCTTGCTGGGTGGGTGGTGGGGCTTTTCTGCATGCTGGCCCCATCTTTACCTTGGCAGGTTTCGGAATAGGGTAGTCCTTGGCTTCAGTAGGTGGCACACTGGCAGCCCTGATGGGTGCCCCCTTTGATCCTACCGGACTTGCAGGGACCACACTGGATGAGGATTTGTAGGCTGAGGTGCTGGTTAGGGCTCTAGACAACCTGGCCCTAGGGTAAGGACGGGGGGGAAGTGTAGGGTGCCATCAGACTCCGTACATTCACCCTCCTGAGCCATGTGGGTTGCAGCTCCCTCCTGCTCCGGTGCCACTGCTCCTCCACCAGATGATGCTAATGCACACTAGGACAGGGTGACAAAACAAAAAGGGGGGAAAGACAGAGGAGACACATGGTCAATGCCAGCAACACCAATACCGTTGGCGGACACAACACACAGGGAGCAGCCCTATGCACTAGGCCATGCACTAACAGTTCGTTTGAAAATCACCTGCCCATGGCGGACTATGCCTAACCCCATTTGCTGCACACCTGGAACCCACAGGAGCCTGACTGTTTGTACATAGCCACTACCACAATTGGGGTTAGGGTGCCACATAGCCTGCCTCACAAGGGACCTTGCCTACCAAGTTCGCCCTGGCCTAGGGGAACCCACAGCCCACATCCCCCACCCAGACACCTTATAAAGCGCGCAGAGTCAGCTGAATGAGACTGTACTCACCCCCTTGTGGCTGCTGTGATGCCCTCAAGTGCCAGTCCAACTCCGGATATGCCACTGCCAGGATCTGGAACATCAGGGGGGTCATGGTGTGACTGGCACCCCTCCCACGTTGGGAGGCCATCCCCAGCTGGGCCTCCACCGTCTTCTTGCCCCACCAGCGCAGGTCCTCCCATCTCTTGCGGCAGTGGGTGCTCTGTCTATGATAGACCCCAGGGTCCACACTTCCTTGGCGATGGTACAACAAATACCCTTCTTCTGGTGGGCGCTGACCTGGAGGAAAGGTAAAGTAAGAAAGGAACTTACTGCCCCATCCGGTTCATCAAACTCATTGGCCACCAGTTCCCACCATACCCTGCCACACATACTCTCACCATCCTCACATGCAGGCCTCAGCCCCACCCCAACATGTGGCTTTCATCCACACCATACATTCCATACATTCATGTCCCATGCATCATGCCCACAGTTTACATACCTGTTTGTCTGGAAGACCTTAGAGTAGCATGTACTGAGGGAGGATCCCATCCACTAGTCTCTCCAACACCTCCACAGTAAAAGCAGGGGCCCTTACCCCAGACACTCGAGCCATTGTCGCTTCCAGACTGAGGTCACAGCAGCACTTGCAGTGTAGGTCCTCTCCTGTTGAAGGTCAGGTATCAAGTGAGTGAACAGATAGAAAATGGTGGTCACGTCCATGGCGGTGTGTACCGTCACCGTCGGCGTACATCGTCATTGGCTCCTGGAGCCCACAGGGCCCAATGATGATCAATGCTGAATTGCGCAGCAGTCTTTGACCGCCTACCGCGACGCTACAGAACGCCAGCGCAGTTACCTCATTTCCCCTTGTCCCTCCTTACAGGTCAGGTAGCCGCCATTTCACAGTTGTACATGACATGGCACTTAACTGCATCACAGCACATTTGGACACAAATACGGACATGCAATGCCACAAACCGATGTAATCACATTAGTGCTAAAACCCTTTTGCATCCTGTGTGGTACATAACCCTCTGCTCACTATTCTCCTCCATAGGGCACATTCGCTGGGGCAGGTGATGAGATGGCGTCATCACCCGGTGTACAGACCCCTGGTGGACCTGTTGACAATGGACGACAGACATATCATTATCACCTACAGACTTGATCGTGCCACAATCCAAGAACTGTGTGCCCAATTGGGGCCAGACCTGATGTCAGCTATCGGCCATCCCACAGGTATCCCCCCTCTAGTGCAGGTCCTGTCAGTGCTCTATTTCCTGGTCAGTGGTTCCTTTCAAACAACAGTGGCCATGGCATCAGGGATGTCTCAGCCAATGTTCTCGAACGTTTTGTCCAGTGTTATCTGCTTTGCTGAAACACATGCACAGCTACATTGTTTTCCCCCAGGTGGAGGATTTGCCCACAGTGAAAGCTAACTTCTATGCCCTGGGACATATCCCCAACATCATTGGTGCCATTGATGGTACACATGTGGCATTTGTACCCCCCGGAGGAATGAACAGGAATACAGAAATTGTAAAAGCTACCATTCAATGAATGTGCAGGTGGTGTGTTTGGCAGATCAGTACATCTCTCATGTGAATGCCAAGTATCATGGCTCTGTGCATGACACTTACATTTTGAGGAATAGCAGTATCCCTTATGTGATGGGGCAACTCCAGAGGCACCGTGCGTGACTAATAGGTGAGCTCAAGTTCCCCACACAGTTTGAATAGGTGTCTGGGTATGGGGTAGTCCCTAAGGGTTGATGTATGTCTAACAGCTATCCCTTGACATTTGCAGGTGACTTTGGTTACCCAAACTTCTCATGGCTAATGACCCCAGTGAGGAATGCCAGGACAAGGTCAGAGGAATGCTACAATGAGGCACATGGGCAAACCAGGTGGATTATTGAGCAGACTTTCGGGCTCCTGTAGGCCAGATTCCGGTGCCTCCATCTAACAGGTGGCTCCCTATACTACTCACCAAAGAAGGTGTGCCAGATCATCGTGGCATGCTGTATGTTGCACAACCTGGCTTTGCGATGCCAGGTGCCTTTTCTGCAGGAGGATGGGCCTGATGTTGGTCTTGTGCAGCTGTGGAGCCTGTGGACAGTGAGGAAGAGGAGGCAGAAGAAGAAGTTATTGACAACATAAACAACATCATCATGCAGTACTTCCAGTGAGACCCAGGTAAGAGACTGGCACTGCTCATCTCATATCAGACTACTGTGGGACATTGTATAAGTCAGCCTTATTACCTCTGTGCATGGACCCTGACAGTTTACTTTGGCTTTCCTTTTCACAGATCTGAGTACCACATTCTGCCTTTTGTAATGTTTACTGCTGCCCAACAACTGTCGTACTTTCGTATGTGCAAATTTACATTTCCGTTGTTATTTGTCCAAGAGGTCGTAATAATACATTTGTGAAAGTACAGACTGACTCCAGATTGTTTTGGGATTCAAGACTGTGTGGTTTGTGACTGTGGCAGGGGAACCGACTGTCCAGAGGTCCCTGATGGGCCGGGTTGGTCATCTTGATCCAGGCGTGCAGAGCTGCTGACGTCACTGTGGGCCTCTTCTGTGAGGGGACTGGATATGGCTTGCACCTCCTGTCCGGTGACGTTGTGTAGGGGTCCTGTTGGGGTGTACATGCATTGTTATGGTATCTGTGTGCCATCTTGTGCAGTGGGTTTGTTTCCCTCTATTCCTGTGCTTGCATTATCACCTTGGCACTTGTGTGAGTGGTGATTGTGTGCCCTGGGTGAGACTCTCTAATGGACATGCTGTGGTGATGGGTGTCCATGCAGGTCTGTGATGGGTGTCCATGAATTGTTGTCACATGCAGGGCTTGGTATTGGGATGTGTGGGTTGTGATAGTGGGGTATCTGTGAGGTGTTTTAGGGTGATAGGTGTGAGGGTAGGTGTTGGGATTTGTGATGGCATGCAGGTAGGGTAGTGGGATATAATAGTAATGATATGACTTACCAGAATCCAGTCCTCCTGCTACTCCTGAGAGGCCCTCAGGATGCATGATCGCCAAGACTTGCTCCTCCCATGTTGTTAGTTGTGGGGGAGGAGGTGGGGGTCCATTGCCAGTCCTCTGTATGGCTACCTGGTGTCTGGATACCACGGAACGCACCTTCCCCCGTGGGTCATTCCACCTCTTCCTGATGTCATCCTGCGTTCTTGGATGCTGTCCCACTGCGTTGACCCTGTCGACAATTCTCCGCCATAGCTCCATCTTCCTAGTAATGGATGTCTGCTGCACCTGTGATCCAAGTACCTGTGGCTCTACCCGGATGATTCCTCCACCATGACCCTGAGCTCCTCCTCAAAATACCTGGGGTGTCTTTGAGGTGCCATGATGTGGTATGGGTGATGTGTGAGATGATAGTTGATGTGATGTGTGGGATGATGTGTTGGGGTGTGTTCTTTGAGGTGTGTGGATGGTGTATGAGTGATGGTGTTGTGTGCCTCTGGATGCTGGTGTTGTCGTAGCTTTACTGTCTCTCTGCTTCTTCCACAAATGTTGTTGTAAGGCGTTGTGGGTACTATGGGTGTGTGTTTTATAGTGGTGTGAGTGTGTGGTTGTGGTGTGTGTATGTGTGTCAGGTGTGTGTATTTTGAATTGTCCAATGTGGTTGTGTTTTGTTAGTGTGTGTGTATTTTGAGTGTAGCGGTATGTAACGCCAATGGATTACCGCGATTGAATGACCGTTGCGTCGATTTGTGGGTCGTGATAGTGTGGGTGGATTCCTGTTGAATTAGCGGTGTGGGTTTTGCTATTGCCAGTTTATCACTGACCTTTGGTGTGGCGGACTTGTGTGGGTTTCTGTACTGTGGAGGATTTCTAAGTGTAGGTCATAATACCCATAGCGGACTTCCGCCACGAACATGGTATGTTGGCGAGCGTCAGCACGCCAGTCAGCGGACTTTACTGCCAGGGTTGTAATGAGGGCCATAGTAATTTTCATCACTATATGCTAATCGAACTACTGTTGTGCATGGCTGAAGGCTGTGCATGGTGGCAGTTGGCCACCGGGCGTGGCCAACCCCCTAGAAACACCCAACCTTGCATCATGCATGGCCTTCGACCGTGGGCTGCAGGGGTTGCGTGCAAGGCATAGCCTGCAGCCAGTTCCTTCAGCCAACCCCCTTAAGCATCCAACCCCCACTCTGTGCACAACCCTTTGGCAGTGTGTGGTGGGAGTTGGCCGCAGCCTATCATTCTTGGGGTGAGAATTGGTGTAAGACGGTGCATCTCGGGTGAGCATGGCAGTGAGAGTCTCTGTCTGGGTGTGTGCATCAGTTTCCTAGTGAGTTCATCAGTGTCTGCGCAGGTCTGTTAATGGGTACATGAGGATGTCAGTGGGTTTGTGAGTGGATGAAGAGAGAATCTGAGTTGGTCTTTGAGTAGGGGCATGAACATTTGAGTGGGTTTGTGATTGGGTGCATGAGTGGGTCTGTGCTTGGGTGTGTGAGGGTCTGAGTAGGTGTGTGAGTGGGAAAAAGAGATTAAACCAGGGAAAGAAAGGAAGTGAGAGGGAGACAGATAGTTTGTTTAGGCTTTCATGGCTGATGTACTTAGATTGAGATATTTCTTATCAAATTGAAAAGAAAAATCTATTTGTCAATTAAAAACAGTAAGGTCACCTTTCAGTTTGAGCATTAAACATTTGCAGTTAAAAATGAGAAAGGAGGGAAATGACAAAGGATACAAAAGAAATCAAACTCTCAACTCTCAGTGTGAAGGTCTGTGACCTTCACCATTAGGCCACAGCCTTTTTAAAAAATTTAAATTGGGAAACCTCAAGGCCTACCCTGTAATCCTGGCTCATTATTTTTTTTTCTTGTTATGTTTGGCACTTTATGGGCTATTTTGGAATGTTGGTGGGCCCCAAGGCCTTACCCGAGGGCCAATTGCTCAAGCAAGTAGGCAGCTGCTTTCAACAGCACCGCCCTGCTTACTGGAGAGATTTATTGCTCGGTCTTCCCTGCACGCATGTCAGCTTGCAGTGAAAACAGATGAAAACTCTGCTTTCTGACAGCGGGAACTGTTTGATAGGTCCAGCTGTCAAAAAGCAGAGTTATGTTTGGTGTTACTTGCCTGTAGCTGTCAAAGTTGCAGCCAAGCCTCAGCAAACAGCTTTGTCGTGGGGAGTGGCGGTCTCCAGGGCCATCAGTGGCCCCATCCAAAGTAAATAGCCCTCGTGAGGTGGTGGTCCCTAGGGCTGTGGGCAGTCAGAAACGGACCCCATTTCCATTTGTTACTATTTGCCCCAGGGATGTGGTGGTCCACAGGGCTGCAGGGGAGACTATTGGGATTCACCCCCACAATGATAGCATTTTACCAGGAAGGCAGTAGTCCCTGGGGCACAAGGGGCCGCATGAAATTTAACAAATGCTTTTGGGAGGTAGTGGCCCCTGGGGCTGCGGAGGGCCATGTGCCCCCATATAAATGTTAATATATCACCCTGGGGAGGTGGTGGTCTCTGGGGCTGTGGGGGAGGCCATCTGACCTCCCCCTCATAATAAAAGCATTTTGTTCGAGGGAGGTGGTCGTCCCCAGGGCACGGGGGCGTGAGCCCCCCACACAAAATTTAGCAAATGGCCCTGGAGGTGGTGCTCCCCGGGACTGGAGAGGGGCCAGCAAGACCCTTTATTAAAAAAAACAATGTTCCCTATTGATAGTAGCCAGTAGTTAGTTACAGTTAGGACCTAGTTTCCATAGGAAAAGCATTTTGTGTTTTTACAATAATGTTGGCGCTGTTTGACAAACCTTCAAAAACTTTTCAAAATTAGTATGCCAGTCAGCTCAGCTACTGTCTTGAACGTTTCAGAATCATTTGTCAAGCAGGGAGGGCCAGAAAAAGTAGGGGTCCCTAAAAAGCTATTTTCCAATGTAATTTTGCATCAGGATTTTGAACAGGACTACAGCCCGAAATGCTGGACAGAATTACACCAAATTCGGCAGAAAAGTAGCACTTGCTCTAGAAAGAGTCCTTTTTGTTATCTGGTGTAACTCCATTAAGTAGTTTGTGGCCATGGGGACCCCATCCCGTAGGACCCTGCCACATCCACCTGGGTGCCCTGGCCTACTGAGGGCACCCAGTTTTCAATTATGGGGACTGTGGGGGGATACTCAAGGCATTCACAGTCACAGCCCACTCTCTGCCAGCATTGCTCCTGCACACAGGGAGCTGCTAATTATGCAGCTCCCTGTATTCTGGAGCAATCTTTCATTTGTTTCCCTGCCCACATGACAGCGGACAGGGAAGCAGATGAAAACTCCTCTACCAGCAAGCAGGGACAGTTGTCATGCTCCCGCTTGCTGAGAATGAAGTTAGTGTTTGCTCTCTCAAAAGCAAACAGCTATCTCTTGAGGGTGATCACCTTGAGAGGAGGCAGGAGCTGGCCCTGAGGATTAAGGTCCCCTGGATCATTAATGGCTCCAGAAGGGGGGTGGACTGATCCCTCCTCCTTTAATTTACACAGGCTGGACCCCAGGGAGGTGGTGGTCCCCGTGGCCATAAATGTCCCAGAAGGGGAGCTGCGCGGTGCAATCCCTATTTTAATTGTGTGTCCCGGGGTGGTGGCTGTCCCTGGGGTCCCCATGCTGACCCTTGCATTTCCTTATTTTGAGTCCGAAGAGGGGGCCGTCCCAGGAACATGGAAAAGCTCCAGGAGGGGGGTCCGTGCACCCCCCTCCAATAGTACAATAGAGTCCTAGGGAGATGGTGGTGCCAGGGGCTTCAAAGAGCTGTGGGAGGGAAGCCTTGTGCTTGATCAACTTTTACATGGAAGTTTGGAAACATTCTTTCTTTCCAAAATCTTTTCATGACTCCGTGAATAAGTCCTGGGTTCGCAAAGGTTTGAGGATTAGTGGCCAACTACAGAAAAATAAGGTGTATGTATATTTCCTGATCAGCATAAAACTTGATTTACCCCAATATTACTGCTGGAAATTGGGTTTCTGGTTGACAGAGGTAGGCACTGTGTCCAAGCAAGAACAACAAACCTAGTCAGGGAAGTCAAATACACACCATAAATTATCATAGCTCACCTTCTGGTATTTTGGCACAGAGCATACAGGCTTAATTTAAGAGGCAATGTGTAAAGTATTTGTGCAGTACATAAAATAGTGAAAACACCACACATAAAGATGACACACATGGTTTGAAAAATACAGTGCAATTTAATGAACAAAACAAGACCAAAATTAAAAAACCCAATATGTAGAAGTGGAGATATGAATTTTTAAGGAACATCTGCAAATATAGCGCTTAAAAGCATAAGGCGCCAACCGGGTCTATCTGGTCGCGCTAGACCATGTGGAATCTGAAAAGTCACGCTAATCATGACAGAATTCGAGTCATGGTCATTGGTCAACCTTGTCTTGCTGAAATAAGTACCTTGGTTTGGGTTTGCGTCGACATCATGGAGTGGTGCGTGGATCAGCAGTGTTGATGTGTTTTAGTCGATCCTGGCAGTGTAGGAACTGAGACGGTTTCGAGCCGTTTAATCGAAGATGTGTTGATGTCAAACTCCTTAGATGCAGGTGATGCGTCATCATCAAGCCACACAGACAGCGATGTGACGTCTCCAGTGACGGCAATGTGGCACTATCGAAGGGGATGCATAGGCTCTGACCGGTGCAATGACGACAATGTGTGGATTTTAGTAAGAAATGACTAGCAAGCTTACTTCCCAGGGCCCAGGACTGGATTGCCACCACTTGGCAGGATATGACTCACAGATGCCAAAATCCAGAAACTGCAGCAGGGTTCTTGGAAGTCTTTGATGTCCCTGGGACTTCAGAACAGGAGGCAAGCCAGCAAGCCCTTAGAGTTACTTTGGTTGTGTGGAAGAAAAGATGCAGGTCCAGTCCTTTTCACTCTCAGGCAAGGAGTGAAGCAGGCAGCAGGTTAGGCACAGCAAAAGAGGAGTCCAGCAAAGTCTAGCAGAGTAATAGTCCTTTTATCAACACAGCAGTCGTCTTCCTGGCCGAATGTCCTCAGGTCTAGATGTGTACTGATTTGGTGGTGTCTGAGGTCTAGCACTTATACCCAGCTGTCGAGAGAAATGCACAAGAGCCCTGCTAGTACCCACCGAGATAGGTGTACAGAGACCGACAGAAGGATACAGTTGATATAAAGTAAGAAAATGCCAACTTTCTAAATGTGGCATTTTTAGAAATACAATTTAAAATCTGACTTAAATTTTCAAACTGTGGTTCCAGAGGTACCATATCTGGGGGTCCCATCCCTTCCTAACTAGAAGTTACACTTATAAAATTTTATAAGGCAATCCCAATGTTAACCTGTAGGTGAAATCGTCCTTGCAGTATTTTAAAACAAATGTAAGAGTTTTTCACTACCTGGACATGTAAAACTTAAAAGTGTATATCCAACATTTTAAATACACTGCACACTGCCCTCGTGTCTGTCTAGAGCCTACATCAGGGGTGACATGTGTATGAAAAAGGAAGGTTTGGGCCTAGCAAGAGGGTTAACTTGCCAAATCTATATGGCAGTTTAAAAGTGCACACACAAGCTCTGCAGTCGCAGACCTGAACCGTATTTGAAGGGCTACTGCTATAGGTGGCATAATCAGTGCAGCAAGCACATTAGTGGCGTTTCATTTGCAGGCCCTGGGCATAGGTATTATTTTAGGGAAAGAGCACTTGCACTTTAGCACAGGTCAGCACTGAGAGGGTGTCCGGAGTCCTAAAGCCAACAAAAACAAGGTCAGTAGATTAGGAAGACTGAGGGCAAAATGTTTAGGGTAAACCCTAACAAATTTGCTGATATGAATCAGTATCCCTAATATAATCTGGTTTTCTTGATATTGTTTATTCTGATAAACATAAATTGTGATTTAAAACATGTTGTGGATAATTTATTGTTGTTCTATTTTCCAATAAAAAAGTGAAGAGGGCTAAAGTTTTTCTTAGACCAGGATAAGCTTAACCAACAGAGGTGGAGATATGTTTGCAGCCCTGGGGAGATTTGATCCGAGATATCTACTAGAATTAAATACTAAAACCTATCTGGGTATATTCAAGAATTCCACTGTGATTTTTTTGAAGAAAGCAAGCACAGTCTACCTCGCTTGCTTTTAATTGTGACCCCAGGGGGGCCAGGTCCTACGGTCATTGTGGGCAAAATAGGAGGGGGGGTGTAGGGGGCCCCACTCCTAGGGTGTGAAGAAGCCCCAGGGACCACAAACTCCCTAGGGCTATTTTACCATTTATATAATGGGGGTCCTGTGGATCACCATAGGCCCTGGGGACCACCATCTCCCCTGGGCTATATTAATAAAGTATGGGGGGGACCCACACAGCTCTACCATGCTCCAGTGACTGCCTGCTCCCCAGGGCAATCAACTATAATGTATGCAGGAGACTGCCTGCCCTGCCCTCAGCCCCGGGACCGCCACTGCCCAGGGACAATTAATATAATGTATGGGAGCTACATGGCCCCCCACAGCCCCAGGAACAACCACCTCTCTGGGACAATCAATATAATGTATTGGGACTGCGTAGCCACCCCACGCCCTGGGGACCACTACCTCCCTGTGGCTTAAATACCCTAATTGAGGGAGTCTGTTAAATACCCCCAATGTTGGGGACCACCACCTCCCCGGGGCTTAATGGAACTATGCGGGGGCTCTGCGGCCCTCTTCTTGGAGCCTTAGATGACCCTGAGAACTACTGCCCCAGGGCTGGCTCCTGCTAACTCCCAAGGTGCCCACCCTCTGGAGGTAGCGTTTTCCCTTTGCTTGGCAGGAGCTGACACCTCTCACCAAGCAAAAGCAAACATAATTCCACTTTCAGAAAGTGGGAGCTGTCAAACACCTCCCACTTTCTGAAAGCGGAGTTTTCATCTCTATTCCTGCATGAAAATATGCATGCAGGGAAAGAGATAAAAACATTGCTTGTGCAAGCAGGTAGCTGCTACTTAAAGCAGCTCCCTGCTTGTAGGAGCAATGCTGGTTTCCATAGGACACAGAAAGCCACCTAGGACTGCAGGGGCCTTGAGGCTCCCCCTGAAGTTCTGTAAGTTTGTCTCTTTCTCTCTTTTCCATCCCATAATAGGCTGGAAGAGACAGGGAGAGTCATTGTAATTGAAATGGTCTCACCATGCAAAGGCTTTAAAGAATCAACCTAGCAAGATGTTTGGGTGGGATGTTATAGTTACACAAGGCCAGGCCCTGTGTCTAACCCTGCCATGCACGTCCAGAAGCTGTGCATGATGCGGGGTTGGGTGGCTGAAGGCTGTGTATGGTGGTGATTGGAATACCATCAATCAATCAATCAGCATGATCTTTATAGTACGGTTTATCACCCTGTGGGGTATCTAGTTGCTGAGATTGAGCCATTTAGTCAAACAGCCAGGTCTTGAGTGTTATCCTGAAGTCGACGAGGATGGTAGAGGTCCGAAGGTGGAGGGGAAAGTAATTTCAGGATTTGGCAGCAAGGTAGGAGAAAGAATGGCCTCCTCCACAGATCCAATGGATGCGTGGGATGTGTGCGAGGGCGAGATGGGCTGAGAAGAGTTGTCTGGTGGGCTGGTGGAAGGTCAGGCATTGAATGATGCAGGCTGGTCCAGTGTTGTAGACTGCCTTGTGAGCATGGGTGAGTAGCTTGAAGTGGCATTTCTTCTTGATTGAGAGCGAGTATAGGTCTCTGCGGTGTGGAGGTGATGATTGGCCACATTGGGAGATCAAGGTGAGTCTGGCTGCTGCGTTGTGGATGGTCTGAAGTTGTTTCAGGAGCTGGGTGGTGAACCTGACATAAAGTGCATTTCTGTAGTCTAGTTGACTGGTGAGTAGGGCTGTGTTACTGATCTCCTGGTGCAGGGTGGGATGTACCTGAAGATATTGGGGAGCATTCAGAGGATGTGGAAGTTTGTGGATGTTATTGCATTATCCTGATGCTTAATGGAGAGCTTTCTGTCCAGGATGATGCCCAGGTTCCTGGCATGTGTGGTGGGGGTTGGTATAGGTCTGAGAGCGGGGGGACACCAGGAGTCGGCCCAACTGGAGTGGCATCTTCTGAAGATGAGGACTTCTGTCTTGTTTATGTTCAGTTTCAGGTAGTTGGTCTACATCCATTCAGCGATGTTGGTCATGGCGTTCCAGAAGTTGGCTCTGGTGGAGGAGGTGTTTTCAGTGAGGGAGAGGATGAGTTGGGTGTCGTCTGCATAGGAGATGATGTTGAGTCCGTGGCTGCAGACGATGTTGGCCAGCGGAGACATGTAGACGTTGAAGACGGTGGTGCTGAGCAAGGAGCCTTGGGGAATGCTGCAGAACATGTCCTTGGGTTCAGAGGTGTAGAAATGAGAAATGAGGCAATCAGCTTGAGTATATTGCCACTGATGCAGATGTAGTGAAGTCTGTTGACAACGTTGTTTTGGGACAAGGTGTCGAAGGTTATGGAGAGGTCGAGCAGGATTAGGGCAGCGGATTCTCTGTGGTCAAGGATGGTTCTGATGATGCCCATTGCAACTATGAGGGCCATGGGGGAAGTGAGATGGGTAGGTAGTTCTTAGTTCTTGAGGTCGATCTGCCGTGGATTTCTTTATGAAATGGTCTTATTGCCACATGTTTCCATGTTTCTGAGAAAGTGGTGGAGTTGATGGCCGTGTTGAGGATGTGAGTGAGCAGAGGACAGATTTCTTTCAATCCTATGTTGAAGGAGTGGGTGGGCAGGGGTCTGTTGTAGCACCCGAGTGTACGAAAGTCATAATTGTCACTGTGGCCTCAGTGTTGAGGGGTGCCCAGTTGGTGAGGTGGTTGTGTAGGATGTCAGCAGGGATTGGGGGTGGAATGAGCTCCATTGGTTGCAGGTTGAAATTGTCATAGATGTCTGCTATTTTGTTGTGGAAGTGGTTTGATAGGGTGTCACAGAGGTCCTTGGTAGGTGTGATTATGTTTTCAATGGCTGCTAGGGCAAAGAATTCTCTGATGATGTTGAACAGTCCCTTTAAGTGGTTGCTGCTGGTTTTGATGCAAGTGGCTAGGGAACCTTTTTTAGCTTATTTGAGGGAGTGGTCATATTTTCTGAGGGTGGACTTTAGCGTGGTGTGGTCTGTGGGGTCTCTGCTGGAGCACCATTGTCTCTCTATTCATTTGCATTTTCTTTTTGAGGTCCAGAGTTGAACCGGGTTGTGTGTTTGTTGGACCTCTTGGAGTTAGGTTGTTTGATTGGGGTCGTGCTATCTGTGCTGGCGGTGAGCCAGTCTGAGAAATTCTGGGTGGCCTGGTTCACATCGTCTATGGTGTGGAGGGTTGTGGAGCTGAAGCTGTCATCCTTTGGCATTGTGTGACTTTGTCCCACCCGCATTGCACAAGGATGGGTGACATTCTGTTCGGCAGGGGTACATCTGCGATGGTGAAATGGATGATACTGTGGTCTGATGTGAGAAAGTAGCCTCTTTCTAGCCTTGTTACCCCCACTTTTGGCCTGTTTGTGAGTGTATGTCAGGGTGTTTTCACTGTCTCACTGGGATCCTGCCAGCCAGGACCCAGTGCTCATAGTGAAGACCCTATGTTTTCAATATGTTTGTTATGTGTCACTGGGACCCTGCTAGCCAGGACCCCAGTGCTCATAAGTTTGTGACCTATAGGTATGTGTTCCCTGTGTGATGCCTAACTGTCTCACTGAGGCTCTGCTAACCAGAACCTCAGTGGTTATGCTCTCTCTGTACAAATTGTCACTTACAGGCTAGTGACCAATTTCACCAATTGCATTGGCATACTGGAACACCCTTATAATTCCCTAGTATATGGTACTGAGGTACCCAGGGTATTGTGGTTCCAGGAGATCCTTTTGGGCTGCAGCATTTCTTGTGCCACCCATAGGGAGATCTGACAATTCTTACACAGGCCTGCCAGTGCAGCCTGAGTGAAATAACGTCCACGTTATTTCACAGCCATTTACCACTGCACTTAAGTAACTTATAAGTCACCTATATGTCTAACCTTTACCTGGTAAAGGTTGGGTACTAAGTTACTTAGTGTGTGGGCACCCTGGCACTAGCCAAGGTGCTCCCACAGTATTCAGGGCAAATTCCCCGGACTTTGTGAGTGCGGGGACACCATTACACGCGTACACTATACATATGTCACGACATATGTATAGCGTCACAATGGTAACTCCGAACATGGCCATGTAACATGTCTAAGATCATGGAATTGTCACCCCAATGCCATTCTGGCATTGGGGAGACAATTCCATGATCCCCTGAGTCTCTAGCTCAAACCCGGGTACTGCCAAACTACCTTTCCCGGGGTTTCACTGCAGCTGCTGCCAACCCCTCAGACAGGTTTCTGCCCTCCTGGGGTCCAGCCAGGCTTGGCCCAGGAAGGCAGAACAAAGGACTTCCTCAGAGAGAGGGTGTTACACCCTCTCCCTTTGGAAAAGGTGTCAGGGCTGGGGAGGAGTAGCCTCCCCCAGCCTCTGGAAATGCTTTGATGGGCACAGATGGTGCCCATCTCTGCATAAGCCAGTCTGCACCGGTTCAGTTATCCCTCAGCCCTGCTCTGGTGCGAAACTGGACAAAGGAAAGGGGAGTGACCACTCCCCTGACCTGCACTTCCCCTGGGAGGTGCCCAGAGCTCCTCCAGTGTGCTCCAGACCTCTGCCATCTTGGAAACAGAGGTGCTGCTGGCACACTGGACTGCTCTGAGTGGCCAGTGCCAGCAGGTGACATCAGAAACTCCTTCTGATAGGCTCCTTCAGGTGTTGCTAGCCTATCCTCTCTCCTAAGTAGCCAAACCTCCTTTTCTGGCTATTTAGGGTCTCTGCTTTGGGGAATTCCTTAGATAACGAATGCAAGAGCTCATCAGAGTTCCTCTGCATCTCTCTCTTCGCCTTCTGCCAAGGAATCGACTGCTGACCGCGCTGGAAGCCTGCAAAACTGCAACAAAGTAGCAAAAACGACTACTGCGACACTGTAACGCTGATCCTGCCGCCTTCTCGACTGTTTTCCTGGTGGTGCATGCTGTGGGGGTAGTCTGCCTCCTCTCTGCACTAGAAGCTCTGAAGAAATCTCCCGTGGGTCGACGGAATCTTCCTCCTGCAACCGCAGGCACCAAAGAACTGCATCACCGGTCGTCTGGGTCTCCTCTCAGCACGAAGAGCGAGATCCCTTGAACTCAGCAACCCTGTCCAAGTGACTCCCAAAGTCCAGTGACTCTTCAGTCCAAGTTTGGTGGAGGTAAGTCCTTGTCACCCCATGCCAGACTGCATTGCTGTGAATGGCGTGTTTTGCAGCAACTCCGGCTCCTGTGCACTCACCGAGGATTTCCTTCGTGCACAGCCAAGCCTGGGTCCCTGGCACTCTAACCTGCATTGCACGACCTCCTGAGTTGTCCTCCGGCGGCGTGGGACTCTCTTGTGCAACTTCGGGTGAGCACTGATTCACTCCACTTCGTAGTGCCTGTTCTGGCACTTCTGCGGGTGCTGCTTGCTTCTGAGTAGGCTCCTTCTCTTGCTGGACACCCCCTCTGTCCCCTCACGCAATTGGTGACATCCTGGTCCCTCCTGGGCCACAGCAGCATCCAAAAACCCTAACCGCGACCCTTGCAGCTAGCAAAGGCTTGTTTGCGGTCTTTCTGCGGGAAAACACTTCTGCAAGACTCTTCACGACGTGGGACATCCATCCTTCAAAGGGGAAGTTTCTATCCCTTGTCGTACGTGCAGAATCCTCACCTTCTACCATCCGGTGGCAGCTTCTTTGCATCCACAGCTGGCATTTCCTGGGCATCTGCCCACTCCCGACTTGATCGTGACTTTTGGACTTGGTCCCCTTATTCCACAGGTACCCTCATCTGGAAATCCATCACTGTTGAATTGCTGGTGTTGTACTTTCCTGCAGAATTCCCCTATCACGACTTCTGTGCTCTTTGGGGAACTTAGGTGCCCTTGGCACCCACTTTTCAGGGTCTTGGGGTGGGCTTTTTTTCTAACCCTCAATGTTTTCTTACAGTCCCAGCGACCCTCTATGAGGTCACATAGGTTTGGGGTCCATTCGTGGTTCGCAGTCCACTTCTAGAGTATATGGTTTGTGTTGCCCCTATCCCTATGTGCCCCCATTGCATTCTATTGTGACTATACATTGTTTGCACTGTTTTCTATTGCTATTACTGCATATTTTGGTATTGTGTACATATATCTTGTGTATATTTGCAATCCTCATACTGAGGGTACTCACTGAGATACTTTTGGCATATTGTCATCAAAATAAAGTACCTTTATTTTTAGTATATCTGTGTATTGTGTTTTCTTATGATATTGTGCATATGACACTAGTGGTACTGTAGGAGCTTCACTCGTCTCCTAGTTCAGCCTAAGCTGCTCTGCTAAGCTACCTTTTCTATCAGCCTAAGCTGCTAGACACCCCTCTATACTATTAAGGGATACCTGGGCCTGGTGCAAGGTGTAAGTACCCCTTGGTACTCACTACAAGCCAGTCCAGCCTCCTACATTGGTTGTGCAGCGGTGGGATAAGTACTTTGCAACTACTTACCACTTTTGTCATTGTACTTTTCATAAGAGAAAAATATACAAAACAAGTTCAGTGTATGTACACCTAACCAAAAAGTTTTGCTTTTCTTCTCTCACTTCTTTTCTAAAGTGCTGAAAAGTACCTCTAAAACTTTCAAAAAGTCTTAAAAAGTTTCAAAAGTTTTTTGTCAGTTCTTTAAAAAGTTCTGAAACTTTTTTTTTCTTTTTCTGTCCCTTAAACCTTTTCTATCATGTCTGGTACAGGCCAAACTCTTGATCTGTCCAGCATAGCTTATGACAACATTAGCTGGAAGGAAGCAAGGAGTCTCTGTGTTGATAGAGGTTTAGGGGTAGGGAAGAATCCCTCAAGACAACTGTTGGTTAATATGCTCATTGAACAAGATAAGACCTTAGTTGGCACTTCTGGTGAGAAATTAGCTGATGGTTCCCACTCTGATTCTGGGGCACCCCTAGCAAAAGAATTGGGAGGGAATCTTTCCAACCTGCCCCCTAGCAGGCCACCTAGCATAGCTGGTACTAATTTGAATTCACATCACAGTAATAGTGTTGTTTCTCATCACAGTAGAAGTGTAACTTCTGCAGGCCAGAATGTTAGTGTGCCATCTGTTAGGGCCAGGTCTCCCTCTGTTCATTCTCAGCATTCTTCTGTTTCAAGGCATGCCCAACCCACCCACCCTGATGACAGAGTGTTAGAAAGGGAGCTCAATAGATTGAGAGTGGAACAATCCAGGCTGAAGCTCAAGAAGCAACAGCTGGATTTAGATAGGCAGTCCTTGGAGATAGAAAGAGAAAGACAGAAATTGGGGTTTGAACCCCATGGTGGCAGCAGCAGTATTCCAAATGGTCATCCTGCAAAAGAGCATGATTCTAGGAATCTGCACAAGATAGTTCCCCCTTACAAGGAGGGGGATTACATTAACAAGTGGTTTGCTGCACTTGAGAGGGCCTGTGTTGTACAGGAGGTCCCTCAAAGGCAGTGGGCTGCTATCCTATGGCTATCTTTCAGTGGAAAGGGTAGGGATAGGCTCCTTACTGTGAAGGAAAGTGATGCCAATAATTTTACAGTTCTAAGAATGCACTCCTAGATGGTTATGGCTTAACCACTGAACAGTACAGGATGAAGTTCAGAAAACCAAAAAGGAGTCTTCACAAGACTGGGTAGACTTTGTTGACCATTCAGTGAAGGCCTTGGAGGGGTGGTTACATGGCAGTAAAGTTTCTGACTATGAAAGCCTGTATAACTTAATCCTGAGAGAGCATATTCTTAACAATTGTGTGTCTGATTTGTTGCACCAGTATCTAGTGGACTCAGATCTGACCTCTCCCCAAGAATTGGGAAAGAAGGCAGACAAATGGGTCAGAACAAGAGTGAACAGAAAAGTTCATACAGGTGGTGACAAGGATGGCAAGAAGAAAGATGGTGAGAAATCTCAAGATAAGCATGGGGATAAGGGTAAAACCAAAGATCCCACTTCAAATCTTAAACACTCTTCAGGGGGTGGGGATAAAACAAATTCTTCCTCTTCTTCTCAACCTACACAATTTAAAAAGCCTTGGTGCTATGTGTGTAAAAACAGAGGCCATAGGCCAGGGGATATGTCCTGTCCAGGTAAACGCCCTGAGCCTACCACCACTAATACATCAAGCTCTAGTGCCCCTAGCAGTAGTGGTACTAGTGGTGGGACTACTGGCAACAGTCAAGTTAAGGGTGTAGTTGGGTTCACTTATGGGTCCATAATAGAAACTGGGGTAGTTAGTCCCAAGACAGTTTCTGTCACACCTAGTGGCATTGGCCTTGCCACACTGGCTGCTTGTCCCCTTACAATGGATAAGTACAGGCAGACAGTTTCAATAAATGGTGTTGAGGCCTTGGCCTACAGGGACACAGGTGCCAGTATCACTTTGGTGACGGAAAGCCTAGTGCATCCTGAACAACACATCATTGGACAACAGTATAAGATTATTGATGTCCATAACTCCACTAAGTTTCTTCCCTTAGCTATAATTCAATTTAGTTGGGGTGGGATTACTGGCCATAAGCAGGTGGTGGTATCACCTAGCTTACCTGTAGACTGTCTTTTAGGTAATGACCTAGAGGCCTCAGGTTGGGCTGATGTAGAGTTTTATGCCCATGCAGCCATGCTGGGCATCCCAGAGGAATTGTTCCCTCTCATTTCTACTGAAATGAAAAAGCAAAGGAGAGAAGGCCTGAAAACTCAGGATCCCTCTCCAACAACAGGTAAAAAGGGTATCACAGTATCCCCTAACCACCCTGCCAATCAGGATATAATTCCTGTGGTAAGAGAAACCTCTCCTGGGGTGGCACCTGTTCCAAGGGAATCATCAGCTGGCAAAGCTGTACTCCCTGAGGTAGAAGTACCTCTCTGTGGGAAAACTAACATTGGTGACAAAAAGAGCACCATTTTGGTTAACATGGAGCATCCCTCCAACCCTCCCAGAGAAACTTTAGTGCAGAAACCCTGCACTGCCTCACAACACTTAGGACAGCATCCCTGCCCTATTGTGGAGCTCATAGGACAGCATCCCTGCCCTGCTCCAACCCAAGAGAAACAGCATCTCTGTTCTCACTTCCAGCCATATGGACAAAGTTTTTGCCCAGCTATGGCTTTTCTGAGACAGCATCCCTGTCTGGCATTCTCATCACTAGAAATAGGTTCAGTGGATAATTCCCACTGCTCTAAACTAAAACTTACTGATAGAAACTTTGAAAATACATCTTCACATTGTTGCTTAGCTAAAAAACTTCAAACAGTGTGGTTTACATCCCCACAGGGAAGTAACCATATCGTGGATGATAAAGGGAAAAACCAGTCTATTGCAGAGCTACTCTCTACTTATCACCACTTAGACAATAAAGTCTCAACTGGCCAAGGTTAGCCTTATTGTCCTTCGTTTTGGGGGGAGGGTTGTGTGAGAAAGTAGCCTCTTTCTAGCCTTGTTACCCCCACTTTTGGCCTGTTTGTGAGTGTATGTCAGGGTGTTTTCACTGTCTCACTGGGATCCTGCCAGCCAGGACCCAGTGCTCATAGTGAAGACCCTATGTTTTCAGTATGTTTGTTATGTGTCACTGGGACCCTGCTAGCCAGGACCCCAGTGCTCATAAGTTTGTGACCTATAGGTATGTGTTCCCTGTGTGGTTCATAACTGTCTCACTGAGGCTCTGCTAACCAGAACCTCAGTGGTTATGCTCTCTCTGTACAAATTGTCACTAACAGGCTAGTGACCAATTTCACCAATTTACATTGGCATACTGGAACACCCTTATAATTCCCTAGTATATGGTACTGAGGTACCCAGGGTATTGGGGTTCCAGGAGATCCCTGTGGGCTGCAGCATTTCTTGTGCCACCCATAGGGAGATCTGACAATTCTTACACAGGCCTGCCACTGCAGCCTGAGTGAAATAACGTCCACGTTATTTCACAGCCATTTACCACTGCACTTAAGTAACTTATAAGTCACCTATATGTCTAACCTTTACCTGGTAAAGGTTGGGTGTTAAGTTACTTAGTGTGTGGGCACCCTGGCACTAGCCAAGGTGCTCCCACATTGTTCAGGGCAAATTCCCCGGACTTTTTGAGTGCGGGGACACCATTACACACGTGCACTATACATATGTCACGACATATGTATAGCGTCACAATGGTAACTCCGAACATGGCCATGTAACATGTCTAAGATCATGGAATTGTCACCCCAATGCCATTCTGGCATTGGGGAGACAATTCCATGATCCCCCGAGTCTCTAGCTCAGACACGGGTACTGCCAAACTACCTTTCCCGGGGTTTCACCGCAGCTGCTGCTGCTGCTGCTGCCAACCCCTCAGACAGGTTTCTGCCCTCCTGGGGTCCAGCCAGGCTTGGCCCAGGAAGGCAGAACAAAGGACTTCCTCAGAGAGAGGGTGTTACACCCTCTCCCTTTGGAAAAAGGTGTCAGGGCTGGGGAGGAGTAGCCTCCCCCAGCCTCTGGAAATGCTTTGATGGGCACAGATGGTGCCCATCTCTGCATGAGCCAGTCTGCACCGGTTCAGGGATCCCTCAGCCCTGCTCTGGCGTGAAACTGGACAAAGGAAAGGGGAATGACCACTTCCCTGACCTGCACCTCCCGTGGGTGGTGCCCAGAGCTCCTCTAGTGTGCTGCAGACCTCTGCCATCTTGGAAACAGAGGTGCTGCTGGCACACTGGACTGCTCTGAGTTTCCAGTGCCAGCAGGTGACGTCAGCGACTCCTTCTGATAGGCTCCTTCAGGTGTTGCTAGCCTATCCTCTCTCCTAAGTAGCCAAACCTCCTTTTCTGGCTATTTAGGGTCTCTGCTTTGGGGAATTCCTTAGATAACGAATGCAAGAGCTCATCAGAGTTCCTCTGCATCGCTCTCTTCACCTTCTGCCAAGGAATCGACTGCTGACCACGCTGGAAGCCTGCAAAACTGCAACAAAGTAGCAAAGACGACTACTGCGACACTGTAATGTTGATCCTGCCGCCTTCTCGACTGTTTTCCTGGTGGTGCATGCTGTGGGGGTAGTCTGCCTCCTCTCTGCACTAGAAGCCCCGAAGAAATCTCCTGTGGGTCGGCGGAATCTTCCCCCTGCAACCGCAGGCACCAAAGAACTGCATCACCGGTCCTCTGGGTCTCCTCTCAGCACGATGAGCGAGGTCCCTTGAACTCAGCAACCCTGTCCAAGTGACTCCCACAGTCCAGTGACTCTTCAGTCCAAGTTTGGTGGAGGTAAGTCCTTGCTTCCCCACGCCAGACTGCATTGCTGGGAACCACGTGTTTTGCAGCTACTCTGGCTCCTGTGCACTCACCGAGGATTTCCTTCGTGCACATCCAAGCCTGGGTCCCCGGCACTCTAACTTGCATTGCACGACTTCCTGAGTTGTCCTCCGGCGGCGTGGGACTCTCTTGTGCAACTTCTGGTGAGCACCAATTCACTCCACTTTGTAGTGCCTGTTCCAGCACTTCTGCGGGAGCTGCTTGCTTCTGAGTGGGCTCCTTCTCTTGCTGGACACCCCCTCTGTCCCCTCACGCAATTGGTGACATCCTGGTCCCACATGGGCCACAGCAGCATCCAAAAACCCTAACCGCGACCCTTGCAGCTAGCAAGGCTTGTTTGGGGTCTTTCTGTGGGAAAACACTTCTGTACGACTCTTCACGACGTGGGACATCCATCCTCCAAAGGGAAAGTTTCTAGCCCTTGTCGTTCATGCAGAATCCTCAGCTTCTACCATCTGGTGGCAGCTTCTTTGCATCTAAAGCTGGCATTTCCTGGGCATCTGCCCACTCCCGACTTGATCGTGACTTTTGGACTTGGTCCCCTTGTTCCACAGGTACCCTCGTCTGGAAATCCATCGTTGTTGCATTGCTGGTGTTGTTCTTTCCTGCAGAATTCCCCTATCACGACTTCTGTGCTCTTTGGGGAACTTAGGTGCCCTTGGCACCCACTTTTCAGGGTCTTGGGGTGGGCTATTTTTCTAACCCTCACTGTTTTCTTACAGTCCCATCGACCCTCTACGAGGTCACATAGGTTTGGGGTCCATTCGTGGTTCGCATTCCACTTCTAGAGTATATGGTTTGTGTTGCCCCTATCCCTATGTGCCCCCATTGCATTCTATTGTGACTATACATTGTTTGCACTGTTTTCTATTGCTATTACTGCATATTTTGGTATTGTGTACATATATCTTGTGTATATTTGCAATCCTCATACTGAGGGTACTCACTGAGATACTTTTGGCATATTGTCATCAAAATAAAGTACCTTTATTTTTAGTATATCTGTGTATTGTGTTTTCTTATGATATTGTGCATATGACACTAGTGGTACTGTAGGAGCTTCACTCGTTTCCTAGTTCAGCCTAAGCTGCTCTGCTAAGCTACCTTTTCTATCAGCCTAAGCTGCTAGACACCCCTCTAAACTAATAAGGGATACCTGGGCCTGGTGCAAGGTGTAAGTACCCCTTGGTACTCACTACAAGCCAGTCCAGCCTCCTACATCTGACCAAGTGACTTCGGAGGTGTGGCTGTATCGGATTCTGTTGCTCATAGTGAATATGGAGTCAAGAGTGTGTGGCACTGTGTATGGGTCTGGTAATGAATTGTGTCAGGCAAAGGTTGTCCATGCTCACTAGGAGGTTGGCGGAGTTAGAGTTGGTTGGGTGGTTGAGGTGGAAATTGAGGTTTCCTAGAAAGAAGTATTGAGATTATTTGATGGCAAGGGGGGCGATGATCTTGGTGATGGTGTTGCAGAAAGCAGTTTGGGGCCTGGCAGTCTGAAGGTGAGAGTCCCTCTGATGGTAGTGTTGGTGTTCACGTGCATTTGGAAGTTGAGATGTTCCATGATGAGAGTTAAGTCATCCTCTGTGCTGTTGAGTCTGAAAGAGTCTTTTTGGATGATTGCTATCTCTCCTCCGGGTTTGAGTGGGTGGTCTTTGTGGATCATTTTGTATCAGTTGGAAGTTGCAATTTGCTATGACAGGGGCTGGGGCTTGCTTGTGCCATGTTTTGGTGATGAAGACTACATCCGGGTTGGCGGTGGCAATGGTGTCCCAGATTTCCATGGTGTGCTTGCCGAGGGATATGACATTGATTAGCATACAGCTGAGCAGGTCTTGCGGTCAACCCATTATATAACCACATATGTGAGTCTCTATGTGGGTCTGTGAGTGGGTGTTTGTCTTTCTTAGTGGGTCGGTGAGTTGGTGTGTGAGTGCCTGAGTGTCTCTGTGAGTGGGTGAATGAGTGTTTGAGTGAGTCTGTGAGTGTGGGTGTGAGTGTCTGAGTGGGTCTATCAGTGGCTGCATTAGTGCTTGAGTGGGTCTATACATGGGTGCATGTGTTTCCTGAGTGGGTCTGTGATTGGGTGTGTGAGTCTTTCACTGGGTTTCTGAGGGCATGTTTGAGTGTCTGAGTGGATCTGTGAGTGGGTACATGGGTTTCTGAGTGGGTCTCTGAGTGTGTGTGTCCATGTGGATCTCAGAGTGGATGCATGAGTTTCTGAGTGGGTCTGTAAGTGCATGTAAGTGCATGTGTGTCTGAATGGGTCTGTCAGTGGGTGCATACATTTCTGAGTGGGTCTGTGAGTATCTAAGTAGATTTCTGAGTGGGTGCATGAGTGTCAGAGTGGGTCTCTGAGTAGGTATGTTACCTTCTGAGTGGGTCTGCAAGTGGGTGTTTGAGTGTCTATAATGGACTTTATAACTTTCTCTGTAGGTCTGTGAATCTGTGGCCCATATTTATACTTTTTGACGCACAACTGCGCCAACGCAATTGTGCGTCAAATATTTTACCGCCAGCTAACGCCATTCCAACAGGCCATGCGGGCGCCTTGTTTATGGAATGACTATAGCCGGCGCTGCGGACTGGTGTGCGTCAAAGAAATGACTCACACCAGGCAGCGCCGGCGTATGGGAAAATGGGGGTTGTGCGTCAAAAAACGGTGCAAGTCAGGTCTGAGGCAAAACTCAGGCCTCAAACCGGATTTGCGACATTTGTTTTGACGCCCAACCTCCATTTACATGACTCCTGTCTTAGCGAAGACAGGAGTCATGCCCCCTTGCCCAATGGCCATGCCCAGGGGACTACTGTCCCTTGGGCATGGTCATTGGGCATAGTGGCATGTAGGGGGGCCCAAATCTGGCCCCCCTATGCCACAAAAAAAATCTGAAAAAAATACTTACCCGAACTTACCTTTACTTCCTGGGATGGGTCCCTCCATCCTTGGGTGTCCTCCTGGGGTGGGCAAGGGTGGCAGGGGGTGTCCCTGGGGGCAGGGGAGGGCACCGATGGGCCCCATCAGAGCCCACAGGTCCCTTAACGCCTGCCCTGACCCAAGCGTTAAAAAACGGCGCCCATCAGGCTGTGCGTCGTTTTTTAAGGCCCACCCCCTCCTGTGCGTCAAAATGACGTCAGAGTATAAATATGGGGCACAGGCCTTAAAGTCATTTTTTGGAAGGGAACGCGTACCTTGCATATAATTAACGCAAGGCTGGTTCCCCCTTCCAAAAAATGACGCACATGGTGGAATTTTGACGCCCGTGGGGTCGGATGTCAAAGTATAAATATGGGGCAGGGTTTGCGCCGATTGTGCATCAAAATTTTTGACGCACATTCGGCGCAAACAGAGTGTAAATATGCCCCTGTGTCTCTACTTTTCTAGTAACTAGGGGCCAGATGTGGCAAGATATGCTTTTGCGAGTCTGAAATTGCGAGCCGGTGCGACTCGCAATTTCAGACTCGCACAAGCATATGCAGAATGGTGTCTCAGACACCTTCTGCGACTCGCTATGGGGTCGCAAAGACCCACCTCATTAATATTAATGAGGTGGGTCGCTTTTTTGCGACCCCATAGCGAGTCCCTACACTCACAGGGATGATGGCCTGCTGAAGTCAGCAGACCTCCATGTCTGTGACTGCTTTGTCAATAAAGCAGTTTTTTTTTCTTCATTTTGCAGTCTGTTTTCCTTAAAGGAAAACGAGTTGCAAAATGAAAAAAATACCGAAACCATTTGGTTTCGTTTTTTCAGAGTAGGCAGTAGGACCACTGCCTGCTTTGAAAAAATATTTTTGGCGACATTCACAAAGGGGAAGGGGTCCCATGGGGACCCCTTCCCTTTTGCGAATGAGTTACCACCAGTGTGACACTGGTGGTAACTGCGAGTTGCTTTGCGACCGTATTCGCGGTCACAAAGCAAGTCTGAATTGCGATGCGAGTCGCAAATAGGAAGGGAACACCCCTTCCTATTTGAGAGTCGCATTCCCAAATTGCGAGTCGGTACCGACTCACAATTTGGGAATGAGCATCGCGGGAGGCCATTTGCATCGCGCAAACTGCGTTTTTTGCAGTTTGCGACATGCAAACGCTTGCTACATCTGGCCCTAGATTTGCAAACCCATTTCAATGCTCAACGCGGCCCGCAGTTTAACATTGCGACAGTTTCAGGAATCCTGAAGATGGAAAATTAAAGTTTAAACTAATTTCTTCATCCTTTCTACTTAATCTTATCACCTAATTAAAAAAAAATAGGGTCAGGAAACGTTTACACTCAGACCTTCAACCTCATTTCTGCCTTTATTTAAGCCCCAGAGACCTTTTTCCGATTTTGAAAATGGCAGCCACAACCTTCCACTCATAGCCCTTCTTGTGTAGTGCGAGGGTTTGCAAATCCATGATAAAGGGGGACGTGAAGGGTCCACACCACCAGATATACAAATTTGTTTTTCCTTTTTTATCAGCCAAACTACTGAATGGATTTACACCAAATAACAAAAAGCATAATCTATGTACCAGAAGTTACTTGTCTGTCAAATGTAGTGCAAATGTGTCTAGCAGTTCAGGCTGTAGTTGTGTTCAAAGCTAAAACCCCATAAATTCAGCATTTATAGTTAGAGTTATTTCAAGTAACGTTAATCCAACCACCTCCACACACGGCCTTCGGCCATGCGCAGCAAGGGTTGGCCACAGGACCTGTCTCTCTGGATGTGAGAATAGGTGTGAGAAGGTGTCTCTGGGTATCAGAGTGGCTATGAAAGTGTCTGGATGTTAGAGTAGGTGTGAGTGGGTCTATGTGAGTGTGTGAGTGGGTGTGAGAGTATCTGTTTATGCTTCAATAGATGAAAGATGCATTCACCTCCACAAAGGATTTCAGATAATTTTTCTATATGGGATTGCAAAGTAAATACACTTGCTTTGCATTCACCAAGCCCAGGTAATAGGTTCATTATTCCTTTCCAGAACTGGAGCAGCTGCTACATTTATATTTGTAAGTGCTTCCTGTTGAGGTTTACTTTCCGTGAAATGAGCATCATGGCTAGAACCAAAAGTTCACCTGCTCCGTTATCTAACAAGAGTCCACAGTTTGCATAAAATGTCAACCCAACTGGAGCACTTTCTACTAGTTATTTAGTAAGTGCTACCTCGTTGAGTGAATGTGCGATGTGGGGGATTGGGGGTGCACAGCCCCCCTCCACCAGCCAATTTCAGTCCCAGGGAGCCCTTCCCCCAGGGCCCACTACAGTTCCATTGGGGGGCTGCGTAGCCCATTGCCCCTGGCTGATTTTGGCCTCAGAACCATATTCCCTGGGGCCCAGCCATTTGTCCTGGGTTGCCCCCAGGGCACCCAATGTTCAATGGGGCTGCAAGGGGGCGCTCAAAGCTCCTGTGGTCCCAGCCGGCTCGTTGCCTCCTCTGAAAACTGGCATTGCTGTTAGAGAGAGGGAGCTGCTAAAGATGTAGCTCCCTCTCTATGAGAGCATTAGTTTCATCTGTTTCCCTGCCTGCATTTCTGTTGGCAGAGGAACAGAGGAAACCTCCGCTTGCAGCAAGCGAGAGCTGTTGATAGCTCTCACTTTCTGCGAGTGGAGTGTTTGCTTTGACTTGGGAGCTGTCAAAGCTCCCACCAAGTCAGAACAAACAGCTGTGTCCCCAGGGGTGGGCACCCCAGGACAAAGCATGAGCCAGCCATGGGAGGTGGCATCCCCAGAACCATCTATGGTTCCTCAAGGGGTGCCACCTGTCCCCCCAACTTAAAGAGCCCCTGGGAGATGGTGGTCCCTGGGCTGGGGGGTCTGTGATTGGCCTCCTTCATTATTTAAATTCACCCCCGGGGATGTGATGGTCTCTGGGGCTGCGAAGCGGCCACACGGCCCCCAACATACATAATTTCCTTATCCTCAGAGAGGTGGCATTCCAAAGGGCTTCGGGGACTCCATTCAACCCCTCACACTCATAAGTTCTTTAGCCCTGGGGAAGTAGAGGGCCTTTGGACTGCTGGGTAGTCACATGCACCCGCATTCGCAGTAGTTTTAGCCCCGGGGGTGGCAGTCCCTGGTGCTGCAGTGGGGCCCAGTGGGCCTGCCCGCATTATAAAACTAATAAGCCTAGGGGTGGTGGTGGTCCCCAGGGCAAAAAAATACACTAGGAGGGTATCCCTGTGCACACCCTCCTTTAATTTAACATGTCCCCTGGACCTGGCCTATCCGGGGGTCTTTAGTAAAACAAGCACAGGAGCCCATACTTATTGATTTTTTTATTTTTTATTATGAAATTGAGGCAAAATCTTTTTGAAAACTGTGGTTTTATTTGCCCTTGAGGTGTCACTCTGGGACCCCAGCACCAGAGCTAAGGGGTCAGGGCATCCCTACCCTGGCCACTTTTCATTTTCTTAAATCTTTTTTTCTGGTTGAAGTGTTAACAGTTAATTACAGTTCTGCAAATTTATGCATGAGCTTGTTATTTTTCGTGAATCCTTCGCACCTCTAGATGTCTATATTGCTTTTTCTTTTACTATTTAACTACTGAATAGATTTGCACCAAACAACAAAAAGGCTTCTTGCCAGACCTTTCTAGCAAATTTGGTGTAATTCTGTCCAGCCGTTCAGCTGTAGACGTGTTCAAAATCTGATGAATTAAACCCAGTTCTTTTTGCTTTTGTCCCCCTAAGTAGGAAGGGTATGTCCAGACTTGGACCACTGGATTCAAGCTGGGCTAGCTGATGAGCGGTGATACCCTTAAACCTATCCAAGGATCCTTGTTTCCAGTCCAGGGAGGACCTGGCTTGACAATTGGGGCTGGACTGTTCCCTTGGGGAGCAGGGTCAAGACTGATTTGCATATGACTGGGTCCAAACTGGGCAGCATGGTGGTAGAAAAACAATGGATTAAACCCAGATATTTGTGACGGGGGTGAGTGTTTGCATTGTTCAGCAGGCTGCCCATCACCTGCTTTTTTGCCTCCCTCCTTTAATCGGGCATGGGCCAGCCCCGACCCCGTTTTAATTATGTGTTTGGCCCCAGGGAGATAGTTGCCCAGGGACATAGAAAACCTTGAGGAGGGGGACCCAAATGGCGCTCCTCCACTATTAATCTAAAGCCCCAGGGAGGTGGTGGTGCCTGGGGCTCATACAAGACAAACGAATGGGAGTCCGTGCAGCCCCTCCAATATTACAATAATGTTCTGGGTAGGGGATGGCACCAGGGGCTTAAAAGAGCTGTAGGATGGACGCCCCATGTGCCCCTACTTTGTATGTCTCGCCTCATGCCCCAAGACCTGGGCCATCCAGGACTACTTTTTGAACAAGCGCTGGGAGACTATGCTTGCTTTTTTTTATTTTTATTTTTACCTTTCACTAGATTTGTGGATTCTCTGTGAATTTTAGTAAACATAAAAAAATCCTTTTTTGGTGCTGCCAGGTGTCCTAGGTGGACCCCAGCACAAAGGCAATTCTTAGCCTGCCACCTTTTCTTTTATTTATTTTTTTGGTACTCAGCTGAAGCTGAGACCCACAATTGCTGCCAACACTTCAGGGCTGAAGTGTTAGCAGGAATTTGGGGACTCAGCCATGTTGGGCCTCAGCCGATCGCCATGCGTTGTGCAAGGTTGGGGGGTTATAGGAGGTTTTCCGCAGTGCAAGGCCAAAGCCATGCATGGTGATGATTGAATTAACATATAGTAATTAAAATTACTTTACATTAAAAAAACAAAGACATTCTCTGAAAAAAAACACAGGTTACAGGGGCGTAATAGTTAGGAAATAGAATTAAAAATACCATGGAAATTCAATTAAGAAAACAATCGTTACAGGAACATAATAGTTAGGCTACCATTTGAAACATACAAAACCATAGAACCATGGAAATTCACCTGTTACAGTTAGAGTTATCTCAAGTAACTATAACTTGTGCCCTAGGGTAACTATAACTCACACCCTCGCCATGCACTTCTAATTACCCTACAAATTCCAACACTCATGACATCTTTGATTACATCATTGTGAGAAAACAGGGCTGATTGCAGAGGCACCCTGACGTTTCTCCCCCATTTTTCACTTTTTGCTTGTGTTTTCCTAACTCTAATGATGCCCAAGGTACTGCTAACCAGTCCCAGGTCCTGTGCTCTGTGTAAAATCAGTATGCAAATTAGGCTAATTATATTTGGCTAAGTCAACCAACCTATAAGTAGGGCATGTAGGTTTAAGGGCCCCAGCAAAGGTGGTGCCCCCATAGGTGCACTGCTGATGTGCCCAGTGTCATTTTAAAGGCAGGCCTGCCTTGCTGGCTGCTTTTAAATTAAAATTACATGCAAATTCGACTTTTGGATTAAAAAAAGTCTTAAACTGCCTTATTTTCACATAAAAGTCACTTCTAAGGTGTGCCCTATGTGCTCCTAGGGCTGGGTGCCATGTAACTATGAGAAGGGACCTTATCAAAATAGTTTTATAAGCCCTGATGAGGTAAAACAGCCAAATTTGTTTTTCCCTCGTTGTAGTGAATGGCCTCCATAGGCTAGAATTGGGAGACTTGATTTTAATTTCTAAAGCCCCTTATGTATCAGATACCTTAGGTTTGGAATCAAATTAATTGTTATAATAAATTCCACAACTTTCAATTGTTGTACTTAATACAACTTGTTCAGGTAAACAGTTTTAAACTTTACTCTAAAAATTGCCAACTTCAGCCCTGCAGTGTTTTTGCTGCTTTGCTCTGGTTGGCCAGCCTCTGTCAGCCTGGCCAGGCTGCCTTGATGAAGTGTGAAGTGACCTGGCTCAACAGAAAGAGATTTGCCTCGGGGAGAAGATCTTCCCTCAGCAGATGGGGGAGAAGGAAGAGGGGAGGGTTGCCAAACTAGTCCTCAAAGGCAGGGAAGGACATTTGGAGTAACCCAGCACCTCCCTCACATCCTGCAAACCCAGACAATTAGGTGGCCCCCTGATTAGATTAGGAGAGGGCAGAAGAAGGGTGTGTTTAAGGATTTTAGCCACACCAGTGGGTGGGCTCAGCTAGATGCAACCTCCAAAAATCACTTTCAGCCATGATGGATTTTTGAGGAATGTTGCTCCCTGAGATTTAGCTTTTGCCACACTTCCCAGGAGGCGGTCATCACAGGAGGAAGGACCCTACACCTGATTAGAGAACCAGGACCCTCCTGTTTTTCACCCAGGAGCAAGGATAAAACTGTCAGACCTACATCCACACCTCACATCCCTACCAGGAAGAACTACAGGAGAAGAAGGACTGCCCTGCTGGACCCCTGTTTTGCACCTCAACACTGCACTCTGGCGGACTGCACCAGCTGCACACTTGGGCTCCACCACAAGAAGGACTTTGCCTAGCTTCAACTGGTTCAAGGAGGGACTCCCTGTTTGCTACAGGTGAAAACTTGCTAACTAGAGTCCCCTGCACCAACTCCTGAAGACACTGACCAGCTGACCACTGTCCAGTGTCCAAAAAGTAGTTTGCACCAGGTGCATTCTGGGAGTTGTAGTCCCCACTCTCAAGGAGCATTTCAGAGCTTCTGGAACTCTGGTGTGAGCTCTGGACCGCAAAAGGACCTTAAAGGAGCATCTGGAAGAAGATCCAGAAGTTTGGAGAAGTTTGGAGAACTTTTGGAAAAAAAGCTCAATAAAGGGGCCGACCCACTGTCGCAGCTCTAGCCGGCTTGCCTCAAACGCGACCTGGCCTGACTTGCAGGTTCGTCTCGGTGAAGAAAATCTCCCAAAAAGTGACTAAGTCCAAATGTAGGAAGTTGACCGGGCTCCAGCGATGTCGAAGTAAGATTCAGGTTCACCCCGGTCGAAGAATTTTCACCGAAAAAAAACAACTAAGTCTGAAGGTAAAAATCTCCCCCGAGGGCTCCCGAGACGTGTATCTGAGCAAGAGTTCTAGGAGGACGGATTGGACTGGCGACTTGGTCCCGCTGAAGAAAATCTTCAAGAAAACAATTAAGTCCAAAGGTAAACTGTTGAACAAGACCTCCCATGAGCTGTAGCCGTGCAGGGCTCCATCGCGGTCAGCCTCAAACTTTGACTTTGCTATGGTCGAGGTGCGACCAAATGACCAGATTGGCGCTATTCGTTTCTAAGTGCTCTAAAGCATTAATTCTTTAAAAATTCATGTCTCCGGTTACCCTTATCTTATTTTAATCATTTTGGTGTCATTATAAAGATAAAAATATAATCTATTTTTATAAATTGGTGTTGGATTTTTATTGTGTTTTGTGTTTTACTTATTTACTGTTTTGTGATTGTTAAATGCTTTACACATATTGCTAACCAGAGTCCCCTACACCAACTCCTGAAGATACTGACCAGCTAACCACTGTCCAGTGGCCAAAAAGGAGTTTGCATCAGGTGCATTCTGGGAGTTGTAGTCCACACTCTCAAGGAGCATTTCAGTTTTTCTGGAACCCTGGTGTGAGCTCTGGACCGCAAAAGGACCTTAAAGGAGCATCTGGAAGAAGATTCAGAAGTTTGGAGAAGTTTGGAGAACTTTTGGAAAAAAGCTCTATAAAGTGGCCAACCCACTGTGGCAACTCTAGCCGGCTTGCCTCAACCGTGACCTGGCCTGACTTGCAGGTTCGTCTTGGTGAAGAAAATCTCCCAAAAAGTGACTACGTCCAAACGTATGAAGTTGACCGGGCTCCAGGGATGCCGGAGTCAGATTCAGGTTCACCCCAGTCGAATAATTTTCACCTAAAAAAAACAACAAAGTCTGAAGGTAAAAATCTCCCCCGAGGGCTCCCGCGACGTGTATCTGAGGAAGAGTTCTAGGAGGACGGATTGGACTGGCGACTTGGTCCCGCTGAAGAAAATCTTCAAGAAAACGATTAAGTCTGAAGGTAAACTGTTGAACAAGACCTCTCACAAGCTGTTGCCGTGCAGGGCTCCATCGCGGTCAGCCTCAAACTTTGACTTTGCTATGGTCGAGGTGCGACCAAATGACCAGATTGGCATTATTCCTTTCTAAGCTCTCTAAAGCATTAATTCTTTAAAAATTAATGTCTCCGGTTGCCCTTATCTTATTTTAATCATTTTGTTGTCATTTCAAAGATAAAAATATAATCTATTCTTATAAGTTGGTGTTGGATTTTTATTGTGTTTTGTGTTTTACTTATTTACTGTTTTGTGATTGTTAAATGCTTTACACATGTTCCTAGCCAGAGTCCCCTGCTCCAACTCCTGAAGACACTGACCAGCTGACCACTGTCCAGTGGCCAAAAAGGAGTTTGCATCAGGTGCATTCTGGGAGTTGTAGTCCACACTCTCAAGGAGCATTTCAGTTTTTCTGGAACCCTGGTGTGAGCTCTGGACCGCAAAAGGACCTTAAAGGAGCATCTGGAAGAAGATCCAGAAGTTTGGAGAGGTTTGGAGAACTTTTGGAGAAAAGCTCTATAAAGTGGCCAACCCACTGTGGCAACTCTAGCCGGCTTGCCTCAACCGTGACCTGGCCTGACTTGCAGGTTCGTCTTGGTGAAGAAAATCTCCCAAAAAGTGACTACGTCCAAACGTATGAAGTTGACCGGGCTCCAGGGATGCCGGAGTCAGATTCAGGTTCACCCCAGTCGAATAATTTTCACCTAAAAAAAACAACAAAGTCTGAAGGTAAAAATCTCCCCCGAGGGCTCCCGCGACGTGTATCTGAGGAAGAGTTCTAGGAGGACAGATTGGACTGGCGACTTGGTCCCGCTGAAGAAAATCTTCAAGAAAACGATTAAGTCCGAAGGTAAACTGTTGAACAAGACCTCCCACAAGCTGTTGCCGTGCAGGGCTCCATCGCGGTCAGCCTCAAACTTTGACTTTGCTATGGTCGAGGTGCGACCAAATGACCAGATTGGCATTATTCCTTTCTAAGCTCTCTAAAGCATTAATTCTTTAAAAATTAATGTCTCAGGTTGCCCTTATCTTATTTTAATCATTTTGGTGTCATTTCAAAGATAAAAATATAGGCCCTGACCGCGGTCAGAAGACCGCGGCGGCCATTCAGACATTTCCTCTGGCCCGGCGGGCGCTCTCCAAAAGAGCACCCGCCGGCCCAGAGGAAATGTCCCTGCAACGAGGACGCCGGCTCAGAATTGAGCCGGCGTAGTTGCAGGGGTGCGACGGGTGCAGTTGCACCCGTCGCGTATTTCAGTGTCTGCAAGGCAGACACTGAAATACTTTGCGGGGCCCTCTTACGGGGGCCCCGCGGCACCCCCTACTGCCATCCTGTTCCTGGCGGGAGACCCGCCAGGAACAGGATGGCGGTAGGGGGTGTCAGAATCCCCATGGCTGCGGAGCGCGCTCCACAGCCATGGAGGATTCTGTAGGGCAGTGGTAAACCGGTGGGAGACCGCCGGTTTACCCTTTCTGACCGCGGCTGAACCGCCGCGGTCAGAATGCCCTCGGGAACACCGCCAGCCTGTTGGCGGTGCTCCCGTGGTCGGTGACCCTGGTGGTCACCGGCCGCCAGGGTCAGAATGACCCCCATAATCTATTCTTATAAGTTGGTGTTGGATTTTTATTGTGTTTTGTGTTTTACTTATTTACTGTTTTGTGATTGTTAAATGCTTTACACATGTTCCTAGCCAGAGTCCCCTGCACCAACTCCTGAAGACACTGACCAGCTGACCACTGTCCAGTGGCCAAAAAGGAGTTTGCACCAAGTGCATTCTGGGAGTTGTAGTCCACACACTCAAGGAGCATCTCAGAGCTTCTGGACCCCTGGGGTGAGCTCAGGACCTCAAAAGAACCTTAAAGGAACACCTGGAAGAAGATCCAGAAGTTTGGAGAGGTTTGTAGAACCTTTGGAAAAAAGCTCCATAAAGGGTCCGACCTACCGCAGCAACTATAGCCGGCTTGCCTCAACTGCGACCCGGCCTGACTTGCAGGTACGTTTCGGTGAAGAAAATCTCTAAAAAAGTGACTAAGTCCAAATGTAGGAAGTTGATCAGGACCTCCCAGGCAGTGTACCTGAATAGGGATCCAGGGATGCCACAGTAAGATTCAGGTTCATCCCGCTCGAAGAATTTTCACCTCAAAAAAACAACTAAGTCTGAAGGTAAAAATCTCCACGAGGGCTCCCGCGAAGTGTATCCGAGCTGAAGAAAACCTTAAAGAAAATGATTAAGTCCGAAGATAAACTGTTGAACAAGACCTCCCATGAGCTGTAGCCGTTCAGGGCTCCATCGCGGTCAGCCTCAAACATTGACTTTGCTATGGGGGAGGTGTGACCAGATGACCAGATTGGCGCTATTCGTTTCTAAGCGCTCTAAAGCATTAATTCTTTAAAAATTCATGTCTCCGGTTGCCCTTGTCTGATTTTAATCATTTTGGTGTCATGTTAACGATAAAAATATAATCTATTCTTATAAATTGGTGTTGGATTTTAAGTGTGTTTTATGTTTTACTTATTTACTGTTTTGTAATTGTTAAATGCTTTACACATATTTATCCTACGTTAAGCCTTCTCGTTTGCTGCCAAGCTACCAAGGGTTGAGCTGGGTTTAGTTTATTGAGTCTTAACTGGACCTAAGTGGAGGTTAGTGGCCTATTGCTGAGTGTAGGTACTTACCTGCACTTACGAATAACCCATTTTCCAACATTTTTGGTGTGTAGCGGTGGGATCCAGGACTTGTGGTTAAAGTCACACTACAGTTTTAAGTGAAATAAGTTAAAAATCCTCTGAATTGACCTAGAGCAAAAGTATTTTTTATTTTTCTAATTTGGTCTAATTTTTAGTTACTTCATTTTTGATTTTTCTAAATTGTTCTGATCAATTGGTGCCAAAGTGTTTTTTAAGTGACACAAAAACTTAAGGGAGACCACGGAGCTTGATCTGGTTAGCCTACCCACACTTACCGCAGCTGAGCTTAGGGTGTTTTTATATTGAAAGAAGGGATTACCTGCTACTAACAACCTTAGGAAGTCTGTGATGGTTAAGTCCCTTGATGCCTGGGTAGTGCAGAAAGAGACAAAGGAAGCTTCAGAGGTAGGAAGAGAGAGGGAAGATGTCCTCTCCAACCTCCAGGATAAGGAGGATGATATGCCTCAATATGATCCCAGCAGCGAGGGTCCCATCCAGAGCTAGTGGGAGGGGAGGGTCTGTGGTATCAGACCAGGAGGAAGCAGAGCTGGACCTCAGGGAAAAGGTACTTGAGGCCCAGTTAGCCCTCATAGCTTTGGAGGCAGAGAAGGGGGCCCTACAGAAGGAGAAGTTGGCAAGAGATGAACAGAGAGACGGTGGCAGCAAGAGAGAAGTTGAGGGGTCCATGGGTGAAGGGTTTTGTCCCAGACTACCCAAGGGGGGGTTCCTGAGTATGTAGAGGGGGATGACATAGACAAGTGTGTCTGTCCCTTTGAGAGGGCCCTTCAGATGAGAAGGGTTAAGCCTCAATCCTGGGG
This sequence comes from Pleurodeles waltl, assembly GCF_031143425.1. NCBI lineage: Eukaryota > Metazoa > Chordata > Amphibia > Caudata > Salamandridae > Pleurodeles > Pleurodeles waltl. Next base: position 1,304,199,094 of record NC_090445.1, read on the forward strand.
TTTACTTCTATGGGACTTGTTCCCCAACTCAGGGAGGGATAGGCTTCTAACCTTAAGTGGGGAGGAGGCAGATTCGTACCCTAGTATGAAGAGATGCTTAACCAAGAAGTTTGGTCTGACCCCAGAGCAGTACAGGATGAAGTTCAGGGACACCCAAAAGGTCACTACCCAGTCTTGGGTTGATTTTGTAGACACCTCACTTAAGGCACTAGAGGGCTGGATTCATGGTAACAAAATAAATACTTATGAGGGTTATACAATTTGATCATGAGAGAGCACATCTTGACCAATTGTATCCAAGAAAGGTTACGCCAGCATCTAGAGGACTCTAAGCTGACCAACCCCAGATAGCCGGGGGAGGCAGCTGCTGAGTGGTTAAGAACCAGGGTGGTTGTCAAGCCTGAGGAGGGAGACTCCAAGAAGTGGGGGGAGGTCAGGTCCCCAAAAACCTAAGGAAGGAGGTGGTAAGTCCACTACAAAGACTCCCTCCATATCCCAGAACCCTAAGAGTAAATCCCACTCCCACTCTGACAAGCAGAGGCAGTGAGACCCAGGGTTGAAAAAGCTCTTAGACAGTAAGGCTTGCTTTGACTGCCAGCAGACAGGTCACTTCAGAGGAGATGCAGCATGTCCAAAGAAGGTGGTTAGCACTGGGCTGTCCAGTGTAGCCAAGGAGGAGGACTCCTCAGATGATTAAGTCCTCATAGCATTGGGCTGGGAGACAGGACCAGATGGTAAGCTGGTGATCTTTAAGGGTGGGAGTAGGCACTTTCACCCCATTCAGGTGAATGAGATCCCTACAACTGGCCTGAGAGATACCTGTGCCAGACATTCCATAGTGAGTGACCGGGTGGTGACACCAGACATATATGTGCCAGGGGAGACTAGGAAAGTCAGGATAGCCACAGTCGAGGTAACCTCCAAAGCTGTAGCCATAGTGTCCCTAGAGAGGAAGGGTATTCTTGACTGGTTTAGGGTGGTAGTCAGTGCTGACCTCCCCCTGGATTGTATCCTGGTCAATTACCTCTCAGAGGTGAGTCTGGACCCAGATGGGGAGGTGGCCCAGGGCACCCCCCCAACCCAAAGCCTTGGGGAACGAGTCCCTATAGTTAGGGGACAGGTGTCCCCAAGAAAATGAAAGATAAGAGGTGCAAACTTCAGAATAGCTGCAGAACAGCAGAGACATATGATTCCTTAGTTTGGCATGAACAAGTAAGGTTACCTCAAACCAGATTGAGTGCAGAAGTTACCATCAAAATATGTTCATGCAATATGAGAGTGTCCACCCCTAAGCAGTACATAAGCTGCTTTACACAATGTGCAAAATGCAGGATAGTAGCAGAATAGTAAAGATGGTGAGAAGAGCATGTTCATGAACTTTGATTCATCCATTGTGAGCAGTGAGCAAGTTGCTTAATAAAAGGTGCAAAGTGCATGGCAGCAGCAGAATAACAGCAGGCCAGAATGTTAAAATGTGGTGAGAAAGTGCAAAAGAGCATAATAGTAAACATGGTAAGAACAGCAATGCAGCACAATTGGACAAGCTTAACGAAAAAATATCTAGCGCCCAAGCGCATAAGGCAGTGGGATGGCAGCAAGTCAGAATATTTAAGTTCAGAGAAAGAATAATCTGGAGCAACTTTGCAGGGCCGCAGGATTGGATGTGAGAGAGCGTAGTTTAAATATCATATTTTATAGACGTGAGATGCTTACATTGACAAAGCAACAATAATAATTAATAATTAAATGTATTAATAAACGTAAAGATTTACTCATTTATGAACACTAATGTTGAATAACAATAATAATCTTTCAATTATATGTATTATTATGATCAAAACTGTATTCATTAGAACTCGTATGTCTTAAGTTAGCATGAGTCGCGAACTAGCTGTGTAACTCTCATTTAAAAGCATATTTTTCTGTTTCTTCTGTGTGCGGACTTGCAAATGACCATGACCCAGCTATTGTTCTTTCTGTACTAGTTCGAAACATGAAGGAATTTTCTCATCCGCATGCTAGCAGCTTTTAGTATAAAGCTATGTGCTTCAAAACATTAATGGACACTTCCAAGGACAATGAGACGAGGGGAAGAGAACTTTTGACCTGAGACGTGTGCCAAGATGATGAAGTAACCCCGGACGTACCACCTACGAAAATGCTGATTATGAAGACCAATTGGAAGACAAGTTAATATCAAGAAATGACAAATGCATTACTTAATGTATAATTTGATTGGTTACCAATAATGGGGTGTAGTTACTAACCAATAGAATTTTGGGGGAATGTATTACGAAAAGGGGATAAAAACTCATGACACAAGAGACGAGACGCATTAGGTAGGGAATGATACCGATTGCATGCAGAAACTCTGTCACTCTATTTGGTGATTTGAGACTTAGACAAAATTATCATAGCCCATAGACTGCCCTATTACAATTTCCTCCTTATGAGGAGAGTGTCCCTTGTTTCTAATTTAGATAGATTGACGGTGAACTGTCTGATGTCCTGAAGACGAAGACTGATCCTGTATGCTGACCTATCTCGAGGAGGGTAATTATTAATGCTAACGGAATCTATTTGCCTTTCTTTCTAGGTACCAACTGCTGTATGTTTAATTAGGTATCTTAGTTAGATGTTTTCCAAATTGATGTTCTAAATTGTTTTGCATGAAGCCCAACATGCTAATGCTAATTTGAGGTTAGATGAGGTATTCATTTGACGGACGGATCTGACGTGACTGACATGTAGCTATGCTGAACTGATATTCTATGGTTTATCATGCACTATGGTCTATTCTCTGCTAACGTATCTATCCTATGATTCTGATCATCGCATTGTTGAATGTTCATCGTAATTGCCACTTCGTGATTATGCTCTAATGCTTCTTGGTTTGAGATTAATACGTTTATTATTAGATTGTAATCAATAGGGAATAAATTCACAAATCTTCCTTTAAGGTGTGGTTATTTGAGTCTGAGAACCAATGAATGCGCCGAAGATTCATTAATGGTTATTGTGAAATATATTTTGATGTTTGGTAATCTTGTCTTACGGAGACTCACCACTGGGTCCAAAGGTTCATCGACCTAAAACGAGTCCTTATGTGTATAAATTGACATAGACGGACGCGTTAGCAGTTCTGGTAGCAGAGCGACGGTTTGGCCCTTGGGGGCCCTAGGACGGAGTTTTCATTGTTAATTTTTTTTTCTGTGATAATGAAATTTGGAAGAACGATGAGTGGCTAGGTTCACCATGGGCTTTCCTGGGATCTCGGAGCCTGCCTAGATGAGTTGGGAATGTTCTCGGCGCCATAGTATGTGTGGTTAGGGTCTTTGCGCTTGCTTAAAGCTTATGCATCTTGCAGGAGATTGTGAAGATTGTGTGTATTTAGGCCAAAATAAGTGTCGTTTAGCAGGAGTGGGCGTACTCCACAGTATGAGAGTAGGGAAGTCGGAGTACTTCATGTGAATGCAGCGATTATTGTTCAAAATTATCCACGTGGTTGGTTAAGGTACGGACGTGTTGAGGTCTAAGACTCCGGAGTAGGATGAAAATTATGGTTTATGTTGTAATCTGTGCGGTTTAATAGGTCAATCAGGCGTGGTTGACAAGTCAAGTTTGAGTCATAACGTATGTATGAAACCGATGGAGATTTGACAAGCTCTAAAGTGCACTAGAGGGAGTCATTGACAAGTCGAGAGTAGGATTTGCGGGTCGAATTCTGCTTGCGCATGTGGGATCTGAGAAGGAGAGAGTAGCGGCCGAGGCTTCAAGTGAAATCTCTGTAAAGTTCTGAAGCAAATGTGTTACCCTTCCTGTAGTAAACCGGCAGATTTGTATTGTCATATTAAAGTGTCTGCAATAAATCGCATTAGTTTGTATGAATTGTATGAGTTAGTGAGGCGTGGACAAGCCGCAAGACTTTGTCAGCTGCAGAGTGTGTGAGTGTGACGTCAGTGGTGCCGCGCTGGGATAGGTCAGATGTTAAGAAGGGTCGCGCACAGATTGGCTGCCGATTGTGAGAGACAATAGGGTGAACAAAAGGGCAGGTGAAGAGTGTCCTGGGAACTAAGCCGTTTCTTGATTAAATATAAAATGAATTTTGTTAAGGCATTCAAAAGCGCTTTGAGGGGAGATGTGTACATTGTTGCAACCGACGGGGAACCGACACCACCCGAGGGTACTCCAGCTTATATGGTTATGGAGGAAAAGGGTGTTGCACCTTGTTTATGGATAAAACAATGGCGCAAGTTGACAGAAAAAGAAGGGTGTCTAGCGTTTCCGGAACATGGGACGTTCAATCAAAAGGTATTAGAAAACTTGAGGTGGATGTTAAGTACACAGAAACCACCTCCGAGACCGGCACAATATGAGGCTCTAGCGATCTGGGATCTGATGGCTCTTAAACATAGGCAGGAAAGGTTTCACAGGAGGTTGACAAGGGCAGAAAAATCTTATGCAGAAGCAAGATGGGATAACGAGAATAAGATGTGGAGACGGGGAATAGTAGATGGGTTAAAGCTGTTTCCAGCGGTAACACAGGGAGAAGAGACACAGGGAAAGAAAGCTTCTTGCAAAACTAACAAAGACTCAGGCAAAGTTAAAGAACAAAAAAGGTCCTGGGAAGAAGAGGATGATTCAGAGGATGAGGAGTTTATGGATAGATTGCTGCATGATCGACCACCACCTTATGCGGTGAGTGACGATGTTCCAAGCACCAGCTTGGATCCTGGGAACCAGACGCAGGAGAAGGGAGTTACTGATACGGTACAGACTAGTGATACAGCTTTGATACAGAATGGTGACAGTGTACCTACTGCACCAGACATACCGATACAGTTACAGTCTCCACCGCAGATAAAAAGAATTTACCCCGATGTTCCAGTGCTTGAGACTACTACGAATTTGGTGGTGCCGCCAGACCCGATATATACAAAGCCAAGGTTAATACAGCTTGAGTCAACCCCACAGTTAGTGTCACAACCGCCACAACTGATACCGGGGTATAACCCAGTAGCGGGTCCTTTGAAAGAACCTGCACTAGGATTATTAGAGCAGACCTATGGTGTTGCAGCTCCTAGAAGCCTGGGATCAGGTCAGACACCTGCCGCAATATCACTACCTATCACTGTTGGTCCTCCAGTACTATTATATGCCCAAGAGAGAACAAGGACATGTGAACAGGGAGTTATGACTAATGAAATGATAAGAGGAGGGCCTATTAGAACTCCACAAATAATGGCCCAGGGAGGACAGGTTTCCGAACAATCAAGACCCTTAATGGACCTCAGTCCAATAGGGGCACCTCTTGAGGCAATGCGACAAGCAGGGTTGGGAGTCCTGACTCCCCAAACTATGAGTACAAATACCTCATATACTCAAATGATACATGCAGGGAACATTTCACTGCAGGGTTTTACAGTACAACAGTTAAATGAGTGGTTAGAGAAAACTTGCACATCACAAAAGACTACAGCGACTACAGTAACCGAAGCCAATCCTGAAATAAAAAAACAAGATGAATACCTGAATCTTGTACGGCTAGGAGCAGAAGCTGCTGAGTTAGTGGAAGGAACAATGGGGGTGAATAGGTTGGAATCCTACACTGAGGCAGAACTGAGATACTTATGCCCTAAGATTACCAAAGAAGTAGGGAAAATACACCAGAAATTAACGAATTTGGCAGACAAATACAATATCGACATTGGGAACACGAAACATTTGAAACGAAGCTACAGATTAGACTTCGACACTAAAGATTTTGAACACATGAGATCCGCAGGCATGAAGACACACCTGAAAGAATTGCTGCAGAGTGCGCAAATCTGGGGAGCATTAGAAAAATGGGAAAACCGATGGGCAAAGAAAAAGGACAAAGGGAAGAGGGATAGCCCAGGGTCTATTGAAACAGCAACCACACCCAATGTGGATTCAGTAAAAATCCTGCCCATGAGAGAAACAGCTGGTGGTGATTTAGTCCATGTGCCATGGTCCAGGGGAGATATTTTGTCCTTTACTAATGATTACCCAAGGCTGAAAGAAAAACCGATCGAGTGGTACCAACAGACAGATAGATTTGTGAAGCTTGCAAAATGTCTTTGGGAGGACTTAAATACTTTGTTTGAGATTATTGTTCCACCGGATTTGTGGCTTGAGTGCAAAAGAGGGGTAGATTGGCCCACAAAGGAACCGGCAAGGGATGAGGCGACGGGAGCACCTTCTGAAGAGGTGATGAAATATTATCATAAAGTCATTGAATTTTTGAAGCAAAAGGTGTCACCGAAGGTGACCGATTGGTAGAAAATCGACCGGACTTCGCAAGAGGTTAAGGAATCAATACATGCCTATTATGAGAGATTGTTAAAAGCATTTAAACATTACAGTGGTACTGAGACAATCGAGCCGAAAGACATGAATCATCTTGTGTTCAGATTTGTTGAAGGGTTGAGACCAGAGGTTGGTCAGATGATTAAGAACCATTTGATTTGTTGGCAAGCTAAACCGATTGATGAGGTGTTGCAGTATGCGAAATACTGTAGTGATGAAATTGAGTTAAAACAGAAAAAGCTGAAAGAGAAAGTGATGGTGATGCAGATAAGAGCAGATGATGCACCAGCAACCGCAAATGAACGGTGGGTTTCAGGTACAGCCGAGAGGTAGAGGTCGGGGTTTTGTGAATCGTAGTTTGGACATGAATAATGTTGTCGTTCAAAATGATGGGCAAGTATTGAAGAGGATGTCACCATGTCATGCATGTGGGGGCATGGGACATTGGAAGCGGGATTGTCCAAATATGGTGCATGATGGTACAGTTCAGAAGGGCATGAGTGTCGGTGAACAGCAGAATCCACGAGGTCCAAGGATGAGACAACAGAATCAGAACTATCAGAATAATTTGGTGCAGATGTCAGGGGTGCAACCCATGCAGCAAATGCAAATGCCACGTTTCCAAACTGTGCCAGTACAACCAGTGCAACAGCAGATTCCTATGGTGCCTAGACAGCAAATGCAATTACCCCTAGCCCCGATGGGTCAGCAACAGAGATGCTTCCTCAGCAGGTCACAGGTCAGGTGAGGAGTCAAAACAATACTGTACAACAATTCCCATTACGAGGTGAAAATGAGATGAATGAAGAATGGTCAGATGACAGTTCAGACAGTGAAGAGTGCAGGCTTGCAGCCTCATTAGAAGTAGATCAGAGAGGCCCATATGTAGAGGGAAAAGTAATGGGCTATAAAGTTTCATTTTTGGTTGACACTGGAGCTACACGCTCTACAGTCCGCAGTGTGGAAGTACCAAGGTTACCCTTATCGGGACGCACTATACGAGTGGTTGGTGTGGCTAATCAGTATTTGACAAATCCAATTACTGACCCAGTACAGGTTGAAATTGGAAATTTTCAAGGCCTGCATAGGTTTGTCGTATGCGACTCAAGTCCAGTATCCCTACTGGGAAGGGACTTACTATGTAAAACTAAATGTTCAATTACCTGTTCCAACGATGGAATAGAAGTTCAGACAAACAGTGATGATGAAGGAGATGAGGGCCAGCTCATAGAAGGAGGGGAGACGAGCGAAGATTACCCTCTAATTACTTTATTCCCAGTGTTCACTCTAATCGACTTACCTGCTGACCTACAAGGGTCCGTAACAGAGAGAGTGTGGGACTTGACAGGAAAAGAGGTTGGATTAATTAAAGGAGTCAAACCAGTCAAGGTGCAGATAAGACCAAATGCAGTATTCCCACAAGTACCACAATATCACATGACTCAAGACGTACTCATTGAAGTGACACAGATAGTTGCAGATTTTCTCAGGCAGGGAGTTTTGAAAGAGGTTTTGAGCAGTCCATGTAACTCTCCTATTATGGGTTTGAGAAAACCCTGTGGGAAAGTTCGAATTGTGCAAGACTTGAGAAAAATAAACGAAATTGTGATAAAATGCTGCCCTGTGGTTCCTAACCCAGCGGTAATAATGTTCCAAGTTCCTTGCAATGCTGAATGGTTTACCGTAGTAGACCTATCACAGGCATTTTTCTCAATACCGCTGCATGAGGATAGCGAATTTTTGTTCAGTTTCAAATTCCTGGATAAGGTGTACAGTTGGTGCAGAATCCCTCAAGGATTCTCTGAGTCACCATCCGTCTTTAATCAGATATTAAAGAAGGATTTTGAACCTCTTGTGCTGCCGTTTAATTCAACTCTTGTGCAGTACATTGATGACTTGTTGATTGCATCCAAAACCAGAGACAGCTGCAAATATGATACCATTGCATTGTTGAATCATTTGGGAAAGAACGGGCATAAGGTGTCACCTAAGAAACTGCAATACTGTCAGAAAGAAGTAAAATTTTTGGGGCATCTAATTGAGAAAGGATCCCGAAGGATATCAAAGGAGAGAATAACAGCTGTCATACAAATGAATCCCCCAACAACAAAAAGAGATGTCAGGATGTTTTTGGGAATGGTGGGTTATTGCGGCCAATGGATACCCAATTTCTCAATCATTGCAAAGCCCCTAATAAAATTGACAGGGAAAGATGTCAAAGATGAACCGTATACAATCACTTTGGCAAAAGAAGAACTTGAGTCATTCTTAGAGCTGAAGGAATGCATGTGCAGGGCCCCAGCATTAGGAATGCCTGATTATGAGAAACCTTTTCTGTTGTTTTGTCATGAACGTGATGCTTGTTCTTTGTCTGTTTTAACACAGGTCCACGGAGATGCAAATCACCCTGTAGCATATTTTTCAGCTACTTTGGACCCTGTCGCAGCAGCCCTACCGGGTTGTTTGCGAGCAGTTGCAGCAGTTGGTCAAAGCCTTTCCCAATGTGAAGGCATAGTCATGGGATACCCTTTGACAGTATTAGTACCACATTCTGTTGAAATCTTGTTGACAAGAACGAAAACACAACACATGACAAATGCACGACTTACCAAATATGAGACGATTATTTTGGGATCACCAAATGTTACACTGAAAAGATGCACAGTACTGAACCCGGCAACTCTGCTTCCCAATGAAAATACAGAAATCAAAGAGGGGGAAGAATTTGAGCATGATTGTCTCGAGGTGACTGACCTCTGTACCAAACCTCGCCCAGACATACAGGACACCCAATTAAAAGAAAACGATTGCATTATGTTCGTGGATGGGTCCTGTTTAAGAGATTCAACAGGGACATTGAGAGCTGGCTATGCAGTATGTACAATGTCTGGCATAGTCGAGGCCTCTTGGCTTGAAAAGGTATTTTCAGCACAAGTGGCAGAATTAATAGCTCTTACAAAGGCCTGCCATGCTGCTGTGAATTTGAAAGTTACAATCTATACTGACAGCAGGTACGGATTTGGAATTGTACATGATTTTGGTCAGATCTGGTCACAAAGGGGTTTTATGACTTCCTCCGGATCACCAGTGAAAAATGGAGAACAAATCTGAGATTTGTTACATGTAATTCAGTTACCTCTTGAAATCGCCGTGGTAAAGTGCAGTGCTCACACCAGATCACAAGACTTTGTGTCAATGGGGAATGATTATGCAGATCAGGTAGCAAGATTTTGTGCATTAAATTGTATATCATTCAAAGAGCAGTGGGAATTGCTACCTCAGCCTGAAAATGACACAACTTTGAATCTAGCATTACAAGTGGTCGATACTTTAGATGAGTTAAAGACACTACAAAGCCGTGCTAACAAAGAAGAAAAACGTTCCTGGCAGAAAATGCAATGTACACAAAGAGCAGATGATAAATGGGTCTCAGATGATGGAAAGTTGGTCTTACCTAATATTCTTCTGTCACAATTTGCCCAATTATATCATGGGCAAGCACATTTAGGAAGAGATGCCATGATCAGATCTTTTAAAGTTGATTGGTTTAATCCAAAATTCAGACATGCCGCAGAAATTACTTGTCACAGGTGCATTATCTGTCAACAGATGAATGCTGGAAAAGGAACAGTGGTAAATTTGAGCCACATTGGAAGAGCTGGAGGTCCATTTAATAGAATACAAATGGATTTCATTGAAATGCCTGTTTGTGGAGGATTGAAGTACGTGTTGGTGATTGTGTGTGTTTTCAGTCATTGGATTGAGGCATACCCTACACGTAGAAATGACAGTCTCACAGTTGCAAAACTATTACTGAGGGAATTAATACCACGATTCGGGTTCCCGGTTTCTATAGAATCAGATAGGGGAAGACACTTCGACAATGAGGTGATCAAGCTTCTGTGTGCAGCACTCAACATCGAGCAGAAGTTACACTGTAGCTATCGCCCTGAAGCATCAGGACTAGTTGAACAGATGAATGGTACCTTAAAATCAAGAATAGCGAAAATGTGTGCAGCAACAAACATGAAGTGGCCAGATGCATTACCGCTAGTATTGATGTCCGTGAGAAACACACCAGATAAGAAAACAGGATTGTCCCCCCATGAAATCCTCATGGGTAGAGCAATGAGGTTACCAGCGGTACCTGCCAATGCACTAGTGAATATAACAGATGATATGGTGTTGAATTAATGCAAAAGTTTAGCTGATGTGATACGCTCTTTCTCTCACCAGGTGGAAGCTAACACATTACCACCAATCGGCGAACCAGGACACTCTCTGCAAGCTGGAGATTGGGTGGTTGTCAAGAAGCACGTAAGAAAATCGTGTCTTGAGCCGTGTTGGAAAGGGCCATATCAAGTGATATTGACGACCACTACTGCTGTGAAGTGTGCCGGGGTTCCCAACTGGATACATGCCAGCCATACAAAAAAGGTAACGTGTCCTGTTGAAGAGGAACTTGAAAATTCCGGTACAGCAACTTCGAGAGGAGAAGTCTCAGAGTCAGAGATCAGTCAAGAAAGATCTGAGACTACAGGAGAGCCCTCTGAGAACAGCCGCGTCCCTCACACTATCAGAGAGTTCGAGAGAGGTGACGGAGTGCCAATCTCAGTGGAGGCAGCAGGAGAACAAAGACAAGGAGAGGTTCTCCCAGAAGCAGACGAATACAATTCAGAACCTGAATACAGTATCGAACAGGAAGGAGAGAGAGACGGAGAAGTGGTAAATTTAAATAAGAACGAATCAGAATCTTCTGATCAAGTTCCAAGCCTATCAAGAGAAAACACCATATCACAAGAGGAGGGTGCTGTCCAGCGTCCTGAAGGAAAACACCGAAACAAGACACATAGAGGTGATACATGGCCGGAAAAGTCGCCTTTTAGAATAAGAGAATTAACAAACGAGACAATAATAGAAGAAAGCGATACCTCACAAGCAGATGATCTGAGTGAAGGGGAACAGCAAGGCGAACGAAGATTAAAAAGAAAGAGAATAGCAAATCGAAGGTACACAGGTCCTGTATGGGCATATGCTACAACCTCTGAATGGCAACAAGAATTCTTAGCATTCTGTTTAGATCGAGAAGTGCCTGGCCAATACTACGGTACCTGAAGAAAAACAACAACAGGAAACCTTGGAAAAATATATTAAAAGGAAAGAAACTTTATAAACCTACCGGAAAGAGACAATTAAACCTGGATTTGACTTAAAGAAACCTGATTGCGACAAGCTGCTAACCTGAGCTGACAAAAAGGGTCCTGGAGTGAGAGAAGACGCTGTAAATACGCAAAAAGAGTTTTCCATCTCAAGTTGATTGTCGATCTACTATTCTGATTCTATACAAATATGGCTTATAACAACAAAGGAAGTAAGGTGTGTGGTTGGTTAGGACTTATGATAGGTGTTGTATGCGCAATAATGATTGTGGGACTGATTGTGGGAATGCCGTGGAGAGAGAGTGAAACTATTAATGCAACTTTAAAACCTGAGACTACCACTACAACTAATAAACTATCACCATGGGAGAAATTTGAGCAGGATGCTAGACATCTACATGAGGGAACTAATACAAAAGGGGAACTTTCTACTAATGTCTTCTATCGCTTATTAAATGAGTATGTGGAAACTATGGATACGAAAGATTGTTATGTGTGTACTAAAATTCCTTCATCTGTGCAGGAGGGGGTTACTTATCATAGCCTCCCTCTTACTTATGGGATTAGCTGCAGCTTGCTACTAACAAGATTTTATAATCAAGAGCATGTACAATACTTTTATTCAAATCTGGATGTTGTGTTTTCTTTTGTGCCTGTAATTGAATTCTTAAATAAGCTAGCTAAAGAGCATGATATAAAATTAGTTAGAGGATTCTTTGAGCCAACACTAACATTTGGAACTGCTTATGCACACCGCAACAATTTAACATGCTTACTGTCTCCTGTGGAGAAAAGCTTTTTAGATCACACAGATGATAGACGCAAAGCATTAAAAGAGAAGTTAGAAAAAGGCTTAGAAAAACGTACTTATGCAAATGATTACACCTATACTGCAATTAAAACACAAGGCAAATTAGCTATAGATGCATTACACGTAGGTAGGCTATGTATATACAGACCAAAATCCGATCAAGACAATTTGTTTGTGGGTACGAGTGAATGTAGGCATGTGTTTTTGTTTCAGAGTAAATGGACCTTCATGTTAAATGGACAAGACCCAGCGATTCCTGGAATCTATTACATCTGTGGGTTAAATGCATATCACTGTCTCCCAAAGGGATGGCATGGGACATGTTATTTGGGAATAGTTTTCCCAAAAATATACCAGATTGATGACTTAAAACAAATACCTAAATCTTCTGAAATACAACATTCTAGACAGAAACGAGAATTAGTGGCTGCTGTCATTGGTGACATATTTGGAGCAATAATCCCATCAGTTGGGGTTATTTTAAATTCTATGAAAATTCAAAAGTTGTCTACTATTGTGGATAACATGCTGACAAATTTTACAGGAGCAATATTATTAATGGATACTGAACTTGCTGCAGAAAGAGCTATGACTCTTCAAAATCGGCTTGCTTTAGACATTCTGGGGCATATTTATACTCCGTTTGCGCCAAATTTGCGTCGTTTTTTTCGACGCAAATTCGATGCAAAACTAACTCCATATTTATACTTTGGCGTTAGACGCGTCTAGCGGCAAAGTTCATGGAGTTAGCGTCATTTTTTTGCGTGAACACCTTCCTTGCGTTAATGATATGCAAGGTAGGCGTTCCCGTCTTAAAAAATGACTCCGATGCATATGCGTCGTATTTATACTCCCGGGCAAAAATGACGCCTGGGAGTGGGCGGGTCTAAAAAACCCGCATTAGCGCCGGATTTTAGCGCCTGGGTCAGGGCAGGCGTTAAGGGACCTGTGGGCTCAGAATGAGCCCAGAGGTGCCCTCCCCTGCCCCCAGGGACACCCCCTGCCACCCTTGCCCACCCCAGGAGGACACCCAAGGATGGAGGGACCCAACCCAGGGACATTAAGGTAAGTTCAGGTAAGTATTTTTTTTAAAAAAAATTGTGGCATAGGGGGGCCTGATTTGTGCCCCCCTACATGCCACTATGCCCAATGACCATGCCCAGGGGACGGAAGTCCCCTGGGCATGGCCATTGGGCAAGGGGGCATGACTCCTGTCGTTGCTAAGACAGGAGTCATTTCAATGGGGGTTGGGAGTCGTAAAAAAATGGCGCAAATCGGGTTGAGGCGATTTTTTTGCCTCAGCCTGACTTGCACCATTTGTGGACACCCATACTCCATTTTCCCCCTATGCCGGCGCTGCCTGGTGTGCGTCGTTTTTTTTAACGCACACCAGACAGCGCCGGCGGCTAATGCCGGCTAACGTCATTCAATAAATACGGCGCCCGCATGGCGCTTCAGAATGGCGTTAGCCGGCGCTAATTTTTTTGGCGCAAAACTGCGTTGGCGCAGTTTTGCGTCAAAAAGTATAAATATGGCCCTCTTTTAGCAAAGAATGGAGGTGTGTGCAAAATGCTTAATGAACGTCACTGCTGTTCATATATACCTGATAACAGTATGAAAATTAGAAACATGCTTACTAACCTGACTAGAGATAGTATAGATTTGAAGGATCTAAAAGAACCTGGAGTTTGGGAAAAATTTGGAAAAGGAATTGCCCGGGTAGGAAACTGGTTTACCAACATTTGGAATGGAGTTCTTGCTAAAATTATGCTGGGCCTACTAACTGTTTTGATTTGTCTATTAGGATTATGGGGAACATGCAAAATTAATGACAAAATTAAAAGAAACCTGTCCAAAAGAGCCAGACAGAATGAAGAAAGTGAAAGAGAGAAAATGTTCAATGAAATATGGGAAAGTTCACATAAAGGGCAAGATGTTGAAATGCGCATTATGCGCAAGGTGAAAAATTGAAGATCAAGAATTGTGTGATGACGTTCGTCATCAGAGGAGGGACTGAGAGAGCGTAGTTTAAATATCATATTTTATAGACGTGAGATGCTTACGTTGACAAAGCAACAATAATAATTAATAATTAAATGTATTAATAAACGTAAAGATTTACTCATTTATGAACACTAATGTTGAATAATAATAATAATCTTTCAATTATATGTATTATTATGATCAAAACTGTATTCATTAGAACTCGTATGTCTTAAGTTAGCATGAGTCGCGAACTAGCTGTGTAACTCTCATTTAAAAGCATATTTTTCTGTTTCTTCTGTGTGCGGACTTGCAAATGACCATGACCCAGCTATTGTTCTTTCTGTACTATTTCGAAACATGAAGGAATTTTCTCATCCGCATGCTAGCAGCTTTTAGTATAAAGCTATGTGCTTCGAAACATTAATGGACACTTCCAAGGACAATGAGACGAGGGGAAGAGAACTTTTGACCTGAGACGTGTGCCAAGATGGTGAAGTAACCCCGGACGTACCACCTACGAAAATGCTGATTATGAAGACCAATTGGAAGACAAGTTAATATCAAGAAATGACAAATGCATTACTTAATGTATAATTTGATTGGTTACCAATAATGGGGTGTAGTTACTAACCAATAGAATTTTGGGGGAATGTATTACGAAAAGGGGATAAAAACTCATGACACAAGAGACGAGACGCATTAGGTAGGGAATGATACCAATTGCATCCAGAAACTCTGTCCCTCTATTTGGTGATTTGAGACTTAGACAAAATTATCCTAGCCCATAGACTGCCCTATTACACTTTCCTCCTTATGAGGAGAGTGTCCCTTGTTTCTAATTTAGATAGATTGACGGTGAACTGTCTGATGTCCTGAAGACGAAGACTGATCCTGTATGCTGACCTATCTCGAGGAGGGTAATTATTAATGCTAACGGAATCTATTTGCCTTTCTTTCTAGGTACCAACTGCTGTATGTTTAATTAGGTATCTTAGTTAGATGTTTTCCAAATTGATGTTCTAAATTGTTTTGCATGAAGCCCAACATGCTAATGCTAATTTGAGGTTAGATGAGGTATTCATTTGACGGACGGATCTGACGTGACTGAAATGTAGTTATGCTGAACTGATATTCTATGGTTTATCATGCACTATGGTCTATTCTCTGCTAACGTATCTATCCTATGATTCTGATCATCGCATTGTTGAATGTTCATCGTAATTGCCACTTCGTGATTATGCTCTAATGCTTCTTGGTTTGAGATGAATACGTTTATTATTAGATTGTAATCAATAGGGAATAAATTCACAAATCTTCCTTTAAGGTGTGGTTATTTGAGTCTGAGAACCAATGAATGCGCCGAAGATTCATTAATGGTTATTGTGAAATATATTTTGATGTTTGGTAATCTCGTCTTACGGAGACTCACCACTGGGTCCAAAGGTTCATCGACCTAAAACGAGTCCTGATTTCTATAAATTGACATAGACGGACGCGTTAGCAGTTCGTAAGTCAATTTTAAATCTAGCTTCCAGGATCAGAGCTATTCTCAGCTGTGCTCAGATTTGCTGCAACAGCGCTGCAACAGCTTGAAAAAAACTTGAAAATTTTAACATTTAGCATGGCGTTCCCTGAGTTCAGGCCTGCAATTACAGCCTGCTGGTAGGTTCAAACCCGCAGACGGATGAAGCGTCTTCAAAGCAGGTCTTTCCTTAACTTAACAAGGAATGGCAGATGCATAAGATGTAGATGATTTCTTCTTTTTTGTGAGATACCACCATACAGGGGTGTGACCCCGTAAATTGCAGTGCCCCATAAGGAGCACTACAAAGTTAGATGCTAGCCACCTCGGGTAAGCACAGTTCATTTACGGCTGCTGTTTCATGGTTCGTATGAATTGATTACTGCCCAGGCATAGGAGCGCCTGCCAGAACAGCCACATTATCTAGCCTAGACAGTTTTTTTGTAGTAATTGTTGACAATTTTTTTAATGCTGACTGCAGAAGATTTCCCCCCGTATTTCTTGAGAGAAAGCTGGCTTAGTTTTTGTTGGAGGTCCCAAACCATTTAGGTCTAGCGAGACTAGGCTGTTCTGCATGCCCTAATGGGTAATTCTGAGTCTATGGTCGAAATTAAATATAAACTGTTCCTGGCCCAGATCTGCGTAGGTGAGACCATAGGCAAGCCTTATTTGGCAGGTGGAAAACAGCTTTATAGTTTCTGGTAATGATCTTGTCTTATCTTTACCCAGGGTGATTTCATTCCCATAAGTTAGCTTTGGTATTACCTTGGCCTTCATTACCTGAAGTAAAGGCTCTAGACAAGGACCCCAGAGTTTCTGAGATGAAATTATGAAGCTAAATAGAAGGCTGCTGCCCTTGGATTGCAAGATGTTCTTGTGGGTATTGAAAGTGCCCTTTTTATTCAGATGGATGACCAAGTATTTGTACTCTGCGCTTTGGGAAAGCCATTCCCCATTTGAATGCCACCTTTCCCATTTGGTGATCTTACTTCTGATGATGACAAGCCTAGATTTGGTGTTATTTATTTTGAGACTGTTCTTGCTGATGGAAAAGTGCAGGTTGACAGTTGTAGTGGTAGACAGATTTTGGTGTGGCTTGACAGACCCAGGCCACCCACATTAAAGCAGGTGTGCCATGCATTAGCCTCCTAATTTTGGGGGATGGCAGTTGGTGATGACCAGGGCCTCTGACAGGTCAGCAATGTACAGAGCACCAGCATGCATTCCTGCTTCAGCCTGATGTTTGTGGGGATCTTCCATAAGATGAGTGCTCTCCAGCATTACCTGCACCCATAATTTAAGAATGGCTGCTCAACAGCTCTCAAAAGGTTTGATGAACCCCTCAACCCTGCAATTTGCACCACTGGGAATCTCTAAGCATGAGATCAAAAGCAGCATTGAAATCAATAAAAGATGATTGTTGAGGCTGCGCCGACGACATACCTCCTGCCTAAGTGTGGAGTTCCGGTAGCAGGGGGTGAATTATGCATCAGTGCTGTAGTCTTGCACTGTCTACAGCCATTAAGCAATGAAGTAAATAATTGCGATGAAGCACAGAGTCAAATAAACCAGCTGATGGCTGGCAAGAGATACCTAAGCCCTCTTACCTGACAAGGGGGACCATGCAGCCGACTGCACCTCAGGGGCCTCACTGCGACAATAGCTGCATGAGAGCCTGAGGCAAGGAATACTGAGTTCCATTGTTGTCTGCCCGAATCCCCCCTCTTCTACAACCTGCCACCTTGCAATGGCGGACACCAGAGGATGACCTTGGGAAGTGCCCATTACCTGCTGTGCTACCACTGGTCCTGATCACGCTCACTTAGCCTCCTTGGAGGGGCACGAACAGCAAAGCGGCCATTTTCCTTTATGGCCTTCACCCATTGGGCTGTGCTTGGGGGTGGCTGTAGGAACAAACTGCACGACTCCTCCTGCATTTGACAACATCACTGAGCCCTGAAGGTACTTGCTGGCCTAATTGTCAGGAGTGGGGGCACCCACTCCTCTCTCACACTGGCTGGGCCACAATCCTGCAGGAGACGGCTGCATGGACCATGCCTAGTTGCAGTGAGTAGTCTGATAAACACTGCTGCTTGATCTGGATACGCAAACACCTGCTGTCACCCTCGGGTCCTTTGGCCTGCCTGCTCCACAAAAGATCTGCTGCCTGCGCCTGGCCTGCTAGCTTGATACTGCCTGTCTGCACCAAAATATTATCTGTGGTACACTGTGGGTAACACCCCAACAATATCTGCATAGCAGGCCTCCGCCTCTTGTTAATACTTGGATCAGGACTTGGTGGCCACCTTCCCCTCTTTTGGACTGGTCTCCTTTTCACCTGTGTGTTGTACACACAGAATACTTGCGATCCCACGTTGCTCTTTTTCCCTGGGGCATAAACACAACTGCCACTCCATTGACTGCTTTTAGGTACATGTGATGACTGCTACCAGCATACCTGCCTCATAAACATACTGAATTCCCTCATACAATCCAATTGGAGACCTAATCCGCCAGGGAACACATGCCACCCTCCCCTTTATATTTGGATGGTCATACTGACCTCGCGGTGGGTACTTGATGGGACATTCCCCGGGGACTCCGATTGTCACCCACTACCCTACTTCTCTTAGGCCATACTTCTGCAACTCACAGAATGGGCAGTGGAGAACCAAAATAATGTAAATTGCTTTTTGAGCAGCAGATGACATCCACCAACACTAGAAGCAACTAGGCAGATGTAAATTTTTTACCTCGAATATCCATGTACTTAATAATTCCCAAAAAGGCATACAAGTCCTCACCTATCTCTCTTCCACAGGTTCAAAATTGCATTTCTTCAAGAGCCACACTTACTGTGAGAAGCTGGCCTGGTTTGTAGTGGGTACCAGAGGTACTTACAACATATACCTGGTCCAGTGATCCACCTTAGTGAAATGTAGGCAGTGTCTAGCAGCTTAGGCTGTCTAGGGGTAGCTGTAGCAGAGCAGCCATGGCTGAACTAGGATACATGCAAAGCTCTTGCAATACCACTATAGTCACACAGTACTTATACGCAATAAAATACAATACTCAGTGTTACCAAAAATAAAGGTACTTTATTTTAGTGACACAAGGCCAAAAATATCTTAGAGGCAATACTCCTTCTGGAGGTAAGCCTTATACACAATGTATACACTAGTAACCAAAATCAGGTAAATAAACATACAATAGTGCAAACAGTGAAAAACACAATAGATTGCAATGGGCCTAGGGGCAACACAAACCATATACTAAAATAGTGGAATGCGAAAGTCGGCTTCCCCTCTAGGCAAGTGTAGTGTGTAGAGGGGTGCTGGGAGTATAAGAACACACCAAAGGTAAGTAAAGTACCCCATCCCAGAGCCTCGGAAAACAGGAGTAAAGTACAGCAAGTTATCTTAGAACACATTGGAAATCGTGGAAAAGGATTATACAAGAACCAAACAAGACTGCAAAAGACCAACAAAGGATTCCTAGACATGAAAACCTGTGGAGAGAGGAGACCAAGTCCAGAAGTCGATGAAGAGTCACAGAAGAACAGGAGCCCCTGCCAACCTGGATGAAGGTGCAAAAGTGGATTCTCCGGTTAGAAGAAAAGTACTGAAATGCACCAAAGAAGACAGCTGTGTGTTCCTTCTTGGTGCAAGAGATGTCCCATGTCGAGTCACTGGATGCAGGTTGTTTGCATCACTGGATTCCACCAACAAGTCTTGGTTCATGCAAGAATGTGTTTTGCATCAAGGAGGTGTTGCCCAGACCCAAGAGGGACCTGGGGATCTCAACTTGGACTGAGGAGACAGAGGAGGCTCTCAGCTCTTCAGAGAGCCCTCACAAGACCAGGCAGCACCCACAGGAGTCCCAGGACATGGGGACAAAGGAGCTGAAAAGTGCGGTCATTGCAGCACTACACAAAGGGATCCCACACCGTAGGAGAGCAACTCAGGGAGCTGAGCGTCACAGGATAGAGTGCTGGGGACCAGAGCCATGCTGTAAATGACAAACCTTTGGAAGAAGTGCACAGAAGCCCAAGAAGCTGCAGAGGACACAATGCACAGGGAGGCTGTCTGGCAGGGGGAGGCAATCCCTTACCTGCAACAAATGTGGACAGCTGGACCTTTGGACAGTCAGGATCACTTTGGTCCACCAACTGTGTTTCATGGATCACACTCGTCGACAGGAGAGTACCGGACGTTGTTGCAGAGAGGTGCCTGCTGAAGCAGCGAAGGGACTCCATCACTTCAAAGGAGATTACTTTGGTTCTTCTGGTGCAGGGTGAAGACAGACAGTCCTCAGAGCGTGCACAACCATCTTTACAACAATACAACACACACCTGTGTTTTCCCTAGCGCTGCCACTAAGATTAGCTGCATAGTGCCAATGCAGGCACCCCAGCACAATAGCTGTGGAATGATTGTTTCTCTGCAGGAAGATGTCCCTTCCTGCACATAAACAATTGATAATGGCAATTTGCAGAACACATAGAAGTAGCAAATTGTTATTATTTAATGATTGTTTATGTACAGGAATTGACACCTTTCTGCACATAAACAATCATGAATGGTGTTTTGCTCTTTGTACATGTGCAGCAGAATGCAGCACACATGGAAAAAGCAAAAAAAAAGGAGAAATAAAAGTATTTCTCCTAGTTACACTGGGTGGCATTAGTTTTTGGTGCTGCCTCAAGTTTACGCTTTCTCATAAATCTTGGGCAGTGTCAAAAGCAATGGGTGTAGCGTGGAAATGCCCACAGCAACACCCATTGCACGACCCTCCACCACAAAAAACTGCGTTGGGCGCCCATGTTTACAAGGTGTATTAAGCCATGCAAAGTGGCTTAGAACCCCCTTGCAAATATGGAAAAAGGGCACAGCGCGACTGGAGTGTTGCTGAAAGTAACCCTTCAGAGGCACTAGGGGCTTGTAAATAAGCCTCTGAGTGTTGGGCCTAGCAAATGCAAGCACTGGCATAGCTTAAGCACAGGGTAGTTGTTAACAGGGTTTTAAGTGGGGCAGGACCTTCCGCGTCTCTGAAGCAGATATTGAAAGAGATCCCTCTAGGTCACTATTTTGATGTCCTTCTCTTCACAAGCAAATACACTAATTGGTTTCTGAAAAATTAATGCAAAACATGTAAGGTGTTCCATGTTAGCCATGTAACCCTAGTTTATGTTTCACCTTCTACTTCATCTTGCATTCCCTAAGAATGTTTGCTTTTTACAGAATGTTGTGTTTCTGTAGTTTTTTCATGCAGCACCTTATACTTGTATAGTGCATAAGGCGAACTGATTAACCTCAGACGCATATAACGGACCAAGATTGAGAGATCTGGAATTGAGGCTGAAGGCAGTGCAAATTTCTCACAGCATTTGTCAGCGATTCAGAAGGGTGTTAAAAAGTGCATGGTCATTCAATCCTTGGCCTCTCTGCAGAGCACACAGAGAAACAGAAAAGAGGATCCTGAAGAGGAATAAATGAAGTGTAAGATACGCAGACGCTGGGGTTCAGAAAGATATGAGTAGAAAAATTGTCAATTGTTCTTGCAGAAGAAAGTAACACACAAGCACAGCTTATCTAATTTGTCATGCAGAACAGTGCAATACAGAGGCAACCAGCGATGTGCTGCATTGCATTAAAGGGAGAGATCAGAACAGCACCATATTTACTCTTTCCCTCTGCCACCACGTTTGGTTGCATTAACATTGACTTCAAATTGGCTTGTTTCATAAAAATTGATGGGAAGAATACTCTGAGAAATTCCTTTCATGCTTTAATTGTATGATCTTCAGAAGAGCAGAACAGGACCTGACCTGACTTTGCTGAGAGAAGACTTTCTGCTGATTTTCACCTGTTCAGGGTGTTGAGCTTTATGCTTGAGCACTTATATATACCTCTTGAACATTGAACGTGGTTTATCTGAGACTGACACCTTCCCCATAGAATTTCCCCTTGCTACTTTATTTAGAATAGGGATATTCCTTTATGGAACCTGCTTGGTTAATATTTTGTTTTTGCTGTATTTCATTTTATTTTGTATATTCTTTCTGATTATATCCTAATTTAGATTGCATGATCACATAAATTTGTATGCTCTTACGATATATTTTTTTCAGTTTTACTGACTGATTTAACTTGTACCCTGAACTAAGGGCCAGATGTATCAAGCTTTTTTGCATTCGCAAACGTTTCGAATAGCAAAAATTGGCTGTTTGTGAATGCAATGTGAAAATACGGAATCGAAAATGTTTAGATTTTTTGCGAATATGACATGGTTTTTCGTGTCGAAATGAGTGTATCGCAAATAGCGACATGAAATAATGAATCGCTATTTGCGAGACGCAAACTGCGACAAAGTTTAGCGAATTGCAGATAGCGATCCGCAAAATCATGGTGCAGTTTTCGATACTCTGATTGCGACACGCAAAACCATGTCGCAATGGGATGCATCAAAAAGTCGCAAATTGTGAAAATTCGCAGAATTGCCTTTTGCACATGCAATTTACCACAAATTGAAATCAGGTGGTACCTGTAGGAGGCTGGACTGGCTTGTAGTGAGTACCAAGGGGTACTTGCACCTTGCACCAGGCCCAGTTATCCCTTATTAGTGTATAGGGTGTCTAGCAGCTTAGGCTGATAGATAATGGTAGCTTAGCAGAGCAGCTTAGGCTGAACTAGGAGACGTGTGAAGCTACTACAGTACCACTTAGTGTCATATGCACAATATCATAAGAAAACACAATACACAGTTATACTAAAAATAAAGGTACTTTATTTTTATGACAATATGCCAAAGTATCTTAGAGTGTACCCTCAGTGAGAGGATAGGAAATATACACAAGATATATATACACAATAGCAAAAATATGCAGTATAGTCTTAGAAAACAGTGCAAACAATGTATAGTTACAATAGGATGCAATGGGGAAACATAGGGATAGGGGCAACACAAACCATATACTCCAGAAGTGGAATGCGAACCACGGATGGACCCCAAACCTATGTGACCTTGTAGAGGGTCGCTGGGACTATTAGAAAATAGTGAGAGTTAGTAAAATAACCCCCCCCAAGACCCTGAAAAGTGAGTGCAAAGTGCACCAAAGTTCCCCTAAGGACAAAATAGTCGTGTTAGAGGGAGACTGCAAGGAAAACACAAATCAGCAATGCAACAACGATGGATTCCTGTCTGAAGGTACCTGTGGAACAAGGGGACCAAGTCCAAAAGTCACAAGCAGCTCGGAGATGGGCAGATGCCCAAGAAATGCCAGCGGTTGGTGCAAAGAAGCTCTTACTAGGCTGAAGAACTGTGAATACTGCAGGAACGACAAGGGCTAGAGACTTCCCCTTTGGAGGATGGATCCCCCACGCCTTGGAGAGTCGTGCAGAAGTGTTTTCCCGCCGGATGGACGCCAACAAGCCTTGCTACACGCAAATCGTGCGTTTGGCGTTTTTGGACGCTGCTGGGGCCCAGGAGGGACCAGGAGGTCGCAAATTGGACCTGCAGAGAGAGGGGACGTCGAGCAAGACAAAGAGCCCTCACTGAAGCAGGTAGCACCCGGAGAAGTGCCAGAAACAGGCACTACGAGGATGCGTGAAACGGTGCTCGCCGAAGTTGCACAAAGGAGTCCCACGTCGCCGGAGACCAACTTAGAAAGTCGTGCAATGCAGGTTAGAGTGCCGTGGACCCAGGCTTGGCTGTGCACACAGGATTTCCGCCGGAAGTGCACAGGGGTCGGAGAAGCTTGCAAAGTCGCGGTTCCCAGCAATGCAGCCCAGCGAGGTGAGGCAAGGACTTACCTCCACCAAACTTGGGCTGAAGAGTCACTGGACTGTGGGGGTCACTTGGACGGTGTCGCTGGATTCGAGGGACCTCGCTCGTCGTGCTGAGAGGAGACCCAAGGGACCGGAGATGCAGCTTTTTGGTGCCTGCGGTTGCAGGGGGAAGATTCCGTCGACCCACGGGAGATTTCTTCGGAGCTTCTGGTGCAGAGAGGAGGCAGACTACCCCCACAGCATGCACAAGCAGGAAAACAGTCGAGAAGGCGGCAGGATCAGCGTTACAGAGTTGCAGTAGTCGTCTTTGCTACTATGTTGCAGGTTTGCAGGCTTCCAGCGCGGTCAGCGGTCGATTCCTTATCAGAAGGTGAAGAGGGAGATGCAGAGGAACTCGGCTGAGCTCATGCATTCGTTATCTAAAGTTTCCCCAGAGACAGAGACCCTAAATAGCCAGAAAAGAGGGTTTGGCTACCTAGGAGAGAGGAAAGGCTACTAACACCTGAAGGAGCCTATCACAAGGAGTCTCTGACGTCACCTGGTGGCACTGGCCACTCAGAGCAGTCCAGTGTGCCAGCAGCACCTCTGTTTCCAAGATGGCAGAGGTCTGGAGCACACTGGAGGAGCTCTGGACACCTCCCAGGGGAGGTGCAGGTCAGGGGAGTGGTCACTCCCCTTTCCTTTGTCCAGTTTCGCGCCAGAGCAGGGGCTAAGGGGTCCCTGAACCGGTGTAGACTGGCTTATGCAGAATTGGGCACATCTGTGCCCAACAAAGCATTTCCAGAGGCTGGGGGAGGCTACTCCTCCCCTGCCTTCACACCATTTTCCAAAGGGAGAGGGTGTCACACCCTCTCTCAGAGGAAGTTCTTTGTTCTGCCATCCTGGGCCAGGCCTGGCTGGACCCCAGGAGGGCAGCTGCCTGTCTGAGGGGTTGGCAGCAGCAGCAGCTGCAGTGAAACCCCAGGAAGGGCAGTTTGGCAGTACCAGGGTCTGTGCTACAGACCACTGGGATCATGGGATTGTGCCAACTATGCCAGGATGGCATAGAGGGGGCAATTCCATGATCATAGACATGTTACATGGCCATATTCGGAGTTACCATGGTGAAGCTACATATAGGTAGTGACCTATATGTAGTGCACGCGTGTAATGGTGTCCCCGCACTCACAAAGTTCAGTGAATTGGCTCTGAACAATGTGGGGGCACCTTGGCTAGTGCCAGGGTGCCCTCACACTAAGTAACTTTGCACCTAACCTTTACCAGGTAAAGGTTAGACATATAGGTGACTTATAAGTTACTTAAGTGCAGTGAAAAATGGCTGTGAAATAACGTGGACGTTATTTCACTCAGGCTGCAGTGGCAGGCCTGTGTAAGAATTGTCAGAGCTCCCTATGGGTGGCAAAAGAATTGCTGCAGCCCATAGGGATCTCCTGGAACCCCAATACCCTGGGTACCTTAGTACCATATACTAGGGAATTATAAGGGTGTTCCAGTAAGCCAATGTGAATTGGTAAAATTGGTCACTAGCCTGTTAGTGACAATTTAAAAGTAATGAGAGAGCATAACCACTGAGGTTCTGGTTAGCAGAGCCTCAGTGAGACAGTTAGGCACTACACAGGGAACATATACATGCACACCTATGAGCACTGGGGCCCTGTGTGACAGGGTCCCAGTGACACATACATATAGGCCACAAACCTATGAGCACTGGGGTCCTGACCAGCAGGATCCCAGTGACACATAACAACCATACTGAAAACATGGTGTTTTCACTATGAGCACTGAGGCCTGGCTATCAGGATCCCAGTGAGACAGTGAAAACAGTGACAAAACCCTGACATACACTCACAAACAGGCCAAAAGTGGGGGTAACAAGGCTAGAAAGAGGCTACCTTCTCACAGTACCCAGGTGCAACCTATATAAAGATGCCCAGAATGCCTCAGCCCCTCTTCCACAATGGCTGCACTCTACGTGATGGTGAGGAGGATGAGGATCTTGGCAGGTTTGAGGAGAGGGAGGAGGAGACAGGAGAGCATTTTCAGAGTCCACATAACCCTTTTTGACCAGACAGAGGAGGAAATCTATGAGAAGAACAGGTTAAGCTCAGCCATGATACTTGACCTGATATCTGATCTACAACCCATACTGCAGCGCACTACACACAGGACCAATAGCATACCCACCCATGTGCAGGTATTATGCTCTCTGCACCTATTAACCTCTGGGAGCTATCAAGGGGTGATACCAGCAGCAGGAGGGGTCTCACAGAGTGCTCTCTCACGATTCTTCAAAGCATTTCTAAATGTCATGTTGAGCAAAATACAAGAGTGCATAAGGTTCCCCAACACCCCACAGGAAATAACATAAAATCGAAAAGCAATTTTTATCAGATTGCACAATTCCCTCATGTCATATGTGCCATCAATGGGACACAAGTAGCTATCTGAGTATGTTTATCGGCACCGTAAAAAACATAATTCCATGAACATACAGGTGATTAGCAATGCTTCTAACATCATCACTGATCTTGTGGCCAGATACCCAGATAGCACACATGACTCCTACATCTTTCTCCACAGCGGGATTCATACAAGACAGCTAGCTGGGGAGTTTGGCGAAGGATATCTACTGGGTAAAGAAATAGATGACTATGATGCATTGAAGTAATAGTGACATCAGTACTCATTTTACCCTCTGTTCATTCCAGGAGACAGTGCCTGCACAGTGCCCACCTACGTACTGATGCCCTACCTGAACCCTGCAATGCCTGCAGAGAGGAGGTACAATGCTGAACACAGGGCAACCTGCAGTGCAGTGGAGCTGACTTTTGGTCTCCTGAAGAGCC
The DNA here is from genome assembly GCF_031143425.1 of Pleurodeles waltl. Classification (NCBI taxonomy): domain Eukaryota; kingdom Metazoa; phylum Chordata; class Amphibia; order Caudata; family Salamandridae; genus Pleurodeles; species Pleurodeles waltl. The sequence goes on from NC_090445.1 coordinate 1,304,225,535, forward strand.
GCTTCAGGTGCATCCATAAGAGTGGAGGGGCACTACAGTACAGCCCAAAGACGACATGTAAAATAGTGGCCGCATGTGCATTGTTGCACAACATAGCAACAAGAAGGCGCATACCGGTTGAACCAAAGGAGCTGGACTCAGATGAAGATGGTGATCCCTTACCACCCCATCACCCAGTAGACAGGACCAGTGCAGCAGAGAGCAGGCAAAAACGTGCTGACATTACGCACAACCATTCCTAATGTAAGTAATGACAACACCACTGCAATTTAATGTCTTTCTGCAGTTAGCAACTTTATTACCTTGACTTCAGGTAACGTATGTGTCAATAGGACATAGCCATGAACCATAGGCTACCATGTGCAAATAACAGTGTCACACTATTAGCATCATAGTAGAACTGTACATGTTACAGTAGTCCCCTGTAGGCCTTAAGATTACTTCCTACGTCCACGCACTCTACTTGAGTGCTCAGTGGCCTCACTGGCACCTCTTGTAGCGGGTTCACTGGCAGTATTGTGTCTGGTACTACGACGGCTAGGATCCGTCACAGGGGCTGTAAGACTGCTGAGGATAGAGGCCTCCCTCCTCACTATCTCCACCACCCAGTTCACTGTTCGTAGCACTGTGTGCTGTCTGCATTGCATCCAGGACATTGGTTATTTGCACCAAGCCCTGTGCAACGTCCCGACTGCAGTGTGCCACCTCCACCTCTATGCCCACAGAATGTCGTGACATCATGGCAGTTGAGCTACCAAGCCGTTTGACTGATCTGCAGAACCCATTAAAACTTCTCATGAATTGGTGAAGGCGCCTACGGTGGCTGACACGCTCCTGCTGATTCTCAGTGCTGATGTCCCTAATGGCATTTGTCAAGTCCTTTGTGTTTTTGGCTGCTGTTTGCTGTCCCTCATGCAGTGACTCCAAATGCATGTTCATTGTGCCCATGTTCTGATTGAATGACACCAACTGCCTGTGCATTGACCTTGAGTGTTTGAAGTGTTCAACATGGAAGCTTCAAGTCCACCAAAGATTGATGGGCCCTCTCTTTCCTCTGTATACTGTCTGGCTTCATCGTGACACCTCCTGAGGGGAGTTGTCTGACGCTGGATCATGGACTGCTGTGTTCCTGTGGATCTATCCTCTGGTGGTGGTGTGGGGAGTTCATCCAGCATCTCATCTGAGTCCAGGTTGTGCTCTGGGAGTGGTAACACCCTTGCCTGTGTCTGGTTGGTGCAATACTGAGAGACTTACTTGTGTTGGAGTCAGGCTGTAGCTGTGTATCAGCATCCCCCACATTTCCACTTTCTGCTGCAGCAGGGCCCGGGACATCTGCAACAACAATGTGCAGCATGTCATTAATGTATATATCACAATTAGTAGCACAATAGTACATTTTCTGCTCTGACATCGTATCACTGTGACGTGTGTGTGTTGTTTCTCTATGTGGCTTAACACCAAGTTGTTTTGAATGTGGTTCATTGACCTTCGGATTGTGGCCTATCACTCCCATAAGGCATTGTTGGGTTGTATGTAATATATAGCTATTTCTAGGGGGAATTTGTACATGCACATATGGGGATACGCATCATTACTGCCCTCACCTTTGCTGGTGCTGGGTGTCCCTGAGGTGTCAATGTCAGTGACACCACTGACGGCTTCCAGGAGCAGTGTGGACTCTTGTGAATTTCCTCCACAGAGCGCTGCGCAACACCCGCTGCACAGATTTTTGTCTGGATTTCCAACCAGAGTTTCCTTTTCTCACTTTCAGGGACCTGTAGTGAGTTCTTCCCAAAGAGTTTGTCATGGTTTCTGACAACCTCCTTAGTGAGCACCTCCAATTCCTGTTCACTGAATTTGAGCTTGCGCTTCCTGTCTCCCTTGTCCTTCACCTTCCCATCAGTGGCCATGTTGCAATTTTGTCCTGGCTGGTTCACAAGGCTGGCTCATTGGTGCTGGGCTGCGTTTCCCTGCCTGCTCATGTGGGTGTGGCTCCTGGAACCAGCATGGGCTGACTCACTTCCTGGTGGTGATGTCCTCTGGCTGTTCTGGTTTTCCGTTGTCGCAATTTGCGATTTTCAGGTACTGAATCGCAAATCATTTGCGATTCGGTATTTACTAATTGCAAATTGCGTTTGCAAATTTTAAGAAATCACAAATACTGACTCGCTATTTTGCATTTTCTAAAATAGCGATTTCTTAAAAATCGCTATTTTAGAAATGCAAACCGGAAGCTTAATACATCTGGCTCTAAATTCTTAAGAAAGCCCTTAAGGTCTGGACACCACCTGTCTTTCACTTTATTTGAAATACCTTGCCAATGTTAGCTCCTTTCTTACATTTCAAGTCAACAGACACAGGTCCATGTGACCAGTAGGGTTTTTTTGTTGTTGATTTTACTAAGAGCATAAGATTTATGAAGGCCACTCCATCATACTCTCATTATGCAATTGCTTCACCAACTTCGCACACCACTGGTCTATCTTTACATGAAGTTGCAGAAAGGACCATTCCATATGGCCCATATCTTGCATTTTGCCTGTCTGGAAAAACTCTTACTTTCTCCGAAATTGTAGATTCAATGAGAATGGGAGTGTCTTAAACATAGTAAACAGTGAAGAAGTGACCACAGATCAATGTCAGAACTCTGCTCTCTTCTACAGTCCTGCCATATACCTTCAGCTCTGTTAGCTAAGTTGCAGAGTGAAAAACTATTTCTATATTATGTGCATTTAAGGTCAATCAGTGAGCACATTATATTTGATCAGCTAGTTAAAACCAATACAGAACTATGTAGTAACATATTGCATAGCATGGAACATAAAAACATATAAAATAATAAAGCTAGTCATGTGATACAGCCCTAGCGAAGCAAGCTGTGTACAAATGTGGTTATCACTGACATCCAGACAAAGAACGATTGATTATTGTTGGACCTGGCCGTCTCTGCAGGGTCATCTCCAAACTTTTTTCCTTCACTCTCCCTTTTTTCTGAACCCATTTTTGTTGGCTCTGAAGACTCTGCACATTCTACCACTGTTAACCAGGGCTAAAGTGATTGTGCTCTGTCCTGAAAACATGGTAAAATTGGCGTACACTCAATTGGCCTATTTAATTTACTATACATCTGTAGTAACGTGGTATTACATGTACCCAGGGACTATAAATTAAATGTTACTAGTGGGCCTGCTGCACTCATTTTGCCATCCATCTAAGTAGTCCTGTGTGTGCAGTTTTAAACTGGTATTTCAACCTGGCAAAATAATCCTTTGGTCAGGCCCAAACCTTCCTTGTTAATACATACAAGTCATCCCTAAGATAGGCCCTAAAGAGCCAGAGGGCAAGGTGCAATAAATTTAAAATGTCGGACATGCACTTTTAAATTTGACATGTCCTGGTGGTGAAAATCTCTCAAATTCCTTTTTCAATGCAGCAAGGCCTGCCTCTCCCATTGGAGCTACCTTATTACTTTTAATAAGCAATAATTTTCAAATGGGAGGAGGAAATCCATTCATGTTTTGTGTCTTTGGAATTGTGATCCTCTCTCAAGCTAAAGTCAGATTTTAAATTACTATTGTGAAAATGGCACTTTTAGAAGGGTGGCATTTTCCTGCCTTAGCCATTTAGTGCATGTAGCCAGTTTCAGAGTCACATGACTTGGTGTAGCTGACAGTCTGGGTGTTTCAGGATCAGCCAACACTGGCAGAATGGGAGGGCGGACTTGAGTATAGCCCTACTTACACTTGAAAAGATTGTTTCCTGTATCCACACAAAGGGCTGTATTCCCCCTGTAGTTAGTCTGGAGCCAGTACAGGGAATGCAAGAAGTCTATGGATTTCAAAGCAAACCTCTAGAAGCTTTTCCCATGTCAACAGAAGGCCCGGGTATAAATATTGGACCCCATGCACCAACTTTTCAGACACTTCTGGGCCTGTGGATACTCTGGTGGGAAGAAGGACTGCTGTGCTGCTGAAAGGACTGCCACCCTGCTGAACTGCTGCTCCGAAACACTGCTGCCTTTCTGTGTTGCCCTGCTGCCTGCATCCCTGTTGCTGGGGGGGGGGAGGGACTGGACCCTCACATGTTGATCCCAGGACCCCAGAGTCACTCCAAGGGCTAGTTGGCTGTCCTCCTGACTAGAGCCTTATGTACAGAAGACTCCAATAATCTTGAACCCAGCACCTGAGGTCTGCTGTCTGCTAATCCTACCTTGCCATATAGCGGCACCTCAGTGATGAACCCATGGAAGTGGGCCTGAATGTGATCTGCCAGCCTATCTCTGGATCCAGCCGAACCAATGCATCACCTTGGCACAAACTTGAGAAGAACCCATGCATCGCCTCTGCTGTGAGGGTTCTCTCAGCACAAAGATTCAGCTTAGAGCTCATATCTTGCATTGGAACTGCTGCTGTGCAAAACTTCTCCAATGCAGGTCTTCGTATTACAAGCCCTCATTGACGGCAGCCTTGACAAAGACAGAAGTTGTCACATTGCATCCATGCAGCTCTTTGGAACCAATTACACACCTTGACTGTACACCACATCCTCAACATACGACCATATAATGCTCTGCAACCAGTATCCGAAGCTGATGCTTTGTGCTTTTTGGCACTATTTTCACTGAAATTTTTAACATTACATAACTCTGTTCCTATTGATTAGATTTTTGTCATTTTGGTCTTGTTTATTTATAATAACAAACTTACTCTTTTTCTAAATGGCTGTGGGCTTTTGCTTGTATTGTGTTTTAACTCCATTACTGTTTGTAGTGCTGCAATAATTTTTCACAAATTTCCTCTAAAGTATGCCTGACTGGTTGGTACCAAGCTACCAAAGGGTTGAGCAAAGGTGAGCACAGGTTAGTTTGTAGTTTGCTTGTGTCTCACCCTAAAAAGAATTGTGGTTACTCCCCCTCAACTCGTATCCCAATCTCTTACAATTAACTGAACCTAAAAATGGACAAATAGGCAAATGGGGTAATCAGATTTTTACTTCATTGCCACACAATCTGCACACATTAGACACATTACTATATTTTTGCCAGGAATGTCTAGTTTAATAAAGTGGTAAAGTGTTGATAGGATATCTTTGTATGCTGGGTTCAGGAAATGTATTTAATCTATATTTTCAATAGTTTTAACATTTTGAATTTGCTAATTTCTGTCTCAAAAATTGTCTTTGCTGACAAGGAAAAATGATAGCCCTGGTTCAGGCTGAGATACCTGGTTTTACAATGCCTAGAGTAATTAAACAATTGATTGTAACTGTTCCTTAAAGGATTGCTGAAAAGCAACCAGATTAGGCTGTGTAAAGATTTTTGCCGGTGAGTGTGATATGGAATCCAAATAATACAGTAAAACCTTCTCATCAAGTAAAGGGCTTTGGATTAAACCAAACATAAGCATCACATGCATTAAGTAGTTCCATGAGGTAGGTCAAGATTCTCCTGTAATTCTTTATTCGTGAAAGAGTGCTAGTTCAGATTTAATATGCCTGTATGCCCCCACTTTGAATATTCAGCTTTACGTTTGCTAACTCATTTAGGAATAAAGTTCATGCCTGGATTCAGAACATTTCTACAGAGTTTTTATAAGCCAAATGCTACAGTCTCCATTAGTATAACTAAAGACAAGAGTGTATTTCATTTTAGGTACAATAATATTGAGGGCAGCAGTCAAAAGTAGTCCTATTTAAATACTATGTACTTTATTTTGGCAGTGTTGAAATTTAGGAAAAAGACCTGAATACCCACAAATTGGTCCTTGTCTGGTTCACAATGTGATTTGGCTAAACTTGAGGATATCTTGTCAACATTACCAACCAGGCTGTTTCACTGAGGGTTATTTTGAGAGGAGCAAGGTGAACGTTCGGTATTAATGTCACTTTTCCATAGTCTAGCCTGGCTAAGACTAGGAGTTGCACTGTCTTCTTACAATCAGGTTGAGGGATGAATAATAGGTATTTGTTAAGGAGGCTACATTAAAATTAAGGTCTGAGGGTGGAGGAGATGATGTGTGCTTAAATGTCCATGTTTTCGGCTCTCCCCAAGCATTTAGTTCAATCATCGATGGCTTGTTTATTGTTTAAAGTCTTTAAATGATTGAGCCATTCCTGCACAGTGGGGTAAATGTGAGGAGAAATTATGTGGAATCCAATCTCCAGGAAGTTCTGTTTAAGGTGATTCTAGACAAGCCAGGTTTGGTCCTTTGCAAATGTGTTGTTGAGGTGGATAATGTCAATCAAATAATTATTTTGGGGTACAGTTCATTGTCATTTACCCACATTTGGTAAACCAGATTGGAGCATGGATTACATCAGTCAGCCATTCCATGTAGAAGTTAAAGAGTGTGGAACAGTGGACAAAGCCTTGGGGGACTCCTAGCTTCACCTGGAATGAGTTGGATAAGGAGCCCTCCAATTTGATTAGATGTATGCGGTTGTCTGAAACAGAGGAGAACCATTTGAGTAGCATTTTTTGCAAATGCCACACTGTGCTTGAGCGTGTTCATCGGGTTGTTATAGTTGAGAGTGTCAAAGGCTTTGGATAAATTCAAGAGAATGAGAAGGCAAGAGTTGCTTTGGTCCAGGAGTTGGACAACATCATTCACAATGTGTAGGAAGGCCATTTCTGTGCTGTGGCCCAGTCTGAAAATTGGATTGGCATTAGCTCAAGTAGGCTAAATCTTTCAATGTGCTGACAGGGTTGGGTGAAGGCACATTTTGTGAGTTCTTTTGCCGGGAAAGCAAGGTTGATTATTGGTCAAAAAATATTTAGATCTGTCAGGTCAGTGCTTTTTTTATTCATTATAGTTGTCACTTTACTAAGTCTGGGAATGGGTATTGGGTGAGTGATGTGTTGACAGTCTTGGTCAATAGAGTGGAGAAAAGGTGACTGAGATCATTTGTGGGGGGCACCCAGGTCACAATGCTGGGCCCAGGGGGATGGGGTCCCTGGGGCCTAGAGGGGACCATGTTAGCTACCTCTCCCAAAAAAAAAAAGAATAGTTAGGCTGGGCCTCAAAGGATTGGGTCCCGGGCTGAGATCGTCCCTGGGTAGAAAGGCCACAGCACAGGATTGGCAAGGGATTGACTTTCAACCCACAGCTTTTGATGGCAAAAACATGTAAATATTCCATCACTAAAAATGTTTAACACTCAAAACACTAGTAAATAAAAAGACACACATGAGATACCTGAACTTGAACCTTCAACCTACTGAGTGACAGTGTAATTGCTGTCCCAGTAGGCCATTTATTTATTTATTTTTTTAAAGCAAGAGGACCGCAGATGGAATCTCAAGGCCCCTACAGTCCTAGCAAGCTTCCCATATACCGCAGCAGACAGCATTGCTCCCACAAGCAGGGAGCTGATTGAAGTAACAGCTCCCTGCTTGTGGGAGCAAAGCTTTTATTTCTTTCCCTGTATGCAAAATTGTGTATAGGGAAACGATTGAAAGCTCTGCTTTCTGCAAGCAGCTTCAACCAAGCAAAAGCAAACAGCTGTGTTCCAGGGGTTGGCACCCAGGGACATAACAGGAGCTGGCCCTGGGGGGTCATTGGGTCCTTTAGGGGGGCTGTGCAGTCCCCCTAAAATGTGAACTAGCTCCAGGGAGGTGGTGATCCTCGGGGCCGAGAGTCCATTACGGAGCCCCTTCCTTCTTTTAATTCAGCTCCCGGCAGGTGGCAGACCCTGGGACTGTGGGGGACTGACCACATAGCCCTTCTTAATTTTGATTAAAGCCCTAAGGAGGTGGTGGTTGCCTGAGGCTGTGTGGGACCACATGGAGGTGCTGTCCCTGGGGCTGCAGGGGCTGCGCAGAGCCTTTGCATCCCTATATATACACATTTTTGTTTGCTTTAATATTTCAAAAACTACTCAACAGATTTACACTGTATAACAAAAAAGATTCTTTCTGGACCAAGAGCTACAGTTCTGCCAAACTTGATATAATTCCATCCAGTGGTTCGGTGCTATTCCTGTTCAAAATAACCATGGAAATTAACATGGAGAAAGCATGTGTTGTCCCCCCTTTTTCTCTGCCCCCTCTTGACAGATCACCCTGAAACTTTTCAGACAGCAGCTAACATAAGCGTTAAGTTTTTGGGAAAATTTCATGAAGATTGAAACTAGGTCCTAACTATAACTACCTATTGGCAACCACGAGTTGGTAATATATATAGATGTGTAAATATTAATTTCACAAAAGCAAGTTGTCATGCACTTGCAGAGTGTTACCATTGATGAAGGGATTTATTGTGCTAACACCAATTCAAACAATAAAGAAACAGGCAAGTGTGTTTTGGCTTTCGCCCTTTCTCAATGCTTAAGACTCAGAACACTCCAAATCTATTTAAATCACTGCATCGTGTTAAAAGAACAACATCAATAATGAACTACCAAGCTTAACGCAATAACCACATCATTTAACTTGTTGGTTAAGGCAGCCATTTGTAAGTTAGTAGCTACTACCATGATAAATATTCTAGCGCCGCTTGAAATGAACTGTTGCGTGCATGTTGTTTCATCAACTGTCATGCAATGAATTATTCTTTGTCTTGGTTAATTAATAACCCAATTTTGTACAGTGCAAACTTAGATGACATAATATTGTAATTTATAGCACTATAACTCGTGCACTTACGAACAGAATCACATAACATTTAAGAAGCATTCAAATTACACTGTATAATTCATTAGATAAACTCATTGCCTATGAATAGAACTCATCGCAAACACCCCGTACCAAATCAATGATACCAGGCTACTCTCAGCAAAAAGAAACTCATTTGTTATCAAGTAGCGTAAAAAAGAAGCAATCATAATCATACCCTTATTCAAGGTAGTAGCTTTTAATAGTATCCTGTATCACGCCCTGGATGGGTTGGTAATGTCGTCTTTTATTGGTTATGCTAATGTTACTGTGTGCCTCCACAATTCTTAACCAAGATTTGTCCATAATTTCTCATCTTCATTAAGGAATTCTTAACCTTGATTTGTCCATAATTTCTCGTCTTAATTCAGGCCTGCAAGTGTCATCGTGCATAACCTTATGATGTAACATGATTCAGGTTGTCTTAACTCCTACACTCTATCTTCCCCTCTACTGACTTGATCACTATAGAAAAATGTAACTGATTTTTGTCGATCTGATGTTCACCTGAAAGTGCCTAGCCACTGCGTAAGTGCCATCCTGGTTGCCCATTGCTCTCATATGTTCCAAGATCCTTTTCTTGGCTGTGTGAATTATGCTGCCCATGTACTTTTTGCCACATGAACACGCTAAACAATAAATCACAAAATCCCCCTTCACCTTGCAACTGTGTTTACATGCTTTACACTGTGTGCATGGATAAAATCCAGTTACGTGATTTTTACTGACTTTTGATTCTGTGCAGTAGCTATGTACTAACAAGTCCTTCAAAGAAGTGCTACTTCTGTATGTTATCAGAGAAGACACAGTAAGTGAGTTTGCAAGAAGCACCAATTCTTTTTCATGATCTTATAAAAATCTCTAGACCCATCAGAGAAATTGGTTATCATTCTGGAAACCTGTGGTTGTTTTGTTTACCCTGACTAGTAAACAATATGCCTTTTTCTATCAACTTTTTCTGCCTTCTGAGATGCATCATCAAGTAAGTTTCTGGGATACCCACTATTGAGAAATCTAACAATATAATCCCTTTCAGTTTTCTCATACTTCTTGGAAGAGAAGCAATTGTGCCTAAAGCACAATAACTCTCCATAAGAAATGATTTTATTCAAAGTCCCAAGATGCTGAGTAGTCATGTGTACTAGGGAGTTACCTGCCATTGGTTTCCTGTACCGTTTAGTGTATAACTGGTTGTCCTGTACATAGACCAACTGATCTAAAAATGGTGCCTCAGTATCACTTATTTCACTTGTGAATTTCAATTTCATATCATTGTCGTTCAATCTAGTTACATATTCTTCCACTGACTGTCTCAAGCTCTTCCACATTATGAACAGGTCTTCCATGTATCTGGCCCATAGGGCCATCTGTTCCACCCAGCCATCATTGGTCTCTGATCTGGCCAGGTGCTTCTCCCAGCAGCGTACAAAAAGATTTGAGTAGCTTGTGGAGAAGCTCTTTCCCATGACATTTCCCTGCTGTTGTTGATATGGTTGTCCTGAAAATATAAAAATATTGTATAGGCAGAAGGCTGTCATTTCCAATAGCATCTCATTATATTCAAAGTATTTGAGAGGTCTGCTCTTGAGGAAGAACTCTATCGCCTCCAAACCAGAATCAAAGGATATACATGTATACAAACTTGTATATTGAATGCGATTAGGAAGAACACTCATTCCTATTGTATATCCTTAATGAGTCTCATATAGTCACATCCTAAACCCAATTCAAAGAATCATGGGGAGTCTGGGAAAATAGACATGATTTCACTTTGAAATTGCTTTTACCACTCCTCTGTGTTATCCATACAATCTTCAAACTGTTTGTTGATTCCACTGTATCTTCGTGTATCACTGCCAGAATGTCATTCTCTAGCTCCTGCACTGGGACAAATGTATTGAGATCTCTGCCTGTTAAAGTACCCGTCAATTCCTCTATAGTAGTGTTACTTATTGTGAGTCTTTTAGGGTGGAGAACAAGCACCTTCATGAGCTTTAACTTCCTTATGAAGTGAAATAAGTAAATGGGAATTTGTGTGAAATTTAATCCAATAAAGGACAAAATGCCAGACCTAATTGGAGGACTTGCATTTCTATATATGTTAATTCTCTAGTAGACAGATTCACCACCATCAAATTTGTATCACATACTTTCAATGTCCCCCTCCTCCTCTTCCCCTTTTGCTCCTATTCAATCTCTGTCAATGGGGATGTACATTTCCCTATCTGGTCTCTCGTCTCCTTGATCCGGAGGCTGTGCTTGATGAGTGATCTTCCTGTTTCTTTCTCTGATCAATTGATATTCCTGAGAAAAAAATATTGCCGTTGTTCTTGCACTTGATGTCACCTGTTCTCTATTGCTCTCTCCCTCAGATTGATCAGTCTCCACCTCTGAGGCTTCGCTGGTGCTTGTTTCCTTGAGATTCCTTGCTTGATTGAGTTGTTTCCTGGGACTATTAAATCGTTTCGCAAAGGTCAACACACGCCCTGACTCATAATCCCGCTCATCATGTGCAAATTTGTTTTGCTTGTGTTATTTGATCTTATTCTCATACATAGTGAGATGTACCTTCATTTGCTTGCATAGTTCCTCCTTTGTGGTGTTATCAGTGTTCAATATGATTTGTTCTTCTATTTTTTTTATTCTCCACTAGTACCCTCTCGGTCAGTGATAGCATAATAAATATTTCCACTATGAAGTAGCCTACCAACATTTTCTAATTTTCTTTTTGTATGTTCTTTCGAGGGCTTGAAAGAGACCATGAAGTCTGTTAGTCAGGGGAGTACATTTCCTGACTAACACGCTTCACTGCAGAAATATTTAGAAGTTGACAGGATACCAAGGGGACTACATATTTATACTATTCCATCCTACAAGAATCCAGATCCCCAGCTGCTCCAGAAATGGGCTGAATACACATCAGCCTCTGCAAAGGGGAACTGCTACTGCCCCAGGCCAAAGGCCATGTAAAGTGGTGGTTGGATTAACGTATAGCAATGAAAGTTACTTAATGTTAAAGAAAACATAGAAATTCACTTTGAAAAAACATAAGTTACAGGGACATTATAGTTAGGAAATACAATTAAAAAGAACATAGAAATTCAGTTAAAAAAAGGTTTCAGAGACGTTATAGTTAGGCTCACATTTCACATGTACAAAAAATAGACATTCAGCAGCTATAGTTAGAGTTATCGCAAGTAACCATAACTTGTACCCTAAGGTAACTATAACTTGCTCCATTTGTGACGATTCATCAAACGGAGCTAAAGTTATTAACAAAAAAATGCTTCTTCTATAAAAACTAGGTCTTTGCTATAACTACTATAATAAATATATATATATATATATATATATATATATATATATATATATAAATGTATATTACCTAGTGGTGGTCACCACTAGGTAGTTATAGTTAGGACCATGTTTCCAAAGGAAAAGCATTTTTTGATTTGCCTATATGTTTGGGACCGTTTGATGAACCTTCATGATATTTTCCCCCAAAAAGTGTTGCTGTGATTTTTGTGGCACATGGAAAGTTTTGGGGTTGCGTTTCCGTTGTATATTTCTGTGGGATTCTTTAGACAAGACTACAGGCCGAACCACTGGATGGAATTACACCAAATTTGGCAGAAAGCTAGCTGTTGGTACACTGATTATGCTTTTGCTTAACTGGTGTGAATCTGTTCCTTAGTTGAAGGAGAAATACATCTGGCTGAGAATAATTTGTGAAATTCACAATTGTTTTGTGAATATATAAGTGAATAGAAGCGTTGCAATTGGCTGACCGCAACCTAACTGCAAAGTTGCCATTTTATTTCACGGGAAACCTTCCCTGGGGTTGAAAATCCAAATTGAAAGTGACATAAGGGGTCAGGATGAAGATACCCTGATCCCAGGGGTGTGATATAGGTGTGTCTTAGGTGCAAATTATGGGTTTAAAGTTATTTTGCGGCACCATTCACAAATTATTGCTTATTATTCGCAAATATGGAAAATTTTTAAAGAAAAAACACAGACTCATTCATACACTAATTCATTCACTCATACATGAACTCAGAGACTCATGAGTCCACTCAGGCACTCATGCACCCCTTCACACCTACTCAGACTTACACAGCCAGGTTTAGACCCACGCAAACACCAATGCACCCACTCACAGATCCACTGACAGAGACAAGCCCTGCTGCGAACCTGCACTGCCCAACAGCCAAAGGACGTGTGTTGCATGGGGTTGGGTGTGTATAAGGACTATGCTGCAAGGCCTGGCTGCAGGCCAGGCCTTGTGACCAACCCAGCTGTGCATGGCGGGGTTTGGAATAACTTATAGTAATTAAAATTGATTAACACCTAGGGTGCCTTGGACGAGGCGGTCTCGTACCAGCACACAGTTCCCATGTGCCTGGGACGAGACCACCTCGTCCTGCACCGGGCCCACAGGGGAAGGGCTAGCTCTTCCCCCATGGGCACCCCACCCACACCCCCAAGTCGAGGATGGAAGGGGAATTCCTTCCCCTTCCACCCCCGACCCCCCCTAGGCAATCTGATGCATCATGAGAAGCTGCCGAGGACGCGCTTGAAGCCATTTGCTTCCAGCGCGTCACAGGAGAGGACTTCAGAGCTGTGTCTGCTCTCTCCAGACACAGGGGAGAAAGGTAAGAGTTTTTCCTTCCCCCCATTCCTGTTTTCAGTGGATTCCTAGAAATCCCCACTAGGCATATATATTTATTTTTGGGAGCGACCCCTTGGGCAAGGGTCGCTCCCCTTGGGGGCCATAAATAATCCTTTTTCGCCCCCCCCTGGGGGCAGATCGGCCGTTTTTTCAGCCGATCTGCCCCGGGGGGGGGGGGGGGGTCGAAAACCACTAGACCACCAACGATTTCATTATGCTTATGATTTTTGGGGAGCGACCCCTTGGGCAAGGGTCGCTCCCCTTGGGGGCCATAAATAATCCTATTTCGCCCCCCCCCCGGGGGCAGATCAGCTGTTTTTTCGGCCGATCTGCCCCCGGGGGGGTCGAAAACCACTAGACAACCAGGATTATGTTTACCTTATGTTTTTGGGCAGCGACCCCTTAGGCAAAGGTCGCTGCCCCGGGGGCAATACTTTTTTATATGTTTCATCGCCCCCTGGGGCTAGATCGGCCATGTTTTTGGCCGATCTTGCCCCCGGGTGGGGCGAAAACCACTAGGCGCCAGGGATTGTGTGGTGTGTGTGTTTTGTGTGTTTGGGGCACCCCTTGGGCAAGGGTCACCCCCCAAAGGGGGGAAAATTAGTATTGGCCATTTCTGCCCCCCTTGGGGGCAGATGGGCCTATTTTTTTAGGCCCATCTGCCCCCAAGGAGGGCAGAAACCACCAATATGCCAGGGATTTTATTTTTTTGTTCCCCTTTTTTTTGTTTTGTGCTGGGGTGCCCCCTTTGGCAAGGGTCGCCACCTAAAGGGGGCACAGAGCTGTTGGCCATTTCTGCCCCCCTTGGGGGTAGATAGGCCAATTTTCTTTACACACATCTTCCCCCATGGGGGGCGGAATCCACTTAGGTACCAGGGATCTTCTGTGTGGGTGTGTTTTGTGTGGGTGGGGGGGCCGCCCCTTTGGCAAGGGTCGCCCCCCAAAGGAGGCACGTTACTGATGGCCATTTCTGCCCACATTGGAGGCAGATCGGCCTATTTTGTTTAGGCCCCTCTGCCCCCAAGTGGGGCAGAAGGCACCAAGATGTCAGAGATTTTCTTTTTTCGTTCCCTTTATTTTTGTGTGTGCTGGGGGTGCCCACTTTGACAAGGGTTACGCCCCCCGAAGGGGGCACAGAGCTGTTGGCCACTTCTGCCCCCCTTGGGGGCAGATTCACCTATTTTTTAGGTCCATCTGCACCCAAGAGGAGCAGAATCCAATTAGGCACCAGGGATCTTGTGTGTGTGTGTGTTTTGTGTGGGTGGGGGCGGCCCCTTTGGCAAGCGTCACTCCCCAAAGGGGGGCACATTACTGATGACCATTTCTGCTCCCCTTGGGGGCAGATCGGGCTATTTTTTTAGGCCTATATGCCCCCAAGAGGGCAGAAGCCACAAAGACATGAGGGGATTTTTTTTATTTTTTTGCTCCTCTTAGTTTTTTTTGTGCTGGGGGCACCCCCATTCGCCCCCTTTGGCAAGGGTCGCCCCCCCCCAAACAGGGTACAGAGCTGTTGGCCATTTCTGCCCCCTTGCATGAATGACATGTTTGTAGGTGGTGTACTAAATGTAGTATTGTTTGTGAAATTGTCCATAGATTTAGGCACAATGATATTTGTGTTGTCATATGTCTAATTTGCTTTTTTCTTTTTTCTTTTTAATGGGATATCATTGGTGATAGATGTGTCTGTGGAGAGTAGTTGCTGGTGAGTAGCTTTTTCAGGCAAGTGAGTGGTATAGTTTTTTAGTACATAACTCTTTGTGATAAAGCTACACTTTGTTTATTTGCTTATTTTAGTGCTGGTGGTTGTTGGCAATCCATTTGTTGTTAGTGAGGATCATGGCTAGCCGCAGAGTGACCGCTCAGCAGGTTGTTTGCATGCTTTTTTAGTCGTCTTCAGACCATGATTACGAGACTGACTCTGCATCTGAGGCAGAGGAGGAAGGGAGAGATTCTGGCAGTGAGTTTTCTGTCCGAGAGGATTCTTCCGATGGGGAAGCAACTCTTAAGTTTTAGAGGAGGACATTGATCTGCCAAGAGTGCATCAGCCTGGGGCTGAAGGGTTTCCCATTAGAAGACCTGACACCTGGATTGCCCCAAACATGGAGCAGCCACAGTTACCTGCATTTACTGGTCTCCCAGGGTGTAGATTCAATACGGAAAACTTTTTGCCTGTCAATTTCTTTCGTTTGTTTATAGACAATGTATTTTTGGAAGAGATTGTGGAGCAGACTAATGTGTATGCAGAGCATTATTTGAGGGACAACGCTGCCAGACTTAGGCCTCAGTCTAGAGCTGCTCAGTGGGTTCCCACATATCTGGAAGAGATGAAAAAGTTTTTAGGTTTTAATTTTTCGATGGGGTTGATAAGGAAGCCGTCACTGGCTTCTTATTGGTCTACTAGTCCCTTGATGGCAGCGGCTATATTTCCTGCAACTATGACTCGTAATCGGTATTTGCTTCTTCTTCGTATGCTGCATTTTGTAGACAATGCTTTAGCCTTGCCACGAGATCACCCTGATCGTTACCGTCTTTTTAAGATTAGGCCTGTCCTTGATCATTTTGTAGATCGTTTTTCAGAGGTCTATGTTCCAGGCAAAGAGATAAGTGTGGACGAGTCTTTGGTCCTTTTCAAGGTGCGTTTAGTTTTTAAGCAGTACATTCCTAGTAAGAGGGCATGGTATGTGATTAAATTGTATATGCTGTTAGAATGCAGTACAGGATACGTGTATAATTTCCGGGTCTACACTGGTAGGGATTCCAGAATTGACCCTCCTGGTTGTCTGACCACTTTTGGAGTTAGCGAAAAAATTGTGTGGGAACTTGGTGAACGACTGTTTAACAAAGGTCACCATTTGTACATAGATAATTTCTACACTGGAGTGCAGTTGTTTAAGGAGTTGTTTAGAGTGGACACTGTTGCTTGTGGCACAATCCGTTCTAACCGGAAAGGCTATCCAAGGGAGCTTGTCTGTAAAAAACTTGAGAGGGGACAGTGCAGTGCCTTGCGAAATAATGAGCTGTTAGCTCTGAAATTTTCAGACAGGAGGGATGTGTACATGCCATCTACCATCCATGATGAGAGTACTTCCCCTATGACTGTTTGGGGTCAGGCTGCCGAAGCGCACAAACCTGCGTGCATTTTGGACTACAATAGGCACATGGGTGGTGTTGATAGAGTAGATCAGAAGTTAGAACCTTACACTGCTCTGCGTAAGTCTTACGTGTGGTATAAAAAGTTGGCCCTACATTTATTTCATTTAGCAACTTTTAATGCCTTTATTTTGTTCAAGGATTGTTCACCTGAGTCAAGGATGACATTTGTTACATTTCAGGAGTCGGTGATAGAGAGCCTTATTGTGGTGGAACAGGCAAAAGTTCCTAGAGTAGCAGTGGTGGAGGATGTTGCTAGATTGAAAGATAGCCACTTTCCAGATCACATTCCTCCCTCTCCCAAGAAAGACTTACCCACTAAGAAATGTAGAGTATGTGCCCGAAGAGGTATTCGGAGGGAGAGCCGGATGTACTGCCCTGATTGCCCTTCAAAGCCTGGGCTGTGTGTGCCCAGCTGTTTCAGAAATTACCACACAAAGAAAAAGTTTGAGGAAATACCGTGAGCATAAACTGCCTATTTTATATTTTCGTATGTTCAGTTTCATGGTTGGCATTACTGTCATGAATTTAGTTAGAGCTTGGCTGGCGGTTTGTGTGGGGTGGCGCTTGGTTGGCGGTGTGCTTGGGGTGGCGCTTGGCTGGTGGTGTGCGTGGGGTGGCACTTGGCTGGCGGTGTGCGTGGGGTGGTGCTTGGCTGGCAGTGCTAAACGTAAGTCCACACACTCCCATCAGCTACTGTGACTGCTGTATCAGGTATGTGGGCATATGTAAGTGATGGGCCCTTGAGTGGTGCCGTCTGTCGATGCGAGTGTTGTAATGTGCTGGGCCCATGGCTGGCGGTGTGACTGGTCTTGTGCATGTCATGTATGAAAGGTGTGTGAATGGACTGTAAAATGGTTGGTGCCTTGACGCGGCTTTACAGCTCACGAGCTTTGAGTCATTGGTTCAGTTTTTTGGCCTTTCAGTTATTAACAGTGCATTTCACTTTTGTGAAATTTCTTGTTAATAACATTTTATCTAGTGAACCATCACTCACCCTTGTGCCAGTATGTGTAGTACAAATGATAAAACCTGCTCTGCTGTAATCAAACGTCACAGCACACTTGTGACACGCTAGGTGTCTCAGGTGGGACCCGAATGATGAAGCATGCCACCAACTTGGTTGGTGGGTGAGGGGTCTTTTATCACATAACCTAAGTGCGTTTCTTTTCACAATTTAAGTGTTTGGCATATCACGGACGTATGTGGACACATCAAATGATATATTGCAAAGCTAACTGTGTTTGGGGGGAGGGGGCACCTATGTTTTTGGTCCTGGGTGCGGCCTTCATCTGGGGAAACCTACCAAACCCAGAATTGTTTATAAACTAGACACCCCAAGGAGTCCAGGGAGGTGTGGCCTGTGTGTATCCCCCAACATTTTCTTACCCAGACTCCTCTGCAAACCTCAAACTGTGCTTAAAAAAACATATTTTCCTGACTTTTCTTAGTAGGATCACCGCTCCAGCACAAAATTCCTACTCCCCAGCATTCCCCTCAGTACCCCAAGTAAAATGACACCTCACTTGTGTGGGTCCCCAAAGCAGAGTCAGCCTAAAGATGTATAAAAGAAGAATATGTCCTTATCAACTCGCTGTGCTATCCCCTCTATCTCTACATGTTTTTGCCCTTATTCTGTTGCAGGCACCTGGCCCACCCACACAAGTGAGGTACCATTTTTATCGGGAGACTTGGGGGAATGCTGGGTAGAAGGAAATTTGTGGCTCCTCTCAGATTCCAGAACATTCTGTCACCGAAATGAGAGGAAAAAGTGTTTTTTTAGCCAAATTTTGAGGTTTGCAAAGGATTCTGGGTAACAGAAACTGGTGAGAGCCTCACAAGTCACCCTATCTTGGATTCCCCTAGGTGTCTAGTTTTTAAATATGGACAGGTTTGGTAGGTTTCCCTAGGTGCCGTCTGAGCTAGAGACCAAAATCCACAGGTAGGCACTTTACAAAAAACACCTCTGTTTTCTGTAGAAAAATGTCATGGCAGAAAGGCTACCAGTGACAGGAAATGTCTTTCCTGTCACTGGCAGATGACTCCCCCAACCCTCCCTGCAATTTCAATATCCCTCCACCCCTTCCTTCCATATCAGCACCCACCTGCCCACCCCCTTCCAGAACAGCACCTGCCTCCCCCACCCCTTTCCAGAACAGCACCTGCCTCCCCACCCCCTTCCAGAACAGCACCCCCTCCTTTCACCCCCTTCCATACCAGCACCCCTCCCCACATACAAACACACTCACACACACCCCACATGCACTCATTCATCAACACTTACATACATGCATTCACTCACATGCATATATACACGCATTCACTCACATGCATACATACACGCATACACACACATATACACTTACATTCACACACACAGCCAGCACCCACTCACATACAACAATCCTCACCCTCCAACCCCCCTCCCCTGTCGGACGATCGACTTAACTTGTCTGGCGAGGAGGTAGTCTGGCAGGGATCAGGACTAAGAAATAATTTGCCCTCCATTCACAGGGCCTTCTGGACTCGTGGAAAGCTGCCTAAACTGGGGCATGGAAACTCAGCGGCTTGCAAAAGATGTGATTTGGCTTTGGCTGAGGATCTTCATATGTTTCTGAGATGCCCTGAGCTCACTCGATTTTGGAAAGACATTGGTGAGGTAATAGGGGAAATTCTTTCCATAAACTGCCAAGTAAGCCCCTCCTTTGTTATTTTTGGATGCCTGCAGAATCATTTGATGCTTAATAGAGATGGTGCTAAACTATTTTTCTACATGATATTGCTGGCCAGGAGAGAAAATTTCAAAAAATGGGTTAGTGTCTCTCCCCCGACTTTCCGGGGGTGGAAGAAGTCACTTGTATATAATTTAAATCTTGATGTAAAGGGGGAAAGTAGGGTAAAAAATTGGGGGCCTATTAAGAGCCTGGTTCGAAAGAGCAGGTGATTAGATGCAAATAAAAGATTGATTCTATCTATGATTACACTACTTGCTGGTCCTGAGATATTTTCGCTGTGGACGGTTAAAGCAGTACACAATCAGAGACTCAGCCTCAACCCAGACAGGAGCCTCTCAGAGGAGAGAGGTAAAGAGCAAATGGTGGTCTCCCTCTTTGGGGTTTCTCACCTTAAGTCTGATTGTGGTGATAAATGAGGATAAAAAAAATAGGTAAACGAATCACAGAGTTATACGTACAACTAAGGTATGCAGTGCTGCATCTGTCAATGTCATTGCAGGGAATCGTGTAAAGCCACTGTCTGCATCTCGCAAATAAGCAACCAAGCGCATATTCTAACCTGAACTTTGTGTCTTACTCCCCTCAAAAGTAACCTTGCCATTGCTACCATGGAGAGGATACCTGAGACTGTCACCTCCCCTCAGGATGAAGGCCCCAGTGAGGACAACACCTCTGGCTGTCTGGACACTGATGAACAACCTGGGACACCTGGTCCGTCTACCACTCTCAGCCTCACCCTGCCCACCTCAACCCCTCCCACCCCTGCTGCATCAACATCACAGGCAATCATTCATCCCCAAACCTGTGCCTGAAGGACTGCTCAATCTATTGTGTTCTCCAGACTACAGTGACCTGAGTCTAACCTCAAGACCCTGACAATGATGGACCTGCAACCACTGGGAATGGGCAAACTGTGACAGGAACACAGGCACATGGGGCTAAGGTGCATTGGAAGGATACAGTGGGCCAGAGGATGGGGCCTGTTAGAAATGGGGTCTTTGGTTGGTAGTCAGGTTACCCCCTGTCTAAGCAAAGACCCTCACTCTAGTCAGGGTAAGTCACAAACAATCTGAATTATCCTGTGCCCACCCTCTGGTAGTTTGGCACTGAGCAGTCAGGCTTAACTTAGAAGGCAATGTGTAAAATATTTGTTCAATAGATCATGCAATAACATAGTAGAACACAACAAAAATACACCACTCAGTGTTTAGAAAAATATATAATATTTATCTGTTAGGATGCAGGTCAAAACTATCAAGATTCAATAAGTATACATTGAGATATAACTGTAAAAATGATATTGTTAGTCTTTTAAAAAGCAACAAGTGTCTCTTGCAAACGTACATGGTTTACGTTTAAATTCTCCACAAGGGACCACAGAAGAAGAGATGCATGGAAAACGGTGAGGTGTGTGTCAATTTTTCCGGCACACACAGATGATGCATCAGTGAATTTTCATGCAGGGCAAGCTTTGCGTTGATTTCCGGTGCATAGACTGGGATCCTCTTCGGGTTGTGGGGCTTTCAGACACCCTGGGGATGATGCATTGAAATCCTTGGCGTGCATGACGAAGTCACAGGGGCTGCGTCGATCTGGTGGGTGATGCGTGGAAATTTCTGCTGCACGGCAGGTGCTGCATTGATTCCTCTCAGGAAGTCGGGCTGCGTCATTCCGGCTCAGCTTTGCGTCGATCCAGCGGGCCATGCGTCAAATATCCGGTTGCAATGCTGGCGCTGCATTGATCTTCTCCTTTCGAAGTTGGGCTGTGTCGTTCTGGTTCAGTGTGCAGTGCATCATTACTTGCAGGCTGTACGTCGATTTTTGCCACACAAGGAGTTCTTTTGCAGGAATGAAGTCTTTTTGGTCCTGAGACTTCAGGGAACAGGAGGAAAGCTCCTGCCAAGCCCTTGGAGAACACTTCTCAGCCCAGCCATAGATCAGCTAGGCAGCAGGGCAACAGTCCTTCTCGGAAAAGCAGTCCAGGTTAGGCCTTTGGGCAGCCAGACAGTTCTTCTCGCAAGGTTGCAGATTCTGGTTCAGGGTTTCTTCTCCAGGAAGTGCCTGCGAGGTAGAAGTGTCTACCTCCAAAGTATCTGAGTTGGTAGGGTCAGAGACCCTGCTTAAATAACCAAATGTGTCTTTGAAGTGGGGGAGACTTCAAAGAGTGGCTTAGAAGTGCACAAGGTCCCCTTTGAGTTCCATCCTCTCTGCCAGGGTCCCAGTACGGGGTGTGGCAGTCATTTGTGTGAGGGCAGGCTACTGTCCTTTAACATGCAAGTGTCAGGCCCTCCACCCTCCCAGACCAGAAAGAACCATTCAATATGCAGATGTGTGCAAGTGTGACTGAGCATCCTGTGTTTGGGGTTGTCTGACTGAATACACAAGGGAGCTCTCAACTAAACCTAGCCAGATGTGGATTGGAAGGAATAGAAGGGTTTAAGTGTAGAGAAATGCTCACTTTCTAAAAGTAGCATTTTTAAACTAGTAATATAAAATCCAACTAGCACCATTAAGCAGGATTTTGTATCACCATTCTGGCCATACTATATATGACCTGGCTACTCCTTTCATATCAGGATCTACCACTCAAACAGTATATGAGGGTAGCCCTAATGCTATCATGTGGAAGGAGCAGGACTCACAGCAGTGTAAAACAGATTTAGGAGTTTTACACTACAGGACATATAGAACACACATGTTCATGTCTTGCTTTTTACCTACTTAGCACCCTGTCCTGTAGGCTACCTAGGGCCTACCTTAGGGGTGACTCATATTTAGAAAAAGGGGAGTTTAAGGCTTGGCAAGTACTTTTAAATGCCAAGTTGAAGTGGTGGTGAAACTGCACACACAGGCCCTGCAGTGGCAGGCCTGAGACATGGTTAGGGTGCTACTTATGTGTGTGGTACAACCAGTGCTGCAGCCCACTAGCAGCATTTAATGCATAGGCCCTGGGAATATGTAGTGCACTTTACTATTAATTAAGAATTAAGAAAGAGAACCTGAAGAAGGGTTTCGTTTGGACCAAGGATGCTGAATGAGCCTTTCAAGAATTGAAGACAGCCTTTACCCAAGCACCCCTGTTGCGTCATCCTGACAATACCAAGACATTTATCGTTGTGACATTTATCATTGTGACTGATGCCTCAGACAACGATGGATTGGAACATCCTATCTTTTATCTGTCTCATATCCTATCAGAGGATGAACTTAATTATTCTGTACTGGAACGAGAACTATTCGCTCTCAAAGTAGCTTGTAAAGAATGGAGGCATTTCTTGATGGGTTCCAGAGAGCCTTTTGAAGCCAGGACTGATCATTGTAATCTCCAATGTCTTCGGAGTTTTCAGTGTCGCAATAGTCGTCGGGCTCGATGGGCTTTCTTCTTTAGCCAGTACAATTTTGTGATCATGTACATACCTGGTTCCCAAAATTCAGTGGCAGATGCCTTATCTCGCAGCTATCCTGACATAGCCCAGAACTCCTCTCCACATCTTATTGGGTCTAGCAGAATCATCGGAGCTACTCGATCTTTTCAAGAATGCGTTCAATCCGAGTGCCAGTTTCTGTCTGCTTCAGAATGGGACAGAGTGACTCCTTTTTTGCAGAAGAAGGACAACTACTTCTATCATCAACATGCTCTTTTCCTACCTACCAAGAAAGTGCAGACAGAAGCACTACAAATGTGCCATGATTCTCCTATAGCCGGTCATCAAGGTATCAGGAAGACCCAGGAGCTGCTATGTGTCAGCATGCCAAGTCTGTGCTCAGACTAAGACACCCCGAACTAAGGTGGCAGGTTTATTAGGACCTTTACTGGTTCCTTCCGCTCCTTGGTGTACTCTATCCACGGATTTCATATGCTCTCTACCTACCTCCTCTGGTAACCAAGTAATCATGGTGACCGTGGATTCATTCACCAAGATGGCCCATTTCTCAGCCTTGAAAAAACTACTGACGGCCCCAGAAATGAGTCACATTTTTCTGCAGGATATTTTTCGCCTCCATGGTCTTCCGCAAGAGGTCATTTCGGACAGAAGGCCTCAATATGTATCACGTTTCTGGAGAGCCTTTTGTGCCTTATTTAACATTAACTCTGGTTTCCATCCACAAACTAATGGGCAAACTGAAAGAGTGAATCAAGAACTTCAACAGTATCTGAGATGTTACTGTAATGCCACATAAAGCAATTGGTTGGAGTATCTTGCTCTTGCCGAGTTCTCCTATAACAACACAATACATAGTGCGACCAAGACCACACCCTTTTATCGTACCTATGGATTTCATCCGAGGACTTTCACTACTGTTTCCCGAACATCCTCTTCTGTGCCTGTTGTCACTTCTTTTTCACGACAGATCCGTCAAATCCAGGGCCTATTTCACACAACTCTCCTAGCTTCGAAACAAGCAATGAAACAAAAGGGGGATCGTTATCGACCGTTGTATCAAGTGGGCCACAAGATATGGCTTTCTTCCAGATTTCTATCGTTCCGGTTTTCCACCAATAAGTTCAAGCCACGTTTTTATGGACCCTTTCGGATTTCGCAAGTCCTGAATCCTGTAGTTGTACGTCTCCGCTTACCTCATACCTGAAGGGTTAATCCTGTTTTCCATGTGTATCAGTTAAAACTTTTTGTTCCTGATCCATACCATCGCCAGTTCCAGCATCCACTTCCTCTTTCTATTAACTGACAGCCTGAGTTTGAAGTCCAGGAGATCTGTGATTCCAGAATTTTTCGACACAAACTACAGTTTTTGGTCCATTGGAAACAATACCCTCTCAGTGACTGTTCTTGGGAGGATGCTTCCTCAGTCCATGCTCCCCGTTTGGTCTGCCTGTTTTTTGACAGTCATCCTTACAAACCTGGTGCCTCGGGGAGGGGACCTACTGTAACGCCGCGCTCAGACGTGGCGTCCCTTTCTGTCCTCGCGGATGGAATGCGCTACCGATACTCGGAGCGCCATTTCCCACGTTTTTTGACTCCACATTTTGGGAAGCATATATTTCGCTCCTGTTTGCGCTACACTTACCTGTAGCCCTTTTTTTCTTTTTCTTGTTGGCAGTAGGTTTGTCTGGTCTTTTTTCCTGTCTCTGTCCATGTTGTGTCCATCTTGTCTTCTTTGTGTTTTTGTCCCAGCATGCTCTGTTTTTCTTTTATACTACTTTCTTTTTCCTATACAGGTCTATGGGCTCTTCCCAATTCAAGATGGTGTTCTTTTCTTTTCCTGTGATGTCACTTCCCTTTTCTCAGTGTATAAGTCAGTCAGTCTTGTTCCACCTTGCATTGCAAACACTTCCTTCTGGTTGTGCTGTATGCTCCTGTTCCTTGTTCCTGCTTTTTGCCTTGGGAGATGTTTGCCTGTTCTTTGTTCCTGCTTTTGCCTTGGGAGATTTTGCCTATTTTTGTTTCCTGTTGTCAAGTCCTGTTTTTTTCTTGTTTTTCTTCAGGAGTTCCTGTTTCTGGGACTCCTTCTGGAAGGTACGGTCTGCTTTGGGTAGCCTGTCAAGCGACACCATGGCTACTAGAAGGGGTTGCCCTTATCTGGGAGTATCCAGAACCTGTAGAAGACTTGGGGCCTCATTCTGAGGCCGGCGGGCGGCGGTCGCCGCCCGCCTGGCGGGGACCGCCATATGGCCGCTCCGTGGTCGAAATACCACGGAGGCCATTCTGGCTTTCCCGCTGGGCTGGCGGCCGACCGCCAGAAGGCCGCCCGCCAGCCCAGCGGGAAACCCCTTCCCACGAGGAAGCCGGCTCCGAATGGAGCCGGCGGAGTGGGAAGGGTGCGACGGGTGCAGTAGCACCCGTCGCGAATTTCAGTGTCTGCTAAGCAGACACTGAAATTCAAAGTGGGGCCCTCTTACGGGGGCCCCTGCAGTGCCCATGCCATTGGCATGGGCACTGCAGGGGCCCCCAGGGGCCCCACAACACCCCTCACCGCCATCCTGTTCC
The DNA here is from genome assembly GCF_031143425.1 of Pleurodeles waltl. NCBI lineage: Eukaryota > Metazoa > Chordata > Amphibia > Caudata > Salamandridae > Pleurodeles > Pleurodeles waltl. The sequence goes on from NC_090445.1 coordinate 1,304,250,690, forward strand.
TGGCGGTCGGAACCGCCAGGAACAGGATGGCGGTGAGGGGGTCGGAATCCCCAAGGATTCCTCAGGGCAGCGGAAAACCGGCGGGACACCGCCGGTTTTCCTGTTCTGACCGCGGCCATACCGCTGCGGTCAGAATGCCCTGCGGAGCACCGCCAGCCTGTTGGCGGTGCTCCCGCCGGGACCGCCGGGGTAGGAATGACCCCCTTGGTGTATTCGCTAACCTGGTATCCAGAGGTGAGAAGTCCAGCGCAGTACGTAACAACCCCCAACACCACATACACAACACCTGACACACCTGCAGTCACCACACCAACATACACTGATGCAGCCACTACACCTATCTTGCCACAGACATAACAACAGCAAACCCTCAGACATCCAGCCCAGTAACCACATTCGCAGCCACCACAACCATAGACATGCCGACATGCTGCATATCCACCATGCCTGTAGTCACCATCACAACAGACAATCCCCATCCACCACAGCATTGCCCAGCATCTACACCCCTCCTCCCAAAACACATAAACACCCACACTCACTCACATAACAGAAACCCAGCACCCACAAGCAAACCTCACATACACATGCACCCAAGACATCCAACAAAACACTTCAAACAACCACTCCCTCTTCATGCCACCCAAATCCTTTTGCTATGACGTGCCCACCTCCCAATGCCAAGCCTAATGGTATACCTCCCAACCCTAAGCCCAAATCCCCCCTTAATCCCTCCCCCTAATCCCTGGGGTTCCTGCCTGCCCCCTTAATGCCCCTACCTGTGGAGGTTACATGGCAGTCAGGAATCAATTTGGGACAGTTACTATTGCCATATGTGCAAATTGCACTTGTATATTTGGACTTGCCTATGGCCTTACTATGTGTACATTTTAATATTTATAAGTTTGTATTTCTCCATTTATATATATCATGGCCAATCTGTTGTTGGTTCAAAGGTTACATCTTTGTTCTGCTTGTATTTTCTTAGGGCAGTTTTGGTCTTTGTTGATTTTGTTTATGTGTGTGAGTAGGTTTTGTGTGAGTGGTGGTTGTGCTACCAGTCGTGTCTGGGAAGCATGTGTGGTTACGTGCAAAGCATTTGTCCCCCAGTGATGTGTGCATATTGAGCATTGGGCATGTGTATGTTTGGGACATGTTATTGTGTTGGTATTATGTTTTGTTTGTGTTGACAAGTGTGATTTGCAGTGTGGTGTGCCTTTGTGTGGTTGTACTGTATGCCTGAGTGTGTGTGGGGATTGGTGTGTCAGATTTATTGTGAGGTGTTTTTGCAGGGTATGACGTATGCCTCATTGTTTGGATGTGTGATTGTGTGTTTTAGTTCTACGGTGTTGTTATGTTGTGTTGTATGTATGATTAGTCAAGTGGTGGTGTGTACTGTGGGTGCTTAATAGTGCTTTGATGGTGTTGTGTTTGTGGAGTACATGTGTCGTTTTGTGGTGTTGTGTGTTATTGTGTGTGACTGAACCGGTGCAGTGTATCTGGGGGTTGGTGTTTTTTTTGGCATGTGTGTGTGTGAGATGGCCGTAGTTTGTGTACTATGTATGTGTGGGTGTGTATGTGACTGCCTGTGAGTGTGTGTGTCAGTGTGAGGTTATGTATGTGTGTCACCCTCGCCCCCAGTTCCTGATTGGTGTGTTATTTGTTCGTAGGCACTTTGAAATTTTGCAACAATGACAGGTAAGTGTGCGTACTCACGGTTGCTGTTGTTGTCACTGGTTCTGGAGTCGTTGGGCACGCAGGAGCAGTGGGAAGATGTGTAGTTCTGGTTCCATGCAGCTCTAGGCGGGTACTGCTTCCTGAAGGTGAGTGTCTCCATTTATACTGTTGGTATCCGCCAGGGATTCTGTGATGGTGTCATCGAGGAGAAAACCTTGGTGGCATGCAGACTTGTAACATGTCTGACAATAAATATGTTCTTCTCCGGCCTGCAGGTGGCTACCATCGACTGTGGCGGTCTGACCGCTGTGGCAGTGCTGGCAGTGGTTTAGCTGTATTCTGTTGTAAATACCTCCATGTTCATAATTTGGTGGTCTTCTCCGGAAGCCTTCTGGTGGTACGACTGCCACTGTCTACATGACGGTCCTGAGTCTGCCAAACTCGTAATGACCCCCTTTGTCTCCTAAATTAAGCCTTGTTGCTCATTGCCAAGCTACCAAGAGGGTACTGGGATTAATTTAATGAAACCTAAATGAACCTAGTGGGAGTTTGTGGCCTTTTGCTAAGTGTAGGTACTTACCTGCCCTTACCAATAATCCACTTTCCAACAGACAGCTACTCTTACATCCAGTGTGACATCCAGGAAGACACTGTCACACCCACTCTCACACCAACAGAGATGTTATTACATCCCCTGCTACATCTACACAGACACTCTCCGTCACACTCTGAGAGACACTCTCACACCGATCTTTGCATCACTTCAGGCACTGTCACACTCCCTCCATCATGGAGACAGAGACTCCCACGCTCAGTCTCGCACTAACATAGACAGTCTCACATGTGGGCCCTCATTATGAACATGGCGGTCCATTCCGCGCAGCCGGCAGTGGCGGTAAAAACCGCCAACAGAGGAGCGTGCCGGACCGCCAAACAATGAACCAAATGAAACACAGGCATCCCGAAAACCACCCACCGCCAGCAGAGGAGTGCCGACGACGACGGCAGAGTCCGCCCACAGGCCGACGGAAAGGCCCAACCCACCCATCAAATAATAAACCAGCAGTCCGCTGCCAGTTCTGGGGTGGGCACGACCGCCACGCTAAGCCAGGCGGAAATGAACCAATTATAAGGAAACACTCACCAGAGGGCCACACAACGCGTCGAAGCAGACATGGATAGAGAGCTGCAGATCATGCCAGCCCTGCTCCTTGCCATATACCTCAATGACCAAGACCGCAGACGAAGACGACGACGGTAAGTACTGCAATCTACATAACAAGGGAGGAAAGGGCACAGTAACATACCCACCCACTCCACCCACCCTGCTACACCCCCACAACCCTTCACAGCAGCACAAGTCATACACCCCACAGCAAGAGGTACTTACCCGGCACAAGGCTATTCCAACTTGACCATAGTACATACAAATGCCCCACACCCATGAACAATGAAACAAAGGACCAGGGTTTAACAGTGTGCTGCCAAAACACAGGTGACACAGAAATCTTTAATGTCAAGCTCACAGAGCCAAACAGTTCAAACAAGGCCAATGGCTAGTCCGTATGGCTACAATTGCCATGTGTCACAACGGACCCAACCTGACTCCCACAAGTGCATGGTACTCCACCTAATGGGGCAACATATGGGCATCCAGGCACCTCACGCAACGGGTGCAGGTGGTGGTGGGGGTGGGGATTTGGGTCGGGTGGGCCTTGGACTTTAATTTGGAAGGTGGAGGTGTGTGAGCTTGTCCTTTGAAAGGGGTGTGGGGTGTTTAGAGGGGGTGGAGCCAGATGGACTCGGCTCAGTCCGGGTCTTTTTTTCCCCTGAGGAAGGGGCACAGTAATGTGAAGGGTGGACAGGGGTGGGCTGTGAAGTGGAAGGAGTGGAAAGGGCAAGGAAGTGAACACGCTTAGGGACAAGACAGGGTGGGCCAGTGGGTTGGAAGAGGTCAGCACGGGAGAGGAAAAGTTTCTTTGGAGCAATTGGGGTGGTCCTGGATGAGGGCGTGGGAGTGGAGGCAGAGGCAGTGGATGTATGTGGTGTATGGGTGCCTGTAGTAGGTGCAGGTGACTGGACAGTATGCTGTGGTGTGATGGATGTGTGATGGTGGATGTCTTGGTACGTCTGTGTGTTTCTGGAGAAGGGGGGGTGGACACAGTGGGAGAAGACAGACAGCTAGTGTGGATATATGTTGTGTGGGTGACTGCAAGTCTGGTGAGTGTGCTGCACATGTCAACTACAGTAGTTGTGGTGAGTGCAGGTGTGGTGCATGGGTTGCATGTATGAATGTCTGCTATTGTGGTGAGTGCAGTAAGAGGAGCAGCAACAGTGACTGAAGGTGCAGTGCATGAGGGTGTGGATGTAGAGGGGACAGACAGTGAGGCGGAAGAGGTGGGCACACTGGGGGAAGTGGATGTTGTTGTGTGTGCATGTGTCTGTTCGCTGTGTGAATGCTTGTGGTGGGAAGTGTGGTGCTTGTGTTTAGGAGTGTGCTTCTTGTGTGTTGATGTGCTTGACTGTGTGTCTGAATGTGTGCCTTGGACGGGTGAAGGGAGTGGGGTGCTGGAATGGGTAGAGGAGGTTGGAGGGGAGACGGAATGGCCAGGTAAACTGGCTGCCATCCAAGAGGAGGCCAGAGCCTGAAAAGATCTCTGTAGGGCAGACACGGCACCATGAATGCCATCCAGATAGGCATTTGTCTGCTGCACCTCTGATGCTAGCCCCTGGATGACATTAACGATAGTTGTCTGCCCTACAGAGATGGTTCTCAGGAGGTCAATAGCCTCCTCTGTGAGGGCAGCAGGGCTGACTGGGGCAGGGGAGGAGGTGCCTGGGGTGAAGAAGATGCCCACATTTCTGGGTGAGCGGGCACGGATAACTCGGTGGAGAGCAGAAAGGAGGGCGGTGATGGGATGGGGTGACGGAAGATGTCACTGTAGTGGTGTGGCCACTAGGGTCCGCCATCACCAGGGAGCCCCCATAGGAGGAGGTCTCAGAGTCACTACCTCCTGTGGTAGTTGCCTCCCCCTGAAAGTCCCCTCGCCTTCCCACCCACTGGTCCCCTGGGCGTCGTTTGTCTCTGCCTCCGAGGATTCGTGGGCCGCTGCTTCCCCACTTGCTGGTGCCTTAGCTCCCTCGCCAGATGTTGATGCTGTACCAAACTAACACAAGAGAACAGGGATGGGGAGACAAAACAGGAGAGACAATTGTAAATAGCTGAATGGAGGTACATAATGGCCAGACATACACCCGCCCAGAAGACACACCCAATAGGCAGCACCGTTCACTATGCCCATGGTCATGCCCCTGACTACTGAGTACTGCTCTACACCCATCCCCTGGACTACTTGAGGAGGCGACGTGTGGGAGACCTGACAAAGACACCCCTACACTCTTTGGGGACACCAGTCGGAGTTCCTGCCTCTAAGCAGCATGAACCATAATTCACATCCAGACATCCTTCCAGACTGAAGTTTGTGAAATGAGTACTCACCCCCTTGTGACTGCTATGCAGCCTTCAAGCGCCCATCCAGGTCTGGCTACGCCACCTCCAGGATGAGGGGGGGTCCGTGCCCGACGGGCACCCCTTCCATGTTGGGAGGACTTCCCCAGCTGGGCTTCACTGATCTTAGGCGCCCAGCGCCGCAGGTCCTCCCACCTCTTTCTGCAGTGGGTGCTCCGCCAGTTGTAGACCCCCAGGGTCCGCACCTCCTTGGCAATGGCATGCCAAAGTGCCCTCTTCTGGTGGGCGCTGACCTAAAAGGGTGACACAGAAATGCAACACGGAGGTCAGGCACTTGCACCAAAAGTACAGCTGGCTATTCATCCACTATGGGATGGACAGTACTGTCAGACATACAGGACATATGCACGCAGCATGCCATGCACCATGGCCCATGCAGGCTCAGAGGTGCACACATATGTCCAATCAACACCATCAACACCATCCATTACACACAAACAGTGCTCCCGAAACCCAGACTCACCTGTACCTCTGGCCGTCCTTACAGTTTTGCGTACAGGGGCATGACCTCGTGTGCACCGTCACCGCCGGCGGCGATCATGAAATGACAGGATTCCCCATTGGCATCCATGTTAACCAATGACGGTGCAAACAGCGGTAAAAACCGCCTTACGCTGTTACGTCAACCGCTAGCGGTATGAGGTCACTTCCACAACGAAAGGGCTAGATTACAGTGGGCAGACATTTTGGCATGAACTATCCATCTACAAATTAAACTTTTCACAATCCAGGCCCTACTAGCCACATCAAGCACCTAAGCATCTGTCCATTCCGTATTCTCCCACACATGAAATACTCTGTTCCCTCTTTGTGATGTACATGTAGATCTGTCAGGAAGCAGTTAATGTGGAGTCACTGCAATGAACTATGCAGTGCACAAATGATGACAAGTGTGCCTATGTATGTGTCTTCATCACACCTTATTGAAACCCCTCGTAGGTACCGACCCTTGTGGCAAAGAAGGGCACCATTGGTGTACAGACCACTTGTGGATATGAGGACAATGGTGGAGCGTCAAATCATAATCAATTACCGATTCACATGTGCAACAATTCAGGAACTTTGTGCTTTACTGGATCCTGCACTAACTTAAGGAAATCTTAATCAGCATGCCATTTCTACTGAAGTGCAGGTGCTCTCTACACTCCATTTCCTGACCACATGCTCATTTCAAGTAACAGTGGGTATGGGTGCTGGATTTTCACAGCCAGTGTTCAGCATGGTACTGACAAGATTTCTGAATGCATTTGTACAACACCTGCAGTCCTATGTGAGGTTTCCCCAAAGTACTGACCTCCCTGCCATCAAGTCAGAATTCTATGCCTTTGCCAACATACCCCATGTAATAGGTGCCATCGATAGCACCCACATACCGATCATCCCCTCAAGAGTGAGTGAACAGGTGTACAGAAACAGAAAGAACTTTCACTCCATGAACATCCAATTGGTATGTACTGCAGACCAGTACATCTCACATGTGAATGCCATGTTCCCAGGTTCAGTCCATGATTCCTTTGTGTTGAGGAACAATAGTGTGCCACAGAAGAAGGAACAACTCCAAGAGGACAGAGGGTGGATCATATGTACATGTGCCTGTCACTAACTGACACATAGCAGACAGCCAGGCTGTCTGACTAAGGGGCATAACAATGACGACTCTGTATTACACATTTTTCTAGGTGATTCTGGCTATCCAAGCTTGCGTTGGCTCCTGACACCAGGGAGGAATCCCAGGACGGATGCAGAGAGGAATTACAATGAGGCCCATGGACGTACTAGGAGGGTGATAGAACGAACTATATGTCTCCTGAAGGCTAGATTTCATTGTCTACACATCTCTGGGGGTTCCCTGGCCTATGGGCCTGATAAGGTGGCTTGCTGCATGCTGCACAACGTGGCAGTGAGACATTCTATCCCCCTCTTGGAGGTGGAGGGCGCCGTATGTCCTGACCAGCTGCCTCAGAGAGGTGAGGAGAGGTGAGCAGAGTGATGGTGATGATGAGGAAGGGGACGATGTCAATTCCAGGAACCAACTGATACAACTCTACTTCCAGTAACTGTGTGGGATTTGGGCCTGACATTGGGGTTTGTGACAAATACTGTCAGTGTGCTCAGTCATATGGGGGGGTTGGTAATGATAGGTGAAACATGTTCCACTTCTGCATGGTACAGATTGAAATTTTCTGCATTTACTTATTGCCAACATTTAGGCACACAGGACTCCCTTCATGAACAGATTTGACAATGGAGTACTTATCAGCCTGTTGCATCCATACTTCACTTTGTTCACAATTTAACACAGGGGACAGTGTTACAGGTGGGATATGTGTTTTATTGGTTGAAGTGAGTGAATAGTGCTATTTACAGTGATGGCTAGTCGTAAGGGGTATGTGTCTCAAGACCAACATAGTGGCAGCCTTGTTGGTACTAATGATGGGTCCATCTTTTCTTACAGTAGTTCATATTGCCACTTAGCAATGTGTGGTTGGTGATTGAGTGGGATGGTTGCTGTGCAGAGTGAAGGGGGCCTTGTTCTTTGCTGGGGTTCCAGTGCCACATCTTGGCCTGAGGGTCAGTTTGGGCGCCTGCTGTTGATCTTCGGGGGATGACATGGGAGGCCCTTGGGTTTCCTGTGAGGGTAGTTTCTGGGATGTTTCTGCTGATTGTGTAATCTCATGGTGGTTTTCCGGTGCTGTTGGTGGGGCCTCTTGTCCTGTGTGGGTGTCAGACTGGTTTTGGACCAGTTGCAGCAGTGGTCCTGCTATGGTAGCCATTGTGGCGTTGTGCTCTTTCCACTGCTCCATGGCCTGTTGGTGGTGTTCCTGCTGCATCCTTTGACTGTGCTCCAGGGTGGACACAATCTGTGCCAACCTGTCATGGGTATGCTGGTAGGCCCCCAATACCTCTGATATCAATTCCTGGGCTGCTGCATCCATCCTGTGGCCTCCCCCCTGGCCCACTGCCACCCTTGCACTTGCCCTAGCCCCCTATGTCTGTGTCCCCTGCACAGGTCTGGCAGTACCACTTGTAATGAGGCCCTCGCATTCTAGCATGTTGGGAGTGGGAGACTGTGGCCTCTGTAGCTTTGTTCCACCAGTCTGTGGCCTGGACACAGGTGTGGGGACGCTTGCCCTGGGCTGCTGGTCTTGACTGGGTGGTAGGGGTGATAGTGGTTTCCTGGGTGGGGCTGCTGCATGGTGAGAGTCCAGGACTGTGTGAGGGTCTGCCTGCTCGTCAGTGTCCAGGGATCCTTCATCAGTGTCCTGTGAGGTGCCTCTGTCTCCCTGGGGGGCACTGGCACTCCTTGTCCTGTCCGTTAAGGTTGCATGGGTGGTGGTGCCTGTTGGGGCACATAGACAGATGCATGAACGTTTGAGGTGAACAGGACTGGGCTATTTTGTGCTGGTGTTACTTTCAGTGGCCTTACAGGGTGACTTTGTGAGGTTGACACTGCATTTAACGTCGAGTGTGGGGTTGCATTGTGGTGGGGGGTGTCGTTCCATTGTGGGTACTTGCAGGGGTAGGTGACTGTGCACAGGGGGAGGGATGTGGACCTGTTAGTGGGTTTGGGGTCATGCAGGGGAGGGTGGATTTAGTTGCTGATGCCTGGGTGGGGTGTTGGTCCAGATGGGTATGGGTGGGGTGGGGTGGTGCATGTATTACAGGTATGGTGTACATTGGGTATATGTTGATGACTTACCCACGTCCATTCCTCCAGTGAGTCCAGTGAGTCCCTCAGGGTGCGGGACAGCCAGCACCTTTTCCTCCCAGTCTGTGTATTCTGGTGGTGTTGGTGGAGGTCCTCTCCCAGTTTTCTGCACTGTGATGAGGTACCTTGATGCCATGCCCTTGACCTTCCCCTGCAAGTCGTTCCATCTCTTCCGGACGTCGTCCCCGGTGCGTGGATGGTGTCCCACTGCATTGACCCTGTTCACAATGGTCTGCCATAGCTCCATCTTCCTTGGGATGGGCATGTGCTGCTACTCGCCCCGAATATTTGTGGCTCCACCTTCAAGATCTCATCGACCATGGTCCTTAACTCCCTTTCGGTGATGCGTGGATCTTTGGGGGGTGACATGGTGAGTGTGTTGAATGGTGTCAGGCTGGGAACGAGGTGAGGGTGCTCTGCTGTGGGTCGGTGTGCGTCTCCTGTATGCTGGCGTTCGATGTCTGCCTCTGGTGCTTTCCGTCTTCTTGGCCTGCCTTCATTGCAAAGGATTGTGGGGTATGTCTGGGGGTGTTTTATGGGGTTATGGATGTGTGTCAGGTGTATGGGTTATACGCTTGTCCAATGTGTGCTGTTCTTGCTGTTAAATCTACTTGCAGCCCATGGCGGTCAGAGCCGCCAATGGTTTGGCAGGCCTCCACTGTCCGCCAAGGTGATTTGTGCATCATTATTTGGAAGGCGGGATGTGGGTGTGCTTGGCGGTGGCGGGTGGGGAAGTCCGGGATTCCCGCCAACAGGGTCATGGCGGGAATGGTGGTCTGGTGATTTTTGGCGGGGTTGGGATTTTCGTTCATTATATGGTGGGTTTCCATTCACCGCCAATGGCGGGTTTCTGTTGACCACCGCCACGGCGGTCAGCGGTGTTTCCCGCTGTGTTCATAATGACCACCATAGTGTCAAACCCATAGACACACTCTGATGCTCACCTTCAAACCCAGACAGCTAATCTAACACCCAGTCTGACATCTAGGCAGGCAATGTCACACCCACTCTCACACCTACACAGACAGTCTCACACTCATCCTCACACTAAGAGAGACACTCTCACACCCACCTTTGCATCCATAATTTGTTTGTTTTTTACAAGATCCACAGAGCCATTGATGGATCTGAAAGACATTTGAAAAAAATAAGTATATAAATATATGTGAGTATGGATAATGTTTGGGCTCTAAAAAGAGCCTTTGTGTTTACGATGTGCACATGATTACTACACATGATAGAGGATGCAGTCTCTCAAGTTATGCAGGAACAGTTTGTTACCTTTGTCTGGTAGGTGAACTCCATCATTCCTGTATGTGCCCTCTGTATCAAATCGTAAGTTGTTGTGGTATAGAGAAATCATGTTATGGTCCCTGAGGAATACAGTAACAGTTGTATTGGCACGATTACTGGATTTCTCTATTTGAGGGCAGAACTGAGTTGACAAGTTCTACATCTGCCTTTGCCAAATGTTTGAAAAAACCAAGGCAGTGTGTGGGAAGAGTGCCATTAATTTTTCAAGGCTATCTTCCATTAGGATTCCTAAACCACCTCCTGTGACTACACCAAGATCATTGCCATTACAGTGCACATTCATAAGGTCTGGATGTTGGCAATCCTTAATAGTTTCAATCAAAGGCAGTAATGTATGCCACATCAATCCTCTCTGGCCAATCAAAGTAATATCCACATTATACAAACCTAGACCCAAAAGCTTTGACCCAAATTCCTCTGAGCATCTTGGAAGTAATCTGGAATAGCTCCCAGGAGAAGGCTGCAAGTAAATGAGGCTGGTTTGAAATAAAATTCAGTTGAAATGGAGAGTAGTAGGTACAGTCTGGAAGAACTCATTCCATTGGCTGTTGTTGATATTTTTTTGGTGGAGGTAGGTAGTGAGGTTATATGAATTGTGGGTATATATTGAATTGGGTTTAGAACAATTGGAAAATAATAAAAATATCTGTGATGTGTTCACTGTGGAAGATTCAACCAAACCTGCTAAAGGTGGCTTAAAAGTAATCATGCTGTAGTCAGAAACTGTTATAAACTTGTGACCGGCTGCAGTAAAATGTTGCAGATTGTGTAACCATGGTAACAGAGCTAGAGAAGCATGAGGTGGGAGGCAATACAATAAAAGACTACACTGTTGTTTTGTTTTACCGTATATAGAGACAGTAATGATTAATAATGATTATTTAATGTTATGATTTGGTTTTGGGTCATAAAAAAGTATTTCTGTGGATAAGTATTTTTTTTATAGAATCAAAAAATAATTTTCTAACTTCCCTATGGGTTTGCAAATCCACCCGCAAATTTACACAAGGGGAGCGTTCTGAGCACTGTGGTGAATGGGCTGATCTGGCGAAACTCACATTGTATTGGCTAACCTTTCAGGAGATCTGCAAAGGGTTAGCTATAGAAACCAGTCATAAGTTGTAGAACTTTATATTAACATGAAAAGGAGATTGCGATTGGCTTACTGACTCGGTAACCTTGAAAGGACAGTTGAAGATGTTATAATTACTGGTTGCCTGCTATGAGAGTGGACTATCTTCTTGTGGTTGGGTTTTTGAGTATTGTTCAGTGAGAAGAAATTCTAACTGATACTGAAAGAGAGACATAGAGCACAACAAAGAGAATCATCAGGTATGTGTAGTTAAATGTACTTTATTTTCAAAGTATTATTATATGAATATATTTATATTAGGAGAACGAAAGTGAGCAGTGTGTTCACAAAATGCTATAAAACATATAAATACGAGGTTTGTGATTTATGAAAAGGAATTATTCAAGTAATTCAATACATTGAAAATTTATTCAGCTGAACTTGGATAAGGGGTTTCATGGACGTTTCCAGTTTCTATCACTATATTAAAGTAATCCATCAAGTATGTTGAGGCTAGTATGGACAATGCACTAATGAGTAATTTAATGGTTAAACATTTTATACTAAGTTCTAAAGATGTAGGCCCTCATTACGACCCTGGCGGTCGGTGATAAAGTGGCAGTAATGCCACCAACAGGCTGGTGGTAACTACCGCCAAATTATGACCATGGTGGAAAGATCTCAAAAGACAGCCAATGTACCACACCGACCGCCAGGGCAAAAACAACAGGCACCACGGTGGTAGCCGCCTACAGCCAGGTGGAAGTCAAAGTTCTGCCCACCATATTATGACAAGACAAACCGCCACCTTTTCCGGGGTGTTACCAACACCATCAAAAGCCTGGCGGAAACACTTTACAGAAGTGAAAGGACTCACCATTGGAGACGTAGGGAAGAACCACGATGCCATGGAACCAGAACTGCAAGTTTTCCCGATGATATTCTACATCATGCTCCACCACGAACAACAACGCCGGCAAAGACGACGACGGTGAGTACAGCCGCCTAGCACATAATGGGGGGAGGAAAACAAGAGTGACACACAAGCACCATACACACCCCAGACATACACACCATACACACAACCAGCTGCCCAAGAAGATAAGTTAATCCCCGTAAATCGGCTGAATAATTCAAGGACAACAGAAATTGACTAAAGTTATTGTAATAAGATCAACACAATATTAATATTAATTTTTCCAATGCAACAGATATGTACAAATGTACAAAAAAGGGACACTGCCCAGTCCTCAGTTTGTGTGGGCCACATAGCCCAGAACAAAGTCCAAGGCCCCACTCTTTACCTGCATCAATACAGAGAGAACACTGCAGGGGCATCAGTTGGAAACTAGACAGGCACCTCAGGTGGAGGGTGCACCTCATCCGAATGCGGAAACAAGACCACTGGTTCTGGAGGGGGTAACATGCCGTGTGCTTGGTACTGTGGAGTGCAAGGCCACAGTCTCTTGGGTGGGTGTCTTCCCCACTTGTTCTGGAGAGGGCAACATGCCGGTGCTTGGTCCTGGGGAGTGCAAGGATACAGTCTCTTGGGTGGGTGTCTTCCCCACTGGTTCTGGAGGGGGCAACATGCCCTGTGTTTGGTCCTGGGGAGTGCAAGGCCACAGTCTCTCAATTGGGTGTCTTCCCCGCTGGTTCTGGAGGGTGCAACATGCCCTGTGCTTGGTCCTGGGGAGTGCAAGGCCACAGCCTCTTGGGTGTGTGTCTTCCACACTGGTTCGGGAGGGGACAGGCCGCACAGCAGCCCATGGAGCCTGGATCACATTGCATCCACCGCCAGTGACGGCTGCACTCAGGTGGTGGTGGATGTAGTAGGAGGCTCCTGCTCAGCCCCTACACCCTGTGAAGGTTGCACTGTGGTGGTGGTAGTGGGAGGCTCCTGCTTAGCCCCCACACCCTGTGATGGCTGCACTGTGGTGGTGGTGGAGGTAGTGGGAGGCTCCTGCTCAGCCCCTGTACCCTGCGATGACTGCACTGTGGTGGTGGTGGAGGTAGTGGGAGGCTCCTGCTCAGCCCCTGCACTCACTGATGGCTGCACAACCACGGTTGGTGGTGGGGGCTCTGTGACAGCTGCTGGTGCAGGCTCCTTCCCCATATTGCTTGCTGGTGCAGGCTCCTTCCCCTTCTTGCTTGCTGGTACAGGCTCCTCTCCTTTTTTTCTGCTGGCTGGTGCAGGATCCTTCCCATTTCTGGTGGCTGGTGCAGGCTCCTTCCCCTTTCTGCTGCCTGGTGCAGGCTCCTTCCCCTCTCTGCTGGCTGGTGCAGGTTCCTTCCCCTTTCTGCTGGCTGATGCAAGCTCCTTCCCCTTCAGTATTTGTGGCCTGGAATCCATTCCACCATGAGTAGGTGCATGTAGGAGGCTGGCCTGGTTTGTAGTGGGTACCTGGGGTACTTACATCTTATACCAGGTCCAGTTATCCCTTATTAGTGAAGTAGTAGTGTTGTAGCAGCTTAGGCCGATAGAGGTAGCTATAGCAGAGCAGCTTAGGCTGAACTAAGAGACGTGCAAAGCTCATGAAATACCGCTTATAGTTACACAGTACTTAGTAAAGACAATACTCAGTGTTACCAAAAATAAAGGTTGTTTATTTGGGTGACACATTACCAAAAATATCTTAGAGGCAATACTCCTTCTGGAGGTAAGTATCATACACAATATATACACTAGACACTAAAATTAGACTAGTAAGTAGTCATAGAACAGTGCAAACAATAGGAAATGCTATAGAATGCAATGGGAGTAAATAGGTCTATGGGCAACACAAACCATATACTAAGAAAGTGGAATGCAAATCACAAATTCCCCCTTAGACAAGTGTAGTGTGTGCAGAATCACTGGGAGAGTAAAAATAGAGTAAAGGTGAGTAAATTACCCCACCCCAGAACCAAGAAAAGCAGGAGAAAAGTACTGCAAGTTTCCTTAGGACACACTGCACTTTGTGATTGGTATTTTGCAGTAACCAACAAAGTCTGTAAACTACAATTGCTGGATTCCTGGACCTGAAGACCTGCAAAGGAAGGGGACCAAGTTCAGAAGTCGAAAAAAGTTCCAGGAAGGGCAGGAGCCCCTGCCAACCCTGAAGAGGGTGCAAAAGAAGAGTCCCTGGTTAGTCGAAGACTGCAGGAATGCACCCTATGAAGATGCCAGTGGGTTACTGCATGATGCAAAGATGTCCCACGATGTGAAGATGGATGCAGATGTGATTTCTTGTTGGAGGTCGCCAACAAGCCTTGGTTATGACAAAAGTGCATTTTGCATCAATGCGCTGGCTGGACCCAGGAGGGACATGAGGCCTCAACTCAGTGTGAGGAGGAAGAGGGGGATTTCAGCAATTTGGAGAGCCCTCAGGATGCCAGACAGCACCTGCGGGAGTCCCAGGACAAGGGGACAAAAGAGGTGCAAAAAGAGGTTGGTGCTGCACAACAAAGGAAGGTCCCACACCGCCGGAGAACAACTCAGCAAGTTGAGCATCACAGGATGGAGTGCTGGGGACCTGGGCCAGGCTGTGCACAAAGGAATTTTGCCAATAGTGCACAGAGGTTTCAGGAGGTGAAGAAGATGCAGTACACAGGGGTACCATCGCTCTCAGGGAAGGCAAGGTTTTACCTTCTCCAAATTGCGACAGCAGAACCTCAGGATAGTCTCTGTCAATGGGGTCCAACCTCTGTGTCCTTAGAAGCAGGCTCGTCGCTGTGAGAGGAGTCCAAGGGTAAAGGTTGTCATCTTAGAAGGTGCCTGCTGTAGCAGGGGAGTGACTCCGTCACCCCACAGGAGATTACTTCGGTCCTTCTGGTGCAGGATGAAGACACGGAGTCCTCAGAGCATGCACACCGTGGAAACTGTTGCAGTTGCTGGCTGGAGCTGAAAATGCAGAGGAAAAGTGTCCCTGGTGGATAATTTGTTGCTGTTAGAGCATTTCCTGGAGCAGGCTGCGGTTGATCCGAGGGCAAAGGATGAAGCTGTTGTTGCAGAGGATTCCTGAAGGAATCTTGCAATCAGAATCTGAAGAGAACCCACAGGAGAGACCCTAAATAGCCCTGAGAGGGGGATTGGCTACCTTATCAGGTAAGGACCTATCAGAAGGGGTCACTGATGTCACCTGCTGGTACAGGCCACTTAGAGCCCTCTACAGTGCCCCCACACCTTGCAAAGCAAGATGGCTGAAGTCTGGGACACACTGGAGGAGCTTTGGGCACCGCCCCTAGGGTGGTGATGGACAGGGGAGTGGTCACTTCCCTTTCCTTTGTCTAGTTTTGAGCCAGAGCAGGTGACAAGGGGTCCCTGAACCAGTGAAGACTGGCTTATGTAAGGAGGGCACCATTTGTGCCCTTCAAAGCATTTCCAGAGGCTGGGGGAGACTACCCCTCCCCAGCCTTGTAGTGCTTTCCTCTTATTTAGTTTCTAAGCACTAACATAACACAACAGAAATGCACTTGTGAGGTCAAAGAAGACTTTTATTGTTATTTTATTCTTCCCCAACCACAATGTTTATGAATGAATGACGAATTAGTAGCTTTCAAGTCCGCGTTAATCAAACAAAATATATCAGTTTGCAATATACACAGCAGGTTATATTTATAAGATATTGAATGCAAAGCAAAACAAATACTTCACCGTGTGGGAACTATTCACAGCTTCATCTTTCTAAGGTCTGCAAGCTGAGGACCCCTGTCAACCGCGAGAAAGAGAGATTCATCTACCCACACGGGATTGCTGGCAGCCTGCGCCAAGCTCCAGCACGAGGTCCGGCAGATTCGAATCTGACTCTCTGCAGCCTGTTACATTCGTTACAAAGGTGTGCCCCCTCCTCTCAGACCTGGGAAACTGAGCAAGCCTTTTGGAGACTGGCCAGGTCTCCAAGACTACTCCTGTTCCCAAGCTCAAGGGAAGAGAAACGACGCCCATGTACTCTCTCTTATCAGGTCTAGTCTACTGTGAGAGCAAAACATCTTGGTTCTCTGGTGCAAAAACACAGCTTGGAAAAATACAGAACTCCACATTAAAGGCAATGGGCAGCTAACCTAAATATCAAATGCAATGTCATGTTAAAGGCAATAGGCAGCTAACCTAAATATCAAATGCAATGTCTAGTGTCATGTCAAAGCCAATAGGCATCTAAGCTGAATACAAAATGCAATGTCTTATATCATGTCAAAGCCCATAGGCAGCTGAGCTGAATACAAAATGCAATGTATAATATCATGTCAAAGCCAATAGGCAGCGGAGCTGAATACAAAGTGTAATATATGATATCATGTCAAAGCCAATAGGCAGCGGAGCTGAATAATATATGATATCATGTCAAAGCCAATAGGCAGAATATCTAATAGCATGTCAAAGTCAATAGGCAGCTAAATTGAATACATCATGTCAAAGTCAATAGGCATGCAATGTCAAAGCCAATAGGCGGCTAGACTGGATACAGCATGTCAAAGCCAATAGGCAGAATACAGAATGTAATGGCTAATGCAATGTCAAAGCCCATAGACGGCTAAACTGAATAAAACATACCATGTGCTACTGGTGAACATTGAGCAACTAATATGCGCAGTGGTGAAACACAAAGTCATTGGTCAAAACAAACTTTATCAAATGGCAGGACATTCCGCCCTTTGACCAATGAATTTTTGTTTCACATATCTCATATTTCAAAAAAAAAAAAAAACATCAGCACACAAAAAAAACATTATGATCAAAGCAATCCCTGTAAAGCAATAGAAGTGAATTAACACATTGATCTTATAACCTTTCACATCAGATACATCTACATAGAAAAGACTGGGCAATTTTTTTTTCTGAATGAGTCTCTAATTCAACAGTGTTAGCAATTTGATGTGGCATGAGTTCTACTCATGTAAAGGTGCACGGTCCACCTGAAAGGTTTTCTGGAAGGTAAGCAAAAGTCAGAGTTCCATACGAGAGGGGAAAAAAAAAAAAAACACAGCAAACAAGTTGAACTTGAACTGAAGGCGCAGTTTGCGCAAAATGGATCCATGGTGCTGGCACTTTACTCAGCCAGGTTCAGGTTGGGGATTCGGTCCCTTCCCCGACCCCACACGCACACACCGGAAGGGGGACCACACAGCGCACTCAGGGACAGTGGCGAAACGTGGTCGGATCTGCAAAAGAAACAAGTATGACTTTTCTTGCAAATAACATTTTTCATTTAAACTGCACCCTCCCTCTTTCTTTCCCTGTTTTATAATCAGCAGGACGTTTTTGGGGCCCTTTGTTATATTCTCTGCAGGTTCTGGAGGGTCACTTGGGGCGTCAGCCAACACATCAGCACTGAGGTTTTTATCTGCTGCACCACAGCTTCCCTTTTCTTGCACTGTCAGAAGGGCTGGGGCAGACTCCTTCTTTACCAAACCTCCATTCACTGCACTTTTGTCAATTTGGGCCATTCTGTCTCCAATTTGTATGAATGAATCAGATTCTTTTCTAGGTATCAGCATAATTTCGATTTTTCCTTGGTAATTTGCAGCAATCACTCTCCCTAAAACCTGATCAATTTGCCATTTCTGTTCTGGTAACTTTCCTCTCCCCAACTGCTCTGTGACTGCTTGCATGACAGATTGCTTTTGTGCGTGCTGCACAGTTTTTATCAAATCTAGGGGAATGTGCATCTCTCTCATCTCTGCCCACCTGTAAGTGGCCTTTTCACATTTCTGGGGCACCCACATAGCCATCCCCACTAAGGCAGAATTCTGGGTGAACACTTCTCTCTCTGAATTTTTCTGATTAACATCTGCAAGGTAATTGAACCAGTTAGGTACAAGCCATGTGGCTAAAACATTATCAAAGAACCAAAAATCAGCGTAAAAATGACACATCTCACGTAGCTCTTGCTTTAAAATCTGACACACATTATACAACGCTGTTTCTTCTACTGTGCCAGAAAGCAACATTTCAGTCAATGAATCATTAGTAAAACAAACATGCTTTTTATCTTCAGTAGACACGAATTCAAATGGTGCACACAATTTCATTGATAATTCTTTTACCTGTGGTACCCTAGCCCTGTCTTGCAAGTACCAGATCCATTGTATGATTCTAGCTAGGGGCACTATTTTCTTCCCTTGTTCTTGAGTTACATGTACATAAGTATTTCCTTCTTGCACTGCGCAGAAACCTAAAGTCTGCATTATTTCATTTGCCAAATCACAAGCGCGCAACTGCATATTATTTTTCACAGTGACCATGTACAAAAGTGTTAGGATTTCTCTCAAATGAGGGCTATTCTTTTTCCAAAAATCAAACAAGCTAATGAAACTCGGGGTGTCTTGCTCTAAAATCCTTCGTTTTACTTGTGCATTTTGCAACGGTAACTCGTAAATCACATTCTCGTCCGTGTTATCAGTTAAGGAATGCACTTTGGCTGCCAAAAACCCTGGCTCACACGGAAACTCAGTGCAGCTCGGAGCTGTCTTAACCCCCTCATTACTGGAATGGGACAAGAAAGATTCTTCATTTTTATAACTTTCAGCATTATTTTGAATTATCGTATCCTGGCTAATTTGCTCACGTAAATTCCTATTTTCATGTTCCAACTTCCTACATTTCTCCTGCATTTCTCTGTAAGCAGATAAAGGTATCCAGACCTTTCTGTCATCATTACTTCCAAAACACACGTTTTCTACATATATACAACAGGAATTATTTCTCAAAACATTATCAGGCCTTTTAGCTACACATGCATTTTCTTCTGTAATTCCCCAAACAGAAAACAATTCACAGTTTTTCTTAGCACCATCAGGCAGTTCATCAACACATGTATTCTCAGACATGGTCTGCCGTGCTACTGTGATTCTCCAAACAGAAAACAATTTCTGTAATTCTCCAAACAACAAAAAAAAACAATTACACTTTTAAAGTGTGCACTTAGAAATCTACCAACTCGTCAAACCCTTTAATCACCTCTTAATGACCGACCCCACTTCTGGTACCAATTGTAGTGCTTTCCTCTTATTTAGTTTCTAAGCACTAACATAACACAACAGAAATGCACTTGTGAGGTCAAAGAAGACTTTTATTGTTATTTTATTCTTCCCCAACCACAATGTTTATGAATGAATGACGAATTAGTAGCTTTCAAGTCCGCGTTAATCAAACAAAATATATCAGTTTGCAATATACACAGCAGGTTATATTTATAAGATATTGAATGCAAAGCAAAACAAATACTTCACCGTGTGGGAACTATTCACAGCTTCATCTTTCTAAGGTCTGCAAGCTGAGGACCCCTGTCAACCGCGAGAAAGAGAGATTCATCTACCCACACGGGATTGCTGGCAGCCTGCGCCAAGCTCCAGCACGAGGTCCGGCAGATTCGAATCTGACTCTCTGCAGCCTGTTACATTCGTTACAAAGGTGTGCCCCCTCCTCTCAGACCTGGGAAACTGAGCAAGCCTTTTGGAGACTGGCCAGGTCTCCAAGACTACTCCTGTTCCCAAGCTCAAGGGAAGAGAAACGACGCCCATGTACTCTCTCTTATCAGGTCTAGTCTACTGTGAGAGCAAAACATCTTGGTTCTCTGGTGCAAAAACACAGCTTGGAAAAATACAGAACTCCACATTAAAGGCAATGGGCAGCTAACCTAAATATCAAATGCAATGTCATGTTAAAGGCAATAGGCAGCTAACCTAAATATCAAATGCAATGTCTAGTGTCATGTCAAAGCCAATAGGCATCTAAGCTGAATACAAAATGCAATGTCTTATATCATGTCAAAGCCCATAGGCAGCTGAGCTGAATACAAAATGCAATGTATAATATCATGTCAAAGCCAATAGGCAGCGGAGCTGAATACAAAGTGTAATATATGATATCATGTCAAAGCCAATAGGCAGCGGAGCTGAATAATATATGATATCATGTCAAAGCCAATAGGCAGAATATCTAATAGCATGTCAAAGTCAATAGGCAGCTAAATTGAATACATCATGTCAAAGTCAATAGGCATGCAATGTCAAAGCCAATAGGCGGCTAGACTGGATACAGCATGTCAAAGCCAATAGGCAGAATACAGAATGTAATGGCTAATGCAATGTCAAAGCCCATAGACGGCTAAACTGAATAAAACATACCATGTGCTACTGGTGAACATTGAGCAACTAATATGCGCAGTGGTGAAACACAAAGTCATTGGTCAAAACAAACTTTATCAAATGGCAGGACAAGCCTACAACAGCTATTTCAAAAGGGAAAGGATGTAACACTATGCTCTCAGAGGAAATGCTTTGTTCTGCCTTCCTGGGACTGAGCTACTCAGACCCCAGGAGGGCACAACCCTGTCTGTGAGGTGGCAGCAGCTGTAGCTGCAGTGCAAGCCTCAGAGAGCTGGTTTAGCAGTACTGGGGGTCCATGGTGGAGCCCCCAGGATGCATGGAATTGGCTCCCCAATACCAGATGTGGCATGGGGGCACAATTCCATGATCTTAGATATGTTACATGGCCATATTCTGAGTTATCATTGTGAAGCTACATATAGGTATTGACCTATATGTAGTGCATGCTTGTAATGGCGTCCCCGCACTCACAAAGTCCCGGGAAATGGCCCTGAATGATATGGGGGTAACTTTAATAATGTAAGGGTACCCTTACACTTAGTAACTTTGCACCTAACCTTCAGCAAGGGAAGGTTAGACATGTAGGTGACTTATAATTTAGTTAAGTGCAGGAAAAATGGCTGTGAAATAATGTGTGCATTATTTCACTCAGGCTGCAATGGCCTGCCTGTACAAGGGTTTGTCTGAGCTTCCTATGGGTGGCAAAAGAAATGCTGCAGCCCACATGGACCTCCTGGAACCCCAATGCCCTGGGTACCTAGGTACCATATACTAGGGACTTATAGGGGGGTCCAGTGTGCCAATTGAAATTGGTAAGTGAAGTCACTAGCCTACAGTGACAGATTTAAAAGCAGAGAGAACATAAACACTGAGGTTCTGGTTAACAGACCCTCAGTGACACAGTCAAGCACTATACAGACACACACATTAGGCCATAAACTATGAGCACTGGGGTCCTGACCAGCAGGATCCTAGTGAGACAGGCAAAAAAATACTGACATACAGGTAAAAATGGGGGTACATGCCAAGGAAGATGGTACTTTCCTACAGTGCGGATGAAAGTGGGCCTGTGGACTGTGTGGCTGAGGTGCTTGGCTGGGTTCTTGATACCCTGGTCATACATGCAGGATGGGGGAAGTGGTAGGGAAGAGGTCAATGGTTGAAAGGAAAAGTATTTTTGGGACATTGGAGCGGGATGAGGGAAAAGTAATGGGAGTGGAGGATGAGGGAGTGGTTGATGGAGGTGTTTGTCTGCTGGATTTGGGTGCAGGTGCATGGGCTGAATACTGTTGTGAGGTGGATGGCTGTTGCGTATCTTAGTGCTTGCATTTGTGTACCTTAGGAGTTGGGACAGACACGATGGGAGAGGACACAGGGGACGTGTGCCTGGCTGTTGTGGAGGTGTCTGCCAGTGAGGTGTGTGTTCTGCTTGGTGTGGTGGTGATGCGGGTAGTGGATGATGAAGTAGTGCATGCAGGCGTGAGTGTGGATGTAACTGGATGGGAGGTGGAGGAGGAGGAGGAAGAGAGGGAGACAGTGGAAATAGTGGCAGTCTGCAGCTGGATGGTGTTTGTTTGAGTGCCTATGGGATGAAGTGTGGTGCTTGTGTTTACCTTTGACACTCTTGGGTGTTGTCTTGTGTGCATGCTCGACAGGCTGTGTGCTTGAGATAGGTTGGGTTTGAGGAGAATGGGCCTGGGAAGTGGAAGTTGGAGGGGGGACGGTTAAAACAGGGGACGATGGCTGCCATCAGAGAGGAGGCCAGAGCCCGAATCGATCTCTGTTGGGCTGCCAATCCAGTGTGAATGCCCTCCAGTAATGCATTAGATTGTTGCATCTGGGCTGCCAGCCCCTGGATGGCATTCGCAATAGTTGACTGCTCCACAGAGATGGATCATAGAAGGTCAATAGCCTTCTCACTCAGGGAAGCAGGGCTCACTGGGGCAGGGCCCGAGGTGCCTTCGGTGAAGGAGATGCCCACCCTCCTGGGTGAGCGGGCACGGGCAACTCACTGAGGGGCTGTTGGGAAGGTGGTGCTGGTACGGGGGTGGCTGCTGTACCTGTAGCTGGGGTGGTCACAGAGGTGTCCACCACCACCAGGGAGCTCCCATCGCAGGAGGTATCTGAGTCTGTATTGTCCCCTCCAGTCTCCACCGTGGTGCACCCCTCGCACTCCGTCCAACTGGTGCCCTCAGCGTCGGTGGACTCTGCCCCCTGGGTCCTGTGGGATGCTCCTCCTCCCTCCATCACTGGTGCCTCTGCTCCTCCGCCAGATGATGCTAATGCACATAAGGACAGGGTGACAAAACAAGAAAGTGGGGGAGATAGACAAAGGATACACTAGGTCAATGACTGCACCAACACCACCATTGACGTACACAGCACCCTCTCACAGAGGGAACAGGCATACACACTTTGCATTGCACTACTAGTGATATTGCTAGCCACCAAGGCATGAGGAGGGTCACACACCGCCAACTGCAGCACACCTGGTACCCACTCAGCCCTGGCCAGTAGTGGATGCCAACAAGCTAGGTAGCCATTATTTTCCCTTCAGACCCCTAGCCACAAGAGGACCTATGCTGCTATGTATGGCCTGGCTCAGGGGCACCCACTGACACACAACCACCACCCGTATACCACCCCACCAGGTGTAAGCTGTAATGATAGCCTCTGTACTCACCGCTTTGTGGCTGCTGTGTTGCCCTCAAGCACCCATCCAGCTCTGGATAGTCCACGGCCATCATGGGGGTCAGGGTTCGACGGGCACCCCTTCCTCTTTGGGAGGTCTTCCCCAGCTGGACCTGCACAGTCTTCCGTGCCCAGTGTCTCAGGTCCTCCCACTGTTTGCACTTCTTTTGATGGGCGCTGGCCTGCAGAGGCAATACAGACAGGAGAGCACCATTAGACAAACAGTCCAGCCTGTCACACACATAGCCCAACATAACCCTTTCCATCACCATTGGCACATACATAGCCCAGCTCACAACATGTACACCACCAACAGATAATCCCCCCTTACACAATGCCTTCACGCACATCTCCATGCATCCATGCCACATGCATCATTCCCACGGTGCACTTGTGTTGGTCTGGAGGCCCATACAGCAGTCTGTACTGGGGTAGGACCCCATCCACCAGTCGCTCCAACTCCTCAGAAGTGAAGGCTGGGGCCCTTTCCCCGGTCACATGGGCCATGGTAGGTTCCAAACATAGGTCACAGCAGCACATGCAGTGTAGGTCCTCTCCTATGGAAGGTCAGGTAACAAGTGAGGAATATGATAGAATATGGCGGTCACGTCCGCGGCGGTGCATACTCTCACAGCCGGTGTAGATTACCATTGGCCACTGTAACCCATTGGGCCCAATATTAACCAAGGAGGAAATACACAGTGGTTACCGATGGCCTCCTGCCACGGTGCACATTGTCAGCGGAATTACTTCACTTCAACCTGTCCCTCCACACAGGACAGTCGTAGGCCAATTCAGGGGGGGGCAGCCCTATGGAATAATAGTGTGTCACAGGCGAAATAGGCACATACTGGACAAATCACACTGACCCATTACACGTTTAGAGAATGCAAACTAAAGTTCAGTTTGTGACAGGCTCCTCACTTTTTTGTCCCATAGATTCCTACTGCTGTGGATGAATAGGAGGTGGAGACATACTCCCATGTACAGCCTCCTGGTGGACTTGGCTACACTGGAGGACAGGCACATTATACTCACCTATAGACTGGACAGGCCCACAATCACAGAGATGTGTGCCCAATTGGAGCCTGACCTGATATCTGCTATCCGCCACCCTACTGGGATCCCCCCTCTTGTGCAAGTGCAATCAGTACTCCATTTCCTGGCAATTGGTTCTTTCCAAGTGACAGTTGGCTTGGCAGCAGGAATGTCACAGCCAATGTTCTCAATAGTACTGACAAGAGTATTGTCTGCCCTAATAAAAACACATATGCAGCTGCATTGCATTCCCCCAGGTTGAGGATATGGCCACTGTGAAGACCGAGTTTTATGCAATGGGACATATGCCCAAAATAATTGGGGCGATTGATGGAAAACATATTGCATTTGCCCCCCCAGCGCCAGAATGAACAGGTGTTCAGGAATCAGAAGAGTTTCCACTCCATGAATGTGCAGATGGTGTGCTTGGCGGACCAGTACATCTTCCACGTCAATGCTAAGTATCCTGGGTCGGTGCATGATGCCTTTGCCCTAAGGAATAGCAGCATCCCAAATGGGAGGGCCCAACTACACAGGCACAGGGTATGGCTCATAGGTGAGCCCTGGTTCCCACCCAGTATATGTTGGTGTATGGGTATGGTGTGGGCCATATAGGATACTGTGTGTCTAAATGTTGTCCCTCAAGAATTGCAAGGGACTCTGGTTACCCAAACCTATCATGGCTGCCGACCCCTGTGAGGAATGCCAAGACAAGGGCAGAAGAACGTTATAATGAGGCACATGGGCAAACCAGAAGGATAATTGAGAGAACCTTTGCCCTCCTGAGGAAAGGTTCAGGTGTGTTATGGTTGATGTGTATGATATATTGTACTTCCCCTTCCCCTCTATGGTTGGTGTTGCCCTGTCAGCTTTCACTTTTGTATGTTAGTGTATGGTGGGATTGTTAGTGCTCTATGCTGTGCATGCTTTAGTGATGAGTGTCCATGTAGGGCTGTGAGGGGTGTCCATGCATTGGTACAGCATGCAGGGCTTGGCATTGGGATTAGTGAGATGTGATGGTGGAGTGTGTGGGATGGAGTGGAGTGATGGGAGTGAGGGTATGTGATGGCATCCAGGTATGGGGCTGATAATAGTAGAGAGTTGACTTACCAGAGTCCAGTCCTCCTCCGACTCCAGCCAGGCCCTCAGGATGCAGTATTGCCAAAACTTGCTCCTCCTATGCTGTGAGTTGTGGGGGGAGGTGGCGGGTCCACCGCCAGTCCTCTATATAGCGAGCTGGTGTCTTGCTGCTATGGAACGTACCTTCCTCCATAGGTCATTCCACCTCTTCCTGATGTAGTCCCTTGTTCTGGGGTGCTGTCCCACGGCATTCACCCTGTCTACGATCCTCCACCATAGCTCCATCTTCCTAGCTATAGATATTTGCTGCACCTGTGCTCCAAATAGCTGTGGCTCTACCCTGAGAATTTCCTCCACCATGACCCTTAGCTCCTCCTCTGTGAAACGGGGGAGTCTTTGTGGTGCCATGGGTGTTATGTGAGGTGTGTTGGTGAGGGTGTGTTGGGTAATGTTTTGGGGGATGTGATGTGTAGTGCATGAGTGGTGTATGGGTGTGAGTGGTGTGTCTCAGTGGTCTTGGTGTCTCTCTGGTAGCAATGATTTGTATTCGTAAAGGGTTGTGGGTACGGTGGGTGTGTGTTTTATAGTGGTGTGGGTGTGTGGGTGTGGTGTGTGTATGGGTGTCATATGTGTATTTTTTTTAACTGTTCAATATTGTGTTATTTTGTCCGTGGGTGTCCGTTTTGAGCGTTGTGGTATGTACCGCTAATGGTTTACCGCCGTTGAATGTCCGCCGTGGTGATTTGTGGGTCATAATGTGGTGGGTGTTGTTCTGTTGGGGTAACTGTGTGGGTTTTGATACCGCCACTTTAGCACTGTCCTTTTGTCTGTCGGATTTATGTATGTGGCTGAATTCTGTCGGATTGGTGTGTGTGTCATAATATGGTGAACAGATATCTGCTGCAGCAGCGGTAAGTTAGCAGCCATGGACATGGCGGTAAGCGGCATTTACTACCAATGTCATAATGAGGGCCTTAATGTATTTCTCTGTATAGAAATGGGTATGTATAAAAGCAATGTTAAATTCATGCAAGGAATCACACATGTATTGAGAGATGATAGAGGTTATTTCACTATGAATTAGACATTGATATGAGTGAAGTATATTACTTGAAAAGCTAAGAAAAAAGATTGGGTGAGAGCAGCTTGAACTGTTTTTTTGCTGTAGAAGTTGAAGGGGTCAGATAAACTGTATGTAGAAGAGGCTGGTGTGTCTAAAGAAGAGAAAAAAATATCATTTTTATTGTGAACTACCTGCACTTGCTATGTTAAGGTATATGTGTAGTCTCTAATGTATACTGTTATGCAGATAAAAAATAATACAGCTATAAAGGGAGACTTAACCACAGTTAGAGACATAAAGAACCACTTGTATATTGATGTGCACATAGATAATTTAAGTACGTAAGTTGCAGTAAGAGATTTATTTAGGATGTAATATACAGAATGCATTATGTAGTTTTCTAAATTGACAATATAGATTCGTATTTGTATACATTGTGGTTTAAATATGGTTTAGGAAACTAATTGTGACCTTAGGTACACAGTTTTATTTTTAAGTTCACTTGCTATTAGAAAATGTGTTTGAGTAGGTTTATGCTGTGTGTTGTAAGAAAAGTCACCCTTTAAGTGAGATGCATGCAGACTATAGCAGAGAGTATTTTTTATTAAATGATGAATGATGTTGATATGATTTTTGCTAACATAGATGAAAGGTCGTAGAGGTCGATGCCCAGGTATATATGTACTATACTAAAACTTGTGGCACTTATGCATCTAGTAAAGAAAAGAAACAGTGAGTCTCGTGTATAGTGAAACTTGTGTATTCACCAATGCAGACACTAACATACCAAGCCATACACCGAGGGTCAGACTGATAGATTTAATAACACAATCAGGGACACACCGATGCATACACTGGCACACCTAGGCACACACTGCTCTGATCACTGACACACCTATGCACACTGTGATGTATAGATTGACATACCCAGATGCGTACTAATGAGTAGAGTGACACACCGCGGCATGCACTGTTGTTTGCAATGACACAACCATCTGGATACTGATGCACTGACTGAGACACCCAGGTGTACTGTAACACATACCCTAAAATACCCATTTGACAGTTATCCATACACTGATACATTGGACACACTGACATATACACTGAGCCACTTAGGTATGCAGCAATGAATTTAGTGAGACACAGAGATACATTCTTATCTATACACTGACAGAGCCAGGCACACACTGTTGTATACATTGACACATCCAGACAGACTCTCTTATATGTACTGAGACACCTAGGAATGCAATAATGCATATACTAATAGGCTCAGGCCCACCTTGGTGCATGCAGAGACACAGCCAGGTGGACACTGATCATTCAGATGAACACTGATGTAGGCACTGAGACATCCAGGCACAGAGAGATGGATAAAGTGACACTCACACACCTCAGAACACACTGTTGTACTCTACCACACACACCAATGCATACACTTAAACACTCAGGCAAATATATGTATGAACTGAAAAACTTAGGTGCACAGTGATATATAGAGGTATACAGGTAGGTACATACGAATACATACACTGACTTATTGAGAGACATATTGATACATACACTGAGACAGGTAGCTATACACTAATGTATAGACTGTTATACTCAGGTATTCAGCTATGCAGAGGCTGACATACTCAGCCTTATGGTGATGTATATACTGACACACCTAGACCTTAATGCTGTCAGACATCTTGAGAAAGCGAGACACACATGCATGGATTGACACATGTGCAGGGACATTTATCCATACAGAAAATCTTTGAAGAAGACAGTGATATATCTTGTGATGTGAACAAGGTAACACTTATGAACAATCTGACATAGGTAGGCATACAGTGTTACAGTGACTGGTACATGTAGGAGAAAGTTTTGTGCTCACTAATACACAATCTGAGATAGTCTTGCAGATACAAGAAAACAGTGATGTAGTTTATGTTTGTAAATTTAGTATGAAGTAAAATTGGTATTAGAAAATGTTGTTTACTTTTTTTTTCATTTGTTTAAATGTATTCTTCATATGGTTTCCAGGTTTTGATTTCTACTTAAGTAAGAAGATTGAGAATGCTCAACAAAAGAGAAACAAGGAAAAAAAAGAAACAACTGTACTATCTGCTCAAAACTGACAGTAACAACAAATTAATGTGGAAAATGTTCAGAAGAAGAAAAGAGATACATGGAAAAGCCGATTACACATACAATTTACACAGGAAGCACTTGCACTTAAGCACTGGTCTGCAGTGGTAAAGTGCCCAGAGAATCAAAAACAGCAAAAGAGTCCAGCACACAGTCAAAACACAGGAAGCAGAGTCAAAAAAGACAGGGGAGACCACGCCAAGGATGCCAGGTCTAACAGTTACTTTATAAACATTTAGGAAATTAGGTTTCATGCCATGTTATAATTTATTTGTTGAAAAAGAGCACTTGGTCAGGATGTGGAATTTTTTATTTATGTCTGGGAGGAAAAATTCATTCCATTTGTGAAGATGGCAGAATTCAGGTAAGTCCATGCTACATGTGTAATGTGGAGTACCTGTGTAATTCTGTCCAGTGTGTGGCAGAAATCTTTTTTTGTTGGCGCACGCAAGGCTCTTTTGGGGCGTGCAAGGATCCATTATCATGCATTAAGCTCTGTTATCAGATGCTTGTGAGCTCAAACAAAATTTCTCACTGGCTAGTGAAGCTTCCCATTACCAAGGAGCCATTCTGCACTTATTTGTGATGCCAGCAATCACAAGCAGTCGAATATCTGCTTCTTGAGTAAATGTTCAACTAGAGAAGCAAGTAAATCAACTCAAAAATACCTTTTTGAGTTAAAATCCTACTCCAACGAACAGTTCAAGTTGTGTTTTAGTGCAAGGAAGGAAGTGCCCCAGAACTGCATCTTCCTCTTCCTGTTCAGAAGGCTTCTCCCAGTGATTAGTCCATCTCCTGGTCACTTTTCATTTGGACTTCAAAGTGAAAGAATCACTCTCTTTGTCTGTTGCCTTTTCTATTGAATCTAAGGACTTTGTTTTTGTGACATCATAGAAAGTAAGTTAATAAACAATTGGATAAGCATGCTGTTTGAGAGAGGACATGCACCAGATTTGTATTTGTACTTGTATTCCATTTTTAATTTAATTGTGTTTGTGGTGAGTGTCCTGGAGTTGCAGTAGGGCCCTAGTATTTTTCTTTATTTTTTTTAATCTTTTATAAGTGAAAAAGGATTACATTTGTAGTATTCATGTATTTAACTATGTGATCTAGTGTGTCCAGGGGCCATCCAGCCAGTACTAGTCATTGAATATATCAAACCACTGCTTCTGTGGTATGTGTTGTTTTATAACACCTATGGTTATTTAGGGCAAGGATGGCATGGGATAAAATGCTAATTTATTTAGTATTTCACTTTTGTCAGAAAAAATTGTATATTGGTGGGATAAAATTGTATTATGCCTTGGGAGGATGTTTCATTTTTTTTTTGGCATTACTGAATTAATGGTAGAGGTTTTATTCATTGATCACCATCCCTCTTTTGTCTGGCATGTGTGTGAGTGTGTGGGTGTGTATGTTTGTCATAGGTCACCATGCTATCTTTGTCCTACATGCCATGATGGCAGCAGTTGTTTTGTGTAGTCAGTGTCCATCAATAGTGTCCATCGATAGTCCTGCATGTGTTTTTTGTTGTCGATGCTTCCTTGTTTGTTGCTGTTGTTGTTTGATCATGTGGCTGGCAGCCATTTTGTGTAGGCACTCAGGGCATATTTATTCTTTTGGATGCAACACTGCACTAACGCAGTTTTGCATCAAAACATTTTGCAGTGGCTTGCACCATTACTGAGTGCCAGCCGTGCGCCATATTTATGGAATGGTGCAGGCCAGTGCAAAGGGTGGGCTAGCGTAAAAAAAATTATGTTAGCCAGGTGGGGGTGATGGTATGGGAGAAGGGGGTTTGGCACCAAAAAATTATGTTAGGCTGGTTAGAGGCAATAAAAAGTCCCTCTAACTAGCTTAGCCTCTTTTTTTGATGCAAAACCACCCATACCACATGTCTCCTGTCTTAGAAAAGGCAGGAGTCATGCCCACCACCCATGTAGCCAGCACAGGGGACCAGTGTCCCCTGGGAATGGACAGTGTACCCTGTGCTATGCAGGGGGCCCCAAGTTGGGCCCCCGATTGCACTTTCATTTAAAAGAAAATACCTACCTAATCTTACCCTATTTACCCGGGATGGTGTCCCCCATCCTCTGGTTTGGGTGGGGGTGTTCATGGGGCTTGAGGGAGGCACCTGTGGACCCATTCCATTGTGTTTAACCATGGAAATGGGTCCACATATCTCCTAACGCCTGTTCTGACCCAGGCGTTAAATAATGGTGCAAAGCAGGCTTTGCACCATTATTTAGCCCCTCCTCCCACAAGTGCGTCATTTTAGCACAGGAGGATAAATATGGGGCTATGGGGTTAGCACCATTGTTTAAATGGGATTGCCTACCTTGCATCTCATTGATGCAAGGTAGGTTCATGCATCTAAAAAATGGTGCAGACTCCAATATTTTGATGTTAGACACGTCTAACATCAACATATAAATATGAAGTTAGTTTTGCGGCAAATTTGCATTTAAAAAAAGGACATAAATTTGGAACAAATATGCCCCTCAGTGTGCTTTTGCCATTGGTCTGCATGTGTTCTTTGTTCTCCAAACCTCCTTGCATGCTGTTGTTGTTTGACCATGTGACCCGCACCCCCAGCCTGCCATAGGCACACACCAGCCTTAATTGTTTAAGGATTATTCCATTTCCCCATACCCACGTCTGCCATAGGTGCACACCAGCATTTATTTTATTAGGATTATTCCCTTTTCTCCTTCACAGCACCACATGCCGTAGGCACCCACCAGCATTTATCCTTCAAGGATTATTCAATTTACCCCTATACCACCACCTGCCTTAGGCACACACCAGTGTTGATTTTTAAGGATTATTTCTTTTTCACAGCATCTTCCAGCCTGCCTCAGGTGTCCCCCTTTAAATGCACATAAAGCGAGCAGTTATATCTGGATGTTCTCATCCTGATATGAAATAATATGTTATGGTGTGGATTGGAATTGATAGTAAATACACTATTGTTATTATTATTTGGGATAATCTCATTAAATTACATCTTCTGTTCTCTGAATTCAAACTGCAAAAATGCAGTTTCATTAAATATTGTTCTTCTTTGTTTGCTTTTAGGTACACAAGAAACATCACTCACAAAATTACCAGATACAAGTCCTGCACAAGGTGACGTAACAACTATCGCCAGCTCCAAGACATGCTATAGGAAACTTTCATATAACCCAACAGTTGAAATACAACAGAAACTGTCTGAACTTTTGGAGTACTGGCACTTTTGTCACACTCTCTCCAGCTCCGAAAAGACTGCCCTTTTTCTCCAATACCCCACCATTCCGACTCTGTACCTCCTACCTAAAATTCATAAAGGAGGTCATCCTCCGAAGGGCAGACCTATCATCTCTGGAGTAAACTCCATATGTTCTAAACTAGGATCCCTCATTGATCAAGAGCTTCAACCATTTATGACGAATCTGTCATCATATGTTAGAGACACTAAAGATATCCTACAAAAGCTACAAGATATTGAGTGGCAATCTGATTTTTTTCTTGTAACTGTTGATGTTGTCAGTCTTTATACTTCCATCAAACATACTGATGGGTTAGCAGCAGTGAGCAAATGTTTGTCTACCAGATCAGTCCAATATTTGACACGAAATGCAATGATCTTGGATCTCCTAAGATTCAGTCTGGAAAATAACTATTTTCTTTTTGATGGAAACTTTTATCTACAGCTTCAAGGAAACGCGATGGGAGCAAAATTTGCTCCATCCTATGCCTGCATCCTGATGGGAGCCGTTGAAAACTATTGGCTCTGGTCAGACCGTTCGGAACAATTCATCAAACATATCATCTTTTGGGGACGATATATTGATGACATTCTGCTCATCTGGCAAGGCTCAGAGGCTCACCTTCACAAATTTATTCAGTCCCTCACACCTAATCCTTGGGAAATCGAGGTAACCTATCAAATTTCTAATTCCTCTATTGAATATTTAGACTTATTGATTTATGTTGAGGATAACAAACTTCAGACAAAGTTCTTTTGCAAAAAGACATCTGCTAATTCCATTCTTCATGCCACCAGCTGTCACTCGGCCAGTACCATTCGGAATATACCCAAAGGAGAATTCCGACGTGCTAGACTCAATTGCTCTAACACTTATGACTATGACAGAACGTCTTCTGATATGACTATGAGACTAGTATCCAGGGGGTACAACCAGGGCTCTCTCAACACCATCAGAAACGAAGTGAGAAATATGGATCGAAACTCTCTGTTGAACAAACCTAAAAACATCAACAAGAATACGACTATTTGCTTTATCACGGCCTTTCACAATGGTCATAATCATATTCGCAAATCACTCAGAAAATGTTGGTTCCTACCGGTGAACAATTCTTCGATTAACCAACACATCACCAGCCATCCACAAATAGGGTTTAGGAGGGCACCCAACTTACGCAACAAACTGTGTCCCTCATTTTTTCAATGAAAGTTTTCCACTACTTTCTTACCACCCAAACCCAAAGGCTTCTACACCTGCAGCAAATGCTCTATATGCAAATTGGGTCTGTCCAAATCTACAGCAGTCAGTATCAACAACTGTACCTATCGGATCACCGACTTCATTAACTGTTCCAGTACCTCTGTTGTTTATGCCATTTGGTGTCCCTGTAACCTAACCTATATTGGCAGTACGGCCCGCCCTTTAAAAACTCGAATACAGGAACACTTTCCAACATACACAAGTCGGATACTCAAGCACCTTTGGTTGAACATTTTATCAAGTATCACCAATATCAACGTACCTTTACTTTTTGTGGGTTACGACGCATCACACCCTCCCCAAGAGGAGGCAACACACCATTGCGACTATGTAAAGAAGAGAGCCGCTTAATAATTAAATATGATACTGTTAACAATGGCCTCAACAAAGACTATGAATGGCATTTTTGGTTAATGTAAATAACCTGCGACCCAGTGTCTCTTTCTTTTTTTCTCCATTTGCCTCTTATAGGTTCCACAATAAGTACATATTTGACTTTATGTAAAATCTAACTTCAGTCCGGTTCGTGAAAATGTAAATGCCTGACTTTCTGTTCTTAGTTTCTCACTGACTCCAAATTTTAGGCAGTTATGCTGTTTCTCATTTTGCACTGTTTTTCACTAATTAGTTTAGTGTAATCTTTACCGAATATTCACCAATCATATAAGACCTTGCCTAAGTTAGGTTTCGGTAAGACAGAGTTTTCTGCACCCACGTTCTTACTTGACTTTTTCAAGATGACAGCCACTTCGCTCATTGTTTACTAAAATGGCGCTGCCCATCGCGTAGCGTGTGAGTCCTTTATTTATGTTCACACTATTTACTCTGACACTGGTATTTTAACGCGACCAAAGACGCGTACGCGTCCGTCCCGTTCCCCGTGTTCTTCATTGCTCTCGGCCGTATTTGCACTGCACTTTGATTCCGCTGCATTAAGGTAAGAGCCTGGAACACTTTTGCTACTCGCTGGTAGACCCAGTTATAAGCGAATTTTGTCTCTCTCTGAATTCTGTAACTCAGCCCTGTTACGATGGTGGATTTCTGCACCAAACATCGGGACTGCCTACTGCCATATTCAAAATACGTATATATATAATGTGATTGCACTGCTTAAGTTACGAATTACTTGCGTCATAACTGTTTGACCAACACAAGCCTTTTTATATTATCGCTTTAGTCTAGTATGTCACAACTAATAGATAACTATGCAGCATTCCTGCTCATTTGATCTACCTCCCCAGTATAGTTTTCTCTTCCGAACCTTTAAATTTTGTATTTATTTATCAGCTATATGCTGGTTTCTCTCAGTTAACCTATGCATGACTATTGTTTTGTTTGTTCAACTTGTTGCACAATAATTTGTATGCACCCCTTAATTTGTTCTATTATATGCTTTATTAGTCTATATGACTAGAAACAAGCCTTACAATACTCTCTTTTATACCCTTGTAAAATCCTGAATGTTCCAACCTATAGACTACTGTTCTCTTACAGAAAAGGACTATTCCAGTTTATATCTGATATATGTCTGCCTCATTTCCCGTGGTATGTTTGTTAGCATCTTAGCACTCCTACTCTTCATTTTCGAGCACAAGCTCATCTAGGAGATTCCTTAACTTAATCTGGAATTGGGGATACTGGAAGTAACAGCGGACTTTTTTCCTTTTAATTAACTCTCTTTCTACACCCCACCACCCTCTCTATCATCACTTTACCTTGGGAGCATGAATGACATGCCACTGGTTGTTTCTCGTTTTCCTTGGACTCTCAATGCATTTGGGTCTGATTGTATTCACTTATTACATTTGCTTATCACTTTCTTGTTAAGTATTTGGTGACAACCATTTCACATATTGGATCATTACACCTTCTACGACCTTTGCATGGGATTTCCTTTCTGCTCACTCTCTTGATGGTGCCTTTAATGACATCTTCCCTGCCTATATGAATAACTCCACTTGCAACTTGATATCTTTATTTCTGTTTATTTCCAGCCTTGAGAAAGCCCTGGCTTATATATAGCCAGAGGGGGCGAAACACGTGTTGGCTGATCTTCTCTTCTCCCTTGGTCATCACATTTGGATTTTGGATCTTGTACGTTGTCCTATTAACCAGTGACTTGTTGCAAATCTGGGACTATAATGCCTGGCTGATCTTCTCTTCTCCTTTGGTCATCATATTTGGATTTTGGATCTTGCACTCTGTCCTATTAACCAGTGACCTGTTGCAGTTTTGGGACTATAATGCGTGTACAATAATAAAACTAATCTGTACTTTCACAATCTCATGAACCTCCGGAGTGGGACTTCACTTCTTTTGTATACTGACGTAACAACAACGCTTCTGCTTGTGAAGTTAAGTGCCAACTGACAGAGCTTGAAGATGGCCCCCAAAAAAGGTCCTTTCAAGAAAGTGGCCAGTGAGGAGGAGAAGAAGAAGCAGATTGCCACCTTTGGTGTGCCACCCTCTACTTTTTTTCAGAACATATGGTGGGTCTGCTGAGCCAGCTTCAAAGCAACAAACTGGGAGCAGCACTCCAACATCAATAACAGCACCACCTCAACCTGAGCCCAAGGCCATGTCTCGCAGCGAGGCAGCTACTGTAATTATGGAAATGAGCAGTAAGTCTGAATTTGGTGTTGTCTCAGCTGCAAACTAGTACCCAATCTTCATAGGAAATTGAGCAAAGTGGACAACAGGAGCAGCAGCTGCAGCCAGCAATAGTTCTTTCTGAAGTAGTAGCAGAACAGGAGGTTGAAATTCCTACTGTGCAAGATATACATCTTCTTGAACTAATGGATTTCCGATCTCCAGCAAGAAAAGAAATGCTACTCCATCATCTTCCCTAAGTCCCCCCTCTGTGGATCTGGATTGGACCCTGACTGAGTCTGAGACGCGCCAAAAGAGACTACCTCATTTTCTTCAGCCATTGGTAGTGGTACAAGTGGCACACTAAAAAATATCCCAAGTTTGGGACTTCTTTATGATTAGCAAGCAGAAGGATAACACTGCAATATGCTCCATTTGCCATGCGAGTGTTTGTCGAGGTAACCGTGCTTCAAACTATGGTAATTGAGGCCAAACAACCAATATGAAAAAAAATCACACGATCCGGAGGAGTACTATAAAAAAATGCTACAGGTAGTGGTGGTGGTGGTGCTGAAAAAATAAAATCAGCTCCAATCATAGTGGGAGGTGATGAGGAAGAAGAGGGTGACAGCTTTACACAAAGCAACTCTGTCTCCAGCAGCATCACCCACACCAGCAACCTTGAAAAAGCACAAGACTCAGAAGTGACACCACTGCATACAGTGTTGAATATCCCAAGATGCACATCAAGGCTACCACCTCCTGGTCATCTCCGCAAGTTGCTTGAGTCAGTAGCACCACAAAAAAACATGAGCTAGTTTTTCAGGCAAATTTAGGCAGGACGGGCCCTATCAATGCAACAAACCAATGGCACGTTTGTACAATGGGAAGCTGGCTAAAAATGTTAGCGCTGGACTTCCTCCCTTTTAATTTTGTGAAAGTAGTGGGATTTTTAGAATTTGTGACCACCATCAGCCTAATTTGGAAGGTTCCCAGATGGCCATTTTTTGACAGAGCTGCTGTTCCAGTGCTACATTACAATGTACTGATATTAGTTGGACAATTGTTGAAGCAGATTGCTGTTCACACTATACATCTGACTACAGACATGTGGACCAGTTGTTAATCAACTGATTACATGTGTATCACTGCATACCGCATCGCTTTTGTGGGGACTGGGCAACAGCTATTTACAGGTCTCAGTGCTGAAGAAACTTTTAAGGACGTTTAGCAGCATGCAGCACTAGTGATGCTCACTATGGAGAAATCCCATACAGCTGCAAACATCTTGGAAGACTAACAGCAATGTGTTTGAATGGCTGCGACCCAGAGGTCTCCGAATTGGATTTGTTGTCAAGGACAATACCAGTAATGTAGTCCTGTATTTGGTGTATTGCATCAACCTGATTGTGCAGGGCTTTTCAAATAAAAAAGACATAGGCCCGTATTATGACATTGGCGGTAAATCCAACTTACCTCCAGTGACTGCAGCCAACTTACTGCTGCTGCAGCAGATTTCTGTTCACCATATTATGACACACACACACACCAAACCGTCACTATTCAGCCACATACACAATTCCGCCACACCAAAGGTCAGTGATAAACTGGCGGTATCAAAACCCACACCATTATGCCAACAGAACAACACCCATTACATTTTGACCCAGGAATCACCATGGCGGAAATTCAATGGCGGTAAACCACTGGCTGTACATACCACTGCGCTCAAAATACACACACATAACAAAACAACACCACATTGGACAATTCAAACAACACACACCTGATACCCATAAACAAACCATAACCACCCACTCACACCACTATAAAACACACACCCATATTACTCACAACCCTTTACCATTACAAACAATTGCCACCAGAGAGACAGTAAGCCCACAGACACAACCAGAGCCCCAAACTACCTACACCTATACACCACCCACGCACACCACATCACACACCCCAACACATTACCCAACACACCCTCACCTACACACCTCACACAACACCCAAGGCACCATAAAGACACCCTCGATTCACAGAGGAGGGGCTAAGGCTCATGGTGGAGGAAATCATCAGGTTAGAGCCTCAGCTATTTGGAGCACATGTGCAGCAGATATTGATAGCTAGGAAGATGGAGCTATGGCAGAGAATCGTGGACAATGCAATGCCATGGGACTGCACCCAAGAACTAGGGATGACATCAGGAAGAAGTGTAATGACCTATAGGGGAAGGTATGGTCTATTGTAGCAAGACACCAACTCGCTGTACAGAGGACTGCCAGTGAACCCCCACCTCCTCCCCCACAACTAACAGCATGGGAGGAGCAAGTCTTGGAAATCATGCATCCTGAGGGCCTAGCCAGAGTAGGAGGAGGACCTGACTCTGGTAAGTCAACTCTCTACTTCTATCACCCCCCTACCTGCATGCCATCACCTAACCCAACCTCACCCTCACTTCCATAACTCCACCACATCCCACACCCCGACCATCACATCTCACTCATCCCAATGCCAAGCCCTGCATGCCATACCAATGCATGGATACCACTCACAGCCCTGCATTGACACCTATCACAAAATCATGCACACTAGAGAGAATCAGTTATCCCACCACATACCAACTCATACATGTGAAAGCTGCCAGGGCAAATACAACCAAAGAGGTCAAGCCACGGATGCACAATATGTCAGACAAAGAAATAATAGCTCATCATTTACATCCCACAGGTACCCCAGCCAATGTCAGCAGAGAGAAGGTGCCAGCAAAATTCAGTCCCCCAACTGAAGAGGCCCATAGTGATGACAGCAAATCTGGTCTTCTGGATCTGGATGACCAACCTGGCCCATCAGGGACCTCTCGACAGTCGGCTACCAAGGCACAGTCACACGCCCCCACAAAGCCTCCCCCATCAGGAAACACCACCACAGCACCTACCCGGAGTACCCACACCTCTGTCCCCAGGACACGTCAATCAGCAGTGTCTCCACCTCTACAGGGACCCCAGGCCACACCTCACACCCAAGACAATCAGGGACCTGGAGTCAGTGGCAGTGGCACACGGTTCAGGGTACAGAGGCACAGACCAACAGGGAAACTGGGACGACTGCTGTGTGCCAGGAGGAGGACAGGCCCAGGGAATCGACTCTCCAGGAGGCACTTGCAGAGATCCTGAGAGCATATCAACATTCCCAGGTCACGATCGGCCAGATCTTGGACAGTATGCAGGAGAACAGGCGGATGCAGGAGGGACAGTACCAGTGGATTAGGGAGAACTTGCAGGCATCAACACCACCCTGGTCTCCATAGCAGGAGTGCTGCCAGACAAGGCCAATATTATGAGGGAGTCAGTCACACAACAGTGGACCCCTGCCACTAGCCAGACATCTGAACTGCCTTCCACCTCCGCTGCAGCTAGTGGCCAGGAGGCCCCGCCACAGGACCATCAGGCCACCAGCACCCCTTCGCCTGCAGAAGGTGAACCACCCCACAAACGTTCCCTGCAATCCAGACAGAAGCCAGAGACACCTGCCAAAACTCCCGCCAAGAAATGAGACTCACCTGATTGTCACCCTTGTGTCCCACACAGTCACCCTGTCCACCTTGGACAATGCACCTGTGCTACAGACTGGAACAATACCCTGGACTTTCCTTCATCATCACCCCATCCCTTTGCACTTGCCCCTCAATATTTTACCACTTCAATAAACACCCTTGGAAACATAGAAGTATGGAGTATGTCAAATTTTCAAGTATATATTCCTTTAACCAGGTTAAAACATTGCAATTCAACTGTACAGTAAATGAGCATATGTTAATGACCTGTTGCTGACTGCATTGATCACACCAGGAGCTATTGTGAGGCACCAACATCTGTAAAAATGAATTGCCAAAGGGTACAGTAAGTGGGCATAGAAGTGGGAAATAACATCATGCCAGTGCCACAGAAATTCAAAATAATTACAATGAAATGTGAAGTAACACTGTCTCACCTGTGTGTCATTGGAAGTATTGTTTGATGACTGCTGTTCTGTTGTTCTCATCCTCATCCTCTGCCTCCTCATCCTCACTGTCCACAGGGTCCTCTGCTGCCACACGGCCATCTCCAGCCTTCTCCTCCTGCAGAAAAGGCATATAGGCCCTCATTTCAAAGTTGAACCGCCTAACAGCCGCCTATGCAGCCGCAATCCCGCCGGCTGCATTTCAACATCCCCGCTTGGCCAGCGGGCGGAAACAGAGTTTCCGCCTGCCGTACCCGCGGGGATGTGGGCCATAACATTGCAGCTGGCTCCTAATGGAGCCGGTGGGAATGTTGCACTGCGACAGGTGCAGCCGCACCCTTCGCGCTTTCCACTGTCTGCCAAGCAGACTGTGGAAATCGCGATGGGGCTGTGCCTGGAGGCCCCTGCACTGCCCATGCCAAGTACATGGGCAGTGCAGGGGCCCCCAGGGGCCCCACGAGTCCCCGTACCGCCAGCCTTTTCATGCTGGTGTCTACCGCCATGGACAGGCTGGCGGTAAGGGGAGTCAAAATCTCCAGGGCAGCACTGCTTGCAGCGCTACCCTGGCAGAATGCGACCGCCGGGAGCTCCATGGAGGTGAACTGCCAGTCCCGGCGGTGTGACCGCAGTGGTACCGCCGCGGTCAAAATGTGGCATTTCGTACTTCCAGCCTGCTGGTGGTACGAATGCCACTTTAAACCTGGCGGTCGGTGATTGCCAGGGTTGAAATGAGGCCCATAGTGTCTCAGGGCAAGGTTGTTCAACATGCAGAATGCCACTATTATCTGGCAGACCTTCTTGGGTGAGTAGCACAGAGATCCACCTGTTAGATGGAGGCACCTGAACCTGGCCTTCAGGAGGCCAAAGGTCCTTTCTTTAATCCTTCTGGTTCGCCTATGTGCCTCATTGTAACATTCTTCTGCCCTTGTCCTGACATTCCTCACAGGGGACAGCAGTTAAGATAGGTTGGGGTAACCAGAGTCACCTGCAATATTGAGGGACATCATTTAGCCACACACTATCCTATATGGCCCACACCATACCCATACAACAAAATATGCTGGGTGGGGACCAGGGCTCACCTATACGCCACACCCAGTGCCCCTGTAGTTGGGCCATCACATGTGGGATGCTGCTATTCCTCAGGATAAAGGCATCATGCACGTACCCAGGATACTTAGCATTGACGTGGGAGATGTACTTGTCCGCCAAGCACACCATCTGTACATTCATTGAATGGATTTCTGAACACCTGTTCATTTTGACGGGGGGGACAAATGCAATATGTGTTCCATCAATCGCCCCAATTATGTTGGGGAAATGTCCCATTGCATAGATGTTGGCCTTAACTGTGGCCAAATCGTCCACCTGGGAATACAATGTAGCTGCACATGTGTTTAATGAAGGCAGACAACACTCTTGTCAGCACTATTGAGAACATTGGCTGTGACATTCCTGTTGCCAAGCCCACTGTCACTTGGAAAGAACCAGTTGCCAGGAAATGGAGCATAGATAGAACTTGCACAAGAGAGGGATCCCAGTGGGGTGACAGATAGCAGATATCAGGTCAGGCTCCAATTGGGCACACAGCTCTGTGATTATGGCCCTGCCAAGTCCATAGGTGAGTATTATGTACCTGTCCTCCATTGTTGCCAAATTCACCAGGGGTCTGTACTCGGGGGTATGTCTCCATCTCCTATTCATCCACAGTGGTATCAACCTATGGGGCAAAAGAGTGAGAAGCCGGTCACAAACTGAACAATGGGGCTACAACAGAACATTGCATGCTATTAGCCTGAAATGGGCAGTGTGAATTGTCCAGTATGTCCAAATAGTGATGCAGCAATTATACAGGGCCTGCCCCCCCCCCCGAAATGGTGTCTGCTGTCCAGTGTGGAGGGACAGGTGGAAGTGAGGTAATTCTGCTGAAGTTGTGCGCCGTTGCGTGAGGCGGTTGAGAACCGCCGTGAAACTCCTCATTGGTTAACATTGGGCCCCATGGTGTACAGTAGCCAATGGTGATGTTCACCGGCGGTGATGGTACGCACCGCTGTGGACGTGACCACCATTTTCTATCTGATTCTTTACTTGCTACCTGGTCTTCAACAGGAGAGGCCCTACACTACATGTGCTGCTGTGACCTGTGTCTGGAACCTATCATGGCCCTTGTGACTGGGGAAAAGGCCCCTGCCTTTAGCTGAGTTGGAGAGACTACCCCAAAAATGACTGCTGTATGGGCCTCCAGACCAACAGGTGAGTACACTGTGGGCACGATGCATGTGGCAGGAAGGCATGGAGTGGTGTGTGAAGGCCTTGTGTAAGTGGGTGGGTGGATGTCCTCTGGGCGGTATATTGGTTGTGTGCAGGGCCATATGTGTGGAAATGGTGATATGAAGGGGTATGGTGGGCCATAAGTGTAGCAGGCAGGACTATCTGACTAATACTATTTTCCTGTCTATATTGCCTCTGCAGGTCAGTGCCCATCAAAAGAAGGGTATATGGTGTGCCATCGCCAAGGACGTGTGGACCCTGGGGGTCTTTGGCAGGCGGAGCACCCTCTGTCGGAAACGGTGGGAGGACCTGAGACGCTGGACATGGAAGACGGCGGAGGCCCAGCTGGGGATGGCCTCCCAATGAGGAAGGGGTGCCCATCGAACGCTGACCCCCCCTGATGGCCCGCATACTGGCAGTGACATATCCAGAACTGGATGGGCACTTGAGGGCATCACAGCAGCCACAAGGGGGTGAGTATAGTGCCCATCATTACTCCTAACACCTGGTGGGGTGGTATCCGGGTGGTGGATGTGTGTCAGTGGGTGCCCTGGGCCAGGCCTGACATTGCAGCATTGGTCCCCTGGTGGCTAGGGTTCTGATGGGATAATCCTGCTACCTAGGTTGTGGGCATCCACTACTGGTCAGGGCTGCGTGGGTCAAAGGTGTGCTGGATTTGCCGGTGTGTGCCCCTCCTCATGCCTTGGTGGCTAGCAATATCACTGGTAGTGCAATGAATAGTGCGTAGGCCTGTTCCCTGTGTGTGAGGGTGCTGTGTACAGTGGTGTTGGTGCAGCCATTGACCAAGTGTATCCTTTGTCTTTTCCCCCCTTCTTCTTTTGTCACCGTGTCCTTATGTGCATTAGCATCATCTGGTGGAGGAGCAGAGGCACTGGCGACGGAGGGAGCTGCATCCCACAGACAGGAGGCAGAGTCCACCAATGCTGAGGACACCAGTTGGACAGAGGGCGAGAGGAGCACCACGGCGGAGTCTGGAGGGGACAGTTCTGACACAGATACCTCCTCCGATGGAAGCTCCCTGGTGGTAGCAGACACCTCTGTGACCACCCCAGCTACAGGTACATCCACCACCCCCATACCAGCACCACCCTCCGGGCAGCCCCTCATTGAGTTGCCCGTGCACGCTCACCTTGAGGGTGGGTATCTCCTTCGCCTTTGCCCCAGTGAGCCCTGCTTCCCTGAGTGAGGAGGCTATTGACCTCCTGAGATCCATCTCTGTAGGGCAGTCAACCATTGTGAATGCCATCCAAGGGCTGGCAGCCCAGATGCAACAGACTAATGCATTCCTGGAGGGCATTCACACTGGATTGGCAGCGCAACAGAGATCGATCCAGGCTCTGACCTCCTCTCTGATGGTAGCCATTGTCCCTGTTTCCACCCTTCCTCCCCAAATTCCTCTTCCCAATCCCATTCTCCTCAACCCCAAAATATCCCAAGCACACAGGCAGAAGAACATGCGCACAAGACAACACACAAGAGTGGCACAGGCAAACACAAGCACCACACTTCATCCCACAGGCACTCACACAAACACCACCCAGATGCAGACATACCAACATCCACTATTTCCACTGTCTCCCCCCTCCTCCTCATCCACCTCCCTCCAAGTTCTGTCTACACTCACACCTGCATGTAATACACCATCATCCACTATCAGCATCACCACCACACCTAGCAGAACACACACCTCACTGGCAGACACCTCCACAACAGCCATGCTCACAATCCCTGTGTCCTCACCCACCGTGCCTGCCCCCCCAAGGCACACAAATGCAAGAACTCACATACCCAACAGCCATCCACCACACAACAACATCCAGCCCATGCACCTGCACCCAAAATCAGCAGACGGACATCTCCTACAACCACTCCCTCTTCTTCCACTCCCAAACCTTCTCCCTCTTCCCACCCCAATGTCGCTAAAACACTTTTCCTATCCACCATTGACCTCTTCCCTATCCTCCCATCCTGCATGTCTGGCCAGGGTGGCAAAAACTCAGTCAAGCACCGCAGCCATCCAGTCCAAGGGCCCAGTTGTCACCGTACCCACTTGTGGTGGAAAAGGATCCAGGGCACATGTCCTGAGGGTGAAGGAGCCTGCACCAGCCAGCCTCAAGGGAAAGTAGCCTGCCACAGCTGCCGGAAGGAGCAAGGAGCTTGCCTAAGCTGCGCCGCAGAGACAAAGGAGGCTGCCCCAGCTGCTGCCAGAAGACCAAGGAGCCTGCCA
The DNA here is from genome assembly GCF_031143425.1 of Pleurodeles waltl. NCBI lineage: Eukaryota > Metazoa > Chordata > Amphibia > Caudata > Salamandridae > Pleurodeles > Pleurodeles waltl. Next base: position 1,304,294,716 of record NC_090445.1, read on the forward strand.
CAACTGCTTGCAGGAAGACTAAGGTGCCTGCCCCTGCTGCCAGGAAGAGCATGGAGCCAGCACCAGCAGGCAGGAAGGGCAAGGGGCCTGGGGCAGGAACTGTGACAGAGCCCCCATTACCAACCATGGTTATGCAGCCGTCTGAGGCTGCAGGGGATGGGCAGGAGCCTCCCCCCCCAGTAGCAGCAGCACCACCACCACCATTGAGCAGCTGTCTGAGCTTGCAGGGGATGGGCAGGAGCCTTCCCCCCAGCAGAACCACCACCACCATTGAGCAGCTGTCCGAGGTTGCAGGGGATCGGCAGGAGCCTCCCTCCCCAGCAGCACCACCACCACCATTGTGCAGCCATCCGAGGTTGCAGGGAATGGGCAGGAGCCTCCCCCCCAGCAGCAGCACCACCACCAGTGAGCAGCTGTCGCCACCGGTGGACGGAATGTAATCCTGCATCCATGGGCTGCTGTGTGGCCTCCCCTGCAAATCCAGTGGGTATGACACGCACCTGAGAGACTTTGACCTTGCACTCCCCAGCATCAGGAGCACAGGGCATGATGCCCCCTCCAGAACCAGTGGGTAAGACACCCAACTACCCCAGACTCCCCAGGATCAAGAGCAAAGGGCACGATGTCCCCTCCAGAACCAGTGGGCAAGACACCCACATGCCCAACACTACCCAGGAGCAATAGCACAGGGCACAATGCCCCCTCCAGAACCAGTGGGTAAGACACCCACCTACCCCAGACTCCCCAGGATCAAGAGCACAGGGCACGATGCCCACTCCAGAACCAGTGGGTAAGACACCCACCTACCCCAGACTCCCAAGGATCAAGAGCACAGGGCACAATGCCCCCTCCAGAACCAGTAGGTAAGACACCCACATGCCCAACACTCTCCAGGATCAAGAACACAGGGCACAATGCCCCCTCTGGAACCAGTGGGTAAGAGACACACTTGAGAGACTGCGGCCTTGCACTCCCCAGGACCAAGCACAGGGTATGTTGCCCCCTCCAGAGCAAGTGAGCAAGTCACCCACTCAAGAGACTGTGGCCTTGCACTCCCCAGGACCAATCACAGGGCATGTTTCACCCTCCAGAGCATGTGGGCAAGTCACGCACTTGAGAGACTATTGCCTTGAACTTCCCAGGACCAAGCATAGGGCATGTTGCCACCTCCAGAACCAGTGTTCTTGTTCCATCTGCCAGATGAGGTGCCCCCCGTCTCCCGTCCCCCTGAGGTGCCTGCCTATTTCCAAACTGATGCCCCTGCAATGTTCTCTCTGTGTTGAGGCAGGTGCCATGTGTGGCCTTAGAATTTGGCCTGTGGCCATGTGGACAACCTACATTGTGGGCTGGGTGGGTGTCCCTTTTTATGTACATATGTATATATCTATTATCTTGACTCACTTATTTATCTTGGTATGTTGCTCTCATTACATTCACGTTTTGTCCTTGCATTATTCATCCAAGGTACAGGGTACATACGTTTTAGTACTGCAGATGATTGTGTGTATAGTGTTGGGGGAGGTGTATGTTGTGCTTGAGTGTGTCACTCTCTTTTTCCTCACCCTTTTCCTTGTGTGCTAGGGGTCTGTACTCACCGTCGTCCTCTTCGCAATCATTGGTGTTCGTGGTGGAGCGGCACGTAGAAGACCATGGGGAAGAAATGCAGCTCGGGCCTCATGGCATGGTTGTTCCCTGTGTCTCCAATGGTGAGTCTTTACCCTTCTGAGGTCTGTTTCCGCCAGGCTCTTGATGTCGTTGGTACCGCCCTGGAAAAGGTGGTGGCTTCCTAGGTAATAAGATGATGGGCAGAACATTGACCTCTGCCTGTAGGCGGCTACCGCAGTGGTACCTATTGCTTCCACCCTGACGGTTAGTGTGGTACATTGGCTGTCTATTGGAGATAACACCGCCATGGTCATAATTTGGCGGTAATTACTGCCGGCCTGTTGGCGGTATTACCGCCACTTTTACACCAACCGCCAGGGTTGTAATGAAGGCCACAGTCAGCAATGTACTGATTACCTACAGAAGAATCTCTAGCGGTGGAGTACCAATGAAAGCCCTCATACAGGAGGTGTCAACATGTTGGAGTGTGACCTAGTACACGCTGCAACGTCTGTTTGTGCAGTACAGTACGATAACCGACAATGTCCTTCAAAATGGAGGGGATGCAAATTGGAAAAGCATGACCAAAGAGGCGGACCATTGGACTATAGTCAAATGCCTGACACAAATTCTACTTCCTTTTGAGTTTTTCCCTCAGGAAGTCAGCCAAGTTATCCCATTGATGCATTTGCTACAGGACCAGTTAAAAAAGGGGTCACAAAGGTTTGCTTGTATGAACAACAACAGAGAAACGCATGAGTTGGTTGAGAGATTAATCCTTCACATGGCTGGTAATCCAAGTCTGCAATGAGAGATCGTGTCCTCCAAAGAGTACATTATTATGAAAATACTTGATCCGCAGTACAAATAAAATGTGGTCACCTTCATTCCTTTTTCAAAAGGGGATGCTTCGCTATACAATTTGTGGATTGCTGAGCAAGTGAGAGACCTGGAAGAGGAATGGATGGAAGTTAGACTCTGTGGCATAAGTTCTGGAATGCAGACTTCAACCTCCAGAGAAGACACTGTTGTTATCTCATAGCAGCCAACACCAATACCAGTAAAAACACCAGCAACAGACCCAACCTCTTCAATGGTTTGGTTTCAAGTAACAGTACTTAAGTTGAGTGCAGAGGTGAAGGCAACAGAGGCCGAGCAAGTGGTAGCACCAATGACAATTCAGAGTATCTGGATGACCCAAAAGAGGTCTAAATTGACCAAAACTCATCGGTCTATTGGTAAAGGAAGATGTACCAATGGCCAGAGCTTAGCAGAATGGCAATAAACTCTCTGGCTTTTCCAGTAGCCAGTGTGAAGCATGTGTTCAGTGCAGCTGGCTCAGTTTTCACAGTTAGAAGGACCAGACTCGCTCCTCAAAATGAGGAGAGATCAACCATAATTAAAATGAAACAACACTTCTTACGAAACAATTGCACTGTTCCTGAAACACCACAGAGGGAGGATGGGGTAATTGCTCAGACTCAAGTGTGTTAGAAGCCAACTTCTATTTTGCTCCCCTGATTTTAAGGGCAAACTCTACTTCCCTTACTGAGTAGACCACCATAGAAGTTTTAGATATTCGTGCTGAACTGCTTTGCCAAAAAAATTGATATATCTATAGGAACATTATTTTCTGTCTGACTTAAGTAGCCTTACCATTTATTCACATTTATGGCTGAATTGGAGTTAGGACAGTGTAAAGTGAAGAAGCCTTCCCATTCCCTTCAAGGACACTGGAGACAATGCTTGCCTCCATCCTATGCCTATTCTTCTTTTTTTCATTCCCTAGCAGGGCTGCCCCATTCAAGATCATTAATGAACAAGATTGCCAATGTGTTGCTTCCATGGGAAAAGAAGAGATACAAACTACAATACAACAATTGTGTGCCACCCTGCTTGCATTGGGACAGGGAACTAACTGTTACACCAATGTGTGATATATTACTGAGTGACTGTGAGTGATGATGATTTATGTGGTGGCAGAAGGGAGGGTCTTCAACTAATTTGTAACCTTGATTTGGATGAGTTACTATGTTTGGGGACTGAAGGGTGATTTTGCCTGAAGGAGATTGGCCCTTTCACACTTAACTGTACTTATTTGCATGGGCTGCTCCTTACTACACTTGTTTATGGTTCTTCAGAGACCAGAGCAGTTGGTTTAATAACCAATACAAATCTACACAAACTGGTCAAATTCTTTTGAACCTCTTGCTCATCACCTGCAGTGCATTACCAGTCAATCTCTCTCAATCTCTTTTGGGTTGGAAGTCAGACTGATTTGTTACTTGGAGTCATGACGTAAGGTGGGACAACCTCAGTAGCCAGAAGGAAGTCATCAACTTCAAATGGAAACCTAACCAACATGATGATGACTCTAAGAGGCCTATTCAGCCCTGCAAACTGGAGAGCAGCACATTGATTTGGGAAATGCTTAGTAGTGTGTTGGCTCAAATAAATGTGAAACTCCTCTAAAATGTGTTCTGGTCAGTGAGTGTAACTATTTTTCAATCCACAGGCTTTTTGTTCTCCTGGATGAAACTTGAAAGCTCTAGAACACTCATGTTTACATTACCAGAGCAGTTCAGCCATGCGCCCAAAAAGGAGATTCTGGACATTCTGAGATTAATTCAGATGGACGGCCCAATTTGGCATTTATAATTATATACAGTATCATTTTTCTTTAAACAGTCATAATGTGTAGAGTTCTGTGGGTTCACTCCTCCATAATTTGTATTTTTCAAACCTAGATGACAGAACATTTAGATATATATAATAACTTGGGTCTCTGGGCTGAAGGACTGTTTTGACAATTGTGATTGAACTGTCATTCCTTCATTTCCTCCCACAAAGGATTTGATGATGATGTGCTGATCAGACATTGACCTGATGAATACTGTTGTTATGTAATGTTTGTCTGTGTCACACCTTCCCCCATATACTAGTTCCCATCAATAAATAAACCCCTAACCCTCTTCCCCCAGCCTGAGTGACATATTTGATATATGAGTTATGAATTTACACCATAAATGAATCACAAACTTGGTAGGGTGAAGGTAATGAAAGGGGCACCAACTCACTGCAGCATCTTCTACCAGAGCAATAACCCACAGCAGTCCCACTTGCCCACCCACGCATGAAAGGGATACATATAATATAACATCATTCATCAACATCATCATTCAGGCCTTGTCCCTTGTGTTGCTTAAATGCTTAGACTCCTGAATCAAAGATTTCATAAGTTTTGTTTTAATTGTCTTAATAAATAAATTAAATACTAGCACCCCATTGCTCAGAAGGTACTACTGCTAGTTTTGTAATATGATCAGGTCTTTGTGCCATGGTGGTAGTCTGGTCCCAGTCTTTGATAAATCATGATATGAATAACCCACCATCTCTGTTTGTTTTAAACTAGTGCCTGTGATGGATATTCCTTCTGAATATCCCTACAGTTGGACTTCACTTCACTTGTGATGTCTTCCCTGTTAGAATGATAGCCTGCTACAACTGCGACCACCATTTGGAAACCAGAATGGGAAGCCCTGCAATAAGGTTTTGGAAGGTCAAGTGAGGTAGCATCCATCATTTCACCTATTCAGATAAGGGAACTAAGAAGTTAAGTGATCTAGTTTGGTTAGTAACTTTTACTGAAGATTATTTTTTGTGTATGTTGAAGGCAATAGCCATAGGTATACCCCACTATTGATCAAAACAGTTACAGAGGGTAGTAGGACAAGAGTATAGCTAACTGGAATACATTTGATAAGTGGCTGGGTGGTACAACAGTGGCAAAAGCTAACAATCTTAATCATTAAGACACACCTTGAGACATGCTTCTCCCTTTCAACTCCCGTGTGGAGTGCCACAGGGGTCATTCATTAGTCCTACTCTTTTTGATCTATACATGGCACCATTAGCAGGTTTGGTACAATCCTTTGGTTTCCAGATTGTTTCCTATGCTGACGACATGCAGGTGAATGTTCCTGTATCCCACAATTGGGAGGAATCTAAAGAGAAATTTCGATTCTGCCTGATAGCAATCAATAATTGGATGGCCAGAAACTGGCTGAAACTAACAGGGATAAGACTGTGATTATGTGTTTTGGCCGTAATAACATTCCCTGGAACAGCAGCTGATGGCCAGAGGCCTGTGGAGGCTTCCCTCTACCTTGCCCTCTGCAAGAAATCTAGGCATAATATTCAATACTTCTCTTTCCTTTAATTTACAGATCAATCAAACGGTGAAAGTCTGTTTTTGGATCTTAAAAACTCTTAGGGAAATTTTGCACCTTTTGGAGGAAGACTTAAGAATGCCGGTCGTGCTGGCTCTAGTCACCTCAAGACTCGACTACTGTAACGCCCTTTTGTTAAATGCCAAAAAAACTTCTCTCGACAAACTACAGTCTATCCAGAATACGGCAGCGCGCCTGATTCTGAATCTTCCCCAGTCTTCATCGGCTAGCAGCAGTCTGAAATCACTACACTGGCTACCTATTAATAAGAGAATTATTTTCAAAACTCTCTGCTTGACTCATAGAGCTTTACAGTCTGAGGGCTGTGAATATTTGAAGTCCACCCTGCAATACTACCAACCTACTAGAAACTTGAGATCTTCTTCCAAACATATGATCGCGGTTCCTCGATGCAATAAGGCTAGGTGGAAGATCGTGCTTTCACAGTGGAAGCTGCAAGGCTATAGAATGCCCTGCCTTTTGCGCTCCGCCAAACAGCTACACACACCACTTTTAGGAAAAGCCTGAAAACTTGGCTCTTCTCTCAATAGGCACTTTCTGTCGGAAGTTCTTTGTCTTCCCTTTTACTTGCTCAGTTTAGCGCTTCGATGTGTCTCGCCGGAATGCACTTTATAAATAAGTCAATACAATACAATACACCTAGGCCCTCATTACAACCCTGGCGGTCGGTGTTAAAGCGGCGGTAAGACCGCCAACAGGCTGGCGGTAAAAAAAAATTGAATCACGACCATGGCGGAAACCGCCAACATAGACAGCCACTTTAACACTCCGACCACCACGGCGGTACAAACAAACTGCATGGCGGTCACCGCCAACAGACAGGCGGAAGACAATGTACCGCTCACACTATTATGAGAGGCCAATCCGCCCCCTTTTCCAGGGCGGATTCAAAGTGAACAAAAACACAGCGGAAAAAGGACTTGGAAGGGGAAACACTCACCTCTACACAACCCACGAGGACCAGGACGCCATGGAGCCAGAACTCCAAATACTCCCTGCAATAGTTTTCCTGCTCCTCTACCAGGAGCACAAACGACGGCGGCGACGACCACAGTGAGTACTGCACCTACAACACAGGGGAGGGGGGAGGGAAAAGTGATTGACACACACACGCAACACGCAACAACCCCACCTTCACCCACTACAACACACACACCAATACATGCTGCAACAACAGATTTACACCCCCCAAACTCCCCTGGAAGAATGCAATGACAAAAGGAAATGATTGTAACGATTGTAATCAATAAAAATCCATTAGTCAAAACTTTAAATACAGTATAAACAATTATGTAAACCAACTATACAAGTCCGGATAGTGCACCATTCAAAGTCCGTGGACCACTGGGCCCAAAATGCATGGGCGAGGCCCACACTCGATACCAGAACACTGCTGGGTCAACAGATCGAAATGAAACAGGCACCTCAGGGGGGCACCTCAGCTGGCGCCAGCTCCACAAGGGGGCTCCATGCCCATTGATGTATCCTGGGGAGTGCAAAGCCACAGTCTCTCAAGTCTCTCCAGTGGGTGGGTTGCCCACTGCTTTATCCTGGGGAGTGCAAAGCCACAGTCTCTCAAGTCTTTTCAGTGGTTGGGTTGCCCACTGCTTTATCCTGGGGAGTGCAAAGCCACAGTCTCTCAAGTGGATGCCTTTCTCCACTGGTTCTGGAGGGGGTTTTGTGCCCAGAGTGCTTCATCCTGCCAAGGACTGAGGTAGTGGATGCCTTTCTCCACTGGTTCTGGAGGGGGCTTTGTGCCCAAAGTGCTTCATCCTGCGAAGGACTAAGGTAGTGGATGTGATACTCCACTGGTTTTGGAGGGGGCTTGGTGCCCAGAGTGCTTCATCCTGCCAAGGACTGAGGTAGTGGATGCCTTTCTCCACTGGTTCTGGAGGGGGCTTTGTGCTCAGAGTGCTTCATCCTGCCAAGGACTGAGGTAGTGGATGGGATACTCCACTGGTTCAGGAGGGGGCTTGGTGCCCAGAGTGCTTCATCCTACCAAGAACTGAGGTAGTGGATGTGATACTCCACTGGTTCTGGAGGGGGCTTTGTGCCTAGAGTGTTTCATCCTGCCAAGGACTGAGGTAGTGGATGTGACAATCCCCTGATGGTGGTGCAACATGCAAGCTGGCCAGGCTCCTGGAACTAACCACCAGCCTCATACGACTGACCACTGGGGATGGCAGCCATGTCTGCGGTAGTGCCTCTAGCTGAGGATGTCACGGGGCCGCTGGCGGTGCTGGCGGCGGTGTCAGTAGCGGAGGTGCTGGCAGCGGTGTCAGTGGCGGCGGTGCTTGCGGCGGACGCTGTGGCATCGTGCTGGCGGCAGGTTCTGTGGCATTGGTGCTGGGGGCGGGCTCTGTGGCAGAGGTGCTGGCGGGGGTCTTTGTGCTGGTGGTGGGCTCACTGACTGCGGTGTTGACAGTGGTGTCAGTAGCGGCGGTGCTGGAGGCGGGCTCACTGACTGCGGTGCTGGTGAAGGTCTCAATGTCTGCGGTGCTGGTGAAGGGCTCAGTGTCTTCGGTGCTGGCGGTGGTGTCTGTGGCGGCGGTGCAGGTGGGTGTGCTGGTGGCGGTCTTGTCTGTCATGCAGGTTGGCGTCGACGTGGACCTGCCTTTGATTTTTTGGCCCTTCTTCACCTTGGATGGTGGCGCAGCTGTCTTCCCACTTTCCACTTTTGTTTTTCCCGGAGCCCTTGGTGGCAGGTGTTTTCGTCTTCTCCCTCCGGGATGTGGGCAACTTTTTCTGTTTTGGAGGTCGGGGAATGTCCTTGCCCTCGCTCCTTGGGACACTGGCAGCCCTGTTGCTTGGCGCACTCCAAAATCCCGCTATTGCTGGCACCACTGTGCCCGGTGATGTGGTGGCTGAGGTGCTGGGTTGGGACCTGGAAAGGCGGGCCCTGGGGGATGGACGGGGGGGGGTGTAGGGAAGAGGTCAACATTTGATAGGAAAAGCTTTTTAGACACACTGGGACGGGTAGATGGAGGGGGTTTGGGAGTGGAGAAATAGGTAGTGGATGTAGGACGTGTACGTTTGCTGACTTTGGGTGAAGGTGCATGGGTTGGAGGTTGTTGTGATTGTGGATGGCTGTTGGGTGGGTGTGTGACTGCATTTGGGTACTTTGGGAGGAGGGCTCACAGACACACCGGGAGAGGACACAGGGGATGTGTGAATGGTAGTGGGGGTGGTGAGTGCACGTCAGCGGTGTGTGGTGATGGGCGTGCTGGTGATGGAGGTAGTGGCTGAAGATGTAGTGCATGCAGGTGTGAGTGGAGACGAGGCAGGGAGGGAGGAGGGAGATGTGGAGGAGGGGGACACAGTGGAGGCAGTGGATGTTGGTATGTCTGCATGGGTATGGTGCTTGTGTGAGTGCCTGTGGGATGTGTGGTGCTTATGTTTGCCTGAGCCACTTTTGTGTGTTGAGGTGTCTGCATGCTGGTCTGACGGTGTGCTTGGGATAGGCTGAGGTACAGGGGATTGGATCTGGGTGGAGGAGGTTGGAGGGGGGAGGCTGGACACAGGGACAATGGCTGCCATCAGTGCAGAGGCCAGAGCCTGAAATGCTCGCTGTTGGACTGTCTGGCTAGAATGAATGCCCTCAAGGTATGCATTTGTTTGTTGCAACTGCCTCTCTACACCCTGGATGGCATTCAGAATGGTAGACTACCCAACAGTGAGGGATCTCAGGAGGTCAATAGCCTCCTCACTGAGGGCAGCAGGGCTGACTTGGGCAGGGCCTGAGGTGCCTGGGGCGAAGGAGATGCATAACCTCCTGGGTGAGCGGCTACGGGACACATGCTGAGGGGCTGCTTGGAGGGCGGTGCTGGTAGGGGGGGTGGTGGCTGTACCTGTTGATGCGGTGGCACAGAGGGCCCCGCCACTGCAAGGGAGCTCCCATAAGAGGAGGAGTCGGTTTCGTTGGTCTCTGCTCCTGTCCCCGCCGTGGAGCTCCCCTTGCCCTCTGTCCCACTGGTGACTTCAGACTCTGTTGCCCCGCCCTCCAGGGCCATGTGGGATGCAGCTCCCTCCTGTTCCGGTGGCACTGCTCCTCCGCCTGATGATGCTAATGCACACAAGAACAGGGAGACCACAAAAAGGGGGGGAAGAATGAAAAAAGACATGTTCAGTGCATGCAATACCGCTACTGTTGGTGGACACGACAGACACAGCAGCCCTCTGCACTTCGCCATGCACTTAGAGTTCCCTAATTAATCACAGGGACATGGTGTACAAGGCCTATGCCCAATTGCTGCAGACATGGAAGTTACAGGAGCCTGACTAGGTGTAAATGGGTCTTACCACTGGTGGGGTTGGGGTGCCACATAGCCTGCCTCACAAAGCGACTTTGCCTACAAAGCTCGCCCTGGCCTAGGGGATCCCACTGCCCACCTCCCCCACCCAGACACCTCCTAATGCACGCAGAGTCAGATGGATGTGACGGTACTCACCCCCTTGTGGCTGCTGTGAAGTGCCCATCCAACTCCGGATACGCCACTGACAGGATCCGGAACATCAGGGGGGTCATGGTGCGATGGGCACCCCTCCCACGTTGGGAGGCCATCCCCAGCTGGGCCTCCGCCGTCTTCTTGCTCCAGCGGCGAATGTCCTCCCATCTTTTCCGGCATTTGGTGCTCCATCTGCGGTGGACCCCCAGGGTCCGGACATCCTTGGCGATGGCACGCCAAATATCCTTCTTTTGGTGGGCACTGACCTAGAGGAATATTACAGGGGAAAAGGATGATCTTTAACCGTCCGGACCGTCACAGTCATTGGCCCATGTTCCCACCCTTGCCCTGACGCACATACACTCACCGTCCGCTCGTGCAGGCCTCAGTCACCCCCGTATCTTCCATCCACACCACTCCAAACAGGCATTGCCCATATTGCATGCTCTCAGTATACTCACCTGTTTGTCTGGAGGACCGTAGAGTAGCGTGTACTGGGGGAGGACCCCATCCACTAACTTCTCCAACTCCTCCAAAGTGAAGGCAGGGGCCCTTTCATCAGACACATGAGACATTGTTGCTTCCAGACACAGGTCACAGCAGCAATTGCAGTGTAGGTCCTCTCCTGTCGAAGGTCAGGTATCAAGTGAGTGAACAGAGAGAAAATGGCGGTCACGTCAGGGGCGGTGCATACCGTCACCACCGGCGTACATCGTCATTGGCTCCTGGGACCCATAGGGCCCAATGTTAACCAATGCAGGATTGTGCTACCTCGAAGGTGTACAACGCCAGCGCAGTTACCTCATATCCCCTTGTCCCACATTACAGGTCAGGCAGCCGCCATTTCAGGTGGCCACATGGCATTATTTTTAAATGCGTCACACATATCTAGGCCTTGCATACACACAGTGACAGGCACATGGTGGATTGACAAATGCGTGCAATAAATTATTTTTTACTACCTCATTGTTGGCTGACTCTGTGCTCACTGTTCTCGTCCATAGAGAACGTCCGCTGGGGCAGGTGAGGAGATGGCTGCATCCTCCGGTGTACAGACCGCTGGTGGACCTGTCGACAATGGAAGACAGACACATCATTATCACTTACAGACTTGATCGTGCCACAATCCAGGAACTGTGTGCCCAGTTGGAGCCAGACCTGATTTCAGCTATCCGCCATCCCACAGGAATCCCCCCTCTAGTGCAGGTCCTGTCAGTACTCCATTTCCTGGCAACTGTGTCTTTTGAAACAACAGTGGCCATTGCATCAGGGATGTCCCAGCCTATGTTCTCAAACGTGTTGTCCAGAGTGTTGTCTGCCCTGCTGAAACACATGCGCAGCTACATCGTTTTCCCTCAGGTGGAGGATTTGCCCACAGTGAAAGGTGACTTCTATGCCCTGGGACATATTCCCAACATCAAAGGTGCCGTTGATGGGATACATGTGGCCTTGGTACCCCCCTGCAGGAGTGAACAGGTGTACAGAAATAGGAAGAGCTACCATTCAATGAATGTGCAGATGGTGTGTTTGGCCGACCAGTACATCTCCCATGTGAACGCCAAGTTTCCAGGCTCAGTGCATGACGCTTACATTTTGAGGAATAGCAGCATCCCTTATGAGATGGGGCAACTCCAGAGGCATCATGTGTGGCTAATAGGTGAGGCCCAGGACCCTATATCCTGTGAATAGTTGTCTGGGTCTGGGGTTGTCCCTAAGGGTTAGAGTGTGACAGTTAGACAGTTATCCCTCGACATTTGCTGGTGACTCTGGGTACCCCAACCTGTCATGGCTTCTGACCCCAGTGAGAAATCCCAGGACAAGGGCAGAGGAACGCTACAATGCAGCACAAAGGCGAACTAGGAGAGTGATCGAAAAGACCTTTGGCCTCCTGAAGGCCAGGTTCCGGTGCCTCCATTTGACAAGTGATTCTCTCTACTACTCTCCAAAGAAGGTGTGCCAGATCATCGTGGCCTGCTGTATGCTGCACAACTTGGCTTTGTGATGACAGGTGCCTTTTCTGCAGGAGGATGGTCCAGAAGGAGGTCTTGTGGCAGCTGTGGAGCCTGTGGACAGTGAAGAAGAGGAGTCAGAAGAAGGGGATATCGACAACAGAAACAACGTGATCCAGCAAAACTTCCAGTGAGACACAGGTAAGAAGACATCACTGTCTCCTATATCTCATACAATTGTTAGACCTATCATATGTCTGTCACTTTCACCCAGTGTATGGACCCTGACCTGTAAGTTTGCCTTTCCATTTCACAAATGTGGGTCCCACTGTCTGACCTCTGCTATGTTACCTCATGGACTAGAACTGTGTGAAATAGGTATGTTAACAATACAATGGTCATTGCTATTCACGTTAGTTACAGCAAATACACATTTGTGAAAGCACAGACTGACTCCAGATTGTTTTGTGATTCAAGGGTGTTTATTTAAGTGCAAATTAGTGGAAGGGGTTGGAAAATGGTCAAGGGTGATGGTGGAGGAATGTCCATGGCAGAGTCCAGTTATTTGTCTCACATGTACATTGTCCAAAGGGGCATAGGAAGTGGAGCTAGGGCAATTTAAGGATGGACAGGGTGACAAAGTGGGACAGAAGGATGACATTCAGGGTGGTCTCATTTCTTGGTGGGGGTCTTGGCATTGTTCTTTGTCTTTGTCCTGGATCTCAGGGACCGTTTGCAGGGTGGTTCTCCATCTGCAGGGGGTGGGGTGCTGCTGTCCACTAGCGCCGGCGGAGGTGGTGGGCAGTTCATCATCCAGGCTAGCGCCAGGGGCCACTTGTTGTGCCAGTGTCCCTCTTGGTGTTCAGAAGGTCCTTCAGCACGCCTACAATAGTGACCAGGGTGGTGTTGATGGACTTGAGTTCCTCCCTGATCCCCAAATACTGTTCCTCCTGCAGCCGCTGGGTCTCCTGAAACTTGGCCAGTACTGTTGCCATTGTCTCCTGTGAATGATGGTACGCTCCCATGATGTTGGAGAGGCCCTCGTGGAGAGTAGGTTCCCTGGGCCTGTCCTCCCCCTGTCGCACAGCAGTCCTCTCAGTTCCCCTGTTTTCCTGTTCCTCTGTCCCCTGAACCGTGTGCCCACTGCCACTGCCCCAAGGTCCCTGATGTTCTTGGGTTTGCCTGGGTTCCCTGTAGTGGTGGACACACTGCTGCTTGACGTGTCCTGGGGACAGAGGTATGAGCCCGCTGGGTGGGTGCTGTGCTGGTGTTTCCTGAGGGGGGAGGCTCTGTGGTGGCATGTGCCAGTGTGTGGGGAACCGACTGTCCCGAGGTCCGAGATGGGCCGGGCTGGTCATCTAGATCCAGCTGGACAGACCTGCTGTCATCACTGTGGGCCTATTCTGTGAGGGGGTGGACATGTCAGGAACCTCCTGTCCGCTGACATTGGGTAGGGGTCCTGCAGGGGTGTAAATGCATGATTATTGCATCTGTGTGTGCCATCGTGTGCAACGGGTGGGTGACTCTGTACCCCAGTGCTTACATTCTTGTCTAGGACCTTGTGTGGTATTTGGTTTGGGGATCTGTGTGGGTATCTGTAGGCGACATGCTTTGGTGATGGGTGTCCATGCTTTGGTGTTGCATGCAGGGCTTGGTGTTGGGATGGGTGGTTTGTGATAGTGGGTCATATGTGAGGTGTTGGAGTGATGGGGTGAGGGTGTGGGTATGTGATGGCATGCAGGTAGGGTGGGGGATATAATAGTTAATATTTGACTTACCAGAGTCCATTCCTTCTGCTACTCCTGCAAGGCCCTCAGGATGCAGTATAGCCAAGACCTGCTCCTCCCATGTTTTTAGTTGTGGGGGAGGAGGTGGGGGTTCGCCGCCAGTCCTCTGAACTGCAATCTGGTGTCTTGAGACCACGGAACGCACCTTTCCCCGTAGGTCGTTCCACCTCTTCCTGATGTCATCCCGTGTTCTTGGGTGCTGTCCCATTGCGTTGACCCTGTCTACGATTCTGCATCATAGCTCCATCTGCCTAGCAATGAAGGTGTGCTGCACCTGTGATGCGAATAGCTGTGGCTCTACCCGGACGATTTCCTCCACCATGACCCTGAGCTCCTCCTCAGAGAACCTGGGGTGTCTTTTCGGTGCCATGGTGTGGTGTGGGTGATGTGTGTGGTGGTGTGTGTTGTGATGTGTGAAGGGATGTGTTTGTGTGTATTGTGTGAGGTGCGTGGATGTTGTGTGAGTGATGGTGTTGTGTGCCTGTGGATGCTAGTTTGTTGATGGTGGTGTCTCTCTGTGTGCTTTGTTCTCAATTTGTGTCACAGGGGGTTGTGGGTGATGTGGGTGGGTGTTTTATATTGTATTAAGTGTGTGTGTGTGGTGTGTGTATGTGTATAAGATGTGTGTATTTTGATCTGTCCAATGTGGTTGTGTTTTGTAAATGTGTGTGTATTTTGAGTGCAGTGGTGTGTACCGCCAATGGAATACCACGGTTGAAAGACCGCAACGTGGATTCGAGGGTCGTGATAGTGTGAGCGTATTCCTGTTGGCGTGATGGTGGAGGTTTTGTTATCGCCAGTTTATCACTGACCTTTGGTGTGGCGGACTTGTGTGGGTGTCTAGATTTTGGCGGATTCTGGCCTGTGGGTCGTAATAGATGTAGCGGATTTCCGTGGCCGCAGTGGTGGGTTGACGGTCTTCTGCACTGTGGTAAGCGGCATTTACCGCCAATGTTGTAATGAGGGCCCTAGTCTGAGTTGTGGTGTTCCCCCTCTAGTAGCAGGTTATGTTTGTGCATAAGTAAATTAAGTAGCCTAGCAAATAATTGTAGAAAAAGGGACTTTAGATTCAATTAGAGAAAGTCTAGGGGGAAAAGTCAATTTACAGTTTGTGACTGTTCAGAGGGCAGCTTTTTATCAATTAAAAACAGGCTGTTCTTTAAGCAGTACAAAAAAAAATCACCATCATATAGGCAAACTACCCATTTATTTTTGTTACAAATAAAACCCACCCTCTCCATCCACCACAGACCCACCCCTCTCCCCCAAAGAAGCAAATCAATTCCCCATTGCCCAACATAACAGTCCAAAATCAAAAGCTCTTACCCCAACTGACCTTCCAAATTACCGTCCTCTCCATCCTCAACAAGAGTTCCTCCCACCAAAGAAAAGATATTAAAAAACAGCTCAGATGGCATCGAGCTGGTTGTCGAGGCATGCCCCTTCACAGCGGAGCAGTGCCAGCTCCCACAGAAAAAAGCAGAGGAGGTGGCCTGTGGATGATGAGGAAGGGGACAGCAGTGATGAATACTGGCTGCTGTGGAACTGACACCGTGTGGCCAGAATGGAAACACTGGTGGCTCGTTGGAGGTACTGGGGAAACATTATGTATAACTCTGCTTCCTTCTCCTCCAGAGCCACCAGCTGGTGATATTCAGCATGGTTGGCCTCAATCCAATGGCACCTCAGCCAATGGATTAATAATTGTAAATAATGTTCAGTGCAAACATCTTTGTGTATGGTGGCCCAGTAGTATAACATTGCTGGTCCCCTAAGGCCACTAGAATTATTGATGTGATTCATCACAGGGCTCAATTCGCCCCACACATACTTCACTTAAAGAACTGAAGGCAAGGAATTTATCCAGAATATCAATACCACCAGAATAACAGTGATTTATTTTCATTTAAAGGATTTAACTGTGAAGAAAAAAACTAAACAGACACTTTGGCCCTCATTATGACATTGGCGGTAAATCCCACTTACCTCCATGCTGACTCCCGCCAACATAATCCACGGCAGAGGATAACCGCCAACCATATTATGACACACACATATGAATCTGTCACTATACAGCCACACACACAAGTCCACCAGCCCAAAGGTCAGTGATAAACTGGCTGTAGCAAAACCCACACCGTTATGTCAACAGAACTACGCCCACAACATTATGACCCACGAATCACTGCGGCGGACATTCAGTGGTGATAAACCATTGGCGGTACATACAGCTGCGCTCAAGATACATACACTCAAACAAAACAACACCACATTGAACAATTCAAACTACACACACCTGACACCTATACACACCACACCCACACCACTATAAAACACACACCCACACTACCCACAACCCTTTACGAATACAAACCATTGCCAGCAGAGAGAGAGAGAGACAGCAAGAGCAACCACACAACCAGAGCCACATACCAGCATCACCTATACACCACACACGTACCTCACAACACACACCCCAACATATCACCCTACACACTTTCATCCATACCACCCACACCACACTCATGGTACCACAACATTACCCCAGGTTCTCTGAGGAGGAGCTAAGGGTCATGGTCGAGGAAATCACCCGGGTAGAGCAACAGCTATTTGGATCACAGGTGCAGTAGATATCCATTGCTAGGAAGATGGAGCTAAGGCGGAGAATCGTGGACATGGTCAACGCAGTGGGACAGTACCCAAGAACAAGGGATGGCATCAGGAAGAGGTGGAATGACCTATGGGGGAAGGTAGGTTCCATTGCAGAAGGCAACCAGCTCACAGTACAGAGGACTGACGGTGGACCCCCACCTCCTCCCCAACAACTTACAACATGGGAGGAGCAAGTCATGGTAATCATGCATCCTGAGGGCCTGGCAGGAGTAGGAGGCAGACTGGGCTCTGGTAAGTCAAATCTCTATTAATATCACCCTCCAACATGCATACCACCACATACCCCACCCTTACCCTCACTCCCATCACTCCACCACCTCCCACATATCTCACCATCACAACCCACTCATCCCAACACCAAGCCCTGCATGCAACACCAATGCATGGACACCCCTCACAGACCTGCATGGACACCTATAACCACAGAATGCACACTGAAGGGAATCACCTAACCCACCAAATAACAACTCACACAAGGCAAAGCTGCCAGGTGTAGGAGGCTGTCCTGGTTTGTAGTGGGTACCTTGGGTACTTACACCTCATACAAGGTCCGGTTATCCCTTATTAGTGAAGTAGTAGTGTTCTAGCAGCTTAGGCTGATAGAGGTAGCTATAGCAGAGCAGCTTAGGCTGAACTAGGAGACATGCAAAGCTCATGCAATACCACTTATAGTTTCACAGTACTTATACACAGGTAAAGAACATATTCAGTGTTACCAAAAATAAAGGTTGTTTATTTGGGTGACACAATACCAAAAATATCTTAGAGGCAATACTCCTTCTGGAGGTAAGTATTATACACAATATATACTCTAGACACCAAAATAAGGTAAGTAATTAGACATAGGATAGTGCAAACAATAGGAAATGCTATAGAATGCAATGAGAGAAAATAGGTCTAGGGGCAATACAAACCATATACTAAGAAAGTGGAATGTGAATCAAGAATTCCCCCTTAGACAAGTGTAGTGTGTGCAGAATCACTGGGAGAATAATAATACAGTAAAGGTAAGTAAATTACCCCACCCCAGAGCCCAGAAAAGCTGGAGTAAAGTACTGCAAGTTTCCTTAGGACACACTACACCTTGTGATATGGATTATTTCAGTAACCAACCAAGTCTGCAAACAACACCTACTGTATTCTGGACCTGAAGACCTGCAAAAGAAGGGGATCAAGTTCAGAAGTCGAAAGAAGTTCCAGGAAGACACGAGCCCCTGCCAACCCAGAATAGGGTGCAAAAGAAGAGTCCCCTGTTGGACGAAGACTGCAGGAATGCACCGTAGGAAGATGCCAGTGGGTCCCTGCATGATGCAGAAGATGTCCCACGATGTGAAGATGGATGCAGATGTGATTTCATGTTGGAAGTCACCAACAAGCCTTGGTTATGACAAATATGCGTTTACGTCAAAATGTCGCTGGCTGGACCCAGGAGGGACCTCAGAGCCTCAACTCTGTGTGAGAAGGACGAGGGGGCTCTCAGCACTTCAGAGAGCCCTCAGGATGCCAGACTGCACCCACCGGACACGTGGTCAAAGGAGGTGGAAAACGCGATTGGTACAGCACAGCAAAGGAACGTCCCACACCACCGGAGAACAACTCAGTGAGTTGAGTGTCACAGGATGGAGTGCTGGGGAACTGGGCCAGGCTATGCATGAAGGAATTTTGCAAATAGTCCAAAGAAGCCTCAGAAGGTGAAGCAGACGCAGTGCAAAGGGGTACTGTCGATCTTTGGGAAGGCAAGCTCTTACCTCCTCCAAATTGCGTCAGGAGGACCTCAGGACAGTCTATGTCAATAGAGTCCACCCTCTGTGTTTCTAGGAGTATGCTTGTTGCTGTGAAAGGAGACCAGGAGTACCGGTCGTCAACTTGGAAGGTGCCTGTGTGAGCAGGGAAGTGACTCCGTCACCCCACGGAAGATTTCCTCTGTCCTTCTGATGCAGGATGAAGACAGGGAGTCCACAGAGTGTGCACACCGTGGAAACTGTTGCAGTTGCTGGCTGGAGCTGAAGTTGCTGTTAAAGCGGTTCCTCGAGCAGGTTGTGGTTGATCAGAGGTCAGAGGATGAAGTAGTAGTTGCAGAGGATTCCTGCTGGAAACTTGCAAGCAGAATCTGAAGAGAACCCACAGGAGAGACCCTAAATAGCCCTGAGAGGCAGATTGGCTACCTTATCAGGTAAGGACCTATCAGGAGGGGTCTCTGACATCACCTGCTGACACTGGCCACTCAGAGCCCTCCAGTGTGCCCCAACACCTTGCAAAGCAAGATGGCCGAAGTCTGGGACACACTGGAGGAGCTCTGGGAACCACCCCTAGGATGGTGTTGGACAGGGGAGTGTTCACTCCCCTTTCCTTTGTCCAGTTTCGTGCCAGAGCAGAGGAGAATGAGTCTCTGAACCATTGTGCCCTTCAAAGCATTTCCAGAGGCTGGGGAGGCTACCCCTCCCCGGCCTGTAACTCCTATTTCGAAAAGGAGAGTGTGCAGCACCCTGCTCTCAGAGGAAAAGCTTTGGCATGCCTTCCTGGGATTGAGCTTCTCAGACCCCAGGAGGGAAGAACTGTCTGTAAGGTGGCAGCAGCTGTAGCTGCAGTGCAATCCTCAGAGTGTTGGTTTGGCAGAACTGGTGGTCCATAATGGAGTCCCCAGGATGCGTGGAATTGGCTCCCCAATACCAGATTTGGAATGGGGGGTCAATTCCATGATCTTAGACACCTTAGATGGCCATATTCAGAGTTATCACTGTGAACCTACATATAGGTATTGGCCTATGTGTAGTGCACACGTGTATTGGCATCCCCGTACTCACAAAGTCCTGGGAAATGGCCCTGAACTATGTGTGGGCACCTTTGCTAGTGCAATGATGCCCTCACATTTAGTAACTTTGCACCTAACCTTCAGCAAGTGAAGGTTGGACATATAGGTGACTTATAAGTTACTTAAGTACAGTGAAAATGTCTGTGAAATAGTGTGTGCACTATTTCACTCAGGCTGCAGTGGCAGTTCTGAAGAAAGGTTTGTCTGAGCTCCTTATGGGTGGCAAAAGAAATGATGCAGCCCATAAGGATCTCCTGGAACCCCAAAGCCCTGGGTACCTAGGTACCATATACTAGGGACTTATAAGGGGGTCCAGTGTGCCCATTAAAATTGGTAAATGAAGTCACTAGCCTAAAGTGACAAATTTAAAAGCAGAGAGAGCATAAGCACCGAGGTTCTGATTAGCTGAGCCTCAGTGACACAGTCAAGCGCCATACAGCTACACACAATAGGCCATAAACTATGAGCACTGGGGTCCTGACAAGCAGGATCCCAGTGAGACAGGTAAAAACATATTGACATACAGGTAAAAATGGGGGTAACATGCCAAGTAATATGGTACTTTGCTACACCTGGGCAATAACAACCATAGAGCTTTTAGTGCTATATTTGATTGTTTCACGTTTTGAATATATCCGCGGGCTATATGCTTTGATTACAGTAGTTTGCGACGTACGGGTAGGTGATTCGAGTATACTGCACTTTGGGTTTTATTGGTGTACACATAATTCTATTTAGTTTTTTTTTTGATTAACCGTTTACATTGTAAGTTTGGCACTAATTACATTTTTTCTGTATAACAGTGTTCTTCTAAACGCCTAGTGGTTGGTGTATTTGAATCATTTTTTAGTGTGTCAGCGAGGTATGTTTTTCTGGATTTGTTTAATTTTAAGTGATGATATGGGGATAAACACACTATTTGGTTGGTGGTGATAGCCACTTGTTAACACTGATAATTACTCATGGATATTCACCATTTTGTAGTCATTCGCACTTTAGTGTTGTGGTTGATCGCTTTCACTTTTTGGATGTGATGGTTTAATTATCAATTTGTACATATATGATACATTTAATTATAAAGTGGTCTACATATAACTGTTATTGATATAAACTTTTGGATAATATTGGGATTTGGGAGATACCTATTTTTAGTTATCTGTACAATATATATGGATGTTCTTTCTTGCAATTATTTTGTTTCCAATGTTAAATGTTGCTTTTTGTTATGTTCTATAGCCTTGAAAAAGTCAAAGGGAGTATACTCCCCACGACGAAACACGTGTTGGCTGTTCTTCGTGGCTGTGGTTCCTTTACCTCTATTTTGAATGATGGATTCCATATGCTGCATTTCGCCATATTAAAGACGGATTGACTGTGCTTAGTGGATCATTGTTGTTCTTTTGTCTATATTGTCTTTTTATTTATTATGTATTGTTGGATTGTGTATCTCTAAAAATATCATGGTCAGTTTATTGCTATAGAGTGCCTAGGTCCTTTTTCTTATAATAACAACCATAGAGGGCTGCACACCCATGCACAATACGTCAAACGAAGAAACAATAACACAGCATTTACATCCCCACAGGTAACCCACCCAATGTCACCGGCAAAGAGGTGCCAGCAACATCCAGTCCCCCCACAGAAAAGGCCCACAGGGATGACAACAGCTCTGGTCGCCTGGATCTGGGTGACCAACCTGACCCATCAGGGATCTCCAGACAGTCGGTTACCCAGGCACAGTCTCTCACCACCTCAGAGCCTCCCACCTCAGAAATCACCACCACAGCACCCACCCAGCGGGCCCATACTCTGTCCCCAGGACACGTCAATCAGCAGTGTATTCACCATTACAGGTACCCCAGGTACCCCAGGTACCCCAGGCCACCCCACAAACCCAAGACGATCAGGGACCTTGGTCAGTTGCATTGGGCACACGGTTCAGAGGACAGAGGCACAGGACAACAGGGAAGCTGGGAGGACTGCTGTGTGACCGGGGGAGGACAGGCCCAGGGAACCGACTCTCCAGGATGCACTTACCGTGATCCTGGGAGCATACCAACATTCCCAGGATACGCTGGGCCCGATACTGGACAAGTTGCAGGAGAACATGCGGCTGCAGGAGGGACAGTACCTGGGTATCAGGGAGGATTTGAAGGACATCAACACCACCCTGGTCTCCAATGCAGGGGTGCTGGCAAACATGGCCAACAGTATGAGGGAGGCATGGCACACCACTGGGCCCCTGACACTAGCCAAACCACCGAACAGCCCTCCACCTCTGCTGCACCTATTGGACAGGAGGCCATGCCACAGGAACAACAGGCCACCAGCACCGCTCCCCCTGCAGAAGGAGAAATAACCCACAAAAATTCCCTGCGATCCAAGCAGAAGCCAGAGACTATTGCTAAGACCCCCGCCAGGAAATAAGACTCTCCTAATTGTCACCCTTGGGTCCCACCCTGTCACCCTGTCAACCTTGAACTGCCATTGCTCAACTTCCTACGCCCCCTTGGACAAACCACCTGTGATACAAATAGACTGGACTCTACCCTGGACTTTCCTCCATCATGACCCCAGCCCATTGCACTACCCCCTCTTCTTCAGAGCACTGCAACAAACACACTTTGTTAAAATACAAGTATGGCGTATGTCAGATGTTTTCAAAAGGTATTCGTTTAACAAAGGTTCAAACATTGCAATTCAACTGTATAGTAATATTTTCATTGGAAAGACCTGTAGTTGCTTGTACTGATCACACCAGGAGCAATAGTGGGGCACCAACATCTGCAAAAATAGATGCCAAAGGTTACAGCGAGTGGGCATAGAAGTAGAAATACACAGCCTGCCAGTGACAATGTCACACATCAAGCTGTCAATTATATGTGTATTAACACTGTCTCACCTGTGTCTTATTGGAAGTATTGATGAACAATTGAACTTCTGTTGTCATCATCCTCATCCTCTGCCTCCTCATCTTCACTGTCCACAGGCTCCACTGCGGCCACACGGCTATCTCCAGCCTCCTCCTCTTGCAGAAAAAGCACCTGGCGAAGCAAGGCAAGTTGTGCAACATACTGCATGCCACGATGATCTGGCAGACCTTCTTGGGTGAGTAGCACAGGGCTCCACCTGTTAGATCGAGGCAAGGAAACCTGGTCTTCAGGAGGCCAAATGTCCTCCCTATAATCCTTCTTGTTCACCCATGTGCCTCACTGTAATGTTCCTCTGCCCTTGTCCTGGCATTCCTCACAGGGGTCAGTAGCCATGAGAGTTTGGGGTAACCAGAGTCACCTGCAAAGATTGAGGGACAACTGTTAGCCATACACTAACCCTTAGGGCCCACACCATACCCATACACCAACATATACTGCGTGGGAACCAGGGCTCACCTATTAGCCAAACCCTGTGCCTGTATAGTTGGGCCATCACATTTGGGATGCTGCTATTCCTCAGGATAAAGGCATCATGCACAGACCCAGGATACTTTGCATTGACGTGGGAGATGTACTGGTCCGCCAGGCACACCACCTGCACATTCATGGAGTGAAAACTATTTCTATTTCTGAGCACCTGTTCATTTCGCTGGGGGGGGACAAATGCAATATGTGTTCCATCATTAGCCCCAATAATGTTGGGGATACGTCCCATTGCATAGAAGTCAGCTTTCACTGTGGCCAAATCCTCCACCTGGGGGAAAACGATGTAGCTGCACATGTGTTTAATCAGGGCAGACAACACTCCTGTCAGCACTATTGAGAGCATTGGCTGTGACATTCCTGCTGCCAAGCCCACTGTCACTTGGAAAGAGCTAGTTGCCAGGAAATGGAGCACTGATAGCACTTGCACAAGAAGGGGGATCCCGTTGGGGTGACAGATAGCAGAGATTAGGTCAAGCTCCAATTGGGCACATAGCTCAGTGATTTTGGCCCTGTCAAGTCTATAGGTGAGGATAACGTGCCTGTTCTCCATTGTTGCCAAGTCCACCAGGGATCTGTACAAGGTGGGATGTCTCCATCTCCTATTCATCCACAGCAGTTGCAATCTATGGGCCTAAAGAGTAAGCAGCTTGTCATTATCTGTACACTCCAGTCACTACAGTTCAATGCATGTTGTGATTGTGACAGTATTTTGTTGGAGAAGTCCAAATGGTGCATTTGTGTACTGTGACGCAGTTAGGAGCCATGGCCTGCAACCCCCCTGAAATGGAATCCACCTGTCCTGTATGGAGGGACAGGTGGAAATAAGGTAATTCCACTGACGTTGTGTGCCGTTGCGGGAGGCGATCGAGAACCGCCCTACAACTCCTTATTGGTTAACAGTGGGCCCTATGGGGTACAGTGGCCAATGGTGATGTTCACCAGCGGTGACGGTACGCACCGCAGCAGACGTGACTGCCATTTTCTATCTGATTCCTCACTTGGTACCTGACCTTCAACAGGAGAGGACCTACACTGCATGTGCTGCTGTGACATGTATCTGGAACCGACCATGGCTCGTGTTACTGGGAAAAGGACCCCTGCCTTCACCTCGGCGGAGTTGGAGAGACTGGTGGATGGGGTCCTACCCAAATACTGACTGCTGTAGTGGCCTCCAGGCTAACAGGTGAGTACATCATGAGTACCATGCATGGGGTGTGAATGCATGGAGTGCTGTGTGTGAAGGCCTCATGTGGTGGGGGTTGATGGATGGCCCCAGGCAGCGTACACCATGTATGGTGGGCCATGTGTGTTCTAATTTGGATGGGAAGGGGCATGGTGGGCCATGAGTGTAACAGGCAGGATGGTCAAACTAATACCTTTCCCTGTGTCCATTTCCCTGCAGGTCAGCACCCATCAAAAGAAGGGTATATGGTATGCCATCGCCAAGGACGTGCGGGCCCTGGGGGTCTACGGCATGCAAAGAACCCACTGTTGCAAATGGTGGGAGGACCTGAGATGCTGGGTACGGAAGACGGCGGAGGCCCAGCTGGGGATGGCCTCCCATCGAATCCTGACCCCCCCCCCAGATGGCCCATATACCGGCGGTGGCCTATCCGGAGCTAGATGGGCATTTGGGGGCATAACAGCAGCCACAAGAGGGTGAGTACAGTGCCCTAATATACAACTTACGCCTGTTGGGGAGGTATCCGGGTGGGGGGTGTTGTCCCTGTGGGTGGCCCTCCCCCAGGCCTAGCATTGCAGGGTAGGTCCCATTTTGGCCAGGGTTCTGATGTGAAAGTACTCCATCCAAGCTAGAAGGCATCCACTACTGGGCAGGGGTCTGTGGGTCTCAGGTATGCTACAATTGGCGTTAGGTATCCCTATCCATGGGCTGGTGACTAGCATTGTGACTGGTAGTGCATTGCCTAGTACTTAGGGCTGTTTCCTGTGTATAAGTGTGTTGTTTACTCCAACAGTGGTTTTGTTACTGCCATTGACCAAGTATATCCTTTGACTCTCCCCCCCATTTTTGTTTTGTCACCCTCTCATGTGCATCAGCATCATCTGGTGGAGGAGAAGAGGCACCTGTGATAGAGGGAACTGCATCCCACAGGACCCAGGAGGCCGAATCCACAACGGCGGAGACAGTAGGGGACAGTTCGGACATGGATACCTCCTCTGATGGGAGCTCCTTGGTGGTGACGAACATCTCTGTGCCACCCCCCTACCAGCACCACCCTCCCAGCATCCCATCATCGAGTTGCCCATGCCCACTCACCTGGAGGGTGTGCATCTCCTTCTTCCCAGGCACCTCAGGCCCTGTCCCAGTGAGCCTCGCTGCCCTGAGTGAGGAGGCTATTGAACTCCTGAGATCCATCTCTGTAGGGCAGTCAACCATTGTGAATGCCATCCAGGGGCTGTCAGCTCAAATGCAACAGACAAATGCCTTCCTGGAGGGCATTCACACTGGCTTGGCGGCCCAACAGAGATCAATCTAGGCTCTGGCCTCTTCGCTGAGGGCAGCCATTGTCCCTGTTTCCACCCTCCCCCTCCAACTTCCTCTTTGAAGTCCCATTTCCCTCAACCCCAACCTGTCCCAAGCACACAGTCAGACGAGCAGGCATCCAGGACAACACAAAAAAGAGTGAACATGGCAAACACAAGCACCACACTTCATCCCACAGGCACTCACACAAACACCGTACAAAATCAGACATACCAACATCCACTGCCTCCACTGTGGCCCCTCCTCCTTGTCATCCACCTCCTTCCCAGTTGCGTCTACACTCACACCTGCATGCACTACATCCTCATCCATTACCATCATCACCAGCATACCTATCAGTACACACCCCTCACTGGCAGTCACCACCCCCACCACCATGTACACATCCCCTGTGTCCTCTCCCACTGTGTCTGTGCCCTCTCCTCCCAAAGTACACAAACGCAAGCACTCAGACACCCAACAGCCATTCACCTCACAGCAGCATCCAGCCCATGCACCTGCGCCCAAACACAGCAGACTGACACCTCCTACCACCACTCCCTCTTTCTCCACTCCCAGACCATCTCCCTCTTCCCACCCTAATGTCCCTAAGAAGCTTTTCCTCGCCAACATTGACCTCTTCCCTAGCCCTCCCCACCCCGTCCCTCAAGTCAGGCCAGGGTGGTCAAAACCCAGCCAAGCCCCTCAGCCACCCAGTCCATGGGCACAGTAGTGTCACCAACTACTCCAGGTGGGAAAGGATCCCTACCACCAGCCAGCCAAATGGAAAGGGTGCCAGCCCCAAGTGTGTCAAGGAAGGGCAAGGAGGGAGCCCCAGCTGCAGGAAGGAAGTGCACAGAGGCAGCCCCAGCTGCAGGAAGGAGGGGCAAGAGGACTGCAACAGTAGGCAGTAGAGATAAGGGGCCTGGTGCAGGGACTCAGTCGGAGCCCCCACCACCAACCATGGTGGTGCAGCCGTCCGAGGCTGCAGGGGATGGGCTCGAGCCTCCCCCCATCACTGCCAGCACCACCACCAGCACTGCCACCAGCAGCCGCAGCCCCAGTGGGCAGCCGTCCGAGGCTGCAGGGGATGGGCTGGTGTCTCCCCCACCACTGTCAGCACGGCCAATAGCACTGTCACCAGCAGCAGCAGCCCCAGTGGGCAGCGATCCGAGTCTGCAGGTGATGGGCTGGAGCCTTCCCCCACCACTGCCAGCACCGCCAACAGCACCACCACCAGCAGCAGACCTTGCACTCCCCAAGATCTTCATCACTGGGCATAATGCTCCAGAACCAGTGTAGAAGTCATCCACTCACCCCATCCTCCACAGTATGAAGCTCACTGGGCACAATGCCCCCTCCAGAACCAGTGGAGAAGCCATCCACTCACCCCATCCTCTACAGGATGATGATCTCTAGGCACAATGCCCTCTCCAGAACCAGTGGAAGAAGCCATCCACTCACCCCATCCTCCACAGTATGAAGATCACTGGGCACAATGCCCCCTCCAGAACCAGTGGAAGAAGGCATCCACTCACCCCATCCTCCACAGGATGAAGGTCACCGGGCACAATGCCCCCTCCAGAACCAGTGGAGAAGCCATCCGCTTGAGAGACTGTGGCCTGTCACGCCCCAGGATCAGGCACAGGGCTTATTGCCCCCTCCAGAGCCAGTGAGCAAGTCACCCACTTGAGAGACTGTGGCCTTGCACTCCACAGGACAAGTCAGTGGGCATATCACCCACTTGAGGGACTGTGGCCTTGCACTCCCCAGGACCAAGCACAGGGCATGTTGCCCCCTCCAGAGCATGTGGGCAAGTCACCCACTTGAGAGACTGTCACCTTGCACTCCCCAGGATAGAGCACATGGCATGTTGCCCCCTCCAGGACCAGTGCCTTTGTACCATCTTCCGGCTGAGGTGCCCCCACTTCCCCGTCCCCCTGGGGTGCCTGCCTATTTTCGACCTGATGCCTCTGCAGTGCTCTCTCCGTGTTGTGCAAGAGCGAGGTGGGGTCTTGGACTTTGTGATGTGGCCCTGTGGCCCACGGACAATGAGGACTGGGTAGTGTCCCTACATTTGTAAATATGTATGTACTTGTTGATTTGAATGCACATATTTATACTATTTTATCTCATTACACTCACTTTAATCAATTCATTTTGTCCTTGTATTATTCCTGAGGGGTACGGGTGAATATGTAATGTTACTGCATCTACTTGTGTGTTTGGTGTTGGGGCGGGGGTGTTCCATGTTGTGTGAGTGTGTCACTCTCTTTTCCTCCCCCCCTCCCCTGTCTGCAGGCAGCAGTACTCACCGTGGTCATCTTCACCGGCACTGGTGTTCGTAGTGGAGCAGAACGTAGAAAAGCATGGAGAACACATGCAACTCGGGCTCCTTGCGGTGTGGTTTTTCCCTGAGTCTCCAGAGGTGAGTCGTTTCCCTTCTGTGCAGTGTTTCCGCCAGGCTTTTGATGTTGATGATACCGCCCCGGAAAAGGTGACGGATTGGACTATCATAATACGGTGGGCAGAACATTGTCTTCCGCCTGGCTGTAGGCGGTTACCACCATGGTGCCTGTTCATAGTTAATACCACCAGCCTGTTGGCGGTATTATTGCCACTATATCACTGACCTCCAGGGTTGTAACGAGGGCCTTTGAGTGTTTAAAGAAAACTTACCTCCCATTAATGAGTGAGGCATACATGCAGGACAATTTATAGTATTCTTATTGCCCAACATTAATGGAGGCAGGCTAGTGTTGGGTTTGCTATTCTCTGCAGTCTGCAGCATGTTTTTAGAGCAGCTGTGATGGGCAATTTGTTATCTAACTTTAGTTTGAATGGCCCTGCTCTTCTCTTCTCTGCCTGCCTTTCAATTCTTCCATGACTCCAAAGAGGCAGATGAATAATAATAATAAACAATGTCACACACATCACATATAATATGGATATCCTGTCTGGCATAAGTAGATAATTAAGTATTCCATCCACCAAACTTTAAATCAGGCACTTAGCCCCATTTTACTCTATGACCTCACCCTCCACTATAAATTATTTTCAACAAATATCTTCACTTGGATACAAGGAATGTTACCCTACTAGAAGGTACGTTAGTGGGATTTAGCTAAGAATACGTTTTGCTTTTGCTATAGAATTGTGGGGTGTCACTGATCATCATGTGCTAAGCTTATGCTTAGTCAATCACTATAGTTGACAAATGGCAAAAGGGAAAATTTTGAAAAGGCATGAAGCATCCATCATGGAATCCATGAAATATATATACATAAATCACTTGGCCAGAAAAATATTACACATGACAAGAATGGATTTTTCAACGTTTTGGTAGGCTGGGACAGAAAGAATAATGAAGTGAGTACTGGTAGGAGATGACTGAGTGAAAACTAGGAAATACACCTTGTTTTTGGGTTGTAAATGCACTGAAATCTTTGTAATGTTGCATTAACTAAAGCAGACACACATTACACTGCAGACACTGAAGTGCTGAATTGAACCATGCTGGAGGTAGGTCATGGGTGTCGAAATACCATGGGCAGGTGAGGTAATGAAGATGGGTGGGATATCTACCTCGCTTAACAAATACAGTATACTTAATTTGTCAATAAGCAAGCAACTTGTCCCTACTACCTCCAGGACTTCTTCCCCTCCAACACCCTGGGCCTCCTCCATCGCACTGGCAATGCTACTGGCCCTAGCCTGTGTGGCTTAAAACATTTTACATATTTTAGATTCCAGACTTGACTCCTAAGTAATTAGAATTATTGTGAACAAAGTACAGTAGCAATACCCAGCTATAATTGGTTAGCAGTATCTTCTATCCAAACTATCACTTTGGCAGGGTTGTTGGTTTCCATGTTAGAAATCCAGATAGTCAAGCCAACTAGAAGCATTTTTCTCGTAAAGAAGGGACAGAGCTATGATGAGTCATTGAAACGCAAAGAAGAAGTTGAATGGCCAATGAGCAAAATATGGTCTTGGTTGGAAATGCAATGAGATCTCAGTTATTACTTTCCTGCCATGCTGCACTATCACGAAAACCATTGATATACCATATAAATTAATGATAATAAAACATTGGGGGAAATCTATGTCCATGGCCTCTCTCTTTTTTTTACTGTTAGAGTATAAGCAGGAAAGCCTCCTTGTTAAAAATCGAGGTCTCTAGTTGGCAGAGGTATGCACCCTGTCCAAGTAGGGACCACAATTATGGCCAGGGTAAGTCAGTTACACACCATAAATGAACCTGTGCTCAACCTATGATACCTTGGCACAGAGCAGGCAGGCTTAATTTAGGAGGCAATGTGGAAATGTGCAACACTTTAAACAGTAACTCAGTAACAGCACCACACAAAGACTTCACATCAATTTAGAAAAATAGATTATATTTGGATGAGTAAAACAAGACCAAAACACCAAAAATCCAAAAAGTAGAAGTCAAGATGTGAATTTTTATATAATAAATGAAACTGAAGTACTTAGAAGCATAAAGCGGAAACTGGGGCTATCTGGTTGCTCTATACCGGGCAAAGACAAGAGTTCAAGCCAATCACAATGGTGTGACGGTCAGATACAGGAACCAACTTCGTCCCACTGAAAAAGCATATGTTTGATGGAGGATGTATCAATGTCAAAGATCTGATAAAGGGGGCGAGGATGCAAAGCGCAGGCGATGAGTTGGTTCTATTTCATGCAGTCAATGATGCATCATTGGCAAACCCTTGGTGAGGAAAGTGATGTGTTGTTATTGAGCCATGCAGCCGGCTATGTGAATGTGATGTGTTGGAGCTGACGCTAATGAGCCATGCAATTAGTGCTGCGATGTCCTCATTCTCTGTGGCAGCAGCAATGCGTCTGTCAAGGATAGATGCAGAGGTTCTGATTGGCTCAGTGACAGTGATGCATGGGCTTTTATAGAAACAGCTGCAGAACTCACTTCCAAAAGCCCAAAACTGGAATGGGACCACTTGCAGGCAAGGACTCACAGTTGGCCGCATCCAAAAGCTGTTGCAGTGTTGAGGGAAGTCTTTCCTGAAACTTCAGAACAGGAGGCCAGCCAGCAGGCCCTTAGAGTCACTCTGGGTTCAAGTGAGAATGGCCCAGTCCTTTTTCAGCAGGGCAGCACAACAGAATAGCAGTTCTTCCAGAGTAGCAGTCCAAAGTGTCAGTGAGTGTAGCAGCACTCTCTCAGTGGGTGTGGCAGCACAGCTTCTTCCTGGCAGAGTTCTTCTGGGGTCCAGAATTGTACTGATTTGGTAGGGTCAGAGGTTGATTACACAAGGTGTGCCTTTGAAGTAGAGGTGACTTCAAAGAAAGGACTTTGAAGTGCACAGAGGACCTTTCTTACTGCCTTGGCTCCAGACTCACTACAGGGGGCATGCATTCCTTTGTGTGGGAGCAGGACATTACCTAAGTGTCACCTTTCCCTCCCATCCTGCCCAAAATGACCCATCAACATGCCATCGGCCACTCAATCACATCTGCCTTCCTTTGTGTGAGGCCCTCTAGTGGGAAAGCAAAAAAAAGACTGTCACCCAAACCCAGATGTATATTGGAGACAGACTTCAGGCACACAGAGCTAAGAGCATTTTTTGTAACAATAAATCTGACTTTACCATTAAAGAAGATTTGTCATTATAATTACGTAGGTACTAAACATGATAGCTAGCCCTTCTCAATTAAGAATTACAGCTTATTAAATGTAGTAAGGAATCGTCAGTGTTAAACTATGAGACGGGTAGGCCTCACAGTAGTGAAAAACTAATTTGGGAGTTTTTCACTAACAGAATATGTAAAATTGAAACGCACATGCACTACCTTTGAATTACACAGTACCCTAGCCTGTGGCTATGTAGGGCCTATGTTAGGAGTGACTTCTCTATACCACAAGGAGAGTTTAAGACTTGAAAAGAGGTTTTGAATGCCAAGTCAACATTGCAGTGTAAACTACACAAACAGGTTCTACAAAGGCAGGCCTGAGACATGTTTGAGGAATTCTGCAGTGGTAGGGACAATCAGTGCTGACGGTCCCACTATTATTATTTAAATTATAGACGCTGGGCACATGTAGTGCACTATACTAGAGCCTTACAGGTAAAATAAATGTGTCAATTGTAAATACATCAATTAAACCAGAATTTAGGAGAGAAGTATATGAACTTTAGTACTGGTTGGCAGTGGTGAAATTCTGAGAGTCTTGCGTCAAAATAGAAAGGGTCAGCATAAACATGAGGCAAGCAGGTAAATATTTGGGGGGAAGACCACCCTAAGGGTGACAGGTCTAGCACGTCTCTCCCCCACCTGAAAGTCAGGAGAGATACCCATCCCCTAGGGAGGTCTCATCACTAAGGCAAATTAACCTAGAGAGACCATCAGCACCGGTGTTTTCTACCCGTGGTCTGTGTTCCACCCTAAAGTCGATACCTGTAGGGTTTTGTGCCATGTTAGAAATGGGGTCTTTGGTAGGCAGTCAGGTTACCCCTGTCCAAGCAAGGACCCTCACTCTAGTCAGGGTAAGTCACACATAATCCAAATTATACTGTGCCCACCTTCTGGTAGCTTGGCACTGAGCAGTCAGGCTTAACTTAGAAGGCAATGTGTAAACTATGTATGCAATAAATCATGCAAGAACACAGTATAGCACCACAAAAATAATACACCCACACAGTGTTTAGAAAAATAGAGAATATTTATCTGGTTAAATGCAGGACAAAACAATCAAGATTTGATAAGTACAAGTAAAATATCAATTTAGAGAATGATAAAAGAGTCTTTAGTCTTTAAAAAGCAACAAGTCTCTCTTGCAAACACAAAAGTACCTGGTTTGCATTCAAATTCTCCGTAAGGGACCGCAGAGGAGGAGATGCGTGGAACATGGGGAGGTGTGCGTCAATTTCTCCAGCACATACAGACGATGCGTCGATAATTTTCCGCGCAGGGAAGGCTTTGCGTCAATTTCCGGTGCGTGGACTTGGATCCTCTTTAGGTTGTGAGGTTTTCGGATGCCCCAGGGATGATGCAGAAAACTCCTGGTCATACAGGACGAAGTCTCAAAGGCTGCGTTGATCTGGTGGGCGATGCATGAAAATTCTGTCGCACAGCAGGCTCTCCGTCGATTCTTCCCACAGGAAGTCGGGCTGCGTCATTCCAACTCAGATGTGCGTCGATCCAGTGGGCTGTGAGTCAAAGTTCCTGTTGCAATGCTGGCGCTGCATTGATTTCCTCTCGAGGAGCCGGGCTGCGTCGTTCTGGTTCGACGTGCCGTGATTTGCTCACCACGATGCAGGCTATGCATCGTTTCTTGCAGGCTGTGCATCAAATTTTCGTTGCACAAGGAGTTCTTTTGCAGGATGAACTCTTTTTGGTGCTGAGACTTCAAGTAACAGGAGGCAAGCTCTATCCAAGCCCTTGGAGGTCACTTCTCAGCAGAGTCAGAGGGCAGCAAGGCAGCAGGGAAACAGCAGAGAAGCAGTCCTTTGCAGAAAAGCAGTCAGATGAGTCCTTTGGACAGCCAGGCAGATTCTCTTGGCAGGTGCGAGGTTCTGGTTCAGGGGTTATTCTCCAGTGGTATCTTGTCCAGAAGTGTCTGAGTTGGTAGGGTCAGGGACCCAGTTTATATACCCAAATGTGTCTTTGAAGTGGGGGAGACTTCAAAGAGTGGCTTAAAAGTGCACAAGGTCCCCTTTCAGTTCCATCCTGTCTGCCAGGGTCCCAGTAGGGAGTTTGGCAGTCCATTGTGTGAGGGCAGGCCACTGTCCTTTGACATGTAAGTATCAGGCCCTCCACCCTCCCTGTCCAGGAAGACCCATTCAGTATGTAGATGTGTGCAGGTGTGACTGAGTATCCTGTGTTTGGGGTTTGTCTGAGTGGAATGCACAAGGGATCTGTCAACTTACCCATCCAGAGATGAATTGTAAGGCACAGAAGGGTTTAAGTGCAGAGAAATGCTCCCTTTCTAAAAGTGGTATATCTAAAATAGTAATATCAAACACAACTTCACCAGTCAGCAGGAATTTGTATTATCACTTTGGCCATACTAAATATGAACTTGTTACTACTTTCAGATCAGAATCTACCACTCAAACAGTATATGAGGATAGCCCTAATGTTAGCCTAGGAAAGGAGCAGGCCTCACTGCAGTGTAAAAACAAATTAAGGAGTTTTACACTAAAAGGACATATAAACTGCACACTTACATGTCCTGCCTTTTGTCTACATAGCACCCTGCCCTAGGGGTTACCTAGGGCCTACCTTAGGGGGACTTAAATGTAGAGAAAGGGGAGTTTAAGGCTTGGCAAGTACTTTTAAATGCCAAGTGGAAGTGTCAGTGAAACTGCACACACAGGCCTTGCAATGGCAGGCCTCAGGCATTATTAAGAGGCTACTTATGTGGTGGCACAATCGGTTCTGCAGGCCCACTAGTAACATTTAATCTACAGGCCCTGGGAACATGCAGTGCACTTTACTGGGGTCTTACAAGTGGATTAAATAAGCCAATTGGGTATGAACCAATGTCACCATGTTTTAAGTGAGAGAGCATATGCACTTTAACACTAGTTAGCAGTGGTAAAGTGCGCAGAGTCCTAAAACCAGCAAAAACAGTGTCCAAAAAGTAGAGGGAGGCAGGCAAAAAGTTAGGAGTGACCACTCTAAGGCTGTCATGTCTAACATGCCTCCTCAACAATTTGGGATTCTCACCCTTTTCAGCATTAACCACGTGAGGGGCCAGTGGTCAGACTGAATCAGGAAGTGAATCCCAAACAGGTATGGCCTCAACTTCTTTAGTGCCCAAACACAGCAAATGCTTCCCTTTCAATAGCACTCTACCTTTGTTCACTTGGAAGTAATCTTCTGGAGATGAAGTCTCCAGTTTGGTCTATGCCCTCTTCATTAAGTTGTAAAATTACTGTCCCTATGGCATGCTTTAAGGCATCTGTCTTCACAATAAATTCCTTGAAAATTTCAGGGGCCTGAGCACATGGGCTCTGCACATGCCTGCTTTAAGGAGCCAAACACTTTTTGGCATGCCTCTGTTCAAATCACATTCCTGGGCTGCTTCTTGGAAATCAGTTCTGTAACTGGGACAACAATGGTGCCTTATCCCTTGACAATCCTCCTTTAGTACAAATTGATGCCCAAGAAGGTTCTGAGGTCAGTCGGGTTTTGGGGAGCCCCGAAGGCATGGTAGTTTCTGTTTTGCCCTAGAGGGACTGCACCTTACATCTGCTCACCAAGTGGCCCAAATACACTACAGACACCTCCCCTATCTGGCACTTACTGGCCTTGCTAGTCAGGCCTGCCGCTTGCAAAGCCTGAAGAACTTCCTGGAGGTGAAAAAGTTGGTCCTTCAAGCTGCTACTGAAGACTGCAATGTCATCTACGTAGGCAGCACTGAAGGCCTCCATTCCAGCCTGAACCTAGTTCACCAATCTCTGGACGGTGGCAGGGGCATTCCTGAGTCCAAAGGGCATCACTCTAAATTGATAGTAATCCTTTGGAGTGGAGAAGGCTGACTTCCCCTGGGCTCACTTAGTTAGGGCAATCTACCAGTTTTCTGATGTAAGATCAAAGGCACTTAAGTACTGGGCAGCCCCTAACCTGTCTATCAGCTCATCAGCCCTGGGATGGGTTGAGCATCAGTCTTGGTGAGTGAAATGAGCCCCCTGTAATCCACAGAGAATGTGTGTTCAGGTGTGGTGTCAAAAGAGGCAGATTTTGGTACCAGTACCACAGGACTGGACCAGGGGCTACTGAAGAGTTAAATCAACCCCCAATTTCAGCTTTTTAGAATGCTCATCTTTAATGCTAGCCCTTACCTTTTCAGACAATCTGAACGTTTTATGCTTGATGGGGGGTGTCTTCTGTGTCCACATCATGTGTACAAAGGAGGTCAGTCCCAGGGATGAGTGAAAACTGAGAGGAGTAACCCCCCAGCAACTGGTGGCAGTACATCTGCTGTTCAGGGGTCAGACTGTGAGACAGGTTCACATCTTCAAGTGATCGATCTTTTTCCTTGGAGGCTGAGAGGTCAGAGAGAAGTTCACTCTCCTCTTCTCCCCCCTCCATCTGCATGGTGAGCTCAGACCTTTCAACGTGTAGTTTGAGATGGTTGGTATGGAACACCCAATGGACCTAGGTGTCTTGAGGTCCACTATGTAGGTGGCCTCACCCTTCTTCTCAACAATCTCGTAGGGCCCAGTCCAGCCATCTTGGAGGGCCCTGGACTACACAGGTTCCATTGTCCACACTTTCAGCCCAGGATGCTATTCCACAGGGGTAGACTTTTGGTCAAAACACTGCTTCATCACTTTCTGACTGGACTCTAAGTTGTCAGAAGCTTTCTTCTGTAACTTAGCCATTTGGCTTCTGCAGTCCATCATGTCTCTCACTACATCCTGCGGAATATTCCTTAGAGTTTGCTCTCATCCTTATTTTAACAAACTCAGAGATCCTCTTACATGGCATCCATACAGAAACTGAAATGGGCTAAAGCCCACTCCTTTCTGTGGAACCTCTGTGTACGCACAGAAAAGGCATGGCAAGACGACATCCCACAGATACCTGAAGGCCAGAGGCAGGCCTTTGAGCATGCCATTCAGGGTTACGTTGACCCTTTCAACAAGTCCATTGTTTTGTGGATGGTAGGCGGTAGAGAACTTGTAAGTCACTCCATACTCCTTTCACATTGACTGCATGTAAGCAGACATGAAGTTGGTGCCCTTGTCATACACCACTTCCTTGGGGAAACCTACTTGGGGAAAAATCTCCTCACCCAGTGCAGGTGTAGTTGCATTCCTTAGAGGAATGTTCACTGGGTATCTTGTGGCATGATCAACCAGAACCAGGATAAACCTGCAGCCAGAGGCTGTCTGCGGATCAATAGGCTGAACAATGTTGATTCACACAGTTTCAACGAAGGTGCTAATGACAAGTCAATCAATCAGGATGTATAAAGTGTTGGTAATCACCCAATAGGATATCCAGGCCCCAGAGTATTATTTGAACAGCCAGGTCTTGAGGACAATTTGAAATTTCAGAAGTGGGGTGATGGTTTGGAGGTGCCTGGAGAGGCTGTTCCAGGTTTTTGCTGAAAGATGGGAAAAGGGCCTCTACTCCAGGGGATAGAGAAAGGGGAGCCTTCAGCTTCTGCCCTGTCTTTTCACTGGCCTGGCAGGACAAGCATGTCCTATAGAAGGCATCTCATGAAATCTTCCTCCAGGCCCAGAAAAAGTTGGGGACAAGCTTGGTAAAAGTCTTATCCTGGCCCAGATATCCTGCCAAAAGTGTGTCATGATCCAGCTCCAATAGGAAGGCCCTGTAGCATTGGGGGACCACCAAGGACCTTGTTTTCCCAGGCACAGGAGCCTTAGGCTCACTGTAAAGGAGATTGTCTCCCCAGTAAAGTTGATGACTCTCAGAGGCATCACCTGCTGCTTGGCCCTCAACCTGTGGCCTCATGCCCTCCAGGAATGGACACTCTCTATGTGCCCTAAAGAACTCCTCCTCTGTGGGTCCTCCTTCAACATGCCTTCCAGCAAGCCCTGGAAATTCACCAAAGAGAGCAATGTCCTCCGTAGTGGGCGCCAGGAGAGGCCACCGCAAATGCCACATCCACCTAAACTGGGAGATATTCAGGGGCTGGTTTCCCATTACATCTGTCCTTTCCCTTCTTAGCAAATGGCTGGACTATTCTTATGGGCTCCAGCCCATCTTGACTCCCATCCTGGGCAACCATGGACCTGGTGGTATCCCCTCCAGGCAGTGTGCTGAAGGCCATTACCTAACAAACAGTCCATGGGCATTTCGAGTTCCCTGCACCCTTCAGAAGTCTTGAGCTCCCCTCCCACTTCAAGAGGTTAAGGGCCACTTGATAGTGACCCTTCCTATTGCCAGCTACCACAACCTGGCAGAATGTATTAGGTATCACTTGCTCTGGGGACACCAGCTTTCTCCTAACCATAGTCATGCTGGCTCCTGTATCCCTCAGAGCCTCTACACGTTGCCCATTGATGGTAACTCATTGCCTATACTTGGTAGTATTGATGGCACATGGATTTTAGGAACAATCTCCCTGTCACCCATGGTGCTAGCATAAACTCTCTGAGCTTCCCTCCACTTACCGGGACAAACTCCTCCTCAAGCACTATACTAGCTACCTTAGGGGGTCATTCTGACCCCCGCCGGCGGCGGAAGCCGCCGGCCTGGCGGGAACCGCCAGAAGACCGTACTGCGGTCAAAAGACAGCGGCGGTCATTCTGACTTTCCCGCTGGGCTGGCGGGCGACCGCCAAAAGGCCGCCCGCCCGCCCAGCGGGAAAGCCCCAGCAACGAGGATGCCGGCTCCGAATGGAGCCGGCGGAGTTGCTGGTGTGCGACGGGTGCAGTTGCACCCGTCACTATTTTCAGTGTCTGCCAAGCAGACACTGAAAATCTCAATGGGGCCCTGTTAGGGGGCCCCTGCAGTGCCCATGGCAGTGGCATGGGCACTGCAGGGGCCCCCAGGGGCACCACGACACCCGTTCCCGCCATCCTGTTTCTGGCGGTGAAAACCGCCAGAAACAGGATGGTGGGAAGGGGGTCGGAATCCCCATGGCGGCGCTGCTTGCAGCGCCACCGTGGAGGATTCCCTGGGGCAGCGGAAAGCCGGCGGGAAACCACCGGCTTCCCTTTTCTGACCACGGCTTTACCGCCGCGGTCAGAATGCCCCCGGAAGCACCGTCAGCCTGTTGGCGGTGCTTCCGCGGCACTCTGCCCTGGCGGTTTACAACCGCCAAGGTCAGAATGACCGCCTTAGTGTCTTTCCTTCAGTAGGAGGTGGTGCTCTTTTTGGGCACTTAGAATCCCCCTTGTAGTGCTCATTGTAGGAAGGTAGCCTCTTTCTAGCCTTGTTTACCCACTTTTGGCCTGTTTGTGAGTATATGTCAGGGTGTTTTTACTGTCTCACTGGGATCCTGCTAGCCAGGACCCCAGTGCTCATAGTGAAAACCCTATTTGTCAGTGTGTTTTATATGTCTCACTGGGACCCTGCTAGCCAAGGCCCCCATTGCTCATAGTTTGTGGCCTGAATGTGTTCCCTGTGTGGTGCCTAACTGTGTCACTGAGGCTCTGCTAACCAGAACCTCAGTGCTTATGCTCTCTCTGTCTTTAAAATTGCCACTGCAGGCTAGTGACCATTTTTACCAATTCTAATTGGCACACTGGAACACCCTTATAATTCCCTAGTATATGGTACCTAGGTACCCACGGTATTGGGGTTCCAGGAGATCCCAATGGGCTGCAACATTTCTTTTGCCACCCATAGGGAGGTCAGACAAATCTTACACAGGACTGCCACTGCAGCCTGAGTGAAATAACATCCACGTTATTCACAGCCATAAGACACTGCACTTAAGTAACTTATAAGTCACCTATATGTCTAACCGTCACTTAATTAAGGTTAGGTGCAAAGTTACTAAGTGTGAGGGCACCACGGCACTAGCCAAGGTGCCTCCACATTGTTCAGGGCAATTTCCCCAGACTTTGTGAGTGCGGGGACACCATTACACGCTTGTACTACTTATAGGTCAATACCTATATGTAGCTTCATAATGGTAACTCTGAATATGGCCATGTAACGTGTCTAAGATCATGGAATTGTCCCCCCATGCCAAATCTCGTATTGGGGTGCCAATACCATGCATCTCCAGGGCTCCAGCATGGACCCCGGGTACTGCCAAACTAGCTCTCTGGGGTTTTCACTGAAGCTACCGCTTCTGCCAACCCTCAGACAGGTTTCTGCCCTCCTGAGGTCTGGACAGCCCAGGCCAAGGAAGGCAGAACAAAGGATTTCCTCTGAGAGAGGGTGTTACACCCTCTCCCTTTCCAAGTAGGTGATAAGGGCCTGAGAGGAGTAGCCCCTACTGGCCTCTGGGAATGCTTTGAAGGGCACAGATGGTGCCCTCCTTGTATAAACCAGTGTACACCGGTTCAGGGATCCCCCAGCCCCTGCTCTGGTGCGAAACTGGACAAAGGAAAGGGGAGTGACCACTCCCTGTCCATCACCACCCCAGGGGTGGTGCCCAGAGCTCCTCCAGTGTGTCCTAGATCCCGGCCATCTTGAATGCAGAGGTGTGAGGGCACAATGGAGGCCTCTGAGTGGCCAGTGCCAGCAGGTGACGTCAGAGACCCCTCCTGATAGGTGCTGACCTGAATAGGTGGCCAATACTCCTCTGAGGGCTATTTAGGGTCTCTCCTGTGGGTTTCTCTTCAGATAACGAATGCAAGAGCTCACCAGAGTTCCTCTGCATTTCCCTCTTCGACTTCTGCCAAGGATCGACCTTTGACTGCTCCAGGACACCTGCAAAACCGCAACAAGGTAGCAAGATGACTACCAGCAACATTGTAGC
This sequence comes from Pleurodeles waltl, assembly GCF_031143425.1. Lineage (NCBI taxonomy): Eukaryota > Metazoa > Chordata > Amphibia > Caudata > Salamandridae > Pleurodeles > Pleurodeles waltl. Next base: position 1,304,334,539 of record NC_090445.1, read on the forward strand.
GCCTAATCCTGCCAGCTTTCTCGACTGTTTCCTGGTGGTGCATGCTCTGAGGGTTGTCTGCCTTCACCCTGCACTGGAAGCCAAGAAGAAATCTCCTGTGGGTCAACAGAATCTTCCCCCTGCTAACGCAGGCACCAAATTTCTGCATCACAGGTCCCATGGGTCCCCTCTCATCTTGACGAGCATGGTCCCTGGAACACAGGAACTGGATCCAAGTGACCCCGACAGTTCAGAGGTCCTTCGGTCAAAATTTGGTGGAGGTAAGTCCTTGCTTCCCCACACCAGATAGTAATCCTGTGTCCTGCGTAAACTGCAGCTGCTAGGGCTTCTGTGCACTTTTGAAAGGAATTCTTCATGCACAGCATAGCCCATGTCCCCAGCACTCCGTTCTGCATTGCTCAACTCGTTGAGTTGACCAACGGCTTTGTGGGACCCTCTTTTGTAGTGTTGAGATGATTGCTGTGCTCATATTTCTTGAATGCCTGTGAAAATGCTTCTGCGGGTGCTGCCTGTTTTTGCATGGGCTCTCTGTGCTGCTGACTGCCCCCTCTGTCTCCTCCTCTAAGGGGCGACCTCCTGGTCCTTCCTGGGCAGCACCCATTTTCTTCAACCATGACCTTTGCAGCTAGCAAGGCTTGTTTGCAGTCTTTCTGCATAGACACAACTCTGAATCCCCCAGCATGCCGTGGGGCATTTTCTGTACAATGGAGAAGTTCCTGGCATCTTCCCATGTTGCAGAATCTTCATCTTCTTCCATCCAGAGGTAGCCATTTTGCAACTTCTTCCGGGGTTTAGTGGGCTCCTGCCTCCCCGGACACTTGTGTGACTCTTGGACTTGGTCCCCTTCCTTTACAGGTCTTCAGGTCCAGGAATCCGTCTTCAGTGCTTTGCAGTCAGTTGTTGTCCTTGCAGAATCTCCTATCACAACTTTAGTGTGTTTCTGGGGAAGAAGGGTAACTTTACTCCTACCTTTCAGGGTCTTGGGGTGGGGTATCTTGGACACTCTTATTTTTTCTTACACTCCCAGCAACCCTCTACACACTACACTAGGCCTGGGGTCTATTTGTGGTTCGCATTCCACTTTTGCAGTATGGTTTGTGTTGCCCCTAGGCCTATTGCATCCTATTGTATTCTACAGTGTTTGCACTACTTTTCTAACTGTTTAACTACCTAATTTTAGTTTGTGTGTATATTTTGTGTATTTTACTTACCTCCTAAGGGAGAATATCCTCTGAGATATTTTTTAAGGACATTGTCACTAAAATAAAGTACCCTTATTTTTAGTAACCCTGAGTATTGTGTTTCTTATGATATAGGCCCTCATTACAACCCTGGTGGTCGGTGTTAAAGCAGCGGTAAGACTGCAAACAGGCTGGTATTACGACCGTGGCGGAAACGGCCAACATAGACAGCCACTTTAACACTCTGACTGCCACGGTGGTACAAACAAACAGCGCAGCAGCCACCGCCAACAGATAGGCGGAAGACACTGTACCACCCACCCTATCACAACACAGCTATCCGCCACCTTTTCCGGGGCGGAACCAATGCGAATAAAAACACTGCAGAAACAGTACACAGAAGGGAAAACACTCACCTCTCCACATCCCATGAGGAACCAGGACGCCATGAAGCCAGAACTGCAGATCCTGCTGGCGAAGGTCTTCCTGCTCCTCTATGCGGAGCTCCAACGACGGCGGCGGCGACCACAGTGAGTACTGCACCTACAACACAGGGGAGGGGGGAGGGAAAAGAGAGTGACACACACACGCAACATGAAACACCCCCACCCCCACCCTCACCCACAACACCATACACACAAATACCTGCTGCAATATTACATATACACCCCCCAACCCCCCTTGAATAATGCAAGGACAAAAGGAAATGATTTGAACGATTGTAACCAACATAAATCCATCAGTCAAAACTCAAAATCCAGTATGTACAATTATGTACACCAACTACACAAGTCCGGATAGTGCACCAATCATTGTCCGTGGACCCCTGGGTCCAAAATGCATGGGCGAGGCCCACACTAGATACCTGACTCCAAACGGAGAGAACACTGGAGAGGCATCACATAGAAAATAGACAGGCACCTTAGGGGGAGGGGGGCACCTCAGCCTGTTGAACGCACAACACCACTGCTCCACGAGGGGGCTCCATGCCCATCGATATATCCTGTGAAGTGCGAAGCCACAGTCTCTTAAGTCTTTACAGTGGGTGGTTTCCCCACTGCTGCATCCTGGGGAGTGCAAAGCCACAGTCTCTCAAGTCTTTACAGTGGGTGGTTTGCCTGCATCCTGGGGAGTGCAAAGCCACAGTCTCTCAAGTCTTTACAGTGGGTGGTTTGCCCACTCCTGAATCCTGGGGACTGCAAAGCCACAGTCTCTCTAGTGGATAACAGCCTCCACTGGTTCTGGAGGGGGCTTTGTGCCCAGAGTGCTTCATCCTGCCAAGGACTGAGGTAGTGGATGTATCTCTCCACTGGTTCTGGAGGGGGCTTGGTGCCCAGAGTGCTTCATCCTGCCAACGACTGAGGTAGTGGATGTATCTCTCCACTGGTTCTGGAGGGGGCTTGGTGCCCAGAGTGCTTCATCCTGCCAAGGACTGAGGTAGTGGATGTATCTCTCCACTGGTTCTGGAGGGGGCCTTTCTCCACTGAAAGTGATGCTTCATGGAAGCTGCCCATGCTCCTGGAACTCACCAGCAGCCTCGGACAACTGACAACTGGGGATGGCAGCCATGTCTGCGGTGGTGCCACTGGCTCAGGATGCAGCGGGGCAGCTGGCGGTGCTTGTGGCGGTGTCAGTCGCGGCGATGCTTGCAGCGGGCTCTCTGGTGGCGGTGCTGGCGGCGGGCTCTGTGGCGGCGGTGCTGGAGACGGGCTCTGTGGCAGTGGTGCTTGCAGAGGGCTCTGTGGCAGTGGTGCTTGCGGCAGGCTATGTGACAGCGGTGCTGGCGGCGGGCTCTGTGGCGGCGGTGCTGGCGGTGGTGCTGGCGGCGGGCTCTGTGACAGCAGTGCTGGTGGTGGCGCCTGTGGAGGCGGTGCTGGTGGCGGGGTCTGTGTCGGTGGTGCTGGCGGCAGGCTCTGTGACAGCGGTGCTGGTGGAGGGGTCTGTGATGGCGGTGCTGGTGGCGGGTTCTGTGACAGTGGTGCTGGAGGCGAGGTCTGTGTCAGCGGTACTGGCGGTACGGTCTGTGGCGGTGCAGGTGGAGGTGCAGGTGGCGGTGCAGGTAGTGGTCTTCACAGGTTGGCATCGACGTGGTAAGAAGGTGTGACACTGGTCCCTCAGTTGGTGACACCATACCCTCTCCTGACCTGCCTTTCAGTTTCTGGCCCTTCCCCACCTTTGATGGTGGCGCAGCTGTCTTGACACTATCCCCTTTCGTTTTCCCTGACCCCTTGGTGGCAGGTGTTTTCTGCTACTCCCACTGGGATGTGGGCAACCTTTTTAGCTTGGCAGGTGGCGGAATGTCCTTGTCCTCGCTCCTTGGTACACTGGCAGCCCTGATGATTGGCACACTCCAATAGCCCTCAGTTGCTGGCACCACTGGGGCTGGGGATGTGGTGGCTGAGGTGCTGGTTTGGGACCTGGAAAGCCTGGCCCTGGGGGACGGACGGGGGAGTGTAGGGAAGAGGTCAATATTAGCCAGGAAAAGGGCTTTTAGACACACTGGGACGGCTAGATGGAGGGGGGTTGGGAGTGGAGGAAGAGGTAGTGGTTGTAGGAGTTGTACGTCTGCTGAATTTGGGTGAAGGTGCATGGGTTGGAGGCTGTTGTGATGTGGATGGCTGTTCGGTGGGTGTGTGCCTGCGTTTGTGTACTTTGGGAAGAGGGCTCACTGACACACTTGGAGAGGACAAAGGGGATGTGTGACTGGTAGTGGGGGTGGTGAGTGCACGTGAGCGGTGTGTGGTGATGGGCGTGCTGGTGATGGAGGCAGTGGCTGAAGATGTATTGCATGCAGGTGTGAGTGGAGACAAGACTGGGAGGGAGACGTGGAGGAGGGGGACACAGTGGAGGCAGTGGATGTTGGTATGTCTGCATGGGTATGATGCTTGTGTAAGTGCCTAAGGGATGTGTGGTGCTTATGTTTGCCTGAGCCACTTTTGTGTGTTGAGGTGTGTGCATGCTGGTCTGATGGTGTGCTTGGGATAGGCTGAGGTACAGGGGATTGGGTCTGGGTGGAGGAAGTTGGAGGGGGGATGCTGGACACAGGGACAATGGTTGCCATCAGTGCTGAGGGCAGAGCCTGAAATGCTCTCTGTTGGGCTGCCTGGCCAGAATGAATGCCCTCCAGGTATGCATTTGTTTGTTGCAAATGCCTCTCAACACCCTGGATGGCATTCACAATGGTAGACTGCCCAACAGTGAGGGATCTCAGGAGGTCAATAGCCTCCTTACGGAGGGCATCAGGGCTGACTGGGGCAGGGCGTGAGGTGCCTGGGGCAAAGGAGATGCCCACCCTCCTGGGTGAGCAGACACGGGACAAACGCTGAGGAGCTGCTGGGAGGGTGGTGCTGGTAGAGGGGGTGGCGGCTGTACCTGTTGATGTGGGGAGCACAGAGGGGACTGCCACTGCAAGGGAGCTCCTATCAGAGGAGGAGTCGCTGTCACTGCTGTCACCTCCTGTCCCCGCATTGGAGCTCCCCTCGCCCTCCGTTCCACTGGTGGCTTCAGACTCCGTTGTTTCGCCCTCCAGGGCCAAGTGGGATGCAGCTCCCTCCTGCTCTGGTGCCTCTGCTCCTCCGCTTGATGATGCTATTGCACACAAGAACAGGGAGACCACAAAAAGGGGGGAAGACAGACATGTTCAGTGCATGCAACACCACTACCGTTGGCAGACACTACAGACACAGCAGCCCTCTGCACTACGCCATGCACTTATAGTTCCTAGATTATTCACATGCCCATGGGGTACAAGGCCTAAGCCTGATTGCTGCACACATGGAAGTCACAGGAGCCTGACTAGGTGTAGATGGCACTAACCACTAGTGGGGTTGGGGTTCCACTGAACCTGCCTCACAAGGGACCTTGCCCACCAAGGTCGCCCTGGCCTAGTGGAACCCACTGCCCACCTCCCCCACCCAGATACCTCGCAATGCGCGCAGAGTCAGATGAATGTGACTGTACTCAACACCTTGTGGCTGCTGTGATGCACTCAAGCGCCCATCCAACTCCGGATACGCCACCACCAGGATCCAGAACATCAGGTGGGTCATGGTGCGACAGGCACCCCTCCCATGTTGGGAGGCCGTCCCCAGCTGGGCCTCCACCGTCTTCTTGCTCCAGCGGCAAAGGTCGTCCCATCTTTTCCGGCAGTGGGTGCTCCGTCTGTGGTGGACCCCCAGGGTCCAGACATCCTTGGCGATGGCGAACCAAATATCCTTCTTCAGGTGGGCGCTGACCTAGAGGACTAGTACAGGGGAAAAGGAAAATCTTTACCCGTCTGGAACATCATACTCATTGGCCCACGTTCCCACCCTTGCCCTGACGCACATACACTCACTGTCCGCTCATGCAGGCCTCTGTCCCCCCCATGTATCTTCCATCCACACCACTCCAAACAGGTATTGCCCATGCAGCATGCTCACAGTGTACTCACCTGTTTGTCTTGAGGACCGTACAGTTGTGTGTACTGGGGGAGGACCCCATCCACTAGTCTCTCCAACTCCTTCAAAGTGAAGGCAGGGGCCCTTTCCCCAGACAAATGAGCCATCGTCGCTTCCAGACACAGGTCACAACAGCACTTGCAGTGTAGGTCCTCTCCTGTTGAAGGTCAGGTATCAAGTGAGTGAACAGACAGAAAATGGCGGTCACGTCTGCGGCGGTGCGGACCGTCACCGCCAACGTACATCGTCATTGGCTCCTGGGACCCATAGGGTCCAATGTTAACCAATGCAGGATTGCACCCTGGTCTTTGACCACCTACTGCGACGGTGTAGAATGCCAGCTCAGTTACCTCATATCCCCTTGTCCCACCTTACAGGTCAGGCAGACGCCATTTCAGGGGGCCACATGGCATTAATAATAACTGCGTCACACCTATCTAGGCCTTGCATACACACAGTAACAGGAACATTGCGGATTAATAAATGTGTGCAAATGACATTTTGTGATACCTCAGTGTTGGCTGACTCTCTGCTCACTATTCTCCTCCATAGGGCACGTCCGCTGGGGCAGGTGATGAGATGGCGGCATCCTCCAGTGTACAGACTGCTGGTGGATCTGTTGACAATGGAAGAGATACACGTAATAGTCACCTACAGACTTGATTGTGCAACAATCCATGAACTGTGTTCCCAGTTGGAGCCAGACCTGATGTCAGCTATCCGCCATCACACAGGGTAACCCCTCTAGTGCAGGTCCTGTGAGTACTCCATTTCCTGGCAAGTGGGTCTTTTGAAACAAAAGTGGCCATTGCATCAGGGATGTCCCAGCTAATGTTCTCTAACGTGCTGTCCAGAGTGTTGTCTGCCCTGCTGAAACACATGCGCAGCTACATCGCTTTCCCTCAGGTGGAGGATTTGCCTACAGTGAAAGGTGACTTCTATGCCCTGGGACATATCCCCAACATCATAGGTGCCATTGATGGGACTCATGTGGCCTTGGTACCCCCACAGGAGTGAACAAGTGTACAGAAACCGTAAGAGCTACCATTCGATGAATGTGCAGATGGTGTGTTTGGCCGACCAGTACATCTCCCATGTGAATGTCAAATTCCCTGGCTAAGTGCATGACGCTTACATTCTGAGGAATAGCAGTATTCCTTATGTGATGGGGCAACTCCAGAGGCACTGTGTGTGGCTAATAGGTGAGGACAAGGACCCTATACAGTGTGAATAGTTGTCTGGGTATGGGGTTGTCCCTAAGGGTTAGTGTGTGTCTGACAGTTGTCCCTCAAAATTTGCAGGTGACTGGGTACCCCAATCTGTCATGGCTACTGACCCCAGTGAGAAATCCCAGGACAAGGGCAGAGGAACGCTACAATGAGGCACATGGGTGAACTAGGAGGGTGATCGAACGGACCTTCGGCCTCCTGAAGGCCAGGTTCCGGTGCCTCCATATGCCAGGTGGTTCTCTCTAGTACTCACCAAAAAAGGAGTGCCAGATCATCGTGGCCTGCTGTATGCTGCACAACCTGGCTTTGCGATGACAGGTGCCTTTTCTGCAGGAGGATGGTCCAGCTGGAGGTCTTGTGGCAGCTGTGGAGCCTGTGGACAGTGAAGAAGAGTAGGCAGAAGAAGAGGATATCGACAACAGAAACAATGTTATCCAGCAATACTTCCAATGAGACACAGGTAAGAAGATGTCACTGCCTCACACATCTCATACTATTGTTTGAGCTATCATAAGTCTGTCATTTTCACTCAGCGCATGGACCCTGACTTGTCACTGTGGTGGTCATTACAACCCTGGCCGACGGTGTTAAAGCTGTGGTAATACCGCAAACAGGCAGGCGGAAAAAAAAGGGAATTATGACCGTGGCGGAAACCGCCAACATAGACAGCCATTTTAACACTCCGACCACCACGGCGGTACAGACAAGCAGCGCAGCGGTCACCGCCAACAGACAGGCGGAAGACAATGTACCGCCCACAGTATCACAACCCGCCAATCCGCCACCTTTTCCGGGGCGGATTCACAGTGGATAAAAACACGGCGGAAACAGCTTTTGCAATGGGAAAACGCTCACCTTAACACACTCCACGAGGAAGGAGGCCACCATGGAGCCCGAACTACAAATACTCCCTGCGCTTGTCTTTCTGCTCCTCTACGATCACCATCTACGTAGGTGCCGAAGACAACGGTGAGTACTGCACCTGTGACATAGGGGAGGCAAAAGTCAGGGGGACACACACCAACATCCCCACCCCCAACCCGACCCTCATCCACTACAACACACACACCAATGCATGTCCAAACAGCACAGTAACAACCCACCCCCCCCCCGGAAGAATGCAAAGACAAAAGGAAATCAGTTCAAACATTGTAATGTATCAAAATACAGTAAGCTAATATATACAGATATATATACACATTCCAGAATGTATACATTACGATTAGTAGTGTAAGTATGCACATATCAATGTCCGTGCACCACTGGGCCCAAAATGCATGGGCGAGGCCCACACTAGATACCTGTCCACAAACGGAGCGAACGCTGCAGGGGCATCAGTTAGAAATACAACAGGCATCTCAGGTGGAAGGGAAGGGGGGCACCTCAGCCAGATGAGTTCACCACGCCAGATCCACGAGGGGGCTAAATGCCCATTGATGTATCCTGGGGAGTGCAAAGCCACAGTCTCTCAAGTCTCTACAGTGGGTGGGTTGCCCACTGCATAATCCTGGGGAGTGCAAAGCCACAGTCTCTCAAGTCTCTACAGTGGGTGGGTTGCCCACTGCATTATTCTGGGGAGTGCAAAGCCACAGTCTCTCAAGTCTCTACAGTGGGTGGGTTGCCCACTGCATTATCCTGGGGAGTGCAAAGCCACAGTCTCTCAAGTCTCTACAGTGGGTGGGTTGCCCACTGTACCATTCTGGGGAGTGCAAAGCCACAGTCTCTCAAGTCTCTACAGTGGGTGGGTTGCCCACTGTACCATCCTGGGGAGTGCAAAGCCACAGTCTCACAAGTGGATAACAGTGTCCACTGGTTCTGGAGGTGGACTGGTGCCCAGGCTTCATCAGGCTCCCCGTGACGGTTCCTGTTCCGTCACTGTCCCAGCTGCACATGGGCTAACGATGCTTGATTTGGCGGTCTTTTCCCTGTCCAGCGGTGCTTTGCCATGTCGGTCTTTGCGCTGTTCAGCGGTGCTTTGCCCTGTTCAGCTGTCTTCACCATGATGGTCTTTTCCCTGTTCAGCAGTGCATTGCCATGGCGGTCTGTGCCCTGTTCAGCGGTGCTTGACTTTGCAGTTTCTGACCTGTTCAGCGGTGCTTTGCCCTGTTCAGCGGTCTTCACCATGGCGGTCTCTGACCTGTTCAGCGGTGCTTGACTTTGCAGTTTCTGACCTTTTAAGGGGTGCTTTGCCCTGTTCAGCGGTCTTCACCATGGCGGTCTCTGACCTGTTCAGCGGTGCTTTGCCATGTCGGTCTTTGCCCTGTTCAGCGGTTGTAGGAGGCTGGCCTGGCTTGTAGTGGGTACCAAGGGGTACTTACACTCTGTACCAGGTCCAGTTATCCCTTATTAGTGTAGAAGAGGTGTTTCTAGCAGCATAGGCTGATAGAAGGTAGCTATAGCAGAGCAGCTTAGGCTGAACTAGGAGACATGCAAAGCTTCCACTATACCACTGGTGTCATATGCACAATATCATAAGAAAACACAATACACAGATATACTAAAAATAAAGGTACTTTATTTTTATGACAATATGCCAAAAGTATCTCAGTGAGTACCCTCAGTATGAGGATGCCAAATATACACAAGATATATGTACACAATACCAAGAATATACATTAATAGCAAAAGGAAGTAATGCAAGCAATGTATAGTCACAGTAGATTGCAATAGGAGCACATAGGTATAGGGGCAACACAAACCATATACTATAAAAGTGGAATGCGAACCACGAATGGACCCCAAACCTATGTTAGCTTGTAGAGGGTCGCTGGGACTGTAAGAAAACAGTGAGGGTTAGAAAAATAGCCCAGCCCAAGACCCTGAAAAGTAGGTGTAAAGTGCACCTATATTCCCCAGAGAGCACAGAAGTCGTGATAGGGGAATTCTGCAAGGAAGACCAACACCAGCAATGCAACCAAAGTGGATTTCCGGATGAGAGTACCTGTGGAACAAGGGGACCAAGTCCAAGAGTCGCGACAAAGTCGAGATTGGGCAGATGCCCAAGAAATGTCAGCTGAGGGTGCAAAGAAGCTGCCACCGGATGGTAGAAGCTGTGGATTCTGCAAGAAAGAAGAGGACTAGGAACTTTCCCTTTGGAGGATGGATGTCTAACGTCATGAAGAAGCTTGCAGAGGTGTTCCCATGCAGAAATACCACAAACAAGCCTTGCTAGCTGCAAGGGTCGCGGTTAGGGTTTTTGGATGCTGCTGTGACCCGGGAGGGACTAGGATGTCGCCACCTGGATAAGGGGACAGAGGGGGCACCCAGCAAGTCAGGGAGCCCTCACAGAAGCAGGCAGCACCCGCAGAAGTGCCGGAACAGGCATTACGAAGAAGAGTTAACCGGAGCTTACCCGAAGACACAAAAGGGAGACCCACGATGCCAGAGGACAACTCAGGAGGTTGTGCACTGCAGGTTAAAGTGTCGGGGACCCAGGCTTGGCTGTGCACAAAGGAAATCCTGGAAGAGTGCACAGGAGCCGGAGCAGCTGCAAATCACGCGGTACCCAGCAATGCAGTCTAGCGTGGGGAGGCAAAGACTTACCCCCACCAAACTTGGACTGAAGAGTCACTGGACTGTAGGAGTCACTTGGACAGAGTTGCTGAGTTCCAGGGACCATGCTCGTTGTGCTGAGAGGGGACCCAGAGGACCGGTGATGCAGTCTTTTGTTGCCTGCGGTTGCAGGGGGAAGAGTCCGTCGACCCACGGGAGATTTCTTCGGAACTTCTAGTGCAGAGAGGAGGCAGACTACCCCCACAGCATGCACCACCAGGAAAACAGTCGAGAAGGCGGCAGGATCAGCGTTACAGAGTTACAGTAGTCGTCTTTGCTACTTTGTTGCAGTTTTGCAGGCTTCCAGCGCGGTCAGCAGTCGATTCCTTGGCAGAAGGTGAAGAGAGAGATGCAGAAGAACTCGGATGAGCTCTTGCATTCGTTATCTGAGGAATCCCAAGAGACAGAGACCCTAAATAGCCAGAAAAGAGGGTTTGGCTACCTAGGAGAGAGGATAGGCTAGCAACACCTGAAGGAGCCTATCAGAAGGAGTCTCTGACGTCACCTGATGGCACTGGCCACTCAGAGCAGTCCAGTGTGCCAGCAGCACCTCTGTTTCCAAGATGGCAGAGGTCTGGAGCACACTGGAGGAGCTCTGGGCACCTCCCAGGGGAGGTACAGGTCAGGGGAGTGGTCACTCCCCTTTCCTTTGTCCAGTTTTGCGCCAGAGCAGGACTAAGGGGTCCCTGAACCGGTGTAGACTGGCTTATGCAGAAATGGGCACCATGTGTGCCCATGAAAGCATTTCCAGAGGCTGGGGGAGGCTACTCCTCCCCTGCCTTCACACCATTTTCCAAAGGGAGAGGGTGTAACACCCTCTCTCAGAGGAAGTCCTTTGTTCTGCCATCCTGGGCCAGGCCTGGCTGTACCCCAGGAGGGCAGAAGCCTGTCTGAGGGGTTGGCAGCAGCAGCAGCTGCAGTGAAACCCCAGGAAGGGCAGTTTGGCAATACCAGGGTCTGTGCTACAGACCACTGGGATCATGGGATTGTGCCAACTATGCCAGGATGGTATAGAGGGGGCAATTCCATGATCATAGACATGTTACATGGCCATATTCGGAGTTACCATGGTGAAGCTACATATAGGTAGTGACCTATATGTAGTGCACACGTGTAATGGTGTCCCGCACTCACAAAGTTCAGGGAATTGGCTCTGAACAATGTGGGGGCACCTTGGCTAGTGCCAGGGTGCCCTCACACTAAGTAACTTTGCACCTAACCTTTACCAGGTAAAGGTTAGACATATAGGTGACTTATAAGTTACTTAAGTGCAGTGTAAAATGGCTGTTAAATAACGTGGACGTTATTTCACTCAGGCTGCAGTGGCAGGCCTGTGTAAGAATTGTCAGAGCTCCCTATGGGTGGCAAAAGAAATGCTGCAGCCCATAGGGATCTCCTGGAACCCCAATACCCTGGGTACCTCAGTGCCATATACTAGGGAATTATAAGGGTGTTCCAGTAAGCCAATGTAAATTGGTAGAAATGGTCACTAGCCTGTTAGTGACAATTTGGAAAGAAATGAGAGAGCATAACCACTGAGGTTCTGATTAGCAGAGCCTCAGTGAGACAGTTAGTCACTACACAGGTAACACATTCAGGCACACTTATGAGCACTGGGGCCCTGGGTTACCAGGGTCCCAGTGACACATACAACTAAAACAACATATATACAGTGAAAAATGGGGGTAACATGCCAGGCAAGATGGTACTTTCCTACAGGTGTTTATTTAAGTGCTCATAAATGGAGGGCGGTTGTAAAATGGTGATGGGGGATGGTGGAGGAATGTCCATGGCAGAGTCCAGTCTATTCGTCTCACAGGTGCTTTGCCCATATGGGCATAGGAAGTGGAGCTGGGGCAGTTCCAATCTGGTCAGGGTAACAAAGTGGGACAGTGGGAGGACAATCAGGGTGGTCTCATTTCCTGGTGGGGGTCTTGCCATCTTGCTGTGTCCTGTTCCTGGATCTCAGGGACCGCTTGCGGGGTGGTTCTCTGTCTGCAGGGGGTGGGGTGCTGGTGTGGTGGTTCCACCTCTTCCTGATGTCATCTCTAGTTCTTGGATGCTGTCCCACTGCATTGACCCTGTCAACGATTCTGCGCCATAGCTCCATCTTCCTAGCAACGGAGGTGTGCTGTACCTGTGAGCCAAATAGCTGTGGCTCTACCCAGAGGATTTCCTCCACCATGACCCTGAGCTCCTCCTCGGAAAACCTGGGGTGTCTTTGGCGTGACATGGGGTGGTGTGGGTGATGTGTGGGGTGGTGTATGTGTTGATGTGTGTGGTGATGTGTAGTGGTGTGTGGTGTTTTGTGCGTGGGATGTTGTATGGGTGATGGGGTTGTGTGCCTCTGTGTGGTGGGGTTCTCAATTGCTGTGCTCTCTGTCTCTCGGCTTCCTCAAGATTTCTGGTTGTAGGGGTTTGTGGGTGTGTGTTTTATGTTGAATTGGGTGTGTGGGAGTGGTGTGTGTATGTGTATCTGGTGTGTGTATTTCGAATTGTCCAATGTGGCTGTGTTGTGTCAATGTGTGTGTATTTTCAGCACGGCGCTGTGTACCACCAATAGAATACCGCAGTTGATAGACCGCCACGTAGATTAGTGGGTCGTGATTGTGTGGGTGTATTCTTGTTGGCGTGACGGTGGAGGTTTTGTTATCGCCAGTTTATCACTGACCTTTGGTGTGGCAGACTTATGTGGGTTCCTCAATTATGGCGGATTCCGAGTTGTGGGTCGTAATAGCTGTAGCGTAATTCCTCTGCTGCAGCGGTGTGTTGGCGGTCTTCTGCACTGCGGTAAGTGGAATTTACCGCCAATGTTGTAATGAGGGCCATAGTGCTATATGATATAAGTGGTATAGTAGGAGCATGGCAGGTCTCCTAGTTTAGCCTAAGCTGCTATGCTGTAGCTACCTCTATCAGCCTAAGGCAGCTGCTAGAACACTACTAATCTACTAATAAAGGATAACTGGACCTGGCACAGGGTGTAAGTATCATCAGGCACCCACTATAAGCCAGGCCAGCCTACTACACTCATACAAAAAAAAAACTAGTTTGGGACCTTTTGGCTGACTCTTGTCAGGGAAGCTCTTTTTCTGATGGCTAGATTGGGAGTGGGGCCTTTTCTCCTGTGAACTATTTTGGGGGCCTTGAGAGAGGTCCTTCTTCATATATCCCCATTTGTTTTCTGGTTTGAACTTTGCACACCATTTTGGGACTCCCTCCAGATACCTTCTTGGACACTCTGGTTCTGACCCAGATGTCCACCTCCTCCTGGGGTCAGTCAGCTCACTACCAACCAGGTGTTGACGCAGGTCTGGAAAAAAACCTAATCTAGCATGTTTTTCCTTTAAAATTAAGGTGTGCAGCCCAATATAATCGTCAACCTTGCTGCCCCTCATCCCCCTACCATTGTCTTGCTAGCATAATCTAGGAAGTCCACCAATGTCTGTGAAGATATCTTGTGGGTTACCCTGAACTCTGCTATATACTTTTCAGGGGTCAACCCAAACCTGTTGACTACAATGGCCTTTATTGTAGCTGATCGTCTAGCTCTAAAATCAGGAGTATGTCCCTCCCAACTGTGGCATGTATCTCCACAGACCTCCCCCCAAGACTCCTCAGGAGCCTTGGGCACCCTTAGCGCCACCTCATAGGCATACAGCCACAACATACTGAGCACCAAATCTTTTGGGATTCGGACGTCCCTTCTCTAGGGTACACTGCATGTATGCTGCCACCATCTCTGCTGGAATCAATCTGCTTAGATCTGAGAACCAGCTCTCTGACACTGAGTTTATGTACCGTTTTGTGTTCCTTTATGTCCAGTCTCCTCTACTTAAGAGTGTACACCTCCTCTGATTTTGTAAGCTCCAGCCTCAATTTCCACTCTTCAACCCTGTCCTCAAGGTCCTCTGGGGATAGGTTCCTGGATGGCACACTGCTCCCTGCACATGGATGGACCTCCAGTCCTAGGAGGATATTTCCCTCCTCCTCAACAGGTTGCATGTCAAGACCCAAATGCAGGTCCTGTTCCAATTCCTCCTAATTTTCTGACCCCTCGTCCTCATTGTCTGTCTGGATCTGGTGTGCCTGTGCAGATGCTCTCAAACCATCTGGAGGCCTGCCATTTTAGCGCTCCATTTTGTAAGCAACCTCCCCTCCTGACAGAATCCCTTGAGTTGGGCAACTGTGTAAATTTGCAGTGTGACCAGCTCAAACTCCATCTTTGCAGGTAGGATCAGAGCCACAACAGACAAAATGGAAATAGGGAAAAACTGGAGAAACAAAAATCAGGAATGTCAATCAGAGATAATTGATTCGAATCAGTCTAGATATGGAGTGGTATTATGCAAAAATGTCACTGTATCGCAGTGACAAATACAAGTGCTATCCTCACCGCTGATCATCAATGTTGAAATAAGGGGTCTGTAGTTGGCAAAGGGATGGACCCAGTCCAAGAAGAGACCACAATCGTAGCCATACTCAGTCAGTACCAACCGTAAATTGACCTGTTCTCAATCTCTGATAGCATGGGAAAGAGCAGGCAGGCTTAATGTGTAAAGCATTTGGGCAACACTTAACACTGTGAGCCAGTGAAAGCATCCTAAGAAAAAACTCCACACCAAGTTAGAAAAATATATATTTTGAGTAAAACAAGACGAAACCAAAATAAATCCAATAAGTAGAAGTTGACATGTAATGTTTTAAATTATAAATTAAACTGTACTACTTAGAAGTTAAAAGTGCCAAACGGGGCTACTGCTTAGAAGTTAAAAGTGCCAAACGGGGCTATCTAGTTACCTTAGAGCAGGCAGGGTCAAGAGTTTAGGCCCACCGCAATGGAGAGTGGGTCGGATAAAGAGACCAACCATGTCCCGCTTGTAAGGAAACAGGGCTGATTGCAGAGGCCCCCTGAATTTTTGCCCCCATTTTTCACTTTTTGCTGGTGTTTTTCTGACTCTGATGGTGCCCTGTGTACTGCTAACTAGTCCCAGGGCCCGTACTTTGTATAAAATAAGTACACAAATGAGGCTATTTATAATTGGCTATGTCAACCTATCTATAAGTCCCTGCTATATGGAAGGGCATGTAGATCTAGGGACCCCAGCATAGGTAGTGCACCCATAGGTGCACTGCTGAGGTGTCCTGTGTCATTTTAAAGGCAGGGATGCCTTGCTGGCTGCTTTTAAATTAAAGTTACATGCAAATTCAACTTTGGAATTAAAAGTAGTTCCAAAGTCTTAAACAACCTTATTTTGACATATGTCACCCCTAAGGTGTGCCCTATGTGCCCTTAGGGCTGGGTGCCATATAACTATAAGCAGGGACCTTATAAAAATAGTTTTATAAGCCCTGGTGAGATAAACCAGCCAAATTCATTTTCCCTCATTTCAGTGAATGGCCTCCCTAGGCTAGAACCTCATTCCTTATTTTAATTTATAAAATCCCCTTAAGTAACAGATACCTCAAGTGTGGTATCAAATTATTTGTTATACTAAATCCCACAACTTACAATTGTTGGATGTAGTATAACTTGTTCAGGTAAAGAATTTTAAACTTTACCTGGAAAGATGTCAACTTCAGCCTTGCAGTGTTTTGCTGCTTTGCTCAGATTGGCCAGACTCTGGCAGCCTGGCCAGGCTGCCTTGATGAGATGTGAAGTAGCCTGGGTTCAGCACAATGGAATGTGCCTGGGGGAGGAGAACTTCCCTCAGCAGATGAAGAGGCAGGAAGGGGGAATGGCTACCAAACTGATCTTCAAAGGCAGGGAAGGACATTTGGAGCAACCCAGCACCTCCCTCACATCCTGCAAACCCAGACAATTAGGTGCCCCCCTGATTAGATTAGAAGAGGGCAGGAGAAGGGTGCGTTTAAGATTTTTAGCCACACCAGTGGGTGGGCTCAGCCAGATGTAACCTCCAAAAATCACTTTCAGCCATGATGGATTTTTGAGGTAGGATGCTCCCTGGGATTCCATAGGTGCTAAACATGGCATAGCTACTCCTTCTCAATGAGGAATTACAGCTTATTAAATGTAGTGAGGAATTCCCAGAGTTGACTTATGAGAGGGGTAGACCTCACAGTAGTGAAAAACAAATCTGGAAGTTTTTCACTACCAGAATATGTCAAACTTGATACTAAGGCGGTCATTCTGACGCGGCGGGTGGCGGTCGCGGCCCGCCATGCGGTCACCGCCGAATGGCCGCTCCGCCGGCCCAGCGGGAAAGCCCCTGCAACATAGAAGCCGGCTCCGAATGGAGCCGGCGGTGTTGCAGTGGTGCGACGGGTGCAGTAGCACCCGTCGCGATTTTCACTGTCTGCAAAGCAGACAGTGAAAATCTTCATGGGGCCCTGTTAGGTGTAAACCGCCAGAAACAGGCTGGCGGGAAGGGGGTCGGAATCCCCATGGCGGCGCTGCAAGCAGCGCCGCCGTGGAGGATTCCCTGGGCCAGGGGAAAACCGGCGGGAAACCGCCGGTTCCCCTTTTCTGACCGCGGCTTTACCGCCGCAGTCAGAATGGCCCTGGAAGCCCCGCCAGCCTGTTGGCGGTGCTTCCGGTGTTCTCCACCCTGGCGGTCATAGACCGCCAGGGTTGGAATGAGGGCCTAAATCTGACTTTAACATTAAAGGGAATTTGTAAATACAATTCCATAGGTACTAAATATGACAGAGCTACTCCTTCTCAGTGAGAAATTATATGTTATTAAATGTAATAAGGAAACTCCAGTGTTAATATATGTGATTGGTAGGCCTCGCAGTAATGAAAAACAAATTTGAGAGTTTTTCACCTCCAGGACATGTAAATCCTAAAAAATCATTTCCTACCTTTTATTTGCATGGCTCCATGTCCCGTGGCCTATGTAAGGCCTACTTTAGGGGTGACTATAATAAAAGGGGAGTTTCAGGTTTGGCAAGAAGTTTTAAATGCCATGTTGACATTGCAGTGTAAAATGCACACACGGGCTCTGCAATGGCAGGCCTAAGACATTTTGAAGGGCTACTTGAGTGGGTGGCACAAGCAGTGTTGTAGCCCCACTAGTATAGTGGCTTCAAACTTTTTTTGGCTAAATACCTCAGCAAAAGTTTATTAGGGGTTGGGCCCCCCTCCACCACCACCTGAGTAAAATTTCTGGATGCTCGTACTCTGCATCATCAACGGCCATCCCCACCTGCATATCTCAGGTCACATCTAGTTATATTTGGCAAGTATTCTTAAGCACAAGAGTGTTTAGCAAATTGAAGATTTCTGAGTTCCTGCGGTTTGATGACAGAGGGATATTACACTTTCCCAGGAAAACTTTGCCCAGAAATTGACATTGTTGTGTTGTGGGGTTATTTTACCACTTTCCATGGGCACACTCTTTTTAGCTTGAACCTGCGGCCTGTGCCTTTTTATCTAGTTCATGTCATTTATTCCTTTTTATTAATTTAGCATGGCTTCACTTTAGCGGAGATGTTTTTTTTATTTTTATCAGTTGCCATTCCATGCAGAATTTGTTATTAGTTCTTTTGCACAACATTTCACCTTGTGCTCTGGACAAGGCTGCACATGATAATTTACTGGATTTTGCCTGTCCAAGAGTACAATGTCTACCCTACACAGAAAAGATGCATTTTAACATCAGGGCAGTTCTCTGAACAACGACATGTTCCTTTATGAAACAGCAGGCTACCACAAAGAGCGGACGTTCCAGCCAGCAATCTTATGCTGTACCATGTCGTCGCAGCTCTGCTGAACTTGTCACTCCATCTACTGCGGAGGACTGCCAGCAGACCAACCGGCAAAGCCCCTACTTATTATTCAGGTATGGGGATGGGGCTTCCTTGCAGAGACTAGTATGGCAGATTAGGGATAACACTACTAAAGCTCTCATGTACATTTTTTATAGTGCAGACAGGTATCCTAGATTCACTAGTGTGACAGGGCGCTCAGACTTTTTATCTGCTTCACATTCCTTATCACAATGAAAATTATATTGTATTAGATCTCTCTAATGTAGGAGGCTGGCCTGGCTTGTAGTGGGTACCAAGGGGTACTTACACCTTGCACCAGGACCAGGTATCCATTATTAGTGTAGAGGGGTGTCTAGCAGCTTAGGCTGATAGAAAAGGTAGCTATAGCAGAGCAGCTTAGGCTGAACTAGGAGACGAGTGAAGCTCCTACAGTACCACTAGTGTCATATGCACAATCTCATAAGAAAACACAATAAACAGATATACTAAAAATAAAGGTACTTTATTTTTATGACAATATGCCAAAAGTATCTCAGTGAGTACCCTCAGTATGAGGATAGCAAATATACACAAGATATATGTACACAATACCAAAATATGCAGTAATAGCAATAGAAAACAGTGCAAACAATGTATAGTCACAATAGAATGCAATGGGGGCACATAGGGATAGGGGCAACACAGACCATATACTCTAGAAGTGGAATGCGAACCACAAATGGACCCCAAACCTATGTGACCTTGTAGAGGGTCGCTGGGACTGTAAGAAAACAGTGAGGGTTAGAAAAATAGCCCACCCCAAGACTCTGAAAAGTGGGTGCAAAGTGCACCTAAGTTCCCCAGAGAGCACAGAAGTCGTGATAGGGGAATTTTGCAAGGAAGACCAACACCAGAAATGCAACAACGATGGATTTCCTGCCAAGAGTACCTGTGGAACAAGAGGACCAAGTCCAAAAGTCACGATCAAGTCGGGAGTGGGCAGATGCCCAGGAAATGCCAGCTGTGTGTGCAAAGAAGCTGCCACCAGATGGTAGAAGCTGTGGATTCTGCAAGAACGACAAGGGCTAGAAACTTCCCCTTTGGAGGATGGATGTCCCACGTCGTGTGGAGTCGTGCAGAGGTATTTCCGTGCAGAAAGACTGCAAACAAGCCTTGCTAGCTGCAAGGGTCGCGGTTAGGGTTTTTGGATGCTGCTGTGGCCCAGGAGGGACTAGGATGTCGCCAATTGCGTGAGGGGACAGACGGGGCGCCCAGCAAGACAAGGAGCTCACTCAGAAGCAAGCAGCACCCACAGAAGTTCCGGAACAGGCACTACAAAGTGGAGTGAACCGGAGCTCACCCGAAGTCACAAAAGAGGGTCCCACAACGCCGGAGGACAACTCAGGAGGTCGTGCACTGCAGGTTAGAGTGCCGGGGACCCAGGCTTGGCTGTGCACAAAGGAAATCCTGGAAGAGTGCACAGGAGCCGGAGTAGCTGCAAAACATGCGGTTCCCAGCAATGCAGTCTAGCGTGGGGAGGCAAGGACTTACCTCCACCAAACTTGGACTGAAGAGACACTGGACTGTGGGAGCCACTAGGACAGACTTGCTGAGTTCAAGGGACCTCACTCGTCGTGCTGAGAGGAGACCCAGAGGATCGGTGATGCAGTTCTTTGGTGCCTGCGGTTGCAGGGGGAAGATTACGTCGACCCACGGGAGATTTCTTCGGAGCTTCTAGTGCAGAGAGGAGGCAGACTACCCCCACAGCATGCACCACCAGGAAAACAGTCGAGAAGGCGGCAGGATCAGCGTTACAAGGTCGCAGTAGTCGTCTTTGCTACTTTGTTGCAGTTTTGCAGGCTTCCAGCGCGGTCAGCAGTCGATTCTTTGGCAGAAGGTGAAGAGAGAGATGCAGAGGAACTCTGATGAGCTCTTGCATTTGTTATCTAAAGAATTCCCCAAAGCAGAGACCCTAAATAGCCAGAAAAGGAGGTTTGGCTACTTAATAGAGAGGATAGGCTAGCAACACCTGAAGGAGCCTATCAGAAGGAGTCTCTGACGTCACTTGCTGGCACTGGCCACTCAGAGCAGTCCAGTGTGCCAGCAGAACCTCTGTTTCCAATATGGCAGAGGTCTGGAGCACACTGGAGGAGCTCTGAGCACCTCCCAGGGGAGGTGCAGGTCAGGGGAGTGGTCACTCCCCTTTCCTTTGTCCAGTTTCGCGCCAGAGCAGGGCTGGGGGATCCCTGAACTGGTGTAGACTGGCTTATGCAGAGATGGGCACCATCTGTGCCCATCAAAGCATTTCCAGAGGCTGGGGGAGGCTACTCCTCCCCAGCCCTGACACCTTTTTCCAAAGGGAGAGGGTGTAACACCCTCTCTCTGAGGAAGTCCTTTGTTCTGCCTTCCTGGGCCAAGCCTGGCTGGACCCCAGGAGGGTAGAAACCTGTCTGAGGGGTTGGCAGCAGCAGCAGCGAAACCCCGGGAGAGGTAGTTTGGCAGTACCCAGGTCTGAGCTAGAGACTCGGGGGATCATGGAATTGTCTCCCCAATGCCAGAATGTCATTGGGGTGACAATTCCATGATCTTAGACATGTTACATGGCCATGTTCGGAGTTACCATTGTGATGCTATACATATGTTGTGACATATGTACAGTGCACGCGTGTAATGGTGTCCCCGCACTCACAAAGTCAGGAGAATTTGCCCTGAACAATGTGGGAGCACCTTGGCTAGTGCCAGGGTGCCCACACACTATGTAACTTAGCACCCAACCTTTACCAGGTAAAGGTTAGACATATAGGTGACTTAAAAGTTACTTAAGTGCAGCGGTAAATGGCTGTGAAATAACGTGGACGTTATTTCACTCAGGCTGCACTGGCAGGCCTGTGTAAGGATTGTCAGATCTCCCTATGGGTGGCAAAAGAAATGCTGCAGCCCATAGGGATCTCCTGGAACCCCAATACCCTGGGTACCTCAGAACCATATACTAGGGGATTATAAGGGTGTTCCAGTATGCCAATGTAAATTGGTGAAATTGGTCACTAGCCTGTTAGTGACAATTTGGAAAGAAAATGAGAGAGCATAACCACTGAGGTTCTGGATAGCAGAGCCTCAGTGAGACAGTTAGTCATAACACAGGTAACAAATACAGGGCACACTTATGAGCACTGAGGCCCTGGCTGGCAGGGTCCCAGTGACACATACAACTAAAACAACATATATACAGTGAAATATGGGGGTAACATGCCAGGCAAGATGGTACTTTCCTACATCTAATAATCATAATTCATGCATCTTTATGCAGAACGCAGTTGCTTCAATAAATGTATTGAACCAAGTCTTGCGTCTGTTTTGCACTTATAAGACTTATGTAGCTGACGGAAAGGTGCTATCTGTTCTAGCATGATTTCCCTGACGAATCTGAATGTCATGTGTCAGGCTGTCACAAATCACCTTTACTTTTGGGTTTGGGTAAGGTGCTGCTACCTAGCAGAAGGTGTTAGGCCGACAGCTACCAGGTGATGTGAGCTATGACCCAGTCCCTCACACACAGTGCTGTTGCCACCCAAAACCAGTAGTCTCAGCCCCATGATGAGAGTCCTTCGACAGTTGTTTTATTTTCTGCATAAAACATATTTTCACTTGTATTGATAAAAACACTTTCAAAACTAATGTGACAGGTGTGCCTGTATTTCCCCACTGAGGCAGTCAATCTGTGGCTGTATCCCTGCTACTTCCATCCTCTGGCCTTGCTCCACTTTCAGTCTTGAATGATACTTTGTTTTCGATACCACAAGAGCTGAGATCCCAGCCTTGCATAAATACGATGAGCTGAATGGCAGGAGAGTTTTGACAGCAATTTCTGTGAAAGCTGAGTTTTCTACTGGCATTTTCAGCCAAACATATCCCAGTGAGAGTTTGTTGAATTGCATCTGCAGTGTATGATCACTTTGGAGCTCAATTAGTTCTTCCTGCATGAGTCCCCACTTCCGCCATAAATGGTTGAAAGACCTCATTTTCTAAACTGTCGTTGAGAGATGTCAGGTGATTTTTTATCAACTCAGCAACACTTGAAATGTCATATTTAGATTACTCAAGAGCAGCTGCTAGGCATGGAAATTGCTCATAGAGGTCAACTTCAACTATTCTTATCCAGAACTCCAACTTCTTCTTGAATACAAATATTTTTCTATTCATTAGAAAATAAGTGTCAGAGCACTCCAGGAGAAATTCAACATAAGGAACTAGGTATGCATTGTATTGGTGCTCAGTTTGGTACAAGGACGAGTTGGAACTGAATGGACTAATCCTTTGGGATTGTTTATCTCTGGAAAATGCATTTCAGATTCCATAATTTTATTTAAAAAATATATTTTTAACATCTTAGGGAGTCTCCGTCTTTTCGCAGAGCCTCAGGATGAAAGGGGAATGAGAGCTCTTAGTTTTAACCAAGCAGACTATGAGAATATATGCAATGGTCAAATCAGTAACGGTAATTGAGCACTTTTTACTCTTGGAAATACCTATCTTCATAAGCATCTTTTGACATATCCCAGACTTGATATCTTCCATCAGCTTTTGTTTCCAAGTAGAGTATGGCATAAACCATCCAATTTGTCCCTTTGTACATGTGATAATGCATCAGTCTGCGACACAATGCATGCTGTGCTTATCTGTCCCAGATTTACCTCTCTTCATCATAAGTACAGAAGGCCTGTTTTACTTGCCATGAGTTTTAGACAAATTATACACAAGTTTTTATATTTGCAACATTTATCCACATTAAAACTGAGGGGCATATTTATACTCCGTTTGCGCCGGAATTGCATCGTTTTTTTTGACGCAATTTCGACGCAAAACTAACTCCATATTTATACTTTGGCGTTAGACGCGTCTAGCGCCAAAGTCCATGGAGTTAGCGTCATTTTTTAGCGTGGACACCTACTTTGCGTTAATTATATGCAAGG
This sequence comes from Pleurodeles waltl, assembly GCF_031143425.1. Classification (NCBI taxonomy): domain Eukaryota; kingdom Metazoa; phylum Chordata; class Amphibia; order Caudata; family Salamandridae; genus Pleurodeles; species Pleurodeles waltl. The sequence goes on from NC_090445.1 coordinate 1,304,357,620, forward strand.
TAGGCGTTCCCGTCTAAAAAATCGACTCCGAGGCATGTGCGTCGGATTTATACTCCCGGGCAAAATTCATGGCGCCCGCATGGCGCTTCAGAATGGCGTTAGCCGGCGCTAATTTTTTTGACGCAAAACTGCATTAGCGCAGTTTTGCGTCAAAAAGTATAAATATGGGCCTGAGCCTTTTTTTATGTCCTGGTTTTTGGTTGGTGTTTATAGGGCAGGGTTTTAGCTTTTCAGCTTTATTGTTTTTTCTAAGGGCCACATTTTTTTACTAGAAGCCCTGTAAGGCAGACCAATTTGCAATTAGCATTTTATTTCTGGGTTATATGAATTACTGATGTTTTCTGTTTTTGTGTATTTAAAGTGTGTTTGGTCTTCACTATGGCCCTCATTACTACCCTGGCGGTGGGTGAAAAAGTGGCAGTAATACCGCCAACAGGCTGGCAGTAACTACTGCCAAATTATGACCATGGCGGTGATTACTCCGATAGACAGCCAATGTACCACACTGACCACCAGGGTGGAAGCAACAGTCACCACGGCTGTAGCTGCATACAGGCAGGTGGAAAACAAAGTTCTGCCCACCATATTATGACCTTGCAAACCGCCACCTTTCCTGGGGTGGTACCAAGGCCAGCAAAAGCCTGGAGGAAACAGAGCACAAAAGTGAAAGGATTCACCATTGGAGACACAGGGAAGAACCACGCCGCCATGGAACCCGAACTGCAAGTTTTCCAGATGATCTTCTACATTATGCTCCACCTCGAACACCAACGCCGGAGAAGATGATGACGGTGAGTACAGACACCTAGTACACAAGGGAGGGAGAGAGGAAAATGAGAGTGACACACACACACACGTACAACACACACCAGACACACACAAACCATACATACAACAACTGCATTACAAAAACAATTTGACCATGAGAATCTGCAGAATAATGCAAGGACAAAAGGAATTTACGAAAGTGATTGTAATCAGTTCAACATCAAAATTAATAATCCTATTTGGCCGGGAAACAGATATGTACACTTGTATAAAAAAGGGACAATGCCCAGTCCATAGTTCAAAGGGGCTACCTGGCCACAGGGCACAGTCCAAGGCCCAACTCGAATCCTGCACCAATCCGGATAGAACACTGCAGTGCATCAGTTGTCAAATAGGCAGGCTCATCAGGGGAAGTCGGGGCACCTCAGCTGGATGCGGGAATAGGCCCAGTGGTTCTGGAGGGCGCAACAAGCCCTGTGTTTTGTCCTGGGGCGTGCAAGGCCACAGTCTCTCGAGTGGGTGTCTGTCCCACTGGTTCTGGAGGGGGCAACATGCCCTGTGTTTTGTCCTGGGGAGTGCAAGGCCACAGTTCCTGGAGTGGGTACCTTCCCACTGGTTCTAGAGGGGGCAACATGCCGTATTTTTTATCCTAGGGAGAGCAAAGCCACAATTTCTCGAGTGTGTATCTTCCCCATTGGTTCTGGAGGGGGCAACATGCCCATTTCTTTTTCCTGGGGAGTGCAAGGCCACAGTCTCTAGAGTGGGTGTCCTCTCCACTGGTTCTGGAGGGGGCAACATGCCCTGTATTTTGTCCTGGGGAGTGCAAGGCCACAGTTTCTGGAGTGGGTGTTTTGCCCACTAGATCTGGAGGGGGCAACATGCCCTGTGTTTTGTCCTGGGGAGTGCAAAGCCACAGTCTCTCGAGTGGGTGTCTTCCACACTGGTTCTGGAGGGGGTAACATGCCCATTGCTTTGTCCTGGGGAGCTCAAGGCCACGGTTCCTGGAGTGGGTGAGCTGCCCACCGGTTTTGGAGGTGCAGCCCACACAGTAGCCCATGGAGGGTGGACTACATGGTGTCCACCGGCGATGATGGCTGTATGCTGGTGGTGGTTGTGGGAAGCTCCTGGACACCCCTTGCACACTGTGAAGGCTGCATGCTGGTGGTGGTTGTGGGAGGCTCCTGGACAGCCCCTGCACTCTGTGATGGCTGTGTCCTGGTGGTGGTTGGGGGTAGCTCCTGGACAGCCCCTGCACTCTGTGATGGCTACATGCTGGTGGGGGTTGGGGGTGGCTCCTGTGCAGCCCCTGCACTCTGTGATGGCAGCACATCCACAGCTGGCAGTGGGGGCCCTATGACATCTGCTGGTGGTGGCAGTGTTTGGCTGATAGCTTCCGCTGGCGTGAAGTGCCTCTTCTCCTCTTGGTCATAGGTTTGGGCTCCCTTACCCTTCCTGGCAGGGAAGGATGGGCTCTTACCCCCTCTGCCTTGTGGTGCAGGCTCCTTCCCCTCCTTCCCAGCTGGTGCAGGGTCCTTCCCCTTCTTCCCAGATGGTGCAGGATCCTTCCCCTTCATCACAGATGGTGTCAGACTCTTCTTTTTCATCCCAGGGTGTGCTCCCTCCTTCCCCTTCAGTGTTGTTGTTCTGGTATCCCTACCACCATGAGTAAGTGGTGCTACCACTGTCCCCACAAACTGTTTGGCTGAGGTGCTTGGCTGTGTCCTTGCTACCCTGCCCATACGTGCAGGAAGGGGGGGTAGGGAAGAAGTTAAGTTGGGCAAGGAAATGCTTTTTAGGGACTTTGGGGTGGGAGGAGTAATGGGAGTGGAGGATGAGGGAGTGGTCGGAGGAGGAGTTTGTCTGCTGGATTTGGATGCAGGTGCATGGGTTGTATGCTGTTGTGAGGTGGATGGCTGTTGGGTGTCTCAGTGCTTGCGTTTTTGTCCTTTGGGGGTACAGACATGGTGGGAGAGGACACAAGGGACATGTGCATGGGTGTTGTGAAAGTGTCTGCAAGTGAGGTGTGTGTTCTGCTTGGTGTGGTGATGATGCTTCTAGTGGACATTGATGTAGAGAAGGCAGGTGTGAGTGTGGACATAACTGGGTGGGAGGTGAAGGAGAAGAAGGAGGGGGAGACAGTGGATGTTGTCGTTCCTGCAACGGTATGGTGTTTGTGTGAGTGCATGTGGGATGAAGTGTGGCGCTTTTTTTTGCCTGTGCCACTCTTGGGTGTTGTCTTCTGTGCATGCTCGTCTGTCTGTGTGCTTGGGATGGGTAGTGCTCACTGGGGCTGGGCCTGAGGTGCCTGGAGAGAAGGAGATGCCCACCCTCCTGGTTGAGTGGGCATGGGCAACTCGCTGAGGGGATAATGGGAGGGCGGTTTTGGTATGGTTTGTGGCGGCTGTACCTGCAGCTGGGGTGGTCACAGAGGTGTCCGCTACCACTAGGGAGTTCCTATCGGAGGAGGTATCAGAGTCTGTGTTGTCCCCTCCAGTCTCCACTATGGTGCTCCCCTCGCCGTCCACCCCACTGGTTCCCTCAGCGTCGGTGGACTCTGCTTCCAGGGTCCTGTCACTGGTGCCTCTGCTCCTCTGCCAGATGATGCTAATGCACATAAGGACAGGATGACAGAACAAGAAAGGGGGGGGACAAAAGATACACTGGGTCAATGACTGCAACAACACCACTGTTGGGGTACACAGCACCCTCACACACAGGGAACAGGCCTACGCACTATCCATTGCACTACCAGTGAAATGGCTAGTCACTAAGGAATAATGAAGGGTACACACTGCCAACTAGAGCACACCATATTCCCTTCTTTTGTTGGGCATTGACCTGCAGAGGCAATACAGACAGGAGAAGACCATTAGACAAACAGTCCAGCCTGTCACACAAATGGCCCCCCATACCCAATCCCATCACCATTGGCACACACATAGCCCAGTGCACAAAATGTACACCACCAAGAGGACATCCACCCACCCCTTTACACAATGCCTTCATGCACAACTCCATGCATTCATGCCACATGCATAATACCCACAGTGTACTCACCTGTTGGTCTGGAGGCCCATACAGCAGTCCATACTGAGGTAGGACTCCATCCACCAGTCGCTCCAACTCCTCAGAAGTGAAGGTTGGGGCCCTTTCCCTGGTCACACGGGCCACAGTAGGTTCCAGTCACAGGTCACAGCAGAGCATGCAGTGTAGGTCCTCTCCTATGGAAGGTCAGGAAACAAGTGACGATTGAGATAGAAAATGGTGGTCACGTTCGCAGCGGTGATCCCCATTGACCCCTGTACCCCATAGGGCCCAATATAAACCAATGAGGAATTGCACTACCGCCACAGCGCACAACGTCGGCGGAATTACCTCACTTACACCTGTCCCTCCACATAGGACAGGCGGTCACCATTTCACGGTGGTGAACAGGCCTATCGATAATTTCTACATTACAGGCTAAATAGGGACATACATTAATAAATCACACAGTCCCAAAGCATGTTTGTACGATGTACACTGCTGTTGTGGTATAGTTGTTCAAATTGTGACAGCCTACTCACTCTTGTGTCCCTTGGATACCTACCATTGCGGATGAATATGAGATGGAGACATACCCTCATGTACAGATCCCTGGTGGACTTGGCTACACTGGAGGACAGGCACATTATACTCACCTATAGACTGGACAGGGCCACAATCACAGAGCTGTGTGCCCAGTTGGAACCTGATCTAATCTAAGTTATCAGTCATCGCACTAGGATCCGCCCTCTTGTGCAGGTTCTATTGGTGCTCCATTTCCTGGCAACTAGTTCTTTCCAAATGACAGTGGGCTTGGCAGCAGGAATGTCACAGCCAATGTCCTCAGACGTGCTAGCAAGAGTCTTGTCTGCCCTGATAAAACATATATGCAGCTACATTGCTTTCCCCCAGGTGGAGGATTTGGCCACTGTGAAGGCTGAGCATTATGCAATGGGACAGATCCCCAATATAATTGGGGCGATTGACGGGACACATATTGCATTTGTCCCCCCCGCAAGAATGAACAGGTGTCAATGCTAAGTATCCTGGATCGATGCATGATTCTTTTGTCCTAAGGAATAGCAGCATCCCAAATGTGATATCCCAGCTACAGAGGCACAGGGTGTGGCTAATAGGTGAGCCCTGGTTCCCACCGAGCATATGTTGGTGTATGCCTATGGTGTGGGCCATATAGGATAGTGTGTGGCTAAATGTTGTCCCTCAATATTTGCAGGTGACTTTGGTTACCCAAACCTATCATGGCTGCTGACCCCTGTGAGGAATGCCAGAACAAGGGCAGAAGAACGTTATAATGAGGCACATGGGTGAACCAGAAGGATCATAGAAAGGACCTATGGCCTCCTGAAGGCTAGGGTCAGGTGTCTCCATCTGACAGGTGGATCTCTGTGCTACTCACCCAAGAAGGTCTGCCAGATGGTCGTGGCATGCTGCATGTTGCACAACCTGGCCCTCAGATGTCATGTACCTTTTCTGCAGGAGGAGGAGAATGAAAATGCCCCTGTGGCAGTAATGGAGGCTGAGGACAGTGAGGATGAGGAGGCAGATGATAAGGATGTGGGCAACAGAACATTGGTGATACGTCAGTACTTCCAATGACACACAGGTGAGACAGTGCAACTTCACATTTCTATTACTATTGGTGTATTCTGTGTGACATTGGCATGCTGGCATGACCCACTTCTTACCCTTACTTACTGTTACCTATAGATGTTCATTTTACAGATGTTGGTGATAGGACAACATTCTCCTGATGTGATCACAACTGCCAACTATAAGTCATTAATTCTATGCTCATGCTATTTATGGTTGATTTGCATTGGTTGTAGCTGTTTCAATCAATACAGATTTGCAATACATGCAATACTAATAGTCGGGTTTTATCCAAGGGTGTTTATTGTTGTGCTAAAATATAGAGGGGAAATTGCAATGGAATAAGGTGATGATGGAGGAAAGTCCAGGGTATTGTTCCAGTCTGTTTGCAACACAGGTGCATTGTCCATGGGGACATAGGAAGGGGAGCTATGGCAGTTCAAAGTGGACAAGGTGACAGTGTGGGACACAAGGGGGACAATCAGGAGAGTCTCATTTCCTGGTGGTGGTCTTGGCAAGTGTCTCCGGCTTATATCTGGTTCGCAGGGAACAATTGTGGGGTGGTTCTCTTTCTGCAGGGGGAGGGGTGCTAGTGGTCTATTGGTCCTGAGGTGGGGCCTCCTGGCCACTAGTGGCAGCAGAAGTGGAGGTCTGTTCAGATGACTGGCTAGTGGCAGGGGCCCTCTGGGGTCATGTTGCCTGCCTCATGATGTTGGCCATGTCTGCCAGCAACCTGCTATGGAGATCAGGGTGTTGTTAATGGCCTTCCAATCCTCCCTGATCCGCTGATACTGTCCCTCCTGCGGCAGCCTGTTCTCCTGCACGTTGTTTAGTATCTGTCCCATCGTGTCCTGGGAATGTTGGTAGGCTCCCAGGATCTCGGAGAGTGCCTTCTGGAGAGTCGGTTCCCTGCTCCTGTCCTCCCCCTGGCACAAAGCAGTCTTCCCAGTGTCCCTTTTGGCCTGTACCTCTGTCCCCTGAACGATGTGCCCACTGCCACTGACCCCAGGTCCCTGATTGTCTTGGGGGCGAAGTGTGGCCTTGGGTCCCTGTACAGGTGGGCACACTGCTGATTGACTTGTCCTGGGGACAGAGGTGTGGGTACGCTGGGTGAGTGATGTGATTCCTTGTGTAGAGGCTCTGTGGTGGTCTGTGAGTGGGCTTGGGTGACCGGCTGTCCAGTGTTCCCTGATGGACCAGGTAGATCATCTAGGTCAAGAAGTCCAGAGTTACTGTCATCACTGTGGGCCTCTTCTGTTGGGAGACTGGATAGTGATGGCACCTCCTCTCCGGTGACATTGGTTGGGGTGCCTGTGGGAATGTAAATGATGTATTATGCTACAAGTGTCTGACATGTATATTTCTGTAGCTTCCCCTCTATGGTTGTTGTTCCCCTGCCAGCTTTTGCTTGTGTATGTTGATGTATTGTGGGATTGTCAGTTTCCATATGCTGTGCATGCTTTAGTGATGGGTGTCCATGCAGGGCTGGGAGGGGTGCCCATGCATTGGTACAGCATGCAGGGTCTGGCATTGGGATTAGTGAGGTGTGATGGTGGAATGTGTGGGATCTGGTGGAGTGATGGGAATAAGGGTGAGGGTGTGTGATGGCATGCAGGTATGGGGGTGATAAATTGCTGTGAGTTGTGGGGGAAGAGGTGCGGGTCCACCACCAGTCCTCTGTATGGCGAGCTGGTGTCTTGCTGCTATGCAACGTACCGTCCCCCATAGGGCGTTCCACCTCTTTCTGATGTCATCCCTTTTTCTTCTGATGGGTGTCAGGTGTGTGTAGTTTGAATTGACCAATGTGGTGTTGTTTTATATGTGTACGTGTATTTTAAGCGTGGCGGTATATACCCCCAATGGTCTACCGCCATTGAATGTCTGCTGCAGTGTTTTGTGGGTAATAATCTGAGGGGCATTGTTCTGTTGGCATAACTGTGTGGGTTTTGATACCACAAATTTATCACTGACCTTTGGGCTGGCGGACTTGTGTGTGTGTCTGTATACTGACGGATTGGTATGTGTGTGTCATAATATGGTTGGTGGTTATCCGCCACGGTGGCGTTATGTTAGCAGCAGTCGGCATGGCGGTAAGTGGGATTTACCGCCAATGTCATAATGAGTGCCTTAATCTGGATTCAGTTTATCCAATGGTTCTTACATTTAAAAAAAAGGTAATTGTGTTTAAATAGCAGCAGTAGCAGTCTTTCTTTCCTTATTCTTTTTTGCTTTCTTTCTCTCTTGCCTTCTTTCTTTCATTTCATTTGTCTTTGTTTGCTTCTTTCTAGAATCTTTCTTACCACTTTCTTTCTACCCTTCTTTCTTCTTTCTTTCTTCCTTTCTTTGCCTTCTTTCTTCCTTTTTTGTTTGTTTCTTTCTTTATTAGTGGCCTTCTTTACTTACATCTTATTTCTTTTGTTCTTTCATTCTTTCTTTCATTCCTTCTTCCTTTCTTTCTTTCTTCTTTCTTTCCTTCTTTCTTTCTTTCATTCATTCTTTCTTTTTTCTTTCCTTTGTCTTTGCTTCTTTCTAGCATCTTTCTTACCACTTCATTTATTTCCTTCTATCGCTTTCTTTCTTTCTTCCTTTCTTTCTATCTTTCTTTCTTAAAGAATGTCAGTTCATAAGCTGACAATTCCTAAGAACACATTTATTCTGGACTGTGCCCGGGAAGAAAATCAGCCTTTTTCATGTCTAATTGGCAACAGTGGTAACAATTTCTTTCTTTCTTTCTTTCTTTCTTTCTTTCTTTCTTTCTTTCTTTCTTTCTTTCTTTCTATTTGTTTGTTTCTTTCAACCTTATTTCTTTCTTTACTTTTTTCAGTTTATCTTTTTTGTCTTTTTCCTTTCATTCATTCCTTCTTTCTCCTTCCTTCTCTACTCAACGCACACCTCCTACAGAGTCTTCAAATCATACAGAATGCTGCTGCCAGACTCATCCTTGGCCTTCCCACAAACCCACATCACACCCCACCTCAGGCAAGTCCACTGGCTCCCCATACAGAAGAGATGCCAACTCAAGCTGCTAACCCACGCACACAAGGCTCTACACAACAAATGGTCCACTTACGTTAACTACCATCTGAACTTCCACCAACCATCAAGAAGACTATGCGCAGTCTGCCTTTCACTCTCTGCGTCAAACAAAGCAGAAGTGGAGGACACTCCTTCTGTCACATCGCAGAAAAAACTTGGAACAGCCTCCCCACACACCTCCGGACCATCATGTCACTTCCAGAATTCCGAATGGCCCTCAAGTACTGGCTGTTCGAATAAGCCTCTGCGACCTGCAAGCATCTGGATACCCTCTTGGGTGTTGAGCTGCGCGTTATAAATCCTGTTTGCTTGATTGATTGATTGGAAGGAAAGGTGCTAGCTGGCAATAGTAGAACAATTTGCTTTTATATGTTTGTGCTACCCAAGAAGTTTTGATTTTACTAAAATTATGTGTATGCCATCGATCCTTTTAGGGGATTACAGCCACACTTCATCATTTTGTCTGTGGTCGTGTCCAGTAACCATCAAGAGGCAATGCTTCATCCCACTTCAGCTATTGGCTGACTACTCTATGGGTTATGGCATGCTAACCTTTCACAAGGAGCATATCCATGCACAAAGTATTTCCTGTCATTACATGGAGTAATATGGTAAAGTGTGCTTTTTTGAGACAAAAACATTTTTGCTTGTAGCTAATTTTGTTTTACATTGATGAAGGTCCAGAATCTTCCAAACAATACATTTTTGCAAAAAACCACGACAAAATAAGAATTGCTAAAATGCTGGCAGCGAACACCAGATCTATTGGTGTTTGCCAATGCTTGTTTATATTATGTAGTGCTTTTTATTCCATTGTACTTTTTACATCTTTTTCACTACCTTGAGGTTCAAATAAAGTATGGAGTGTGGCATGTAAGACCATCAGATGGTCAGAGAACCTAAATCCCATGCCCTGGTGGAGGTCCACTGCCCTCATTTAATTATCCTCACATCCCTGAGGGGAATTTCAGTGGCTTTCGCACATTTGCCATTGTGTTGATGCACTAAAGAAAGAACTGAATGCCAAGTAGGTCCGACATTTATTTCATCCAAATAGCAATGTTTTTTTTTGGTGTTAATGAAAGAAAGTCTAGAAGAGGGAGATTGTGCCAGTGAAACCAAAAAATGTGCCCCATGATCAGGACTGGCCCTAAATGTATGGTTGTTTCCAGCGTACATCAAGGGACCAGGCATCAGCCCACTTCAGCCTTTGGCTGACTTCACTATGAGTAGTGGCATGCTGCCCTTTCTCAAAGAGCACAACCGTACACAAAGTAGTTCCTTTCATTGCCAGGGACTAGTGTGGTAGTGTGTGCTTTTTTGAGGCCAAAAATATTTTTGGTTTTAGCCATATTTTCTTTTTAGATTGAGGAAGGGTCAGAAGCTTCTCAAACAATATAATTTTGCAAAAACCATGACAAAAAAATAATTGTCAAAAGGCTGGTGGCCAACGCCATACATACTGACTTTGCTAATACTTATTTACTTAATGCAGTGCTTTTATTTCATTGTACTCTTTCCACCTTTTACAGTACTTTACGGCTCAAATAAAGTACAATACTGTCTTGCAAGCCCACTAGATGCTCTGAGAACCTTAACTCACCCATCCTTTTGGAGGTCCGATCACCACATTTAATTAAACTCACCTCCCTTACGGGAATATATGTGTCTTCAGCACATCTGCCATTATTTGTGACTGGGTCTACATGTCTTGCTAAGAGTACACAGTCAACTCTTAATAAGCTGCAAGTTTGATGGGGCAATGCATCCCACTACCAATTTGTGACACAGCTCTTGTACAACCAAACTCTAAGGAACATATTTACAAGCCCCTAGTGCCAGTGGAGCATCACTTTTTGTGATACTCCGGTGGCACTTTGCATCCCGCTGTATTTGCAAGGCAGCGTCAAGCCACTTATTGTGTCTTAACACCACCTTTTAAATACAGCCTCTTGACACACAGCATGTGCAATGGGTGTTGCTGTGTGCGTTCCACAGCAACACCCAATTCCTTTTGACGCTGCCCCAGATTTATGAGATTTTGTAAATCTGAGGCAGCACCAAAATGTAATGCTTCCCCAGTGATGGTGTTAGCATGGCACAATAAGGAAAAATGCTTTAATTTCTCCTTGATTTTTGCTCTTTCTATGTGTGTTGCATTCTGCAGCACACATAGAAAGAACAATTTGCAGTTGAAGATTATTTTTATGCAGGAGTGTGTCCCTTGTTGTACAAAAACAATCTCCCCTGCAATGCAGCAATCCTTGCACCGTGGCGCAAGGGTGGCTGCATTAGCACTCAGCAGTAAATTTAGCAGAGGGGGGAACAAGGAGATGCTCCGTTTTCTTGTTAATACGGCTCATCCCTGCATTTTTAAAGTGATGCAGCACTGCGCTGCCAATTTTGGTGCAGTGCTGCTCTGCACTACTTTTTTGTAAATATGGCCCTAAGCTGCCGTACGAGATGGCACCTAAGTATCCTTCACTGTTTTAAATCAAATAATGTAGGTAGAAGGTATTTACAAAAAGTGTTGCCTTAAAAAATGCACCATAGGTTCTGCTAAAATGGAAAATGGAATTGAGTGAGTCGTCCATTGTAATCAATGACAAAATGATTCTATCAGCACAGCCTCTGCTGTCTGGGTACGCTAGAATGAACAGCGAATATAAACTTGTATAGGATGTATGTCCTCTATAAAATCTATGGAGTGAATTAGTAGCCAGAGCACGGTAGTTCGTTTCATCTTGTAGTGGGAAGCTTTTAACATGCCAGGGCAGTGAGTGCAGCTGCTAAAACCAACAGACATTAGACAATTAAAAAGACAACCTTGGGTATGCAGTGCACTTAAGAACATTTTGGCATACATAAGTGCACCTTATGGTATGGCTAAAATAGATTATACGGATCCCTCGAGTGGTTCAAGAGTAGGGTTAGGTTGAGCTAATTGGAGGAAAAAAATCAGTAATGGTTGTCTGAAGCAGCAATGATTATTACTTTTAAAGTACACCAACCCTGAGGTTCGAGCCGGTACAGCACTCACTGAAAACCCTGCACCCGAAACATTGGTCTATAAAAAATAACCCATGACAAGTAAGCTAACATATCTCGACTATGAAACCTTAATGAGAAAGTTTTCCGATGGAAACCAAAGGGTTGAACAAAGTTTTCAATTTGGAATAACTGATAATCTTTCGCTGTAGAGACATTTTGCAGAGAGATGTTGCCTTCTTTTGTGTTGCAATTTCATTATCAGTGCGATGAGAGCTCGTATTACCGAATTTAAAACGGAGAATACTGAATATGTAGATACAAATTAGGCTGGGAATAACCCGATGTTTCATGCTGTCTTAGTAAAAGTATTATACGTTGTTTATGCGTATTGTTATATCGCAAGTATCAATGGAATGTTGGTTTTCACTGTAATAACGTTAAGAAAAGATAAAAAAAGATGCTGCTAATAAATGTCCAACTGTAAAGACGTACTCAAATTATCCTATTGCAGAGCTAATGACACATCACCGTTCCTTAATAAAAAGAAATAGTGGAAACCATATGTAAATGTTGCTTGTGCGCCATTATGCCAGTGGCTACTGGGGAGTATCAGTTGTGAATGGTATTTGTCTCTGGTGTCCGACACAAAAACGTCAGTTCACAAAAAGTCGATGGGAAGAAAACGTGGCACACTGCAACTTTTCATCTGAATGACAAAGGAAATTTGATCAAATGTCTCAACACGAGACTGTTTCCAGGCTCCAATTAATCACTGAGATGCTGCGAAAATGGCAATGATTGGAAACTAAAATAAAGAGGGGACTGACAACACTGCTTACTATGTACATGGAGTGGGCCCTGGGTACGCCCATTTTAACTACTGCCTTCTATTCAAACTGCCTCTTTCAGCCTTTCGCTTTAAACTTCCTCAATCAGCAGAGTATTTATCCATCATATAATGGTATTAGCTGTTTGGGTGTATCCTTCCACCTTGCTAGAGTCCTTGCCTTGAACTCCATAAAGGCTTATTTTACAAGTCCTCTATGTCCACTCGTTCTACATTCTTCCCATGTGCTTCGTTTTACTGTGCAAACGCTGCACGCATTAGCACATTAAAACCATGTATATTGGATTTTCCAATGCGTATTCTTTTTCATTTCATTTTTATATCTATAATGTTTATGCTTAAGCACCAAGCACCCTACAGAAGACAATCAAACAGAATATTGGTACAAATAAAGAGCGTGAGAAATTAAGTTGTTGGTTCAGGGAGGTCTGAACCTTTCTCAAGCAAGAGCCAAAATCCTTGTCATGGTGAATCACAGAAGTCACTAAATTAACCTGTATGTAACCCTCTGGTAGATTGCCACAAAAGCAGTCAAGCTTAACATAGAGGCAAAGATTAAAGTATTTATGCAGCAAACAAACAGCAATAAAGTGAAATCATAAAACAAGAAAAACACTTATTCAGACAAACAGAGCAAAACGTAATAGGTTATTTGACATCAAAGCAACAAAAATACAGTCAGTAGAACTGGACATATGCAATTTCAAATGTGTGAGGTAAGTACACCACCAAAGATGCAAAGTGCCAATTGCTGTTATCTAGTCATTCGGGACACAGTGAAAGTCACAAGTTCAGGTCAAAAGTGAACGAGCCCAGGGAAGATACAGGGACCAGGTTAGACCTGCAAAAAATGTTACCTTGCAAAGTGCAGTGCAAAGAATTCCGTTCACTGTGCAGGAGGCTGCAAGAAGGAGGGAGAACATTGGGAATGGTTGTCGATGTAGCTGGAAGAGCAAGCCAGACATTGCGGATGGTCTTTGCTGTAGCGTGAAGCTCCTGTCAGGGGTTCGGGGACAGTTGCTGCTGGAGATTCATGCTGGTGGGCAACTGTAGGAGGCCGGCCTGGTTTGTAGTGGGTACCTTGGGTACTCACATCTTATACGAGGTCCAGTTATCCCTTATTAGTGAAGTAGGAGTGTTCTAGCAGCTTAGGCTGATAGAGGTAGCTAAAGCGGAGCAGCGTAGGCTGGAATCAGAGACATGCAAAGCTTATGCAATACCACTTATAGTTACACAGTACTTATACACAAGTGAAGACAATACTCACTGTTACCAAAAATTAAAGTATTTATTTGGGTGACACAGGACTAAAAATATGTTAGAGACACTACTCCTTCTGGAGGTAAGTACTATACACAATATGTACATTAGACACCAAAATTAGACAAGTAAATAATCATAGGACAATGCAAACAGTAGGAAATCCTATAGAATGCAATGGGAGAAAATAGGTCTAGGGGCAACACAAACCATATACTAAAAAAGTGGAATGTGAATCACAAATTCCCTCCTAGACAACTGTAGCATGTGCAGAATGGCTGGGAGAGTAAGAATACAGTAAAGGTAAGTAAATTACTCCACCTCAGAGCCCAGAAAAGCAGGAGTAAAGTATTGCAAGTCTCCGTAGGCCACACTACACCTCGTTTTTGGGATTTTGCAGCAGCCAACAAAGTCTGCAAAGAACAACTGCTGAATTATTGGACCTGAACACCTGCAAAGGAAGGGGACCAGGTCCAGAAGTCGAAAGAAGTTCCAGGAAGGACAGGAGCCCCTGCCAACCCAGAAGAGGGTGCAAAAGAAGAGTTCACAGTTCGTCAAAGACTGCAGAATTGCACCCTAGGAAGATGCCAGCAGGTTTCTGCATGATGCAAAAGATGTCCCACGGCGTGAAGATTATTGCAGATGAGATTTTGTGTTGGAAGTCGCTGACAATACTTGGCTATGCCAAAAGTGTGTTTTTTGCCAAATGGCGCTGGATGGACCCAGGAGGGACCTGGGGGCCTCAACTCTGTGTGAGGAGGAAGAGGGGGCTCTCAATACTTTAGAGAGTGCTCTTGGTGCCTGCCAGCACCCCCAGAAGCTGCAGGATCCGGGTTCAAAGCAGGTGCAAAATGCAGTTAATGCAACACAACAAAAGAAGGTCCCACGCTGCGGGAGAACAACTCAGCGAGTTGAGTGTTGCAGGGTAGAGTGCTGTGGACCTGGACCCGGCTGTGCACAAAGGAATTTTGCAAAGAGTACACAGAGGCCTCAGGAGGTGAAGAAGACACAGTACACAGGGGTACCATGGTTCTCAGGGAAGGTAAGGTCTTACCTCCTCCAAATTGCATCAGCAGGACCTCAGGACATTCTATGTTGATGATGTCAACCATTTGTGTCCTTAGGAGCACGCTCGTCATTGTGAGAGGAGTCCCAGGGTACCAGTCATCATCTTGGAAGGTGTATGCTTGGAGCAGGGGAGTTACTATGTCACTCCACAGGAGAATTTTGCGGTCCTTCTGGTGCAGCATGAAGACAGGGAGTAACCAGAGCGTGCACATCATGGAAACTATTCCAGTTGCTGATTTTGAGCTGAGTTTGCTGAAGAAAAGTGACTCTTGTAGACACTTTATTGCTGTTACAGCGTTTCTTGGAGCAGGCTGCGGTTGATCTGAGGTCAAAGGAATCTGAAGTTGTTGCAGAGGACTACTGAAGGAAATTTGCAAGCAGAACCTGAAGAGAACTGTAGGAAGGTAGCATCCATCTTGCATTGTTACCCCCACGTTTGGCCTGTTTGTGAGTATATGTCAGTGTGTTTTTACTGTCTCTATGGGATCCTGCTAGCAAGGACCCCAGTGCTCATAGTGAAAACCCTATTTGTCAGTGTGTTTTATATGTTTCACTGGGATCCTATGAAACAGCAGGTGACCAAAGTAGCTTCTACCTGCTTTGCTATCCTGAAGTGGCTTCGTAAAATTCTCTGGATGCTTCCTGTGGCTGCTCAAAGAACCGTGGTCCAAGCGCTGGTTATTTCTAGACTGCACTACGGTAACGTGCTCTATTTGGGTGCGAATAAAGAAGTATTACACAAACTTCAAGTTGTTCAGAATTCTGCGGCCAGGCTTCTTTGTCAACTTCCCAGAATTGCTCCCACTTCTGGTGCACTTCGTGAACTACATTGGCTGAAAATTGAGAATCGCATCAAATTCAAAGCTCTATGCTATTTGCATAGAATTACTATGGGCCTAGCTCCCAACTATCTTAAAACTCTGGTCCAACTCTATCGGCCCTCTCGTTCTCTTCGATCCTCTAATCAACATAAATTCCAGGTGCCCAGATTCAGACGTACCAAAATGGGGGGACGTTCTTTTGCCTTCTTAGCTCCCTCTCTTTGGAACTCTCTTCCTCTTCATTTACGGCATGAAAGGGTGTTCATTAGATTCCGTAAGGAGCTTAAGACATGGCTTTTTAACCAGTAATCGGCCAAGTTGATCTCCTGACTCTGCCTTCTGTCTTGCATTGTCTTGGCGCCGGGAAACCTCCGGGTAGCTGTGCGCTATACAAATCCAATAAATAAATAAATAAATCCTGCTAGCCAGGACCACAGTGCTTATAGTTTGTGGACTGAATGTGTTCCCTGTATGGTGCCTGTAGGAGGCTGGACTGGCTTGTAGTGAGTACCAAGGGGTACTTGCACCTTGCACCAGGCCCAGTTATCCCTTATTAGTGTATAGGGTGTCTAGCAGCTTAGGCTGATAGATAATGGTAGCTTAGCAGAGCAGCTTAGGCTGAACTAGGAGACGTGTGAAGCTACTACAGTACCACTTAGTGTCATATGCACAATATCATAAGAAAACACAATACACAGTTATACTAAAAATAAAGGTACTTTATTTTTATGACAATATGCCAAAGTATCTTAGAGTGTACCCTCAGTGAGAGGATAGGAAATATACACAAGATATATATACACAATAGCAAAAATATGCAGTATAGTCTTAGAAAACAGTGCAAACAATGTATAGTTACAATAGGATGCAATGGGGAAACATAGGGATAGGGGCAACACAAACCATATACTCTAGAAGTGGAATGCGAACCACGAATGGACCCCAAACCTATGTGACCTTGTAGAGGGTCGCTGGGACTATTAGAAAATAGTGAGCGTTAGCAAAATAACCCTCCCCAAGACCCTGAAAAGTGAGTGCAAAGTGCACTAAAGTTCCCCTAAGGACAAAATAGTCGTGTTAGAGGGAGAATGCAAGGAAAACACAAATCAGCAATGCAACAACGATGGATTCCTGTCTGAGGGTACCTGTGGAACAAGGGGACCAAGTCCAAAAGTCACAAGCAGCTCGGAGATGGGCAGATGCCCAAGAAATGCCAGCGGTTGGTGCAAAGAAGCTCTTACTAGGCTGAAGAACTGTGAATACTGCAGGAACGACAAGGGCTAGAGACTTCCCCTTTGGAGGATGGATCCCCCACGCCTTGGAGAGTCGTGCAGATGTGTTTTTCCGCCGGATGGACGCCAACAAGCCTTGCTACACGCAAATCGTGCGTTCGGCGTTTTTGGACGTTGCTGGGGCCCAGGAGGGACCAGAAGGTCGCAAATTGGACCTGCAGAGAGAGGGGACGTCGAGCAAGACAAAGAGCCCTCACTGAAGCAGGTAGCACCCGGAGAAGTGCCAGAAACAGGCACTACGAGGATGCGTGAAACGGTGCTCGCCGAAGTTGCACAAAGGAGTCCCACGTCGCCGGAGACCAACTTAGAAAGTCGTGCAATGCAGGTTAGAGTGCCGTGGACCCAGGCTTGGCTGTGCACGAAGGATTTCCGCCGGAAGTGCACAGGGGCCGGAGTAGCTTGCAAAGTCGCGGTTCCCAGCAATGCAGCCCAGCGAGGTGAGGCAAGGACTTACCTCCACCAAACTTGGGCTGAAGAGTCACTGGACTGTGGGGGTCACTTGGACGGTGTCGCTGGATTCGAGGGACCTCGCTCGTCGTGCTGAGAGGAGACCCAAGGGACCGGTAATGCAGCTTTTTGGTGCCTGCGGTTGCAGGGGGAAGATTCCGTCGACCCACGGGAGATTTCTTCGGAGCTTCTGGTGCAGAGAGGAGGCAGACTACCCCCACAGCATGCACAAGCAGGAAAACAGTCGAGAAGGCGGCAGGATCAGCGTTACAGAGTTGCAGTAGTCGTCTTTGCTACTATGTTGCAGGTTTGCAGGCTTCCAGCGCGGTCAGCGGTCGATTCCTTATCAGAAGGTGAAGAGGGAGATGCAGAGGAACTCGGCTGAGCTCATGCATTCGTTATCTAAAGTTTCCCCAGAGACAGAGACCCTAAATAGCCAGAAAAGAGGGTTTGGCTACCTAGGAGAGAGGAAAGGCTACTAACACCTGAAGGAGCCTATCACAAGGAGTCTCTGACGTCACCTGGTGGCACTGGCCACTCAGAGCAGTCCAGTGTGCCAGCAGCACCTCTGTTTCCAAGATGGCAGAGGTCTGGAGCACACTGGAGGAGCTCTGGACACCTCCCAGGGGAGGTGCAGGTCAGGGGAGTGGTCCCTCCCCTTTCCTTTGTCCAGTTTCGCGCCAGAGCAGGGGCTAAGGGGTCCCTGAACCGGTGTAGACTGGCTTATGCAGAGTTGGGCACATCTGTGCCCAACAAAGCATTTCCAGAGGCTGGGGGAGGCTACTCCTCCCCTGCCTTCACACCGTTTTCCAAAGGGAGAGGGTGTCACACCCTCTCTCAGAGGAAGTTCTTTGTTCTGCCATCCTGGGCCAGGCCTGGCTGGACCCCAGGAGGGCAGCTGCCTGTCTGAGGGGTTGGCAGCAGCTGCAGTGAAACCCCAGGAAGGGCAGTCTGGCAGTACCAGGGTCTGTGCTACAGACCACTGGGATCATGGAATTGTACCAACAATGCCAGGATGGCATAGAGGGGGCAATTCCATGATCATAGACATGTTACATGGCCATATTCGGAGTTACCATGGTGAAGCTACATATAGGTAGTGACCTATATGTAGTGCACGCGTGTAATGGTGTCCCCGCACTCACAAAGTTCAGTGAATTGGCTCTGAACAATGTGGGGGCACCTTGGCTAGTGCCAGGGTGCCCACACACTAAGTAACTTTGCACCTAACCTTTACCAGGTAAAGGTTAGACATATAGGTGACTTATAAGTTACTTAAGTGCAGTGTCAAATGGCTGTGAAATAACGTGGACGTTATTTCACTCAGGCTGCAGTGGCAGGCCTGTGTAAGAATTGTCAGAGCTCCCTATGGGTGGCAAAAGAAATGCTGCAGCCCATAGGGATCTCCTGGAACCCCAATACCCTGGGTACCTCAGTACCATATACTAGGGAATTATAAGGGTGTTCCAGTAAGCCAATGTAAATTGGTAAAATTGGTCACTAGCCTGTTAGTGACAATTTGAAAGTAATGAGAGAGCATAACCACTGAGGTTCTGGTTAGCAGAGCCTCAGTGAGACAGTTAGGCACCACACAGGGAACATATACATGCACGCCTATGAGCACTGGGGCCCTGTGTGACAGGGTCCCAGTGACACATACATATAGGCCACAAACCTATGAGCACTGGGATCCTGACAAGCAGGATCCCAGTGACACATAACAAACATACTGAAAACATAGTGTTTTCACTATGAGCACTGAGGCCTGGCTATCAGGATCCCAGTGAGACAGTGAAAACAGTGACAAACACCCTGACATACACTCACAAACAGGCCAAAAGTGGGGGTAACAAGGCTAGAAAGAGGCTACCTTCTCACACAACCCCCCCCCCAAACGAAGGACAATAAGGCTAACCTTGGCCAGTTGAGACTTTATTGTCTAAGTGGTGATAAGTAGAGAGTAGCTCTGCAATAGACTGGTTACTCCCTTTATCATCCACTATATGGTTACTTCCCTGTGGGGATGTAAACCACCCTGTTTGAAGTTTTTTAGCTAACCAACAATGTGAAGATGTATTTTCAGAGTTTCTATCAGTAAGTTTTAGTTTAGAGCAGTGGGAATTATCCACTGAACCTATTTGTAATGATGGAAATGCCAGACATGGATGCTGTCTCAGTAAAGCCATAGATGGGCAAAAACTTTGTCCATTTGGCTGGAAGAGGGAACAGGGATGCTGTTTCTCTTGAGTTGGAGCAGGGCAGGGATGCTGTCCTATGAGCTCCACACTAGGGCAGGGATGCTGTCCTAAGTGTTGTGAGGCAGTACAGGGTTTCTGCACTAAAGTTTCTCTGGGAGGGTTGGAGGGATGCTCCATGTTAACTAAAATGGTGCTCTTTTTGTCACCAATGTTAGTTATCCCACAGAGAGGTACTTCTACCTCAGGGAGTCCAGCTATGCCAGCTGATGATTCCCTTGGAACAGGTGCCACCCCAGGAGAGGTTTCTCCCACCACAGGAATGGTATCCTGAATGGTAGGGTGGTTAGGGGATACTGTGATACCCTTTTTACCTGTTGATGGAGAGGGATCCTGAGTTTTCAGGCCTTCTCTCCTTTGCTTTTTCATTTCAGTAGAAATGAGAGGGAACAATTCCTCAGGGATGCCCAGCATGGCTGCATGGGCATAAAACTCTACATCAGCCCAACCTGAGGCCTCTAGGTCATTACCTAAGAGACAGTCTACAGGTAAGCTAGGTGATACCACCACCTGCTTAGGGCCAGTAACTCCACCCCAACTAAACTGAATTATAGCTAAGGGAAGAAACTTAGTGGAGTTATGGACATCAATAATCTTATACTGTTGTCCAATGATGTGTTGTTCAGGAGGCACTAGGTTTTCAGTCACCAAAGTGAAACTGGCACCTGTGTCCCTGTAGGCCAAGGCCTCAACACCATTTATTGAAACTGTCTGCCTGTACTTATCCATTGTAAGGGGACAAGCAGCCAGTGTGGCAAGGCCAGTGCCACTAGGTGTGACAGAAACTGTCTTGGGACTGATTACATCAGTTTCCACTATGGACCCATAAGTGAACCCAACTACACCCTTTGCTTGACTGTTGCCAGCAGTCCCACCACTAGTACCACTACTGCTAGGGGCACTAGAGCTTGATGTATTAGTGGTGGTAGGCTCAGGGGGTTTACCTGGACAGGACTTATCCCCTGGCCTATGGCCTCTATTTTTACACACAAAGCACCAAGGCTTTTTAATGTGTGCAGGTTGGGAAGAAGAGGAAGAATTTGTTTTATCCCCACCCTCTGAAGAGTGTTTAAGATTTGAAGTGGGATCTTTGGTTTTACCCTTATCCCCATGCTTATCTTGAGATTTTTCACCATCTTTCTTCTTATTGCCATCTTTGTCACCCCCTGTATGAACTTTTCTGTTCACCCTTGTTCTGACCCATTTGTCTGCCTTCTTTCCCAATTCTTGGGGAGAGGTCAGATCAGAGTCTACCAGGTACTGGTGCAACAAATCAGACACACAATTATTAAGTATATGCTCTCTCAGGATTGTGTTATACAGGCTTTCATAATCAGTAACTTTACTGCCATGTAACCACCCCTCCAAGGCCTTCACTGAATGGTCAATGAAATCAACCCAGTCTTGTGAAGACTCCTTTTTGGTCTCTCTGAACTTTATCCTGTACTGTTCAGTGGTTAAGCCATAACCATCCAGGAGTGCATTCTTAAGAACTGTAAAATTATTGGCATCATTTTCTTTCACTGTAAGGAGCCTATCCCTACCTTTTCCACTAAATGATAGCCATAGGATAGCAGCCCACTGCTTTTGAGGGACATCCTGTACAGCACAGGCCCTCTCAAGTGCAGCAAACCACTTGTTAATGTCATCCCCCTCCTTATAAGGGGGAACTATCTTGTGCAGATTCCTGGAATCATGCTCTTTTGCAGGATGACTATGGGGAATACTGCTGCTGCCACCATGGGTATCTAAACCCAACTTCTGTCTTTCCCTCTCTATTTCTAAAGACTGTCTATCCAAATCCAGCTGTTGCTTCTTGAGCTTCAGTCTGGTTTGTTCCACTCTCAATCTATTGAGCTCCCTTTCTAACAATCTGTCATCAGGGTGGGTGGGAGGGACATTTCTAGATACAGAGGTATGATGGGAATGAACAGAAGGAGACCTGTCCCTTACCAAGGGCACCCTAACAGCTTGGCTACCAGCATAATGTGAGAGCACATCATCAGTATGATGTGATTCAACCTCTGTACCAACTATGCTAGACTGTCTAGTAATGGGCAGGCTGAGAAGTTTCTTTCCTGAACCTTTTCCTGGGGGAGTCCCTGGATCAGGTTGAGAACCATTAGCTACTTTATCTACAGATTGGGCACTTATGGCCTTATCCTGTACTCTAAGCATATTAATTAACAGTTCTAAGGAAGGATTCTTTGTCTATCACTTTAACTCTCTCTAAAAATGTCTGGCACAGGAAAAAATGTTGAACTGTCCAAACTTGCATATGATCACCTTAGCTGGAAAGGAGCAAGGAGTCTATGCAGCTTGGCTGTGCACGAAGGATTTCCGCCGGAAGTGCACAGGGGCCGGAGTAGCTTGCAAAGTCGCGGTTCCCAGCAATGCAGCCCAGCGAGGTGAGGCAAGGACTTACCTCCACCAAACTTGGGCTGAAGAGTCACTGGACTGTGGGGGTCACTTGGACGGTGTCGCTGGATTCGAGGGACCTCGCTCGTCGTGCTGAGAGGAGACCCAAGGGACCGGTAATGCAGCTTTTTGGTGCCTGCGGTTGCAGGGGGAAGATTCCGTCGACCCACGGGAGATTTCTTCGGAGCTTCTGGTGCAGAGAGGAGGCAGACTACCCCCACAGCATGCACAAGCAGGAAAACAGTCGAGAAGGCGGCAGGATCAGCGTTACAGAGTTGCAGTAGTCGTCTTTGCTACTATGTTGCAGGTTTGCAGGCTTCCAGCGCGGTCAGCGGTCGATTCCTTATCAGAAGGTGAAGAGGGAGATGCAGAGGAACTCGGCTGAGCTCATGCATTCGTTATCTAAAGTTTCCCCAGAGACAGAGACCCTAAATAGCCAGAAAAGAGGGTTTGGCTACCTAGGAGAGAGGAAAGGCTACTAACACCTGAAGGAGCCTATCACAAGGAGTCTCTGACGTCACCTGGTGGCACTGGCCACTCAGAGCAGTCCAGTGTGCCAGCAGCACCTCTGTTTCCAAGATGGCAGAGGTCTGGAGCACACTGGAGGAGCTCTGGACACCTCCCAGGGGAGGTGCAGGTCAGGGGAGTGGTCCCTCCCCTTTCCTTTGTCCAGTTTCGCGCCAGAGCAGGGGCTAAGGGGTCCCTGAACCGGTGTAGACTGGCTTATGCAGAGTTGGGCACATCTGTGCCCAACAAAGCATTTCCAGAGGCTGGGGGAGGCTACTCCTCCCCTGCCTTCACACCGTTTTCCAAAGGGAGAGGGTGTCACACCCTCTCTCAGAGGAAGTTCTTTGTTCTGCCATCCTGGGCCAGGCCTGGCTGGACCCCAGGAGGGCAGCTGCCTGTCTGAGGGGTTGGCAGCAGCTGCAGTGAAACCCCAGGAAGGGCAGTCTGGCAGTACCAGGGTCTGTGCTACAGACCACTGGGATCATGGAATTGTACCAACAATGCCAGGATGGCATAGAGGGGGCAATTCCATGATCATAGACATGTTACATGGCCATATTCGGAGTTACCATGGTGAAGCTACATATAGGTAGTGACCTATATGTAGTGCACGCGTGTAATGGTGTCCCCGCACTCACAAAGTTCAGTGAATTGGCTCTGAACAATGTGGGGGCACCTTGGCTAGTGCCAGGGTGCCCACACACTAAGTAACTTTGCACCTAACCTTTACCAGGTAAAGGTTAGACATATAGGTGACTTATAAGTTACTTAAGTGCAGTGTCAAATGGCTGTGAAATAACGTGGACGTTATTTCACTCAGGCTGCAGTGGCAGGCCTGTGTAAGAATTGTCAGAGCTCCCTATGGGTGGCAAAAGAAATGCTGCAGCCCATAGGGATCTCCTGGAACCCCAATACCCTGGGTACCTCAGTACCATATACTAGGGAATTATAAGGGTGTTCCAGTAAGCCAATGTAAATTGGTAAAATTGGTCACTAGCCTGTTAGTGACAATTTGAAAGTAATGAGAGAGCATAACCACTGAGGTTCTGGTTAGCAGAGCCTCAGTGAGACAGTTAGGCACCACACAGGGAACATATACATGCACGCCTATGAGCACTGGGGCCCTGTGTGACAGGGTCCCAGTGACACATACATATAGGCCACAAACCTATGAGCACTGGGATCCTGACAAGCAGGATCCCAGTGACACATAACAAACATACTGAAAACATAGTGTTTTCACTATGAGCACTGAGGCCTGGCTATCAGGATCCCAGTGAGACAGTGAAAACAGTGACAAACACCCTGACATACACTCACAAACAGGCCAAAAGTGGGGGTAACAAGGCTAGAAAGAGGCTACCTTCTCACAGTGCCTAACTGTGTCACTGAGGCTCTGCTTATCAGAACCTTAGTGCTTATGCTCTCTCCGTCTTTAGAATTGTCACTGCAGGCTAGTGATCATTTTTACCAATTCTGATTGGCACACTGGAACACCCTTATAATTCCCTAGTAAATGGTAATTAGGTACCCAGGGTACTGGGGTTCCAGGACATCCCTATAGGCTACAGCATTTCTTTTGCCACCCATAGGGAGCTTAGACAATTCTTACATAGGACTGCCACTGCAGCCTGAGTGAAATAACGTCCATGTTATTTCACAGCCATTTTACACTGCACTTAAGTAACTTATAAGTCACCTATATGTCTAACCCTCACTTAGTGAAGGTTAGGTGCAAAGGTACTAAGTGTGAGGCACCCTGGCACTAGCCAAGGTGCCCCCACATAGTTCAGGGCAATTTCATCGTACCTTGTGAGTGCGGGGACACCATTATACGCGTGCACTACATATAGGTCAATACCTATATGTAGCTTCACAATGGTAACTCCGAATATGGCCATGTAGCATGTCTAAGATCATGGAATTGTCCCCCCATGCCAAATCTGGTATTGGGGTACCAATCCCATGCATCCCCGGGGCTCCAGCATGGACCCCGGGTCCTGCCAAACCAGCTCTCTGGGGTTTTTACTGCAGCTACCGCTGCTGCCAACCCACAGACAGGTTTCTGCCCTCCTTGGGTCTGGGCAGCCCAGTCCCAGGAAGGCAGAACAAATTATTTCCTCTGAGAGAGGGTGTTACACCCTCTCCCTTTGGAAATAGGTGTTAAGGGCCTGAGAGGAGTAGCCTCTCCTGGCCCCTGGGAATGCTTTGAAGGGCACAGATGGTGCCCTCCTTGCATAAACCAGTCTACACCAGTTCAGGGATCTCCCAGCCCCTGCTCTGGCATGAAACTGGACAATGGAAAGGGGAGTGACCACTCCCCTGTCCATCACCACCCCAGGGGTGGTGCCCAGAGCTCCTCCAGTGTGTCCCAGACCCCTGCCATCTTGAATGCAGAGGTGTGAGGGCACAATGGAGGTCTTTGAGTGGCCAGTGCCAGTAGGTGACGTCAGAGACCCCTCCTGATAGGTGCTTACCTGACTAGGTGGCCAATCCTCCTCTGAGGGCTCTTTAGAGTCTCTCCTGTGGGCTTCTTCCGATAACGAATGCAAGAGTTCACCAGAGTTCCTCTGCATCTCCCTCTTTGACTTCTGCCAAGGATCAACCGCTGACTGCTCCAGGACGCCTGCAAAACCACAACAAAGTAGCAAGATGACTACCAGCAACATTGTGGTGACTAATCCTGCTGACTTTCTCGACTGTTTCCTGGTGGTGCATGCTCTGAGGGCTGTCTGCCTTCACCCTGCACTGGAAGCTAAGAAGAAATCTCCTGTGGGTCGACGGAATCTTATCCCTGCTAACGCAGGCACCAAACTTCTGCATCACTGGTCCTCTTGGTCCCCTCTTCTTGACGAGCCTGGTCCCTGGAACACAGGAGCTGAATCCAAGTGACCCCGACAGTCCAGTGGTCCTTCTGTCCAAATTTGGTGGATGTAAGTCCTTGCCTCCCCATGACAGACAGTAATCCTTTGTACTGCATGATTTAGGGGTTCTGTGCACTTTTGCAAGGAATCCTTCATGCACAGCATAGCCCAGGTTCCCAGCAGTCCGTCCTGCATTGCTCAACTCGCTGAGTTGACCACCGGCTTCATGGGTCCCTCCTTTGTAGTGTTGAGATTACGGCTGTGCTCAGATTTCTTGAACAGCTGTTCAAGTGCTTCTGCTGGTGCTGCCTGCTTCTGTGTGGGCTCGCTCTACTGCTGAGCACACCCTCTGTCTCCTCCTCCAAGGGGCAACCTCCTGGTCCTTCCTGGGCCCAGGCGGCACCCATTTTCTTCAACTGTGACCTTTGCAGCTAGCAAGGCTTGTTTTCGGTCTTTCTGCATGGAAACAACTCTGCATCCTCTAGCACGCCGTGGGACATCTTCTGTGCAAAGGAGAAGTTCCTGGCATCTTCCGTTGTTGCAGAATCTTCAGCTTCTTCCACCCGGAGGCAGCCATTTTGCACCTTCATCCGGAGTTTAGTGGGCTCCTGCCCCCCCAGACACTTTTGTGACTCTTGGACTTGATCCCCTTCCTTTGCAGGTCCTCAGGTCCAAGAATCCATCTTCAGTGCTTTACAGTCAGTTGTTGTCTTTGCAGAATCTCCTATCACGACTTTAGTGTGTTTCTGGTGAAGTAGGGTAACTTTACTCCTAGTTTTCAGGGTCTTGGGTGGGGCATCTTGGACACCCTTAGTGTTTTCTTACACTCCCAGCGACCCACTACACATTACACTAGGTCTGGGGTCCCTAAGTGGTTCTCATTCCACTTTCTTAGTATATGGTTTGTGCTGCCCCCTAGGCCTATTGCATCCTATTGTATTCTACAGTGTTTGCACTACTTTCCTAACTGTTTACTTACCTGATTTTGGTTTGTGTGTATATTTTGTGTATTCTACTTACCTCCTAAGGGAATATGGGGGTCATTCTGACCTCGGCGGTAAAAGGCGCTTACCGCCGGTCAGAAGATCGCCATAACACCGCCGCGGTCGCGGTAAACCGCCACGGTCATTCTGACCCGCAACTGGCAAACCGCCAAAAACCCGACAACAACAAAAGTCCACCACACCAACGGCCAGCGAAAAACTGGCGATGACCAAACCTCCACCGTCACGCCAACAGAAATAAGCCCATGCCATTCCGACCCACAAATCCCCGCAGCGGTCTTTCAACCGCGGTATTCCATTGGCGGTACACACCGCCGCGCTCAAAATACACACACCTTTACAAAACACAGCCACATTGGACAATTCAAAATACACACACCTGATACACATACACACACCACTCCCACACACCCATTACAATATGAAACACACACCCACATCACCCACAAACCCTTACGACCACAATTGCGACTGAAGGCCAGAGAGAGACAGCACAGAATAGAGTACACCATCACACAGAGGCAAATCCCAACATCACCCACACAATATCCATGCACAAAACACCACACACCACCACACTCACCACACTCTACAACACATACACCACCCCACACCTCATCCACACCACCCCATGGCACCCCAAAGACACCCCAGGTTTTCTGACGCAGAACTCAGGGTCATGGTGGAGGAAATAGTTCGGGTAGAGCCCCAGCTCTTCGGGACACAGGTACAGCACACCACCATTGCCAGGAAGATGGAGCTATGGCAAAGAATAGTGGACAGGGTCAACGCTGTGGGACAGCATCTAGGAAATCGGGACGATATCAGGAAGCGGTGGAACAACCTACGGGGGAAGGTGCGTTCCATGGTATCAAGGCACAACATCGCCATGCAGAAGACTGGCGGCGGACCCCCACCTACTCCCCCAGAATTTACAGCATGGGAGGAGCAAGTCTTGCACATCCTGCATCCTGAGGGCCTCGCAGGAGTAGCTGGAGGAATGGACTCTGGTAAGTCAAATCTTCACTACTTCATTCCCCCCACCCCACCTGCATGCCAAATCATACCCCCACCCTCACCCCCACCCCCATCACACCAACTCCTTGCAAATGGCTCACCATCACAACCCACCCATCCCAACACCTAGCCCGGCATGCGTCCACAAAGCATGGACACCCATCACCAAAGCATGCCCACTGCACATACCCATCTCCCCCACAAGCCACCGTCACAACAGCCCCCACAAGGGAATGCCAGCACTGGGGTAGACGGCCACCCACCCATTGCACACTATGGCACACACAGAAGCAATAACCATACTCTTATACCCCTGCAGGACCCAAACGCCACCACACCGCCCAGGAGGGTCCAGAAATGTCCATCCCACCCCCAGAAGAGGCCCCCAGTGATGACAGCAGCTCTGTCTCCCTGGACCCAGATGACCAGCCCGGCCCATCGGGGACCTTGGGACAGTCGGTTCCCCTCACACAGCCACAGGCCACAGCAGACCTACCCCCCTCTGGGAACACCAGCACAGCTCCCACCCAGCGGGCCCATGCCTCTGTCTCCAGGACACGTCAATCAGCGGTGTGTCCACCACTACAGGGCACCCAGGTTGACCCACCACCCCAACAACAGCAGGGACCTGGGGGCAGTGGTAGTGGGCACACGGTCCAGGGGACAGAGGCCCAGGGAAACAGGGGAACTGGGAGGGCTGCTGTGCGACAGGGGGGGACAGGCCCAGGGATCCCACTCTCCACGAGGCCCTTTCCTCCATCATGGGAGCATACCACCACTCCCAGGAGACGATGGCTACGGTACTGGCCAGGTTCCAGGAGATCTAGCTGCTGCAGGAGGAACAGTACATGGGGTTCAGGGAAGAACTCGGAAACATTAGTTCCGCAATGGGGACCATCGTCGTGGCTCTTAACCAGATTGTCACCACATTGCGGGACGATGTGGCACCACAAAGGGCCCCTGTCACTAGCATGGGCCAAGAACAGGCTACCACCTCCGCCGGCGCTAGTGGACAGGAGGCCCCCACACAACAACAGGCCACCAGAACCCCACCTCCTGCAGAAGAAGAACCACCCCGCAAGCGGGGCCTGAGATCTCGGAAGAAGACAGAGTAGGATGGCAAGACCCCCGCCAGCAAAGGATACCCCCTGATGTCATCCCACTGTCCCACATTGTCACCCTGTCCAACCTTAAACTACCCCTGCTCCATCCTTCCACAGGCATATGGACAATGAACCAGTGAGACTGAAAATCTGGACTCTGCTATGGACATTACTCCACCATCACCCATCACCGATTTTCAAGCATGTCTCAAAATTTTGCACTTAAATAAAATCACTTATTGCACTAAAATTATCTAGAGTCTGCTTGTATTTTGAACAATTGTATTAGACATAACGGTGCCAAAATGTTCAGTTACATTGTGATGACAACATACCACTGTCACACAGCTTTAGTCCATGGGCAAACAAAGCAGAGGTCACGCAGTGGGGCCCACATCTCTGAAAACGGAAGGGAAAGTCACAACTCAGCTAACATAAACTGGGGGGAAACTCAGACAGTAGAGAGGCAGGAAACTGTAAGTACATGTAAAATGGCGGTTTGGATTCGTACCTGTGTGTTATTGAAAATACTGTTGTATCACTGTGTCCCTGTTGTCTGTGTCGTCCCCGTCGTCTTCCTCCTCTTCACTCTCCACAGGCTCCACAGCTGCCACAACACCACCCTCTGGACCATCCTCCTGCAGGAAAGGCACCTGGCGTCGCAAAGCCAGGTTGTGAAGCATACAGCAGGCCACGATGATCTGGCACACCTTCTTCGGTGAGTACATTAGGGATCCACCTGTCATATGCATGCACCTAAACCTGGCCTTCAGGAGGCCGAAGGTCCGCTCGATCACCCTCCTAGTCTGCCCATGGGCCTCATTGTACCGTTCCTCTGCCCTGGTCCGGGGATTCCTCACTGGGGTCAGTAGCCAAGACAGGTTGGGGTAACCAGAGTCACCAATTAGCCACACACGGTGTCTCTGTAGCTGTTCCATCACATAAGGGATGCTGCTATTTCGCATGATGTACGCGTCATGCACTGACCCAGAGAACTTGGCATTTACATGGGAGATGTACTGGTCAGCCAAACAGACCACCTGGACTTTCATGGAATGATAACTTTTTCTGTTCCTGTACACCTGTTCACTTTCACTGGGGGGAACCAAAGCCACATGGGTCCCATCAATGGCACCAATGATGTTGGGAATATGTCCAAGGGCATAGAAATCACCCTTCACTGTAGCCAAATCGCCCACCTCAGGGAAAACAATGTAGCTCCGCATGTATTTCATCAGGGCAGACAACACTCTGGACAAAACCTTAGAAAACATAGGCTGAGACATCCCTGATGAAATGGCCACTGTTGTTTGGAATGATCCACTTGCCAAAAAATGGAGTACTGACAGAATCTGCACCAGAGGGGGAATCCCTGTGGGTTGGCGAATGGGTGACATCAGGTCTGGCTCCAGCTGGGCACACAGTTCCTGAATAGTGGCTCAGTCAAGTCTGTATGTCAGTATGACATGTCTTTCTTCCATTGTCGACAGGTCCACCAGCGGTCTGTACACAGGAACATTCCTCCATCTCCTCGCAAGTCCCAGCGGACGGTGCCTAGGAAGGACAACATGTAGCACAGAGTCAAGCAAACCACAGGTACGTTCCCACAGCTTGCACAGTACACGATTCGCTATGCATTGAATGGCTTGTATGAGTGGCAATGCAAGGCCTAGGCCTGTGTGACGCAGTAGAAATTAAGCCAAGTGGGCCCTTGAAATGGCGGCTGCCTGACCTGTGAAGTGTGACAATGGGATGTGAGGTCAATGTGCTGGCGTGGCACACCGTGGCGGTCGAAGACCGCGGTGCAAAGCCGCATTGGTTAACATAGAACCCTATGGGTTTCAGGAGCCAATGACGAAGTGCGCCGGCGGTCGCGGTACGCACCGCCGCGGTACGCACTGCCACGGGCGTGACCACCATTTTCTATCAGCTTAATCACTCGAGACCTGATCTTCCACAGGAGAGGACCTATACTGCAATTGCTGCTGTGACCTCGGTCTGGAAGAGACAATGGCTGCTGCGACTGGGGAAAGGGCCCCTGCCTTCACTTCTGCAGAATTGGAGAAACTCGTGGATGGGGTCCACCCCCAGTATGCGCTACTCTACGGTCCTCCAGACCAACAGGTTAGTACACTGGAACCATGCTTTGTGGGCAATGCCTGGGTTGAGTGGGGTGAATGAACGATGGTGCGGAGGGGAGCGTATGAGGCATGCATCAAACGACAGATGAGAGCATGTGCCACATGGCAAGGGTGGGGATGGGGGGACACTCACATCGAGCATGCAGAAAATGATGATATTTTATTTTCTCTCCCTGTACGTGTCACATAGGTCAGCGCCCATCAGAAAGTCTACATTTGGCGTGCCATCGCCAAGGACGTCCGGACCCTGGGGGTCCACAACAGACGGGTCACCCACTGCTGCAAGAGGTGGGAGGACATCCGCCGCGGGAGCAGAAAGACCGCGGAGGCTCTGCTGGGGATGGCCTCCCAACGTAGGAGGGGTGCCACTCGTCAATTGACCCCCCTGATGTCTCGGATCCTGGCGGTAGCCTACCCAGATTTGGATGGGTGCGTGAGGACATCACAGCAGACACAAGGGGGTGAGTACAAGCACATTCTGCTATCTTAGCGCGCAGTGGAGGTGTCTGGGTGGGGGAGGAGGGATGTGGGTATCCCTAGGCCAGGGCGATTTCTGTAGGTTAGTCCCCTCCGTAAGGCATGGCCCTGTGCCCCCGCCCTCCACCTCTGTAGGGTGCCAAGTACAGCTATCCATGGCCTTGTGTCACCTATGTGTGCAGATGTCGTCCATTGGCTTGTAGGCCAAGTCTCACTGATTGAGTAGTGTACCCCAAGTGCGCGGCGTAGTGCAGGGGGCTTCTGTGTCTGTCCTCTCCGCCAACTGTGTTGCCAATGCATGCACTCAACATGTCTTTATTTCTCCCCCCCCCTTTTTATGTCTGCTCTTCCTGTTCATGTGTGCATTAGCATCATCTTGCGGAGGAGAAGTGGCATTGGAGCACGAGGGAGCTGCATCTCACATGGCCCCGGAGGGCCATGCAACGGACTCTGATTTCACCAGTGAGACGGAGGGCGAGGGGGGCTCCACAACGAGGACACGTGGAGACGTCAGCGACACCGACACGTCCTCGGAAGGGAGCTCCCTTGTGGTGGCGGCAACATCCGTGCCCACCGCAACAACAGGTACAGCTGCCACCCAGCGCACCAGCTCCGCCCTCCAAACAGCCCCTCAGCGTTCGCCCCGTGCCCGCTCGCACACCAAGGTGGGCATCTCCTTCGCCCCAGGCACCTCAGGCCCTGCCCCAGTTACCCCTGCTGCCCTCAGTGAGGAGGTCATTGACGCTCATTGTTGGGCAGTCTACCCTTTTGAATGCCATCCAGGGGGTGGAAAGGGAGGTGCATCGGAGCAATGCATACCTGGAGGGCATTCATTCGGGTCAGGCTGCCCATCAGCGATCGTTCAACGCTCTCGCCTCAGCACTGACGGCAGCCATTGTCCCTGTCTCCTGCCTCCCTCCTCCAACTCCCTCCACCCAGTCCCACTCCCCTGTTCCTCTGCCTATCCCAGACACACCTACAGACCAGCCTGCACACACCTCAACACCCAAGGTCAGCTCATCCAAACATAAGCACCACACATCCTACAAGCATTCACACAAGCAACATCCACATGCAGACATGCCAACAGCCACTGCCTCCTCTGTGTCCCCCTCCTCCTCGTCTCCCTCATCCCTCCCTGTGACGTCTCCACTCACACTTGCATGCACCACTTCATCAGCCACTACGTCCATCACCAGCACACCCACCAGAACACTCTGCACACGTGCAGTCACCACCCCCACTGCCATTTACACGTCCCCTGTGTCCTCTCCCAGTGTGTCTGTCACCCCCTCTTCCAAACCACACAAACGCAGGCAGCCACCCACCCAACAGCCATCCACCTCACGACAGCCTCCGTCACAAGCACCTGCACCCAAAGACAGCACACTTGACTCTCCTACAACAACATCCTCTTCCTCCACTCCCATACCCACTGCACCTACCCTTCCCATTGCTCCTAAAAAGTTTTTCCTCTCCAAAATTAACCTCTTTCTATCACCTGACCCACCCCCTCCATCTCGTAAAAGTCCAATCAGCACCTCAGCCACCACAACCCCTGGACCTACAAGGACCATAGTCCAGGGATATTGGAGTCCACCACCTTCGAGGGCAGCTACATCGGCCAGCAGCAAAGGGACAGCCAGCCCACCCCCTGGAGAAAAAAATCCAAAAAAGGCAAGGGCCGGCGCGAGAGGACAGAGACGGCAGCCTCCACAGGCACCACTCTGGCACCGTCAGGAAGTGGGGTGCCACCTGGCACATCTCCAAAGGGAGGCAAGGGCCACAGAGGATCAGGCAAGGATGGCAAGGGCAGCACGGCCGACAAGTCCGGCAGCAGGCGAGCTGCCCAGGAGGGCCCCATCAGCCCCATTCCGGGGGTGAAGGAGTACACCCACGGGCACGGGACACCAGCACAGGAGGGCCCCGCAAGCGAGAAGTCGGATGGCGAGTGAACACCATATATTGGCCGGATCTGGTGCCCTGGAGATACATGTGAAGAACCGCTGAACAGGGCCCTTCAAGACAAGCACCGCTGAACAGGGCACCGCCGTCTCAAGAACGCTGAACAGGGCCCTTCAAGACAGGCACCACTGAACAGGGCACCGCCGTCTCAAGAACCGCTGAACAGGGCCCTTCAAGACAAGCACCACTGAACAGGGCACCGCCGTCTCAAGAACCGCTGAACAGGGCGCTTCAAGACAAGCACCGCTGAACAGGGCCCTTCAAGACAAGCACCGCTGAACAGGGCCCCGCCGTCTCAAGAACCGCTGAACAGGGCCCTTCAAGACAGGCACCGCTCCGCTGGGACCTTCCTCTCAAGCACCGCTCCGCTGGGCCCTTCAACTCAAACACTGCTCCGCTGGGCCCTTCCTCTCAAGCACCGCTCCGCTGGGCCTTTCCTCTCAAGCAACACTCCGCTGGGCCCTTCAGCTAAAGCACCGCTCCGCTGGGCCCTTCCTCTCAAGCACCGCTCCGCTGGGCCCTTCCTCTCAAGCACCGATCCGCTGGGCCCTTCAACTCAAGCACCGCTCCACTGGGCACCGCCGTCTCTGCACCGCTCCGCTGGGCCCTTCCTCTCAAGCACCGCTCCGCTGGGCCCTTCAACTCAAGCACCGCTCCGCTGGGCCCTTCAACTCAAGCACCGCTCCGCTGGGCACTTCCTCTCAAGCACCGTTCTGCTGGGCCCTTCCTCTCAAGCACCGCACCGCTGGGCCCTTCAACTCAAGCACTGCTCCGCTGGGCCCTTCCTCTCAAGCACCGCTCCGCTGGGCCCTTCCTCTCAAGCAACGCTCCGCTGGGCCCTTCAGCTAAAGCACCGCTCCGCTGGGCCCTTCCTCTCAAGCACCGCTCCGCTGGGCCCTTCCTCTCAAGCACCGATCCGCTGGGCCCTTCAACTCAAGCACCGCTCCGCTGGGCACCGCCGTCTCTGCACCGCTCCGCTGGGCCCTTCATCTCAAGCACCGCTCCGCTGGGCCCTTCAACTCAAGCACCGCTCCGCTGGGCCCTTCAACTCAAGCACCGCTCCGCTGGGCCCTTCCTCTCAAGCACTGCTCTGCTGGGCCCTTCCTCTCAAGCACCACTCCGCTGGGCCCTTCAACTCAAGCACCGCTCCGCTGGGCACCGCCGTCTCTGCACCGCTCCGCTGGGCCCTTCCTCTCAAGCACCGCTCCGCTGGGCCCTTCCTCTCAAGCACCGCTCCGCTGGGCCCTTCAACTCAACCACCGCTCCGCTGGGCCCTTCCTCTCAAGCACCGCTCCGCTGGGCCCTTCCTCTCAAGCACCGCTCCGCCGGGCCCTTCCTCTCAAGCACCGCTCCGCTGGGCCCTTCCTCTCAAGCACCGCTCCGCTGGGCCCTTCCTCTCAAGCACCGCTCCGCTGGGCCCTTCAATTCAAGCACCGCTCCGCTGGGCACCGCCGTCTCTGCACCACTCCGCTGGGCCCTTCCTCTCAAGCACCGCTCCGCTGGGCCCTTCCTCTCAAGCACCGCTCCGCTGGGCCCTTCAACTCAAGCACCCCTCCGCTGGGCCCTTCCACTCAAGCACCGCTCCGCTGGGCCTTTCCTCTCAAGCACCGCTCCGCTGGACCCTTCAACTCAAGCACCGCTCCGCTGGGCCCTTCAACTCAAGCACCGCTCTGCTGGGCCCTTCCTCTCAAGCACCGCTCTGCTGGGCCCGTCCTCTCAAGCACCGCTCCGCTGGACCCTTCAACTCAAGCACCGCTCCGCTGGGCCCTTCAACTCAAGCACCGCTCCGCTGGGCCCTTCCTCTCAAGCACCGCTCCGCTGGGCCCTTCAACTCAAGCACCGCTCCGCTGGGCACCGGCGTCTCTGCACCGCTCCGCTGGGCCCTTCCTCTCAAGCACCGCTCCGCTGGGCCCTTCAACTCAAGCACCGCTCCGCTGGGCCCTTCAACTCAAGCACTGCTCCGCTGGGCCCTTCCTCTCAAGCACCGCTCCACTGGGCCCTTCCTCTCAAGCACCGTTCCGCTGGGCCCTTCAACTCAAGCACCGCTCCGCTGGGCCCTTCCTCTCAAGCACCGCTCCGCTGGGCCCTTCCTCTCAAGCACCGCTCCGCTGGGCCCTTCCTCTCAAGCACCGCTCCGCTGGGCCCTTCCTCTCAAGCACCGATCCGCTGGGCCCTTCAACTCAAGCACCGCTCCGCTGGGCCCTTCCTCTCAAGCACCGCTCCGCTGGGCCCTTCAACTCAAGCACAGCTCCGCTGGGCCCTTCCTCTCAAGCACCGCTCCGCTGGGCCCTTCAACTCAAGCACCGCTCCGCTGGGCCCTTCAACTCAAGCACCGCTCCGCTGGGCCCTTCCTCTCAAGCACCGCTCCGCTGGGCCCTTCCTCTCAAGCAACACTCCGCTGGGCCCTTCAGCTAAAGCACCGCTCCGCTGGGCCCTTCCTCTCAAGCACCGCTCCGCTGGGCCCTTCCTCTCAAGCACCGATCCGCTGGGCCCTTCAACTCAAGCACCGCTCCACTAGGCACCGCCGTCTCTGCACCACTCCGCTGGGCCCTTCCTCTCAAGCACCGCTCCGCTGGGCCCTTCAACTCAAGCACCGCTCCGCTGGGCCCTTCAACTCAAGCACCGCTCCGCTGGGCACTTCCTCTCAAGCACCGTTCTGCTGGGCCCTTCCTCTCAAGCACCGAACCGCTGGGCCCTTCAACTCAAGCACTGCTCCGCTGGGCCCTTCCTCTCAAGCACCGCTCCGCTGGGCCCTTCCTCTCAAGCAACGCTCCGCTGGGCCCTTCAGCTAAAGCACCGCTCCGCTGGGCCCTTCCTCTCAAGCACCGCTCCGCTGGGCCCTTCCTCTCAAGCACCGATCCGCTGGGCCCTTCAACTCAAGCACCGCTCCGCTGGGCACCGCCGTCTCTGCACCGCTCCGCTGGGCCCTTCATCTCAAGCACCGCTCCGCTGGGCCCTTCAACTCAAGCACCGCTCCGCTGGGCCCTTCAACTCAAGCACCGCTCCGCTGGGCCCTTCCTCTCAAGCACTGCTCTGCTGGGCCCTTCCTCTCAAGCACCACTCCGCTGGGCCCTTCAACTCAAGCACCGCTCCGCTGGGCCCTTCCTCTCAAGCACCGCTCCGCTGGGCCCTTCAACTCAAGCACAGCTCCGCTGGGCCCTTCCTCTCAAGCACCGCTCCGCTGGGCCCTTCCTCTCAAGCACCGCTCCGCTGGGCCCTTCAATTCAAGCACCGCTCCGCTGGGCACCGCCGTCTCTGCACCGCTCCGCTGGGCCCTTCCTCTCAAGCACCGCTCCGCTGGGCCCTTCCTCTCAAGCACCGCTCAGCTGGACCCTTCAACTCAAGCACCGCTCCGCTGGGCCCTTCAACTCAAGCACCGCTCCGCTGGGCCCTTCCTCTCAAGCACCGCTCCGCTGGGCCCTTCCTCTCAAGCACCGCTCTGCTGGGCCCTTCAACTCAAGCACCGCTCCGCTGGGCCCTTCCTCTCAAGCACTGCTCCGCTGGGCCCTTCCTCTCAAGCACCGCTCCGCTGGGCCCTTCAACTCAAGCACAGCTCCGCTGGGCCCTTCCTCTCAAGCACCGCTCCGCTGGGCCCTTCCTCTCAAGCACCGCTCCGCTGGGCCCTTCAATTCAAGCACCGCTCCACTGGGCACCGCCGTCTCTGCACCGCTCCGCTGGGCCCTTCCTCTCAAGCACCGCTCCGCTGGGCCCTTCCTCTCAAGCACCGCTCAGCTGGACCCTTCAACTCAAGCACCGCTCCGCTGGGCCCTTCAACTCAAGCACCGCTCCGCTGGGCCCTTCCTCTCAAGCACCGCTCCGCTGGGCCCTTCAACTCAAGCACCGCTCCGCTGGGCACCGGCGTCTCTGCACCGCTCCGCTGGGCCCTTCCTCTCAAGCACCGCTCCGCTGGGCCCTTCAA
This sequence comes from Pleurodeles waltl, assembly GCF_031143425.1. NCBI lineage: Eukaryota > Metazoa > Chordata > Amphibia > Caudata > Salamandridae > Pleurodeles > Pleurodeles waltl. Next base: position 1,304,394,455 of record NC_090445.1, read on the forward strand.
CTCAAGCACCGCTCCGCTGGGCCCTTCAACTCAAGCACTGCTCCGCTGGGCCCTTCCTCTCAAGCACCGCTCCACTGGGCCCTTCCTCTCAAGCACCGCTCCGCTGGGCCCTTTTTCTCAAGCACCGCTCCGCTGGACCCTTCAACTCAAGCACCGCTCCGCTGGGCCCTTCAACTCAAGCACCGCTCCGCTGGGCCCTTCCTCTCAAGCACCGCTCCGCTGGGCCCTTCAACTCAAGCACCGCTCCGCTGGGCACCGGCGTCTCTGCACCGCTCCGCTGGGCCCTTCCTCTCAAGCACCGCTCCGCTGGGCCCTTCAACTCAAGCACCGCTCCGCTGGGCCCTTCAACTCAAGCACTGCTCCGCTGGGCCCTTCCTCTCAAGCACCGCTCCACTGGGCCCTTCCTCTCAAGCACCGCTCCGCTGGGCCCTTCAACTCAAGCACCGCTCCGCTGGGCCCTTCCTCTCAAGCACCGCTCCGCTGGGCCCTTCCTCTCAAGCACCGATCCGCTGGGCCCTTCAACTCAAGCACCGCTCCGCTGGGCCCTTCCTCTCAAGCACCGCTCCGCTGGGCCCTTCAACTCAAGCACCGCTCCGCTGGGCCCTTCCTCTCAAGCACCGCTCCGCTGGGCCCTTCAACTCAAGCACCGCTCCGCTGGGCCCTTCCTCTCAAGCACCGCTCCGCTGGGCCCTTCAACTCAAGCACCGTTCCGCTGGGCCCTTCCTCTCAAGCACCGCTCCGCTGGGCCCTTCCTCTCAAGCAGCGCTCCGCTGGGCCCTTCAACTCAAGCACCGCTCCGCTGGGCACCGCCGTCTCTGCACCGCTCCGATGGGCCCTTCCTCTCAAGCACCGCTCCGCTGGGCCCTTCAACTCAAGCACCGCTCCGCTGGGCCCTTCAACTTAAGCACCGCTCCGCTGGGCCCTTCCTCTCAAGCACCGCTCCGCTGGGCCCTTCCTCTCAAGCACCGCTCCGCTGGGCCCTTCAACTCAAGCACCGCTCCGCTGGACCCTTCCTCTCAAGCACCGCTCCGCTGGTCCCTTCCTCTCAAGCACCGCTCCGCTGGGCCCTTCAACTCAAGCACCGCTCCGCTGGGCACCGCCGTCTCTGCACCGCCATCTCTGCACCGCTCCGCTGGTCCCTTCCTCTCAAGCACCGCTCTGCTGGGCCCTTCCTCTCAAGCACCGCTCCGCTGGGCCCTTCAACTCAAGCACCGCTCCGCTGGGCCCTTCCTCTCAAGCACCGCTCCGCTGGGCCCTTCCTCTCAAGTACCGCTCCGCTGGGCCCTTCAACTCAAGCACCGCTCCACTGGGCCCTTCCTCTCAAGCACCGCTCTGCTGGGCCCTTCAACTCAAGCACCGCTCCGCTGGGCACCGCCGTCTCTGCACCGCTCCGCTGGGCCCTTCCTCTCAAGCACCGCTCCGCTGGGCCCTTCATCTCAAGCACCGCTCCGCTGGGCCCTTCAACTCAAGCACCGCTTACACATTGGAAGAAGGGGCAGGCCCGGATCAGTGTCAGACAGGGCTGCACGATACACTCTGGGCACCAAGACTCCTCCAGTACCGCTGAAGTCTGTCATCCACTTGAGAGACTGTGGCTTTGCACTCCCAGGATGGCACAGTGGGCAAGCCACCCACTGTAGGGACTTGTGAGACTGTTGCTTTGCACTCCCCAGGATGGCACAGTGGGCAAGCCACCCACTGTAGGGACTTGTGAGACTGTGGCTTTGCACTCCCCAGGATGGCACAGTGGGCAAGCCACCCACTGTAGGGACTTGTGAGACTGTGGCTTTGCATTCCCCAGGATGGCACAGTGGGCAAGCCACCCACTGTAGGGACTTGTGAGACTGTGGCTTTGCACTCCCCAGGATGGCACAGTGGGCAAGCCACCCACTGTAGGGACTTGTGAGACTGTGGCTTTGCACTCCCCAGGATGGCACAGTGGGCAAGCCACCCACTGTAGGGACTTGTGAGACTGTGGCTTTGCACTCCCCAAGATGGCACAGTGGGCAAGCCACCCACTGTATGGACTTGAGAGACTGTGGCTTTGCACTCCCCAGGATTGAACAGTGGCCATGGAGGCCCCTCGTGGATCTGGCGTCGTGGACTCATGTGGCTGAGGTGCCCCCCCTTCCCTTCCCCCTGAGGTGCCTGTAGTTTTCCTACCTGATGCCCCTGCAGTGTTCTCTCCAATGGATTTGGGTCTCATGTGTGGGCTTTGCCCATGTGTTGAGGACCATTGGCCCACGTACAATGACAGAAAGCCAATTTTGACGGGACAATTTACATATGTGTATATAGTTATGGGATGTTCGACTTACTTATTTACTTAGCCTTACAATATATTTGAATTCCAATAACATATTATTTTGTCTTTGCATTCTTCCGGGGGGTTTGGGGGGTGTCACTCTGAGTTGTTGCTCTGCATTGGTGTTTAGGTAGTTGGGTGGGGGGGGTGTCGCGTATGTGTGTGCCCGTATTCTTTTCTCCTCCCCCCTCCCCTGTGTCGTAGGTGCAGTACTCACCGTTGTCTTCTGTGCCGGCGTTCGTGCTCCTGGTAGAGGAGCAGGTAGACAATTGCTGGTAGGATGTGTAGTTCTGGTTCCATGCTGTCCAGATTCCTCGTGGAGTGTGTAGGGTGAGCGTTTTCCCGTTCGTAGTCTGTTTCCGCTGTGTTTTTATCGGCGGGGCTCCCGCCCCGGAAAAGGTGGCGGATTGGTGAGTTGTGATAGGGTGGGCGGTACATTGTCTGCCGCCTGTCTGTTGGCGGTGACCGCCGCACTGTTTGTTTGTCCCGCCGTGGCGGTCGGAGTGTTAAAGTGGAGGTCTGTGTTGGCGGTTCCCGCCAGGGTCAGAATTCCATTTTTTTGGCCGTCTGCCTGTTTGCAGGTTGGCCGCCGCTTTAACACCGACCGCCAGGGTTGGAATGACCCCCTATATCCTCTGAGATATTTCTGACACATTGTCACTAAAATAAAGTACCTTTATTTTTAGTAACTTGTGAGCATTGTGATTCTTATTATATAGTGCTATATGATATAAGTGGTATAGTAGGAGCTTTGCATGTCTCGTAGTTCAGCCTAAGCTGCTCTGCTATAGCCTCCTCTATCAGCCTAAGCTGTAGAACACTACTAACCTACTAAAAAGAGATAACTGGATCTGGCACAAGGTGTAAGTACCATCAGGTACCCACTATAAGCCAGGCCAGCCTCCTACATTGGTGGTGCAGCGGTGGGATAAGTACTTGTAACTGCTTTACCACTTTGTCATTGGTGCTTTTTATAAGAAAAACATATTCCAAATACTTTAAAATATACAAAGTTAACTTAAACAGTTTAACTTTCTTTCCATAAACTTTCTAAAAAGTTTCTAAAAAGTTTTCAAAAGTTTTCAAAAGTTTTGAAAAGTTTGAAAAGTTTTTCTGTTTTCTTTTAAAGTTTCTAAAAACGTTTTTCTCTCTGTCTTAAACCCTTTCTAAACATGTCTGCAGTAGAACTTACTCCCGCAGTTGTCCAGGGAACCTATGGTAGTTTAAACTTTAAAAGTTTGAGTAGTCTCTGCATAGAAAGAGGTTTATGCATTGGTAAGAACCCTACCAAAGATCTTCTCTTAGCCTTCTCCTAGAAAGTGACCAGAACCAGTCTGGCCCATCCCAGTATCAGGAGGTAGAGTAGGGGTTACCCAGCAAGAATCAGGGGAGGGCCCTGAGGGCTCCTGGGACGGTTCATACAAAGACCTGGCAGCTAACAGGCCACCTAGTGACACTGGTAGTGGTAGGAGGTCACATACTAGTAGGGCACCTTTCACTCCAAAAGGCCAGATAACTAGAGTCCAGCCAGTTAGAGACAGGCCCACTGCTGCCAATTCCCACATTTCCTCTGTCTCGCAAAATTCCCAAGCCTCCCACCCTGTGGCTAACACCATAGAGAGGGAACTCAGAAAGCTGAGGTTGGAAGAGGCCAGACTGAAGCTAATACAGCAACAGTTGGCCTTAGACAGGGAATCTCTAGATGTATAGAGGGAAAGGCAGAGGTTGGGGTTAGTTCCACATGGTGGCAATAGCAGTGTCCTTGATAGTAATCCTGTAAGAGAACAAGATTCTAGGAACCTTCATAAGATAGTCCCCCTTACAAGAAGGGGGATGACATTAATAAGTGGTTTGCTGCACTTGAGAGGGCCTGTATGGTACAGTTGGTCCCTCAAAGACAGTGGGCTGCTATCTTGTGGCTATCTTTCACTGGTAAGGGTAGGGATAGTTTCCTTACTGTCAGAGAAAGTGATGCTACTATTAACAAAGTTTTGAAGGATGCAGGATAAAGTTCAGAGATACCAGACAAGTGTCCTCTCAAGACTGGACAGACTTTGTAGACTATTCAGTAAAGGCCTTGGAGGGATGGTTACATGGCAGTAAGGTAACTGACTATGAAAGCCTGTTTAATCAAATCCTGAGAGAGCATATTTGTACTTGGTAGACTCAGATCTGACCTTTCCCCAAGAATTGGGAATGAAGGCAAACAAATGGGCCAGAACAAGAGTGAGCAGAAAAGCTCATATAGAGGGTGACAAAGATGGCAAGAAGAAAGATGGTGAGGCATCTCAGGATAAGCATGGGGATAAAGGTAAAACTAAAGATCCTTCTTCACATCCTAAACCTTCTTTGGGGGTCGGGATAAAACATCTTCTTCCTCTTCTTCACAACCCACACACACTAAAAAGCCTTGGTGCTATGTGTGTAAAAATAAAGGCCATTGGCCAGGGGATAAGTCCTGCCAAGGTAAAGCCCCTGAGCCTACCACCACTAATACATCAAACTCTAGTGCCCCTAGCAGTAGTGGTAATAGTGGTGGGACTGCTGGCAACAGTCAAAATTAGGGTGTAGTTGGGTTCACTTTTGGGTCCATCATAGAAACTGGGGTAGTCAGTCCCAAGACAGTTTCTGTCACACCTGGTGGCATTGGCCTTGCCACACTGGCTGCTTGTCCCCTTACAATGGATAAGTACAGGCAGTCAGTTTCAATAAATGGTGTTGAGGCATAGACCTACAGAGACACTGGTGCCAGTATCATTTTAGTGACTGAAAACCTAGGGCCATATTTATACTTTTTGACGCAAAACTGCGCGTGCGCAGTTTTGCGTAAAGAAAAATAACACTGGCTAACGACATTTTGGTGCGCCGTGCGCCGTGTGCCATGCAGGCGCCAAATTTATACTTTGACGCACGGCGGCACAAACCACAGGTGGAAGTTATTTTTTTTTTCACGCACACCGCAGCATCAAGTCGTAAAGCAAAACGACGTTAACGTGGCGGAAATGACTGTGGGTCGATTTACGACCCCGCAAACCGGATATGCGCCGTTTTTTGACGCAATAGCGTAAAAAAAAAACGCGAACACTGCCATTTCACCAGTGGAGAGCCAAAATGGAACCCAGATGCCACTACAGACCCCAGGAAGATGACAACAGACCAGGAACCAGCCAGGAGGACCCACACAAGAACCAGGACACTTTTAAGAAGAAAAGAAAGTGTTGCTTCAGTGCAGAGGAGCACGAAATTCTGGTTAAAGAGGTGACGGAACATCAGCACCAACTGTTTGTCACCTCATAATTGCCAATTAGTAGGAGAGAGGCTATATGGCAACAAATTGTTGACAAGATCAACAGTGTGGCAGAAGTATGCAGAACAGTCATCGAGTGCAAGAAACGCGGGCATGACTGCAAGCGCAGGACCAAGGAAAAGATGGCCAGGAACAGGAAGGCAGCACTGCAGACTGGAGGTGGGAGTCCAGCACACCAGGAGGCCCTGGACCACATGGAGGAGAGGGTAGCAGCCGTCATCCCTGAGGAGATCGTCACAGGGATTCAAGGACAGGACAGCGCAGACTACCAGGAGACAATGCACATGCCGGGTAAGTCGCATGGGGAATTAAAATGCACTAATGTTAACTGCAACCGGGGGGGTGGGAATACCTACTACACATGGCATGTAAGTCATCATATACATGGAGTGGTATGGGTAAAGGGGCATGGCATGGGGGCATGGCCTGCACAGACAGAATCTGGGGCACACCATTACACTACACCAACAACAGTCCCATGGAGGCATGCTGCCATGCCAACGATGGAGCAAAGGGAAAGCCACGCCAGGAGGGAAGTGAAAAACGTCAAATTGACATCCCATTACACATCAGCCACCATATCCCCCACATTAACTAGGGCCCTATTAACAACCTCTAGCCATACCGACAACTGGAATGTAACTGAGACTACCACCTCCGCTCTGTGTGCAGCTCAAGAAGCCAATGGCAGTAACCTCACCATAGATCATACACACTTAAATTAGAGGGTTGAGGATGACAACTTCAAAAATCCCCTGAAAAAAGACAAAGGCCCCAGTACTGTCAAATGTCAATGCCCATAGTTGTCGCAAACATCAGCCAATGTCAACAACAATAGGAGCTACACAGCACTAAGGACATACCCATGCTGCATATGTCAAGGTCCATCCTGTGCCTGGGTCACAATGTAACATCCCAAATGTCATACTGCTCAGAGAACAGCATTGAGGGGGAGGACACATGTAACTGGTCACTGAAATACACCTGCACAGTCAGAGGAGGAAATAGGAAACTGATACGATTATCAGGGAAATCCAATGTACCACACATTCCCAACATCAGCTGTACACATTACCAGTGCCAACATCCATATGGTGCCATAACATTGCTATGCATAGGATATGCTACATGTCAACTACATTTAAGTGGAAGTGGATGTGAAAGATCAGAGACTGGGGCAGGGCCAGATTGTTAAGTGTGCTGCCAGTGCCATCAGAACACCCACAGCCAGTGAAAGGTCTCACCATGAGAATGGATGTAGACGGAGGGTTGAGTAGGACAAGAAGGTTTAGCACCTAGAAGAGATGATGCCGACAAGTCCAATAACTTAATAACATACATGTGACATGCAGGTGGGCCATAGGCCTGGGAGAATGCCCATCTGAAAGACTGGAGCAATAAAACACGAAACAAGATCACAATGTGAATTCATCACAAGGCAGGCATGTCACATCACTAATGCCACAACACACACACACTAATTGTACCCTGTTTCATTGCAGAGGACAATGGATCTCCTGCGGATATGCCTGTCCCAGATTACCGTGATGACATGGATGACGAGCTGATAAACATTCCCCAGGAGACCATCCAAGAGGACCTTGAAACCCTCCAGACCCCACCTTCAGTCACAAGGAGGAGCAGAGAAGAAGCAGCCATCGCAGAGGATCCACCCACCACCCCAATTGTAAGACCTGCCAGCTCCAATACAGCTGAGGACTCAGACGACACAGGCACCAGCTTTGAGAGAACTGTAGTTGCGGTACAGCGGGAGCTGGCCAAGGAGGTGCGGGTGGGGATGCAAACTATGGCAGCCAGCCTAGAGGGGGTGCGTTCGTGCATGATGTCATTTGCAGATCAGGCAGAAGCTATGCAAGCCCTAACATCAATCCTGCAAGGACTACAAGAAACTGTCAAGGAGTTCACCACTGCAGTAAGGGAGTTGCCACAACACCTCGCACCCCAAACCTTCCACTGCATGCACGAATGCAATCATGACCCCCTCAGGGCCGACCTTGCTGTCTACCATCGTGATGTGGCTGCTATTCTTAAGAATCAGCAGATCCTCCTTGCAACAGTACTGCCCTTAAGACCTTCACATGTAGCAGCAACCAGGATGTCTGACTCCACATCTTCTAACACGGAAGTGTGTGTTGCCCCTTCACAACCACCACCACCAAGAACAGGGGAGGCAACAAACACATCAGAAGAAGAAGACATGGAACTGATCACCTTCACACGGAAAAGTACCTGGAAGCACTAGTCCCTGCCACATGGCCAACTATTACCAAGGTCCTGTGCTTTGTAACATGCCAGTCTTACAACAACTCTACTTAATGACTGTTCTCCTTACCACTGTATATCTTGTCAGCCTGCCAAGTGATTGTCTCTCTCCTACTCATTGGCAAATCCTGTCCCTCTGCACTGTCTGAAACATCACCACAGCATGTCAAAAGCATTTCCGTAAGCCCTTGTGTAGGATCACAATGTAAGATGTCACTATAATGGACTCACAATCTTGAACAATGTACATATAGCACTACAGCACTTTTCAATAAATAGCACTTACACAACAGCACTTTTCAATAAATGCACAACAAATCTGTCTCTGGGTAATGTGACATATCAACTGTGCAGTAGATAACTGAAATGTGCCTACTGTCAAATAACGTAGCTTGCCAATACAACTGTCCTGATATTACGTAGTCAGATAATTATACACAGTGCCCATGATTGCATCATAATCTGCCCATCCTGAGGGACATATCTGATGAAGTGAGAAACCATACACCATCATGCTGTGTTGGACAGAATAATGCTTCCTCAAGGGATATCTAAGTCATCAAATAGTGGCTGCAAAATGTTGTCACCATGCAATACTAACACATATAACAGTGCACACAAATCTAAGCAAACACTACAAAAACTGCATGAATGAAGCTGTCTGAGTTTACAATCAAATAGGTACTCATGTTGAACTGTGTCACAAATGACGTATGTGAGTCATGAAGACAAGAATACAAGAGGGCCTACGAGAACACTGCAGTCAGACCTAAAACTGTTCCCCGAATAGCAAGTCTGGAAGCACTGTTTGTGATGTAGGAAACATACTTATCAACAGAAACACATCGGGATCCATATTAACTGTGATTGGTGGTTGCAACGAATGGTGGAAACTTTGCAAGGTAGCTCTGGGGTAGCTGCCAATCTTACAGCTCAGTTGGGATTTGTTTGTAGCATAGGGCACAAATGTAATAGAACAACATTCATGTACACTAATTCCAAGCCCTGGATCAAGTAGCATTTAACACATACTGTTAAGGGTTAACTATATATATATTAAATGCTAATCACAGAAGAGGAAACTGAGGGAAAAGTCTTACCTACCCTAATCTACCCTGACTACTCATTACCTACAACTGTCCCTAACTAACCTAAGCTAAAAGTACTTATCACATGTAACAAAACGTTCTAAACATCCGCCCCCCACCCCCCTTTTGAGACGGGACAAATGGAGGACAACACATACTAACCTAAACACATACTATCCTATACTAAACAAATATATATCTTTTTTTATTTTTTTATATATATATATTTTTAATAAACACACAAGAACCCCAACATAGTCCCCCACCCACCCACACACGTAATAAGTAAAAATAGAAAGAATCAGGACCCCCCACCCACTAACACTAACTAAACTAACAGCCTATACTAACCTAACACTAAGCCCCCAAGCCCACTAAGTATGAGAACAAGGAAAGATGAGGGAGGGGAGGGAATCATGTCCCTATCAAAAAAGTCTAGAGGTTGGCCCTCCGGAGGGTCCTCTTGATGGACTTCACACGCTGGTTAATGTGGCGAACTGAGATGGAATGCTGCAGGGTCAACAGATGGAGCTGGGGCAGTCTGGGTACTGGTGGAGGAGGTCTGTGTGTGTGTGGAGCCAAGGCCAGTGGGCTGTCCTGCCCCTGTAGCAATGCTGGGGCCTGGAAGTCCGGCAGATGTAGGGACAACAGTCCCAGCTGTGGGTGGGGCCACCTGGCTTGATTTGGTGGTTGTGCTGGTGGTGGCTGTGGTTGGCAAAGTAGGGCCACCCTGTGGGAAGGCCCTCCATGCCCTGGAGGCCCATTCATGGCGATATCGACGGGCCATCCTCCTGAACCCCGACTCCACCAGCAGGATGTGCTGGTATCTCATGGCCTGCCGCTGGAACTCACGGACCTGGTCTGGAGTCATGTTTGCAGCTGTGAAGACAAATGCAAATAATCTACATTAGGAACTGCATTGTGTGAAATGGCACAAGAAGTCAATCAGACAATACTGTACTTGTAAAAGCTCATATCACAATACAGATCATTGAATGTCCCTGAGGAAGTACATGGCAGGCCAGCCTACAAATGTCACATCACACATAGCACATCCAAAACCTACAAGATGGGTAACAACTGGCATTGACTTGACATCTGAGTTCTGCCAGTTATCAGCTAAAAATCATGCTGCATATCCTCCGCCAATACCTGGGCTACAAGTGTCAGTGTATGGAATGCAAAACTAAAGCCACATGGTCTGCAAGTTGTAACAGGACTTGCCAGTATAGTACCCATGTGCCAAACCTGAGTGTGTATACTAGGTTCCAACCAAACAGTCACTTATTCACATGTATGTGTAACATACTGGTAGCATCAGTCCTAGGTACCCTATTCACAAACCCATGCCTGTGTTTGAGGGGGGTGGATAAACAACTATCAATTCCAAACAACATGGACACCGAGGAGTGTATAGAAAACTCCACAGGTGTTTGGCTCTACACACACACCCAACAGGTAAGGTCTATCAACAATTAGGAGTCTGCAAACCCTTGACCAATCATAGCGCCACACATGTCAGGAAATGCAGAGCTTGGTTCACAACAAATACTTAAAGTAAGGCATGACTTACATCAGACACAGAGTTGCAAGAACACCCATGATCATGATTAGCATGCACAGTTAGGCCATTGTACTCAAGTTCCACATACTTGTAGCACTACATGTGGAAGTACATGCTGCTAGGAAGTTCTACCTACAGTTTAATAAGTACCTTGGTAAATAGGGAAGCAGAAGTCTTTTGGAAAGCAATTTGCTGTACCAATCTTGGAGAATATGGGTCTGACAGGCTGACTAAATTTTAGCTGACTTCCAGTGCGACTCTTGTTGATACAAGTGTCATCCACATGACTCACCCCAGTACTCACTGTGGTGCCTACAGGAATGGCCTACAATCCCTAGATAATACAATAGAATACACATTGGCCAACTCAAAACATTTGAGAACCTGAAATCCCACTCATTGAACAAGACAAATGATTGCCCAACGCATCACACCTTGCTATGCGTTCAACACACAGGGGTCCATAACCAGCAAACACAACACATAACAGACATATCAACACTTACTGGAGTGGTCGGGGTCCTCAAATGTAGCCACCTCTCCTTCAGTGTAGGGTGCCAGTCCACCTGTAAGGCATGGAAGGAAGAAATGTGCTCAAAATCTGTGCACTGACCAACAATTTCATAAACATATACAATGTGTAGGCTGAATAAGGAAATGGCAGCCATTCAGACATGATGATACTGCATCTGATATATCACGGCCAACTTGTACATAGCATGGGTCTCCTGTGACAGTTACACACATATCTGCACACATGCAGTGGCCCCTCCATATCATGTGGTGGCAAACATGCCCCGTCATTAGTGACCAGAAAAAAATATGGAGTGTAATCGTCTCATCATGTGCATCCAAGAGAGACATCCAAAGCCTGGTTACTTGAGGACTGCATTATCAGTCAAACAGCCTATGTGGCCATGACACATTTATTACACATAGGTACAATGTACAGAAAGACAGGGAATTTTGTAAGCCCTCATGTTGTTACAGTTTCTTCATTTGATGTGGCCCAGCTATGGTGATTTGCACCAACCATGGAGATGTGAACCCATGTGCATACCTTTGGACTGCCATCCCTAATTGGAATGTGGCACAACTGACTCCAAAAACCATTCTAAAATGTTAGCTGAGGGCACCTTACACCTTTTCACAATGTTTTCAAATCCAGATCTGACATCTATCCAAAAAGATAAAGGTCCACATTAATCCCTAACATTCATAGAACTTCTGTGAATGCTTTCCTTACACACTCCCCAGACTCACATGAGACATATGTCTGGGCCACTTTGCTATCATCAATTGACGTGAAGCCAGCACTCATTTTCTGCATCATGTAGTGATTCTAAAGTCAGTCTAGCTATTGCGTCAACAAAGTTAGCCACTATATTGGTACATCTTTACTTCTCTGGCAAATGTGGCCTATATAGACATGATTGGCTCCTATTTTGTTTGGTTGTCTGACACAAAGGCAGCACCAATTTACTTAACGGAAAAGTATCCTGTAAGTTTGCTGAGCACGTGCTACCTGACAGCTAGTAATTGTGATCCTTCCCATAGTGCATCAATCACCCAGAATGTTTCCCCAGCATTACACACAGTCAGCAACTTAGCTGGCAGACATTGTACAAATCATCTGATGTCACTACAGAGCATTTACTCGTGCACATTTACATGATTAGTACTCACCAACAGTGCTACCAACCACGATGCCCAGGTGGTCCAAGAGATCCTGCTCCCTGGTGATGAGGTCAGCCCACCGGTGCTTCAGCTGGTGGTCATTCCTCTGGCTGGCATACACATGCTGCAGGTGATGCAGCACCTTTCCCTACCGGATTCTGTGCGCCTCAGTGTGATACCCCTGTGTCACCCTGCATCGATCATCAGTGGCAAGAAATGGCACACAAGCCATATGAAGCCCCCCAACTCCTCTTCACCCATCCTGCCAAGACATGGCCTACCAGACATTGTAGAAATGTGAAAGGGAATAGGGGTTAAAGAAATAGAAAGGGGAAAAGGGGGAAAGTAGGGGTACAAATACAGAAGAAAAGTAAACTTAACCACTAAAAGAGCCCAACTATCCCCAAACTACCACTACCCACAACAGACTCCCACAAATAACAAAAACACTAGAAAAATGGACAAATGGACACAAAACACAGTAGGACAGTATACACCAACAATATTTATTTCACAAATTGACAATAGAGACAGCACACAGGACACAAAAGCACAAAATCAATGGACACCACTCTCTACACAGCCACACAGTCTAGAAGAATCATAGACTGCAAAGTGAAAGTACACCCACTGTACATGATCTGTAAACAGGATATCCTATTACATCACTTCCTGAATAAAATGCCCGCCCTTTTTCGCGTTCTGCATCATATTTTTTTCACGCATACAGTTTGTGCGTCATTTTTTTTAACGCACAGGAGTGAAAATTTGCCCGTATCCAAATAATAGTAAATAGCCTGTACAATTATCTGGATGCGGCCTAATTTTCACTCCTGTGCGTCAAAAAAAATTACGCAAATTCTGTGTTGGTGTACAAAAAATAACGCATAACACTAGCAACGTCAAAATTTCAGTGCATGAACTGGTTTTGGGCTTTTTTTCTGTTTTTATGTTATGTTACATTTGGGACACATCAGAGATAGCCTGATGGCACCCACTATGGTGTTGATGGTGTATGTTCACATGTGTGACAACATACTGCAGCAGGCCATGATCCGCTACTTCCTTCACAGTATTTTGACAGTTGGCTGACGCACTAGATGGCCATATGTGTGGCCTACATATATGTATTGCACAAATTGGGCATGTTTGGCATCAGGAGAGGATAGCAATGTGACGCACATATTTTCAATACCTAAATGCCTTTGGCTCAATGTGTGTGCTGTGGCAACTAATGTATTTGTTGACCAAGTATGTGTGTATCACATGATGCATTAATGCACATACGCTTGTATGAATGTGACGTCCATGTGTCCAAACCTTAGATGCAAGTCATTGTGGAAATGAGAGAAGACATGTGTTAGTCATACATGTAGCAACGTCCGTAATGTGCTCTTCCAAGAGTTAGGGTAATGTAGACACCACATATGACAAAGCATGCACCAGATAGATGTCCGACGCTTGTTCATGTCAATGGTCCACATTTTCAACATCCTATGTCCTAGATTTTTGGTAACAGCTTCCTAGGCACTAGTTGGTGAATCCCAAAGTGAGTCATACACATGCATTGAGGAAGTGGGTACCATGTTGTTTGCCCAGACAGACAAAGGTGAATCACAAATGTATGATGACACCACAGCTGAGGTCATATAACTGAGCCACAACTCTCAAGTGGCTGTGGTGGACCAGCAGACGAGGCAGCACGTGCCCACATATTTCCAGTGATCAATTGCACATAGGTGTCTTGTTCATGTGTGTGTGGTCTAATGTTGATCCTGTATATTTTTTGGGGTGTAATTTGTCACAGTTCGGTCCAGGACTCATCATGAGTCAGTGGCAGCTATTCCTGTATCTACTGCATATCCGTTGTTGATCAATGTGAGTAAAGTGGATGTGGACATAAGAACCTACATGGGGATGGTTCCACCCTGTCACTGAAGACGTGTAATGAGACAGTCAACAGGGCAACCTTGGTGTGCTGAGTGAGATAATGTCTCAGGTGTCATGTTCCGGCAGGTGTCATTACAACATTTGTACACAGGATAGCCTCTGCAATTCCCACTGCATCTGCGAACATCATAGCCTCTGTGCTGATTATTCTCACAGCTATTCACCACACATGGCCCATCAATATGTTGTGAGCAATGTAATTTTGTGTGTGAACTGTCAGGGTCCTGACATGTGTGACTTTTTCATGGACATTATCAGAGGTTGCTGGTTCTGTTGAAGGCCCAGTACCCAATCCCTGCATACAGCCCTGGGACACTGTCACACTTTGTCATTCATGCATAAATGAGACCCAGACAAGGGATGGGCCATTAATTTTGGTTTTCACAGAGGATTTAACTCCTATGGTACAGTTAAAAGGCAGATGATGCTAGACAATGTATTTGGGTATGCATTGAAGAAGCACATGCCCAAATACCCCCTGATGAATGAGAGGTTTGCTAATGCAAGTGTGGTACGTATATAGACATAGGGATACTTTAGTGTGACGCACAGACAGATGCCAGTCAGGCTGTCAGAATGACGGGTGAATCAGGATCCAGCAATTTGACAAGTTACATAATCAGTGGTCTGACTAAGACTGTTTGGAGGACGAACTAGACAGTTGACATGTCAAACTGTGTATGTCCTGTGTTTTTGAAGGTGACAAATGAACCCAAGGGCTGTGTTACACGGCTTAATTAGTATCAATGCTTAACGGTGTATTTGACAAAATGGCAACTCCTATGCTGTTCCTGGCATCAGAAGGGGCAGTGCTTTTTGAAATGGGTGGTGTGCATGGAGGTGTTCACAGTTGTGGGCTGCATCTGTTTCTCACAAGTCCTGTAGGTGAGATTTGCATTCTAATGGCTGTAGGAGGCTGGACTGGCTTGTAGTGAGTACCAAGGGGTACTTACACCTTGCACCAGGCCCAGGTATCCCTTATTAGTGTAGAGGGGTGTCTAGCAGCTTAGGCTGATAGAAAAGGTAGCTTAGCAGAGCAGCTTAGGCTGAACTAGGAGACGAGTGAAGCTCCTACAGTACCACTAGTGTCATATGCACAATATCATAAGAAAACACAATACACAGATATACTAAAAATAAAGGTACTTTATTTTTATGACAATATGCCAAAAGTATCTCAGTGAGTACCCTCAGTATGAGGATAGCAAATATACACAAGATATATGTACACAATACCAAAATATGCAGTAATAGCAATAGAAAACAGTGCAAACAATGTATAGTCACAATAGAATGCAATGGGAGCAGATAGGGATAGGGGCGACACAAACCATACACTCTAGAAGTGGAATGCGAACCACGAATGGACCCCAAACCTATGTGACTTTGTAGAGGGTCGCTGGGACTGTAAGAAAACAGTGAGGGTTAGAAAAATAGCCCACCCCAAGACCCTGAAAAGTGGGTGCCAAGTGCACCTAAGTTCCCCAAAGAGCACAGAAGTCGTGATAGGGGAATTCTGCAGGAAAGACCAACACCAGCAATGCAACAACAATGGATTTCCAGACGAGGGTACCTGTGGAACAAGGAGACCAAGTCTAAAAGTCACGACCAAGTCGGGAGTGGGCAGATGCCCAGGAAATGCCAGCTGTGGATGCAAAGAAGCTGCCACTGGATGGTAGAAGCTGAGGATTCTGCACGAACGACAAGGGCTAGAAACTTCCCCTTTGGAGGATGGATGTCCCACATCGTGAAGAGTCGTGCAGAAGTGTTTTCCTGCAGAAAGACCGCAAACAAGTCTTGCTAGCTGCAAAGCTTGCGGTTGGGGTTTTTGGATGCTGCTGTGGCCCAGGAGAGACCAGGATGTCACCAATTGCGTCAGGAGACAGAGGGGGTGCCCAGCAAGACAAGGAGCCCTCTCACAAGCAGGCAGCACCCGCAGAAGTGCCGGAACAGGCACTACAAAGTGGAGTGAAATGGTGCTCACCCGGAGTTGCACAAGAGAGTCCTACGCCGCCGGAGGACAACTCAGGAGGTCGTGCAATGCAGGTTAGAGTGCTGTGGACCCAGGCTTGGCTGTGCACAAAGGAAATCTTCGTGGAGTGCACAGGAGCCGGAGTAGCTGCAAAACACACGGTTCCTAGCAATGCAGTCTGGCGTGGGGAGGCAAGGACTTACCTCCACCAAACTTGGACTGAAGAGTCACTGGACTGTGGGAGTGACTTGGACAGAGTTGCTGAGTACAAGGGACCTTGCTCGTCATGCTGAGAGGAGACCAAGAGGACCGGTGATGCAGTTCTTTGGTGCCTGCGGTTGCAGGGGGAAGATTCCGTCGACCCACGTGAGATTTCTTCAGAGCTTCTAGTGCAGAGAGGAGGCAGGCTACCCCCACACCATGCACCACCAGGAAAACAGTCAAGAAGGCGGCAGGATCAGCGTTACAGTGTCGCAGTAGTCGTCTTTGCTACTTTGTTGCAGTTTTGCAGGCTTCCAGCACGGTCAGCAGTCGATTCCTTGGCAGAAGGTGAAGAGAGAGATGCAGAGGAACTCTGATGAGCTCTTGCATTCGTTATCTAAGGAATTCCCCAAAGCAGAGACCCTACATAGCCAGAAAAGAGGGTTTGGCTACTTAGGAGAGAGGATAGGCTAGCAACACCTGAAGGAGCCTATCAGAAGGAGTCTCTGATGTCACCTGCTGGCCCTGGCCACTCAGAGCAGAACAGTGTGCGAGCAGCACCTCTGTTTCCAAGATGGCAGAGGTCTGGAGCACACTGGAGGAGCTCTGGGCACCTGCCAGGGGAGGTGCAGGTCAGGGGAGTGGTCACTCCCCTTTCCTTTGTCCAGTTGCGCGCCAGAGCAGGGCTGAGGGGTGCCTGAACCGGTGTAGGCTGGCTTATGCAGAAATGGGCACCATCTGTGCCCATGAAAGCATTTCCAGAGGCTGGGGGAGGCTACTCCTCCCCTGCCTTCACACCATTTTCCAAAGGGAGAGGGTGTAACACCCTCTCTCTGAGGAAGTCCTTTGTTCTGCCTTCCTGGGCCAAGCCTGGCTGGACCCCAGGAGGGCAGAAACCTGTCTGAGGGGTTGGCAGCAGCAGCAGCTGCAGTGAAACCCCTAAAAAAGGCAGTTTGGCAGTACCCGGGTCTGTGCTACAGACCCGGGGAATCATGGGATTGTCTCCCCAATACCAGGATGGCATTGGTGGGGTAATTCCATGATCTTAGACATGTTACATGACCATATTCGGAGTTTCCATTGTGAAGCTACACATAGGTAGTGACCTATATGTAGTGCACGCGTGTAATGGTGTCCCCGCACTCACAAAGTCCGGGGAATTGGCCCTGAACAATGTGGGGGCACCTTGGCTAGTGCCAGGGTGCCCACACACTAAGTAACTT
This sequence comes from Pleurodeles waltl, assembly GCF_031143425.1. NCBI lineage: Eukaryota > Metazoa > Chordata > Amphibia > Caudata > Salamandridae > Pleurodeles > Pleurodeles waltl. Next base: position 1,304,412,025 of record NC_090445.1, read on the forward strand.
AGCACCCAACCTTTACCAGGTAAAGGTTAGACATATAGTTGACTTATAAGTTACTTAAGTGCAGTGTAAAATGGCTGTGAAATAACGTGGACTTTATTTCACTCAGGCTGCAGTGGCAGGCCTGTGTAAGAATTGTCAGAGCTCCCTATGGGTGGCAAAAGAAATGCTGCAGCCCATAGGGATCTCCTGGAACCCCAATATCCTGGGTACCTTAGTACCATATACTAGGGAATTATAAGGGTGTTGCAGTAAGCCAATATAAATTGGTAAAATTGGTCACTAGCCTGTTAGTGACAATTTGGAAAGAAATGAGAGAGCATAACCACTGAGGTTCTGGTTAGCAGAGCCTCAGTGAGACAGTTAGGCATCACACAGGGAACACATACATATAGGCCACAAACTTATGAGCAGTAGGGTCCTGGCTAGCAGGGTCCCAGTGACACATAACAAACATACTGAAAACATAGGGTTTTCACTATAAGCACTGGGCCCTGGCTAGCAGGATCTCAGTGAGACAGTGAAAACACCTGACATACACTCACAAACAGGCCAAAAGTGGGGGTAACAAGGCTAGAAAGAGGCTACTTTCTCACACAACCACCCCCCCCCCCAAACGAAGGACAATAAGGCTAACCTTGGCCAGTTGAGACTTTATTGTCTAAGTGGTGATAAGTAGAGAGTAGCTCTGCAATAGACTGGTTACTCCCTTTATCATCCACTAAATGGTTACTTCCCTGTGGGGATGTACACCACCCTGTTTGAAGTTTTTTAGCTAAGCAACAATGTGAAGATGTATTTTCAGAGTTTCTATCAGTAAGTTTTAGTTTAGAGCAGTGGGAATTGTCCACTGAACCTATTTTGTAGTGATGAAAGTGACAGACAGGGATGCTGTCTCAGTAAAGCCATAGCTGGGCAAAAACTTTGTCCATATGGCTGGAAGAGGGAACAGGGATGCTGTTTCTCTTGAATTGGAGCAGGGCAGGGATGCTGTCCTATGAGCTCCAAACTAGGGCAGGGCTGCTGTCCTAAGTGTTGTGAGGCAGTGCAGGGCTTCTGCACTAAAGTTTCTCTGGGAGGGTTGGAGGGATGCTCCATGTTAACTAAAATTGTGCTCTTTTTCTCACCAATGTTAGTTATCCCACAGAGAGGTACTTCCACCTCAGGGAGTACAGCTATGCCAGCTGATGATTCCCTTGGAACAGGTGCCACCCCAGGAGAGGTTTCTCCCACCACAGGACTGGTATCCTGAATGGCAGAGTGGTTAGGGGATACTGTGATACCCTTTTTACCTGTTGATGGAGAGGGATTCTGAGTTTTCAGGCCTTCTCTCCTTTGCTTTTTCATTTCAGTAGAAATGAGAGGGAACAATTCCTCTGGGATGCCCAGCATGGCTGCATGGGCATAAAACTCTACATCAGCCCAACCTGAGGCCTCTAGGTCATTACCTAAGAGACAGTCTACAGGTAAGCTAGGTGATACCACCACCTGCTTAGGGCCAGTAACTCAACCCCAACTAAACTGAATTATAGCTAAGGGAAGAAACTTAGTAGAGTTTTGGACATCAATAATCTTATATTGTTGTCCAATGATGTGTTGTTCAGGAGCCACTAGGTTTTCAGTCACCAAAGTGATACTGGCACCTGTGTCCCTGTAGGCCAAGGCCTCAACACCATTTATTGAAACTGTCTGCCTGTAGTTATCCATTGTAAGGGGACAAGCAGCCAGTGTGGCAAGGCCAATGCCACTAGGTGTGACAGAAACTGTCTTGGGACTGACTACCCCAGTTTCTATGATGGATCCATAAGTGAACCCAACTACACCCTTTGCTTGACTGTTGCAAGCAGTCCCACCACTAGTACCACTACTGCTAGGGACACTAGAGCTTGATGTATTAGTGGTGGTAGGCTCCGGGGGTTTACCTGGACAGGACTTATCCCCTGGCCTATGGCCTCTGTTTTTACACACAAAGCACCAAGGCCCGTATTTATACTTTTTTTAGCGCCACATTTGCGCCGCTTTTTGATGCAAAACGGCGCAAACCTACAAAATACAATGGCATTTTGCAAGTTTGCGCCGTTTTTGCGTCAAAAAACGACGCAAATGCGGCGCAAAAAAAGTATAAATACGGGCCCAAGGCTTTTTAATGAGTGCAGGTTGTGAAGAAGAGGAAGAATGTGTTTTATCCCCACCCCCTGAAGAGTGTTTAAGATTTGAAGTGGGATCTTTGGTTTTACCCTTGTCCCCATGCTTATCTTGAGATTTCTCACCATCTTTCTTCTTGCCATCTTTGTCACCCCCTGTATGAACTTTTCTGTTCACCCTTGTTCTGACCCATTTGTCTGCCTTCTTTCCCAATTCTTGGGGAGAGGTCAGATCAGAGTCTACCAGGTACTGGTGTAACAAATCAGACACACAAT